>NC_133023.1:92219877-93419877 GCF_048564905.1 Vicugna pacos | reverse complement strand
GATTTGGGCAGTATCTGTGGATTTTCCGTTCTGGGGCTTTGTAAACCTGAATACGCAAGTCATACTTTCACCTAAAACGGGAATTTTAGCATCTCAAAGGAATTTAGAATCAGATTCAGCTTAAGGAATGGAAATGAGTCTGCCTTCCTTCAAGGAGAGGTAGTAGTCTTCCAGCTTTGCCAACCTGGGAGTCAGAGGGGCCTTCTCCTTGCTGTCCCTGGATTCCAGGCAGGAGTGAGGAGGAATGAAGCCAAATCCCTCAGCCCCGCCTTTCTCAGTTGGGCCCAAGCCTACTTCTCTAATCGCCTCTCCCCCTAACCCCTACCCCACCCTATACTCCAGCTGCCTTCAATCTCACTGTTCCTGAACTTGCTGTTCTGCTCTTTAAGGCCTGTCTGGGCCTTTATAAATTCCTGTATTTGCGATCTACATAAAGCACTTAACTCTGTGCCGGCAGAACCCGCCCTTGGCAGGTTGTAATAAATAGTGGCTGTCAGTCCTCTGCCCATGCTAGTTCCTTAGCCCATAAAGGTTTCCCCTTCTCTACCTTTAAAACTCAGCTCGGATGTCCCTTCCTCCTCAGGGAATCCTTGTCCTAGGCAGAGTGCTTTGTTAATACCCATTCTAGCATTTATCAATTTGAGGTCAGGTAATTTGCGGTGGCTGACACGTAACTGGTGCTTATAAGCTTTTGTTGCATGGCCCTGGCCACACAACAATAAGTAAGCACAGGACTTGCCCACCTAAGCTCCTAGTCTAGTTGGGAGCCGTGGGAGGAAGGTTGGGGAGGGGGGAACAGACACATAACTAGATAATTATAGCGTAATGTAGTTAAAGTGCTGATTGCAATATGCCCATGGGGTTGTGGAAACACAAAGGAAAAGCTTCAAACCCAGACTGGGGTGGTCAGAAACTGAGCTGAGTCTTAAAACAGTGTGTAGGAGTCGAGTGAAAAGGGGAGAGCGTTGCACGCTGGGAGGATCGTAGGAGAAAAGACATAGAGGTGAGAAAGAGCATGGTGGTTCTGGGAACAATACGCAGCTTGGGGTGGCCACAGCAGAGAGAGGCGAGAGGTGAGGCTGGAAGATTAGTTAGGGGTCAGAGCATGAAAGCCTTCTGTGCCTTGTTAAGGAGCTCGGCCTTGATCCCGTAGCAGGGTCGAGAAATTCACAACATACGGGTCATCAGCCACCCCAGCCTCCCGCCCCTCTCCTGGCAGACACTGATAATCAATCACAGCACCCCGTTCCTCTGGGCCAAGATGTGACCTCATAATCCTTCTCAACATAGTGCTGCAGGGAACACCACCAAGAGATTAGAGGTAGCTCTCTGATTTGCTGGTATACAATTGTGCGTGTGCATGGATGTAGAGGTTGGGAGTGTGAGAGAGTGCAAGTTATGGGAGGATTCTAACATGGTCAGACTTGCATTTTGGAAATCTTCATGCACATTTAAAAAGAAGAATCAACAAACTGATTGTTTAGATGTGGTGGGATGAGAAAGAAAGAGTAGTCCAGGACCAGACCACTGTTCCCACCTTGGGCAAACGGGCAGATGCCGGCGCCATGCAGAGAGAGAGCATGAAGGAGGCAGTGAAAGATCTGGCATGAGACTAATCGCTCACTTTTTTTTGGAGCACTTACTATATGCCGAGCACTGTTTTAAGCATTTTAAGTGAAGCAATTTTCTCCTCCCAACACCCTGTGGGGTGGATACCATTATTATTTCCATTTTGCAGATGAAAAAACTGCACAGAAAGGTGTAAAATAATTGAAGAGCTAACCAAATCAGTGGCACTGAGGGAGAACATTAGGGCAAGAAAAGCTGAAAGCACACCCCTGAGTCATTTGGATGAATCTGGATAGAGCTAGCGAGGTCACCAGGCACCCGTGCTGGGGTTTATCAGTTCATCTTTCATGTTTTGGAAACCAGAGCATTTAGATTCTTAGAAGAGGACCATGGCCATGTGTATAAATCCATCCTGCCTTCACCACATCTGCTCTACTCACAGGGGCAGACGTCAGTTGGAAAGTGAATTAAAACAAGCCTATCCAAATGACAACCTAAATGATTTCCAAATGAACCTTCAAACATAAAACACCTCTAGCATTCGTAAAATTAAAAGAGCGAGGTTAGAAGGGTATTGGATTTTAAGAGAATACATCACATTAAATTGTGCTGCTTTTTTCCAATGATTAACATTTTCTTATTCCCATAATGATACAATGTGCTTTTGTGTGTATGTAAACGTATATATTTGACCCATTTGTTTGGTAACTTCCTGCTTTCCAAACCACTTTCTCATTCCCCGTTTAAGTGTTCCAATCAGGAGTCCAGTTGCTTTAAGAAGCAGGCTATTTCAATGGCTAATAGACGTGTGGTTATTTTCATCTCAGCTTCGTGTCTGGCTATCTGGGCTGTGTCAGTGGCACAATTGCAAGCACTCCCAGGAGACAGGCACCTTGGCCAGGAGGGAATGGCTCTCCCTGCCTGGGGACCCAAGCAGGCAGCTCAGCATAGGAGTCAAGGCACAAGGAGGACTGTGCTGCCTGGCTCTCCAAATCCCCAGACCAGGTTGCCTGTTGACCCTGAACTCAGACCATGAGACCATGGGTTTGCTAATGAGTCCAATGTCCTCTGGAACTGTTTATAGCTATAAATGTGCATCTTTTGCCTGAACATGCCCATCTCATTACCACACATTTACCTTTGCTCAGACCATTCATCACATCTGCTTGTGATGCCCTCTGTTCTCCCATCTTAACACTTCCCAGTACTTCCAGACCCTCCTTCTCCACAAAACTCATTCTTCATGGCCTCTGCCTTCCATGACATCTCTTTTTCTTCCCCCAAAACCCTTATATCCACCATTCTGCACGTAACAGTCCACTAGCAGATTGTGATTTACAAATAACTTTCAAATTCATCATCTGATTAAATCCTTCTTACAATCCTGTAAGATAGGCTTTATTATTAGCTCTTGTACAGAAGAAAACTGAGGCTCAGAGAGCGAGATTCCTTGCCCGAGGTCAATGGATAGTAAGAACTAGAATTGGAGCCCAGCTCTTTCCGATGACAGAACGCATCTCCATCACTGCCTTACTGCATGGCCAAGCACATGTAGCTGATAAATATTTGTTGTTGATGATGATGACAGCAGTCCTCTTGTGCCAGTAAATAGTCCTTGACTTTTTCCATGGAGTTGATGCTCAGAATCAGAACAGCCTCAGCAGGAGTGGTTCAGGGCCTCTTCAGCCTTCAGGGGCTGGGTGGTACAGGCAGGAACAGAAAGCACAGTGCTCAGACCAGCTGTGTTGGGCCGGTCTGGATTCCAGAAGAATCTTCTCCTTTCTCTCTCTCTTTATGTCCTAGTATCTTTCCCATGAATCACAGTTCCTCTGGTGCCTGAGCCTGGCCCCAAAAAGGAGGGACAAAAGAGCACATGGTGTTCAAGTAACTCACTGTGCATGCTGGGGAAATCTGGGTTCGCTCCTCTCCGCTCCACTTGAGAGCTATAATTATTGATCCACAGCGCATTCTTGTACTCCGTGACCATCTGGCCTAAGTACATCCTAGGCTATCATTTGCTGGGGCAGCAGTTGGTTTAGACAGCTTATCCTGAAGGTAGCTTTGGAAACCTGCATAATCTTGGTTCTGGGAGACTGAGACGGCAGCCAGGCTAAAGGCCCCATGTGCTATTCTTGGGCCCAGTGCCCCAGCTAAAATAATACATTTAGAATTATTCATTATCCATCCCTGCAGTGCAACTCTAAATTTTAAATTGCATACTCATAAGTGAGCCTGGCTTTTTGTAGGTCTTTCGTACATTAGAGAATTGCACGCTATAGAGATTCATGACGAATTGTGGCAGTGAATCTCGTTCTAGCGATGACAACAATAATAATAGAAACATAATAACACTTAACACTGATTAGTCTCTCTGTGCTGCCTTTGGTCTGAGTATTACCACATTTAATCTCTACAACAGCCTATGAAAGCTTGGTAATATTATAACCCCCATTTTACAGAGGAGGAAAATGAAGCTCAGAGAGACTAAGCAAATGTCTTAAGGTCATACAACTAATAAATGGTTGAACCAAGATTCAAACCCATGCCTTTTTGACTCCAAAGTCCATGAAACTATTAATACCAACTTCTGCTCTGCCACCTCCCTTTCTGCTATATAGGACACTTGTCCACACCTCATAAACCGTCAGGTGGCAGCCCACGAGACCCACAGGCACTGCTTCAGCCAGTGTTGAGGTTGACAGAAAGGTCATGACCAAGATTCAGCACTAAGGGCCTGGAAGTGGTCGTGTTCACTATGCTGTGCTCCACTGGCCGACCCTGAAGCCTCATAACTCTTGGTTCTTCCAACAAAAAAGGAGTGCATAGGGTGATGTGACTAAATTAATTTGATCATCTTGGACTTCTGTAAAAACATAAACAAATCTAATCTAGTCTAAAACTCCTCTTTTCCTTGGGCCCAGACATGCTCACAAAATCCTGGTCAGCTCTTCTGGCAAGTCAAAGACTGGAGATGCTCCATGAAGAAGAGATGAATTAAAAAATCTACAACCTTAGCTGAAAAGTATACATTTGTTCATAAAGAAGTCAAGTAAGAAATGACCAGCAAGTCTAAAATAACTTGAACCAGCAGTTATCTTTGGTTCATATGATGTAGCCAATGAGAATTGATGATCTCCACTTTATAAAGAATGTTGCATTTATTAATATGGGTCTCTGTGGCATCTCATTTTAAATATGGGCAGATGAGCTGGTCATTTTTTTTTAGTAACAGCCTTTTTAAGATATAATTCACATACTTATACAATTCAGCTGTTTTAGATATAGAATTCAGTGGGTTGTGTATTGACAGAGTTGTGCAACCATCACCACAATTTTAGAACATGTTCATCACCCAACAAAGAAAGCCCATATCCCTTAGTTATCACCCCCCATCTTTCTCAATCCCCCCAACCCTAGGTAAGTCCTAGTCTACTTTTTGTCTCTATGGATTTGTCTATTCTTGAAATTTCATATAAATGGAACCATACTATATGTGTTCCTTTGTGACTGGCTTCTTTCATTCAGCATAATATTTTCAAGATTCATTCATGTTGAAGCATGTATCAGTACTTCATGTCTTTTTATTGCCAAATAATATTTCTTTGTATGAATAGATCAGTTTGCCTAACCACTCATCACCTGATGGAAGTTTTGGTTGTTCCCACTTTTGGGCTACTGTCAATAATGCTGTGATGAAAATTTTGTGTGGACATGTTTTTGTTGTTCTTGGATATATAACTAGGAGTGGAATTGCAGGTTCTCCTGGTAACTATGTGTTTACTATTTAGAGAACTGCCAGCCTGTTTATCAAAGTGGCTACATTATTTTACATTATTACCAGCTGTATGTGAGTGTTCCAATTTCTCCACATCCTCTCCAACATTTGTTATTACCTGTCTTTTTTGATCGTCTCCTAGTGGGTGTGAAGTGGTGTCTCCTTGCGGTTTGGATTTGCGTTTCCCTGGTAACTAATGATGTTGAGCATCTTTTCATGTGCTTATTAGCCATTTGTATATCTTCTTTGGAGAAAGGATCTATTCAGATCTTTTGTCCATTTTTCATTATTTTCTTTTTACTGTTGAGTTGAAAGTGTTTTTTATATATTCTAGATACAAGGCCACTATCCCCCTATCAGATATATGACTTGCAAATGTATTCTCCCATTCTTGAGTTGTTTTTTCACTTTCTTGATGGTATCCTTTGAAGCAGGATAAAATTTTTTAATTTTGATAGTGTCCAATTTATCTGTTTCTTTCTTTTGTCACTTGTACTTTTTATGTCATGTCTAAGAAATGATTGCCTAACCCAAGGTCAGAAAGATTTACACTTCTTCTAGGAGTTTCATAGTTTTAGTTCTTATATTTAGGTCTTTGATCTATTTTAATTTTTGCATATGGTGTGAGGTTAGGGATCCAAATTCATTCCTCTGCATGTGGGTATTTAGTTATCCCAGCACCATGTGTTGAAAAGACTATTCTTTCTCCACTGAATGATCTTCATACCCTTGTCAAAAATCAATTTATTGCAAATGTAAGAGCTCATGTGTAGACTCTCAATTCTGTTCTATTAATATATACTTATGCCAGTTCCACACTGTCTTGATTATTATATACGTAGTAAGTTTTTAAACAGGGAATGTGAAGCCTCCAACTTTGTTCTCCTTTTTCAAAATTGTTTTGGCTACTGGGGGTCTTTTGAGTTTCCTTATGAATTTTAGGATCAGCTTGTCAATTTCCACAAGTTGTTTATCAGTTTGGGGGTGCTGACATCTTAACAATATTAAGTCTTCCACTCTATGAGCATGGAGTGGGTTTTCATTAATCTAGGTCTTTAATATTTTCAACAATATTTTGTAGTATTCAGAATATAGGTTTTGCACTTCTCTTATTAAATGTATTTCTACATATTTTATTGATTTTGATATTATTGCAACTGGAGTTGTTTTCCTAATTTAACTTTCAGGTTGCTCATTGCTCATGTATAGAAATATAATTGATTTCTGTATATTTATCTTGTATTCTACTACCTTGCTGAACTCATTTATTCTAATATTTTTAGTGATTCAGAATTTTATACATGCAGGATCATGGTGTCTGCAAATAAAGATAATTTCACCATTTCCTTTCCAGTCTGGATATCTTTTACTTCTTTTTTTTAAATATTTTTTAAGTTTTTTTATTTTTCAGGGGGGAGGTAATTAGGTTTACCTATTTATTTTTAGAGGAAGTCCTGGGGATCAAACCCAGGACCTTGTGGATGCTAAGCATGCACTCTACCACTTGAGCTATACCCTCCCCCCTCTTTTACTTCTTTTTCTGGCCCAACTGTGCTGGCTATAACTTCTAGTACAGTGTTGAATAGAAGAGGCAAGAACTGACACCCTTCTTGTTCCTGACCTCACGGAGAAAGTTTTTACACATTCACTCCTAAGGATGATGTTAGCTGTGGATTTTTTGTGAATGCTCTTTATCAGTTTGAGGAAGTTCCCTTCTATTCTTAGATTAAGTGTTTTCATCATGAAAGAATATTGAATTTTGTCAAATGCTTTTTCTGCATTTATTGAAATAATCATATGGGCTTTTTTCTTTATTCTAGTATTATGGTGTAGTATATTATTTACATTTTGTATGTTAAACCTTGCATTCCTAGAATAAGTCCCACTTGGTTATAGCATATTAGTTCTTCTTACATGTTGCTGGATCTGCTTTGCTTGTATTTTGTTGATAAGTTTTGTGCTATAGTTATCATGGATATTGGTCTGTAGTTTTGTTTTTTTTTCCATGTCATCTTTACATAGCTTTGGTATCACAGCCTCATAGAATAAGTTAGAAGTGTTTCCTTTTCTGGTTTTTGGAAATGTTATGGAGGATTGTTGTTAATTCTTCCTTCGGCATTTGATAGAATGAAGCCATCTGGGCCTGGGCTTTGTCTATTCAGATTTTCTATTTCTTCCTAAGTCAGTTTTGGTAGTTTATATATTTCTGTGAATTTGTCCATTTCATCTAGATTATCTAATTTTTTGGTTTACAGTTGTTCATAATACTTCCTTATAATTTTTTTTCTGTAAGGGCAGGTGTAATGTCCCTTTTTCATTCCTGATTTTAGTAGTTTGGCTCTTCTCTCTCTTTTCCTCATTCAGTTTAGCTAAACAGTGGTTAATTTTTTTGATCTTTCAAGGAACTGACTTTTGGCTTTGTTGATTTTAGCTATTGTTTTTCTATTCTCTATTTCATGAATTTTGCTTCTAATAGTCATTATTTCCTTCCTCATAGTCGCTTTGGGTTTAATTTGCTCTTCTTTTTCCCATGTCTTAAAGGGGAAGATTAGGTTATTGGCTTGAAAACTTTTTTCTTGATTATAGCTATAAATTCCCCTCTAAGCCATGGCTGTAAATTTTTCTCTTAAGCACTGCTTTCCCTGAATCCCATAAGTTTTGGTGTGTTGTATCTTCATTTATTTATCTCAAAGTATTTTCTAATTTCCCATGTAATTTCTTCTCTGATCCAGTTTATTTAGGGTTGTGTTGTGTAATTTCTACATATTGGTGAATTTCCCAAATGACTTTCTGCTACTGATTTCTAAGTTTACTCCATTGTGACTGGAGAACATCTCTTGCATGAGTTCCATCTTTTTAAATTTGCTAAGCCTTATTTTATGGCCTAGTTTGTAGTCTATACTGGAGAATGTTCCATGTACACTTGAAAAGAATGTATATTCTACTATGAACTGGTCCATGTTATCTGCAAGGTTGAAATGAAGATGTGAAGTACTTTCTCAGCTTCAACTTCATATTTCAAAACAAGATTTAATCAATATTCCTTTCTCTGGGGTGGGAAGGGATAAACTGGGAGTTTGAGATTTGCAGATACTAACTAATATATATAAAACAGATAAACAACAAGTTCATACTATATAGCACAGGGAACTATATTCAATATCTTATAGTAACTTATGGTGAAAATGAACATAGGTATGTTCATGTATGACTGAAGCATTATGCTGTACACCAGAAATTGACACAACGTTGTAAACTTACTATACTTCAACAAAAACATATATTAAAAAAATAATAGTCCTTTCTCCATGTCCCTCAGAAGAGAGCATGTGATTCACAATTACCATTTGATTTTAGGATTAAAAATCGACCTACAGGAATTCTTTTCTTTTCCATTTCAATTCTGCCCTTTAGAACCATAGAGGCAGCACTTAATTATCCACAAGGAGATTTCCCATTTCATAGCTTATCTGAGGCTTTTAGTCCTTTTGCCTCTCCTCCCAGGACAGAAGAGAGGAGATTTTTAGTATCTGAATATGGTGGTTTGTGAACCTGTTGCTAAAGCCATAAGGACCTAGCAAGTAAGAAGCCTCCTTTTGACCAGTGTTCTCAGCCTCCTTGGTGACCACATCTGATCAGCTGTAGAAAATGGCCATCATGACACCTGAAAAAAGTAGCCAGCCTAAATGCATAGAGCACAATGGCTGAGTATGAGTGGCTGGATGAGGGCAAATGTGTTGGTTAAATTGTCTATTGGTATCATTTGTGCCATTTTTTAAAGCTGGCTATACCTCAAAAAATAAGTTCTGGAACTAATTTCCTATTTTAAGTGATATTCAATATTGCCTTTTGTCAGGGAAACATTCTCACTTGTAGATTTATAAGGTAATGCAAATAAACATCAAAGAAATAAAAATATTATGATCAACCAAGATGTGGGTTTCAAGAGAAAAAGAAAAAATCTGATCTCTTTTCATGATTCTAATTTCTCATGATACTTATGCCATACACATATGTATAAGTTTATAGTTATGCAATAATAAAATCACAGACTTTCACAGTAGGTAAGTTTAAGTTTGAAACACAGAAGAACCATTTCTTATGAGATTTTTTGAGTTCTTACATGAATGCTCTTAAAATCAACCACAAAATATCCTGTCTCTAAGTAATAAAATTGGGTACACACTAGCTGCAGCAATAGAAAGATGGCCAAAGACCAACTTGGAATGGTCGATTACTTTAGGCATTTGGTCATGGGGCCAAAGACCAGATTCTCAGACCTAGACTGTGTATCTAATTCTCTTTCAGTAAATCAATCTAGTAAAGGCAGTGAATCTCACACTGAGAAAAGACGGAAGTCCAGACTCAACAGGGCCTAATTCTACAGGGAGCTTGGAGAATGGATGCCTTTAAGAGAATTCTTTTGTTCAACTTAGAATGAGTCATCCACAGATGTGCCCATTTCATATTACATTCGTTAATACCTCTGCTTTAAAATGTTCTTTTTTGATATAAATGTGTTAAAGCTGGTGTTTCTAGCATAACCAAAATTTATGTAATCTAGAGATAACTTCCATCTGCTAATACTCATTATGCAATCTGGAGATGGCTCTTTGGAGTTTACTATCTGTATCTATAGGGACACTACACGGATAAGTGTTTATGGCCACATGTGTCTCATATTTAACCGTAAAATGGATACCAACATCCATTCAGCACAGAGAGACTTGAAATACAACATTTAATTCCAAAATGTTAGTTTTGCTCAGAAAAATATTAAACCTTTCTGGTTGGAGACGAATATATGGAATTATGCTTCAAAGCTATTAGAATTGAAGTCGTGTCTTTACTTCGATTAAAGTTCCTGTCAACAGTGATGACAAGGAACCAGGTTCACGGCAGTGTACTCTCCTATGAGGAAAGGCAGCTTCTGTCCCCAGATTCTAGGAACTGGGATCATAGTTTGTGAATCTCACATTCACGCACTAGCAACCCACGGTTGGTCTGAAAAATCTTCCTAGTGTTTGGCTGTAGCACCTTTTAAAGGATTGTAGCTTCAAGGTTAAAAGCTCATCTGCACTGGGAAACTGCTTTAGATTTGTTCATTCATTTCTTCATTTGTTACTCATTTTCTTCATGGCCCACTACAATTTCATCCTACTCAGCCTTTTCTAATTCCTTGCTTCTTCTCACACAGTACAGTCAAAACATTTCCTGAGTGTTCTCCATTTTTCCATGCCTCTGTGCCTCTCTATGTACCATTCTTCTTCCATCTGAAATATTTACATCTGTCCTTCCACTTCCTCCTTCCCCTTAGTCTCCACATAACCAAACTTACCCATGCTTCCCAGCCTCCATTTATTTATTTAATTGGCTTAAAGAAAAATAAGCTTTAATATCAATCGTGGACTTATGGAAAACTAAAACAATTTTCTTTCATCCGTTAGAATCCAGGTCCCATTTAAATGCTTCTTCCTCCATAAAGTCTTCCCTGATCTTAAAATACTCATACCCAATCTGGAAGTGATCAATCCCTCCTCTAAACTTCTTCTTTTCCTCAACACCTGGTTAAGACAGTCTAACACAGTAGATAAGAGCATAGCCACTTAAAAGTTTTGTGACTTTGGACAAGATACTTCTCTGAATCTCAGGCCCTAAATTTGTAAAATGGAGGTAGTAATACCTACCTCATAGGGTTCCTATAAGGATTAAATGAAATTATGTATGCTAAGAACCCACACACTAGATGCTCTATCAATTGTAGCTGGCCTTGAGGACAGGGACCATGTCTTGTTCAACTCTGAAGTCTTAACACTTAACATTGTGCCTAGCCCAGAGTGGGAACTATGTGAATGTCTGTGGAGTGACAAGGCACCCCTTATCTGGGAGGTGATCTACTGTGCCTGTCACTTGCCCTCCAATGGCTTCCTCATTGGCCTGTGAAAGGGAGTTGCTCTTTGTGAATTACAGTGGCTTTCTCTTTTCTTCAGCTGGCGATTGGGTTGAGCAATGCAAATTGGGTGTTTGGTGCTTCGTTTTAGCCTCCCCGGTTATTCCCTGAGGATTTTCTCTACTACATAGGGCCTGGGGCTTAACCTTTGCTAAGGATTGAATTCATTCAGAATTTTGCATTGTTAGGTTTTTAAACCAATTTCAGCTGGTTTTTGTAGTTTGTTTATTGTTGGCCAGTATGACTTCCTTTTCTCTCAAAATCTCTTTGAAAGGTTCCATAAAGTTTTTGGTACATTCAAAATATCATGTTTTATGTGTAAATAAATGAGAAATGCTTTAGTTTCTCTTAAAGTACCCCTCTGGTAAAGAAAGAAACGTGTGTTGTAAATGGGCTCTAGTTTTCATTCGTTGGATTTGAGCCTCTCTGCAGTCCCTTTGTGGCAGATACATGGAGTATGCTGAAGTCCAAGTTGACTTTCAGTTAAGCTGTATTTCTATATTTCCTTAAGAAAAGCATGGCATTTAGTCTGTGTTGTTTCTCTTTTCTTAGTGCCGCGGTAAGGGTCTAGTGGCGAGACACACTGGATATGTAATACTGTGCCACAGTTACATACTCATCCTCCTCGCTTCTGAGCATCCTAGGAAGCGAAAGAGACAGGATCTACCAAGGGAAACTCTGTATTCAATTCCTGGCCTGCTACACAGTAGGCACTCAACAGTATTTGAGCAAATGAAAAATATTTGCCTGACAAGAATGCCTTCCTTACAGCCTCTTGCTGGCCTCAGTGCAGGAGAAATGTTGGGGAAATACCGATGTCTCCTCTGCCCTTCTGACTCTTGAGACAGTTCCTGCTTAGGCGTCACTGAAGTTCGGAAGAAGGTAGAAGGAAAGGGGAAGATTCCCTTTTTAACTTCATCCTCTCTTCCCTGTCTCTGCTTGCGAGCTGTTTTCATCTGAATAGATTTAAGGCTTTTGGTTTTGTTAATTGTTCATCACTTTGAACAAATCTCTTTCTCTGGTCTAGAAGTCAGGCTGGACCTAGGGCACAGCGGTATTGCCTCCTTGGGCTCTGTATATCTGCTGCTGAGAGGTGAGGTGAAGCTGAGGGGATGAGGCCGTCTCCGTAGGAGGAAGAGGCCTGGGGCCAGGTTTTAGCCTAGAGTCTGCTCGTCTGCCCCAGCACAAACCACTTGCTGGGTGTTTTATTTGCATAGGACACTGGCAGCTGTACTGTATGTTATAATCAATTTCATGCTCCACGTGGCCTTAGTAGGTTTCCCAGGTTTAGCTGCAGTACAGCTAAAGATTTTGGAAGAATGAGAGACAAGTAGTGGTGGTGCCAGTGCATGTTTGACTTCCATATCATCGCCATCTGGATAGAGGTTTTTTTTTTTTTAATTAAAAATCAAAAAGCCAAAATAAGCCTTTGTGCCCAGTGTTATGAACAGAAATGCCTGCATATAGATCAGGCCTCATATGTCCTCTCCAGAGGAGGGCCACCCTGTTGGAGTCTGGAGGTGGATGATAGTTCTCGAGCTACACATCTGAATCCCTCCCCCTCTCCCCAAGTGCCTGCATGTTAGACAAATGGTCCACCCATTGTACTAGAAGACACGTTATCCAAACAGATGGCAATCTTCAGCAGAATCCAGTGAGCCAGCAGTACTTGCTGGGGGTGGGCATCATGATGAATCCTGGCCAGCTCTACCTGGGAAGGTTAGTTGTGCTTAAAAGGAAGCACTGTGGCCGGTCCTGTTCTGAACCTGACTGCCATGTTTGGAAAAATTAGTCATTCTTCCACTTTTGATAAACAAATATTTATTGAGATCCCACTAAATACCAAGCCTTCTGTGAGGAAACTTACATAAATGCTCTCACTTAGTGCTTTCAGCAGCTTTGTGTGGGGGCGATATTACACTCACTTTAGAGCCCAAACGGGCTAAAAGAAAGGAAGTGACTTGCTCAAAGTCTTAACTGCTGGCAGAGGGTGGAGCCTGGATTTGCACTCAGGCCTGTCTCTTCCTCAAACTCTCCCAATTCTGCTCCACAGCATCCCAGGAATTCTTTCTCCTTTTTATTTCAAATTGTTTCATAGCTCAATTCTACCCAAAAGCGTAAATCTGCTGAAGGCTCCATAGTTACAAAAGTCTCTTGAGGATGGGCCATTGAAGGATTTTTAGTGGTGACCTTCAAAGTTTCCCAAGTTCATCTCTGGTTAGTTGTATGCAGGCAGTGTAAGGTTCCTGGCAGCATAGGAACTTGGGAAGTCCTGTCCCCATTAACTTGGGATGGTGCGAGGGCTGAAGAAAAGGTGCTCAGAGAGAGAGACTTCAATTCAGCCAGTTAGCTCAGCTCAACTCGCGCATTTTTACTGAGCACCCATTTGTGCCTAGCACAGTGTTAGGCACAAGGAGGAGGCACGAAGAGGCTGTCTATGGTAATGCCTGCTCTCCAGGAGCAGGGAATTTACAAAAGAACCAAAGGCTTTTCATTGAATCCTGTGAACAGTGATGAAGCACTGGTGACTTTTGAGCAGAGATGTGACACCTGCTCCCAAGGGACGCTTTTATTCATTCCTGCAAGGCTACAGTGGAGCTCAGGAGTGGAGCACGAGGAACTGAAAGAGCATGGGGCGGTGGGCGTTGGAAAATACGCTACCGGGGTATTAAAGATGTGACAGTTTCTGCATCTTTGCCTAGCACCTCCCCTACATGTGAATCCCGCAGTTGAATGGAAAGGATATAAACCATCTGCAGCAACATATTTGTTTAAAAAGGAGACACCAGCATGAAGACTTAGCAACTTTGAACCAGTTGAAAAGAAGAGCAGCTGCCTGATATTTTAGTAGTGGTTCTATGGATTGTTCATCTTCCATTCTTCTTGTGGTTTGTGTTACTAGCAGATTTGTCTTGGTCTTGCCAAAAGAATCCTTGAGAGAAAAAAGAATTTGTAAATTGTTACTTGAGAGAGATTTCAGTGTATTCAAGAATTCAAGTTCCCTGTAGCTTTGATCCATTGGCATGCACGGTTGAAGATTTTGAATAGCTTTTTACATCTTCAGGGTGGAAGGATGTCAGGAATCTCCCATCCCCGTTCACCTTTTCATAGAATGTTTCCATTTGGGGGGCACCTCATATGTGCCAGCACCACGCTCAAGGCTCTCACGTAACCTCGCAGCAACCCTGTGTTACAGTGAGGAAACTGTGGCTCAGAGAAATTATGTAACTTGTCCAAAATCAGAGTTGGTATATTGTAGAGCCAATATTGACAGCTATGTCTGGCTCCCAGCCCAGAACTTCTACCACTATGCTACCCTACCTCCCTCCCTCCCTGATCTATTTTGCACGACTAGACACTTTTCTTCTCAATTTTGTCACAGGTAGAAGCATAACAATGATGGGGCTATCAGATTTCTTGGTGGGTGCAGATCCCTGTGGCTCCATCTCTCCTAAGAAGCTGGTGGACTGGTAGCAGAGTTAAAGGTTGATAAATGGCCCCAGGCCAAACTAACAGTGGCAGGATGCTCTAGGGTGGGCCAGAATCCCAGACTTGATTCTGGGATCCCATTAAGCTCCTTAACTCCTCTACCAGGTTATGAATTCATACTTTGGGGTTGTCCTAACCTCTCCAGCACACTGTTCTCCAAAGTTCTTCTAGAAGCAGCCTTGGAGTGGGAAATGTAGCCTGGTGAAATGGTTGGCCAGAGCCCCACCCCTGCCTTTCAGAGGGCCAGGGCAGAGGAACACCCCATCTTTAGAAATGGTCTTGGACATGGGGAATAGGGTTGAGTCTGACTAAGTAAACTCCTCACTGATGCCTGGGCCCAGGATCCTGGGTGTGGAGGAATAAAATTTAGGGAAACCTTCTCAGCAAATGAAAGGCCAAGTAGACTGAACTATCTAGAAAAGAAAAAGCAAGTATTTGAACTTTGTTATTTCAAAACTGCTTGACGTGCTAGCTTGTTGTTTTTCACGAGTCATAAAGCTATGAGGAGTGACAATTTGATTTATATCTGAAAATCTAGGGTCTGGCATTTCAAAATAGTTGCTGGAACTTTGTGTAAGAAAACACTTCGTAGCTTTAGCTTTTAATCATTACCTGTGACCATCTCTTTATTTTCTTATTTGAGCAGAATTTGTAAATCAGGTTATTTCTAATATTTTTAGCACTAAGTCCCACTAACTGCATATTCAAATTCAATCTACTATCTAGACACCAATCAGCTGGACTGACTTTCTAAAAAAGAAAGTTGAATTCAACAAAATAGCTCTTTTGCTCTGTGTCCTTAGCATTTGATAGCCAGCTTGCCTTTATTGCCCCCAAGTGTTTTGGAATCTTGTAGCCCAGCTTCACTTGTTGGTTCCAAAGCAAAGTTGAAATACACCCAAACTCAGCTGTGCATAATTCTCCCCTAGTCCTGTTCAGGGACAGAAGCATATCTCAGTCGTCCTTTTTCTTTCTCCCTGTTCGTGACCATTCCCCTCTCTTTGGTCCACGAACTGGGGCATATGTATTATCTCAGTTAATTCCCTCAACAATCCTGTGAAGGCAGTCGTATTACGTCCGTTTTGCAGATTAAGCATCAAAGGCTCAGATCTAAAGGACTGTGGTCACATAGTTAGGAGGTGAGGGACCTGGGAGAAAGAGGATTAGAAATCTGGGCTACGCAATCGCTCAGTCTGCCCTTCCAGATCCTAACATTCTCGGGATGGTTCCATGGTAGTGATCCTCACTTCTAACTAATCCTGTGGACGCAGGCTAACATCTATTCACAGTGGACCTGCCCGTGTAAATTCCTCCTGAGTCCTGCTTTACCACGTCACCTATACTGCTGATGGAGACTAAGGCACAGACGTTAATTACTTTATTCTTAATCTTGGGGAAAATCAAGACTAGAACCTAATACGTCTAGGGGTTACTGAACCAGGCTGCCTCCTTACTTTAATGCTGCTTGGAAAGGTTCTCGTGACTCCTTCGCCTTTTTGATTTCACACAAATATTCTAGGATGCCCAGAAGTTTCTCAGGCACTATTTTCATTCTTTTGAGTTCTCTTAAATGTATGTGCATGTGTGTATTTTAGAACTATGAGCTTTATGTACTGTGACTTGAAAGCCTCCCATGTTATTATGATTTTATAAATGTTTTCATAATCACTCAAATGCTGCAGTTCATGCTTTTGTCATCAAATATAAACTAAATTTCCTAATGGAAAATGCACTTGGTCTGTAACAATGCCAAAAACAGTCCAAAGAAGATACTTGACGTTTGCTTCCCAAAACATCTGTTGATAAATGATCAGGTGTTCAATTAAAACTACAGAACTGATTTTTCATTCCTATTGAAATCGTGGCAAGTGCTCCAAGTTCTATAACTTGTGCACTTTACATGCCTTCCCCATAATTAACATAAAGAAATTAATGTCTTACAAGCTTCGATACTTGATGCCATATGAGTCCTGAGGATATTTAAAGGGAGAAGAAATGTAAATAGAATGAAGTTCTTAAGCAAGATTACTGATATGACAGGACTAAAGAGCTTGGGAGTGTGTGAAAAGTGCCTCTTTTCTTCCCTTTAATAAGTCCATTACTTGCACTTGGGCATATTTTAAGATCCTTTTCATGCTGAATCCAGAGTTGAGCATGCTTTGCATTTCAAGCTTTGTCTATGAATCAGGAGAAGCCAAAGTTATTTCTGCTTTAAAATAACAGGAGCCAGGAACAGCTAATCTCTTTTCATTCTGAGTTCCTTACATTATTTTACTGGACAAAGTTTGTGTTGGCTACAAAACAGGCCATTCATAACATATATGAGAAGGAATTTAGGTAAGAATGAAGAGAGATTGTAGGATGTATAAAGACTCCCTCTCCTGAGGCCATTAAGAAATTCCAAATTGGCACTGTTTTGAATAGTCACATTGCATTAGCCTTGCTAATTTCAGTAATTCAAGCTGATAGTCTCTGTTTACCAATCTACTCTGTGAAACCTTCCCATAATTACAGCCTCTCACCCAAGGTGAGTTGGTATTTTTAGATAGGCTATGGGGGAAGGCCATGAGGGAAGTTGGGGGGTGATCATGGCTAGCGCAGTAGTGCCTCTCAGCCAGAGACCCTTTGGAAAGTGGTTCATGTCTTTAATTCCTCAGTAAGACCTGTCCTGCACGGTAGAAGTAAATTTCCTTTTCTTTCTTTAAGTGGGAGTTGAGAATATGAGATATAAGATTTGTCCCTTCCTTATCTCATTGTGTCCCACCTCTTTGATTATCTCTGTCTGGCTTTTAATTGTCTTCATTTTGATAATCAGGACTGGCAAAGTAACCCACCCAAGTTGTGTGTGTTTGTTTTGAAGTGGGAATACAATTGCTCTTCAGTTCATGCAATGTGCAAATAAACTGACAGTTAATGGCCAGAACTCCAGGGGAAAGGGAATTCCTTTTTAAAGGTGACTACATTTAAAAGACATTCTCCTGAATCTCTTTGGACTAACAGGCATCTCACATCACGCCGGAAAAATGTACAGAGGGAAATCTTCAGAGCCTTGCAAGCTGAGAAAGTAGAAAGATTGCCGAGTGTTTGAAAGGGTTTAGTGTTTCATTTGAAGAGCAGCTGCACCCCACCACGCCTGTGCTCAGACACACCGAATACCAGCTGGGCGGCACGTTGGAAATCGCCCCGAGTGGAGCGCAGTGACAGGGAGCTCGCGAGTGAGGGGCAGGGCCACCATCCACGCCTTCTGCACATCCGGCCCAGAGTTAGTGATCTGGGGTTCCTGTCCGTCAGTGACTCAGATCAAAACACAGAACAAGAGCCTTCCCTGAACACTGCATCATCACACAATCAGGATAAGAGAGAGAGAGAGCAAGAGCGAGGGAGGGAGACAGATAGAATGGGTGGGGGTGATGTGAAAGCATGAGAAATTTACTTAGGTATCAGAGCAATGCTTCTCTAGAGAAAGGTCTAATATTTACAGTTTTCTCAAATAACAAAAAATAATGTGCTTGTAGGGCAATCATGTTTGTATCTGCCCTCTCACTTGAGAAGTAGGAGAACTCTGGGACTAATTAACAAAGCAGTCTCTCCTTCCAGGCAGCAGTGGAGGTCTGTGGATTGGCTCTGCCCTTGCTCAGAATCCCCTTAGCACTTGGTTTCCGCCTCTCTTGTGGCACTGACCACATTCTAACGTGGATACAGTTATTTTTGTATTCATGGTCTTCCTGACAGGAGAGAGAGCTCCTTGAGGCCAACGACTGAGTTTTCCTGATCTCTGTACCCACCACGGCATCTGGCATGGCATCTAGCAAACGATAGGTGCCCAATTCATATTCACTGCTGCCCCTCCAGGTACCTAGACCATGTGTCCATCTCCCACCAGCTGGAGAGCGCCCATCCTGTCTCCACAGTGCCTGGCCTACCTGACTCTCAGTCCCTCAATAAACGTTCCTAGCGCTCAGCAAGTATATAATTAATCAATTCCAGGGTACCAACCACATGTCACACAAGCCCTGCCATTCACCTGTGGCTGCACAGCCACCGCTCATCTGCTTCAAGGGGGTATTCGTGATACTGAATTGGAACTGAAATGTCTTAGAAGGACTCAGGTACTGGGAACAGAGGACCCAGGATTTGATACATTTGACACCCTATTTTCCCCTCAAAGCAGTACTCTGGAAATGGCAAGGGTTAGAAGAGGTTTTAGAGGAAATGAAAAAAAGTAGTGAGGTAAACCAGACAGGCTGGAGAGACTGGTGGGTGGAGAATGCTGCCTATGTCTGTATTCAGGGCCCACACCCTCTAGTGCTGCCTGCCTGCCTGCCCTAGGGCATGAGAAAGGTGACACCGGAAAAAAAAAATCGAATTGAAAAGGAGGCCTCCTAAACTTGGTCTTAGGCTTAATACTAAGGAAAAAAGATTTGAGGATTACTTACCTTGTTGTTAGTCTAAAGGGGGCTTCAGATTTCTCCCCTGGATGACCTAAACTGTAATCTGTCTCTCTGGCCCTCTGTTAATACTTCTTCCATGACTGAGGAAATTATAGTGACTGGAGAAGCTCGACTTACCGCCTCTAATCTCTTGACAGAGAAATTAAAAAGACAACAGAAATTGCTGTTTGACTAGAATTCTGCGTGACACGGGGAGAATTGCTGGGTACAAATCAATGGAAGCAAACAATCTCTATTTCAGGAGAATGCATCTTTAATCGTGGTAATCCGTTTAGTAAATTGCTTTCTCTGGTGACACTGCATACCTAATTACAGTTTGCTCATTTGGATTTTCCCTTTACAGTGTTGCTCGCTGCTAAGAGCCCAGCGTTGTGGATTTGCAGGCTGAGCAATGAACTTAATACTGGCATTAAAAACTTGGCCAAGTGGGTCTCAGGACCAAAATGTCACCACTTTTGGAAGTGAATCAGAGGTCATAAGACAATTAGATTTCCTTTGGCACTTCTTCAAAAGATCTATTTTCCACCCCCTTAATGATCTGGATTTTCTTCTCTGAGAAGTATTCTCTATCCCACCAACATTATGAAAATAAAAATGGAATACAATAGTAAAATGGGTACAGCCAAGGCCCATACTGACAGCTTCTGTACTGGGATTTGCTCCACAATCCTGTTTAGCGTAATATTAGTTTTATTGATGAAAAAACTCATTGCCAAATCATATTCAGCAGTGGGCGACTGGGATTCCCAGATCGTCTTCTATGGCAGTTGTGCCTAGCCATATTTGTCAGAGCTTGGAAGTGTGTAGTTTGTTTTAAATGAATGTTTGGTTTTTTCAGAAAAGATAACTGTTGCAATAGGTTGATGATTTTTTTGCCCAAAATGCCTTAATAGCATCCTATATCTTTGATATTCTCCACATTATCTTTTTAAGAAAAAATCGATTAATCTCCTTGTTCTCAAAATCTTCTCTAACCAAGCTTTCCCACCTTCTGTCCTGCAACTTATCTCCCATGCAGCCTCTATTCCGACATGCCAGAGCTATTCGAGGAATATACTTGAAAGAAATACCCCATGAATTCAAAGGTGTCTGTCTGAGGATGTACAGTGCAGCATTGTTTATACCAGGGAGAAATTAGAAACAAACTAAATACCTATCAGTGTGAAAAATGGCTAATAGTGTCATT
This sequence comes from Vicugna pacos, assembly GCF_048564905.1. Taxonomy (NCBI): domain Eukaryota; kingdom Metazoa; phylum Chordata; class Mammalia; order Artiodactyla; family Camelidae; genus Vicugna; species Vicugna pacos. The sequence goes on along the minus strand of NC_133023.1, from coordinate 93,399,457 downwards.
ATATCCATTCAGACTGTGGAATTTCTTGCAGCGATTAAAAGGAGTGAGGTGGTCCTCATGTATTAGCATGCAAAGATTTCCAAGACCTCAGCATATGCATATGCATAGAAAATACATTTACCAGTAACGACCCCTGGGGAGTTGTGGAAGTGGGCATGTTGAAGGGGACTTTCTCTTTTTCACTCTGTATACTCAGATATTGTTTGAATCTTTAGCTTCAAGAATGTATTCATGTGCTGAGTAGTTTAAAATTAACAAAATAAAAGGACTCTATCAACTGTGTGGAGGATGGTTTGCATGAGGTCAGGGATGACAGGAAGGCTGTTGCAGTGGTCCAGGTGAGAGGTCCTGAGAGCATCATGTAAGCAATGACACCGGGAAGAGGAAGAATTCACAGAATGTTAAGGAAACAGAATTTACAGGATGTGATAATTAATTAGACCTGGAGGATGAAAAGGGAGGAGGAATCTAGGGTGACTTGCAGGTTTCTGGCTTGGGCGACTGGATGCCTGTTTGAGGCATTCACTGAATGGGGTAGGGACGGGGCGGCAGCGACCTACAGGAAGGGGAGCAGCTCAGGGAATAGAAATGCATGTTGTTTGTGGCGTGTTGAGTCTGAGTTATCTAAGGGGACATCCAGGTAGAAAGGGCCTGGAGCAGTTAGACCTCCAGAGATGTCTGAGCAAGAGAGAGATTTGGGACTCCTTGGTGAGAGATAAAACCAGGGCCACAGATGAGAGCATTCAAGAAGACTCATTAAGTGAGAAGAGTGGAGGGCCACAGGGTAATGACAGAGCACACATCCTTAAGAAAACCAGCCGGCAGAGCAGTCGAACGATTAGAGGAGGGACCCGGGAGGATGTGGTGTCGGAAGGTAGGGGGGACACTAACTTTCAAGACAGAGTGGCCAGCAGTGTTGGATGCTGCACAGAGCTCAAGATGAAAAAGTAAAACGAAGCCATTGAGGAATTAACTGTAAACTAGCATGATAAAAATGTTCTAATATTGAATTATGATGGTGGCACACCTCACGAACTTTACTAAAAATCATTGACTTGTACGCTTGCAACTTAGTTGAAATGGGTGATGTAGTAGGTACTCCATAAAGTTGTTTAAAGTAAAAATGAAAAAAAAAAGAATCTATTGGCATTTAGTTTGGGGCAAGCTCTGATTCCAAGCAGAACTTTCCAGTCTAACCTCTTCTTCCTAATTAGTTGGGAAAAGCCCCATGAAATAAGGAAGCGTGCATTCCTGATGCCACATCCTGATCCTCTCTCACTCTCTTGCAATATCAAAAACTACTGTATGTGTTTGATTCGCTTTTCACCAAGCAACAGATGTTACCACCCTATTCCCCATCTTCCTTTGGATAATCGCAGTACAGTTGCTGTATTTATTACTTTTAGCATATATTTCCCGAAGCTTAGGGTGCCAGAGTAAGGAGGCCCCAGTTCTGACCTGTTATTGTTGTTGATTGCAGTTTAGTGTGTTTCTTTATTGTCCCTGCAAGGCCTTGTCACTCTGAAGTCTCATCACTCATCTTCTGATACCTCTATTATGCTAATGGCCTTATGCCTTGTTCTTCTCAGCCATTTCCTTTCTTAATTTGACTTGGCCAATGAGATGTAATTGTCTTAGTTAACAGGCACATTTGCCATATTCTGTAGACAGGTAAATACAATATGGAAAACTTCTGCCCCTTCCTAGTTGTGAGGAACTGAGGCTGCCCTTCCTATTTAATTAAAGTATTTATTTCTTAACAACTTCATCTTCTTTTTATTTTGGCTCAGTATCTTTCTGCTGCTTTTTATGCTCCTTCTTAGTTATCTGGTTGCCACTCTTTGTAGTAAAATTCCCCTTTTTCCCCTTTACATCTTCATAGCTGTGGGTTTGGGCCACTTGGCATCTTTTCGCCTTTGCCGGCGTCCCTCTGGGCTTGCCTGCTCTTGTTCTAATGCTGCAGAGCTAGTGGTGTGAGGATCATCCTGCTTCTTCTCAGTTGCCTCCCCCTTGAGTCCTTCCAGCTTACGTCTTAATCATGTTTCCCAGATGAATTTTCTCTGTCTGATGCTTCTTCTTTTCTTCCTCTGGATCCTGAGTGATACCATTATGTGGCTGCACTGAGCAAGATGTCTATCACCTGCAAATTACTGCTACTGTTTCCTACTGGCAGGAAAAAAATTCAATGGAAACATTTCCTGAGTTGGGTGTTCTGTCTTGTCTACAGTCAGTGTCCTCCTATGACCGTCCCATACCATATCTGCACATTTCATATTGCCTGATAAAGTCACATTATTTCTGAGACTCAGCCCCTACCTTAGTAAGTGGGACAGATTTTGTGGTTCTTTCTCCCCACCCTAGACAAGTCAGTAGTTACTCCCTTAAAATTATGTCTTGGTTGATAACTCTTTGGCAAACTTAAAGCCCTCATCTCTAAGCTAGTCATGGTCTCCAAGAGACAGCGATCCCTTTCTTTGCAAGAGAATCCAAAGCATCTCTTTAAATTCCTCTCCAGACAGTGTCTGTGGTAAAGGGAGGAATGCAAAGATCACTTGAACTCTGTCCCTTCGCCCTTCATCCTGCCATGAGACCTCTAAAGACCTGAACGAAATCCTAGAATCTCAGGGTTGGAGGGGTCATCAGGGGTTATTTACCTTCGCCTCCTCATTCTATGTTTGAGTCCATTCACCAATTTCTCTACCAAGCAGCTGTCCAGACTCTCGTGGACCACCTCCAGAAACAGATCCCACTGACTAGGGGCAGCCTACACAATCGTCAGATTCCACTTATTACTAGAGAGTTCTTTATGTCTTTTAGGTCCAAATCATTTTCCTTTTAGGAGAAAGACAAGGCTATGAAACAGCAGTACTAAAATGGCATGGCTGTAGAGCAAGGAGAATCTGAGATGAGGACAAGAGAAGGGACATAACAAAGGGGGTGTGCGCGGGGCCAGGGGAGCAGGCAGTGCCCCCGGAGTGGGTCAGGGGAGCTGGGGGGCAGATGGGGGAATCTGAGCTGAGAAGCAGGAATGGTGCTGAGGGGCAAACAGGAAGGCCATGGAAACACTGATGGCAGATTAAGGAAGGAGATACTAGAACCTCTTCTAGAACAAATGGGACCCAGGTTAGGGGTTTCAGTCAAAGTGCAGAGGAACAGAAAAGCATCTTTAACATTCAAAATGCATCAGAGGATTCCAAGCTTGCCCTTTGCCTAAGGATATGGAAAAGATCACTGTGGAGACAGGAAAGAATGCTTGGTAACCCAACAACGAGACAGAAGAGAAGGGAATAATTGGACAATGGAAATGAGTTTAAAGAGCAATGGAAAGAGGAAAAGAAGTGAATAGAGAAATGGAAAAGAGGGGAAATGAAAACACAGAACTTTTAGGTTAAGGAACTGCATTTATTCCCGCGCCAGCATGTAATTGTATTTTCCTGGCAGTCATCCCACAGCCCTTTGCGAGGGGCAGGGGTGCTGGCATGTGGGACTTGAAGCCTTACCGCTCTGTACTATTACAGCCAAGCAAGGGACATCAGTAATGAAGCTATGTTTTGCTGTTGCAGAGACAGGGGCTGAAATGCCCATCACCGGCAGCCCAGGCACTGGGGGTGGGTGGCGATGGAAAGGGCAGGGTGTGGCCCAGGGTGGGTAGACTGTGAGGCAAAGGCACGGATCCAAGTTACAGGAACCCAATCATGACGGTTCAAGGTGAGAAATAAGTGGAATCTGCTCACCAGAAAGCCAGTTTCCTGCCCAGCATGGCACACAGAATGCTGGCATGTGTCCCCTGCTAACACAGTACGGCATCGAGTTCCAGGCAGTAAAAAGGTGTAAGGAAATAATCTTGTAGACTCCATCTACACTGAGTGCAGTGACCTGACGCTGTGGGTAAGGAGAACTGGCTGTTGTCAGAAGGGCTTTGGCGTCTGGAGGTCAGGGTCTGAGCCCTGCCATTGGCTTCCTGAACCACGCCCACCACTGGCCCGGCCTTTGTCTTGTCTTCAGTATCGCTCAGCGGGACTCCTTCCCCTGAGGAAACCATCAGCTGATGAGGGGAGACTCCTTGGGAAGGGTCTCTGCTAGGGAGGGCACTCTTCTTCATGCTCTCAGCAGACTGGGGGTATGTGATTCGTGCATGCATGCATTCGTTCCATTTTTTGTCTGTGTCTGTGCTAGCCAAGAACTGTGTGGGAGCTACAGAGAGGGGAAAGACTCATTTCTTACTTTGATATGGGGCTCCTAGTCTACGTGAGTGACTAATGCTACGGTGCCGCAGGTTGAAATTAGTACTATGATAGAAGTACCATCCAGTTAATAATCAGAGAGGGAAGTGATTCATGTGGGCTGGGGTGAGAAGGGAAGGCTTCCTGGAAGAAGTATTGTGTGAATTGAAGCCTGAGAGAGAGAAGAAAAGAGAGAGATACCATCCCCAGCTGAGGAAACAGCAGGAAGAAAGACACGGGAACCTCAAAGTACTTGCCATTTTTGGCAAATGATAAATGGGGTAGTATGACCACACTACATGGTACTGGGAGGAAATATATGGGCAGTTGAAACTGGAAAGCAACCCAAGAGGATATGGAGAAGCTCATGAATGCCATGTATTGGGGGTTCTTTTGGGGTTTTTTTATTGAAGTGTAGTCCGTTTACAATGTTGTGTCAATTTCTGGTGTACAGCACAGTGCTTCAGTCATACATGAACATACATATATTTGTTTTCTTATTCTTTTTTACCATAATTTACTACAAGATATTGAATATAGTTCCCTGTGCTATACAGTAGAAACTTGTTGTTTATCTATTTTATATATAGTAGTCAGTATCTACAAATCTCGAACTCCCAATTTATCCCTTCCCAGCCCCTTCTCCACCCCCACCTAGTAACCATAAGTTTGTTTTCTACGTCTGTGAGTCTGTTTCTATTTTGTAAATAAGTTCGTTTGTCTATTTTTTTTAAGATTTCACACATAAGTGATATCATATGGTATTTTTCTTTCTCTTTCTGGCTTTTTTCACTTAGAATGACAATCTCCAGGGCCATCCATGTTGTGCAAATGGCATTATTTTATTCTTTTTTATGGCTGAGTAGTATTCCATTGCATAAGTATATACCACATCTTCTTTATCCAGTCGTCTATTGATGGACATTAAGGTTGTTTCCATGTCTTGGCTGTTTTATATAGTGCCGCTATGAACATTGGGGTACACATATCTTTTTGAATTAAAGTTCCCTCCCGATATATGAATGCCATGTTGAGGAAGGAGGACTTTATCCCACAGGCAGTAGGGAGTCATCATAGAACTCTGAGGAAGGGAGAAGCGTGATTCAACATGTGATTAAGAAAAAGAGCATTATTTTATTCCTGCCGCCACAGAATAGAACATTCTTTCTTCCTGGACAGCAGGGGGCCATTGGAGAGGACCTAGTTTCTTCTCTAGCTGGGACATTGAGGACCATGGGGGTGGGGAGTGTGTGGGGAGAAAGAGGCTGAAGGAAAGAGATGGAGAAGATGGTACCTGTGTGAGTGTTAGAATGGCGACTTACTGACAGTCTAGATCCGAAGATGGGAAGAGGCAGGAGGTTGGAGCCTGGATGACAATGTGCTCTTCCAAGTAAATTGAGGGGAAAATAGCCTCAGTTCCTCAAACCTCACTGATGATGAGGGAGGCATTTCACGACTGGAGAGTTTTTAGGGCACGGATTCAGATGGAACATCTTAGGGAGGCTTGAGTCATCTTTCGTTTCTGAGGACACCTGCCTGCTGCTGCTTTCTGGCCTGTGATGTTCCCTCGCCCAGGCTGAGTGTTTGCGGGGACTTGAGCCATTTTGACCCGTTGGCTATTGTACTAGTAATTTTCCTTTGCCATTGGGCATTGCCAGGACATTGCCAGCATTTTAGCTCTCAGGGACTTTTTCGGGGTAAGATCTAGCGTGACTGATTAAAAATGGAAGATTACCAGACTGGGCTTTCGTATCCAGGCATATCTAAAGCCCTGCTCCAAATACTATCAAAGCGCTTTTCACTGAGCAACTTGCGGCCTGGGCTCCAAGGGACTGAAAGGCCACGCTCTCGCTTTCCTGACACATCCCCTCCCCACTTGCAATTTGATTTGGCTACAAAAAGTGACATTTTGTGTTTTCCTTCTACATCCTCAAAGCCCAATGATGCATACCTTTGTAGCTGCATCATGCCTGAAATTTCTATTATAAACAGAGCTCTGTGAGTCTAAACCATTAAAATTTTTTTAAAGTAACGAGAACAGAGTATGTTCATTCCTTCATTGAGTTGTTTTTTTTTTTTTAAGCGCAGTTTCAGCTTAGCATCCTTTGCGTGACTCACAAAAGTAAATGTAAGTTTCCTGAGGTGGTATATAAGGTTCTCTGAAAATAGTTCACCTCGGATTAAAATCCTTGACAAAGATTGCCCTCTTCCTTCATTCCCAGTTGAGAAGCCATATTTGCCACTCAAAAGCAGTGCTTAAGTATCTATTCATTTCAACTCTTTTGGACAACTTGACTTGCCTTTCAAAGCACTGAAGGGGTACCATTTGGGGTGGATGCTCAGGTACATTCACACACACTCACCTGTGTACAGAGTGAAACGCCAGAGGGACAGTGCACTCGCACTCCCCTTAGGAACTAGGACGCCACCCAGATGCCATTATCTTTTGGTTTCTATAGTTTTCTTAATCCTGGTAAAATATATATAACAAAAAATTTTTCATTTTAACCCTTATGTATCAACTCAGTGGCATTAATTACATTCACAATGTTATGCAACCATTACCACTATTGCCAAAATTTGCCTCTTCTGCCTATTTATATTTTATATAAATAGAATCATACAGTATGTGGTACTTGGTGACTGGCTTATTTCACTTTGCATCATGTTTTTGAGGTTCATGCACCTTGTAGCATGTGTCAGTTTGCTCCTTTTCATGGCTGAAAAATATTCCGTTGTATGGATGGACCACATTTTGGTTTATCCATTCATCCATTGACGGACACTTGAGTCACTTCCACCTTTTGGCTGTTGTGAACGATTTGCTATCACCATTGTTAGACGGGTATCTGAGTGTCTAGTACTGTTTGTTCATGCATCAGAGATAACGAGAATATATCATTTCCAAAGGCCATCTGCAGGCACCGCCTGCTGGTTGTGCAGGTGTTGTGACGCTGCTAGCACCGCCACATCCCTCAGGCACAGTCAGGATGACAGTGCTTCGTTTCACTCCCTCTCAGCACCCTCCAAAGGCTCATCAGTACTTGGTGACCCCACATCAGCCCCCACTCTTCTCAACTCAGTGCCACCTGGGTTTTGACCCACCCACCCTGCAGAAACTTCTCTCAAAAACCTCCCGTCATTTCGAGTGGACACATTCGGTAGCATCTTGTCAGTCCTGCCTTTTCTTGCCCTCTAACGTGCCACCATGCTCATCCGCCCCTCTGTAAAGCATTCTCTTCCCTTGCCTTCTTTTTTTTTCCTTTCATTTTAGTGTTTTTGTTTTGTTTTGTTTTGGGGACAGGTAATTAGGTTTATTTACTTATTTACTGATTTTAACGGAGGTGCTGGGGACTGAACCCCAGACCCAGTGCATGCTAAGCGCACACTCTACCCCTGAGCTCTACCCTCCTCCTCCCTTGCCTTCTGGAGGCCCGTTCTCTTCATCTTCTCCCCTGGCGCTAGCTGAACAGTGTCTCTGTCACTGGCTTCTCATATTCCACTGCCTCTTGGGCCCATGACTTCCCATGGGAACGAGATAACCTCTCCTGTGGGAAGGAAAGGCTTTGATGAGCTGCGATTCCTGTGGAGCTGTTAGGCAGCCTCAGGCGACAACGCTCTGTAGACAGGAGAGTAATAGTCGCGACACCGCTGTGGAAGGCGGCGGGAATTCCAGGGCTGGGGGAGGAGGGCCAGCGGTCAGAATTTCCAGGATGGAGTTGTTCTGTTTCTGGGACTGTGACCTGACTCATGATGTACCCATGTCATAACAAGATGCTGCAGTGAAAAGATCTGACTTCCAAAGGGATTAAGTGGTATTTGTGTTTGTTCCTTTCTCGGTGGCTCAAGGCAACAGAGGAGCGTAGTTAGTGGCCGAATCCCCAGGAAACCATTGCGTATTAGACACGAAGTGGTCCGAGCCCCAGTTAAGGGCAATTACGGTGGCATTCCCCTCTTGACAAGGAAGTTGTTATAGAAAAAGCTACCTTAAATCATTGACCAGGACTATGGGAGTCAGAATGCCCAGCTTTGGGAGTTTACAGAGCCCAGGTAACTCAGGTGTCCTAACAGTGCTTTTAAGACCTTTCGACCCAAGGATTCCACACATCAGTGAAGAGTGAGAGGGAACGCCCCTTCCTGAGGCTCTGGGATGTAACCTGAAGGTTCTAGTAAATATGAAATATGTTATGAAGTCTTAAATGAGTTTGCAAATAGCGCATTTCTACTCCATCGTACAGCCGTGCATGTTTCAGTATAAAATAGTGTACTTCTCCCCCAAAGCCCCTGGGAAGAAGGCTGCCGTGGCTTCACGTACCCCCCAGCCGCTGCAGCGTAGCCTGCAGACACACAAACCCCAGACCGAAGGGCCTGCAGTGAGAGGCCGTGCCCTTACTAATGCCAAAGTCCACTTGTCCTTTCAACGGCCTCGCATTGCAACTGAGGATGTTTGGAGGCTGGAATTAGCTGTAAGAAATGAAGTGGGCATCTCATGGCCCCAGCCCTCTTCCAGGAGAGGCCATTGGACTGTTCCCAGAATTTATAGTCATTTAATTGGCAAAAGTGGCAGCTCACTTACTTGTCAAGAAGTGACACACATTTAGGGCGCATTGTGAAACGGGCCCTAAAAGCAGTCCCATTAGACCAACACCAGAGGCCTCAAGTGTGCCATTTCCCCCTCGTCTGATCTATGAAGAAGAAAATCTAGACTCCCGGAGACCTTCGGGTCATTAGCAAAGTCACTTTCCTCTGCTTTCAAGTCTTAAGTAGTCATTTCACACCTGAAAGTTCACAAGGTTGGGGAGGGGGAGTTGATGTGGCAGGAAGGAAGGGTGTGTTGAGGGGTGGACAAGGAAACCAAGATCTATTGAGGATTCCGGAGCGAGTGACGGGGCCCAAAGGCTTCTGTGCGAAGGGGCAGCAGAGCGAGCAGTGGTGCCATGAACACCGTGTGGAGTGATTTCCCCAATTTCAGCCTCTGGGGCCTACCAGGCAGCGTACTGAAGGGTTTGCATATTCACGCCCTGGAGGCCAACGGCACACAGCAAATACACACACAGCAAATACACAACGTAGGGAGAGGAGTATCGCTCTGTTGCTGTATTAGGGCCGGGCTGAAGCCACCTGCTGGTGCAGGCTTAGCAAGGTAGACACCCCCATGCTCAGCTCAGCAGCAGCATTCACTCCCCTGGTATGTGGCAGTTTTAGGGTGGGGTTTTGTTTGTATACATTTGTGGGGTTTTTTAAAATATTTTAAAAACTTTTATTGAAGTATAGTTGATTTACAATGTTACTTTCAGATGTATAGCAAAGTGATTCAGTCACACACATACATATTCTTTTTCAAATTTTTTTCCATTATAGGTTATTACAAGCTATTGAATATAGTTCCCTGTGCTATAGAGTAGGACCTTGTTGTTTATCTATTTCATATTTAGTACTTTGTATCTGCTAATCCCAAACTCCCAATTTATTCTGCCCCCACCTTTCCCCTTTGGTAACCATAAGCTTATTTTCTGTCTGTGAGTCTCTTTCTGTTTTATCAATAAGTTCATTTGTATTATTTTTTAGATTCCACATACAAGTGGTATCATATGATGTTTGTCCTTCTCTGTCAGACTTACTTCACTTAGTATAATGATCTCCTGGCCCATCCATGTTGCTGCAAATGGCAACATTTCATTCTTTGTTTATGACTGAGTCGTATTCTATTGTATAAATATACCATATCTCCTTTATCCAGTCACCTGTTGATGGACATTTAGGTTGTTTCCATATCTTGTAAGTAGGGCTGCTATGAACATTGGGGTGCGTGTATCTTTTCAAATTAGAGTTTCCTCTGGATATATGCCCAGGAGTGGGATGGCTGGATCATATGGTAACTCTATTTTTAGTTTTTTAAGGAATCACCACCCTGTTTTCCATAGTGGAGTGTACTCCCCTGGTGTTTTGATAGCTGCCCTATAAAGTCTGCCTGCTGGTGTGGGCGAGGCCCCTGGAGCAGCGCATTGCCCCCATTGATGGCCATGCCATCAGAGGGTGAGCATGAGCATTTGCATCCTATTATATACTCAAGACCCCAGTGGCTTGTAAGGGCCCACAGATTTGTCTCACTGGCTGACAGATCTTCCTTGGCTGCCTGTGCACGCCTGCTTGATGTACCCCAGGCCCAGCAACTTCTCCCCCAAAGCTTTGTGTGCTGGCTTTAGAAGAAGTTATTATGCCTGAGTTGAAAGAAAATAAAAACAGTGTAGTGTGGATTTATTTTATTGCCAGGGTTTCTTATCCAAGATCAGACCAGCTCAAGTAGACAGAGGATCCAGAATTTTGTAGCTGGTAAACATCACCAGAAAGACTCACATCCCAAGAGAAGGAACTGATTGCATCTGCTTGCCCATAGATGCTCGAGTCAGGGCAGCCACCTTGGCTGCTATGGATAGGGGAGTGATGGCGCCTGCAGGAGGCTGTGTCCCTAACTGGGCCCCAAGAGCCGGAATCAGAGAGAAATTAAACTAGAAGGAAATTTAGACTTCATCCAGTCCAACACCCTGATGTAGCAAAATGCGGTGACTGAGTCCCTGAGGAGAGGGAAATGACTTGCCAAAGGTGAAATAGTAAATCATGGACTGAGCCAGGCCTGGAACCCAAGGCTCCAGACTCCAAGGATGGTACTGGCTTCCTTAGGAATTCCACTAGGAGGCTCTGAGTCACCTAGGGTGGGGGGCTCCACCCAGTGCAGAAAACTCTTCAACACCAAATACAGACCGTAATGACTAATGATCATTTAAAGGGATTATCTAATCTGCAACACAAAGGACACAAGAGCAAAATGAGAGTCAGGGCTGAGTGTGTAATTAGTACAGACTGTTGTGTCTACCCTCTGAATGTAGTTAAACTGATCACAAATAGAAACAGATTTTTGGATTTAGCATGAAAATCTCCTTGCTGGCCCAAAAGGTTCTCACTGCAGAATGTCTCTGCGCTGACATTCAACTGCAAGACTAGAAACAATTTATATGCGTTTTACAGTATGTACCTAATACAACAAAGATAGATTCTGGAAAATCACTGATAAACCTAAAAATATGATTTTAAAAAGTATGCTTTGTGGTGATTCCCATAATGCATCTGGTTTATAGCAAAATGAGGTTTTGGTTTGGTGTAGATTTAGCTTCTTTGTAGGTTAAAAGAATTCTTTTATTATCTGCTACTGGCTAATCCCCAGATACTGTTCCCACAGGCTTCTTGTTTTCTCCAAGACAAGATATCTGATGAGTCCCTCCCACCCACTTAGGGCTGGCCGCCAAACTGTTCACAGTGATCTTTCTGAAAGACACAAATCAGATTGTGTGGATTCCTTACTTAAAAACCTTCAGTGGCTCCCCATTGCCCGCAAGTCTTAGCATTCCTAATCCCCCATGATTCAGCCCTTACTTGTCCTTCCTCCCTTTTACGTTTTATCTCCCACCACGAAACACACACCTTCCCACCCTCCATAGAGGTTCCTTACTTGTATCTTCGCTGTCTGATACCGATGAATTTGCTCAAGCTGAGCCCCCTGCCTGAAGTGAATAACCATTTCATTCAGCCCTGCCCTAGTTCCATCCATCCTTCATGGTGTAGATTATATCCCCATTGTCCAAGAAGTCTTCCCAGGAGCTCTTTTTTGGAATTTTCCTCTGTCCCTCCTGTCCCCCTGATGTTTTGCTTGTGCCCATATGTGAACCCTTTCTACTTTCTGCCAAGGGTCCCGTTGCTTTGTCTGTCGGGCTGTTTTCCTTGCTAGTGTGTGGGATTCCTGAAGGCAGCCTTTCTCTGATCTTCTAGCTCAATACTTGGAACATAGTAGGCTACCATCGAGTTTGTTCAATTAAGTCGGATTAGCTCTCCCCTGTCCAGGAATGTCCATATTTCTCTGGACCCAAAACCTTCTTTCCTCTGTCTCCCACGGTGTGTCCTGGTCTGGCTAAACTTCCCCCTCCAGCTCTGATCTCTGTGATGGTGGCACAGGTCTGGAGTGTGTGTCTTTGCTGGACCTCCCGTCAGTATCAACCACAAGGGCCCAGCTACAGGCTTGGCTGAGAGCGCTCTGCTGCTGCCGAGCGGAAACCCTCCGGAAACCTGTAGCCCCAGTTTAGGAAGCACAGGAAGGGGTTAGTCTGAATACTCCCTTGGGACCCTTTGGAGGCAGATGACTTTGTGCCAGGGGGTTGTCTAATGGCCTTGGCGATTGTTGCTGATTTCTTCAGGGAACTAGAACTGATATAACTCCATTCTGGGTCCCCAAACCTAGAGCTCTTTTCAGTATTTTGCAGAGCTTAATAAGCTACCTAACCAAGTATGTGATCAGCTGTATGTGGAAACACTGACTGCTCGCTTGCGTCTTAGTTCTCTCTGGCAGGATATCTCTGAGTTTTGTTTTCCAAGAAAGAATCCACTACTACTTAATCACCGCAGTCTATTTGGTAGATAGATTGTTTTTCAGGTTGTTTATGATAGCGCTTTGTACAAGGTTTGACTCAGTTCTGCATCTGAATAGTACCTCTGCCGCTTCCCAGCTGTGAAAATATTGGCAAAAAAAGTAACCTGCGCTTGAGCTTCCTCATCAGGAAAATGGGACTTACAATACCTGCTTCATCACGTTGCTGAGAAAGTTCAATGAAATGAGGTAGTGGATATAAAGAGCTTAGCACAGTGCCTGGCCCACAGAGAGGACTCCATAATTGGTAGACACTTTTGTAATTTCAAAACATAGGGCCCAAGAGATGGCCATAACGCAAGAAGCGTTTGGTGGCAAAAAGATTAGAAACTACCGGATTTAACGTAACCACTGAGTTTACCATAACTGCGACGGTATGCAAAATGGAGTCGTGCTCGCAGATTATTTGAAGAGCAAGATCAAGAGCGGAGTGGTGGGAGCTGAGTGGTCACGTTAATAGATGCTGTTCCATCCGATGCTGGGCAGGGACATCCGGGAAAGGAATGTGGAAGCGCTGCTGAGAAATTGCCGTGAGACTCAGGGCTGGGCTTTCAACAGCTAGAGCCATGTGTGTTCTCAGCCTTGGTGCAACCTGATCCTGAGCTAAGCCTGTGCTATCCTTGCCGACTGACAGCTGACCTTGGCCTTCCCTGAGCGCTCGGCATAGTTCACCTTTCAGAGAAAGAGGTCTGATTTCCAAGTAGAGCACTGCTCTTTGTTCTTTTTCTCTTTTTATTTTCTTTGTATCTATATATTTTAGGGGGAAGAGGGAATGGAGATCAGTCCGCTGAATCACTTTTCCCCCCAGTAAGAGGGTTCCCTGGAAATTTTGATATGCATTATTATCAGCATATCAAGAAGAAAAACTTTCTCAGCTTTAGAAGAACAAAGTGTGTTCAGATTCATACGTATTAAAACTAGGACATCATCATTTCTTTGTACAGCAATGAAAATTGTAGAAAACATAATTATTTGTATTGCATGTGACAGGCCAAGCATTCGATAAACTACATATTCTCAAATAGACAAAACAGCAATACCCATTAGAGAAGAAGGCACAGGATATGAACTGTTATTCATTGAGAACTATAATTAGTAAGCTAAAGCATAGAAGAGCTTCATCTATACTAATAATCAGATTCATACAAACTAAAGAAACCTCGAAATACCATCTTATACTCACTACAGTATCCTCCTTGGATTGAGGCACAGGAATTTTGGGTCCCTCATCATTGCTGGTGGTATTATAAGCTGCAGCAGCCCTTTGGAAAGTAGTATTGTGGTCTGTGTAAGCAGACCCTTTGGCTTTGCTCACCTTGACCTTGCTGCCTGCTCTCAGCAATGCCAGCCTCACGGCAGCCCCGGTCCAGAACCTGCTCTGTACCCGTCCCGGACCAGCTGAATCCTCACACCGTCTTCCTGTGACTTACTGCATGTTTCATCCCCTGTAAGAGGAGCTCTTCCTTCCCCTTCCTTCCTTCCTTCTGCAGAATCCCAGTCACTTCCTCTGTGACTGTTGCTATGCATCTCCATGTCCCCAAGGGATCTTTCCAGCTCTGTTGGCCACAAGACAGTTGGCTGCTGAGGTCGCGCGTGTCACATCACCTTCACATGCTATTGAAATAGAAACATTGGTGACTGAGTCTAGAAAAGCCAAGGGAGTAGATTTGAATTCTAAATCTGGAAAAGCAACTCTAAAAGAAGTTGAGCCCTGGGTCCGGGCCAGCCATCTTGAATTTCTGACAAACCACTGTCTGCTTAGATTCGCCTTCTGGGAGACTTTCTCATTGGGCCAACCCCAATGTCCCAATTTCTTTTCAAAATCATGACTGACTATAGCTCATATGGTCAAGAAGGAAGACCCTTACCCATTAGCCTCTCCTTAGTCTTAATTTGCTTGATATCAGTTTAAATCCTATGTGTTATATCAATTTTGTGTTTGAGTCTGTGTGCGCTGGGGTGGGGGGCTGAAAGACCAAATAGATAAAAGAAGAAATAGTTGGGGGGGAGCGTATAGCTCAGTGGTAGTGCGTGTGCTTGGCATGCACAAGGTCCCGGGTTCAATCCCCAGTACCTCCACTCAAAATAAATAAATAAACAAACAAACAAACCTAATTACCACCCCCCAAAATAAAATAAAATTTAAAAGAAAAAGAAGAAATAGTTGGGAAAAATAAAACAACCTCCAATAGCAAACTACTGTATCCTCAACTCTAAAGCCAAGTTCCCAGGGGGAAATCTGTTTGGGGTGCAGGGACCAGGAAAAGTACACTGGCGTCCACCATGTGCCCTCCCCCACTAACCCACACATGCACACGCACACACACACACAAGGACCCACATGGAGTCACCCGCATGGCACCTGAGGTTTTGATACCTGTGAGATGTGGTGACAGTGACCTTCAGGCACAGCCTTGCTGGGCAGGAGATGTGGAAAGGCCAGCATGCACCTTGGGGTGTGGGTGGAGCCGAAGGCGGGAGGGGAGCAGCCAGCTCGCCCCCTGCTGGCCTCATCTCTGGATGGGGCGATGCTAGGCATCCTCCTCAGGCAGGCCCCCTATGTACACACCTGTCTTCTTCCCCTCTCTTGGGGGCCTTCCTTTCGACAAAAGGAAGACATCCGAGCTGGGGCATCCCAGCCGTCCAGACTAGCGCTGGAGCCGTGAAGTGCGCACGCCTGACGCTGTCCGTGAGCCTGCATTTCAAGTCCTTCTTTTCTTTTCGGCAGAACTGGCTTATGATCTGGACGTGGACGATGCTCCTGGAAGCAAGCAACATGGGAATCATCAGAAGGACAATGAGATCACTGCCTCTCACAACCTCGGGAACGGCCCTTCGCCCCTGAAGGTCCTCACCAGCTTGGCGGTCTCCGTGGCCTGCTTCTTCTTCCTGGTGCACTGACGGCCGCGTGCCCCGCACGCGTGCTGCCCGCCAGCACCTCTGGGCTCCCTCTGTAAAGGGAACCACCTTCTTCTTTTTTTCTATTTTTTTATCTTCTACACCTCCTCCAGCCATGAAGTAGAAGACTAACCATGAGTTATGTTTTCGAAAATCAAATGGTATCTTTAGGAGGAAGGTAAATTTTAGTGGTAGTATATAGAGTGTCCTTTTGCAAAGAAAAAAATCAAACTGTGCCAAATTATTTTCCTATGTTTGGCTGCTAGAACATGGTTGCCATGTTTTTCTCTCTGTCTCTTTCTCTTTGCATGGATTTCTTTGGAAAAAAAAATAAATAAACGCTCAAATAAAAATGTGTCAGGTCTTTTTTGTAAGCCCCGGCGTGTGGTGACCACACAGTGCTTTTCCTCTTTCTCACCTTGCTTTATATTTAGCATAAGCTAACCCCCCTCCCTCCCTGCCCACCTTTGGGTGGGTAGCAATCTTGGCCTCAAATCCTGAGTCAAAGCCACTCCCTCCCAACACACACCCAACCATCATCTCCATTGACAAACCTTGGGTTGGAGTGTCTCTCCTATGACGCTAAAGGCATCTGAGAAAAGTGCCCTCTCTTTACACATTTCACTTTGCTGACCACGTTTTGCCCAAACAGAAATCCTCTGTGTGGATTGTGTACACAATAGTCTTCCTTCCCCCAGCCCAGAGGGGGGGCCCAAACAGTGCAAAGAAATCAGTCCCCAAGCTTCTTTGCTCTCTGTCCCCCTTCTCCAGGGGCTGCCGCACGGCGGGGCCAGCAGGTACCTGGGGCAGTTTGCAGAGGTGGTCACCGGGAACCCCAGGATGTGTAGGAAGCAGCGCTGGCCCTTGGCCTCCGGTGGCGTCCTTCAATGGTCGTTTATTCCAGAGGTAGGATTTGCGGACCTGCTGTGTGTCAGGTACTGCACCAGCTGCTGGAGACAATAGAAAAGAGACCAGATTTGCTCCCTGCTCTCACGGAGCTGAAGGTCTGCGCCAATCCTAATACCAACACAGTGCTCATCAGTTGCAGGCCCGGTATTATTACTTAAATCTGCTTCTTCCATATACAACATCCCGAACAATAATGGTGCTAATGCTGATACTTGAACGTTCTGCTGCTAAAGAACCTTGGAAATGACCAACTCGCCATTGTTTCTAATGCCTGGCTTATTGCCCATTCGCCAGGTCAGGTCAACAGAAAACTTTTTGATTCTTTCCAATGAGTGAGAACTCGACTCCCACCTGAGGACAAGGAGAGGAGAAGCTAAAAGAGTTGGAGATGGAACACAAGGAGGGAGTGTGAGCAAAGGTCAAGGAGGAACCGGGGAGCCCCCTTTGATTCTAGGAGGTGGTCCCAGCTAGGAGCTCTGATTTCTGCCCAATGGCAGGAGGTCAGCATGCGGGGAGCAGGAGGTAGAATTTCTCACAACTTCTTGTCACCCCCCCCACCCCCCGCCTGCCTCCCCGCTGTCACCCACACAGTTCCGTCAGGGTCTCCTGCAGAGTACAGTTTTCCAAAAGCCATTTCCATCTTCTGCAGAAATTTTTGCAAACTCAAGCTGGAAATGTTTGGTTTAGCGTATCCTTTGGTTGGTCTTGTTAAAGTCAAGACTATAATCAGTTTTGTTAATGTTTCAATGATTTGTGGTGGTTGGTAAGACTTGAGAGGGCCTTACCTTTATCTTTTAAACCATCATTATTTCTGTATTTGAATGAGATTTGTGAGAATCTTTGTTCTTTGAGTCATGAAATCTACATCCCACAGGGGTTTGTTCCTGGGACTCGGAGTGTTACACAGTACTGCCACCAGACCAAAGGAAGGCTTTAGAGCCCAGTTAGTGCCTAATTACTGTGCTGTCATTCTGCAGGAAGATTTTATTTAATGTGGCAAAAATAATGGGCGACTCTGAGATCAGGTTTGATGCGCACAAGCAGAAGGGGTCCATGGCTCCTCTCCGGGAGATGGAGGGGACTGTCAGTTGTTACACACTCCTCTCACTCACGTCCCCTCTCCAGACCTCAGTGTCCCTCTTGTAAACAGCGGCAAATCAGGACAAAATGTCTAGCTTCTCTGTTGTTCTGATTCTGTGGCACCAGTGGCCCCGAAAGGCAGTAAGTGCCAGTCTCTCTGTGCAACGCAGGTGTTATGCCTGTGCTGTTCCCACATGCCTCTCAGGGCTTTGCCAGCTTAAGGTCATACCTGAGACACTTCAGCACCCCGAACGTGACCGAAGCCAGCGGCGTTTCCGCCATCTCAGTACACTGTCTGCCAGCTGTGGTCCACCCAGGCTGAGTGATGAGGGGCAAAGACTCTCTAATATCCCAGGCCTGCTGGCTCCAGCTAAATGGCTGGGATTCAAATGGATAACCAATCACATGGACAACGCATGGGAAATCCACCATCTCCTGTTGCCACTGACTTTTACGCAATATCCTGTCTCTTTTAGCCTTTTCCTATCCCTCTATATTTTTTAATTCTTCTGGTTCAGACTCCAGTTTCACAGCTAGTTGGTGGCTTTTCATCTTTGAAGTTTTTTCTACCCTTTGATTTAAACTTCCTGCATGAATTTTATGAAGATGATTATTTTGTCCTTGGAACACGCCTGGCAGCCGGAAAGTTGCTCCATTTTGTTGGGGGATTTCAGGCCTCTGTCTCATTGGATACATGTGTGAACTACCATCTTAACGCTGGTATTTGAACAAAGTTACATCATAGAACAACATATCGAATCCCTAGGCTGAAAATGACCCACTAGCTCATTGCACAATCGGTATCTGATTCGCACCTTAAGCAGGGCTCTCACTAGGTCACAAAGCAGCCTATTTGGTTGCTGGACACCTCTAATTTTTAGGGAAAAAAATTTAAGAAATACATACAAGTAATAAAGTCTAGGAATACATCATTATATAAAGTTTCAATGACATTTATCTCATAGTTCTATGCCCCATGGATATTTACTATTAAATATTTGATTTATACCCTTCCAGTCTTTTTTCTGTGTGTATGTATATTCACACGTGTGATATTATACTGAATGTGTACTTCTATAGTATGACTCAATCTTTCTTAGGTTGATCCTTAATCTGCCTTCCTATAATTTCCACCCATTGGTCCCGGCTCTTCCATAAAGACCAACATGAGATTAAGGTGACACCATTTTTCATACAACTGTCCTTCAACAATAATTTTCAATCCGTGACCCTTGCCTCTTCTGAGTTGCTTTTTTTCAGCTCCTTCAGTGCTGTTCCACACTCCAGTGGATCAGTCATGCCCACAGCTGAGCCCACGGTGCAGCTGGAGCCCGAGCAGAAGGGAGCATGGGTTTCTATGTTCCCATTGCGCCTAAGACCTCCACCAGAGAGCCTTCCTAGAACGCAGACACTCACTTAGAGGCCACGTCACATTCTTCCAGAACGATGAGCTTGTGGCCAACCGAAACCCCCAGATGTTGTTTGCAAGAGAGGCTGCCAAGCCAGGTCTTCTGTATCTCATACTTGTGTAATTGACTTTTTGAAACTAAATTCCAAGGGCTTTTGATTTTACTTGTCTATATACTGGACCAAATACTATACACTCCGCGTGTGTGTGTGTAAGAGAGAGAGAGAAATTGGGATGAAGAAATTTTTTTCTTGCCGAGGCCACACATTTTTGGAAGTCCTCTTTTGGAATTGCTGTTGAGCCGGTTTATGTACCACACAAGAAAATCGGTCTCATTTCTTTATAGTCACACCTTGCTTGGAACCAAAAATAATGTTCTTCAGTTTGATCACCCATCTCATTCACTAGATTTGCTGCCAAGTAGCTTTTAGCTGTTTCCAAAAATCAAATTTGCCTTCAAGAAACAAAAGCCTCCCTGAGAAGATTCCAAAGAATGTGCTATGGGCTTTGGAGGGTTTTTTACCCCAAAGAAAAGTTCTACAATATTTGAGGACACTGTACATCTTGGAAGGACACAGCATTAGTCTAGATATAGAAGGTCTGCTAGGTTTGCCAAGGAACCAGCAAAATAAGCTCCTGGATTTTCATTCACTTTTATATATTTAGAAATAAATACATTGACTTTGAAAGTTTCACATTAAAAATAGAGGGAAGAGAGCAGGATGGTGGAGTAGGAGGATGCGGAACTCACCTCCCCCTACAAACACATCAAAAATACATCTACATGTGGAGCAATTCTCAATGAACACTAACTGGAGACCGGCAGGAAGACTCCTGCACAACCAAGGCTGTAAGAAATATCCACACGGAATTGGGAGGGAAGGGAAGAGGGACACAGAAAGAGGGAGGTTTACAAGGGCAGAGATCCTCCTTGGGGAGTGAGAGCTTCAAACCATATATTAGGTGCCCCAGCCCTGGGGTCTGACACCAGGAAGACGAGTGCCCACAGCTGGTTAGGAAAGCAGTGGGACTGACTGGAGGGCTGTAAGAAACCTAGACTCTGCTAGTGAAGAGGTTGCACACACTTGCTTAGTCCCGAAACAAGGCAAAAAATAGAGTGAAACTGCACGGGATTCTGGCTGGGTTCCCTGCACCACTCCGGCGAGCGCCTGCTACGGCCACCTGCTTCACGGTGCAGCTCTACACTAGGGCAGGGGCTGCGGCAGCTGAGGGGAGTGTGCGACTCTGAGGGACTGTACCATCCCGGACCTGGAACAGCGTCTGAACAGGGCGGGGCAGAGGTTACTGGTGCTTACAGAAGCAGCACGTCAGAAGCGGTCCCAGACTCTGGCCATGTAGTCACAGCCCACGCCCACACCAAGACCCACACCAAGCACCCACACCTGCCCCTCTTCCTCCAGCACTGCTCCCCTCTGGGATGAGGGTTCTGGTGCTGGGAGTGGGGAGAGCAAACACTTAGAGGGAATGGAGCCAGCTGGAACCCAAACTTCAGAGCTTCTGCTCCAGCAACTTCAGACCCCAACCCCCCATAGGGTGCTATCGGCCACTGAGCAGAGAAGTCCCAGATCACACCTGGCAGTGGCTCTAGCCTCTCCATCTCCAGCCCTACCTCCCACCAAGGTAACAGTTGAGAGCACACCCCAGGTAAAGGCATGACTTGTGCTCATGTCAGATCCAGCTCTCCCACCAAAGCCACTGGGCACACATAGGGACGCTCACACACAAGGACACACCTTCAAGACTACAACAGGTAACTGTTTCACCTAATTTCATAGACAGAGAAAGTTAAGCAAAATGAGAAGCAGAGAAATTTGTTCCAATTGAAAGAACAAGAGAAAACCCCTGAAAAACTAATGAAACAAAAATATGTTATTTCCAAATAAATAAAATAAAGAGTTCAAAGCATTATAATAAGCATACTAACTGAATTAGAGAAAAGAATAGATGAACACAGTGAGCATTTTAATGAGGGACTAGAAAAAACTTTATATTATAAAAAATATAAAAAAGAACAAGTCAGCACTGAAATGAATAATACATTTAAAGTGCTGAAAGGGAAAAACCTGCAACCTAAGATACTCTACCCAACAAGATTATCATTCAGAACTGAAGGAC
Organism: Vicugna pacos; assembly: GCF_048564905.1. Taxonomy (NCBI): domain Eukaryota; kingdom Metazoa; phylum Chordata; class Mammalia; order Artiodactyla; family Camelidae; genus Vicugna; species Vicugna pacos. Next base: position 93,378,327 of record NC_133023.1, on the reverse strand, counting down.
AAATAAAGAACTTCTCAGACAAGCAAAAATTAAAAGAGTTCATCAATACTAAACCTACCCTAAAAGAAATGTTTAAGGGTTTTCTCTAAGTGGAAAAGAAAAGGCGACATCAAGAAGTATCTACAGGAAAGAAAAAATTCAACTAGTAAAGGCAAATAGATAGTAAAGGCAGAGGATCAACCACTTAAGTAAGCTAGTCCAAAGATTAAAAGACAAAAAAATTGTAAAATAAACTCTTAACTACAGTAAACAGTGAAGTGATAAACACAAAAAAGCAAAGTATGACATCAAAAACACCAAGGGATCTCAGATAAACAACCTAAGTTACCAACTAAAGGAATAAACAACGCCCAAAGTCAGCAGAAGGAAAGAAATAATAACGATCAGAGAGAAAATTAATAAAATAGAGACCAAAAAAAATAGAAAAGATCATCAAAACCAAGAGCTGGTTTTTGAAAAGACAAACAAAACAGATAAACCTTCAGTCAAGCTCATCAAGAAAAAAAGGTAGGATGCAAATGAACAAAATGAGAAATGAAAGAGGAGAAACAACAACTGATATCACAAAGATACAGAAAAAGAGAACACTACAGTTACAAGCCAACAACCTGGACAACCTAGAAGAAATGGACAAAGTCCTAGAAAAATACACGCTCCCAAGACTGATAAAGAATAAACAGACAAAGTGAACAGACAGACCACTGGTAGTGAAATTGAATTTGTAAAAAAAAACCTCCCAACAAACAAAAGTCCAGGCTCAGACAGCTTCACAGGGGAATTATATCAAACAAAGAAGAGCTAATACCAGTCCTTCTCAAACTATTCCAAAAAAATTGATGAGGAGGGAATACTTCCATATTCATTCTGTGAGGCCACCATTACCCTGATACCAAAACCAGAAAAAGATATCACACAAAAAGAAAATTACAGTCCAATGTCTCTCATGAATATAGAGGCAAAAATCCTCAACAAAATATTAGTAAACCAAATTTAAACAATATATAAAAAGGGTCATACACTATGATTAACTGGGATTTATTCCAAGGATGGAAGGATGGTTCAATATCCACAAATCAAGCAATGTGATACACCACATTAACAAAAGGAAATATAAATATCACATGATCATCTCAACAGGCACAGAAAAGCACTTGACAAAATTCAACATCCATTCATGATAAAAACTCTCATCAAAGTGTTAGTATAGAGGGAACATAGCTCAACTTAATAAAGTTCATTTATGACAAACCCACAGCTAACATCATACTTGAGGCTGAAAAACTTTTCCTTTAAAATCAAGAACAAGACAAGGATGCACGTTCTCATCGCTTGTGTTTAACATAGTACTGCAAGTCCTAGCCACAGCAATCAGACAAGAGAAGGAAATAGAGGGCATCCAAATTGGAAGGGAAGAAATAAAACTCACTATTTGCTGATGATGTGATATTATTATAGGAAACTTGTGATATTATATATAGGAAACTTTAAAGTCTCTACCAGGAAGACAAAGGACAAAAATCCTAGGAATAAACTTAACCAAGGAGGTGAAGACCTATACTCTGAAACTACAAAATACTAATGAAGGAGATTGAGGACAATACAAAGAAATGGAAAGATACCCCATGTTCTTGGACTGGAAGAATTAATACTGTTAAAATGTCCCTAATATCCTAAGCAATCTACAGATTTAATGCAATCCCTTTCAAAAAACACATGACATTTTTCAGAATTACAAAAAATAACTAAAAAAATATGAAATTACAAAATATTCCAAATTTCCAAAGCAATCTAGAAAAAAATAAACAAAACTGAGGTACCATGTTCCCTGACTTCAGACTATACGACAAATCTACATTAATCAAAACAGCATGGTGTTGGCACAATGAAACAGAACGGAGAGCCCAAAAATAAATCCACTCACCTATAGTCAATTAATCTATGACAAAGGAGGCAAGAATATACAATGGGGAAAAACAATTTGTTCAACAAGTGGTACTGGGAAAACTGGACAGTTACATGTAAAACAATGAGATTAGAACATTCCCTCACACTATATACAAAAATAAACTCAAAATGGTTTAAAGAAGGGAAACCATAAAACTAGAAGAGAACATAGGGCATAATACTCTTTGACATAAATCACAGCAATATTTTCTTGGATCAATTTCCTAAGGCAAAAGAAATAAAAGCAAAAATAAATAATGAGACCTAATTAAACATGAAAGGTTTTGTACAGCAAAGGAAACCATTGACAAACATGAAAAGTCAACCTACGGAATGGGAAAAAATATTTGCACATGATGTAACCAACAAGAGGTTAATGTCCAAAATATACAAACAGCTCATACAACTCAACATGAAAAACAAACAAACAAACAACCCAATGAAAAAATGAGCAGAAGACCTGAATAGACATTTTCCCAAAGAAAACATACAGACGGCTAACAGGCATGTGAGAAGATGCTCAATATTGCTAATTATTAGAGAAATGCAAATCAAAACCACAATGAGGTATCACCTCACACCTGTCAAAATGGCTATCATCAAAAAGTGTACAAATAATGAATGTTGGAGCCTATGCAGAAAAAAGGGAACCCTCCTACACTGTTGGTGGGAATGTAAATTGGTGTAGCCACTATGGAAAATAGTATGGAGGGTCCTTAAAACCTTAAAAATAGAATTACCATATAACCCAGCAATTCCACTCCTGGGAATATATACCCAAAGAAAACAAAAACACTAATTCAAAAAAATACATGCACCCCAATGTTCACAGCAGCATTATTGAAAATAGACAAGATATGGATGCAACCTAAGTGTCTATCAACAGGTGAATGGATGAAGAAGATGTTGTGTGTATATTATACATAATGGAATACTACTCAGCCATAAAAAATAATGAAATTCTGCCACTTGCAGCAACATAAATTGACCTAGAGGGTTTATCCTTAGAGAAATAAGTCAGACAGGGAAAGACAAATACTGTATGTTATCACTTATAAGTTGAATCTAGAAGATAAAACAGATAAATGAATATAACAAAATAGACTCACAGATACAGAGAACAAACTAGTGGTTATCAGTGGAGAGAGGGGAGGGGCAAGATAGGAGTTGGGGACTAAGAGATTCAAACTACTAGGTATAAAATAAGCAACAAGGAAATACAGTACTGCACAGGGAAATATAGCTATTATTTTATAATGATTTTAAACTGAGTATAATCTATAAAAAAATTGAATCACTCTGTTGTACACATGAGACTAATATAATACTGTAAATAAACTATACTTCAATTAAAAGAATGAAAGTAGAATACAAGGCTGGCATGCAGTCAGTGTTTAATAAGTGTTTGATAAAGCCAGTATTTATTACACAAGTCAAGTATTTGTTGAGCAACACTTTCTGTCACATTCAGTGTCATGCACTAGAGATACAGTATATCAGACAGACACAGTTCCTGCTCTCCTGGGGTTTCACATCCCTTAGGGGAGTCAGACAAGAAGTTACAAAACAATGTAAACACTTAATAGGAGTGTACTTGGGGTGCAAGGGAGAGCATAGAATGGGGTACATAGTATGGTCAATGGGTCAGGGATCTAATTCTTGAAGAAAGTATAAAAGAAAGGATGGAGATTGTCCAGTTTTTGAAGAAAGTGTAGAAATTCTCCAGATTACAAAGAGGGAAGAGTGTCTTAGGCAGAACAGTATGACACAGGTCCCTAGGGGACCATGCACAAGGCTGTTGCATTATTTGTCATCATGGGGCATTGCAGGACATCAGGGTGCCGATCCACGGGACAGGGGAGAGTTATGCAGAGACAGCACGGAGTATTACGTAATGGTTAGGAGCAATGAACAATGTTTACACCCAGCAGTATGGATGTATCTTAAAATCATAGTAGGGGCAAAAAGGCAAGAAACCAAATGGGCTATATGGCATCTTACCTTTGAAATGAATGAAGATATATTCACAGAAGACAGTACACATTTTTACCAAAAGAACACACACACTGAAAGACGGACATCGAGCACCTTACAATGATTGCCTTTGCACGGAGGGGAATGGGAGTGGCCTTTGGGGATAAAAAGGAATAAATGAGTAAGTCAAACAAAGCGAGAGAGGAGCCTTGTCTGGACCAACTCTGATGATATACAGCGAACTGAGCAGTATCTTTAACTCAACGCTTTACACCTGAGGTCACAAACAAAGCCAAATGCAAAGAAGAAAGAGAGGAAGGGGAAGAGGGAGAAAAGAGGAGGGCTTAGGATTTCAGGAGAAACATCTCTCCAGGGCCCGGCGCATCATAGGTGCTCAGTAAATACACATTGTGAAGATGAGCAAATGGGCAGTCAGCCTGTTCTGCCTCAGGGCACTTGAAACCGTGGCTAAACAAACATGCCTTCTATGAGGGGGCATATTTGCCACGCAGTTATACATCAGCTCAAGAGCTGTGGACGTGATTCTCAAGTGACCCATCACTTTGCCAAAGCCTCAGTTTGAGACCACATATTTCAGAGCTCCTTCAGACCAATGATAATGATGGCTTCCTTTTGGGGTGAAAATCCCCAGTTTCCAGTACCCTCAGGCAATGGAACTGTAATATTTAGTCCTCTTGGTTAGAGTCTTGAACTCATACAGATAGATGATTAACTTCAACTCCCTCATTTTACAGATGTAGAAACTGAAGCCTTGAGAGGCTAAGAGACACGCAGAAGGTCAAATAGCAAAATAAGTGCAAAGTCAGGACTGACTCGATCAGAGCTTCTCCATCACATTATACGCACCTTGTCGCCTTGAAAGAGCAAAATTAACAGATGGTCACATTGGTGAGCTAGAGTCCAGGCTGTTTTTGGAAATCTGTGTGCATACAGACAGTTACTTACACTGATCTTCATTTTGATCCTAGTGGCAGTTTAAAAAAAAAAATCCCTTATCTAACTGAACACATTGCCTTTCCAAATTACTGCGTTCAAGCCGGGGCCTGCTTCGAGACGTTTAATGTTGCCCTTACAAATTGGAACCCGGGGTGCGGGAATTCCACCTTCCTCGGGGGGACTCCCTGTCACAACAGCAGCATTGTTCTCGCTCCTACTGTTAGGTTACGTGCCTTTTCCGTAAGATGTTAGGTATTTATTTTGTTTGGTCGGTGCTTTTGTAATCAGTCTAGACATGGGCCTACACCGAACCATCCAGCAGGCAGATAGAACTCCCACAGCGCAACTGGGCACCCCCTTTGTGCTGCTCTCTCGGGGAAGGAAGGGAGGCGGCCCCCCTTCAGCCAGCGCCCAGGCCAAAATGTTCATGCAGACGACCGCAGGATGGACTGAATGCACTGATGGAGGAGGTTCCAAGTGTTCTGTCTCTGAAAATACTCCTCGTCCCACAGTAACCCTCATTTTGGACTTGGGATGAATTTGCTGCCCATGTTTCTGTCTTAGCCTGAGCACTAAATGCTATCTCACTGGAAATGAAAAGTCTTGTTTTGCATGGATCGGAGAGGCAGCTTACTTACGCGCTTCCACAATTGACGATGTGTCGTTTATCCTTTACCGTAAACAAGCAAAGGTATACATAGCAAGACAACCACGTGGGGGGCGGGCAGGGCACAGATGACTCGGATTTAATAGAGGTGGCTTTATCTGCTCTCTCGATGCACACTGTTTTGAATTTTTATACTATCACAGAACAAATAGAAGCGTGACATACGTTTCACAATTTACATGACTGATTGCTTTTGCCATTATGATACATTGTCAATAGAGAGTAAAGATGTTTTACCCTTCTGGAAGTTCTAAAAATGTGTATCCTTTCCCCATCTCCTCCCCCGACACCACACTGGCAACGGGAGAAGCTTCTGGAGCATAGGGAATTCCAAATAAGAGTGTGTCTTAGGCCTGCAGTCAATGAAACCATTCAGCCAGGGATCTCCTGCAGCACTGAGCTCCACCTCCTACACACGGCGGCGCCACAGAAGACGTTTGTGGAATGAATGTCAGTTTGAGTGGCCAGAGCTCTGGCAGATAGGGTGGAAACTTCTCACTTTCCCTCAGACAACCAGTACCATAGATTCCCACATCTATACAGCAAAGCCCCCGAGCACCAGCCAAATGTGAAATCTGACCGTAAGCCTCGAGTCTGACCTACTACTGATGGAGTGCTCGTCAGTAACCTAGCGCCTGCTTAACTTAGAATAACACCATCTTGTGTTCTGCCACTTTACCGACAAGAAAGTTTTATTCTCTCACAATTTTCTAGAACTTGTTTATGGCTGCAGTTGCAAAACTACAACAGGGCAGAAGCAAAAATAGGGCTATTTCCTCTAAATCAAAAAGATCCATGCACCCCAGTGTTCATAGCAGCACTATTTCCAGTAGCTAAGACATGGAAGCAACCTAAATGTCCATTGACAGATGACTGGCTAAAGAAGATGTGGGGTATTTATACAATGGAATACTACTCAGTCATAAAAAGAATGAAATTGTGTCATTTGCAGCAACATGAGTGGATCTAGAAATTATTATACTAAGTGAAATAAGCCAGAAAGAGAAAGAAAGAAAGAATACCATGTGATACCACTTATATGTGGAATCTGAAAAAAAAAGTGACACAAACGAATTTTTATTTACCAAACAGAAACAGACTCACAGACACAGAAAACAAACTTATGGTTACCAAAAGGGAAAGGCGGTGGGGAACGATAAATTGGGAATTTGGGATTCACAGATACTAACTACTATATATAAATAGATAAACAACAAGGTCCTACTGTATAGAACAGGGAACTGTATTCAATGTCTTATAACAACCTACATTGACAAAGAATATGAAAAGGAATATATGTATGTATGTATAACTGAATCACTATGCTGTACCTGAGAAACTAGCACAACACTGTAAATTGATTATACTTCAATTAAAAAAAAATAGGGCTGTTTCCCAATGGCCACAAGACTGTCTAAACTTCTAAATGAATGTCCTCCTTATTGAGAGCAATGAGAGTCCTCAGTCATCAAAGGTTCAATGCTTTCCCAATATGTTTTTGTGCAGTATATTTTGCTGTATTTTAATTCTGGGAGTATCAGTAAGCTATGCATATACATATACAAAAGGAAATCAGCATATTTCTTCTTGCCAAATCTACCGAATTATAAAGAGCTTGCCACGATACAAATTTTTTTCCATCCAGAAGCTCCTAGTCAAAGGTTGTCTATTATCATGAATATTCAAAACACAGTTCTGACTCCCAAAGAATTAGAATCTGTCCCAAATAGATGGCCATAAACTCTCCTTTCCAGGGGTAGGTTTTCATCTCCTTAGTTCTTTAAGTTGCTGATAAACTTTGGTATTTTCTCTGCCATCAAAATGGTTATTTCGAGTGTTGATGGTCTAATTTCCTGTGATTTCAGACACTCACTTAGTCCTACGGCACCTGATCATATAAAAATCTGTGATTCCCCAGCATGGGTTCTTCACATGAGTTTTGAGAAAATCTTAGAAAACTGGACAAGTTTTAGTCAGCAGTCTCTCACTGTCTATCATCAGGTCAGCCAAAGTATCAATAAGAACATTCTGGTAGATTTTAAAAGTTCTCATCATAAGGGAAAAAAATTTTTTGTAACATGTATGTTTACACACACACACACACACACACGTATATATATTCATCACAGGAAAGTGTTTTGAATGGCTTGATATATCCATCAAAGATTTCCAAAAAAACAAGTACCAAATTTTCAACGTCAGGGAAGGGTATAGCTCAGTGGTAGAGTGCGCACTTAGCACACATGAGGTCCTGGGTTCAATCCCCAGTACCACCATTAAAAATAAATAAATAAACATAATTACCTTCTCCCCACCCAGAAAAACAAAATTTTCAACATGAGAAGAGCGCCATGGCTTGCCCCACAAGAGTGAGAAGCCCTCAGCCCTCTGGAGCCTCTGTAACTGCCTGGCACAACCTGACTTACTCAGACCCTGCCTGTCAGGAGGAGGGTTCTCCTCAGCCTCAAACGGGCAGTGGTCCTCGTATCAAAAGAATCTCGTAGAGACATCATGGGAAAAGACTTACAGCTTCCAAACCTCCGCCCTCCTCAGCCTCTTCCAAGTATTTCCCACTTGAAGCTGGGAGGTCAACTTTAGAAAGAAGAGAATAAGATGGACACGAAGAATTGAACACTCTGGCTTCATTTGATGCCAAAAATCAATGTTTCTTTGGAAGGGAACATTATTAAAAACTCACAAATGGCCAAGGCTACGAGCCCACCTAACCGCTGCAAAAAAAAAAAAAAAAAGTTCTTAATCTACCTTGCCTCATCTCTTGTTTTATTTCTCCCAAAATAGCATTTGTAAAGCCTTACCAGTGTTCTGATTCTGCCTGACAATGCAGTACAAATCCAGTCTCCCCCACTGTTTGCGTTTAGGGGCTCAAGATTCCTTTTCAGTGGTCTTCCAACCTCTCTCTTATGGGTCCCTTTTGCTTTATTCCTTAGCTAGGGCAGGAGGTAAGGCCCAGTGCGGTTCCCACCCATTACAGTTACCCTCCAGGAGACAGTCAAATCCAACCGAAGTCACCAAGCAACTCTGAGTCATAATCTAGGCTTTCCAGAATGCTTGTGTTCATTATAAAGCCATTGACTGAATGATATGCATAGGTTACAGCCAGCAGGACTTGGGGAGCAGAAGGAGGGGTCACTAAGGATCAGGTGCATAGAACCAAACTGTGAGAGACGCTCAGGCTGCCCAGGGGTTGACCAGAACAGCTGACGCCTGTGCTCTGAGCCAGCCACAGACCCGAGGAGAAAGGTTCTCGTGTTCTCCGAGAGCCTGCCAGGCCTGTCCACCCAGTTAATCCTAATGAGAGCTTCGGCTACAGAGTGACTTTTCCCAGCAGTGAGGCGGGAAGTTCACCAGCTCATGTACCCACATCTCTCTCTCTCTCACACACACACCCCATAGGAGCCTGCAGCTTGCGTAGCGAAGCTCTGAGTTGATTCCCTTCTCCCTGCCTTCAGGCTTGCTGTGTTGATGCACGGCTCCCCTTCCTGGTCTGCAAGCCACGGGCCCTGCTTCTGTTGCTTCAGAAAACACCTTTCCACCTGGTGTGTGCTCTGAAGGAGTGACTCACAGGCCTTCTCACACGGTCTGGCCCAGGTCTTTCCAGAAGTTGCATTCCCAGGTGGGATGGAGCCAGTCGGCAGGGCCAAAGGTCCTCTGAGGGTCCCCTTTTGCTTTTTGGCCTTAAGCTTTAAAAGGCACGGCAGAGCAGCTGAACCCGCTGTCCCGAGTCGCTGAGCGCCTCAGCACTGCCGTCCGTGCCATTCCTGTGAGTCCAGACAAAACCGGAGGCCTCAGAGCCGACAGCCAGCCAGGACTGGCTTCATGCGCCTTCCACATTCTTCCTCCCTAAGACTTCTCCGGAAGCTGCCCAGCTTAGTATTTCTTATCCAAAAATCTTCTGGCATTTTTATTTGTAATAATTCCAAACCCACTGAACATTCTTCTAACAACTGAGATTTGGGAGAGAGAGCGGGGCAAAGGAGCAGTGAGATGCTGAGGGGCCCCCTCACGCTTAGGTGCTGACTTCCAAAGGGAAATGAACGGGCCGGCCCTGCTCGGGCTCTCAGGGAGTGCTGATCTCCCACCTGGGCCCCCACCCGCCTTCTCAGTTGTTGATTGGGGTAGCTGCTTTGGATGGTGGAGGTATGGGATCTGCGGTTGCCAGGGCTATGATCTGGTGAGAGTCTGGCCAGGGTCTGGGAGTAGCTGAGTTTATGCTTTGCAAACAAGGGCCCAAGGCCCAGAGGTTGGGTTTCCTCATTCTCAGCAGGTCCCCCTCTGTGTGCTGCTTCCAGGAAGAGATGAAAATAAACTATTCAGGGGCAGAGTCAGCAGGCCTTTGACATGAACTAGCCCAGTCCCCTCAGAGGGGGAAAGTAAGGCCCCAGGGTAACCGAGGGACACTGGGATGGTCCTAGAGCCAAGGGCCTCCTGGCTCCCTACTCTTGGTCCCAGCCCATGAGTCGGACCAGGGGGAAGGGGGTGGGCAGGGATAAATTGGGAGTTTGAGATTTGCAGATATTAACTACTATATGTAAAATAGGTTAGAAAACAAATTTCTTCTGTATAGCAGAGGGAACTATATTCAATATCTTGTAGTAACCTGTCATGAAAAAGAATATGAAAATAAATATATGTGTGTATATGTACGACTGGGACGTTGTGCTGCACACCAGAAATTGACACATTGGAACTAACTATACTTCAATTAAAAAAAAACAAACAGCATCTGCCAAGCTAGAACCTAGTGCTTTCTCCATCTTAGCGTTCTTGGCTTCTTCTCACTAACCCCTCCTGTCACCAGTGCTTGTGATAAAAATCAGACCAACAAATACTTTGTAGAAGCCTTAAATCGCCTAGAAACTGGAAGACAGGTACTAGAGCAGTCGATAGAGGGCTTGTTTGCATAGGCATTTCTCACGAGTCCTAAAAGACATGAATTTTCCTTAGAGAAACAGATGGAGATTCATTTCAAGGGCCGTGCAGAAGAAAAAACACATTTGCTCAAATGGCATGGTCTTTTTCTCCTGCAATGACTCAAGCACAGGCTCCCGCCTCTTCCCCTGGGAGCTTAGTAATGCATATTTCTGGAGCCGTGCCTCTTTCACGTCTGCTCAGCCCTTCATCATAGGGAGGGAGAATTTCACCACTGATTCCAGAAACCATTTTCCAAGAATAACAGCATATCTGGCCCAACATAATGCTTTCACTTCCACTTGCTGGCAGGATAAGAAGGCTGGGCATTCCCTTTTATCTACCCCCATCACTGAGGCTTGGCCAAGGCCCTTTGGAAATCTCAGCTCTAGGAGGGGTTCACACACTTGTTCTTAGAACCAAGGGGAGAGGTTGACAGAGGCTTGTTTGCATAGGCATTTCTCACGAGTCCTAAAAGACACAAGGAGAAACCAATACCCTCCCTACAGTAGGAACTAATTCGATTGGAAAAAAACTCTGGCAACACTAAGTGATGGGGCCACAAGGATTTAGCTCAACTCGGGCCTCAGTAGACCTCCAGAAGGTCTGGTGGCCTCTGGAGTGCAGAGGACTCTGCCTGAGAGACTGCAGGGAGAAACTGAGCTCCTCCAGAGAAGGCTCCAGACACGAAAACCATCTGGACTAGAGTGATCTCTATTTGCGTCTCAAATCTATTGTCACAGAAAACCATGGGACCACCTACCAAGCCGTTCTGAGCGGTGAATCCCTATGGTAGGAACACAGAATACTAGCAGCTCAGAAAATCTAGCGGGCCTGTGGGAAAACTATATAAATTGTGAGAAAACAGACCTTGTGATCATTTCTCTTAGGTATATTTTGAGTTTTTATCCTATATGGGTCCCTTTCCTCACATTTTTTTAAACATGGCAAAGAGGTTAGATCTAATATTTAGCCTTGAAATTGTGGAAGAAAATCTCTTCCTCAGTCAAAACCTTTATTTTAGTTCCTTCCAAACTAGTTCTTAAACTTGTTGGTGGTAAGGGGGGACACTGAGGATGGTACAAGACTTCTTTGAGAACCATATAAAATTTAGGTCTCTCTAGAAAAAAGACAGCACAAACACAATGATAGGCAACTTCTCTGATGGCTCCCAATATTCCCTCAGTATTCACACTCTTGAGTAATTCCTTCCCCTTGAGTGGAGGCTGGATTTAGTGACTTGTTTCTAATGAATAGGATGTGATCAAAGTGATTAGGTTACAAAGAGACTGTGGCTTCCTTATGTATGTTTTCCCTTAATAATACTAATAAAAGGCTGGCTTCCATCTTGCTTGCTGCCTCTCTTGCTCACTCACTGAAGAAGTCAGCTGCCATACTGTAAGGTACACTGTGGAGAGATTCACATGGCAAAAAAAATAATGTGTCTGGACAATAGCTAGCAAGGAACCGAGACTTGCCAAGAGCCATATAAGTGTAGAAGCAGATCCACTCTCAGACAAGCCCTGAGAAGAATGCAGCACTGGACAATACTTGGCTGCTGCCTATAAACAAGTCTAAGCCCGAGGCACCAGCTAAGCCACACCTGGTTCCTGACACACAGACCTATGTGGTAATAAATTCTTGGCTTTTTTAAGCTGCTAAATTTGGGGGATATTTGTTATGCAGCAATAAATAACTAACAACCACCTATGCACACAAGATTTTGCACAGATGTTCAGGGGATTCCAGAACATCCTAAATCTCACACCATGGCCCTTCTAAGTTAATTCCATGTTAAAAACCCCCTAGACGAGTGATGAGCAACAGAAATTATAATACAAACCACACAGATATTTTAAATTTTCTAGTAGCCACATTAAAAAAGTAAAAAAAAAAAAAGGTGAAAATAATTTCAATAGCATATTTTATTTAAACTAATATATCTAAAATAGCATCAGTTCAACATGTAATCAACATTATTTATGAAATATTTTCTTTTCTGTTACAAATCTTTGAAATCAGGTGTATCTTTCAATGCACAGCACATCTCATCTGTACTAGCAACATTTCAAGGGCTCGATAGCCACAGGTGGCCAGTGGCTTCTGTAAATGGACAGCACAACCCGGGACTAATATGAAATTCAAATAATGAACAAATATTGGCTTCTCTGGCTATTACAGCCCCTGCAACCCTAAATGCCTGGCATTGATGGGGAAACTAGCAGGTCTCATTGCTGTTGAGAAAGCCCAAGGGGGTAAAGATGCTAATACTCTTTAAATTGCTCTATAGATCTAACACAATTCTTATCAAAATCCCAGCTAGTGGGTTTGTTTTTTTTTTTGATGGTGGGGCAGAAACTAACAAGCTGAAGCTAAAATTCACATGGAAATGCAGAGGACACATAATAGCTAAAATAATACAAAGTTGGATGAATCACACTTTCCCATTTCAAAACTTACTACAAGGCAACAGAAAGCAAGGCAGTGAGGTACTGGAATTGGATTGCCATATAGATTGATGGAACAGAATTGAGAGTCCAGAAATAAAGCTATACATTGATTTTTGACAAGGGTGCCAAGATCATTCAATGGGGAGAAATAGTCTCTTTCAACAAATGGTGCTGGGACAACCAGATATCTACATGCACAAGAATGAAGTTGGACCCCTACCTCATACCACATATAAAACAATTAACTCAAAATGGATCAAAGACTTAAACATGAGACCTAAAACTATAAACTTCTTAGAAGAAAACATAAGGACAAATCTTTATGACATTTGAGTTGGCAATGCTTAGATATAGCACGAAAAGTACAAGTAACAACAACAACAACAACAAAAATACACTGGACATCATCAAAATGTAAGTTTGTGCTTCAAAGGAAACCATCAAGAAAATGAAAAGACAACTCACAGAATGGGAAAATACATTTTTAAATCACATGTCTCATAAGGGACATGGACCTAAAATATATAAAGAATTCTTATAACCCAATGATAAAAAGGCAAATAACTCATTTTTTAATGGGCAAAGGATCAGAATAGACATTTCTTCAAAGATGTAAATAAATGCTTGAAAAGATGCCCAACACCACCATTAGTCATTAGGGAAATGCAAATCAAAACCACAATGAGACAGCACTTCACACCCACGAGGATGACTACAGTTTTTTTGTTTTTGTTTTTTCAAAAAGGAAAAGAACAAGTGATGGCAAGGATGCAGAGAAATTGGAACTCCCCTACATTGCTGATGGAAATGTAAACTTGTGCAACTATTTTGGAAAATAATCTCAAAATGTTAAACATAGAGTTATCATGTGATCGAACAATTTGACTATGAGGTATATACCTAAAAGAATTGAAAATATATGTCCACATAATAACTAGTACATGGTTTGGCAGTTTCTCAAAAGCCAAGCATAGAAGTACCATATAAGCCAACAATTCCACTCCTAGATATATATTCAAAAGAATGAAAAGTAAGGACACAACCAGGTACTTGACATAAATGTTCGTTGCAACATTATTCATAATAGTCAAAAGGTGGAAATTACCCAAATGCCCATCAATGGATAAATGGATAAACAAATGTGGTATAACCATACATGGACTATTATTCATTCATGAAAAGGAATGAAGCATTGACATGCTATAAGTTGGATGAACTTTGAAAACATTATGGTGAGTAAAAGCAGCAGCCAGTCACAAATGTCATGTATTATATGATTCCATTTTAATAAAATGCCCAGACCAAGGGAAATCAATAGAAACTGAAAGTAAATTGTTATATTTTTATTTTAATTTTATTTATTAAACTATAGTTGAGTTACAATATTGTCTTAGTTTCAGGTGTACAGCTTCAGATTCTCTTCCATTATAGGTTATTATAAGATATTGAATATTGTTCCATGTGCTACATAGTAAATACTTGTTGTTTATCTATTTTATATATAGCAGTGTGTATCTATTAATCCCATACTCCAAACTTATCCTTCCCCATCCTCTTTCCCCTTTGGTAACCATAAGTTTGTTTTCTATGTCTGTGAGTCTCTTTCTGTTTTGTAAATAAGTTCATTTGTATCTTTGTTTTAGGTTTCACATGTAAGTGATATATAATATTTGTCTTTCTTTGACTTCCTTTACTTAGTATGATAATCTCTAAGTCCATCCATGTTGCTGCAAATGGCATTATTTCATCCTTTTTCATGGATGAGTAGTATTCCATTACATATATATATTCCACATCTTCTTTATCCATTCATCTGTCAATGGGCATTTAGGCTGCTTCCATGTCTTAGCTATTGCAAAAGTGCTGCTATGGACATTGGGGCACATAGTTCTTTTCAAAGTAGAGTTTTCTCTGGATATATGCCCAGGAGTAGGATTGCTGGATCATATGGTAAGTCTAGTTTTAGTTCTTTAAGCAATCTCCATACTGTTTTCCATAGTGACTGCACCAAATTACATTCCCACCGACAGTGCAGGAGGGTTCCTTTTTCTCCACATGCTCTCCAGCACTTGTTACCTGTAGACTTTCTGACGATGGTCATTCTGACAGGTGTGAGGTGATAGCTCATTGTAGTTTTGATTTGCATTTCTCTGATAATTAGTGATGTGGAACATCTTTTCATGTGCCTTCTGGCCATCTGGATGAGACTGAAAGTAAATTAGTCTTTACCTAGGACCGTGCAGAGAATGGAGAGCGACAGCTACTGTGTACAGGTTTCTCTTTGGGAGTGTTGTTGAACATTTTATAAAATTAGATGGTGGTGATGGTTGCACGACTCGAAACATACTAGAAACTACTGAACTGTATACCTTAAATGGGTAAAATTTATGGTATGTGAAATATATCTCAATAAAGCTATAAAAAAATAAGCTCTAGTGGCTGTTTAGGATAACCTCAGTGATACTACACTGCCTCCACTCTTTCTTAGGGACATCTGGAGAGGCTGCGTGGTGCAGTACAAAGAGGGAGGGATGAAGGCAATTAGAGGTACCAAGGACCTGCTATGTGCCTGTGCCCAGTACTGTTACATACTTGTCTCATTTAAGCTGCACTCTGGTTCTACCCATCCTACATATGAGGGAGTAAAGTTGGTCCAAGGCACACCACTAGGGAAGTGTTAGAGACAGGATTTTCACAGAAGGCGTCCATTTCCAGGCTCATAGTGGTTCCACCCTACCATGTTACTGCAGGAAACCAGCATCACCAATAAAGACAGGTTGCCTTTGCCAGTATCCCCTGTGCTGTGTGAGTCTCCATCCCATGCTCTGCTAGGTGGGCAGTTTGAACTACGGCAATGGCTGCAAACTCAAATGCCCACTGGGGCTCAGCAGACAACATCAATGCATGAAGGGGGCCAGGCTAGGGAACAGCTGTGGTGAATGGGAGAATAGGTGGCCCGTTGAAAGGGAGACGTGGGTACTGGCTCCAGGTCACTGTTGTCACGAGATAACAAGGGCCTGTGGTGGCCAGATCCTGATTTTTCACAAGAAGCCAAACATATGGATTTTAAATGTTGGCAAATAATTCAAAGTGGGTTTTTTTAATTGATTTGGGGCAAACAAAACATCTGCATGGTGATTCTACCTGAGGCGCCACCAGTTTGCAAATCTGAACTGCAGCATGTCTGATGTTCATTCTGGTGTTCATATTCTCTGAATCTCTCCGCCACAGACCAGGTCCTGTCTGCCTCAGTGAGTGCAGGGTTCAAACACTGGTTTTCTAGCTGCCCTTGGTGCTACCTCTGTGGGAAATCGGACCGTGGAAAGCAGCCTCTGCGGGCCCTTGCCCTTAGCCTGCAAAGGCAATTTGCGAATATGGAACAGACTTTTCCTTCCTAAGACAGGCATTGCTTTTCCTCCTGCTCTTCCTCAGCAGATTGCACAGTCGGGTAAATATGTGGGTCAGCTGTGAGTCCACGTACGGCCAGTGGTGTCTGTGACCCTAGGTTTTTAAAATAAGAGGCCTTGGTTGAATGCCTTTTACAAAGGCCCAGCCAGTGCAGTAAGATGGTGGGAAAACTGGACAGCTCCATGTAAAAGAATGCGATTAGAATATTCTCTAACATCATATACAAAAATAAACTCGAAGTGGATTAAAGACCTAACTCTAAGACCTGAAACCATAAAACTCCTAGAAGAGAACATAGGCCGAACACTCTTTGACATAAATAGCAATATATTTTTGGATCTGTCTCCTAAGCCAAAAACAAGAAAAGCAAAATAAACAAATGGGACTTAATTAAACTTAAAAGCTTTTGCACAGCACAATAAACCATTGACAAAAATGGGAAGACAACCTATAGAATGGGAGAAGATATTTGCAAATATGACCAATAAGGGGTTAACATTCAAAATATGTAAATACCTCATACAATTCAAAATTTTAAAAAAGTAACGCAATTAAAAAATGGGCAGAAGACTTGAATAGAGATTTTTTTCCAAGAAGATATACAGACAGCCAACAGGCTCAACACGGCTAACTATTAGAGAAATGCAAATCAAATCCACAATAAGGTATCACCTCACACCAGTCAGAATGGCCATCATTCAATTGTCCACAAATGATAAATGCTGGAGAGACTGTGGAGAAAAGGGAACCCTCCTACACTGTTGGTAGGAATGTAAATTGGTGCAGCCACTATGAAAAACACTATGGAGATTCCTTAAAAAACTAAAAATAGAACTACCATATGATCCAGCAATTCCACTCCTGGGTATATATCTGAAAAAACTGAAAACACTAATTTGAAAAGATACAGGCACCCCAATGTTTATAGCAAGCATTATATACAATAGCCAAGATATGAAAGCAACACAAGTGTTTCTTAACAGACAAATGGATAAAGAAGTGGTATACACATACACACACAATGAAACATCACTCAGCCACAAAAAGTGAAATTTATTTGCAACAACGTGGATGGATGTAGAGAATATTACGCTTCATGAAATATGTCAGACAGACAAATACTGTATGATATCACTTATTTGTGGAACTTAAAAAATTAAACAAATGAATGTATATAGCAAAACAGAAGCAGACTCACAGATATAGAAAACAAACTAGTGGTTACCAGAGGGGAGAAAGAAGGGGGAGGGACAAGATAGGGGTATGGGATTAAGAGATATAAGCTACTAGGTATAAAATAAATAAGGGGGGAGGGTATAGCTCAGTGGTAGAGCACATGCTTAGCATGCATGAGGTCATTGGTTTAATCCCCAGTACCTCCATTAAAAAAAAATAATAAAATGCATAAAAAATAAGCAACAGGGATACATTGTACAGCACAGGGAAATATAGCTATTGTTTTGTAATGTTTTAAATGGTGTATAATCTGGGAAAATACTGAATCACTATGCTGTACACCTGAAACGAATACAGTATTTTAAATCAACTATACTTCAATTTAAAAAAAATTAAAAGATGGTGGCATTCTGAAATACACACTCTTGGTTTTCTCCAGAGAGTAGGCTAAAGCCAGGAATGTGTAAAAGTAGCTCTTTGGGAAAAAAAAAAAAGTAGCTCTTTGAATTATTAGGTTTATGTCTTGGATGATACCATGAGGTATGTGATTTAGCCAAGGAATAGGTGCTATCTTGTCCTTCTGGTGGTTTTGAAATGATAATATTTTAAATGTGATACTAATGTTTGGCTTTTAAAAACATACATTCATGGCTACAAGAAAGCCAAAATTAAAGAAAAAAATCATTTTGGCCAACAATTTCCCCAGTGCATTATAGCAGTCACTGAAATTATAAAATCAAAAAATGTAAAATGTTTCCACAGAATGTTTGATACTGATTCTATCTTCTTTGCTACAAAGAAAGGGACCTTCCAGTAAAAACTAAAGGGTTGGAGTCCAAGAGAGCTCTGAATTTTCATCCCCAAAGTTTGTCCTTCCTCTTTGCAATTGGCTGACCTTGGAGAGGCTGAGTCCAGGAACTGGGCATGCGTGGGGACAGGGGCCATGGTAGCATTAGGCAGAATGGGCAGTGGAACACTCATGGGGCAGAAAAGAACACTTGAGCAGGCCTTTCAGTGTCAGGAATGGTCAACCCCTCCTAAGGTCAAAGGCAAGACAGAGATGTGCAGTGAGCCCTTCCACCTACACAGGGGAGACATGGGTTTCTGCTGGTTCTGTACACTCGCATAGACGCATCAAGCCTGCTTCTGAGAGGGTAAATCTTCTTGGGTCCCTCCTCCGAGGCCTATGGAAGCATGTACTAGAAATAGACACCAACTTTGCTGTGGGTATTGCCTCTTCCGCTATCCCCTCACATAGCATCTCCAACTGTTTACAGAATTATCTGGACCAAACTTGGTCCTCACTCCTGACCTTCTGCCCCTTGGACCTCCATTAACTCTGTACCCTCGCTCCTCACCCAGGCTTTGACAGCCTCTTTGGGAACTGCCCCTCTGACAGCACCGGGTCACCCTCTCAATGCCACCCTGTCTTGCCTTTAGGAGGAATGGTAGGATGAAATATGGCCCCTTAAAAGATATCCACATCCTAGTCTCCATAACCTGTGAATATTACCTTATAAGGAAAGAGGATTTTGCAGGTATGGTTAAGGGTTTTACAGATAAGCGACAAGGATTTACTGTATAGCAAAGGGAAATATATTTCATATCTTATAATAACCTATAATAGAAAAGAATCTGAAATATATATAATTGAATCACTTTGCTGTAAACCTGAAACTAACACAGTATTGTAAATCAATTATACTTCAATAAAAATAAAATACAATAATAATAAAGTTAGGGTTTTAAAATAGGGAAATTACCCTGGATTATTTGAGAGGACTCTAAATGAAATTACAAGTGTCCTTAAAAGAGGGAGATAAATGAGATTGACAGACAGAAGAGAAGGCAATGTTACTGACCACAGAGGAAGAGATTGGAGTGATGCAGCCACAAGCCAAAGAATGCTGGCAGCCACCAGAAGCAAGAAGAGGCCAGGAAGGGACTCTTCCTGAGAGCCTCCAGAGGTAGTGCAGCCCTGCTGGTACCTGATTTTAGACAAATAACACTGATTTTGGATTTCTGGCCTCCATAACTTTGATAGGAGAAATTTCTGTGGTTTTTAAGCCACCAAGTTTTTATTAGTTTGTTGCAGCAGACACAGGAAACGAATACAGGAAGGATGCTCAACTTCAGGCAAGACGCCTTCCTGGTTGAGGACTTCCCTTGGCCCCCAAGGCGAAGCCTATTCCCTTTGTGACAAACCAAAGAGGGGAGACCACCAACAGGGCCTACACAGGCCTTGGTTCCTTAGGGTGAGACTTTGCAGCCCAGGAATCCTGGGGAGGCCCAGGGAAGAAAGTAAATTACTTTATCTCAAGTCACACAAGTTTAGAATGTACGGAGAACTTGAGAGTGGAGAAATGTTTTGTGACAGGACTGAGATCTCCAAGCAGACTCCTAGGCAAGCTTGAACCACAGGAAACTCGGTTCTGATGCTTCCAAAATCTTCCTGACAGATGGCTAAGAAAACGTTAACCTGAAACTCGTGCATAAATGTATTAATTAAATACAAACTCTCCCTCTTGGCCTTAGTTGCATCCTAGTATCACCTGGGGAGCTTTTAAAAATCCCAGCACACTAGCCATAACCTAGACCAGTTAGATCAGAATATCTAGGGATGGGACCCACATGTCAGTATTGTTTAAACTCTCCAGATGGTACCAATGTGCAGCCAAGGTTGAGGACTGCTGCATGAGTCATAACCCTCTGCCGATGCCACCTCTTTGTACAATGCCACCCTGGGAGGTCAGGATGGAGGAAGACAAAGGAAAAGGCTCTTTCAACATCTCACCTCCAACCTAGACATGAAGAGAGGCAAAAATTAAAGAGAACAAAAATCTCTTCTGAGGCTCCTCTGATGACGTCTACGTGAATAGCCCAGAAGACCTGCAGACTGGACAGCCTCTCTCTCTGAAGGGCATTCCAGAAGCACCTATCGAAAAGCTTCTGGACCCCTTGGATTGGAAGTGTCCCTATGATCCTGGGATTGCTTGGTTTGAGACGATACAAGCCCTAGACCAGACCGGGGCATCCCTGGACTCAGTTATCCTGATACAAAGCTGGTGTAGGGTGTTGTCAGAGCCATGACTGACCTCCTCCAGCAGAAAAAGACTGAGGACAACAAACTCTCCTTCCTCCTCTACTTCTAGGGTTTTCTTCCTAGAAAAACTCTGTTATAGAAATCTGTCTAGTCACTGCCATTTTCATGAGCTTACTATCTTTTATGCTTGCTTATCATGCCCTAAGGAACCAAATGCCAAAAGTGGCACAGGAGTTTGCTTGGGTTGTGAGGACGGATCAACACTAAACTCTGCTCAGCAGTCTTCAATCACTGTTCACTCTCATAGTAGTGTCATTGATCCACAATCTTCAAATATTAGAAGGGAAAGTTCTTCCTGGCTCTTGGCTTTCTTGAGTCATGGATGTTGTCCATTAGGTAACTGACACTCAAAGCCGAGTTCTGTGTCTGAGAAATCTGTGACCTTGAAAAACACCAATCAGGCTTCAGAGGTGAGGAAAATGAGCCTTCCAGCGGACCTATCTGAATAAAACATGCCCAAATTTGCACCTTCCTTACGTTTTTATAGCTACCTAGTTCCCAGTACCAATGGTGCTGGCTTTATTGTGGAAAGTAGAAATGCAGGAGAGCCTCTGGGAGCCAATATAATGAGAAGGTGGATTTGAGTTTTCTGTATCCAGCCAAGAATAACGGAGCTGAAGCAGTCCTCGGAGAGAAAGGGGGCTCAGCCAGGAATGCGTGGGAAAATGAAACGATCCTGTGTCCCTCCAGCCCGACTTGAGAGAAGAGAGAGATCAGGAAAGATGAGTTTCCAGACGCTCCCAGGGAGCTTGTTGCAAGCCAAGGGATCTGCTCTGAAGTCATTGTCCAAGAGGGAGCATCAGGGTTTCGAAGATGGAGAGAAGTAATAGGACCTGACCTGGCTCCGTCCAGCTCCTGACTAGACACAGCAAGTGGAGCCACCATGGTCCACCACTGAGTCCTGGGAGAGATGAATGGGGAAAGGGATCTTGCAGGGGATTTGGGGCAGGGGGAGGCTGCATGGGGGCGGGGGGTATGGCAGCAGGCAGAGCCTGAGAAGCAGTCAGCTCTTTTGGTTACAACTTAATGGCATTCCCCTCAGCTGAGGTAAGGGGGCTCCTGTTAGAAGGAGATGAACAGCTCCTGGCATGTTTATACAGCTAGTGATTTTGTTGTCCAAGAAAGCTTCTCTTCACCCAATAGAGGATATTCTGTGCAGAGCTGGATCCTTTTGAAAATAAACATCTGATCTTATTTCATGAGAAATCCCCTCTTGCTGTCTATGGGGAATCTGTTGGAGTTTTCCTCTCTTTAAATGCCACATCAAACAGATTTTATTTGGTGATTTTGATCCCTTCCCCACCCAAAAAAAAGCACTTGATTAAAAAAATCCAAACTGCAGCCCCAAACCCATCACGTTGAATGAACGTCACAGCCTTCACATGGTGGCTGGTGGGGCTCATTGGAGTTTCAGAGACACATTATGTCTGAGCGCCATTATTTCTCCTCCTGAAACTTGAGATTTGGGGAGCTTGTCACACCACATGTTTCCTCTGAAATTCCAAGGTGTCCACATAACAGTAAATCTTTCCTCATGGACATAACCAATTTTAACTGATTTTTCCATACCCATGAAAGAAAAATCAGCCCAAAGTTCCCAGAGCCTAAATAAATAGAAGTTGAGTTGGTCGAGACATTTCTTAAATGTTTCAAACATTTCAACAACTATGGAAATATCACAAATACATTTCAAAATAACGCTGAAGGGGAAGGGTATAATCCGAATGTGTTTGTGTGTTAATAGAGTCCTAACACCACCTGAGAGGAACATTATAATGACGTTAATTAAAAATTAATGAAGTTTACTAATTAGCAATTAATAAAGCCCTCACAATGTGACACCTGACATTTAGTTCCATGATTTCTTTTTTCTGGTTCCAGATGTTTTTTAATTATAAAAAGAGCACTGGCCTCATAAATGATGCTCTTCTGTCTTTTTAATAGTCATGGCTGATCCATGAGCATTTTCCCCCACTCTGTGACTCATAATAAATGTCATTTTTCTTATTCCTTTGATGTTTTCAGATACATTTACATTCGAACAAATCCACAAAATACCAAGGATGGCTACAGGAAGACACACTTCCCGGGAAACACATCTCAGATGGGGATGTTTAAGAAAATGCTAATATACAAATCAGTCCAGCCTAACACGAAGCTTCGTTCAGCCTCGTCTCCAATCTTAGACATAAACATCAGGGCAACAAAATGCCTGGCCTGACTGAAGAGATCAGAGTTCCAAAACACAACAAATTAGTTTCACACCAAGGGAAAGGTCATTGCTTTAATCCATGTCTTTGGGGAATGTACACAAATGTCATTCTTCCTAACCTACGTAATTAAACAGTTTAACTGGTGTGGCCATTCACTGTTTATTTTCCCATTGGGTAATGGAAGGATGTTAGCATCAGATGACAAGGAGAGAATACAGGCAGTTGCAAATGTGTTGATGATCTCTCCCTCTACCTCTTCCTCTCTCTCTCTGTGCTGTGGCTTTCCTTCTCTCTAAGGGACCCAGGAAATGCTTGCCCCAGGCCCAGGGCAAGAATCAACGCCATAGAGCCTCTTTGCCAGTGAGGCTTGGCTGCTCCAGCCTCACTAGTCCTGAGACAACTGCTAAGCTCACCACGGCAGACAGACTCCTGCACAGGGCACCGTTCAGAGCTCAGCCGGGAGGTACAGCCCAGGGGAGGGAGGAGGAAGAAAGCGCAGGATTGGAAGTTAGATACACTGGGGTGACAGTCCTGGCCCCAGCGTCATGTGACCTTGGATACATTGCCACCTTTCTGAGGTTCAACTTCTGCATCTCTAAAGTGGGGATCCTAGTCCCTGATTCATAGGGTTGTTACAAGATGAAATGAGATAACTTGCATGAAGCATGCTCAGTACAGCCCTAGCAAGAAGGAAGTGCTCAATAAATGGGAACTTTGTCTCCGTGGACAAGGGAAGATTCCAGGGGTTGCAGTCTGGGCAAGTGAGGGGCTGTGATTGGCATGGGGCTTGTGGAAGGACTTCTGGGGTGGCTGGCACAGTTCTATTTCATGTCCTAGGCAGCGGTTACAAGGCTACTAATATTGTAGTAACTCACTGAGCCATATACTTGTTTTCTGTGATTTTCTGTATCTGAGTTTTATTTTATAATAAAAAGATGACAATAAATAAAGAGGAATACATATTTGTTCTAGCAAGGAAGGGAGGGAGAGAGAAAGGAAGAAAGAAAACCAGCAGGGGACAGACCCAGGGAGGGTGGGGGATGAGGGGAGGAAAAAATCCAATAACGGAAAGGAGTCTCACCACACCTAGTGCCCCGAGGTCAAAGGGAGGCGCAGACCCAGGCAGGCAGCCATCTGCAGATTGGTCCAGCTAGCTGTGCAGAAAGGTGGCACCCGGCTGTCTGGGAGCCAGTATCACACAGAGACCCCCATGAAACAGAGGGGCTGAAGGCCAAGATGGCAGGGAAGCGGTGCCTAGAGCCCACTGTGAGGAGGAGAGTGGATCACAGGAAGGACGCACCAGGTGAGCAAAGCCCTGGCAAGAACGTGCCCTGAGTTCCCTGAGCTACAGCATCTTCAACTCCCCTTGAACAAGGAGAGGAATCGGGTTCCCACTGCTGATTCCTCTCTGCCCTCTGACTTAAGAACACAGATGACTTCCTGTTTCACCCTGAAACAGGGACTGCTGCCTACTCCCTCCTCGTTCCTCCTGCAGCGCATGCTCCCTCGTGCTCCCTCTTCATGGCCGGCCCCTTCAACACCAGCGCTTCCCAGGGTTTGGACCAGGCCGCTTACCTCCTCTGTCCTCTCTCCCAGGTGAGTTCACCCACGCCCAGGGCTTCCAGCTTCCGTTTCCAGTTCCCATCTCTACGCCAGTGCTTGCCCGCTCTACCTCCGGTTCTGGCCTCTTCCCTAGGCCTCACACTTTCACTAACCACGTCATTTGGCCGCTCCACCCACCGGGATGTCCAGAGGCACATGGTCTTAACGCGTCCTTATGCTTTTCAGGCCCCTAAGGTGCTCCCTGCCTCACCTGGCCATGAACTTTTCAGCCTGCCAACCGGATCTTGCTCCACACAGCTGTGTCCGGTGCGAGAGCCCTGGGCCCTCCGCCCCTGCCTTCGGCCTGGACCTAGATCTCTACCGCTTCACCCTGTCACTGCTCCAATTCCCAAACGGCCTCCACCTTTTACAATTGTATTGTCGATTTACAGTATTAACTTCTGGTGTACAGCATAGTGATTCATTTATACATATATTTTCCTTTTCATATTTGTTTTCATTATAGGCTATTACAAGATATTGAATATGGTTCCCTGTGCTGTAGAGCAGGACCTTATTGTTTGTCTATTTTATATATAGTAGTGTGTGTCTGCTAATCCTGAATTCCCAATTTATCCCCCCACCCCCACTTTCTACCCCACTGGTAAGTATAAGTTTGTTTTCTGTCTGTTAGTCTGTCTCTGTTTTGTAAGTAAGTTTATTTGTGTCTTTTTTTCTCTCTCTCTTTCTGGCTTACTTCACTTACTATGGTGACCCCCAGGTCCATCCGTGTTGCTGCAGATGGCATTATTTCATTCTTTTTTATGGTTGATTAGTATTCCATTGCACATATATGCCACGAATTCTTTATCCAGTCATCTGTTGATGAACGGGAACTCTTGTCTCTTATCCTGATTCAGACCTCACACTCACCCTGTAGAATTCAAGGCAGATGTTGTTGTTCTGGTACTGGCCCCTGAATTCCCTTGAGTGAGCCCTGTTTCCTGTTACACCAGATACCTCATTGGGCCCATCCAAACTGAGTTCTAACACCAACTGATATGCGTAATGCTCTTTTTCTATTTGCCCCAGCCCTGTGCGAAGGAATTAGACATGCATCCCACAGAGTAGTGCTCCTCCTGAGGTCAGAGGCCCTGCTGACATGGGCCACCACTGCTGTCCTCCCAGAAAAGGCTATGGGGGTCACTATTCAATGCCTTGACTGCCTCTCAGCGCTATGCATCTGGCCATCAGAGTCATAGACTCTAGTCCAGGCTGCGTAGAAGGAAGAGAGATGGCTGCTGTGGTGAAGACATACTGTCTACAGATATCAACTGAAAGATGGCCATTTACAAAGAGTGATAGTGCTTGTGTTAAGGAAGGCCCTACATCCATTACTGAGCAAGCCATGGCTTACCGGAGATGGATAATGAGGAAACCAACAAATCCTAGTCGCAGCCCTCTTCATCTGACCCAGCCTGTGCTCTGCAAAGAGCCAGAGACCGTTTTGAATGCCTGTGGAGTGACCAGAGAACCAAACCCATATGTGGACCCACATGACAGTGGACTCTGGTCCAAGAGGCCCAGTACAGGACCCATCCCACGGCCCCTGCTCCATCACAAGGCAGCCCCTACTACAGAACCCCATGCCCCTCCTAACCGTTTCTGACTCCAACTGCTCCAAATTAACACCAGCCTAATCAGCTCTTCTCCCAGTTCTGTGCCAACCAGCCAGGTCCTCCCTAGCACCTCAGAAAAAACAAAACAAAACAAAACTTTGTTCTCTTTTTCCCACATGGACATCTTCACTTAGGTCTAACAGGCACCTGAAACTTGACCCGTTGAATGGATATATTTTTTTCTACTTTCCCCATCATCTGTTCTGGCCCAGTAAATGGAACCCTATCCACTTAACTCACACAAGCCAACCAAGGCATCGTTCTTTCCTTAGAAAGAGCTTTATTGAACTCATTTGCTATATAATTAACCCTTTCAAAGTATACAGTTCAGTGGTCTTTACTATGTCACTCAAGTTGTGTGACAGTCATTATTATGTAATTCCAGAACATTTTCATTAATTCAAAAAGAAAGTATGTACCTGTTACTAGTCCCACTGCAGTGGCCCCTACTTCCCTCACTTGGCAAACATTAATCTGCTTTCTGTCTACAGATTTGCCTATTCTGGATATTTCATTCAGCCAGCACACTCAGCTCCTGTCCCCTGCCATGCAACGTTAGGCCCAAGCACACAAAAATGATACAGTATACAAGTCCTGCCCTAAAGGAGCTCACAGTATGGTTGGGGAGGCCATGTTAAGAAAAAAATTACGGAGGGGAGGGTATAGCTCAATGGTGGAGCGCGTGCTTAGCATGCACAAGGTCCTGGGTTCAATCCCCAGTACCTCCGTTAAATACATACATATATACATACATACATACATACATACATACATACATACATAAATCGAATTACCTCCCCTCTCCCATTCCCCCCAAAAGAGAAAAAATTTACAATTGAGGACAGATTAATCATTGCCAGGGGTTAAGGAGACAGCAGGTGGAAGCGACTTGGGTATAGCTAAAATGGCAGCATCAGGGATCCTGGTAGTGATGAAAATGCTCTGTATCTTCACCATAGCAATGCCAGTTTCCTGTGACACTGTACTGTAGTTTTGCAAAACATTACCTTTTGGAGGAAACTGGTAATGGGTACACAGGACCTCTCTGTATTATTTCTTACAATTACATGTGTATCTCTATCGCAAGATAAAATGTTTAACTTTTTACAGTGTTCAAAAAAGAAAAAAGAGAAAAAAATTACAAGATAGGGTGGTAGATGCTGTGGGTAGGGGTTTGTATAAAGGGCAACAGAAACACCTAGGAAGCAGTTAGTACACCTGCCTGGAGAGGTCAGGAGGAGACAAAATGTGAGCTGCATCTCAAAAGAGACTTCAACGTGAGAAGGAGAAGGAGTGAGATAAATTCTGAGTGTGACTTAGGACAGGTTACATTTGAGGGACCTGTGGAGCATCCAGGAGGAGATATGGAGTAGGCAGCTGGAAACACTAAGGGTCTGGAGCTCCGAAAAACATTGTGAGGTGGTGACGTGGGTTCAGGAGATGTCAACACTTAATGGTAGCAGAAGGCTTGGGAGCAGTGGGAGGTAAGGCTGGGAAGGAGGCTGATTGCATAGATGGCCCCGCGGGCTGTCACTGTCTTACCCCTCACCCAGTCTGGGTGTAGCTCAGCTGTGAGGCTGAGTGCAGCTCAAGGGCAGATATTGATGCTCGCTCAGTCAGCGTTTCTCCATCTCCCCCTACACCTTATTTACTGCCTGGTGTAGAGTAGGCGCCCAGTACCTGTTTGTTGAGTACTTGAACCATAGTCACTGAAATGAGGATGGGTGTTAAGCGACCACAGCCATGAGAGAGGACTAACAAAGCACTAATGGGACAATGACATCAGTGGTGGTTTTCAGTGACGCTATTAAGGATCTCAGAGCCTTTGGGATGGGACACAGAATAGGTTTGAGGGAAAGGGCAGCAGAGAGAAGAAGGCATCAAGAAACGGATGTAGAAGGTCCCGTCAAAAAACTTTCAGTGAAGGTCAACACTGTCACTTTCTCACCAGCCTCATGTTGGAATCAGTTCTGGTGCAATCAGATCAAGGCTAGAGTGGAGCACATTTCTGGAAAAGTGTGACAAAATAGGATTTGGGAAATAGCATGTGTATTTCACTCCTAGCCATTAGTGTGCTGAGGTCACGCAGGTGGCAGGGAGACAGACCAGGGGAGCCAGGTCTCCAGTGCTTCTGCGGTTGACATGAGGCTTCGGGCCAGGAGAAAATGCATCTGATCTTGCCCAAGAGTCTCTCAAATTATATCGAATGCACTGGACCACTGGCCTTGACAGATGCAGACTCTGGGAAGCAAAGAGATGCTCTGCCAGCTGGGTAAGGGCGTATGAGGACCAATGTCTTCCCACTTGGTTTGGGGAACTCATCTCTCAGTGCCTGAGTGGAATAGCAATGAGGAGAAGAAAACTCAGTGCCTTGGATGTGAGCCTTAAACCCACCCAGGCAACAGCTTTGTTTCCAGTTAGCATTTTGCTATATTCGTTTTATATCGCATTTTACCCGTTTACCCCTCCCTCAATTCAGCCATCAATCCATCTTATTTTTTGGATTCATTTCGAAATAAGCTGCAGGCACGAGTACACTTGACTCGTAAACTCCTAGCACTCATATCATTAACTTAAGTGTAAAATGTGCTCATTATTCTTTCTTTGAGATAGAATTTCCACACAGGAAATGCACAGATCTTAAATGTGCCATTTGATGGGCTTTATTTTGATGAGTATACACCTGTATATCACAAGCTCCTGCCGTAACGGAAAACGGGAGTTATTTCTGCTTCCCTTCGCAGACTCCTCTGTTGACTGTATTCTCAGGTCAGCTGACTGAGGAGCTAATACATTTTTGGTGGATGCTAAGGTGACATTGGTAAATGTAGACACTGGCGTGGAAAGAACTCGGGAGCTTTATTAAGTACAACAGAATTCTAAATGCTAACGAGTGCACAATTTCCTTTAGGGTGCAAAAAAAAAAAGGAATGCGCAGCTGCAGGAAACCTCGGAGGCTGGGGAATGGGAGTTGAGAAAAGGGTCTGGGAATAATCAGGTTGAAATTTAAGTGTGCGGAGTCAAGCTTCATTCCCACTCCACTAAATCTAGAATGGCAATTGTTTCAATCGGCCGCGTGAAGGCTGACCTTTGGACTCTCTAGGGGAAAAGCGGGGATGGGCCAGAAGAGAATGGCTAGACATGTGGAGGGTCCCCAGAAGGCAGGTCGCCAGCCTGGGGACACCGGGGACTTTGTGAAGTCCTTGCTACCCACTGCTGCCTAACCAGGATGTGCTCCTTGCTCTAAATCTAACTGCTTATTTACATAATGCTCTTACTGATGAGCATCTTTTTAAAAATATCTGAAATTTAGATTTTCCACAAAGTCCAGGTACCCTTCACTCCTGGTTTCAGTGATTGGGGAAAGTCTGATGCTGGGCATTACAGAAGGAGTTCTGTCTTAGAGAAAACCGAATGCTGAGACGTGTTTAAGGTCAGTGCTTTATATAGCCAGCAAGGCACTCCCTTCTCTTCTCACAGGCTCATCAAGTCCCAAGCTATACATAAGATGCCCCCACCCAGGCCAACTATCTTTAGCAATGCCCGACTGGTGGCCTGAGCTAACCAAGCGGGTCAGATACCACAGCCAAGGGCAGGAAACCTTTCCTCCACGGTGGCTACTGACCCACAAAACAAACGTCGATGGTAGGTCACACACATTTATCAAAAGCAACTTCTGTTTGTGGTGACTGCATCTGAAGGAAGGGTAAGGAGTTAGGGCTCTGTTTTCACCTTCAAGCAACCCACTCGAGATAATGATAAGCGTGGACCAGAACACTTATTTGGACAATGCATTCTAACTCACAAACATGCTTCATCCCTTCTGGTGGCTGTTTAAGAAAAGGAGGGAGAGAATGGGAATAGGAGGACAGAAGGAAGACAGGTGGGAGGGAAATGAGAGATAGATGGCGATTGAAAAAAAGATGAAAGAGGAAGAGAGAGGGGTTGGCAGCAGGGGTGGGTGGGTACCGAGACAAAGAAAAAAAATGGCAGACTGAAAGGTAAGTGGGCGTAGTCCAGACAAGGGATGGAAAGATACAAAGAAGGAGAGAAAATGAAATGGAGAAAAGCAAAGTATCAGCCAGGCCAGCTCCTTAATTTTATCGAGGGGAAAACTGATCGCAGACAGGGGAAGCGATTTGGCCAAAGTTTTGCTCCTGATTGATTCATGAACTGAGGCTAGAACTCTGGCCACTAGACTCCCAGGTCAGGAGCCTGCACACCAGACTTTCTGGGAGAGCCCAGACATCATTTATTCAGGCAAGAAGTTACATGATGAATCGGAATTGAGGGAGGAAAGCAGAAAGCCTCAGATCTCACCAGACCAAGTCCAGGCAGCTGAGAGACACCGCACTAGCAGAACCGGAAGTCTCGGGTCCACAAGGTACTGAGGAGCGATGGGGTGCCTAGAACGGGCTTCCCGGAGTCAGCAGGCTGACTGAGGCAAGTGGACACAGCCCCCCGAAGTGGCCCATGGATGGATTCCCTTAGCTACAAGGGGGAACCAGACCACGGGCTGCAGAGCTGTTCCTCCTCACAGCACATCCACGTGTCCACCGCCAGTTCCGAGCGCAGAGGGAGAAATCAGAAAACGCCAGAGGCTCCTGGGAAATCGGAGGCAAGATAGGTGAAGTCTCCCCTACCGCAAGTTGGCCCTTGGCTCACTCCGGGCCAGGCTGGCTCAGTCCACTCTGCCAACTCCAGGCTGAGAGAGATCCAGGCCAACGCCAGGTTCGTCTTTCTGTTAGGGCCACTCAAGCCTTATGGCTCCAGCAAGCACTTCCTAGTTGCCCCAGAGGACTCAGCATTTCACTAGCAAATCCAATCTAACCTGTCTGCCTCCCGCAGATTCCCAAACTTTTGACTGAACTTTGCCAGGGCTGGATATAATTAAGCATGGAACCAGAGGTTCCCAAAGTCTGCCATACAGCTACATATATACCCATACGCATGTGTAGAAAATGCTTTTGATCCACAAATCTTATAGAGAAAAGCTGCTTACAGTGAAATTTCTTTAAAAGCCCTCATCTACAAAGCATTCATCTTCTTCAGGGATAAATCTGGATCTAATTCCCATTCAACCTCATCAAACCATAGAGGCGAGTTGCCTCAGTTTTCTAGTGTTCTGGTCTAAAAACCCTATGGATCCTCCTTTAGTTCACTCCCAGCACCTGGCCTTAGAGTGGGATGATCTGGGGAGGCTGTGGTGAATGTGACAAAGAGAAAATGGTGTGAATCAGTGCCCAAATGTCCCAGGTGGCAGAAATCGCTGAGAATAGTGACTAACACATAGTAGGTGCTCCATAAATATTGCTGCCAGTGTTCTTTGCTATCAGCCCAATGTCATTTTGCTAAAGTTCCGAGAGATGAAGTGACTTATGCAGGATCATACAGCTACTCACTGACAGAGCCTCCGACAGGTTGTGGGTGATGCATGTGGAAGAGGAATTTTTTAAAAATAGGATTCTTCTTGGGGGAGGGTACAGCTCTAGCAGTAGAACACATGCTTAGCATGGATTCAATCCCCAGTACCTCCATAATAAATAAATAAATCTAATTACCTTCCCCTACCAAAAAATAACAAAATTTTTTTAAAAAGCACCCGTCTAGAATCAGAGTCTCTTAAAATTGCCAACATGATCTCCTTGGGCTCAGCACCCAATGATAAGCTGAAAGTGCTAAGAATTACCGTCCACTGGTTTCAGTCCTGCCCTCTGATACAACACGGAAGTAGCCAAATCCACAGGGAACTATATTCAATACCTTATAATGACCTATCACGAAAAAGAAGATGAAAAGGAATATATATACATATAACTGAATCACTGTGCTGTACACCAGAAATCAACACAACATTGTAAATCAGCTAGACTTCAACAACAACAACAAAGAAAGCAAATCCTCCCACTTGCTAAGGATTTGATGACAGTCAACGTAGCCTCTGCAAATCCCTGGTTCCTTCTACCATTCTCCATGTGACACCCCTTCCACTCACCATCTCCATCACCCTCCTGTGGATCCAGAGTCCCTCTGACAGTGATACCCAGAAATGGCTGTCCCCCCGTGAGGAGGACTGCCTGGGCCAGTGCAGGGGCACAATGGCCTCCTTTGCTCCTTCCTCTGGATGTTCTTAGACTGTGTTGTTCCTTTTGGCCATCATATGGCCCTGTTTGCCCTCAGTTAATTTGTGGTAATTCAGACCCCCAAGGTCTTTTTTATATGAACTCTTATTAAACCTTGTCTCCCTCACCTTGTCTTTGTATAAGGGCAACTCGGCACAGCAGTTTGTATGTGTCCCACTTTTCAAGTTCTGATCCCTGAAGGAAGAGGCCATCAAATTCTAGGCCAGAAAATCTCAGTCTAAATGTTGAACCCTAGGCTAAGCATTTTTCCCCAACATTAGCTTTTTTTCTACCTAACATATTTTGATCTATACAAAACTTAAATAGCGATCATTTCTACCAACTGCTGGAGCTTAATAGTTTAAAAGATAGCATATGTGTGCTGGGGAGAGCGGCATTTATTCAGGGACGACTGTGCGCCGAGCATCGTTAAGGGCTTTATAAAGAGGAGCTCATTCCCTCCAGTCGAGGTAGGATTGCTACCCCAAGTTTATCAACAAGGAGACTGAGGTTCAAGAGATTCTCCTATTATTAAGGGGAAGAGGCAGGATTTGAACCTAGATCTGGACTCATTCCAAAGGCCATGTCCTTTCATTTCTGCTCATGGTTCTTAACCTTGGCTGCACATTAGAATCAGCTGGGGAGCTCTAAACCCTCCCGACACCCAGGCCCCACCCCAGGCCAATGAAAGCAGAGTCCCTGGAGGTGGGGTCTGGGCACGAGTAGGTTTTAAAGGCTCCCCAGGTGATCCTAATATATAGCAGTCAAACCACTGCATTATGCCAGGCTGTTTCTTAGGTATATTAGGCTGGTGTAGAGGTGAATGCAACTATTAGGCTCTCTGTATATTTTTAGCATTGGTTGCTTCAAAAGGCAAGACAGAAGTTATTTAAGGCATTAACATCAAAGGAATGGCGCTGGAGCGACTAAATCCACAGCTCCCTTCTCTGATCGGGGAGGGGAGGGCAGTCACCTAAACTCCCTTCTAACCTTGACCTCTTGAAGCTCCCGCAGTTCATTTCTCTGAACCTTGTCTTTTCCCCCTGACTACAGTTAGTTCGAGAAGACAGGCCTGGACTGTCAACAGACTACAGGTGGGTCCTAGGCATTTCTGTGTTTCTTTGACTCATCAGGGTGAAAATCTTGGAGTTTTGTTTTGTTTTACCCTACTGAGTAGGTTGGATAAGATGGTGCCTAAGAGGTTTGCCTGGAAAATGGAGACTCTGTGTGGGTTCCTTCCTGTGTTCCTCGGGCTGGTCCTTACATGGGAGAGCTCCTTACACAATGTTTGCAAAATTAGTAGCGGACGTGATGCAACAGAGAAAATAATTCGTGTATTAGCAGGGGGTGCAAATTCTCGAAGAGCTCATTGCAAAAATAAGAAATTCCAAGTCACTGGGAAGTTGTAAAACCTAGCACTGCGAGAACAAAGGGCCCAAGCATATGGAATAGCTTATCAGAGGCAGGACCACGGAGCCCGCGTGAGAACGGCCCAGGCTCCAGACAGAGGCACCTAGATCTGTGCAAGGAGAGGTCTGGGAGTGCTGCGGATGGTGAGGGCTGAAAGGGGTGATTAAAGTAAATCCTCCAGAGATGGGAAAGCTGGCCTGAGTGGCTTCTCCCTGTCCTTAGTGTGCTTTCCCGTGGTCCTGGAGGTGGGCGTGGGCACTCGGGGTGAGCTGCTTCTTGCCCGTGACTCGCTGGCCTTCCTCCAGTGCTGGCATAGATTTTTTTGTCTGCAAATCCTGGGTGTGTGTTTCCCCTTTTACAAGCAGGCAGGGCTCTGGGAAGAGAGTGGACCTCTTGGAAACCATACTATGATCCTAGAGGCAAGAAGAGCCTCTGTTCTCGGCTTTCCCAGAGCCTCGGCTGCAAGAACCACCAAGCAGAAAGGGCTTCGTGGGGGCTGTTCGCACACCCACAGATCAAGTGCCGAGGAGAGCGGAAGCGGCTGGAGACCCAGTTTAGGTGAAATGCATGTTCCTGTGGGCTGGGGGAAAATGGGACGGAGCGGGGTTTTTTCCTCTTTATTCTGTCTTTCCTTCTTTCGTTTTCTTTTCTTTCTTTCCTTTCTTTTTTCTTATTCTTTTCCTTTCCTTTTTTTTTTTTTTTTTTTTTTTTGCCTTGAAGCAGTCAGGTACTGTAATCTCCACAGACCCCCAGGTCTCTTCAGCTTGCCTGGGCAGACACCACCGAAGACAGTCTTGGGAGGTAAATATAATGTGTCAACACATCCGAAATGTTCCCCTCACCTGGCTCTCACCTCATACGTCTTTCTAGCATTGCAGCCATGGGAAGAAAGTCTCAAAATAGCAAGGAGTGAACAGAGCCAGGGAGCCCGATGTAGCCCTGCCCGATGCCAGCCCTCGGCCCTGCTCCCTCCAGACGGAAGCCAACTCTTTCCCTCCTCGGACAGCCAAGCCCGGCTCCAGGGTCAGGTCACCGGCAGCAGGTGTCACGCCCCATAATAAACCTGAAGGAATCAAAGAGCCGCAGAAAGAAAACTCAGGCTTTGATTGCGCAGGGAACAGCGGTGGTTGGCACGTGACCAAGGAGCCCTGCCCTGGGACTGGATCCTTAAACCCCAAGTGCCCTTGGATCGACAGGAAGGTGGGAGGCAGAACGGAAGGAGGCTCCAGCCAGCAGTGACTGGGCCGAGACCACGGCAATGTTTATTCAGCTCACAGCTTTCCTTTTTCCTGAGTAATTGAAATGAGTTAAAGAAAAGCAATCATTCTACTGGATTGAGTCCACCACTAAATATTTGGGACACACGCTGAAAGGTTAGAAGCAAACTCCTGCAAAGAAATGATTGCTGGAATGAGGGAGTTGGCTACCAGAAGAGGCCTGGGATGAAGGCCAACCGTGACCCAGGAGGGAATCAAGAGCAGGGAAACGATCCGTGAAGTTTCTTGGCATTTTCCAGCACTCCTGGAAAGAGGGCGGCTCATCGACCTCACTGAAGAATCTCCAAACAAACAGCTCAACTGTCTCTGTGTTTCCAGCCTCAGAAATGAGCCGGGAAACCTGACTGAAAGGTTGAGAAATGAATATTTCAAATCCGGGATCTGAGCTTTCTACTGTTTGTCACACACAGCTTGCCCTGACCTTCAAGGTGACATGAGTGCCAGGCAGGTGTCCCAGGACACCCTACCTGGACCTAGGACCTGCCGCCTCTCTCAGCCTCCATTGTTGTGTAGCAATGGACTGGAGTCAGTTGCCTCCATTGCCATGACAATGACACAACCAAAAACCAAACCTACCCCAAATACTCCAACTAGGGGTGGACCGATTTTTCAACAGAAACATCACAAGGAAAAGAGGGGAAGGGAGAGGAGAGGGACTAGTACACTCAGTGCTCCGTTAGATTGAATTGACCCCAACGTTATAAAAAGTGTCAAGAGCAAACTTCCTACTTTGGAGAGCTTGGGCTGCTTTCTGGCTTCATTATAGGAAAAACCTAGAGCCAGCAGGGGAAAGAAGTGAAGACAGCGGTGGGAGCTGTCCTCCAGGAATCAGGGACCCAGGCGCTGACCCAGGATCTGGTCCTGGGGGCCAGCGCGGAGTAGGCTATATGGAATGGGAAACAGAGCAGTGGGCTCAGGATTGAGGGTAGAGCTGGACGCCCAGGGCAAGCCAGAGTCGAGGCCAGAAGGTGTGTGAGAAGCCAAGCTGGAGAGACTCCACAGACATTGGTCCCTCAAGGCAAGGCTCTGCTGCCGAGGCCCCAGCCCTCTCTGTGGATAAAGGATGCCGTGAGGGGTGCATTCCTGTTTGGGACAATAACATCACCAACATGTTATTACATGTTCTATAGACTGAAGTCTATACTCCCGGCCCCAAAAAGAGAGCACAGTTTCATTTGAGGGAGCACAACCCCCAAAGCATCCAACACCAGACTGGAAATGGAAGGGCAGGCACAAAGGCTCGCTCACCAGCGTTCCCCAGAGCAAAGCACAGCGTTACCGCAGGGCCATTTTCATTGCAAGCAGCTCACACATACCTTTAATCCTGAAGGAGCAAGATGAACAGCCCTTCGATCTCTGCTCCAAATCCGTGCTTAAATTTTACTTTAAATGCTTTATTATAAGGGATACAAAGTCTTACTTAGCGCACTTTCGAAGGATTTCTTCTACTGGAGCAATTTGTAAATGTCGCTGGGTGTCAGAAGCATAGGCTTTAGCAAAGAAAATGAATTGCATTTGGAAATCCCAAGTAGCATGGGGCAAGTGGGTATCACTGGCCACATCTGATGGGAAGGGAACGTTTCCCACTTCCCTCGAGTCTCCCCAAGAGTTTATGACTTCAGATTGGGAGACCTTGAGCAACTGGGCTCACTTTGGGGTTCTGCTGTGTGTTGACAAGGGATGGGTTAGAGCGTGAGTGGCGGACTCATAAAGCAGAGTGAGAGCACGAGCAGTCAGCATGCTGCACTCTCTGGGTCCCAGCCTCCTTAGATGTGAGCTGAGAGAGCTGGGAGGGACCAGAGAGTAAGTAACTTAGGAACTGTGGACCACATGTGGTCCCTAGCATATGCTTCTTTCTTTTCATTTTTTTTAACAGCTTTCTTGAGATAAAATTTGCAAATCATACAATTCACTCATTTAAAGTATATAATTTAGTGGTTTCTCTGTGCATTCACTGTGTTGTACAAACATCGTCATGATCAATTTTTTAAAATTTATCACTACAAAATAAAACAAACCTGTACCCATTAGCAATCATTCCCATTCCCCACATCGTCTCCAGCTCTAGGCAACCACTAATCCACTTTCTATCTCTATGTTTGCCTATACTACTCATTGCACATAAATGAAATCCTGAAATAAGTGATATTTCATAGATAGCTTCTTTCACTTAACATAGTGTTTCAAGGTTCACGCACAGAGAGCATGTCTTGGTACTTCATTTCTTTTTATGGTCAAATAATACTCTATTGTATGGCTGTTCCATACCTTGAATTTCTTTCATCAGTGGATGGACATTTGGGTTGTTTCCACCTTTGGGCTATTATGAATAATACTACAATGAACATTCTTCTACAAGTTTTATGTGGACCTCTGTGTTCAATTCATTTGAGTATATACTGAGGAGTGAAATCCCTAGGCCATATGGTAACTTTATGTTTAATCACTTTTCTAAATTTTATTTTTTATTGAAATGTAGTTGATTTACAATGTTAGTTTCAGGTGTACAGCAAAGCGATTCAGTTATATGTATACATATATATTTTTTCTTTTCAGATCCTTTTTCATTATGTTACTATAAGAAATTAAATATAGTTCCCTGTGCTATACAGTAGGACCTTGTTGTCTATCTATTTTATCTACAGTAGTGTGTACCTGTTAATCTCAAACTCCTGATTTATCCCTCCCCCTACCTGTCCCCTTTGGTAACCATAAGTTTGTTTTCTATGTCTGAGTCCATTTCTGTTTTATAAATAAATTCATTTGTGTCATTTTTTGGATTCCAAATATAAGTGATATCATATGATATCTATCTCTCTCTGACTTACTTCACTTAGTACAATAATCTCTAGGTCCATCCATGTTGCTGCAAATGGCATTATTTCATTCTTTTTATGCTGAGTACTATGCCACTGTATATATATTGTCAATGGACATTTAGGTTGCTTCCATGTCTTGGCTATCGTAAATTGCGCTGCTATGAAGACTGGGTGCGTGTATCTTTTAAAGTTAGAGGTTTCTCCGAATATATGCCCACGAGTGGGATACCATATGATCCAGCAATCCCACTCATGTTTAATCTTTTGAGGAACTTTCCGACTGTTTTACAAATTGGCGGTGCTGTATCCCTCTATCATTCAGGATTTGCAGATATTAACTACTATATATAAAATAGAGAAACAACAAGGTCTTACTGTATAGCACAGCTATATATAGTACAAGCCATATTCAATACCTTATAATAGCCTATAATGAAATATAATATGAAAAGGAATATATATATATAACTGAATCACTATGCTGTACACCAGAAATTAACACAACATTGTAAACAGACTATAATTTTTAAAAAGCCTATAAAATGACAAAAAACAAATTGACCGCACCATTTTCGCATCCCTCTAGCAATGTATGAGAATTCTAATTTCTCCATGTTCTCACCAACACTTGTTATTGTCTTTTTGATTATAGCCATCCTAGTGGGTGTGAAGTAGTATCTCATTGTGGTTTTGATGTGTATTTTCCTAATGACTCACGATGTAGAGATCTTTTCATGTGCTTATTGGCCACTGAGATACTTTCTCTGGAGAAGTGTCTATTCAAATCCTAAGCCCATTTTTAAATTGGGTTATCTGTCTTTATTGTTAAATTGTAAGTGTCCTTTATATAATCTGGATACAAAGCCTTTCTCAGACAGTGACTTGGAAGTACTTTATCCCATTCTTTGAGTTGTCTTTTTTTTTAAAATCCTTTAAAAATGTAAAAACCACTCTTAGCTCACAGGCCTTACACAAACAGGCTACTTGTAGGATCTGACCCACAGGCTGTAGTTTGCTGAGTCCTAGTCTAGACAGTTTTTAAACATTTTTTGCTGATTGTGGAGAACGTCTTTCCTAGGAACCCCTTTCTCTGGTAAGGAAATCTGGATTTTCTTTGCGGGAGCTCCTTCTCCTCCATTTCATTCTGTCTGGGTGGGAATGTCAATGAAGATTTCTTGCCTCCCTCTGGCTAAGAAGTGGATAGATGAACCAAGCTAAAGCCAGCCTGTCTCCAGACACTAGAGATTTTGAGCAAAGTAAAGTAACAAAGGGGAGAAGACAAGTGGGAGCCGAGGCACCCCAGCAGAAGCAGCCTGATGAAGCTGTCCCTGAGTTCCCACAACTACGAGCATTCCTTTTCTTTCTGAGACTGGGTAGTTTAGCTTTGACTTCAACTAGTCCCCTTTCCTTCTAAAAAACTCTGTCCCCCATTGCTTTTGCTTGTTATCCACAGTCTCTATTGCTTGTACCTAAATGATACTAGTAAACAACCCCTTCTCCAAGCAAGACCAGATGCTGAGCCCCAGTGTAAAACAGATGAAAGCTGGGTAGCTTTGGTTGAACAAGGGTGAGAGCCCAACTCCCTTCCTGCTAAACCCCTCCCATTGTAGTCCCTGAGGCATCTCCATGTTACTGTGGAACAGTTTGAAAACCTCTGGATTAGATGCCACTAAGGTTTCCCAGCTCTGGTACATTAAGACTTGATGATCCTAAGATGTGGGTAAGATGATAAATTGGAGTGCAAAATAAGTCTTCGGGTTAGTTAAGACTAGTTGTACCAAGGGATCTCGTAAGAGAGTACAAAATCAATGATGCAGAAAGAGACAGGCAGGGTTCAGAGGGCTTCCAAACCAAATGAAGCTGCTGAAGGAGGAAACTACAAACAAGTTAGAGATTTTAATCCAAAAGTAAATAGGTAAGAGTATGAGTTAAAGGGTTTCTGTTTAGAGAGGAATAAAGAAAGGATAAGCCATCTGAAGAAGTCTTTGTTACTGGGGAAAAAAATACTGAACTATACCTCTAGTTTAGCTCTCTCTCTACTGATTGTTCTATAGAAGTATCATCTTTGCCCAGAAATAAATCCTCACATCTATAGGCAAGTGATTTTTGATGAAGGTGCCAACACCATTCAATGGAGAAAGAATAGTCTATTCAACAAATGGCGCTGGGGGGGAGGGTATAGCTCAGTGGTACAGCACATGCGCAGCATGCATGAGGTCCTGGGTTCAATCCCCAGTACCTCCATTAAATTAAAAAGTAAATTAAAAAAATAATTACCTCCCCCCTCAAAAAAAAATGATGCTGGGAAAACTGGGTATCTACATGTGAAATAATGAAATGGATCCTTACCTTATATTATATACAAAAAATTAACTTAGATAAAATACCAAAATTTAAGAGCTAAACTACAAAACTGTTACAAGAAAACAGAAAAATTTGCATTATCGTGGATCTGGCCATGGATTCTTTACAATGTCACCAAAATCACAGGCAACAAAAGAAAATATTGATAAATTTAACTTGATCAAAATTTAAAACTTTTGTGCCTCAAGGGATATTATCAAAAGACTGAAAAAATAGCCAACATATGGGAAGAAATATTTGTAAATCATATATTTGATAAGGGTTTGATATCCAGAAGGATATAAGGAACTTCTATAACTCAGTAACATGGGGGAGGGTATAGCTCAGTGGTAGAGTGTGTGCTTAGCACGCACGACGCCCTGGGTTCCATTCCCAGTATCTTCATTTAAAAAAATTAAAAATAAATAAATAAACCTAATTATCTCCTACATACCACCAAATACATACATAAAATAAATAAATAAATAAATAAATAAATAACTCAATAGCGAAAAGACAAACATTCCAACTAAAATGGACAAAGGACTGGAATAGACATCTCTCCAAAGAAGATATACAAATGGCTTGTAAGTACCTGAAAACATGCTCATCCTGAGTCATCATGGAAATGCAATTCAAAACCACAGGAGATACCACATCATACCCAGTAGGATGGCTACAATAAAAAAAAAAGGGAAAATGATAAGTGTTGGCACGGATGCAGAGAAATTAGGATCCTCACACATTGCTGGTGGGAATGTAAAATGGTGCAGCCTCTGCAGAAAACAGTTTGGTTGTTCCTCAAATATTAAACATAGAATTACCATATGATCCAACAATTCTACTGCCAGGTATATACCCCAAAGAATTGAAAACAGGGACTCAAACAGATACATGTACACCCACATTCATAGCAGCATTATTCACAATAGCCCAAAGGTGGAAACAAGCCAAGTGTCCATCAAAAGGTGAATGAATAAACAAAATCCATACAATGGAACATTGTTCAGCCTTAAAAAGAAATGAAGTCCTAATACATGCTGCAACTTTGGGTGAACTTTGAAAACATATGCTAAATTATATAAGCCGGACGTAAAAGATTTGTATGATTCCCCTTCTGTAAAATAATTAGAAGAGATAAGTTCATAAAAACAGAGAGTAGATTAGAGATTACCAGGGACTGGAGGGAGTGAGGGATGGGGAGTTATTGCTTAATGGGTACAGAGTTTTTGTTTGTAGTGAGGAAATATTTTGGAAATGATAGTGGTGATAGCTGTACAACATTGTGAATTTCATTAATGCTACTGAATTGTACACTTAAAATGGCTAAAACGGCAACAAGTGATGTTATTCTGATCACAATAAAAAATAGTAAAAAGAAGAAGTAATATGTTTAACCCATGTGTACTGAATATAATGGTGAAGAGGATGGGGGAGGCAGTTAACAAGCAAGTCTCTGGATCAATTGGATTAAGAATTTCCGAACAAAGAAAGGCGAGGAAGGTGACCCTAATTATGAGGAGTAAACATCAGGAAAACAAGAATTCTGCAGAAGGAGAAAACAGAAGCCTCATGGCTTGTCTGGGACCCCCGCTGACCATCAGTCTGGAGGAAATACTTCAAGTACACCAAACACAGCATGGGGTCCCTCAAGTGCTCCCAGTCCAGTCTCCGGGGACCTTGCCCTCAGTTCTTTTGACAGAGGGGCACTGCAAAGCTTAAAAATTAAAGCTACCAGGAAGCCCAGACAAGACCAGGTTGTCAGACCAGACCAGTAAACGCTGGCAAGAGCTATCAGTAATCATCCGGGGGGTCCCACTCTTCCCTGATCTCAGGACCTGCATAAGAAAGCAATGGCAGGAAATATAGTGAGACAACAGAACTCCAGAGGACACCAAATTCCATAGTCACAAAAGAGGAATCCGAA
The DNA here is from genome assembly GCF_048564905.1 of Vicugna pacos. Taxonomy (NCBI): domain Eukaryota; kingdom Metazoa; phylum Chordata; class Mammalia; order Artiodactyla; family Camelidae; genus Vicugna; species Vicugna pacos. The sequence continues at coordinate 93,336,387 of NC_133023.1, read as the reverse complement.
CCACTCAGGGCCACAGACCAATGAGAAGCCCAGCAGTTAGAGATCCAGGTGTGAGACTGGCTGGGACTCAGAGCCATATGCCATGGGCCCTAACCACGCACTGGCTCTGTGTACTGGATTTGCCGGCACCATGGCCAGTGGGGGTTTTGTAAACGTGGTTGGCACCTGGTTACTACTCGGGCCCTGGACTGTCCCGTGGTCTAAGGTGACCTGGACAAACAAGAGTTACTGTATTCACTGTCATCTCTATCTCAGATGAAACATGCACCTTTCCATTGGCCTCATGAGACTAAGTGAATCAGAGTCTGTATCTGCTCTTTTCCCAGCCCCTCTCAGATTCACTAACGGCCACCCTCCACCACTCAGCAACTCACACATGCCTGTTTGGAGTTGTCCATATCCTGGGACTAGTTCCAATAATACCAGGGAATATAAAGCACTTTTGGACAAAAGCGATATTTGGTCTCCATTCTCTAGGTCTTTCTTTTTTTTTTTTTTGGTAGGGAGGTGGCCTCCTAATTTGAGTCTTAGATTTGCTGTGTCGAATGCTTGCCTGGGTTCCTGACTGTCTCCCTTGTCCTACCTTGTGGTCCCCGTGGAACCATTTCCCACATCCTTTTCCTTTTCAGCTCCAGGAAGGACTCACGTACGCCCCCTTGCTCTGTCTCACTGCTTACCCTCACCACCAGACTTGTGCAGACCCTGACCTGGGCTCTCTGCTTTGCCCCACTGCCCTGTGTGCGCACATGACCTGGGTGTCTTGGCTCTAGTCCACCCACCTGCTTCAGAACCCCAGCTCCAATTCGACTCCCAGCTTCAATGATCAGCAGTTGCCTATGGTCCTAGCTCTGAAAGGATGTACCTTCTTATGCCTAATGGCAACAAAACCAAGCTGTAAGGTCAGTCCTTTTAAATAGAAAATAGTTCTCTTACAGGTTGTCCCAGGAAGCCCAAAATTATATAGTGATGACAAACATCCCAAGAACACATTTTACCCCCAGTTACTTTTGGATCTAAACATGGTCACAAAATATTGTGACTTGGTAGACAAATCTAACCCATGCTTAGGACCCCTATGAAGCTAGGCACTCCAAGAAAGTAGTTGAAAGCATTTGAGATTTGGTATTTCAACAATAGAATTGAATTACATAGTCATTATGGAAAAACCAGAACTTTGTTGGGCTTCCTTACACTTATGTTCAGTTTAATATTGTTTTTAGTTGATTTGCATATCAGGAGACCTCATCATCTCCTCCATACCTAGGGTCTCCAGAGGTTTTTACAAAACTTTTACTGAGTCCTGTGGATTCCCCATAGTTCCTCTGGGGGCTACCTAGGCAATGTGGACGAGGGAGAAAAAACAATTGCGTTCAGAAATGGATGAGGTCCAGGTCAGGACGTTTGTTTCAGGCCTTCTCTTGGGTGCAGAAGCTGAATAATTGGAATTCAAAGCTAAAGCAAGGCTAAGACTAACAGACATCCAGATTCAGGTTTCAGCGAGTCACAGAAAGGCAACTTAAGTTCAAAGAACAGGCATTTGGCTTTATTTTTTCTTTTTATAAAAAGCTCTTATGAAAAGAAAGTTAATTTCTGTGACTCATAAACAGAAGATCTCTAAAGCTCCATAAGGTTTCTATGCAATTATGTCAGAAGAACTTGATGAGAAAATAAATAATTCCATGCTTCCTGCAAACGTATCCATGTACCCAATGTGCACTCCGTAAGAGCAGGGTTAAGGCATAGTGTTAGTTATCAAGGAAAGAGGGGGGTTCATTCTGGTTAATAACTAGAGCATCTCCATGTGCATCAGGGCACACAAACTTGATTTTGTCTGTGATTTGCTGCTTGCCACATGGCAAGAGCATTTGTGGTATTGCCACATGGCTGGGAAACAGCAGCTCATTCTCCCACCCATAGGTACCAAGTTGGGCTGCTAAGCAGTTATGGAGGTGAGCCATCCGGAGGTTTCTGGGTGTGGAAAACCCAAGTGACCCTCTGCATCAGGAATAGATGAGAACAGGTAGTACCCTCTGCGGACCTCACAGAACCCTGATAGGAAATGGAGAATCAGAAAGGAAGACTCAGGCAAGTGTCCAAGAAAGACTCCAGTATTTACACACTATTTTACTTAATTTCTACATGTTGCTACAGCAGCACAGGAAAAAAAATCCCTTCTGCAAACATGAGAAATGTGACCTCCTAAGAAGATGTTAATTGTATATACAGGTTCAAAGAACATACTAATTGCAGTATTCCCAGCACTTTCTTCTTACAAGTTGTTTCTGAAAGTGGTGCCAATAGCCAGTGACCCTGAGGGGGCTCTAGGCTGACTGCAGCCAGCCACCCTCCACCCAGCTTTGGAGTCTAGCCTGCTCCTTCCCTTCCAGGGCTTCCTAAAGGAAAAGAACACATGAGAGGGGCCTAGAGGTGGGGAACCTGAGCAGCCAAAGTAGCACAGGGAGCCTGGGACCCAAGGAAGACAGACAGACCAAGACAGGCCAAGGGGACAGCAAAATGGAGGAGGAATCTCAGCTTCATCCACTAAAGATGGATCCTATACCCAGGGCCAGCTCCAGCCCTGAGAACAGAGTGAAGGAGGAGAGATCCAAGCTGGGGCCCTGCCTCCAGAGAGCTGCCTGGGCCCCTACCCTGGTCAATCAAAGGTCAACTCAGGCCTCTCCTATAAATTCCAAGTTCATATATCCAACTGTCTACTCTATTTTTCCACTTCAATGTCAGATAAGTTCCTCAAATTTAATATGCCCAACCCCCAATTCTTGATCTTTGTCTACCTCCTTCCCCAAACCCACCCACAACCTTCTCAATCTCTCTTAATGCAACTCTATTCCTCCAGTTGCATAGATCAAAGATGGGGGCCTCATTTTTGACTCCTCATTTCCTCTTCAACCCCAAATCCAACCCATCAGCAAATTGTGTTGACTGCACCTTCAGACTATGTCCAGAATCTGACCACTTCTCATCTTCTCCACCTCTACCATCCTGGCCTGAGCCACTGTCATCTCTAATCAGGATTATGTCGATAGCCCCCTCCATACTTCTACCTTTATTCTCCTATAGTCTGTTCTAAACACAGCAGCCAATCATCAAGTCTACAAATAATAAATGCTGGAGAGGTTGTGGAGAAAAGGGAACCCTCCTATACTATTGCTGGGGATATAAATTTGTGCAGACACTGTGGGGAATAGTATGGAGTCTCCTTAAAAAACTGAAAATAGAGCTATCATATTATCCAGCCACCCTACTCCTAGGCATATATTTAGAGAAGATGGAAACTGTAATATGAAGAGATACATGCACCCCAGTGTTCATAGCAGCACTATTTACAATAGCTAAACATGCAAGCAACCCAAGTGCCCATCAACAGATGATTGGTTTAAGAAAATGTGAGATACACACACAGACATACACACACACACATATACATACAGTGAAATATTACTCAGCCATTAAAAAGAATGAAGTATTGCCATTTGCAGCAACATGGATGGACCTAGAGATTATCATTCTTAGTAAAGTAAGTCAGACAAAGGCAAACATATATGATATCACTTATATGTGGAATCTAAAATATGATACAAATGAACTTATTTACAAAACAGAAATGGACTCACATAGAAAATAAACTTATGGTTACCAAAGGGGAAAGGGGATGGGGGAAGGATAAATTAGGAGTTTGGGATTAAAAGATACAAACTACTATACATAAAATAGGTAAACAACAAGGATCTACCTATAGCACAGGGAACAATATTCAATATCTTGTAATAACCTATAATGGGAAATACTTTGAAATACATATATATATGTGTGTGTTTGTATATATATAATTGAATCAGTTTGCTGTTCACCTGAAACTAACACAATGTTATAAATCCACTATACTTCAATTAAAAAAGAAAAGAAACACAGCAGCCAGACTGATACATTTCAGTTGCAGCTCAGATCGTGTCATTCCTGCTCAGCGCCCTGCCATGGCTCCATTTCATTCTGAGCCAAAGCCGAAGTCCTGACCGTGGTCCACGAGGCCCCACGTGATCTGGCCTCCCAGCAGGCTGCCGTATACTGCTTCCCCCTCATACATTCGCCTCTAGCCACAACATATTGTTCCTTGAAAATGCCAGGCATGCTCTTAGTTTAGAGCCTTCGCTCAGAATGTTCCCTCTTTCTGGAGTTCTCTCCCCGACCCCAGCTCCACATGGCTTGCCCCCTCTCCTCCTTCAGTTCTCCACTGGAACGGTACCTACTGAAGTGACTCCCTGACTCCCCGATGTACATTTAGGGCCCTTTCCCCAACACTCCCTTTTCCTTTCCCCTGCTTGATTTTTCTCTATGGTGATTGTCACTTACCATCAAGTTAGTTTAACTTTTATTTCCGCTAGTGTATTTGGCCCTTGAGATGGGAAAATTTAGGCTTCCTTCTCTACTGAAGGCATTTCTGTTCACAGTAAATAGGAACTAGGGATGGGGAAAACTGCCTTTCCCCCCTAGAAATAGCCCTCAGTGTCAGGTGCTGACTGCCTCCTTGCAAAGCCAGCCCTGTCAAGGAGTTTGAGGCGGAATTGGGGTTGGCCCCACTATTCAGGGCAAACCACAGCTGGGGAGGACTGAGCTGAACAACTTCTGGGCTTCCATCCGGCAGGTTTCCACAGTTTGCGGAGGCCAGCTCTCAGCCCACCTCCGAATTCCCCTTGTTGCCTATTGCCGTAGGGTCTTTCTGTTTTGTTTGCTGCTACATCAGTAGCACCTAGATCAGTGCTTAGTACATAGTAGATGCTCAATAAATATTTGTTAGCTAAATGAAAAAATGAATGAATGGACCGGTGAAATGACCAAGTACACCAGGAGGAACTTGCTTCCTGCCTGCCTGCCTAATCACAACCCTTTCTACACTTTTCTCCCCCATCCTGTTGGTTGTCCGTGGCTTGGCTCCCTCAAGGCCCTTCTGTCTATGTTCTGCCTCATGCCACAACTCTTCCACATCTCCTCCCCATTCCCAGTCCCCAATCCAAGTGCTGCCTGGCCTTCCAGCACAGTTGGCAGGGGCCTTGACAACAGCCCTCATATCCTGCTTGCCTAAGTGCCTACTACATGCATTATACGTGTGCGCCATATGAAGTGCATTATACACACTCTACTCAGTCCCTAGGACAACACATGGATAGCTGTCTCCAAAGCAACCAGCTACCGTCCTCCTGCCCTCAGTTCGCGCCTCCTCCCTCAGACCGAGGGAAGCGGTGTTTTTCTGCCCTTTGCACACTGAATGCTGAGCTGGCCCCCGTCCTACCTTGGCCTTGCCTTCCCCAGTCCCACACAAGTGCCTTCATGAGGAACCTCCCTGCATCCAACTCCCTCCACTGATTGGAAGGCCCCGGGTCCGATTTCCCGGGATGCCTTGCACTGAGGACCCCTCATGGGGGACCCACAGAAGAACTTGAGACCTGGACTTCAGCCACCAATTGTAGCTAATTTTCCCAGAACCCAAACTCTCATTTTGCCCTCTGACAATCCAGCCCCAGGGACCCACATCACTGTGGAGTGCATTCTCCGTATATTTGGTCTCCAACCAAAGATTCAAAAATCCCTTGCCTGGGAATGGAGTGAAAAGCATTTTTGGAAATATTCAAAACATGCATCTCTGTTCCTCAATGAGACCCAAAGCTGAGGATATGACGTTTATAGGACATGTCAGTGGAAAAGATTACTTTTCTTAAAATACATTTGTTAAATGATAGGTAAAACAGCGAACGGATGGGAACCTACAACTGGGAGACATCACAGGAAGAGGGAAATATGATTTTTATTATAAACATATGCATTTTATTATTTCTCCCAGTGAGGATCAGGATTGGGAATCTGCAGCTGTGAAAGGGCAAGGAGACAGCAGTATTTTTAGACCTGTCACTTTAAAATATACCTTCTCCTGCTCTGCTGCAGTGTTTCTCTAAACAAGGCCCCTCTTGGAGCCTGGAGCACAGAGGAAGACGAATATACACATGAAACAAACGACTAGGAGGCAGCTCCGCCGGCCCTCACAATCACTGTCCAAAACAGAGCCTGGCTTGTCGCAGCCCCCAACCCAGGACCAGCTCATTCCGCAGGCTCAGGCCTCAGGGTCACTGGTCTTCCCAACCTGAACTGTGGGAATTTCCCGCAAGTCTAGTCCTACCTGTCACCAAATGCTGTCGGTTCTTTCTCAAAGTCTCTCCCAGTGAGTACGAACATGAGAAGCCACTGCTTAGTGGGGCCGCCCACGTGCTAGACACATTTCCTGGCGTCTATACCACCTCTCTATGAGGCAAGGAAGAGGGTTCGCCCCAGAGAAGAAAACTGAGGCTCAAAGAGGCGAGGTTTCTTGCTCAAGGTTACACAGCTTGTGAGTGGTGAGTAGGGGGATTTGAACCCAGGTATGTGGCTCCAAAGCCCTTGCCTGTGCCATCAGCTGTCTCTCCATCTTCCCAGCCCCCAGCCCAAGCGTCAACCACTGTACGTCTGCATTGCTCTAACACCCTCTGCCCTATAACTCCAACTCCTGCACACAGAGCCACAGGCATCTGCACACACGCTTCTCTCTTTAGAAAGCCTGTGTCTTTCTAGGGCCCCTGGACTGCCTGGGAATCACATTCCAAAGTCCTCATGGTGGCATTGAACTCTCCCTGTGCCCAACTTTATCTGCAACTTTTCTCCAACTGTTACCCTCCCTCATTTCATCCTCATGGACCCGTCACTGGCCATGCTCATTCCTGCCTCAGCACCTTTGTTCACGCTGTAATCCTCCGCCTGCACCACCTGGACCACCTTCCACCCTCTTCGTCGCCATCCCAAACCTTCACTGATAACTCCACAAAGATGTGAACCCTCTTCCACCATAAAATCCACTGCTTGAGTCCACGCCTGTCATAACATTTTCTGGTTGTGCTGTGTGTCTCTCTTCCCTCCACCACAAACTAATGTACCCCTCTCCCCTGGTGCCTGGCACCATATAGGGCCCAGAGTAAGTGGCCAGTAGTTTCTGGCCTGTTTTGACTTGAGTCTGTTAAGTATCATGCTGATGAGGTTTCCCCCAACAAGGAGGGCTTAAAGGAAGGGATGTGACTAACATGAAACCAACCCTACTTTGTCCACAGCAATGCCGGCATCTCAACAATAGTTCAGAGCTGGCTATTCAGAGAGCGGAAAGCATTGGCTCAGGCCTTTCCCTCAATGATTTGGTCTGTTTGTGTCCTTAAGCTAAGCAGTCCCTTCCTCCCCGTGGCATCCAGAACCAAAGGGCTGACGCAAATGGGAGTGACAGGCACTTTATTACTGACATGTCATCGCCTACATGGGGACTGCTCTGCCAACATGAGGGTGATTTCTCCAGCCACTTTGCAAATGACTGAATTATGGGTTTACTCAGTCTTTCATGCTGCCAGGCTCAACATTTTCATTTACTCCTCTTGTAACCCCTGGCATGGTTTCCACACTGGGGAAGGCAGAGTTCTCCCAGGCTCACGTCTCCCTTGGGACTCATAAAAAAATACCTCGCCTTAAACTCAAGCTCTTCTTTGGTTCATTGAAACCTCTCTCCCTACCCCAGGCCACTCAGGCCTGCGGAGAACACTGGAGTCCATGTCTACATCGTGGCCCTTGTTTTCAAAACATTTCCTGGTGAAATATTGTCATTTTGGGAAACAAGTCTGTCAGGAAGTCATTCCGGGCAAAAATCAAATCCACCAGCACTCCACACAAATAACAAACAGCCTGCAAAGCCCTTCAGTGGGACTCTAAGAACTGCCATTTGGAAGGGAGGTCAGGAAGTGGATGGAGCACTCACATCTGGCGTTCTAAAGGGCTGGCCTGGGGGCTACATGCAGATGTGAGAAACCATTGGCCCTGTGGCCTGGCCTCTGCGTACTTTCTCTTTATTTTTTTTTTTTTCAGGACCGATTTTTGGCCATCAGGGCACTGAGTCACCCAGACCTCAATTAACATTGGAAATGCCACTCAAACAGATTGACTATTTATCAAGGTGATGGGCCATTTTCACTGACTACTTCAAGTATTTATTTTTTAATTAGCCAAGTGCTAATTTGCTTAGCATTTCTTGGCATAATTGGTGCTGAGAGGTCTTTGAATCTTCAGATGGTTCCTTTCGTCACTCACTTCCCAATGCACCCTGGCTCCTTGGGCATTTTGCACAAATGGATGAGCTTGGTACAGTCCCATATCTCTCTTTTCTGAAACCAGTGTGAAAACTGGCACTTTGACTTCTGGAGTGTCTCAAAAAGGAGATGTTAACAATAACAGACTCTTCCCAAAACACCTTTCACTGAGAGAGCGCAAAGTGTTTCACAACTGTTAACTATTTAAGTCACCCAGCACACCTGCATCCTGAATAAGAGCCACCCAGATAGCCCTCCCTGGGTGAAACGCAGTCCCATCTAGAGAAAAAGTCCCATGCGGAAGTCATAATTGCTGGAGTTGCACGTTGATGGACAGTTTTTGGTTAACATCCAAAACGGAGTGAACACAGTAATGGGATCTTCATTGGACGTCCCATTGGATCAAGACCTGCCTTTTTTCCCCCCCATCTAATTGGAAAGATGATGCTTTTAGGCCTGTTTCTTAAGCGTAATCTATGGTCTGTAAGTTGCCTTCACTTCTGCACCAGCTGGTTGAAAATGCAAGAACAGAATGTGCCGATGGCTGGATGAGGATTCCAGCCAGCACAGAAAGCAAATAGAAGGTGGAGGGAAAGGCTGACTGAATTCATTCGGACTTGACTGCCAAAAATTCCCCAGATGTCAACTAAGAAAATTGCGAGTTCTACTACACCCCTGCTGCCAGCAGCCTGGGCAAAATCAGACGCAGCTAGAGCCCAAGACCTAAAGCCGAGTAAGGGGAACCAGCCACAGGTTTAAGAAGAAAGAATTGACCAGAGCGGGGACAGATGAGAAACCTAGCTGAAGGACATCACATCTGACATGGCCTCATTTCCTCTTCCATCACTCAATAACACATTGAGAATTCCCCCCCCCGTCCGCCTTACCCCCCACCTAAAGCCACACTCCCTGACATCCCTTCAGCAAAAAGGCCAGGCTCAGCAGGAAGTGGATTCCTAGGGTGTTAGCCCCAGGGGAGTTGCTGGATTTGCTGGTTTGTTTTTACCATTGCTCTCCCTCCCTTGGGGAATCTTGACTTCCTTGGGAGCTGATCTTGTAAAACCTTCAAGGCTACTCAGCAACCTTACTGTTGCCTCCCACTCACCACAATGACTAACCCAAGCCTCACCACCTTCACAGCCCCAGCCCCAGCTCTGCTCCCTTCACTCTTAGCAGGAAGCCCTGCCGATGTCCTCACAGAGATCCGTGCCATCAAGTATGAACTTTTTATTCCTTACCCTGTCTTCAAACTCATCTGTGTATAGGTGTTTCATCCTTTCTTCATTTCCACCCTGTGTCAGCAAGCGGTGTCCCCCCTCATCTCCAGTGTCTGGATTTCAGTCCCTCCCCACTTCTGAGTCCTTGCTACCTGGCTCATCATGTCTACCTCCTGTGTCATCAGCCTTTCCCTCTCTGCACGCTTCCCACCCCCCAACCTATAAGAATGTTTAAGTCTCAGTTTGCAGGTCAACTCCTTCTGCTTGTCCTTTACATGTGGGAGTCCACCAGGTTCTGTCCTAAACTTGATCACAATCTCCCTATTGATCTCATATACTCCCAATGTCCAGATCCCTCCAAAACACCAAATACCCCTCAAAGAAAATCCACAGCTCTCTGCCCTCATTTTCTTATGAGTTCCAGGCTCACATTTCCAAATGCCTACTGATGATTGCTCCACCTAGACAGTTCACAGACCTTTCAATGTTGGCATGTCCAAATTGAAGACATCTTTCCCACCTCCCACTTCACCTGCTTTCCCTCTCTTAATGGATAACAACAGCATCCACCCAGATACCCGAATCCAACACCTAGGAGTCACCACTGATAACTCTGATTTTCCACTTTACATGGGATGTCTCCCTGTCCATCCTACTTCCTTAATGTCACTGTCTGCTAACTGCATTCCTTCTCTCGACATTTCAGTAATCATTTAGTCACGTCACAAAGTCCTACCTGCTTAACAACTCCAGTGGCTTTGTTATTTATTCACTTCCCAATTGTGCTATTTTAGTAGTCACCTGACTGGTCTCCTCACTTCCTCTAGGCCCCTCCAGCCTGTGCCCCATACTGTGAACAGAGCCGACTGCTCCTTATTCTAGACTAACTAAGCACATTATCTTCCCTCTACTAGAAGTCAATACTTTTTTTTATTGAAGTATAGTTGATTTACAATGTTTCAGGTGTACAGCAAACTGATTCAATTATACATACATATATATAAATCTATTCTTTTTTTTCAAATTTTTTTCATTATAGGTTATTACAAGGTATTGAATATAGTTCCCTGTGCTGTACAGTAGGACCTTGTTGTTCATCTATTTTATATATAGTAGTTTGTATCTGCTAATCCCAAACTCCTAATTTATCCCTCTCCCCATTTCCCCTTTGGCAACCATAAGTTTGTTTTCTATGACTGTGAGTCTGTTTCTGTTTTATAAATAAGTTCCTTTGTATCATTTTTTTTAGATTCCACATATAACACATATCATATGATATTTGTCTTTCTCTGACATACTTCCCTTAGTATGATCATCTCTAGGTCCATCCATGTTGCTACAAATGGCATTATTTCTTTTTATGGCTGAGTAATATTCCATTGTGTGTGTACATATATATACACAACATCTTCTTTGTCTAGTCATCCGTGGATGGATATAAGTCAATACTCATAATAGCACATATTATATGTCAATCATCTGTTTACATGTCAGTGAGTCTCCCACTGGATTTACAGCTGCTTGAAGGCAGACTCTTTAATTTGATTCACCTTTAATTCAGAGTAAATGAATGCATGTGATACTGTTGGATTGTATCTAATAGGGCAGCAAAAGACACTGTGGCTGTAACTACCAGAATGGCTCAAATTTAAAAAGGCAGATTAATACCAAGCGTGGAACAACTGGAATTCTCTTACATTGCTAGGCAGGGTATAAACTGATACAAACACATTGGGTAACTATATGGCAGTAGATAGATGTCCTATGAAAAAAGCAGAATTTCCTCCTAGATACATTCCCAAAATAAATGTATACACATGTGTACCAAAACGACATACACAAGAACATTTATACGGCACTATTCATAATAGTTCCAACTGGAAACAACACAAATAACTATAAACAATAAAATGGATACTATACAGCACTGAGAAGGAAACTATTTCTATTTAAAAAAAAAAACATAGATAAATCTCAAAAAAATAATGTTGAGTGAAAGAAGCCAGACAAAAGAATATCGACTATAGAATTCCATTCATATTAAGTTAAAAGACAGGCAAAATTAATCTATGACATTAGTTATCAGGTTAATAACTAATCTTGGAGGGGAATAAAGGACTGGGAGGGGACATTAAGGGGGCTTCTAGGGTACTGGTAATGCCCTGTTTCTTGATCTGAGTGTTCATATTGGGAAAGTTCATCAAGCTGACATTTGTGATTAGTGCACTTTTCATGTATAATTCCTTCAACAGTTTACTTTAAAAAAGTATGTCTCGGGGGGGAGGGTATAGCTCAGTGGTAGAGTGCGTGCCTAGCATGCACGAGGTCCTGGGTTCAATCCCCAGTACGTCCATCAAAAAATAAACAAATAAGTAAACCTAATTACCTCCCTCCACAAGAAAGAAAAAAAAGTATATCTCAAGGAACATTAACCATCTTTTCAACACTTAAGAGTTCCTCTGTTTTTGAAAATTTTTCTGTATTCTATTTTTGAGTTGCCTCTTGAAATTCTCTCCTCCATTTCACAGTTTCTGTCCTCATCTCTTGCAAGGACTATTGCTGTTCTCCAAACTGAACTCTCTGCCCCTCCTCTTGTTTCTTTCCCTCCACATGCAGTTCATTCTCTAAAGCCCACAGTTGATCTCATCCTCTTCTCTACTCAAAATCCTTCAGTGGCTCCACTTGATGGAAGAAAAGTCATTTAAGATGTAGCAATTGATTGGAAGATGGAGGTCTGAGAGAAAGAGTTGTCAGCGAAGATTCTTTGCAACTAGGTGACCTAGGGGTGGTGTCCAGGACAAAAAAATACGAAAGGCAAGAAGATGAGTGACTCCTGGAAGGGGATGATGAGCTCAGTTTAGAACCTACCATCCAAGATGGCCCCCAAGCTTCTCACCTGAGTTTGAAGTCAGTGGCTAACAAAATGGATCGGAGCTGTAACGATCTAATCAAAGATTAAACATAGTAGTGGGGGGAGTTGGGGAGGGAATAGATAAGTAGTGAAGAATAGTGAATAGCTCAGGTCAAACCTATACAAAAGGGGACTGATTTTCAAGAACAAAGAATAAATTCTTATCAGATAATTTGACCCTGAAGGAAGTTAGCCGCAGCTATAGTTGATAACACCTGAAAACTCAAATCAATGCAGCAAATATTAGCTATGCTCCACTTAGTCAGTGCCCCACTCCTCACCTCCTCCATGGGCAGCTAGCACTGGTCAGGACCTGCAGCTGGAGGGGCCACCCAGGAGCTGCGGTGACTCCCAATGTCCTGTAGATCTATCTGTGTGGCCTTCCTAATCCACCACAAACTCCAGGGCTGGGACTTCCTCCCATCAGAGTCTCTAACAGCCAGGAGTCAGCAGAAGAAACCACAGCCCAATCCCAAATCCTCAGCTCCTCCCCAGGTATTTAGGGCTGAGAAAAAGACACTGTTTCCTCTACTCTATTATGCCAGCAAGGGCAGGGTCTTGAGGCCCTTCCCCGGACCTCACCCTCCAAGGTCCCACCTCTCTGCACCATTCCCTTTTAGATCAAAGTTCTTATTTTTCAATCTGTCTTCAGTAAGCTTGCCAACCCTTTATTCTTAGACCCAGAATACTTCTTTTTCAGTGTTTATTATATATTGCTAAATTGGGTTGGGGGGAGAAGTAGGTTATAATATATCTATAGTATGTTCCTGTTTTAGTTATAAGAAATTTCTATGCTTATATAAGCACATTTAGATATATATACACATGAAAAAAACTGGAAGGAAATAGACCAAAATGTGAACAGTAAGTATATTTTAGAAATGAGATTATGGGTACTTTTATTTTCTTGTGTTTTTCTATGTCACATCATTTTAAAATGCATATATATATTAATTTTTTAACTAGGGGTAAATCCTTCAATGTTCCTTTTAAAAAAATTTTTTTTGGAGGGGGAGGTAATTAGGTTTATTTATTTTAATGGAGGTACTGAGGATTGAACCCAGGACCTTGTGCATACTAAGCATGCACTCTACCATTGAGCTATATCCTCCCCCCCAACTAATGTCCTTTTTTATTCAAAAATTGAAAAGAATTTCCACTTCCACTATGGTGGAGTAAGTTGTTCAGAGAACAACCTCCCTGAAGATAGCAACTATAAAGAAAAAAAGACAAGTTTAGAGATTCTGGAGAGGGAAAAAAAGCATATTTGGGATAGGAACTGAAGCTGGGAAGAAAGGAGTAGAGCATGGGATGTCTCCATTTTTAGAGCTTGACCTGCACACAGAGTACTGCCGTGGCATGGCACCAGACAGCTAAAACCCCGACAGAAGACCTGCCATCTCTCTGGCCTGAAGAACCAGATGTCAGAACCCAGGGTAACTACGTTCATTTGCAAATGCCAGAAGAATCCTGGAAATGAGAGAAGGAGAACAGGAAAGCCCCATATTCTCTGCCAAAACTCAGCCAAGGTCTCTGGCTGACCCCTGGGCCCTTGAAGCATGCATGCCTGGGACAGACTCAAATCATACTACAGCGAGGCTAAAAGATTTGAACTGATAATTGAACTGACGTCTTCTAAGGTGAGACAGAGTTTGCAGTTTGAGGCTAACCAAGTTAACTGCTCACTAAAACAAAAAACATCAACACTTTTTGGGGGAATATACTACAATCCAGAGTCTCCACAACCTCCCAATTACAATGTTCAGCATTTAATCTGAAATTATCCAACACACACACACACACACACACAGAGACAAAAACAAAAACAAACAAAAAACCCCAGGAAACTGACCCACTCATTCTCAAGAGAAAAGGCAATCAGTGGAGTCCAACACAGAAATGACCCAGATGTTTAAATTATTAGCCAAGGACTTTAAAGGAGCTATTACAACTATAGTCAATGACATTAAAGAAAATATGCTTGTAATGAATGGGAAAAAGAAGGAAATCAAGAAAGGAAATAGAAACTATTCTTTTAAATCAATGAAATTCTAAAATTGAAAGATACAGTAACTAGAAAAACCCTCAATGGACTCAACAGCAGAATGGAAAAAACAGAGAAGGGTCAGTGAATGGGAAGATAAATCAGTACAAATTCTCCAATCTAAAGAAGAGAGAGAACAAAGATCAGAATGAGCAGAGCCTCAGGGAGCTGCGGGGAAAATATGAAAAGATCTAACATACAGATAATCGTCCCAGGAGAGAAGAGAAAAGAAACAACATTTTTTGATAACAGCCAAAAACTTCCAAAACTTGGTGAACCCAAAACGGGATAAGCATGAAGAAAAGCATGCCTAATACAGCATAATCAAGTGGATGAAAGCCAAGGATAAAAGTAAATCTTGCCTGTAGCCAGAGAGAAACAAAATATTATACACGGGGGAATAATGATTCAAATAACCACGGTCTACTCGTCAGAAACCACAATGGCCAGGAGACAGTGGAACAACAGCCTTAAATTTAGTGCTAGAAGAAACACTGTCAACCCAGAATTCTATAACCAGTGAAAGGATCCTTCAAGAGTGAAGAGGAAACAAAGACATTTGCAGATGAAAGAAACTAAGAGAACTCATTGTCAGTAGACCTGTACTCTTAAGAAAGAAGTTCTTTAGACAGAAAGGAAATAACATCAGAGGGAAACTCAGATACTCAGGAAAGAGTGAAGAACATTAGCAATAGCATCCAAATATAAGCTCACTAGTCAGAAAGTGTTTATTTATTCAAATATCTAGATATAAAATACTGAAAGTGGTTTAAGGGCTTAAAAAGGGTATCAAAAGAATGTATTGAAAATATGAGGCTCACACAATATCAGTAAGGCCATAAGAAGTTTCCTACTGTTGAAGACATGGTTAGTCTCCCTTCTTCATCACTGTAAATAAGTGGAGGTTTAACCAGTGAAGATGATTTTATCTCAGAGCTGGTCCAGAATGGATCACTTCCTGTGATGTCTGATCTGTACTGGGATGGTAACTTCTCTGTTCAGGGCCATTTATGTTCATCTCATTTTTAGAAATTTCATTCATTGCAAAAACTAACAAGAAGCCCTGTGTATGAAGGGATTTAATTCAGTCTAATTGTGAATAGTGTGAGGCTGAAAGCAATCATGCCCATTAAGAGGGGAATGATTAGCAAATGACTATCCATTAATGGAATAGAATATTAGGAATCTATTGAAGTATATTAGGTGAAAAATGAATAATAACGTAAAAATGTGCATCCTGATGCTCAGTAAGAAAAGCAAATTATAAAATAACGGGTTTGCCATGATTGTAACTAGGCACGTACATGTATCAATCCATTTGAGAAAATTTACTGAACACATACTATGTACCAGGTACAGTCCTGTGTCTAGGAAACATGAAGGTGAGAAGACATGGTCCCCTGCTTTCAGTCCTAAGGTTCAGTCTAAGTGGAAATTTTACAAACAAACTGAAAGATGTTGTAATTCACAAAATGCTTTTGGGAGGGGGAAGGATCCGTAAGCCTGCTGAAGAAGTAAGGCAATACTTCACAAAGGGGCTAAGACATATGTAGACAATAACGGAGGGGAATATGAAAAAAAGAAATCTGTTGTATTAGGGCAGAGAGATTGGCGGTCATCAAACTTTGTACTTCCAAATTTCTTATAATGTTAAATGTTTAAACGTTTTTATAATTTAAAAAACGGAAGATGTGAAAATGCAATTTTCTATATTCGGCCACTGTGGGAAAGGTTTATGTGAAACAAACTACAAATATGTTGTAAAAATAAAGAAAATACATTTTTAAAGAAAATAAAAAAAGGCTCTCAGAACATTCTCTCCCCCTCCCCACCGCCTTCTTACTTCCCTTAGGGACGGGCCAGGCAGCTCCCCTGAGTGGGCTGCAGCATCTCCTGGCTGCCATGACAGCACACTTAAAATATCCACTCCAGATGGTCGCTGACTTACCTCTTTGCACTGAGATTATTATTAATAGTCTGAAGTCTTTATAGGGTATTTTGTTTGTTGTTTTTTTTAACCTGAAGTTGGGAAGTGGCCATACTAGAACTCCTCAAATCCCCATGGCCAAATTCCATGCTAGTGGGCTGACTGGTGCCCGCCACCCCCATAAAATATATGTCCATGCCCTACCGTCCAGAAACTGTGACTGTGACTTTATTTGGAGAAAGGGTCTTTGCAGATGTAAGATGCTTAGTAAGATGCTAAGGATCTTGAGATGAGTTCATCCTATATTTAGGATAAGCCCTAAAGCCAATGACAGGTGGCCTTGTAAGAGAAAGACAGAGGGAGATTTGGGACACTTAAGGGAAATAGCCATGTGAAGATGGAAGCAGAGACTGAAACCATGCAGCCTCAAGATAAGGAATGCCTGAAGCCACCAGAAGCTGGAAGAGGCAAGGAAGTTGTGATAGTTAATTTCCTGTGTCAACCTAGCTGGGCCACAGGATACTCAGATATTTGGTCAAATACCATTCTGGGTGTTTCTGTGAGGGTGTTTTGGATGAGATTAACATTTATATCAGTGGACTTCAAGTAAAGCAGATTGCCCTCCATAATCTAGGTGGGCTTCATCCAATCAATTGAAGGCCTGAATACAGAACAACAACAACAACAAAAAACAACAGGTTTTCCTGAGCAAGAGAGAATTCTCTAGAAGATGGCCTTCAGACTTCATCCGAGACCCTGGCTCTTCCTGTCTCTATAGCAGATTGCCTTAGGACTCAGGCTGGAACATTAGCTCTCATGCAGCTCCAGCTTGCTGGCCCACGCTGCAGATTTTGAACGTGCCAGCCTCCATATTCCTTATAATTAATTGATCAATAGATTGATTGATTGATAGATCCTAGTGGTTCTGTTTCTCTGGAGAACCCTGACTAAAACATACGGATCTTCCCCTAGAGGCTTCAGAAGGAGCATGGCCTTGATGGCACCTTGATTTCAGGCTTCTGGCCTCCGGAACTGTGAGAAAATACCTTTCCAGTGTTTTAAGCCATCGTGCTTGTGGGAATTTTTTATGGCAGCCCTAGGAAACTAAGACAGACACCATGGCCCCTGACTTTTTGAGGACCTGGGCCAGGTGACCTATGGAACATTTTGAGAAACATGGACTTCCCTGAGGATTTTTTTTTTTTTTTTATGGGGGGAGGGGGGAGATGGGTTTGTTTGTTTTTTAATGGAGGTACTGGGGAATGAACCCAGGACCTCGTGCATGCTAGGCATGCACTTTACCGCTGAGCTATACCCTCCCCTCACTTCCCCGGGTATTTTTAAGCCCAGCATATACGAGTCAGGGGCGTATGCAGAAGAAAGCAGAGTGTCATAGAAACAGCCACGTAGACGGTGATTCAAGTCCTGGTTCTAGGGTTCTAGCACTTACCACCTGAATGGACTCAAGAACCTCAATCTTTATGAAGCTATTTCCTCATCTAGGCAATGAGGATACTTCCTATCTTTCTGGGGTCCGATGAAGAATAAAGGTAACATAGGTAAAGGGCCTGGTCCACAGTAGTAATAATATATTGTTTTTCTTTTCCTCCCCACCCGCTTCCCTCCTTCTCCTCTAGTATGAAAGATCTGCAGACAATGCTTCTTCCAATTCCAGCCAGCCTGACATCCCTCGACTCCAACCAGAAAGCCTTAATCCAATTTTCCCAGCACGTGTAGTGAGCAACCCGTTCCTGCCTCAGTTCTTTGCACCCTTTTGCCCCACCTACCAAAGTCCTCTTCCTCCTGAAAGGCACAGATGCTCCCCTCCACCAGCAAGTTTTCTGTTAATACGGAGCCCATGGTCCTCCCTCCATCCTCCAAACTCCTACAACATGCGTTTTCGGAACAGATCCTCTGACTCTTAGTGAGGACCTTACTTGGCTCCCCTTCCTCTCGGAGCAGCCAGTCCCAGCCTGCCATCAGGCACTGTTTGGGAACTGGAAAACATTTCCCATAGAAACACCGCTATGGATAGTAGTGAGACTAGCAAAAAGTTTGCTCTATACTCTATTGGGCTTTGAGCATCTGGAAAGCAGGCCCCACATCCATTCCAAGTATAATTATGATCCATTATGCAGGAGGAGCAGCGGTATAGACGGTGCCCCTCTGTTCTGGCTGCACCATCTTGCATAGCTGCCTCCTGGGCTCATAGCCATCCATTCCGTCCCAGGAAGGCTGCCTTATTCCCCAGGGCCTGCTGCCAGGCAGGTCCTGGACCAGACCACCCAGACAGGTGGCTACAGGTGTCAAGAGAGAGGCCACCAGCCCAGCTGGGCACTGGCATGGAGCTGACTCAGCCTGACAGGCAGGAAGTGCTTCCCAGATCCAATGGGGAGGAGTGGGCCTCCTTGCCCTGGTGTGTGGCCTAGTGGTAGTGGCTGCAGGCTGCAGAGGGAACGGATGGAGGAGGGGCTGGCCCACACTGAGGCCACAGTGAGCCCTGGTATCTTTCTTGGGACAGGGCTGCCTTTTCAGCCCCACCCAAGGCTGGACAACCAGTCACTTGCCTTTCACTGGGGTGAGGCTCAGAGATGGGCAATCCCTCCCGCTGCAGGTCAGGGCTGGGGGCTCCTCCTCGGAACGGACCCACAGAGAGGCAGAGAGCGCGGCTCGGCACCCTGCTGGGGGCCGGATGGAGGAGACTAACGTTTGGGTCTGGCTTAGCTCATTTAACTCCTTACTGCCTTCTACCCAGTCCTGAAACTAGCATTATCAACATCACCTGGTAGCTTATTAGAAATGCAGAGACTCAGCCCCCACCCCTACATGTACTCATTCAAAATCTGCATTTTAATAAGATCCCCTGGTGATTCGTATGCGCATGAAAGTTTGAGAAGCACTGCCTTAATTGTTAAAGGCAGAATGGAACGAAACCTAAGATTTGCAATTTGATGATTTGGGACTGCAATGGTGGATCCCAGCCACGGCCAAAGCAGAAAAACTTCTGCAGCAAGGCTGGTGCGGATAAGAGTCCAATTCCCTGTAGCCCAGCCCAGGCTTCCGAAGCGCCAGAGAGGGAGTTTCCAGCTGAGATACATCAGGGACTTCGTCTGTGAGGAGGGTCCACAAACTAGGGACTGCCTGTATTTGTATTTATTTGTATTTATCATATTTTCTCAACTAGACTACGAGGTTTAAAATGTCAAGAATCATATATGTATGAGTGTATATATTATAGAAGAAAATGGTATATAATTAATGACCACAAGCTCTAAAGTAGGCAAACCTGCCTTGTGGGCTGAGAATCTCCACTAATTTACAGTGTGGTTTTAGCCAGGGTGTAATCCCTTCTCTGCAGTTCAGGGCTGGAGGTCTTTTGGAGACTTTCAGTGACTTTCCGTGACATAGTTTCCTCACCTGCACTATGAATACTAGTGAAAACCTACCTGGAGAATGAAATGAGTAAACATCAAAAATGTACCTGATAAATAACCTCCCTGAAACAGTCACACCTTTTTGCTTTGAATCTCACCAGTGCCAGCAGGTTTTAAATGCTAAATAAAAATATGCTAGGCGATGCATCACCTGGATGGTCCTGAATAAAATGCATTTTAAATAAATAACTCTTGCTGTTTTCTTAACTGTTTTGCCAAATATCAAAGCAAGCCATCCTTGTTATGGAAATCTGGGAAAAACACAGGAAAGTCTTAATGAAAAGTCTAGCTCCTTCCTTGCCGCCCCCAATCTCGTGGAAGCTGGGGATCAGGTGAGTTCAAGATTTAGCTCCACTGGTAACCCACCGCCATGGCCCAGGACGGCATTGCTACTGGGGGTGTAGGGGACGTTAATATTGCGATACAAGCGGTGCTGAGGACCATCCCATTCGGGAGGGCCTAGCATGTGGAATTCCTGAAACTGCCAAAGCCTGTCTTTGTGAGCTTGCATCCAACAGGGATGAGCTTGTGTCTGTGGAGTTGGTGGAGGCCCTTTGTGCTGAAACCCAAAGCAACCTAATTAAGGTTGGTGACCGCAAGAAACTAGGGGAATGCATTGGCCTCTGTCAAACTGACAGAGAGGCAAGCCCCCTGAAGCGGTTGGTTGCAGTTGTGTGGTAGTTTAGGACTAAGGTAAAGGGTCTCAGGCCAAGGATGTCGTCGAGGGGGAGTGCTTCAAAGTCAAGAAACAAATAAAAAACTTGGCTTCTGTTTCTTTTTGGGGGGAGGGGGGAGGATTAGGTTTATTTATTTATTTAACGGAAGTACTGGGGATTGAACCCAGGACCTTGTACATGCTAAGCACAAGCTCTACCACTGAGATATACCCTCCCGCCTCTGTTTCTAAAAAAAAAAAAAAGAACTGAAAATTTTGCTATAATAAGACCACCCAGCAACATAACATGTTGGTGCTAACATTTTGGAGTATTTCCGTTCGGATACAGAGATAGAGATAGAATGAATACGAAGGTCATGATAATGATCTGTTATTACTGTTGTTTCACACAAAGGTTTGTTGGTCTCTGAAGACAATGAGCCAGCGGGATTTCCTTCCTTGCTGAGCGCTGAGTGTGGGGATTCTGGAAACCCAGACCTTGAAACCAGCCCAACTAAGACAGTTCCCTAGTTCCATGGCTTCCCTGTTACTCAGATCTCCAAATGATGTGCGCTGCCCAGCCATACTTCCCAAGACTCTGTGCAGAATAGAAAGTCATGAAATGAGAATGCATTTGTATTGGTGACCAGTCAAGCAATCTGTGTTTCAAACCCAAAGCCATTTTTTTAGTGAAATAACGAGGAGTTGAAATAAGGGGCTAGGAGACAAGTGCCTTTGAAAATCTAGCTCTGGCTTTGTCTACCACAAACCCGCTAAGCCCCGCAGAGTTTCCACTTTAATTGGGAGAGAGAGAGGAGGTACTTGAAATTGAGCAGGAGACACATTCCGTCATTGATCTAGGGGAGAGGAAAGCCTGTTAGGCTAACAAAAAGCCTTGCGTTCTCACATTCACTGTGCTGGTCCTAAGAGGCGCTGGCATCCTGACCGAGTAGCGAAGCTCTAAGGCACCTGGCATCCAAATAGGTGAGGATTTAGAAATCAGAATCCTTGTTGGACCCTGCTCAGCAGCCTCCAGGGACAGCCTATTCAGATTCAGGCTGGGATGCTGGCAGGCCTGAGCCCCTACCCCCAAAAGAATTTGGGGCTGTGGGCCACTGGTCTCTGGGGTCTTTTTCTGCCTGGGCCTGACACCCAGGCTTTCATAAGCTGTAGAAACGCTGTTTCTCTAACCTCCCTTGTCTACATCTTATTCTTGATCCTGAAGGTGTTAGTTTTGAAATAGAAAGTCATGGACTCAAGTTCTCATTTCTGTCATATGTGAATGAGGCTTTGGCTGCTGCACTGAGCTCCTTGGGTCCTCAGTTTCAAGATGTGTCAAATAAGGCTAGTGATGTTACTTCTCTCCTTGGGTTATTGTGAGGGCTCATCGAGATGGCCTCCAAAAAGTGTCTGGGCTCATGGAACATGTTCAGTCAATGAGAGTCAGAGTAGGGGGTTCCCTCCTCCGCCGCCCCGTATCTGATAGATTGTCATTTCTTTAATCCAAAATTCACTTCTCTTTCATCTCTTCGCCAAATCCTTGATGCTGATTTCCTGTCTGGAGTCCAGCCTCTTTTGCTTTCAATTGGTCCAAACCGCCGCTTCTTCAAAATATTGTACATCTTTCTCACACCTGTGACTAGGACCCCAGCAAGGGGCTTGGCTCCACCTTTTAGCCCCTCCCCAGCTCATCCCCCACTGCCCCTGGCCTTTCCTTTCCTTGGAGAACATTCATTCACTTCTTCCATTTCACATGTCTCCTTTGACAGCATTATTGGGCCAACCTTCCAGTTTTGATTCACTAAGTCATCTTTCTTCATTCGAATCACACTCACTTCAAAAGGCTTGCTTAAAAAACAAACCCAGAAAAGACAAGTAATCAAACTCAAGGGGGTAGAGGGGAGTGTTTGTTCCTCTCACTGGAAGTCAAAGCATAGTTACCCTGAAAAACACAATCAACTTTCTAAGAAAGATGATTGTGAGGAGAGTATTGCTCAATGGTAGAGCCCACGTGTAGCATGCACGAGGTCCTGGGTACCTCCATTTAAAAAAAAAAAAGGAAAGATGAGAACCTGTGCTGGGAAGGGTTTGATGAAAGAACACTCTCACCTGCTTTAGGTCAGCGTGTACATTGGTTCAACCCGTTGGAAAGTATTTGGGCAAGATTTATGGAGCCATAAACATGTTCCTGCTCATTAACCCCATATTTCAATTTCTAGGAGCTGACTTTAAGGTAAGTAGTAAGAAATTTGGGTGAAAAGGCATTATGCTAATATATATTCATTGTAATGTTAGTTACAATAAATATTGGAAACCACCTAAAGAGCCAACAAGAAAATTGTAAAATGAGTGACACTGAACCCCCTAGGTGTAGTCCGAAGTTATTAGTAACTTATTAGTTACTTATAAAATAGTAACTATGAAGTATCTACCTAGAAGAGTTGACTGTGTGGAAAGCAAGGTAAAACAAAGTGTGTGTTTGCATATAGGAATAAATAAGGAAAGACTTAAAATTAAAATACTACCAGTGTCTGCGCTGAGGAGTTGTAATTATGAATAGGGAGGGAGTTTTCTTTTTCTCCACTTTTCAAAGGTTCTGTAATGTGGTTCTTTTACTGTTATAAATATATATAAATTATATATGTTACTTTTATAAATATATATCTGCAGCCTCCCTGGAATTAAGGAGATCAGAACAAGAAGTTCCCTCCCCAAAGAATGACCACCACACACAGCCATGTTAGTTCAACCACCAAGAAACCAACCCCCAAGGGACCCTATTTTGGGATCCACTAATCCCAAAGCCAGAGCCTGGAAGATGAGCCGGGTCTGGGCCCTTCCCGCATGGGAACACTTGCTAAATCTTGGGCTTGTACGAAACACCTGGAGGATGGGAATGCGAGGAGGAGGGGAGCTGGGCCCTCAGGCCGTCCCGTCCCCCCGGCTCCCCGCCACCGCCTGGGGGAAGGGAATTCCAAGTAGAGTCAGGGAAGAAAAAACTGGGACTATACACTCTTAAGAGACCGTGAATTGGGGCCAGAACTTCCCAGGAAGAAAGTTTGAGTGGCCATTTGGAAAACTGAAAGAAACAATTCAGGTGTGTGTGCTCCCGCAGTGATTGGGAACGAGGGACTATTCCAAGCCCCGGACTGGATTGTGGAGACAAAGGAACTGGATTGGAGCCAGAGTGTTTTAGGGCTGGGAGAGACTTAAAGAGGAAGTCGAAAAGGAACTCAAGTTTCCTGAGTGCTGGCTCCGATGTGCCTGACACTTTAAAAAACATTATCCCTTTAATCCTCAGGATAGCTCGGTCAGGAAGGTATTATTGTCCTTGATTTTACAGGGAGGGAACTGAGGCTCAGAGAATAACTGTCCAAGGTTACACACTGGCCAGTGGCAGAGCCAGGAGGCAGACCTCCAGCTGCCTGACTCCAGCGCTGTGTCCTTTCCTGTAGGTCTAAGCCAACCCCTCTCTTTTGAAGATGAGGAACCTGAAAGCCAGCGAGGGGAAGTCAGTCCACCTTGCTGCAGAGCTCATCAAAAAGAGGGCAGGACTCTGATCCCCAGCCTGGAACTCTTTCCACTACCCACCAGGGCTGCCGCTCACCTCTGCCAGGAGGCTTCTGCCCAACCTGCTGCTTCTATCGAGTTCCCCTTTTCTGGAGCAACTCCTGATGGATTGAGAAGCCCAGGCTGATGTCTCTCTGGGTTCCTTGCAATCTGGGGCTTACTTTCATTAGTATCACCATTATTTTTATTTCATTTGATTGTTCACTTTTTTATTTCCTCCAGGGCTGGGAGTATGTGTGGAAAAACATTATCTGTGAAGGAAAGAACATGTAACTGAATACATGAAAGCTGTTTGCCCTGGGGCTTTATGTTTGAAACCAAAGTCAGCAGGACCATTGAGTGTATTATCTGGATGATATCTAATACCACCACTTTAGAGTGTGAGAATGAACCCTTTTCTTAAAAGAAAAAAAAAATCAGAAAAGAATATTGACCTTCCTAATGTTTCCCAGCACAAAGAAATCCATCTACTGTAGATTCCAAGACAGACCAGACCAATAGTTGACATGCTGGGCTCAGATTTCATTCCTGAAAATCTGGAACCTTATGCTGTATAAATAACATGATCTTTTCCTTCGTTCGAATCAAGGGGGAAAACAGTTGCTGGCAAGATCTCAGAGTCTGCCCTCCCCCGAACTGTCCCCACAAGTCCTAACTTGCTACCCACAAGTCATGACTCGCATATTTTCATTTGAAGAGCTTTGAAACGTTGTGGAAATCATAGGGGGAAAGAGAACCAAATCCTCCTGAGAAATAGAGTAACGGGAATTTAAAAAGAAAGCAAAAGAGCGTAAAAGGAAATGTCTCACATATATAAGCGTATATTGAATTAGTTCTTGGGACTGGATAGTCCATTTTCTAGAAGAACAAACTGATGTCCAGAGGAGGAGTATACCCAAAGCCATAGAAAGAAATAGCTAACTTTGAACTCTGGTCACATTTTCACTTCTCTGGGTCAATCAGAAAAGCTCAATATCATATTTTAGTCTTGGTAGCACAAATTTCTGCCTAAACGCCTGTCATTTCCTGAGAAAAAACTTTTATATCACCAAAGTTATTATTAGAAGTCGTTATCATTCTAAACATGGTTACACGTCCCAGAGTAGTATTACATGTGCTACCATTTAAATTACAGCCAAGCCTCTGATATATTTTTAGATTTTTCAAAAAGCAGGAGGGTTGAGGGCAGTGGCCATGCCTTATTTTTCTTTTCAGTTCCCAGAGTGCTTAGCACTGTGCCTTGTACCTTGCGTCATTCATATCGACCAGTTTCAATGAATGGAAATGCGCCTATTGGCCCATTCCTAGGCTCTTCCTGTGGTGCATTCTCAGACACAATGGAATGTACTACAGACATAGAACTTGGTTGGAAGCTCAGTGACCTTGATCGAGTGATTCCAGTACATATGTTGGGAATAGGAGCAGGATCTCTGATGCTCTGCTGATTTTTTCCATGCAGACAAATTCCCCTATAGTCCATTCTCACCAGCATGCCTTCCAGGGTGTCCTCATTGTCATTAAGATCAAGTCCAAATTCTTCATAGGGTCCTGTGTGGCCTACCATGCCAACTCCATTACCCAGGTGTCCCCAACTCCTACACACCTCTGCCCTGTGCTGGTGCCACAGCAAACTGTTTTTAGTCTTTGCTCCTCCACCGCCCACCAGCCAAGGCCAGGCTGTTAGATGCCTCCATGCTTCTTCCTTGAACACCCAATTCTCACCTAGTCTTGGTGAGTGAACTTCTACTCACCCTTTATTTAGTTCTCCTGTCATTTCCTCCAGGAATCTCCCCTTATGTCTGCATTCAGAATACAGCATTTTCCCTTTTCTGTGCCCTCACAGCACAGCACATGCCTGTACGTAGCACCTACCACACTGAGTTGAAATACATTGCTTAGATGCCTGTGTGCCCTGCAAAAGTATAATCCTTTTTGAGGGCAGGGATGGGATCTTGCTCATTTCTGAGTTCACGATGCCTAGTATAGGGCCTGGTCAGAGCAGACTGGCCCATTTAACGATGTCTAAACTGCCCTGAGGAGTGTTAATGGGTGAGACCACAGCAAAAGTGTGGTAAGGATATGCTCTCTTAGTTGGGGGAGGGATCAGAGGGAAAGACTAGCATTTCTGGGGTCTCACAAACTCCTTATAAGGAGGATTTTTTTTCCATTTCCTGGAAGGAAGCATCAGGGTAACAGTCAAATGTCACTGTTGCTTGGACTTCGCCCCACCCCCCACCCCTCGACTCTATTTCCACTCTACCCCACACCCCCACTCCCCACTATAAGGCCTGATTTTCTGTGAATAAGGTGTCAGGGTAACAACTGGCTTTAAAATCCTATCAGACATCTCAGGATCTACCGGCAGACCTCACCCATCTTGCGAAACAGCAGCCTCTCAGATGGACTGGCTGTCTTCTAGAATGATGCAGGAAGCTGGGATCCAGAAAGATGAGCCAAAGGTCAGTTACTACTTTAAAAGTGGTAAGATCATACTTTCAGGAAATAAGGTTTTATTACTTTCAATCATGTAATAACTGTAACAGAGTGTTGCCCAAGGAGGTTGGGTTCACCTCTTTGAATGACTATAAGGAAATAAAGTGCAACAATCACATTACTATGGGCAAAGGATTCCAAGTAGGTGCTTTAAAGATATTTGGTCTCTTCAGTAGGGCCAATGTACCATTAGCACACATTTGATGTGACTTTGACTTTCAGACCTATTTGCATATGTGTTCCAAAGCAGCACTATCCAGTAGAACTTTCTGAGATGATGGAAATATTCTATATGTGCACTGTCCAATATGGTAGCCGTTAGCACACGTGGCGGCTAGGCACTTGAAATGTGGCTAGTGCGATGGATGAAGTGAATTTAAAATTGTTCTTAATCCTAATTAATTTATATTTGAATAGCTATGCATAGCTAGTGGTTAGCATATTAGACAGTATAATTCCAAAGTAAATCTCAGCCCAGCGAAGGGCTGATCAATCTGACCTTGCCATCAAAATCAGTTTGTCCCTGGCAAACTTCCTTTTAGGAAAACAAATTTTAGAAAAATTAATATAAACACCTTCCCGAAAAGTTGGAAAACATGCAAAAGGGAGAAAATTCATTATCCTTAATCACAAGATTGTTAGAAGAGATTGTAATATGTTTTTTCACACTTTGCCCTGTTTGCCCATTGGGATCTTGGGCCTTCTGTCAGTCAGGTCTTTACAGGGCAAATACAGACTTGTGCTCTTCAGTGAGTCCCAGGGACCGGTGGGGGCGGCCATGGCTGGTTATCTGTAGCCTCACATGAGGGCTTCAGGCGGGGAGAGCGGTGGGGCCGAGGCTGTTGACTGTGGCGGTGGCACCCATCATGGCATCCCAGTTTTGACTCACCAGGGGGAAAGCTCTTCTGTGTCTTCCAGCCTCATGTTCTGTCCCACCTTTTAACTTCCAGAAACTCTCCTCAGGAGGTCAGTTCTGGAATATTGGAGCTGGGAAGGTCCCTATCAGTGAGCTAGCCCAACCTCCTTAGCGAGAAAATGAAGAAAGATACAGGGTCAGAGACTGAAAAGGATTGGATCCCTGACTCTTGAATCCCAGTCCAGTGCTCCTTCCCTTTAAACACCAGTCCTTTCAGCAGCTTCCCATGTCCAATGACCAGGCCCTCATCTTCCTACTCTTCCTCCTCCTCCTCCTCCAGGTACTGCCATACCACAGTGGCCGAGGAGAGGCAGGAGAGGGGCAGAATATCTTCCCTGCTGTTTCATTTGCTCAGCAAAGTAGGAGCAGGTGCCCATAACACCCCCAGGCCTCTGTCCTTTGGGAAGTCCCAGCCAGACAGTGAGGCCACCATTGCCTCTCTTCCCTGCCACCATTATGAAAGGCCCCGGGGGCCTGTTCCCACCATTCCCTTCTCTCCAGGCCTTCTCAGAATGGTCTGGTTGCAACTGGAGCCCAGTTCTCTCCCACACAGGAAGGAAAGGTTCCTACAGGGGAGGCCACCTTTTTACAGGCTCCTGATGGCCCCCAGAGGGAGGGCTGCATTCCTCCAAGAGGTCAGTCTCCTGCCTTTTGAGGGGAATCCCTCTAGCTCAGGTACACACTCAGGACTCTCCTCTCTAGCCCTCTCAGTTCCTCTCAGAGCCCTGGCCATCATGTGATCTCCAGTAACTTGGAAGTCGGGACCCTATTGCTACCTTCCAAATCCCCTAGCCCCATTTGCTCCCAGTAAATTTAAACAACTGCCCGAGTGGGTCTAAACTCCCCTTTGTGCTATAATTAGGCTGGAACAAGGCTCACCCCAGGACAGAAATACTGTATGGGGCAGGTTATAGGCTGTGGCTGGTCCCCACAGTAGGGAAGTACCGACCTTTTGAATAGGAGGATTAACACATTAGCACATAGATTCCTGCTTCCGGGGAGGGTTGAATTCGAGGATAAGAGCTCCAGTTTGTAGGGGGGGTGGAGGGAAGGGAAGGGGGAGGGCGGCACACTAAAGACTGTGTGTTCCCGGGGTACCTGGGGGGTCGACACAGGAGGAGGTCGGTGGGCACCAAGCAGAGGAGCAGAGCAGCTCCAGACCCTCCCCGTTCAGTGTCGGGCCTGGAAACTGCAGAAACCCAGGAAGGCAAAGCATCTCCTGCCATCTCCTCTTTCTTCTTCCCGGTCAGATGGTGTTGGGGCCGCTGGCCTGCTGCAGCCAAGCAGGAAACAGGAGCACTGAAGCCAGCCTCACGGGACAGCCAGCGGTGTGACCCTGGGCAGGTGCCAGCGCCTCTCTGTATCTTCATCCGTACAATCTGGGATCTTAGCATTCATTTCTTGAGGTTGTTAGGAAGATTAAATGAAATAACATAAGAAAGCACCGAGAAATGAATAAGTAACACCTAGCAGGCTCTTGACACATGGTAAGGCCTCCCTCTCAGACAGCCTCTGCCACCCACGTTGTCAAGAATTTCCTCAGCAGGTTCCCCACTGATTCTTGTCTTTGTTTCCAGCTATGCCCAGAGACCTCTGTCCCACTACCCTCCCCTCTCATTGCCCATTAGAATTGGGGGCGGAGCAGAGGTGGTTGTAACAATCCTTCCTGGCTCCATCTCCCCCAGCTCTCCTCCAAAGGGCTCAGTCTTGGTATGTTCCAGGAACTCAAGTTCCAGGCCCAAGTATGGTACAAGTTGCTGATCAGCTCAGCCTTACTACTCTTCACAGGAGCTCATGGAAAGCAAGCTCCTGATGTCCTCAAGGGCCATAAGGGAGGTGATGGTGGATGGAAAGGGGACCCACAGGGTCTTTGTACCCACTCATGAAAGTGCACTGAAGTGGGCTCTGAGCCATCAAGAGAGGATGTTAACAATCAAGGTGCCTAATTTTTTTAAGTTTATTTATTTTTTTACAAGTTATTGAAAAGAGAGTGAGAGAAGCTGGGACATTACCAGTTTTAGACTTTTCCCTCTTAAAAAAGAAAAAAAAAGGTAAAAAAATTTTTTTAACCTTAAAAACTTTTAAAAATCAAAGAGAATCTGACAATAATAAAGTCTTCCTCAAATCTAACAAAAACAGCAAAGAAACTCAGGAAAATAGCTGGGTGGTTGAATTACTAGAATAATGAAAAGCTTTTCTTTTTTCTCTCCGGTAAGATTTGAAGGTGGTAGAAGACATTTCAGACCCCAAACCTGCTGGACAGCCACAACTCTGCAGCTTAGATAGGAGGCAGGGCACAAAGCAATACAAAGAGATTGCAGCAAAGACTCACTTGCCCCGCAGCAGATTTTCCTGCCTCAGAACAGCACAGGGGCCCATCCATTTTCATGGCTTCTGCTTTCCCTGTTTAGCTCCAGATTGGCAGATGAGGTGAGAGGACAAGTCACTGAACATCTATAAGCCTCAATTTCCTCATCTATAAACTGAGAGTGGGTGACAATACCAAATCTGCCTTCACCCCAATGGGACAGTGGCATCCGAATTTTCATTTGAGATCTTAATATTTATTGAGTATATATGTTCCGGGGGAGGGGTGCTGAGTCTTTGCTCCTGTAAGTCCAGGTTCTTGAAAACACTTTATAAATTATAAATGGATAAATTTCCCCAACCCCATGTTAAATATTATCATTGAAAGTAGCACTCAAAAGTCTTAAATGCTTTCTTCAAAATGAATATTCATTTAAGGGCTGAATACACTTAAAACTGAGATGAAACTGAAGGTAGAGGCTCTAAATCTGCCTCTCCAAGTGCACATCTCCAGGTGGAGTCTATCAGACCTGAATGGCTGAATTCTGCTTTGCAAATAGCCATTCTTTCAGAGAATGATGATTTGTGTAGGGTCAAAGGTCAAGAATGCTAATTTCATGTCTTTTAGAGTACCTTTAGGGGACTGGCGAACTAGTGAAAAATGGTTTGGAGTTTGTAAACGTCTTGTATTTACTTGCCAAGCTTGCTTGGTGGCAGCTCTTCCTTGGGGCAGAAGAATGGACCTGCCTTAGAGAGTGACTGAACAGGTGGGATGCTACAGCCGGATGGCCCGCCTGGAACCCAGAAAGCCCAATAACAGAAGGAAGGTCCAACACCTGGAGTGTCCAACTCCCCGAGGGGCAAAGCAGGAGCATCTCAACTCACTCCAGGAAGTACTTGGTCTGGAGCCACGCCCCTCCCCCCCCACCCCCGGGGACAGGCCTGGAGGACCCTACTTTGATTTCTACAGGAAGAAATCCCCATTATACCAGCTGGAACTGGCCCTGGACCCAACAGCCCCCGAGACTAGGATGCCAGGATCTCACATTTAGTCACTTTGAATCATGGGCGGTTAGGCCTTTGGTTTTGCAAATTTGGGCAGAGAAGCAGGATATGTGGTTAGGAGGACTAAATCAGAAACTTAAACACTTACCCACATGGAGAACTCATTACCTTAGCAGGCAACCCATTTAGATTTTAACAGCTCTAGTGGTTTAGAAAGCTCTTCCTTATATAGCATTGAAATCTGCATCCTTGTAACTTCCACCCTTTGTTCCCAGTTTCTCCTTTAGAAACCACATGGATTAAATCTGCTCTCTTCCCCCAAGAGGCCTTAGGAACATTATTCCTTGACTCTCAGATTTGACTGGTCAGTGGCTATAGTGATATTCAGTTGGTTAGATGGATGCCTTTCCATCATTATGCTTCTACAAGGGAAGGAAATTGATCCTAATAGGAGACATGACAGTCCCTAATTCTCAATGGTTCCACTAGGAATCCTTCCTGGCTCCAGGTACGCTCTTCTCTACCCCCCACCCCCAGGACAAAAAGGCTTCCCTGAATTTCCATTATCACCCAGAATGTTGTGCTTTGGCTAATATGCTCAATGACTCCTTAGCTAACAGAAGCAAATATCACACAAAACCCTTTACTGTGGGGGTAATAGGAGCAACTAAAAGATACTTGATGTTGACAGTATTAAACATATCTTAAGAGGTCAAGCTTTTCAAAATAGACACTCCCGTCCTGCCTCCCCAACCCTTCCCCCCGCACCACTTCCCCTTGCCCACTCCCTTTGGCTTTTATCACTTTTAATAGACAGTTTGCTGTCAAAGACTCAATTCCATAGTAGGTAACCTGGGCACACGTTGTAGAGGTAATTACATCCAAGCTACTGAAGGAGATGACTGAGCCACCCCCTTTGCCACCTCGCCCATGCCCATCTGCTCCCAGGCTGGCTTTCTGGACTGAACTGCCCTTGGCAGGCCTGCACTTTGTGATGGCTTTTGCACCGTCTGAACCAGCAAGCCAGCCAGCCAGCCTGCAAGCTACAGTCACTCGTGAACGCCACTTTACACAACTTAAGCTGGGGCTGCTAACTAGCCTGTTGACCAAGTCCCCAAGGTCAGACAGCCAGCAGCTTCTATTGAGGCTCAGCCATGTGCCGAGGACTGTTCCAGTCGCCTTGAGAGGGAGAGGGAAACAAAAGAAAGAAAAGCCAAGGCCCTTGTCTCCGATGGGTTTATAGGCCTAATTAGTCATCTTCAGGGGACTCTCTTGAGAAAAGACTTAAGGACACTTACAAAACAACAGACAAGAGGGTATAATCGGGAAGGCAGTGAGCCAAGGGGAGATTCTAAGTTCCTTGAGGGAAGGGCTCTGCCTTTGTGTCCCCCCAGGAAGGGCCTCTCCACTTCCTCATTAACCTTTTGTTTGGAGCAATTAAAAAGACCTTGAGGCTGGCCAGCTTCCCCTTTCTCTCTGGTCTCAGGCTCAGTGATCAAGCTGACAACTCTGGGGACTTCCTTGACTTCAGATGGAGGTGTTTCAATATCTTGCTGAGATGGCTGAATAGGCCTTTGATGTAATGTATTTATTTGTTCAGAAACATTAATCTGCAAAAACAAGAAGACCTGGGTCCAACCTGGAGGGCTTCTGCAGGAGTGTGAAAAATAAATCTGAAGACAACACAGCAAGAATAAACACCAAAGAATAAAAAGTTTTGAATATCCAGATGAAACCCTGCTATAAAACAAACCATCACAGCCACATCTCCCCATAGCAAGATGCTGGCTAAAATTCTAGGCAGTGATCCATGTATTTAAAGCAATATTTAGATCAACAGAAATTGACATAGATTCTTCATGGGTTTTCTTTTGGGGGGGTAGTTATGTTTTTATTTATTTATCTGTTTTTTTTTTCTTTTTAAGGTACTGAGTATTGAACCCAGAACCTTGTGCATGCTAGCATGCGCTCTACCACTCAGCTATACCCTCCCCCCCTCTTCATGGTCTTTGAAATGGATTTTTTAAAAATCAGTATGGCACATTGAGGCAAAAAACAAAGCTAATATTTGGTATCTGTATATTATGTTCAAGATACTTTCCAGCTTCACAACCACCCTTCATGGAATGCCCTATTTTTATTCCCATTTTCCAGATGAGGAAACTGAAGCCTGGAAAGATTAAATAACTTTCCTGAGATCGCATAGGAATGAAATGGCAGAGCAAGGATTTGAACACAAGTTGATCTAATTCCAAATCTAGGATTCTCCACTCTACATTATGTTGCCCCCTATCAATGAATGAGTTAACACAGATATAAGACAGCAGAGGAAAAAACTCTGTTGAATCAATTCAGCCCCCCCAGTGCCGAGCTGCTCTCTCTCCCTGTAGGTCCGTCCTGAGGAGGAGCCCTCAGCCCTGACCTGCAGCAGGAGGGATTGCCCATCTCTGAGCCTCACCCCAGTGAAAGGCAAGTGACTGGTTGTCCAGCCTTGGGTGGGGCTGAAAAGGCAGCCCTGTCCCAAGAAAGATACCAGGGCTCACTGTGGCCTCAGTGTGGGCCAGCCCCTCCTCCATCCGTTCCCTCTGCAGCCTGCAGCCACTACCATTAGGCCACACACCAGGGCAAGGAGGCCCACTCCTCCCCATTGGATCTGGGAAGCACTTCCTGCCTGTCAGGCTGAGTCAGCTCCATGCCAGGTGCCCAGCTGGGCTGGTGGCCTCTCTCTTGACACCTGTAGCCACCTGTCTGGGTGGTCTGGTCCAGGACCTGCCTGGCAGCAGGCCCTGGGGAATAAGGCAGCCTTCCTGGGACGGAATGGATGGCTATGAGCCCAGGAGGCAGCTATGCAAGATGGTGCAGCCAGAACAGAGGGGCACCGTCTATACCGCTGCTCCTCCTGCATAATGGATCATAATTATACTTGGAATGGATGTGGGGCCTGTTTTCCAGACGCTCAAAGCCCAATAGAGTACTTTAGCTTCCCAGTCAGTCTCTCACACACAGAGGCACGCACGCACACTTTAAAGAGCAGGCCAGAAAGTGTTATAAATAAAATTCTAGAACATGAGTGGGAGGAATAAACACGAAAATTTCACTGTAAGAGATGAAAATGCACCAACTCTCTGTAGGATGGCTTTGCTCCCACAGCCCACAATTGTGCTGTTCATCAGAAAGCAAGCGAGGTCTATATTGTTGCCTTGCTCAGATTTTTTCTTCTTCTTCTGGTGGGTACCCGTTAAAGATGGTGTAAATACTGTTGGTTTTCAGGGCAAAGCTGACAGTGAGAGAAAGACGGCAGTCTTCACTGGTACAGGAAGAGAACAGAATCTAATGGGTCACACTGACATGGCCAAGCAGCCTTTCCTCCCAGCCAGTTTGGGCATTCCCATATGCTCATCCTCTAGGCCATTTATTCAAGGCATTCTGTTTATCTGACATGCCCTCCACCCTCCTCCTATCCCTTTGAGGTCTCTTTGGTGTGGATGTCTCTCCTTGCCTGGACCCACCCCCAGAAAGCCAAGCCACATCCCCCCTCCCCTGATGAGGACCACTGGCTATAACACACATTTAATACCGGCTGCCTACTTTGTGACTTAACTTTTCGGTCCCCACCAAGGGTAGATGCTCCTGGGGGACAGGTCAGGGCTGTGGCTTATTTCCTTTTCATAATTTGTGCTTTTGAAAAAACTATCTGTATTTTAAGAGGTACTGGGAATTGAACCCAGGACTTTGTGCATGCTAAGAATGCACGCTACCACCGAGCTATTCCCCCCACCCCATAATATGTGCTTGATACGTGACTTTTTTCACAACTTGAGAAGCAGAGCAGTTGTCCAGGAGGTGGTCCCTGTTTGATGGCTTTAATCGAAGCATAATTTACTTAACCAAATGGCTGTGTATATGATTCATAACTCTGGTGACAATTCCTTTTATCAGTTCATTCTGCTCTTATTCACGTAGACCCTCCCATCCCCCAACCCTGGCTTTTGGCTTAATGTTTGCGATGGGCTAAGAATTCATATTTTTCAGGCCGAGGTAGTATTTTTGAAAATAACACAAGAGTCAGCTCCAGAGCTCTAGAATTTCTTTCAGCTCTTATATTCTGCAAGCCCAGGAAATACACACACGGAGGTTGCTAGGAAGTGGAGAGATTCTTTCATTGCGCCTCCACAAATTAGAAATAAAAGCACCCATGGGAAAAGGTTGGTTCTGGAAGGCTCAGAACTCTTGGAGAATCTGCTAAATAATATTTTTGTCTGCTGTTTGTAAATGTGACTCGCTTTGAAACCATCTGTCATGCAGTCCTTTGGAGAGAGCTGAGAAGTATTTAAATCTGTGAAAAGGAGTATATTTTTGTATATACCAAAGCGGTGTTTTAATGGGTCCCTGCTACACGTTGTCCAGTGCATTCTTTGAAATATGATTTTATCCAATTGTCAAGTAACATTTAAAACAGAATTCAAAGAAGGGACACAGCGATGAATGGAGAGGCCGTGGTGCAGGCTGGAGCTGTGTTCCTTCACGGAATGGGTGGAGAGGCTGCAATGCAGTGCTTCCTCGGGGGTCGGGGGTAGAGTTGGAGTTTTTGCTGCTTTTCCTTCCGATCAGGGAAGCAGCCTTCCCCAGGTTGGGGGAGGACTGTGACCAGCTGCTCCTCCTCATTTCTAGTAAAGAACTAGCTTTGTGAAGCCAGAATTGGGCATAGCTGACAGCTCAGCACTTCAACCTTTATAACATTTCTGTTTCCACAGCCGCCCTTGGTCCCTATGGGTAATATCCCAACTTAGCAAGCAGTGCCCAAGATGTCTAAATTACTGGCAGCGGCAGCAGCTGTTGCAGTAAAAAATAAAAAATTAAAAATCGGGCAAGCGATTTAATTACCCTAAGCCTCAGTTTCCTCATCTGTGAAATGGGGATTCAGAACCTACCTCCTGGGGGTTGCCACAAAGATTAAATAACACATAGCGAGTGCGCAAAAGGTGGGAAATAATATTTTCAGAGAAGGTGTATAGATGAGAATAACTCAATAGATAGTAGCTGTTATATAGAGATAGGTAACAACCTCTTCCACCAGCCTGAAAGAAACAACAAAGGAACCAAATGAATATTGAGTCTTAAAAGTGCAACATCTTACAGTACTTGACTTAAAGGAGGCGACCGTCACATCCTATCACCTTTAAGCAGTTTGGCAGTGAGGCATCCAGGTTCTCCTGACTGTTAAAGCAGAGCCAAGCCCCTCAACAGAATTTGTAGCTTGTATTCTTGACTTTCCTCCAAAGTTTACAACCAAGCTCTGAGCTTATGTAGTTTCTTCCTGGTTTTCCACTTTCAGCTCTGTAGTTGTTAATGCCACCAGTTTGGCCCTGGGACGCTTGTGTCTATACAGTCACTTCTCATCCTTCATCCTCGCATCTCCCTCCAGGACTTGGTTCATTCACTCTTCCAGCTTGTCCAGCTTCTGAGCATCCTGGCCAGGCCTTGCCTGGATAACTCAGCACCGAATTCTAATCATCACCCACAGCCATACCCAGCTGAGAGCCCTGAGGTGCTAGATTTCAGAAGTAGCTGCTTTGTAAATGCTTGCGAATAATGCAAGAAGAAAGATGTTAGTTTAAGTGAGCTGAGATATAATGTAAGTAACAGGCAGGAAACATTAGGGAGGAAATAACAAAGCAAGAAAGAAAAATGAGAGCTTCTCTTCACCAGGACAGTGATGTTCATTTTAAAAATATATGTTTATTATTTTTGAGACTGTAAAATCCACACGTATTTACCATAAAGTACAAAAAACTCCAAAGTGTACACACACACACACACACATACACACACACACACACCCCTAACCCTTCCACTGAAAAAAATTATAGTTGTGGTTTGTTGTATCCCCCTTTTTGTATAACATACATACAGTAAGTGCATAAATCTGAAATATATAGCTTGATGAATTTTTACATATGTACACACTTATGGAACCACCATGTGGATCAAGATCTAGAACATTCTAGCACCATCAGAAGGTTTTCTCAAATTCCTTTATTCACACAAACTAAAACATTGCCTAAAACCAGCAAATTTAAGAAATCATACTATTTGTACATATTTATCAAAGGCAGACAACCTGACACAAATCTATACTTTAAAGGAAATAAAGTGAGGAGTCACACCAACTAGAATACTTAAAGTCGGAGATTTGACTTGTGAAAACAAATATTTTTTGATACATTTTTTTAGCTGCCTCCTTACCTTGACCCTGAGAAGTTCTTGGAGGTGGTGGAAATGGAGGAGCAGGGAAGAGCCCCTTTACTCATTCCTGCCAATGTGTCTGCATAGTCCTCCTTCCCGGCAAACCACGTGCCTGCCGGAATACCGCACTGCGTGGTCGGAGAATTAAGAAAACGGTGGTTAAGAGGGGAGGGTAGAACTCAGCGGTTGAGCGCATGCTCAGCATGCACGAGGTCCTGGGTTCAATCCCCTGTACCTCCATTTAAAATAAATTAAAAAAAATTAAACTTAATTATCTTCCTTCCCCACCCCTCAAAAAAAAAAAAACTTAAAAAACAAAAAAGAAAGAAAACGGCGTTAGAATTCTCAAAAATCTGGGTAAGGGAAGCAAGTATACTTCAGTGAGGGACGTGTTGTGTGTGCAGCCTGAATTCAGCTGCGTACTCCGACTCTGTGCAGGTTTAATCGTTTCTTGGCTCATTTGAATGCGTTATTGTTGCAGCAGCAGTAACAGCAGCCGTTCTGTAGACATTACCCATCACTGGTTAGAAAGTGACAAATGTCAAACTATGTCTGACCCTGACTCTCTTCAGCTCTTTTTATCTGTGGTATCTCTTCGGAATAAAAATGCCTACTCCCTGCTGAGTCTCCTTAAAAATGCACATTGTTTCTTCACATGAAAGCAGGGAGGAAGGTGCTAGGGAAAAAAAAGAAGAAAAAGAAGAGGAGACAGGAAAAAGAAAAAAAAAAAGGAAGAAAGGAAGAAAAGGAATTCATTCGGACTTCTCAGGTTTGAAGTGCAAGTCCAAAAACCTGTTGGGCTCAATTGGCACTTCATGAAGAATTTCCTTATGTCCCTTTGAAAGGTTCTATCTCTTTCTAACTGGGCCCTGGTTTTGTAGCTCAGTTTCCCTGATCCTCATAGAGGAGGGGCAAGTTTCATAATGCTCAGGGCCAGCAGTGGGGAGGATGCCCTTCAGCTCCTTGGAGCCCTACGAAAGTGAAACTGCCACCAGATAGCTTGTCTGTTTTTCCAAACAAGGTAGAGAATGGATATGAAATGCACTAGGCAGTACCCCATGTCCCTAGGTGTCCTTCACCATCTTGAGTCACAGTATGCCTGACACCAGGAGCCTGTGTTCTCAGGTGAAATCCTGAGTATAAGCAGGAAGGTTGGAAAAACAGCCATCACTATGGCTACTGTTCCAGTCGGAACCTATGTTTTGCCTCTGACAGTCTTTCACCGGCTTGAAATTTCAAACAAAAAAACGAAAGGTCAAGTTTGAGGTGGATTGACTAGACAAATGCCAAGGTCCCTTCCAGATCTCACATTCTAGTAGCCTCTGCTCCGACAATGCTGGGTTTCCTGCCTCCATGCTGCCTCTTTGCCTCTGCGATTTTCTCATCAGCTAGGCGAGATGTGGAACAGTCATATAAACAATTTTGAAAAATGTATGTTCCAGGAGTGCCTTCGCAATCTAAGTGCCCAACACAAAGTATTAGTGTTTTTATTGAATCAAAAGGATATAAAGAAACACGTTTCTTTCCATGAATGAACCATGCGTGTCCAGCAAGTAAATTAGAGAAGGAATTCTCTCCCAATTATATTGAAATACACATCTTATATCTAAAGCTGTAGGTCAAATCATGTGCAACAAGCTGGAGTAATGAATATCTATGGCAACGGTTTTGCCATTACATGGAAATGTACTCGCTGAAAAGTCAAGTTTTCTTTTTTCAGTAATTAGAGATGCCCTTTTAAGTCAGACTATAAATAAGAGCTTAGGTGTACAGAAGACTAACCAGCCCTCTTCCCATACCACCTTCAGTTTTTGTTCTCCTAAAAGCATGATACATGAGTTGTAAGTTTTACAAAAGCTACAGACATTTATTTATTTGTTTACTGGAGGTACTGGGGATTGAACCCAGGACCTCATGCATGCTAAGCACATGCTCTACCAATGAGCTATACCCTCCCCCATAAAAGCTACAGACTTCATGAAAGTTTTGCAGTTGTAAAGTATGAGAAAATATCAACACCAGTAGCTATGTAATTATTGCATAAAAATGTCCATGTTCCTCTTTGGGCCTCAGTTATCACATCAGGAAAGTGGGGATAATCACAAACACCATCTCTGTAGTGAGAGAGCCAATACTATATGAAAGTAACAGATTCCCCTCTGTTCTACAACTTGTTTAATTCCACGCTAATTCTGGACCAATGCAAATGTGATTCATGTATCCCAATACACAATAATTAGACCAATTAACCATCACGCTAAATAGCATGCAGTGCTGGCAGGGCTGGGTCTGAGCAAATTGTGAAGTAGATGGAATTTATAATAACCATAATAACACAAGTATTAGCTAATATTTGTTGAGCCCCAACTTTTAGGCTCCATGAAGAAAGGGACATTGTTTTATTCCTAAATCTATTCCCTAAACCTAAAAGAGTGTTGATCTTTAAAAAATACTCATTGAATGAAGAAATGAGTGGATGGATAAATAAATTTGTACCAGGCAGTATGGTAAATGCTTTCCGATTATTTCAATGTATATGTGTTTTCTCCTCCATGCCTGGTGCTGAGGGCACAAAAAAGGAATTCAACATGCTCCAGGCCAAGAGGAATGCTTGTCATATATTTTCTCTGGACATTTTCACAGTGTAGACATAACGCATGAGAAAAATGAGGCTCAGAGAGGGTAAGTTATTTGTCTAGGGGCACACAGACTGTAAACAGCAGAACCAGGAGTCAACTCCCTAGAGCCTAGTGTCTTTTACTGGGAAACACTGTCTTTCTTCTGTCTGTCTTTTATTTCTTTTCTGCTCTCCATAGAGAATCCGTGGATGCAGAAATGCTGGGACTTCATCACTTGGTTGAGAAGACTGCAGTGGCCTACTTTCCTCTTTTCAGTCCGTGTTATGCCTCCTTGCTTCCTCACATCATTCCAACGCACTACTTTCATCTTTTCATTCTCTGCTTATAAATCTTCAGTGTTGATAGGATCAAGATGGCACTGCCCTCCCCTGTAATGTGCCCCCATTATCCTGCACCTTTCTTCATGATAGTCTCCCAGATGAACCTGTACTTGGTCAAGTGTGTCTTCACTGGCCTTTGCTGGCCTTATACATCCCCACTCCTCTCTGCCTAGGGAGTCTTCTCCATCCTTCATGGCCCATAGGCAGCCCTACCTTCTCCACGCCTTTACTCATCAAACTTGCACTGTCTCCGAAGTCTTCCTGGGCATACTTAGGGCTTGGGGCATAGTGAGAAGTGACTGTGTCATTGAACTTGGACTCAGAGGGCCTCAATTTAAGGCTCTGAATCAGTTTCCTCACCCATAAATTATGAAAAATAATACATACTTCACAGATAATACATATGGAAGCAATTCCTAAACTCAGCAGCACTAAACAAATATGTTATTATTGTGAGACTGTCTTCCAATGGCAGATTTTTTTACCAAAGAGTGTGACACTTGGACACCATGCCATAGGAAGATTGATTTTGTGACAGTCCATGGGTGGATGGTTGGAGAGAGGTTGGAGGCCAGAAGATTTAAAGTCGTTGACTCTATAGTCCAGACAAGAGGTAATGGAGCTTGGACGAGGGTTGAGGGCAGTCAAGTGGAAAGGAAAACCCAGTCCAGGTTATTAATGAAGAGAGAGGGAGTATGATGACAATGGTCCTGGGAAAACAGTGGACAACACTGGCACAAACAGGAAAGTATGGTGGCTAGGTACCTGGAGCTGGTGATGAAAGCTGTAAACATAGATGAACTCTTTGAGAGAGAAGGAACAATAAGGCTAACTTCAGGCATTCTAGAAAGAATACTGAAGGGAGGTATGGAATAAGGAGACAGGAACAGACTACATATAACTTCTTCAAAGTGGCTGATCCTTCAATTACTGGTACTTCTGTAAATTTCCAGAGGGACCAAGAGGAGAGTGGCAACCATGAAACAAAGAGCAAATCGGGATGAGGGCCTGGAGGGACGTGCACAACTTGGTGTTATCTTCACCAGTGTCTTTCTCCATGTAGATATGGATCCTGCCTGCCCAAGCAGGATGCCAGCCCCTCAAAGGCGTCTGGTCTTACAAGTTTCTAGAGTCTTCTCAGAACCAATCTCTGCACCTAGCAAGTGGTCAGAAGATACTGCTTGCTCCATTGCTCTAAAAGGAGAGGCTCGGGGCAAGAAAGGAAAGTTACTTGGTGAGGTCTAGGCTGAAAGACAGGCTGAGTTTGTCCAGCAAACTTTTAAGAGTTTGGAAGCAGTCACTAACATTTAAAAATCAGGAGATTTCAGATATAATTCTAGGCCTTTTTTCCCCCCCTGGGAGACTGCCCATCAGGTGAATCTGTAGTCTTGCAGGCAATAAGCATTCAAACAAAGGTAAAGCCTAAAAGACCTTTTGGAGGCTCGGGGTCAATGAATCCTCAGAGAAAGCATGACTTCTGCTGAAGGGAAAGTGTAGTAGTCACTTTCGTAGATAGTGCCCTGGAGGCCTAGAAGCAGGAGCCATTAGCTCTGCTTGGGGGAATTCATGAAGGTTTTCCAGAAGAGGTGATATCTCAGCTGAGTCTTGATGGATGAGTATGAAGGATCTGTCCAAAGAATGGAGGGGAGTGAAAAGGTGTTCCTAGCAGGGGCAGGGTAAGGGTGTGGGCATGATGGAGAATGATGACATGTTCTTGTGGGGCCGAGCACAAGATACGGGGCTGGAAAGGGCCAGGAAGAAAGCTGGTAATGTAGACTCTGGCCCAAGAGCCAAGATTCAGATCTGGGGGATGACTTGGGAATTGATCTGGAAAGCAATGGGGTACCAAGGGGGAGAGGGGCAGGGTTAAGCAGGGGAGGGACATTGTTCACGTGATGTCAAAGGCTCACTCTGATGGCTGCGGGAGGGCTGGGCTGGGTAGAGGGAGAGACTAGAGGGCTGCAAGACAACCACCCACGCTAAGGGAGGAAGCCTCACTGGCACATTTGGCAACCAAGGTAGCTCCCCAGGAGGCCGAGAGAAGGGCCCTCAAAGCTGAGAGAGTGAACCTGACTCAACTAGTTCTTGGCTTGGAAGACACTAAGTACATCCTCTGTTCCCCCTGCCCACCAGCGAATGTACCCCAGTGCTGGATCAGGAGAAATGCATCCCCTGGGAAAACCAAGCATACCGTGAATACATTCTATGTCAGCAAGCCTTTGCACATGAGCCTTACCCAGTACGCTAAACCCTAAACTCTTTCTGGCTTGTCTATCCCCCCTTCCTCTAGGGCTGAGCAGTATCTGACACCTAGTAGGTGTTTGATGAACATTTATCAATCTGAAATAGGGACACTCATGTGGGATTTAGTCTGAGGCCTGATATTTTTCAGTCTTGATTCAGCCACTTCAAGAGCTCCGTGGCTGTGGCCCAGCCACATAACTTCAGTGAGCCTCAGTTTGCTTATCTATTTTAAAAATCACTAAAATTTTCTAAAAGTGTGAGAGTGGACCTGGAAGCCCTTTGCAAACGCTAAAGTACTATATGCCCAAAAGTGGTCCATGGGTAAAATGAATACTATTTAGCCACAGAAAGGAAGGAAGTGCTGATACGTGCTACCACCTGGAGGGATCTTAAGAACATGATGCTAAGTGAAAGAAGCCAGACACAAAAGGCCACATATGACATGATTCTTTTTATATGAAATGGCTAGAATTGGCAAATCTATAGAGACAGAATGGAGATTGGCAGCTGCTAGGTGCTGGGGGAAAAGGCGATGGACTTTGATTGCTTAATGTGTTTCCTTTTGAGATGATGAAAATATTTTGGAACTAGATAGTGACGGTGGTTGTACACCATGGTGAATATATTAAACGCCACTTAACTGTACACTTTAAAATGGTTTAAATGGGAACTTCTATGTATGTATCTTATCACAATGTTAAAAAAGTCCCCCCAAAGGGCCAGATAAGGGTTAATCATCCTGAGAAGTTGTTGAATCTTGCATTCTACACGTGGTCCCTCACTCCATTTTTTGGCATTCAGAGAACTTACAGAGTAGGTGTGTTTCCAGCGCAGAGGGAGGGAAGGAGGAGCTTCGGGCCATCTGAAAAGGGAAGCTGGATGGTTTTTGTTTTGTCGATTGCCAGTTGTTCACCCTGTTTGTATTTAAAAGAAAGGAGGCTTTGAAGTGAGAGCCGCCTCAAAGCAGGGCTTGGGGTTCCTGCCTTGTGTGGTAAAGTTCAGACTTGTCCTGATCTGTTTCTAGCCAGAGGTTACTGTTTCTGGTGGAAAAGGCTCAAGTTTTGGTTAATCATCCATGAACAGGAAGAGCCGGAGTTAACTGGGGGGCCAAGAATGAGTCCCCCCTGAACTTGGTGTGAAAGGAAGCTTTCACTCATTTTGGGCTTCAGAGTTTGGAAGTACCTTTTTCTCGCTTATGGTGGCTGGGTTTCATTTTGTTATTAATGTCAGTTGCATCTATTCTCTTTGGTAAAGAACATCTTCAAGTAAATGCATCAGTCCATTAAAGTTAAAAGTGCTGGACTAAGCCCTAGCAATGCCTTGAGGACCTGAGGGTTATCAGTTTGAGGAAAAGCTGGACTATTTGAAAGTCCCTGGAAATGGCAGGAAATTCATTTGCAGTTGAGTTTGCATATTTAGAAAGACTCCTCTCCTAGTTGCAGTGTTAAATGTTCTGCCAAGCCACAGAAATGGGAAATTGTAAGTCCCACTTAGAGACGGGTCACAATCTGTCTGTTTATACTGATGATCTCCAAGAGTTAATAAAATGTAGAAGAGTCTGCAGTGGGCTTTCAAAACAACAGTTAGCTAGTTTCTACAGCTCCTCACAGCCAACCAAGTCAACGGGGTTTACAAACAACAGTGGAGGAAGTCTCAGCAAACCCTATGAGGGCGATAATTGTAATGATGGTTCATATCTTCACCCTATGTAATTTTATGGGAATTGAGAGTCTAGCCAAATAATAAGTTCCAGCCCTTTT
The DNA here is from genome assembly GCF_048564905.1 of Vicugna pacos. NCBI lineage: Eukaryota > Metazoa > Chordata > Mammalia > Artiodactyla > Camelidae > Vicugna > Vicugna pacos. The sequence continues at coordinate 93,292,537 of NC_133023.1, read as the reverse complement.
TATCTGCCTAGTTCCCAGCACACTCCCGAGGTGTCTGAGGCACTTCTCACCCTAACCTGTTACAGCAGATTGTAACAATAACAACGGTAATGACAAGTTCCCAATCTGCACAGTTCCCTTCATTAAAGGAGCCCAGGGAGCTTCAAAAACACTCATTAATGGAATCTGACAAAGCTTAGAAGGTGGGAAGACTCACCCATTCCCAGTTTTTGGGGGGCTAAGGAGAGACCAGGTCCCAGAGAGATGTGTCTCTCAAGAGACTTGAAGAGGGAGGGGAACTGGGGGTCCTGGGCTACCTTTATTCCTTGCGACCTGGGAGTCAGGTCCCGGGTTCTGGAACCACCCCTCGCCCCCAAAACTGCATGCTATTAGCAAGTCACTTCCCTTCTCTGGGCCTCAGTTTCCTTCCGTGCAGCAGGGTTTGAGCCAGAATGTTTCCAAGGTCAACCCTGACTTTGACCCATCGCCTGGCGGTGGAGGGCGGGAGGGGGGAATTGTTTCTCCCGCTTCAAGGTTTGGTCAGACTTGTAGCACAGCCAAGCGGCGGCGGCGGCGGCGGGGGCGGGGGCGGGGGAAGGGGAGAACGCCTGCCAGGGTTCCAAACAGGGCGATGCGCCACAAACACCGTATGATGGAAAGCAGGTCTGAGAAGGCCAGGTGACGCTCTAGGGCCAGCTTGGAGTCCCAAGTCCCTCTGGTGCCCGCAGAGAAACAATGAGAGTAATGCCAGTGTTTCCCCCTCCGAGCCCCGGAGCTGGGCGGTTAGGAGGGTCCTCCAGGCTGCGGGGCGGCAGCGGCGGGGGGACGGGGAAGCGGAGGTAATGAGACAGGAGGGCTCAGTCCGGCTTTGGCCCGCGGGCAGCGGGTCAGGTGGCCGCGAGCAGAAGGCCTGTGACTCGGACATGGGCTTCGGGACAAGTCCCCAGCCGCTCGGTCCCCCGGGACTCGGGCCTCTCACCCCGGAGAAGTTAGCCTTTCCTCTCCGGGTGGGGGGCGGCGGGCAGGCTCACCGCCTCCCGGGAGGAGGGAAGGAGGGAAGGAGGGAGGAGCCCGGCGGGGCGTGTTGCGCGAGGGAGCGCCGCGCGCCCGGTGCGGCCCCCTAGGAAGTGGATTTGGCCGCTCCGGATCCAACCCCGCTTCCAGGTTTTCTCCCGTCCCGGCCCTGCGTGCTCCCGCCCGTCTCCAGCCCCCCCGCCGCCCGCCCCCTCCCCCAGAGTGCCGCCCGCTGGGCCAAGTTTGTCGAGCGTCGCCGCGCACGCCGGCCAGTCAATCAGCGGCGGAGCTGAAGAGGGCATAGCCGTGCGGCCGAGGGCAGAGCGAGCCGAGCCGAGTCGAGCCAGCGGAGCGGACCAGCGCCGGGCAGCCCGAGCCGCGCGCCGCGAGCGCCCGCCGCCGCCGCCGCCGCCGCCCACGCCCTCCTCGGCCCCTGCGTTGCCTGCCACCTTCCCCTCCTTCCCCGCGCCCCTGTCCCGCCGCCGGCCAGTTCGCCCCGATCGCTGCCCCCGCGGAGCCCCGAGGTCACCGGCCCGCGCCTCCGCTCCCCTGGGCCGCGCACCGCCTCCACGCCCTCCTCCTCCTTCTCCCCCGGCCGGGCGCCTGGCACCGGGAACCGTTGCCTGACGCGCGAGGCCCAGCTCCACTTTTCGCCCCGTGTCTCCTGCTGCTGCTCTCCTCCTCCAACTCCTCCAACTCCCTCGCCCTCTGACTCCGCTCGCGAGCCCCCGACACCGCGCCCGCCCGCCACTTTCCGTCCACAGTCCCAAAGGTTGGAGCGCGTCCGCCCCGGCCCGCACCATGGCACGGTTCGGCTTGCCCGCGCTTCTCTGCGCCTTGGCCGCGCTCAGCGCCGCACTGCTGGCTGCAGAGCTCAAGTCGAAAAGTTGCTCGGAAGTGCGACGTCTCTACGTGTCCAAAGGCTTCGACAAGAACGATGCCCCCACGCACGAGATCAACGGTAGGTGGGAGCCCCCGGGAGGCGAGCGCCGGGACCGGCACTCCGGAGAAGGGGCCTCGGAACTCCTCGCGTCTCCCGCGCGGGACGCAGGTAGCCGAGAGGGAGAAATGGGCAGGCGCGCCAGAGGGACCCCAGGCGCAGAGCGTTTACCACGGCCGCGGCTGCCGCCAGTGCGCCGCTGGCGGAGGGGCGCCCACGAGTTGCCAAGTGCCACTCCCGCGCTCCGCTTACATCCCCCATCCCCTCCCGCGGTCTCTCCAGTCCCAGGAAGGGCTCTGGCCCGCAAAGTGCGTGTCACCGGCTCCCTCGCCTTTTCCGGGTTATACTCCTTACTGGGCTCCCCGCTTTGTTGTGTGTGTGGCGAGCGGCCGGGTAGGGGGTGTGGGGGTCACCAGTAGGGGTGCCTTCTAGAGCTTGCCAGATTCCGGGGAGCGCAAAACGCAGACCTTGAATTAATGTTTCATTGATCTTTAAAAACCCATTCCCCATCACTCTCCCACCGCTGACATGGATTAGGAGTTTGAGTGGGTCCAGCGGCTTTAGAAGTCGCCTTTAAAAAGCAAACGACTCTCCAGCCCTCCAGATCGTGACTTTTGGGAACTCTCCTGCTTTCCGGAAGGTGTTGGATGAGGAGGGTATTTCCCCCGCCCCTATTTTTCTCACCTCACTGTAAGGGTTAATTGCACTTTAAATTACAAACCTTTGAAAGGACTGATTACAGGAAACCCGAATCTCAGTTTGGAGATGGTTATGCAAATGGAGACGACTTAGCCTGTGAAAAAGTTTACCGGATTTCGGCGCTGGGGGTGCGTGGGGTGTTTGTGAAAGCCCTTCTTGGAGCGCTGAGGAGGCAGCTTTCCGGCGGGTGCCCTTCGCCCCTCCTCGCCCGGCGGGCGGTGGTGGCGGGGCGGGTCCCCTCTGGGTTGCACTCACTCATTCGCCAAGGCCAACTGTTGCGCGCAGCCCCGCGGGCCGCGCTGGGGCCAGCGGCGGCGCAGGTAGCCTGTTCGCCCCGAGGGTTCAGAAAGAACCACGAATCTAACTGGCTGGTGGCCAGCATAACCTAACGGAGAAATGAGCGATTCGAACCCCGGGGGCCAAGCCTCCATTCCGAACCTTTCATGGAAGTGAGCAGAGCGCGCCTTTGCCTCGTGGTGTTGGTCACCCGGGTGGGGCGGGCAGGGGGCCGGCAGCCAGCAAAGGAAATAGTGTAATTTCAACCAGGCACTTCCAAAGGCTTAGGAAGACTTGGGGGTCATTTTTTGGAAGGGCTATTAATAACCTTGGAGATTAAGTGCAGTCATCAATTACACATAAATTACAAAGGTAATTGAGGGAAGTTCCCGAGCACTTTCCGAGTGTGACCGGCATCTTTCTAGAAATAGAACCTAAGAAATCATTGGAGCAGCCTCGGAGCCCACGGCACCTTGGCAATTATCGGCTAACTTGCACGTTACTGATCAGAAACTGTTTGCCCTTGGGCTGTCTGTTTTTTGGGGAGCTCCAGTAGGTCTTAAGAGCGGCACGATTTTATTGGTTATAGAGCCCTTAAAAAGCCCTCTTTCTTTCCTCTCTCCCTCCGGGCCCGCCAGAAAAAGTGAAGTGAACCAGCAGCCAGTGAAGCTTGGGGGCTCCACAGGTCAGACTTGGGGTCTTTGTGCCCTGCACGGTTTGGGCCGGGGCCAGCAGAGATGATTGGCGTGAAGGTTACAATTGTCATTCCCACATTTTGAAGGGATAGATGCAGCGCTGCACTTAATGGGGGTGTGACAAGTTTTCATCTTCTACTTCTGCAAACAATATGTGCTTTTGAGGTGGACTGGAGGCATTCAGGGAGTGGGTTGTGATATTGCTCTCCTCACTTTCCAGCCTGGCTCTGTGCAGTCTCCTGTCTTCCGATGGCAGGACATCGTCCCCAGCCAGCATCTCAGGAAAAAGGAAGTTTGAAGGGTGCTCAAGGACAGTGCTAGGTGTCCCCTTTGATTGTCATGGTCCCTAGAAAACACCTGAGGAATATTTTGCATCAATGTCTCTCTGGTCATCTTCCTCCCAAAGGTAGGAGAATTATTAGTGACCAGCAGCAGGAAATGGAAGCTAATGTGCTCACACCCAAAACATTTTATTATTTTGTCTTGTCCTTCATCTCCCTCCCAGGGCTGCTGCTTTTATTTCCCCTTTTGAATGACCTACTGGACTGCATTCTCCTGAGGAACAAAGGAAGTGCCTTTTTAGCTGGAATCCTTGGAAGACCACCAAGGACTTTAGCTCATGCAGTGCAATTTCGCACCACTTTCAACAATAACAAAAATGCATGACTGAATGGCTCAAAAATGTGGAGTGTTAGAGGCATTCATTTGAGTCTAGGACACTGTCACAACACAGACAGACCCAAGTAAATACCTTTAGACGGCCAGTATAGAAACAGGGGTAATCTTTACCATCGCTCTGGCCTCTCCAGATGCATACATTATCCTTGTCTTCCCTGCGCTACAGTCGGATAACTTTGGTCATTTTGGAGAGCATAGTCAATGTGGTGACTTGAATGAGTTAATTGCCAGATACTTTCCTGGGTGGCGGGGGAAGGGGAGGATGTTTTCTTAAGTGCAGAAACTCCAGGACTGTGTTCCAGGCAAAGGGTCACAGCGTCTGGGTGCCTCGCCCCAGGCTTAGCCCAAGTTTAAGGTTTGACTTCCGACGGCCTTGCACTTGCCTTCTAGAGGTTTGAACAGGCGTTAAGAATATTTCACGCTCTTAAGGGCTCTCAGTCTGTTAAGATCATAATTAAGATAATCTGATGTGCTCTCAAGGGTGTCAGGGAGTACATCATGCTGACAGGGCCTCCAACCGAGGTCCTACATTGCCTGTCTGCTTGACCTCTGTACTTACCAAATAATGGGTAGCCCAGAGGCCATGATCAAAAGGGATCTTTAACACAAAGGATAGGGTTTTGTTCAGCTTTCAATGGGCATAATTTTTGGAGCACCTACTAGGTACAGTATTCTGTGCCCAGCATCTTGGAGGCAGCAAGAAGGACAGAAGAGCCTCTGCCACCGGGACCTTTCCAGGTAGTAGGGAGATAATCTGTGCACACACATGATTGGAATTCAACATGGTGTGTGATAAGTACTATGTGAGTGGTACAGATGAGGAGAGGGAGGTTCCTGGAGAGTTCCCAGGGAGAAGGGATTTGGGACTCAGGTATTCACTCCCTAATGGTAGTTCAGTAGTAAAAATAAATATTATTAATAATAAGAAATTGTAAAATCTTACCGTTCTCATTGTGCCTCCCTCCATAAGGCCAGGATAAAGGATATACAACAATTGGCCTTTTATTGCTACTCTAATCTTTGTTTGAAATTGTCTTGCAGGGTGAGACAGTCGGTAAGAAAGCTTCTTAAGCTTGTCAGAGGACCCTTCCACAGTGACACGGAATGATACCAAGGAGGACTTGGCATCATAGTTGCGATTTTGGAGTTTTTATTCTCGTGTTCCCATTTTTGTTCCTGAGCAGTGCACGTGTGAGCATGCACGCAGGCACATGCATACCTCAAAGGATTCTGGGAATCACGGAAACTCTGTTAGGGCTACACGGGAAAACCTGTGTTTTGGAGAGGTAGGAATCCTTTCTGATACTGAGTTAATGATTGCGTGTACGACACAACGTATGGCTTCAAGAACTGTATTCCCTCTTAACCTACTTTCAGTAGATGGGGTGGATTTTGCAGAGAACTGGTAATTTTTCTTTTCTGTTGAAATCGTCAGTTTGGCTCCCCGTGTTTAACTTGAGAAGAGGCTCTCACTGAGCCGCAGGGCCTGTCGGTATAGAAATCGTCCCATGTGGTATAGGAACTGTGCTCAACAAAGAGCTTAGTAAAAGTTCTGGCTTATGCAGCTCAATCTCTAGTTAGAACATACAAATAGAAAATGTTTGATTCAGCATAATTACTATTTTCTTTTTTTATTTGACTCACATTGGGTTGCATGCAATTTCCGGATTAGCTGGAGACTAGACTGAAGAATGAAAAAGGAAGTTTTTTTGTTGTCTCAACAAGGGAAACAATATCAGTGTTAATCTAAATCAGTTGGAAGCGAGTCTCTGGCTCCCCAATAACATTAACTGTTTTAGCACTGAGCTGGTTCCCATATATGTTCAGCAAAAGTGCATTTTGACCTCATGAGAAGAGCGTGCAGCTATTAAGTGCCTGCCCTGGGCCTGGTCCTAAATGGATCATCTCATTTAAAGTCCCCAACAACCATGTGAAGTCAGAATAATTACTATTTTCATCATGATCATCCCCATTTTATTGGCAAGGAAACAGTTAAAGGGATTTAGAAGTATATTCATAGTCTCACTGCTAGTGGCTGTTAGAGGTGAAATTTGAACCCAGGTATTCTCTGACCCAGAGCACAGTCTGTGCTATGTTATGCAGAGAATAAAAAGGTATCTTCCCAACTCCCTTAGAGGGCTGGTTTAGGAGTATAAGCTATGAGAAGACTGGCATCTAACTAGAAAAAGACCATCATCACAGCACCATTCTGATGCTGTGGTAGAAAGATCCAATCATGTCCTTTGCCAGCAGAGTGTTGTACCCAGACAGTCTCATGTTAGGAGTAGAAGAAATATAAATTGTATTTCTTGGGCCATAGGGAGCTGATAATAGTTTCTGAGGAGGGGAAGGTCATTAGTCAAGCTGTTTGGAAGGTAACTAGTGGCACTGCAAATTAAGGGTTGGTGAGGCAAGGGAAAGCTGTTGGTCAGGAGGCTGTTTTCAGCAGTTTTACTTGCCTTTGGTCTATTTCACACCCCCCCCCCCGCCTCATTCCATCGGCCTCCTTTCCTTACGGTGGTGCTTTGCATGGAGTCTTCATCCCTCTGCTTTGAGCTTCCATGGTTCCAAGTATCAAGTGATAGTTTCATTGAGTCACTTCTGAACTCCCCAGGGTTATACGCCCTCTTCTGAATTCCTTGCTTGAGTCAGATCCGTGGTCTTTGCACACAGCTGACTTATTTCATAGTGGTGTGTGCAGGCACGTGTGTGTATGTCTTCTTGCCTCAACTGTAAGCAATCTGAGGACAGATGGCAGCTCCTGGCATTTTGTGTGCCCCGTAGTCATAGTACCAAGTGCGATAGCGTGGTGCAGTATTTGTTAAGGAAGTGAGGAGGATGCCCTAGACAATTTTACCGCATTCTCTGACAGGACACCGATGCTATAATGGGATTATGCTGCCTTGATGATAGATTGTCATCTCATGGTCTCTTGGTCTCCTGGGCAGCCTTTGGGTCTAAACATTCTGAAGTGAAATAAATTTCAAGTAAATCTCCTAGAAATGTTGGTATAACTTGGAGAATGTTTTTATTCTTTGGGGGGAGTACTTGCCTTCACCACTTCATTAATAACCGAGTGCTATTGGGATTCTTCAGAAAGATTCTGAATTCTGTTTTTCTTCCTGCCTTGAGGTATACTTCTTAAAGAAACAAACAATTGAGGCTTTTGTGATTAGGCAACTTAGCGCAAATGTAGAAGAGTAATTTAACATATTGGATTCAGCACGTAGAGCTCTTCAGTGCACGCCACTTACCTTTTTAAAAATAAAATCTCAAGTTTTTTTTTTTTTACCAAGCTAAAGAACACAGGCTTAAGGATATCAGAATATTTTGTATAAGCAGACACGCTAAAATGTGAACAGGTAAAAACTAGCATTTTCAATTCCACTTGGTTAAACATCTGTTGCTTACTATAGAGAACATGAAAGTGCAGAAAATTCATGAAGCGATTCCATCCTGGAGGTAATTTGAAATATTATATTTAAGTTCTGATGCATTTAAATCAGCAATCTGGTGGGAGCGAGAAATCAAAGAGATCCATCAGCCAGGTATTCAACTTTTGAAAAAGAACCTCTAACAAATGTTAGAAATTAGGGGAAAAAAATTGAATGGAAGAGTTAGAAAAGTCAGTAACCTCCAGGAAGCCTGGAAACTATGTAAAAACATCTTATTGGAAGCCCAGATAAATGTGTGCCAGACATCAAAAAGACCAGCTGCTTGGGGGAAGAAAAAAAGAACCCGGCATGACGAACTGGCAGAGTAAAAGAGGCTGCTTCAGGGAAAAAGGCATCTTTCACAAAATGGAAAGAGTCTAAGGCAGGAGATGAGGGAAGTCCTGGAGGTATGGCAGGGCAGGGCAGGTACTAACTGGAAATTAAGTGAGCTGAGAGAGAATTGGAGGTGAACCTTGCCAGAGATTGGAAAGAGGAGGGCCCATGAGATGATAATGGTGAAAAGGGTGGGCTGAGTCCAGCCTCTCTGAAGAAAAGCAGTAGGGCTTCTTGAAGGGGAAACCATGGCTGATGAACCTCCCAGAGTGAAGGGAAAAGAAGCAAGTGGATACAGGGAAACAGACATAACCTCGTTTAGACTTTCAAGAATTAGGCAATGGGATTCCAAGGCAAAGTCTGTTCCGAAAATGCGTTTACTTTGAGATGGGTGGGGATGTTGGTTTATTGAAAAGAGAAAATAATAGTGGGAGAGAGGGATGGGGGAGAGGGAAGAAACCCCCCTGTCCTCAGTGGAGTAGTTTACACGGAGAGGACATGGTTTCTTGGAAGGAGCCCTTCTAGCCTAGCTCTGTGACAGGTGAGAGTTGTCTGCTACCTTTGGTGAGGTTCTTTCTCCTGTGTTGGAAAAAATGGGGGGAGGGGGGTGGCTAGAAGACTGGATTACATCAGGGATTCTCACCTCTGGCTACATGTTACAACCACCTGGAGAGCTTTTAAAATCTACTAATGCCCAGGCACCACCCCAGACCAATTAAATCATACTTTCTGGCAGTGGGGCTAGGTCATGGTAATTTTTTTAAAAGCTCCTAAAAAGTGGTGCTAATGAGCAGCCATGGTTGAGAACCATTGCCCTAGATGATCTCTGAGGTCCCTTGCATCTCTGAGATTCTGTGATTCTAAATTTCCCAGTGAAATCTACGAAGTATCATCTCAGAAGAGTTTTAATTTAGAGTCGATGCATTCATGTTTTAATTTTGGCCAACGTGGGATGAAGAGGAAGGTCTGTTAAACTTGGAAAAAAATATTTTTTAATCAAGATGCAAGTATATGCCATCACCAGTGATGATTTGCTGAGGGTAGAGAAATAAGACTAGGACCTTGAGTGTACTTTGGAGAGAATTAGAAAGGAATCCAGTCTTGCTGTTGTTTATTGATTAAGTGTCAGTGTGCTAGGTGATATCTCTTCCCTTTCTCTTTATTGGTAAAATAAAAAAAATCTCTTTATCCCTTACTTTAATGTCCTCTTTGCCATGTGTTTATTCTCTTCAAGTATCTTATCAAGAAATAGAAGTACAGTAAATCCCTAGGCTTCTGGCCGGCACAACCATCCAGAACACAGCTGGGAATGTGGAAGTAAGCAGATAAACTAAATGATAGAAGCAGCTGTCATAAATGCATTCTGCTTGGAGAAAAGGCCTTCAGAAATGTTATCATCCGCAATCATTGATTGAATAGCTCTTCTATCAAGAGCAGAATGCTAGGTGCTGGGGATTCAAGGAGTTACTTTAAATCAAGTAACAGAATCAAGCTTTTGAGGCACTTAGATTCAAATTAGGTAGATAACATATGCCTTTAGGAAATATATTGTTTAAATCTTATATACCCTTTTCAGATCAGCTTTTTTCGTATAGTAATGTGCATTTAAGAAGCTTCCATATATTTTCATGCCCTGATAGATTCCTTTTATAGTGCTGAATAATATTCCATTCACAGAATGTACAAGAATATATTGTAGCAGTTCACCTACTGAAGGACGCCATGGTTGGTTTTACATTTTGTTAATTATGAATAAATATGTTATAAATAAAAAAATGAGGTAGGTAGGGTTTAAATGTGAGATGATAAAAAGCTTAGGTTATCTACCTTTGCCATCCAGGGCTGATTAGAAGCAGCAGGTAGTACTGGTAGGAGAGTGGAGGGGTCAGAAGAAGCGATGATTTTTGAGGCAGACAAGACTTGACACCTGGGAGAAGTGAGGGATGACAGCGTGAAACAGGCCGGGGGGCCAGAAGTTGATCAGGAGACCCAGAACTTGCTGATCCTTGGCAGTTTGAGACCTTTTAGGATGGGCTGGCACCTCTGTAACCCTGAAGGGCCCTAGTATATTTCAGAGCAGTATTAAATAATTGCATTTGGTATATTCTGATTTCAAAGTTCAGAAAGTATATTTTGGAAAGAGTGGATGTTATGTGAAATACAAAAATTGCTCTTAAAAGCAAATTACCTTTTTAGAGCATCTACTTTCCCACCAGTGCTGGGCCAATAAGGAATCAATTCTATGTGTCAGTTTGTCCTTTCCTTAAAAAAATAGGTTAAAGGCTGTATATTATTCCTTCAGTGGCTTATTCATGTCAGAGCTTTTGGGTGGTAATTTTGTTCATCTGCACCTTCTAAGTCCTCTAGAACATCCCAGGTAGATTTTGTTCCTACTGCTGTTACTGCCTGCTGTGCTCAGCTTGGGAAACTGTCATTCTGACCTGAAGTCACAAAAGGCAAGAGTTGGTTTTTAGTTAGAGGTGACAGGTTTTAAATATTTGAATATTGGTTTCTCTTTTAAACATTTACCAAACTCAGTAAATGTATAATCATATTTAAAGAAACACTAGAAGTTAAGGACAGGAGTGCTGTATTCAGAATGAGGACACATTTGATGGTCCTCATCTCTGAACATGTGGCTATTTGAAGCTTTAAAAAAAAAAAAGTCCTCACCCGATCACACCTGATCCAGACAGCGCAGCTTGAGTTTCTATCACACTGCGAGGCACACACTAGGTGTCTGAGACATGTTTGTGGTTCCAAAATAAGTTCTGGCATGATTTGTGACTTTTGTACTCATTCTAGGAATGAATATTTCTATTCATCCCTCCCTTTTTAAGTCAATTCATTTATTTTCAGCTATTTAATTTATTTTAAAATTTCTAATACATTTCAGTCTCAGATGCCTAAGAAAGGAAAAAAGAAAGTGGTTTTTTTTTTTCCTTTCTGTATTTTTTAATCCTAGACCGTAGTGTTCCTTCCTAGCTTGCTTGGAGGTGGGAGCTAAGTGTTTCATGTGGTTTATTTTAATCCTGGTAGACAAATGGTTACTGCTTCTGCCATTGTCTATTCCAGACATTAACAGGAACTCAGCTCTACCTGCAGATGTGCTTCTAGAAGAAAGAGCCTTTGCTCCTGTTCCTTGCTTTAACCTCTCCACCGGGTGCTCACAGCCCTCCTCTCTAGGAAGCTCAGGTTGGGCTCCAGGCAGTGTTGCTGTCTCTGTCTAGTCTAGCTGAAGGTCACCTGATCCCCCTCCCCCCCTTATCCCAGCCATTCTTTTCATGGCCATCCTTTCTTCTGGCAGCTACTTTGTCCATTGGCTGTCACAAGCCTCTGAGCATGACTTCTTTCTTGATGTTGGGCTTTTGTCTACAGGAGCAGACTGGGAAGTGGTTTCTTTTGGACTGCAGAGGTTTCTTTAGTTCTCCAAATCCTTGACGTTGGCATCCCAGCAAGCATTAAACCAGAGAAAAAGTTTTTCCCTTCAGTTATTGTTTTTTTTTCGGTTCCACCACATGGTTTGTCTCCATTGAGTTTTCAGTCTGATGTTTGGTTAGAGATGAAAACAAAGCAGTGTGTCCTTGCAAACTGCAGTGTGAAGCGTGTGGTTAACAGTTACTACTTGCAATGGTCCAGTCTGAGTGGGAGTATCATTTTTCTTGGCAGTCACTTCACAGAAAGTCCTGTTTCTTTGGTGCCAGAATAAGCAGTCATTACATTCCTTACAATTTATAGTCAAATTATTATCTACTATTGTTAAAATTGCCTTAATTATAGAATATTTCCCCATGCTAAGATTTTAAAAAGCAAAAATAAGACAGCTTTTCACTGGTGTACTTCAGAAATACTCCTTAAACATCACTCTCTTACTAGGATGTTGGAGGCCATGATAAGGAATGGTTTTTCATGTTTATGGGAAGAATTTTTTTCTAAAGGGTGCAGTGGGTTTGATTTCAACTGAATTTGAACTAAAGGCCCCTAGCTGGCTGGTTGGTTAATACTCTGCCTTATTTATCCCCAATTTGGAACTAACTTTTTTTCCCTGCCCCTTCAGGTCTGATGGGCCTGAATACATTCTGGGAAGAAGGCTTTACTGGGAGGTGGGAGGTGGATTGATCATTAAGCCATGTGGCTGTCTTGTATCTTTCAGATGGCCTTGTATCTTTCAGGTTGGAGGGCAAATGAAGAAATCGGGACCTTCCAAAATGACAGATTGTGTCAGTTTTCTTGTGATCTGACCGAAGATTTAGGTGACTGGGTGGGAAATGTTTCTGTGTAGATGCTCTTTCATAATCTCTATCTTTGGGCTCTGCTTTCAAGATGCATCCAAGGAGCTGTCCTCTTAAACCACCTCGATAACTACTGTCTTGATCTCATCCCCCATCACCTCTTACCTGGATTATCGCAGTTGCCTCTAACTAGTCTCTGCTCTGGCTCTTGCTCCCTCTCCACCCCCCCACCAGTCTGCTCCCAGCACTTGAGCCAGTGTGACTCTATTCTGTTAAACCTCCCTCAGATCATATCACTTCTCTGCTCCGAATGCTCCAGTGAGTCCCCTTGCCACCCACACCGAAAGCCAAAGCTTGAGGCCTTGCAGAATCTGTCTGTTGCCCCCTCCCATGCTAGCCCACAACGACTTCTCTTTTATCGCTCTCCCCCTGCTCTGCCCCTCAGGGAGGACTCTGTCTTTCCTCAAGCACAGCAGGCACGTTGGGGCCTTTGGGCTTATTCTCAGTGCTTGGGACACCGCTCCCAGACAGCAGCATGGCTCCCTTACAGGTGTCCGGGCTTTGCTTGCCCTTCATCTTCATGGAGAAGCCTCTCGGGACTTCTGTGTAAAACAGACCCCCCCCCCATTCGCTCCATTCTCACAGTCTGACCTGAGGACAGGGACTTTGCCTCTTTTATTCCCTGCCCTATACCCGGCGTCTAGCACAATTGCCTGGAGCTCACAGATGTTTGTTGAATGAATGCACGACCGAGTCCTTGTAAGTAGGGTGCTCTTTACCCTCCGAAAGCGGTTTCCTAACTAAGAGCATCCTACCTGTGAGTGTAAAGCTACCCATTGGAACTTCCATCTGCAGAAAGGGGTGCCTAGGCTGAAGACTCACTCAGCAGCTGTTTACTGAGTGCCTCTGAATTGACAGGCATGGTGCTTGGCCCTGGGGATAAGGTAGCGACCAAAGAGGACATAGGCCCAGCCTTGCGTGCAGGGAGCTCCCAGTCTAAAAGGTGAGGCAGAGACTGACTCGGTAATTCTATAAGTAAGTATTTAGTTAGAATTGTGATAACCCCAAGGAGAAGCCCTCGGTCTTGGGTGAATGACAATTCAAGTGAAGCCTAGTGTTCTAGAACATTTAGACTCCTCATTTTGGCCCATGGGGCTCGTCTCATTTCCCAGGAGATGTGCTTTTTACACCATCTCACCCTCCCCACCCCAGTGCAGGTACTTGGATCACAGGGTCTGTTCCTGTCAGTGGGTCCTGGGACAAATTTGGGAGGACTGGTGGAGCAGTGCAGGGGAGATGGGCCTAAGTTAGCAAGGCTTCCATGGAGCATCTTGTCTGTTTATGTACCTTGGTCATCATTTTAGGGGTTGGGCTTATTACATGGGCACCAGAAGATGTACAGTGAACTCTTGTGTCACTCTGCATTGCAATTTTTTGTTTTCGGAGTGTTCTGCAGAGGAACCACCCAGGACTGTTGTACCAAAGCCTCTGGGTTTCTGTGAAAGGTCAGTGTCCACTTTTAGTCCCATAGAGACAACAGGAATACTGGTTTTTCTGAATAGTGAGCAGCTCAAAACAAAGCCCTCTGTAGTTGACTGTTACAGTGGCATTCTGGTTCCGCAGAAATGGACCAGATGCTCCTGCCCCTGCCAGTTGCTAGTAGGATTCCTTCCTCTCTGCCTTTACTAAGGGCAACCAAGTGTGCAGGCCTCTGGGACAAGAGGAGGAGACCCTGGCTGTGAGAGGCGAGGGCAAAGGCTGGCCAGGGAGATAGGATTGGAAGCAGATGCAGCCCAAGTGATAAGTGTTCTGGCAGTTATCATCCTAACAAGATGGGAAGGAGCATTCCCTGCTGTTACACTGAGCCCTGGAGGACCAGGTTGTCCCCATTTCGAGAAAGAGGGTTTTTTTAGAATTTTATTTAATTTTTTAAAATGGAAATAGGACTGATGGTTTTCAGAATTTTAGATGAATACGGTGGATAAAAATAGGGCCTTATTTTTGTTCATATGTTCAGACATTCCGAGCTCTAATGAGGAACCCTGAGGCTGAGTTAAGTATGGGTGCCACCTTGCATGCTTGGCAGTTTTACCTGAAGGTACATGAGTAGTCATGAGACCCCAGTATTCCCAGTGTCTCCTGGTTACTAACCAGTGGCTTTCACCATCTTCTAACCCAGACCTCTCCTGCTACACCAAGGGCAGACTATATTGTGGTGATAAAGGCTGAAGCCCCTAGCCCCTCTTTTAATATGGTGAACTGACTTCATCTGTAGTAAATGGATGCATGTATTTGTATGCAAGGGCCAAGTCTTACTTAGATATGCAGATTACAGTGTGCTTTATTTTATATCTGAATTTAAATATGAAGATTTTGGCATATACCGTATTTTAAATACTATAGGCTTGCGTTATCATTATATAAGGATAAGTTGCCTGATTAAACATAGAAATAAGTAATTTGTTTCTCATCCAATCAAGCAAATGGTCCATACGTGATGACGTACTCATGGTGTGGACTAAGATGTGTGAGTTCATGCCAGGGCAGACCAATCCTTAGCTATCTAAACATAGCTTTAAGTTTAGGGAAAAATGATTAATTGTCTTTGCTTTTATTTTTAAAACAGACACAGCATGTACCATTTTCACCAATAACCTCTTAGAGTGTCTTTGGGAGCCCTGGGATTTTCTTGGTTGCTTTTGAGCTCAAGAATGAAGTAAAAGACAGTGAGATTCTGGGATAATGGAGGCTGAGGCTAAGCTTGTTTATCTCTGCTGGATCTGTAATAAACGGGTTTGCTAAGCAAGTGAATGGTGTAAATATGCTATCAGGAGATGTTTAACACCTGCATAGGGGAAGTGAGTGTTTCCATACACCTCAGAAACAGCCATTTTAATTGGAACCATTGTGTTAAGTACAAATATCTCTCTGTTTATTGAAGTAGGGTCTCTAAGTTGTTTTAAAACTTCCAGTGGGGGAGGGGCGTCACTTTGTGTTTAAAAGTGTTAAGTCTGCGTTTCTTTAAAATATTGTGTAATTCAACCCATATTCCATCCAATTAGTCAAATTTATAGAAGGCATTTCTATAATTGACCATATCAACATGAGAGACTAATGGCAGCTCTGCTGTTAGGGCAGGCTATTTGTTTTCCTTCTTGAAGTCCCAGCAGCTGTTGTAGCCTCATATTTTGCAGAAAAGGAAAAACAACCAAAAAAATTGAGACGTGTTTTTCATGTGAGAGGAATGCAAGCTGATCACTAAGAATAAAGGGAAATGATTGCATTTGGCGCAGTTATTAATTTCAGAAATGTCTTTGAATCTGTGCTATATGCTTGAGTGTTACGCCAGTGCTTTGTGGCTTCCTGGGGTGACATTTAAAAACTGTGAGCTTTAATTCGTGTATTTTGCCAAATATAAATTGCCTCTAGTATTAAGTATTTTTCTTAACAAAAATGGATTGTAAAGGAATTTTTCACCATTTTCAAGTTACTTCATGTGTGATCAAACCTAGTATTTTCATAGTAGTGTGTATTCATTCAGTAGTGGACACTCTTGTGGAAGAAACCTTAGCCTCAACTGCAGACAGCTTGCAAGGGACCATTAACGTGGCCTTAAAGTATTTCACTTGTGATGGCCATCCTTTGAAATGAAGGAAAATTTTGATCATTAATTTAAAAACGAAAGACTAGCAGGGCATTTTTACTCCATGTAAATGTAAAATGTTGATTTCTGCAGATACCACGTAACTGCCGTTATGTTTCTTAGTTGTATTGAATTCTGTCCACCGAAGCAGTTGACTTTTGTGCTCTTGTTCCTTTTTAACCAATTTATTATAACCTTGACTAGGCCTTCCTCATCTCCTTTCTCCTCCCTTCCTCTCCTAGTATTTATTTTGTTTAATCAGTCAATATTGATAAATTTTTTTCCACTTAAAAAAAAAAACCACCCAAGAAGAAGCTAACATGATTTCATCAGCCCTCTAATTGCTTTACTAATGGAAATCTGTTGGTCCTTTCAACATCAAGGGTGCAGTTTTAAAAGGAGCTAGTGACCGATTCTTCAACCATATGTCTTTAATTTTTAAAAATCTGGCAGGGCCTGAAACTTTGAGAAGTCACGTCATTTTCTTCCAAGGTTTTAAAAATTTAATTGTAATATAAACCCTACCTCTTTCAGATTATTTAAGCCATATTCAATAAGATTCCTAAAAACATAGTGATAATTATTATTTTAATTACAATAGTAGCATTTACGGAGAGCTCATGATGGGTCTTTTTGGAAAGCGTTATGTAGATTAACCCATTTTATTTTATTTTATTTTTGGGGCAGGGAGGTAATTAGGTTTATTTATTTATTTTTAATGGAAGTATTGGGGATTGAACCCAGGACCTTGTGCATGCTAAGCATGCACTCTACCACTGAGCTATACTTTCACCTTTAGATTAACCCATTTGATATAAACAGGAAATAAAAAGACACATGGTGAAAGGAGAAATGGAATAAGGAATTCCAAAAGCGAGGCTGTGACGGTGAATGGGCCATGGACACTTGACTGGTAGGCTTTCTAGGGAGCGTTTATCTGATGAAAAGGAACCTGACAGTTCTTCAGGCGAGACGTTTTCTTGTTGTTACTAAATCTAGGATTTGTTATAGAGATTCTTACAGAAAAGACATTATAAACAGTGTAATAAGCAGTGCCGTCAACATGATTTCATTTCTGGTACTGATCTCCCATAAAAGCCCAAGAAACAACATTCGAGAAATTCAGTCCGACGTTCAAGTCCCTGGTGTTATCTTCAGCCTAAAGAATTCAACCCTTCCTATCTTTATCGGTAACTGCTTCCTTTCTGTGTATGAATTCATATCTCTGGTTCTCTGAGTCAGAGCTCTCCTGGGAAGTAGCTAACAACACCATGATAACAGCACAAGTCCAGCCACCTACAGTGTTCAGAAATGCAGAGAGAGCTAACACAGGGAGAAGTGAGGGCCTGTGGTCTGAAACCGCTTTCGATCTAGGAATTGAAACGGTTTTGGGGAGTGGGACAGCATCTTTGATTCTTTAGCCATTTTCCTTCCTTCCTGTCCTAACTCGGCCCTCAGGACTTTGTACCTGGCACTCAGAATTGTCAGTGACGTTTGGCTTCCAGAGATTACTGTTTATGGTAGGTTAAATTTTTTCCAGTTGAAAAGATGATATAACAATGACAATAAAGAGTAACTTTTAAAAATATTTTTAAGTTTATTTATTATTGTATTCCTTAATTTTGGCTGTGGGGGAGAGGTAATTAGTTTATTTATTTTTAGAGGAGATACTGGGGATTGAACCCAGGACCTCGTACATGCTAAGCATGCAGTCTACCACTGAGCTATACCCCCCCTCTTTGAGCTATACCCTCCCCCTAGAGTAAGTTCTGTATCTTTTTCATATCACAGTCCAGTCCCCATTTACAGGTACACCGTTGTATGTGGTGTGAATAATAGTACATACTGCTTGGTATATCTGCCATTTTTAATATAACATGGAAAGTGCTTCTCTGGTTCTATACAGTTCAGATTTTCAAATGGCTGTGTAATATTCCCTGAAGTTGATATACTATAATCTATTTTATATACCCCATATGGACGTTTAGTTATTTCTGGTGGTTTGTAAATGTACGTGCTTGTGTGTACTTCATTTTATTTTATTTTTCGTGCCTTTTAAATAATTTTTAATTAAAGCATAGTCGATTTATGTATTTGGTTTTGTACTGAGGACAGCAGTGATCATTTTCATCCCTATATGTTGGATTTCTGTTGAATATCTTCCTTAAGTTAAATTTTTGTAAGTTTCTGGGTTTTGAACAAAACTTTCGAAGGTTTAAAAAAAGGGGAACAATCCCCATGTGCCTAAAGCCTGACGGCGGCATACACCAGACTTCTGTGTTCCAGGCACGTAGGGAAAGGAAAGGAGAGGAAATCTAACGTTTAGCTCAGGGAGTTAGTTGGTCAGCAGGAAGAATTCAGTATTTTTTTTTCCCCCAGCATTTCCCAGATGCACCCTCTCTCAGCTCCTGCCAGAAACCTGCATGTACTTTGGTTCCTAAAAACCGAGTTCAGCAATATTCCCAGAAACAGCCAAACTGTTGGCTGGTGGGCAGGGGATTAAACCCAAAGCGAAGAAGTTAGTTGAAAGGCAGTGCCTTTTTCTGTGGTTCTTCTGCCCTTTGATTGGAGGCGGGGTTCCTTCCCCACATGTCTGTGTGTCTCACTTTAAAAAAACAAAACAAAGGGGGAGAAAAACCCAAACAAAACCCTTCCTAAAACATTTGTCATCTAAACAGAACTTACTCAAAAGTAGTGTCATTGTTTCTCAGAGGAGTGGCTTGTAAGAACCCTCATTCTCCCTCCTCTGCCAGTTTTTTTTACAATGCAAAGATTTTATGACTATTAGTTGTGAAATGGCTTAATTCAGCTTCTAATTCTTTATGGAAAATAACTTGGCTATGCCTGATGTCCGTCTCTGGTCAAAGGGCGTTTCCTGTGTCATTGGCTTCCACGGTTTGTCTGCTTTCAGCTTTGTGATCTGGAGGGTACAGTCTCGCCTTTTAAATTGTCTGCTTCATCTTTTATCTTTCAACAGGTCCTGGAAAGAAATCATCCAAAGGCTTCTTTCCACTGTCAGTTTTTGAAAGATCCAAAGGCTGGCTTTATTTTGACAGGTGGCTGGTGAAAGAGGTGCTTACGGGGCGGGGTAGAGGAGGAGGGGCGTCTAAGGGCAGGGAGAGGAGAGAGGTTAGCTGCTTTTTAGGGGCTTTCTGACACATGGCGAGTGAGCATTATGCTCTTTTTCCTCAACTGGTCCTTGAAAGAGGACTTTGCCAACAAGACCTCCAGTTGGAAGAGAGCTGTATCCTTAGGACCATTGCTGGGTCTTTGCCTTTTACTAGGGCCCCTTCTGTGGGGCCAGAATTAGGATTGAGAGAAGATTCAGCTAGGTAGACGAATCTCCTGTGATGATGAACAGAAGTGATACATCATTCAAAAGCTAGGTGTCCTTATGCGGAGGAGCTGTACCTTTGGATCAGCCCCAGAGACCAGGGCAGCGTGGTGTCTCAGAGGGTCCCGGCCACCCTGGTGTTCAGGGAGAGCTCTGGGTAGTCCTGATTGGCTTTAGCCGGGCTTGCTTTAGGGGATAGCACATTGACTGTGAACTGCCTACTGGATAAGTGAGCGCTTCTTTGTTAATAACTGAAGCAACTCCCATTGTCTTTTAACCTTTGATGATTAACAGCTTCCTGAGATGGTCACTTCTAGGGTCCATGGGCCTTTATGATGTCTTAAAGAGTTAGAGCTGTATCTGTATCCCTTTCAATCATCTGTCCCCAGCTACCCTCACTCCTCATCGCACTCTACCCCCAACCCTTCATCATTTCAGCTTCTCTCTCCTGAGCCTTCAGTTCAGTTTTATAGCTTGTCTCATTTGCACAACCCAGAATTAGACACTCATATTCCAGGTGGTTTGAAAAAAAGTAGACTTTTCTGATTCCCAGGCCCTCCCTAGGTAGGTGAACAATTTTTGGGGGGTATTGTTAACTACAGTATATTTAACGGATTACAGCCTGTTAATGATTAAGAACAAAATGTACAGTATAAACCCATTTAAAGAATTAACCAGTAAAACATCCAAAGCTACGGTAGTACATAACTGAAAGGATTTGGGATCCAGGAGGCTCTTTTCCAGACCTCCTTTTCTTTTTTCTTTTTTCTTTTTTTCTGCGGGGGAGGGTAATTAGGTTTACTTACTTACTTGTTAATTTTTTTTTAATGGAGGTGCTGGGGATTGAACCCAGGACCTCATGCATGCTAGTCATGCACTCTGTCACTGAACTATACCTCCCCCCCAGACCCCCTTTTCTTGCTCTAGCCCAGTCCTGGTTTTCAAGTGGCCTCTTGGGAGGAAACGGTGGTGATCAGTAAGGGTGAAAGCAGGGAGCAGAAAGCGGTCCACGTTGCCTTTTTGTCCTAGAACGCTGTTATAACAAAGGCTGCTTGGAGAGAGGGCCATCTGCTGAGGCAGAGAAAGCTTTCTGCCGTGAAGGGGGATGCTTGTTGCATGGTGTTTAAGGAATTCACTGTAAATTACAGAGCCTTGATCTCAAAGAAGATGGCTCAGTCTTCTAAATGAAGGCAGATGCTGGCAGTAACAGCAATAATGACAATTACAATTTGATCGGGGAGGGGTTTTGAGAAACTTGACAATGTACATAGCTTTTAATTCCTTTTGCTGACTTTTGCAGAAGTTCTCAGCTACTGAGTATGTTACTAGATTTCAATATTTACATTAGACTTGAAACCGACTTGTTTTGTTTTTCCCCTAAGTGGACACAAGCTATAACATGAACACATACACATAGCACCGCCAGGGGGGAGGGAGCCTTCCTCGGACTGGGAGTCAGGAAGCCCGGGCGCTGCTCCCTGCTCAGCCCCCGACCAGCGGGGTGATGGGCATTCAATAAGTCACCATATCGGCCTTGTTCCTGGTGTTCATAAAAGGAGGGCGTTGAACTAGATTATCACGAAGATCCTCTCCAGCTCCGCTAGTCTGCGTTTCACTTCCAAGGCGTTGAGAACTGATGAGATGATCTGGAAAGATAAGAGGAATACGAGGAAAGCCCTTTCCTCATTGCATATGTATTCTTGACTACAATACAACCTTGAAATGAGCAGTTCTGGGTAACTGAGCTTTCTGAATGCTTTTTGTCTCCCTCCTTGCTGTCAGCTGTCATTCTGGACTGCTGTCAGCACGCCCGCTTTTAGCAGCTCCTGTCCCTCCTTCTTGGCTGGTCCCTGTGGCCTGAGAAACCAGAGCACAACTCTCATCCGAATTCTATGCCAAGTCAGCATACATCAGCTGTAGGGGGGGCCCTCTCCTGTGACCCCAGCCTGTGGAATTTGGCTGATTAGAGCCTTTGGGGCTTATTTTTTAGGTTCCAGGTAGGCGATGTGCCAATCTATCCACTCTTGTCTCAGACTAGACATTAGATAATAAGCACGTTTCTTTTCTACAGTAAGTTGTAAGAGTAGGTGGAGGAGAGGAGGCAGTTAGATTGGGGAGGGGGCCAGGGACCCATAGGTATCCCAGGTTCGAGCCAGCTGGCTAGGTGTGTCTCAGAAGATGTGTCATTTGGTAAAAGATCAAAAAAGTGGTTTGGGGTGAAGAGCTTGGCAAAGGAGCTGGTGGAGAAAGTTGGGGTCACACTTGTAGCTTGGATTCTAAAGAGAAACCTGGCCCGGGTGTGCCCCTCTGCTTGAAGTAGGATGCTGGCGAGTCCAAGCTGCCTCTGCCAGCGTGGGTATGTTTCTGGTTGGCTTGTCTGGCTGGTGTCTGGAATGTTGCACATGAGCTTCTGAAAGGCCGACAGGCTGCTCGCTGTGACTCAGTGCATAGTCCCAGAGTGGGAATTTGAACCAAGCTATTCTTCCTTCAGAAGGTACAATGGCAAGGCCTTCACATCCAGCTTAGCTTCCTTATTCCAAATTTTCTTTCAGTTGCTCCTGCATGAGATATAAGTCAAATGATCAATCACTACATTCAGAATAGTCTCTGGCCATCAGACCAATAGCAGTACGTAACCTGTGATTCAGGACACTGGCCATATTGTGTGTTTTGTGGTCACAACACAGTCGTCTGGGGTCGATGCCCTCTACCCCCCCACCCCCAATCTTTCTACCTTCCCCGTTTTATGACCCCCTCTTCCCACACCCTGTACTCTTGTCTACATGGAGCGCAGACTGCTCATTCCCCAAGAACAGCTGGGACAGTCACATCTCCTCCTCACCAACCTTCGTATTTATGTTCTTTCTTCTGCCTAAATTTGCCCCTCCCTATTTCTGCCCACTGAGGAGTCTGCTTCTCTCTCAGCTCTTTGCATCCGTTTTCTCTAATACCCGTGGTTGGACATCTCTCCTTCCTCATAGCGTCTTGCTAGGAAAGAATAAATGGACAAAGGAATGGACATTAGAATAGTGAATTACTCATTCATTTATCCTGTAAGCATTTATTAAACATCATCTATTCTGCTCAGCTAAGTGGCAGTTACTAGGGATATAAAAATGAATAAGACAGATACAGTCTTAGTACTCAAAGAAATAATCCTCACCTTCTATTAAATTGACTATTGGTTTTATTACCTCTCCAGATTTGGAAGCTCCCTGCAGTCAGGCATCCTGTCTTGCTCAGCTCTGTAATCTCCCATCACGCCTTGCACACAGTCCCAGGGCCCAACAGATGTTCCTTAGCTTGATTTGAAAAACACCCAATTTTTTTCTCCATTGGAAAAAAAAGAGGGGCCTACATTCCCGGAAGTCCTTTCTAAAGTGTCATCTTTGGTGTGGTACTTTGATCTAACAACAGCAGGCATGTTAGACTTTGAAGCACATACTTCTCTGGACATCAAGTGGACTAAAGACACAGAGGGTTAAGGCCAGTCACTGCCAGGTTCAGGAAGGGTTTTCTTTTTACTATAAAGCCTCCATAGTGAGGACTGCTGCCCATTTGGACTCCCAGATAAGCGCACATTCCAGCCAGTCACTTGTCTTGTTATGCCCAGAGTCGCTAAAGTGCTTTAGCTGCAAGCCAGTGCATCTGTTGAAAAGATTTGATGCCATCTCCTCAGCTCTAGGAGAGTCCAGCAGTAGGATTGTCCCAGGAAGAATGAGGCTCTTAGACCACACAGCGGTGTCGGAGGAAACAGCTTCCAATCATCTACTTCTTGAGCTTAAGTCTGGCGTGAAAATAACACAGCTAGGGATCATTTACACTGAGTGTAAATGGATGTTCAAAGTTAGGAACCGAAGGGGAATTCGGTTCCAGCATTTGAGCCCTTCGCATCAGTGCTGCATCGTGTTAGGAAAATGAAGGGCTGCAACCTCCCAGGTCCTCTGTATCACGTGACTAATCACCAAACATTTCAAAGTATGCTGATGAAATTAAACCCAGCTCTCATTTACAGGAAACCCTGCCTCTCTCTAGTACAAATTATAGACTTATTAGGTTTATCTGGCAATGCCTGTCCTTTAAGTGCTATATAATTATTCCTAAACCTTTCAGGAAAGAATTTGAGAAATAATATTTTAAACCCATAAGCTATAATTCACTAACAAGGTGGAAATCTCATTTAGTCTTCTGTGCTTGCTGGCTGGCGTGCTTATTTATTTATTTAATGTTCAAAAATTTCACCTTGACTCACCAGAATTGCTTGCAGTTCTCTGCTGCTTCCACTCTGGCAGACAACCGTAAATAACAGGGAATTAATATCACTACAGAACGCTTCAGGACAATTATTTGCAGCATATAATTGAAACCCACTGCTGTTTTCATGCCGCATTACTACAATAACAGGAAATGCTGGGAGACCAAGGAGAGGCGTTCAGCCCACCCCAAGGATGTCTGTAGCCTTGTGAACTGAGGCTGATGTGTCACGGCCAAGTAAGATTTAGTGGACACACTAGAAAGCAGGCGACTGTCGGGACACAGCTGATCAGCAGTCATAGGGCAGGTCTGAGCCACCTGTTGGCCAGCGGGGTAGGTACCCCTCCTTTATGTGCTGCAGATTGCAGCTCCTGCAGCCACTGACAGGCTGGGTTGCATGAAGTTTCTTGATTGAACTCTCAGAGGGAGAGACTGGGGCCTTCTGGCTGCTGTCCCCCTCAAGTCCAAAGACAAAATCTGGTCTCTAATGGCCATGAGAATTAGCTTGGGGTCCAGAAGCGCTGGGTGGATGAATGCATTTGAGTTTTTTCCCCCTAAAATCTAATTCTGCATAAAATGAGCTCTAGTCTCAAAAACGTAAACTAAACGGACTAGAAACTGGAGGCGGGTGGGGGGAGTCCTTTGTACTCAGAGAATAGGTACTTTTACTTCAAGTGTGTCAGCGCGAATTAGGACTATTAATGCTTTAACAACTCTGCTGGTTATTGAGCTGGTCCTTAAAACAAGGGAGGCGAGGGGGGATCTGAATAGACAGATCTCTGACTTAATAGCCACTTCTCAGGTTGTTCTTTAGTCTCTGAGTATATGCACCTGCCTCCCATTTCCATTAACGTCATTAAGAGCTGCAGATCCTGTAGAATACAGGACTATCAGGGTCTTTATTGCTGTTCTTTGAAAGAGAATAAAATCATGTCCCTTTCATTCGCCCTGAAATATTGCGTGTTAAAATTAAAAGCCCTTGTGCTTTGCCCAATTACTTTCCAGATAAAGTTTCTTGATAATGTGCCTAGAAGTAATTTCAATTTAAACAAGCAAATATGTATTCTTTGTTTAAGCATTTTCCAATTCCATTTGTGTCCCTGGTAGAATCCTCTGAAAGAACTGCTTAGATTAAAAACAACAAAAAGCCCCCCCAAAACTCCCCAAAACCAAGTAAAGTGGACCCCAGTGTCCTTCCTGCTATTGAACAGCCCACCCCCTCCCCACACAGCCCCCACGTAAAACGGGCTGCTACACAAAGAACAAGCATCAGTGCGCTCAGCAAAGCTGAGCTCCCGGTCCTGCCCCTCTGCCAAACCGGTATTATTTTAGGAATGTCCTTTAATTTTAGCATTAGCTTAATAATACATACACGTAGATAATCCACCCACAAATCAAACATTAGTTTTGGTCCCCCTTGCTTTTCGGGATGTAGAACGTGGGACAGCAGGAGGAGCTCAGCTGTTAGGTGACCTGCATTTTAACTAGTACTGAGGGTCCATTTTTGGGATAAGCTTCGGTGAATCTTTTTTTTTTCCCCAGTTTTTTTTTTTTTAAATGAAGGTACTGAAGGATTGAACCCAGGACCTTGTGCGTGTTAAGCACACGCTCTACTGCTGAGCTCTACCCACCCCTGGTTCAATGAATCTTATGTCAACTTCACAAGCATCTTGGAAGAGAATTTTTTTCTTCATTTTTCTGATCAGAAATTGAGCCTCAGTTTTTCTAACTGTAAAATAGGACACTACATTCAGGGCTTTTGGTGAGGACAAAATAAAATAATTCATGTGAAGAAGCTTTAAGAGTCATATGAATGTGAGGTGATAAATCAAGACAGCTACTTCTGTTATACACTTATACTTTTGAGTAAAAATCCAAACCATTTCAGCCTGATCTTTTGACTGTTCCTGATGTTTAACAATGGACTTCGTTAGTGTTGCTAACATTTCTCCTAAGAGCAGCTCGATTACATTTTTATACTCCTTTACCCCTGACCTGCCACCCCATAAAAACTGATTTGTAAACGTCACTGCAGGTCACCCCTTTTGTAAGCAATACTGAGTCCTTGAACTAAATGCTCTTCTATAAAATCAGAAAGGATATGTTCCTCAGAGGCAGAGGCTGTGTTACCCCAAATGCATTTTCTTTATTCACTCACAAGTTGGAAGGGTGCAGGGAATTGGTAAGGAAGTAATGCTAGGCTCTTGGGGAGGCATCATTGACCTGTGTTAAGATACATGTTACATTTTTATGCAAACAGATGTGCATTCACTATGAGTCCTGGCTCTGGGTTCTCTGGCCCTGATCTGAGGTTCCTGTGAGTTCAGAAGGGCTTCAGAGGGGATCTTGAAGGGTGGTGCTTCCAGCAGAATTAGACTATACTGAGAGGGCCTTACGTTTCCAGCTGGGTCCCAGTATTCTTCCTGTTTCATGGGGAGTGAGCGGAATGGAGAATGCTGGCTAGCAAGAGATTTGCTAGGGATGGAGGGGTGGGTAGGGTTGTTGTATGGCTGTGCCTGAGATATGACATCTGTCCTGGTAGCTTAGGGCCCCTGATTACTCTTAAGATCTTTTTTCTAAATTTCTTAAAAAACTTTTTTTTAATTGAAGTATAGTCAGTTTACAGTGTGTTAATTTCTGGTGTAGAGTGTAATGTTTCAGTTTTACATATATATATATATATTCCTTTTCATATTCTTTTTCACTAAAGGTTATTACAAGATACTGAATATAGCTCCCTGTGCTCTGCAGTGGGACCTTGTTTATCTCTTTTATATGTAATAGTTAAGATCTTTGATGACACCCTTTTGGGGAGTGATGTCTGACCTGGGACCTTTCAGGATTCCTGCTTGTACATGTAGTTCAATAGCCCAAGGTCTGAAGCCCTCTGAAGCCTTCTGAAAACGCTCTATGTGTGCCAGAGACAAGGCCCAGAGTCTGCTTTTGGCTGGCTCTCACTCCTCCTCAGGTAATTGTGCACCCTTATGTAACCTTTAAACTGAAGACTGAGACATTTATAGCAACCCTAAAGTTCCTCTCATCTCTTCTCTCTTTCTTTCCTCTTTCAAAGTTTGAACTTTGAGATCCTCAGGGGGGAACCCCCCTCCCCCCTTTTTTTAAGAAATGACTTTAATTCACTGCAGATTTAACAACAGGGTATGGCCCTCCTCCCGGCTTCAGCTGAAGGACATGGCTTTATTTGACAGAGATCCTAGAGATGTATTCACTTAAAAAAAAAATTGATAGCACGATTCCTTCCAGGCAAAAAGAAAAAAGATTGTATGGGTCCTTTTCATAAAGGAGTTCAAAATTGTCACAATTAGTTAGGCCTTTTTTATTTTGTGCACGGCCATTTGCTCTGGATAGTCGGGTCCTATGGACGCATTAAAGCGCAATTCTTTGTGCATTTTTAGTTCTCTGAAGAAAATTCTCACGCTGCATTGTCACAATAATAAGCATAAATGTTTTTGAAAGAGCCTTTTAACTTCTGTTTAAGAGCAACTCTTAATATTTTTTAATGGACTTTATTTTTTAGAGCAATTTTAGGTTCACAGCAAAATTGAGCAGAAAGTACAGAGTTCCCATATACCTCCTGCCTCCTCACGTGCACACCCATGGTCAACATCCTGCAGAGTGGTCCATCTGTTACAGTCAGTGAGCCTACATTGATATATATCATTTGTACCTGAAGTCCATCCTTTGCATTAGGGGTCTCTCTTGGTGTGGTACGTTCTGTGGGTTTTGACAAATGTGTGATGACATGGATCTACTGTTAAAGTATCACACAGAATAGTGCCATTGCCCTAAAGATCCTCTGTGCTCTGCCTATTTAGCCTTCCCTCGTACCCACCGTCCTCCCCCAACCCCTGGCAACCACTGATCTTTTTACTATCTCTGGAGTCGTGCATTTTCCAGGATGTCATATAGTTGGAATCATACAGTATGTAGCCTTTTCATATTGGCTTCTTTCACTTAGTAATTTGCATTTAAGCTTCCTCCATGTCTTTTCATGACTTGAAAACTCATTTCTTTTTAGCACTGAATAATAGTCCATTGTCTGGATGTACCATAGTTTATTTATCCATTCATCTACCAAGGGACACATGGCTGCTTCCAGAATTTGGTAATTATGAATAAAGCTGCTGTAAACATCTGTGTGCAGGTGTTTGTGTGGACATACGTTTCTAGCTCCTTTGGATAAATACCAAGGAGCATGAGTATGTTCAGTTTTGTAAGAAACTTCTAAACTGTCTTCCAGAGCGGCTGCACCATCTTGCATTCCCACCAGCAATGAAGGAGAGTTTCTTTTTTCCCACAACCTCACCAGTATTTGCTGTTGTCAGTGTCTTGGATTTTAGCCATTCTAATCAGTGTGTGGTGGCATCTCACTGTTTTAATTTGCCATTCTCCAATGATGACATGGAACATTTTTTCAAATGCTTTTTTGCCACCTGTGTATCTTCCTTAGTGAGATGTCTGCTCAGGTCTTTGCTCAGGTTGTTCATTTTCTTATTAATATTTTTTTCATCCTACAACAGATGATCATTTGTTCTCATAAATGGCAGCTGGAAATTTTGATTTTGGTTATGATCATACCTAAGATATGTAGGATTTAAGGCAGATCATGCCTGGTGTATGCTCCCCTGGGCTTGCTGATGCACTTTTGTTAATGTGATTCTGGTGAAAGGGAAAGCAAAGAGTTAGTAATAAACTAAGTGTGTGCAGCTACAGTTAACCTACTGAATGTACAAACTTTGTAGGAAAGTCCAGTCAGTTCTGCTGTAACACAACATATTCATAAAAATCCCTGTGCTGTGGCAGAATCAATGTGGTAAAACCACAGCTCTCATGGGAATATTGGGATTAGAGTACAGCATTAAAAAACTGCACCAGTGGCACATTTAAAAAGCGAGAAACTTAATAAAAACAATAGCATAGTTTTATATGTGCTAAATGATTAAGAAATATATGAAAACTACAATAAATATGACACTTTACCTTAAAGAACACCTGAAGTTTGCTTGTGGACACAGGGGTCAGAAGGGTTACAGCCTGTGAGTCACTGTGAAGTGGTAGAAGGAAGGTTATCTGAAATCAGATGGAAAATTAATACTAAATGTGAATGGGTGTGGCTCAACACAGTGAACCCAGGGAGCTGTTGCGGGGGGGGGTGTCCGTGCATGTGTGCGCATGTGCGCACATTTTGTGGCTTTTCCTACATGGTGTGTTTCAGTGGGTTGCCGTTTTCTGCTTTTACCTAGTGTTTCTTGAGGATGAAGTCACGAGGGAGCAGTGTATGAGCTGTGAAATTTGTATTATGCCCAAATTGTTTCCTAAAATATCAATTGCACTGGAAGAAATTCACATTTTCAAAATAAGCATTAGAGCATAGCAGACTATAGTTAGCATCCTTTGTTGCATTCTTGAGTGGGGGCTCCTTGCACCCGCATAGTAGCTGCTCACACGTGACCTCCTTTGTACGTGCTGCCCAGAAGTGCTGCTCCGGTGGGCCCCCCACTGACCCGGGCTCTTATCACCAGTCTGGCCCTCCACAAGGGGCCTCTTGTCCTGCTGGGGAGGGCCAGTTAGCATGTGAACATTTGACTTCTGGTTTCATATTGATGGGAGACTGCTGGCTTGTTTAAGACCTATGGCTTACTCAAAATTGCTGTGGATGAAGCATTGGCCAGCGCCAAGTGGCAGAAAGGCTTTTCCCTAGAGCCTGTCTAACTAAGGCTGGCTGGATATTTGAGCCCTCAAATGGACTGTCTTCCTAGAGTAATTAAGAGCATATTGAAAGCAGGTCTTCTTTCCAGTCTCTGGCATATATTGTAACAGAACTGTATGCCATCGTGTCTGCATCTCTTTTCTGTGCACTTTCCCCCTTGTGGGTTACAGAAACTATCTCTTGCTAGGGAAGCTTTCTATCATGTCAAAGAAACTCATTTTCAAAGGGAAAACAACTCTTTAGAGAGGAATTTATTTTCAAAAATAGACATTCACATGGCATATAAATATATAGACAAATGCTCTTCCAACAACAAAATGCTGCCCTTCTGTTCTGGGGAATAAATACATTGTTTTCAGTTTGGAGGGAGGGATTCTTTGCAAAATACAAATGCTCTGCTCTATGTGTATTATTTTCTATAATCCCCCTCACTAAAGATGCTCTGGACTCAGAGTGGCTCTATTGTTCTTGGAAAGCTTTGGGTTTTTCTGTAGGTTGGCTGAGATAGATCCTTAGCCTTAACACTTCTCATGATCTGGGAGCTGCATCAGATTTTTGGGGCTACTGTGCTTGATTGGGAATGGGTGCTTGGAATTAGAATTTGATATTTTCAAAAAGGTATTGTGAAGAAAATTGAGGACTCTCCCATCCCTGAAGCACCATATTTCTCTCTCTGTTTCATTTGCTATTTAGGATCTACAGAAAGTCCTCCTGTTTCAGCACTAATTTTCAAGTGTTATCTCCTTTAATCCTTGCAAAACATTGTAAAATTACTCCCCCTCCCCCATTTTCCACTTAAGGGAACTGAGACTTTTTTTTTAAATGGAGATACTGGGGATTGAACCCAGGACCTCATGCATGCTAAGTACTCACTCTATCACTGAGTTATACCCTCCCCGCCCCACCCAGGGAACGGAGACTTCTCTAAGTTACTTGCACATGATCAAGCAGCATATGATTTGAACCCAAGACTTTCTTTTTTAACTTTTATTTTTTTATTGCAGTAAATTTCACATAAGTGAAACTCTACCATTTTAACCACTTAAAAGTGTACAGTTCAGTGGCATTGAGTACATTCCACAATATTGTGCAACAGTTGACACTTTAATTCTAGAATATTTTTCTCATCTCAAAAGTAAACTCTTCTACTCATTAAGCCACCATTCATCTACACCTCATCATTAATCTGCTTTCTGTCTGTGTGCATTTTGCCTATTCTGGTGATTTCATATACATGGAATCATACAATATTGAACCTCATGTCTGTCTTTCACTCAGCATAATGTTTTCAAGGTTTATTCCCATGGTTGCATCTGTTGACATTTTATCCTTTTTTATGGCTGAATAATATTCCATTGTATGGACACACCACAGTCTTTATCCATTCTTCATTTAATGGACAATATGTGTTGTTGCTACCTTTTGGCTACTTAAACAGTGCTGCTGTGAACATTTGTGTTTTATTTGAACATCTGTTTTCAATTTTCCTGAGTATATACCTAGAAGTGGAGTTGCCGAGTCATATGGTAATTCTACGCTTAACTTTTTGAAGTGCTGCCAGACTGTTTCCCATGGTGGCTGCACTATTTCCCATTTCCCATTCCCATCGGCAGGTGTGAGGTGAGCACAGGTTTTTCTGACACCAGAGGCTGTGCTCATTTTCTCAGGCCATATTGTCTCCTAATAACTCCCCAAAGGCTCCAGCAGCCCCTGTGCCAAGGCTCACTTCCAGCTAACAACAGAAGCACGTTTCAGGGTGTCTCATGTTGGGAGGGGAAGTTGTTGGTAATATGAATTTGGCCTGGGGAGAGAACAGGTGTTTGTGATTTATCAGTGGACATCCTCCTCTTCCTCAGTGTCGGGTAATAGGTAAGAATGAGGCTTTAGAACCACATAATGGATGTTTCCAAGTATTGTCTAGAATGGGCACATCCCTAGAGAGTAGGATCAGTGGCTGCCTAGGACTTAGGGAGTGATAACTAAGGTATGGGGTTTCTTTTTAGGGGTAATGAAAATATTCTAATATTGGCTGTGGCAATGGTTACACATCTCTAGCCTAGAAACCACTGTGTGGTCTACTGCGAACGGCTGAATTGTATGCTCTGTGAATTATATCCCACCAAAACATTAAAAACCAGTGTTGGCCCTGGGACCTTACTGCCACTTACTAGCACTGACCTTGGACAGGTTCCTTAGTAACTCTGCTCCAGGGTTCATATGTGTAAAAAGGGGTAAAATCATAGGCTGTACCTACCTCATAGAGTTGCGAAGATCAAAGGAGCTCATATGGATAATATACTGCTTGGCATTGTGCCTGACACGAAACAAGTGCTCAGTGCATGTTGGTAACTATTAATATTAGCATCATAAAATAGTTTTTGAAGATCCAACTGATAGACAGTGTTTGTGATGGGACAGTGAAGAAAGGAAATAGGTAGAATTCCTCTTAAAATTTCAGTTCTTAGTTCAGCCCTGCTGCCGAGAGAAACAAGTGCTACAGGACAGTAATGAGGCAATAATTCGGGTAGTAAGGGGAGGTGAGGTCATGTGGTGGGGGTGTTGGGTAGACCTAAGGGTTAGAAAAAGAATAGTGGTGCTGATGTGGGAGAGGAAATTGTATTAAAAAGGCTGCTCTGCCCTCACTGACAACAGATGTTGGGAGGTCTTGGGCTCTGGGCTCCAGGGCCTCTGACCCCCTTGAAATTCTCTCCAGTTCCTTTGGAGGTCATGATCCCACAGTCAAAGGAGTCCTGGTGTAGATTAGCTTCCTTATATACTCTCTCTTTGCCTAATGCCTCCCATCCCCAGGGGCTCGAGGAACCTGGAGGTAGGTGCTTACTCCAGTCAAGAAACCAGCAGCTTTTCAAGGGCAATGGAGGAAGAATCTGGGATGGGACGGAAGGCAGGAGTCTAAAAAAGACAGGGATCTGTGAGTGAAAAGAAAGCGGAACAGAACACTAGCTGCTCGGCTGGTACAGTGGCTCTCAGGCTGGAGGCCCTTTAGAAAGAGCCCTCCCCACCTTGTCTGTGTTCACACTACCAGGTGTCAGGGCAGACGAGAGCAAAGATAGCTTCCCTCCCCCTAGTACTTGAAGGCACAGACCCCAAGCAAACACAAGAAGGGACTGAAGACCACTTTCAGGGAACGAGCTCACGAGTGCAATGGACAGGCTGTAAAGCCCCGAGCAAGGCAGCAGGGTTAATGGTTTCTGCCCCATCTGAGCCTCCTTTCCACAAGCCGGTGTCATGCGTGGACCGATTGTGTTTTACAGCTGGGAACATGGGCTACCTACCCGCTAAGTAATTTGTCTCGCAGAGGACGTTCCGCATTGATGTCCCCTTCCGCGAGGGTATTTGTGTTGGATCCTATCGCGGAGGTAGGAGTGCCTTTGCCAGCGGAAGCTGCACACTGGCAGCACGCTGTGCCCAAGCACGTGCCCGGGCCATCGTGGCAGATGCGGGGATTTCCTTGCCAGGAGGCTGGCGAGTGTGA
Source organism: Vicugna pacos (assembly GCF_048564905.1). Taxonomy (NCBI): domain Eukaryota; kingdom Metazoa; phylum Chordata; class Mammalia; order Artiodactyla; family Camelidae; genus Vicugna; species Vicugna pacos. The sequence goes on along the minus strand of NC_133023.1, from coordinate 93,259,805 downwards.
AATGCCACTGGCAAGGACTGGGGGCCGGAGTGGGCAGCCCTTGGTCCCCGGGAGGTCTCTCCGGGCAGCAGGAGAGAGCCTTGGTTCAGATGTGCGGCTTCTCCCCGCTCCCCGCCCCCCAGCCTGCTGCCTGTCCATCAGCTGCGGGACCGAGCACGCGGGCTGCTCCTTGGCTTCAAGCCAGTGGCGAGCTGGGAGCCTGTGACTTTGAGACTTGGCCCTTTTCAGTTCTCTTTGTTCAGAAAAAAGTTTCATCCTGGCTCTCTTCAGTGGCTGCCGAGGATTAGGAGAACCCCGGGGAGACTTGGCTATAGGACAGCTCTCAAAGCTGTGCTGGGAAATTTGAAGAGGGGCCATTTCTCTCTGTCTTATTTCAAGTGACATTCTTCTCTCCCTTCCTAAACGAGTTTTTACTGTTGCAAACCCTACAGCATAATCCCCTCGTGTACTTTTGTGATTCCACAGCTATGGAGAGGATTAAAGCGGTATCTGGACCAATAAAATATGGTAAGGACCGTTGAAATGGACAATATGAAGGAACGTTCAAATCTAAGCGCTTGTTTTTAACAGTTGCACCAGTCAGAGCCGCTGCTCGCTTTCCTGGGTTAGCATTTCTCATTCTTTAAAAAAAAAAAAAAAGCCTGCTTTTCAGTGCCTTGGAAAGAAAAAGAAGGGAGGCTTTGCTCTCCTGAACAGAGCTTGAGAATTGGATCGCTAAACGGCCAAAGGCTATGGTATTTCCAAGTACAAGTGGGCCATTTTCAAGAATGTGTAACTACTTGTACTTTCTCCAGTTTAATATTCTTAAGAAATGGAAATTGCCCCAGTTGTAAAGTGGTTTCGTATTAAGCTTTCTTTTATTAGTGTCAATGGCTTTTACCTTAAAAATACTATTTATTCCATGACTATGAATAAATTGCTTTTTGAGAATCTGATTATTAAAATTGATGGACAGATTTTTACATTTTCCGTAAACTACCCTTTTGTGTAAATGTACAAAAAATGCCTCTATCCATCTTGTTAGCATGTTTCTTTTGGTATCTTGGGGAGAACTTAACTGTGAACTGCTTCCATTAGAATTATTTCCTTGAGGACACATTAACAAATCAAAAAGCAGTAGACTAATACATATACACATACCAGGGGTGTGTAGTTTGGTTTCTATAATCCCACAATACACGAATGTTGGCAGAATTTCAATGATTGTATTAATCCTGTGAACTACTTCGTCATGCATGCTAGCCGATATTTACAAATTGAGGTCTGAAATTGTCAGAGGCTTTGAAGATGCTTTATTACGCAGTATGTGGAAGTGAAAGTGTTTATATTACTTGTTTAAGACTATATTGGCCAACCAGGCAGCAAAAAATACATAGCCTCCTAATAGGCTGCAACAATTTCATAACAAACCTGAAGGTTCCTGGGGAGGTTTTACAGCCTAAACTAACAAAGTTTTGTCAAAGGTTTTGCCAAGGTCTTAAAACCCTGTGGACGGGTTTTTGCTATCTCCTGTGAAGTGTTAGTCCGTTTATACGTCACCTACCTACCTGTTGAATGGCTTTCTTAGTAAATTTCTGTGTTGTGAGCTCAGACGGAATACGATAGCCCTGCTACAAGGAGCTCCTGGTTCTCTAAGGGCTCCACTTGATTAATGAGAGAGGATTTGAGCATAATTAGGAATCACATTGCGTTTGAAGACTGGAAGGGGAAGCCCAAGAAGGGTCACTGATTTGTTCTCAAGGTCAGAGTCAGATTGACTCACTCAGTCTTGCTTCCTCTCCACATGTGTAACAGACTGTATGTAGGTTGCTTTTGCACTTTGCCCCACTCTCCCGATTGGATACCTTTACTCTTTTAAAGGTTTCCATAATCAAAGAAGTTCTTGGTTCACCCTGGCCAGTGCTCTTTGTGACTTTTGTACATTTCCCTTTTCTTTCCCCCACCCTCCTTCCGCTTTGTCTGTTTTTTTCTCCACTGGTCTTCTCCCTTCCTGTTCCTTCCATTTTGTTGTGGTTGTTGCCCCTTTCCAGAAAGTCTCTTGGTAGTGTTCATCAGTTTTGGAAGAGCATATAATAGTCTAGGTACAAGTGAATTCCCCTTTTGTTTGCATACAGTGTAAGACTATTTTTTTTTCTCCCCTTTGGTGGCTATAGGGGGAGTATTTGTTTTGGTTTCTAAACCCTTCCCCAGTCACAGCAGTATCATGGATTTTGGGGTATTTTTTTCCCCAGCTCTATTGTGATGTAAGTCATACTATGACATTTTCCCTATTAAAGTGTGCTATCTCATGGTTTTTAGTATATTCACAGGGTTGTGCAACCATAAAACTAATTTGTGACTTCCCCCAAAAGAAACATTTTTAGCAATCAGTCTCCCCTTAAGCTCCTGTCCCCCAACTCCCAGCCTCAACCCTAGGCAACCTTGAAGCATCTGCTTTCTGTGTACAGATTGACGTCTGGAGGGCCCAGGCTACAAGTCATTTCCTTGTGATAAGAGGAGTCGTGTGGCTGCTCACTTGCCCACCTTGACAGTGTGGCCCTCCTGATTTTTGCCCATTTCCCCTCATTGGCTTGACCAGTCACTAACTACTTTAGAGTCCAGTACACTTGGAGATATGTGCTCACCACTCCAATTCCCATTTCACAGGCTCCAGAATGGGACCTGGGAGAGCCTCTATGTTGAACTCCCTTTCTGATGTCTGACTTCCTGCCATCTCGTTTTTGTCCAGTGATGGTATATCCTTTGCCCTGAGCCCTGGTGATGGGAAATCCCAAGACTGGAAGCTTCCTCAAGGCAGAGACTCTGTAACCCCAGCTCTGAGCCCAGTGCCTGCCTTCTGCATAGGAGATGCTCAGTGCTTACTGAATGAGTGAACTTCGCACTGATATTAATGAAGACTAAATTACCCTTGTATTTAGACACATACCTGCCACTGTAACTAATTGAGGTCATTTATGCTGGTGTGTGTGTGTGTGTGTGTATTTTAATAACCCAACTATGGAATCATTTTAAAAATAGCATATAAAACTGATGTCGGTAAATTCTGGATGTTTCCCATTTTGTGTACTAATGAGACATGTATGCTTTTCTCTCTACCTTTTGCTTCTTGTCTTGTGAATCTGGTTCCCGTGGAGGAGAAAACAACACGATGCTCTGTTTTAAGGGAAGAAAAGGAAAGATTTAGAGGACATAGTGTAAGGACTAATGCTGTAGGAATCGGTACTCTTTGCTTTGGTTCTTTTTAGCACTTTTCTTCTTTATCTGAGGATAAGCATCTGGTAAGGAATGCTTTTACTTGCAGTCTAGGACATGGCTGTTGTGCATGTACTCAGAAAATAAGTGGGAGTGAAGAGATTCTATCTCCAGTTCCCCTGATTTGCTGTGACAGCAGGCCTGGGGTAGAAGTTGAGAAAGTGTCAATAAAACGTTCATGGAGAGACTCAAGGAGTTCAGGGCATTTTGAAGCTCAGCACATGTTCACATCCCTCTGGTATCAGCGAAGATTCCAGAGTGAAACCCGGAGGGTCATTTGGTTTTAATGTTACCCAGCAATAGGATATTAAAAGCCACACACTAAGGAGCTGAATATTGAAAATTGCTTTGAACTTTCAAAGCTTGCTATCTAAACTATCCCGGCAACTTTCAAAACGTGATAAGCAGGAAGTGCAGCAGTTCGAAAGACATGTGCTTGCTCTTAAGCAAACGCCTCAAATGCTCCTAATTTGTACCAGAGACCTTATCAAAGGCCTTGGCAAAACTTCCAGTTTGGCAATTATGAGTATTACTTGAGCTTAACCTCCGAGTCGAGGGGTAGGGAGTGGGGGCATGATCGTTTCATTCTACTTTCTCGTTATGAAGGCAGGTGGTGGACCCTCCAAACGGACAGTGGACTGGTGGGAAAGGAATTGATAAGAAAAGGGGAGGGAATTCGAGAGGATCCTCTTTTCCGAGCTGGCACAACTTTCCCTACCGTGCACCGTAGACCTGGGAGTGCATCATAAAAATGGGGACCCCATCAGTGAGAACGTGGCTTCCTGTTCAACTTTGTTCAACTTCGCTGCTCCCACCCTCAGGCCCCATTTCACTGTGATACAACTAGGAATGCAGCCTTTCTAAAGAAATTGCTTTCATTGTTAATTCTTGGTTAAAGAATTCGTAACAGTCCAGGAAACGAATTCCGTGTTAAGAAAATAAGTGATGCATATCTGGGTATCTGTGACCTTGAAGTAATGACTCGTTTTCCTAGAATTAGGATTTGTGGTTCTTGAGAAAAAGCTTTTAAGTAGATTGTAAAAGAGTGGATCAGAGGAATAATTTCAGAGATGCAAAGTATCTAACTTTGTAAATAAAGTTGTCAGCAACCAGAATTTTGAAATAATGCGATCTTCCTCTGGAAAGATGATGTTTGTCAGTAAATGAAGACCGCAGCTGTTTTTCTCTGACATGTGGCAGTGGAGGAAAAAATCTTTTACTATCTTTTGGCATTTAGGAAAATGTTATAGTTTGCTTTTTTTTGGAGGTATGTGAACACACTCCTCTTTATTATATCATGTGTCTCGATTTTTAATCATTTCCCGAAAGGTAAGAAATGGGAAGAAATGGGAAGGAACCAGTAAGTAGATGTTCTTGTTGAACCAGAAGCTACATTTGCTGGGGTTTTCTGTGTAAACATCCCAGGGCTGTAGTTGCCAGGAGGAGTCCTGAAGCTGATTGGCCGGGGAGGGGAGTCCTCGGTCCCAGGTAGGTGTAGATGACTCTGGAGAGAGGGCTGTAAGTGTTAAGCTTTAGAGTGGGTCAGGAGATTTCTTTCTAGAAAATGAACACCAGCATGTTATGATTACCCTTAATTTATACCCTTGGGGCCACCTTACAAAACAAAGAGACTTTCTGAAATTTAAAATCAGAATTTGGGTTATATGTAACCTCCTTGGAGCTGTTAAGCCAGAGCCCTGGTGGAGCTGCTTGGTGTTGAAGGAATGAATGCCCTTGGCTCAGTTTTAGAATGATTTCTAGAATGTTCTGGAAAGTAAGTTACTTATCTTGGGGGCCTCAGTGTCAGTTGGGTAAGTTGGATTGCCTCTCCCTGTGAGAAACCTTGTGCCTTGCATAGTAGCCTAAGGTTTCTTATATTAACCAATTTGGAAAAAGAGAAATCAGCTCAAGCAGATTTTTTTCTGCCAAAGAAATGGTGTGCCCGTTAAGGACGAGCTTCCGGTATAAAGATGGTTTTATTTGTATTTAGAAATGATGGCTGCAGGCTTTTCTTTGATGACTTTGTTTAGATTACAAGACCTGAGCTTGTTTCAGCACTGGGGCGGGGAGGCTGCCGACTTCCCCCAAAAGACAGTAGTGATTTAAGTTAAAGCAAAAGAGTTTGAAGAAATGTGTGTGTGAGTTTTTTGTCCTGAAACTGAAAGTAATTTAAAATAACGAGCGCCATGATTCAAAGGACTGCGTATTTGCCTTAATATAACTGAATCTGAGCGGCTTCTTAGCAATTTCCAGTTACGCTCTGTCTCGTTGGTTCCAGGGGTAATGACAGACCCTGAGAGAAGAGATAATTGAGGCTAGTTTAGGCCTAGAAGTCAAGAATAAAGTAGGCTTTGAATGAAGAGTTTTAAAATTTGCCATAGTTTCTAATTACATTTCTATTTGAACAGGAAGAAGGCTTAGGCCTTTTCTTAATTTCCTAATGATGCTCATAGAACACACTGAAGGGGAACTTGCTTAAAGACTAATTTCATATGTGTGTACACACACGCCCACGCGTGCACACACAAGACATATCCAGACATACAGCAACTAAATTGGGATGCCATAGTTTGATGAATTTTTCAAATATTTTAGCAAAGGTTTCAGAGCACTCATGAAACAAAAGCATTAAGGATTGCTTGTCATAGCTAATAAAGTTTGCTTGGATCTCACTTAATTTTTCTGCTTCACTTCACAAAGTAATTGAAACTTCCTTTTTGCTTCCAGCTTTCTCCCCCCCTCCCAAGAGCTACGAGTCTTAAAAGAACATCTCTTTCGGTTAGCAGTTCTATGGAATTTTTCTGAATGTAGGACTGGGTCCTCAAATAGTTATTGAGCTAATGGTCATTCAGTCCTTGGGAGGGAAATTAGTTAAATCTGTTAAGTGGCTTCTGAAGCCTGAAGAACATCCAAGGAGAAAAAAAGGGCTTTTTACAACGTGGAGCATTTAAAGCATCTCTAGGGTAAGCCTGGAAATGTGATCCAGGTTGAAAAGTAGAGATGATGGAACTGTCCCCTGGAACAATGAAAGCGTGAAGAAAGAAACTCCAATCTACAAAAAAACCCTGCGGAACTTTATAGGTGAAGGAACCATCAATTGATGCAGATTAGTCGAAATAAGATTTCCCAGTGTCCCACGTCTACTTGTTTGCTTCTTTATTTCAAGTGGTTCTCTAGTAAATTGCTTTTCTCCGTCAAATAAACCTACCCGGAACTCTTAACCAGCTCTTGCAAAATAGCTTCTCCCTCCCCCCCCTTCCTTCCAACCATGTTTTGTTTGGGGGTTAACAGTAAAAGACCAGACTGTTGACTTTACCAGAAAATTTGGGGGACAGATTTGGCTGCTGTGGCTGCTGAGGTGAACAGAAACCTCAGATTGTGTATCCTGTATTCTCAGGGCAAAAAAAACAAAAAACAAAAAACAACAACAACAACCAAAAAACCCAACTTATTTTTGGAGCGATGTGGGTGGGTTTTGAGGAGCTCTTCTGTTTTTGTTTTAAAGCATTTGGTAAGAAGACACTTGACTTTGAAATTTTATTTTCCTATGTACTGGCTTGAGAGCCCTGACCTCCCACCTCCACTCAGTCCACCTTGTCAGCCTTCATTTTTAACTCAGTAATCAACTAGTTGACATAACTTGCTTATTTTAAAAAGCAATCATATGGGAGTAATTTGGCCTTTTTTTTTTTATCAAGTTGAGTGTTAATTATTTTGATCTGCCTCCTGAATGGTGGGTTGTTAATAGTAATATTAGTCACAGCTGGGCTGGGAGTGCTCGACTCCAGATTCCTTAGTTGGATGCTTCATAGGTCACTAAACAATTTTCTGACAAAAATGATTTGTTTAAACCCTGATTCTCGACCTCTGTCTTCCCCCAGTGCCTTAGGATAATTAAATGCTCAGTACTGTACCTCTAGCTAGTTACTTGCTGTTCAAGAATCCTCATTTCAATGTTCATATCGTATGCAGAAAGATTAATCTTTTGTAAACACTGGGGTGTTTAATTCAATTTAAATTCATTTTGAAGAGAGTAGTACCATGGATTGAGTGCATTATAATTCAGCATGCAAAAACGAAGCATTTGAAAAATATTTTGACATTCTTGACTAGGGTTCGTGTCATTCTTTATCAAATGCATCATAATAGTATTAGGTTTCTTTGCTTAGCTCACACTGCCTAATGGTACACATTTAATATCATTTAAGACAGACACTAGTTATCTAATGTAAGTGACAATGGTTCTGTGAGAACTATAACTTAAAGACATAGGAAAAACAGGAACTAGGGTCAAAAGCCCCACAGGGTATAAAAGGGTCATAACCTTTCTCAGCGGAGGCAAACTTAACTGATAGACTAGTTTTTAAAGAGCACTTGATGACGTGACAGAATGTAGTAACAGGACTGAAAGCAGACATTTGGCACTAATAAAGATTAAATTAATTGTGTGTCCTGCTTTTCGGGGGGTGGATGAAAGGATGTGGTTTGATATAAAATTATTGTAAGTAGGATAAAAATTTCCTGGTTTTGCGTATCAAACGGTCCAGATCTTCCTCAGCTTACACTAAGTCAAAAATGCATCTAATACGCCTCACCTACCCAACATCACAGCTTAGCCTAGCCTACCTGAAACGTGCTCAGAACACTTACAGTAACCTACAGGTGGGCAAAATCATCTAACACAAAGCCTATTTTATGATAAAGTATTGACTAGCTCAGGTAATTTATTGAATACCGTACTGGAAGTGGAAAACAGACTGGTTGTGTGGGGACAGATGGTTGTAAGCGCTATCGGTGGTTGACCCTCGTGATCGCGTAGCTGACTGCGAGTTGCAGTGGCACCTTCCCACATACCACTAGCCCAGGAAAAGATCAAAATTCAAAGTGCAGGGTCTATTGAATGTGAATCACTTTCACACCATCCTAAAGTCAAAAAAATCACAAGTTGAACCATTGTAAGTCAGGGACCGTCTGTACTGTATTTTAGGACATCTTTCATGTATACATCTGTGAATAAGTAGGATTTACACTTGGATATTTGAACAAAATCAAGTCATGTCAAAGTATAAAAATGTGTCACCCAATATTATATTACTTTATATTGACATAATGTTCTCGAAACTTTCATAAATGACACAATTACCATGCTCTTAAAAATCTTGAGAGTGAAGCTCTGGATGAATCAACAAAATCTTTTAGATGATAAGTCGTGGGGGTACCAAACACACTGAAAGATGGTTAATTTTATTAACAGTGCTTTTGTGAATGGAAAACCTCCCGTTCGACTTTGGTGTGGAGGATGGAAAGAATGAGGTGTGGTCAGCTTGGATGTTGGGAGTACTGTAAAATACCCTGCACTGCCGACTCCGGGGTGTCTTGTTCAGGGAGGCCTGCATCCTTATCGAAGGACCTAGATTGGCCATTCGGGTAACTGAGATTAAATTAAAAAAAAAAAAGCACATCCAATTCATCTCCAGTACTGTTTCAAGATGATTCACAGTTGGAAGATAGATGTCATAGAGTTTAACAGCTATGCATTTTTTTTACCCTTTTATCTGAAAGAATCTCAGCAAATAGATACTTTACTTGAAATGTTATAGGGAAGGGAGGGACTCATTGTTCCAGTTTGCCCAGCGTAGCCCAGGTTCACACTTGTCGTCCCAGCATAATTGTTAAGAGCACCTCCTTTCACTCTCAAACAGGTCCTGGTGTGGACTGTAATTTATGGTCACCCTAAGGATAGGAAACGGTGTATTCACGAATAGAGCTCAATAATTTAAAATGATTTGAAATAGCTTTGCTCCAAAAAAAATGAGTAAGCGAACTTTAAATTATTTGCTCAATATGACTTCGCCTAAGGCTGAGGAATGAAGCAGCAGCAGGTGGACGTCCTGGCTAAGCAGGTTCTGTGAACGTTTGAAGGGCACTATTTTCTTGGTGGGGGTGGGAGGAGGAGGTAATTTGGTTTATTTATTTATTATTTATTATTTTTACTGAAGGTACTGGGGATTTAAGCTAGGACCTTGTGCATGCTAAGTGCGCGCTCTACCACTGAGCTATACGCTTCCCCCCGGAATAGCACTTTTCAAATAGGCAAGAAAGCCATATATACAGTCCCTAAGAAGAATCACTCAGAAGAGAATTGAGACACGCACAGTAAGGGTTCACATCCTGGGAGGAGCTTTGTGGACAGACTCTCAAGTATCTGCCTCCCTCCATATAGCCTCTGCCTAAGAGGTGAATGCAAAATACACAGCTGCATTCCTCCAGGGCCCGCCAGTGTTTTTGTTTTTGAAATGACCGATAAAGCGAATCTTTTATTCTTTGTGAACCTCTTTCCAGGGAACAACAAAGAGCAGCAAAGAAGCGCTCTTTGCTGTTGGTTTGTGTGTTGTGTGTGAGTGTGTGAGTACGCGTGCGTGCGCATTTTTAAAAAAATGGTTACAGGGCTATAGGGCGAAAGTATGAATTACGGTTTTGTGCCCAGTGATCGAATCTCGTCAGCCTAGGGAATACCATAATACCCAACTTGTACAGAAACGTCCACATAGTGCAGAATAAGTGTTTTCAAATTCAGATTTATGTGTTGATTATCATGACATGTGGTTTAGTGGTCTTGGACCTAGGAGACTGATTCCTGGGCTATATTGGATGACCTTGGATAAATCACTTAATCCTTCTGTGCTTGAGGTCCCTTTTCTACCTGCTGAGGCTTAACAAGGCTATGTAAATCCTCTTCTGGGGTTAAAGGAGTGAATTGCTTGCTTCCGGGAGATGTGTTCACTCACTCAGCCTTGTGTCTCACTTGCTAAAACAGGAGAGGTCACCGAGGGCTTTATAAGTGCCTTCTGCTCCACTGTTGCCCCGAGCAGAATGAGATTCAGAATGTGGAGAGTTCCTGGATAAGAATGTGCAACCTAAGTGTAGTGGGAGGCAAAACGGCCTGGGACTGGCCAGCCTGCAGGCCAGCAGGACTATTTTTAGTTCTGGGGCACTAGGGTGGGTCAGCTCCCTTTCCAGGGCAGTGTTTTCAGCTGGAGCCCTGAGTGGTATGTCCCTCTGGGGAAGCTTTAAGTTGGGCCAGGATGGGGTCCCAGTCCAGCCCTGACTGATGATAGTAACACTTAAGTTATTTGGGCAGTAGTTGGTAGGACAGTTCAGTTACTGACAGGCAGAATGTCTCAGTTGAGAAAACTGAATTACCTTGTAGCACTTTCTAAGTGCTTCTTCAGCAGTCTGGTTCAGAGAGACCACGACAGAGAGGCAAGTAGCAGGGATAGAACCGCAGGTCCCCGTGTTTTGAAAGTACCTCAGCTTCTGAAGTCCAGACTTGGGCCATCTCAGCATGCTTTCCATGGAGCACTCTGCCCTTGTGGTTCATGGTCCGAGAACTTCTTGTGTGGACCTTTATTTTATATATTATATAAATATATGTTATAATAGATGTATACTAAAACACTTATTTCTTAGGACTTTATTACCTTAATCAATTGCAAGTGATTTTCCCTGGATTCTTTTATTTTTTAATTTTTATTTATTGTATATGTATTTTTTATGGACGTATAGTCAGTTTACAATGTGTCAATTTCCGATGTACAGCATAATGCTTCAGTCATACATGAACATACATATATTCATTTTCATATTTTCAACATAAATTACTACAAGATATTGAATATTGTTCTTTGTGCTATACAGTATGAACTTGTTGTTTATCTGTTTTATATATATTAGTGTCTGCAAATCTCAAACTCCCTCCCTTGGATTCTTTTAAATGAAAAATTAAATAGAGAAAGACCACAGTACATCAGAACTAGGGGAAATCGCGATTCCAAAAGGTTAAGTGCTTTGCTTGGATATGATTTGTGAAGTTGGGCCCATGGACTTAGCTGTGTCCTGCTAGGCTGGCACAGAGGGTAGGTTAGTCTGGCAGTGGCCATGGGAAGAATGTTTTGCTTTAGTTTATTACTGTTTAATTCATTACTGCTTTTCAGTCCTTTCCCCTTTGATAGAATGGGACTCATTCTATTTGTCAGTGGTATAAGTTTAAAATTGGCTTCCAAAGCCAGAGTCTGCAGAGGGGCCCCGTTTATTATCTCTAGAAATGTCCCCCCATTAGGCTTGGCAGGCCTCCAGCCTTGCAGACGTAATAGACTGAAAAGTCTGCTGGTTCCCAGCTTTTGGCATTCATAGATTGGAATGTACAAACTGAACCACCCCGCAGAGGTAGACATAACTTCAGCCTCATAAAAATACAGCTACTCTATTTGGCCTGCTACTATATGCAGAATGTAGAAATTCCCATTGAACTCAGAGAGGCAGAGTTAGGGAACAGAAAGTACACTGCAGAAGGAATCCAAAATGATCAGGAGATCTTCCTCTGAACCTCTAAGGACCTCCTCTGTTGACTATGAAATCAGTTTTGGTCTTCATCTGTTGCTCTGAAGGCACTTCCAGCCCTCATGTTCCTCTGAGTATTTATCGAGAACAACCCAACCAGGTACCGTGGCTCTGAGGATGCTCAGGTGAATAAAATAAACCCACGGCTACTGGTGTGGCACCTGGTCTAGAAAGCTCATTTGGGGGCTGATGCTCGTCCACAGGAGGTCTCTGGGTGCCCCTGAGAAACAGAATCATGGGAACATAAGATCTTAGAGCACTCATGAATTTTGGGGCCAGAGGGGAAGTCAGAAGTCACTTGACAGGTGAGGTCATTGAGACCCAGACGGGGTGATACTTGGCCCCAAATCACCACACTATCTTGTGGCAGAGTCAGTTTGAGGACCAAGGCTTCTGATCATCTTCATCATTGCTCTTTAAATGATACTGTGCAACACTGTACTCTTTTTTTTTTTTGGCCTGAATAGAATATTGGTTTGGTGTCATCCATGGTGGCTGTTTGCTAAGTACGTGGTGAGAATGGTTCACCATCCTTTCAAAAGTCACTTGGATCATTTGTCTTAAGTGCACCAGCTCGCTGAGGTTTACCTGCCACTTTTCCTGCCCACACAGCCTCATGAACTGGCTAGGTTCTGTTCCCGGTTGATTCATGTGCCCTAGTGCTTAGGGTAGGCTGCAAGGGGTCACCTTTTGTAGTCTGAGAAAACTGTAGTGTGTTCTGTAAGTGTGGGACAGGATTCAGTGTGCAGAAAGTACTTGGCAGATGTAGAAATCTGTAGATATTTGGAGATAGCTCTAAGACCCAGAGGCTGGGAACCACTGAACTGAACCATTGAAAACATGTGTGTGCTTTAATGTAATGATAACATTTGGAGCTTTGGTCTTGGAACTCAGTATTATGATCTGAAATGCTTTTAGCCTTGAATCATCTCAGTGCATACCTGATTCGTGCCTTCATTACATACTTTTGACCTGAAATGCATGAAGCTGATAAGGACTTGGGAAGGCTGCTCTGATAGCATATAAACCCTTGGAAGGCAGATGAATGTCCCGCTATAGTATTATATCCTTGTCCAGCTCTTGAGGGATTGCTTATTAACATTTCATCATCCACTCATTTGCCATTACTGATCTTACTGTCTAAAAAGTGTGCCCTCTAACGTAACATTCAGTATGGGATGTTGCTGCATCTTTTTGCAGAGAAAAAGCATGTGAAACAGCTGCAACTATTTAGGGAAGATGAGTAATGCAGAAAATAGTGCATTTTTGCAGGTTTTAACAGGCTTATTTCCTTGTCTAACAAAAAAAAAAAAAGGAAAAATTACAGCCTAAAGATTTGGAAGACCTTTGAAAAACAAACTCATTCTAACTTTGGTTTATTAGGTGAGGATGGAAATTTGGAAGACTCATGTTTTGAAGAGATTTCCCTATCAAGGTTAATTTTCAGCATCAGAATAAAAACGGAATCATTTGATGATAGAACAGTAAGTCAGAGGGTCTCCTGGGAACAGGGAAGGTCAGGGTGCCAGATCTTAAATTCAGCAGGCTCTCAAATAGATAGTTTTGACGTGGAAGCTTGGTAAGATACTGTCATAAGTAGGATGGAAATGGGAAGGGGTGGGTGGGTGAAATAATCCATACTAGACTCTCAGTTCCTTTCGGGCAGAGTGTGCTCTTTTTTTAATCCTCAGCATCTGGCCCCATGCCTGACATGTATAGGTACCCAGTAAATGTTCACTGAGTGACTAGAAAAAGACAAGACAGGTAGAGCAAGCCTGGTAGTGGTGAAAGGCTAATAAAATTGGGATCAAAAGGTGAAGTTTTAAAAATTAGGTGGAAACCACCAGGTGTGTATACAGGCCGAAACTACTGTTGAAATAGAATAAAACATTAAGAAAAAAATAAATTAGAGAGATTGTAAAAAAAATTACTTATTTGGCTTTTGGGTTACAGATCTGCAGCTGTGATCAGGGAAAATGCTCTGCCCAGCACCCTGAGTAATGAACAATAAGAATTTTCAGAATGAAAATAAATCAACAGGCTCTGTGACTGAAGGCCAATTGCTCCCTCCCAGCACCTTTGACAAGAATGACATTTTACCCACCCAAGCCATTCTCCTGAAATGACTCGATAATGTTTGCATTAGTAGGAGCTCTTGTTAGAGAGCGAGACCGTCTTAAATTTCTTAGTTACTCTAGGAAGCACATTTTTTTAAGCTGTATTGGGAACAGTGGATATTCTTAGATTTTTGGCAGCATTCATATCTGGATATCTTTGGGATAATTTGTTGTTTTGATCCAGAAATTTGATTATACTTTTTTTTAACCATTTTTGAAAGATGTAATTCACATGAGAGTTATTAAAGAAAGGGGGGGAGGAGTATCTGATTCTTATTTACTATTTCATTCCAGTTTTACAACTATGTGTGTATATTGAAGTTCAGAACGCCTTGGCTAAATTTTAGGATGAAAACAGGAAGCAGTGACTATATTTAAGTGTTTTCTTATTTGAGGGATTAAAACCCATGTTTTGGAGTTTGTTTTGTTTTGTTTTGGTCATCACTCCCAATTTAAATGTCATTGTTGTTTCTGGTGGCTGGAACAGCTTCTGGAGACCAATAACTTGTATCTGAGGACAGTTCAGATGGAATTCTTAGCTCCAAAATGTCTATGGGTGGCAGTCTCAAAAGGTTCAACATACTTTTTGGCCTGTATGACCCAGTAATTCCACTCCTAGGTATATACCTAAGAGAATTGAAACCCTTTGGGCAAAGAAAAGAAAAAAAAGGAAGAAAAAACTGTAAATTTGGAGATTACTGAGGTTTTAGTGTTATAAAGATGGTTTCTTATTAATGTTTGTATCCAGTATCAAAATAAAAATCTGATAGTGTAATAAATAATATAATTTAAGTATGTTTCTGACAACATTATTCATAGTTGCCAAAAGGTAGAAACATCCATCAACTGACGGATGGATAAACAAAATATAGGCCAACCTTGTTTTATTGTGATTTTCTTTACTTGCAGATATTGTGGGGTTTTTGTTTGTTTGTTTTACAAATTGAAGGTTTGTGGCAATCCTGCATGTGGAGCAAATCTGTCAGCACCATTTTCCCAACAGCATTTACTCACTTCATGTATCTATGTCATGTTTTGGTAATTCTCACAGTATTTCAAACTTTCATTATATTTGTTATGGTGGTCTGTGATCAGTGATGTTTGGTTCTATTTATTGTAATTGCTTTTGGCATTTTTTAGCAATAAAGTATTTTAAAATTAAGGTGTACACACTTTTTTAAAGGCATAATGCTACTACACACTTAAGAGACTACAGAATAGTGTAAACATAACTTTGGTATGCACTGGGAAACCAAAAGATTTGTGTGACTTGCTTTCTTGTGCTACTCACTTTATTGCGGTGGTCTGGAACCTAACTTGTGATATCTCTGAGGCATGCCTCTCTGGTATATCCATACGATGAAATAGACAGTCACAAAGAGGAATTAGGCACTGATACATATTACAACATAGAAGAACCTTGAGAACGTTATGCTTTGTGAGAAAAGCCAGTACAGAAAGACTATATGTTGTACGATTCTTCTTATGTGAAATGTCCAGAATGGACAAATCCATAGAGACAGAGAATGGATTACTGGTTGCCTGGGGCTGATGTGTGTGTGCAGCTGGAGAGGAGGGGGTGATGGTGATTAATTTCATACTAACAGGTATAAAAATTTTTTTGAGGGGGTGAGGGAAATGTTTTGGAATTAAGTAGTGGTGATGGTTGAACAACTCCATGAACATACCAAAACCCAGTGAATTGTACACTTTAAATGGGTGAAGTGTATGGTATGTGAATTGTATTCAGATCTTTAGGAGTGAGGGGTGGGAATGGAAAGCAGCATGTTAGCATCATTTCCGATGTCCAGTTCTCAAATGGTTGTCAGGGTTCACCTGACTGACGGGATGGAAGAATTCCAAGCAGGAGACCAAAATTCTAGTCCTAACCAAGTAAGTTAATACTGTGCCACCTTGAACAAGTCCATCCACATTTGCAGGGAACTTCATTTCCTCTTCGATAGACTGAGGAAATGAGACCCAAGATTGAAAGTTCCAGTTCTTCATGGTTGGAAACTTTGATAGCATTTTATTTACACGCAACCTTATTTCACTGTTTCCCATCCCCAGAGAATGAAGGGTGATGTTGGGAGGCAAGGAGTGGGAAAAATAGCATATCCTTTTCATAATAAAAGGAGTGGGGTATCTGGGGAAGGGTGGAAGAAAAAGCAGTTTGTCTTAGCTTAGGCTGCTCTAAGCAAAATACCATAGGCTGGTGACTTAACAGAAATTGATTTCTCACAGCTCTGGAGGCTGTGAAGTCCAAGATCAAGGTGCCAGCAGGTTCAGCATCTGGCTAGAGTCTCTGGAGTGTCTTTTATAAGGACTCTAATCCCATTCACCAGGGCACCACCCTCATGACCTAATAACCTTTCCAAGGCCCTACCTCCAAATACCATCACATTGGGGATTAGGTTTCAACAGATGAGGAGGGAGGAGGGGGGAAGGACATACATTCAGTCTACAGCAGAGCTATATGTGTAAAAACACAAACGTTATTTCTCAGACCATTGCACAAGGGCATGCACGTGTGATTAATTCCTCTTACCAACCCAGCCCGGATATTGACAATGGTTTACTCAGCTTCCCCTTGGCCCCTTTGCCATGGCATTTCCAGCTCTTGGCCGTGCCTCAACTTTGTGTCAGAACAGCAAGCCATCACCACCATTGCTTTTACCAAAAGGAACACTGTCTCTGCCCGCCTCCCCTTCTCCCCAGACCCTGGCTAGCCTGACTTGACTTACCTGTTCTTTGTAGTGGGAGACAGCTGTGCAGTGGACAGGAGCTTGGTGGGGGAGGTCCAGACTCACAGCGGCACCCATTCATCGCTCTGAGAGGGAACAAGGAGTTTACAAGCTTTTCCTGAAAAGTCATCATTGTGTAGGTTTTCATGAAATAAAGATTATGTGAGCCATCACAGAGGGCTGTTTTCAGGACGTCCCTCACAGAGGATGTTTGTTCCTCTCAGAAATGCTGGCAGCATATAAGCTTTTCATCCCTTCTTTAGCCAGGCATTACTCTGGCACTTTTAGTGTCTGATCCCACTAAGAAGTAGGAAATGTTAAGAGGGCATTGTTCTAAAGGACTGATCTCCGAGTATCCGTGCTAAGTGTCATCTATGACCACACACATGTCCAGTAATAAAATTCCCTACAAGACTGGGAGCAGAGATGGGTTTATATCAAAGTTCAGTCTCTAAATCAAGGCCATTTAAAATTGTAAAACCGTTCTTAATTGGTTCTTACAGACAGAACATTTGTATTGTGTGTGTTAGAGTGCAGGGACGGCGTGTGACATTTGGTTCACTGGCACTTTTAGAATGACAAATAGTGAGCTGCTGTTTTTTCCTGCTGCCTTCCTTACCTGTCGGTTTTCTTCAAGGTTTCTGTTTCCATTATTGTATTTTGTTTGCTTGGGGGTCTTGTCCTGCCTTGTCACTTGTTCTCTTTGGTGAGAGCCGAGTAACTTTTGCGGTGGGGTACTCTAAAATACAGGAGAATGAATGCTAGAATGTATGCAATTTTGTTTTCCAGAAAACTTGGTTGTTTGGGCTTTGATCCATTTCACTTCCCTGGAGCACTTGAGACCAGCAGTGGTGCTTTTCTGGTGTGTGTGCAGTGGTTTCTTCTAAGGCATGTGGTTTGCGAATTGGCTGTACTTAAGCATCTCATGTTTGCTTTCTTCTTGGCCGTTTCAGATCTGTTTCCTTCGCCAAGCCCAAGTTGTCTTGAGAGGAATGAAGAATGAAGTGCAGTTAGCTCAGTCTCTCTTCCCAAATGGGAAAGTTTATGTGTTTGAAGAAATAAACAAGCCCATTTTAAGGAATAAACCTTTTTTTTTGTGTTTACTTAACTCTTTTCTTCTAAATCTTCTGGGATTAATATTTTTGGTAATAAGAATCAGCTGTTATCCTTCGAAAGGAAAAACAGCATTACTTACTGCGTGGGTCCACTCTGATCAGTTGTGTCTCTGGCCAAGGACACCACACTCAGGTGTGAACTTTTTTTTTTTTGAACACAAGATCTAAGGATCTCAGTGTATACAAAACAAGCCAGTTTTCCTTAATAAATCACCCCATTGATCTGCTCTCTCTGAATACATCTAGAACTTCTGTGACGCTCTTGAGTTGCAACCTCTAACAACTGTTAACCTTAACACTTGTGGCCTTAAAATGTGTCTTAGTTGTTTGGTTTCATCTGAAAAGGAAATATTTTGGGTAACAGACTTTTTCAGATAATTGTTCTTTTACATAGCAAGCAAACTTTTAAAAGTGCTCTAAACATTTCACTGAAAGTATTTCTGTAATATTTATTCCCCTGCCTAATTGAACAGAAGAATAAAAACCATAATTAATTAGTTAAAGAAGACTCAGGGTCATCACAAAAATCACTCAATAAATGATGCTCTAATGCAGTAATGTCCTTAGGGCTCTTTGAAGTAAGAAGAACTATTTGCCCCTGAGCTAAATGGCCCCAGACTGTTTTGCCTCTGTTGCTTCTGCCTCCCTTTTCAGCTGTCACTTGTGCTGTCATTGATTTGGGTTCACTCTTTGTCCTTTTTAACCCAGGGCAGGACTGAACGTCTAGAAATCAGACATCAGAGTCAGTTAAATATGCGACCGGAGTATTTGTGTGCAAAATAAAGGCTAGGTCCCAGGGGGTGGCTCCAATATTCTACAGTAAATTTCACAGACTTTGAATGTTCCTTTTTTTCCCCCTTTTTTTGTTAAACCTAGGCTTCCCTTTCTTACTGGGTTGCCTCAAAAGTTGAAGCACTGTGTAAGTGAACCATTGCTTCTAGGGTTATTTATGGAATAAGTTCAGTATAGCAGAGATCTATAAAGAGAATACATTCAAAGTCTATCCTTATGTATGATTAAAAGAAATAATATTCCCATCTGTCCACACTGAACCTTAATTTATTTTCCTTTGTCTCCTCCACCTCCCTTAACTTTTTTTTTTAAATCTAACGTTTTCTCTAACTTTGAAATTTTGCTTAGCTCTTTTGTATTTTAAGATTCAGGGCCCAGTATACAGTAGTATTGATACATGATAATGCTTTCTGCTATTTTTTTAAATTTTGTGAGGGGAGGAAGTAATTAGGTTATTTACTTATTTGTTTATTTATTTATATGGAGGTACTGGGGATTGAACCCGGGACCTCGTGCATGCTAAGCACACATTCTACCACTGAGCTATACCTCCCCGCTGTTTTTAGCACCCTCCTTAAATTGTATATTCAGGGTTCCCTTTTTTTTCAAATGCATATTCTCCTTGCCTCCCCCACCCGGCAGGCTCTGGTTTATTAGATGAACAGGATTTTTCTCCTTTGCCAAAACATTTGGTTTTATGACTGCTCCAAAGGCTTTATTTTTTGTAAATATGCAGTGGTTTCACCTTTATTGTAAAGTTGGCCAGCCTACTTGATATGGAAATGAGTCTCACTGGTCTCTACTTACCAGGGTCCCTTCTGGAACCCTTTTTATGAATAGGAATCACATGGACAAGCACTGTGGCTGTCTGTAAAGACGGCCTACACATGTTGGCCAAAACAATTTCACCCTTGAGTTACTTCAAAACTGGGTGGTGGATACCATCTGGTCCCAGTGATTTATCTACTCCTGGTTTGTGATTAGATGCAGAGCATCATGTTTACCACTATTTGATCTAGTACCTCTGACCTGGTGAGTTCAGTGTTCTGATTTGGGAATGTGAATCTCCTTACAAAATAAAGAATTCATTCAGTCTATCCACCTTCTCCTTTTTAGCTCTGTGACTGTGATTAAGTGGGTCCTCGGATGCTCTCAATGGCTTCCTCCCTTTGATAGAGAGAAAGAGCCTCTTACTCTGTTGGCTTTGCAATCTCTTGCAAGTTGCTCCTGCCTAATTTTTATTTGTTGTCTAACCTACTGTGCCTCTGGGGGCTTTTCTCTCTGCCCAGTCTGTGACTTGCTTTTTATTTCATCAAAGTTACTTGCACTTCTTTTTACTCTGGCCTTTTAGCCATGCTGAAGGTTCTCTCCTCTCTCCCCAGCCCTCTGCTCAAAATCTAAGCAGTTGGGAGCACTTACTCTGAAGGTAACAGTAGGTAAAGGTCCCCACCCTCTATTTTCAAATCAGTCTCCAGACGTCTTGCAGGTTGTTTACTTTTTGAACTCTTTCTTCCTCAATAATGTCTGGTTTTGTCATAGCTTCTTACTCTAAAATGGGAAAAGCACGTGTAATGTGTTCTGAGTTCTCTTTTCCTCTCCCATCGCGTTGCTGAATTTCATAGTGCTTTGATCCCCATTACAGACTTGTTTATTCGGTACCTCGGTCCTAAGTTCTATATACTACTACTCAGGACCAAGGCCAGGGCATCCCAGGCCCCTCTTCTCCCCTCCCTTCCTGCACCACCCCCCATCCCCATAGAAACATTTGTTCAGGAAGCATTCGTTATCTCTCCATCTTGACAGGTAAGTATTATGTTGATGTATTTTCCTTTTCTCATTCATGTCCGTAAATCTTACACAAAATTGTAAGGAGGCAATGGAGGGAAATCTGGCACCAGTCTAAAACCTAGTAGAGGAAGACCTATTTGACAGAAATATTAGAGAAGTAAAGAGAGTATAAGGAGGCGATCAGGTGATAAACTGACAGCCGCTCTGAGGTCGATAGACTCTCATCAGCAACATCAAAACATCAGCACTTAAATGCATCACAATTGTGCAGGGAGCTGTCATTTCCATCTTTGTTCTCCCTTCCTTTGATGTGATAGGGAACAAACTCCCTTCATCTCTGGGTGTGTTTTTTTTCCCCCCTGGTTTTGACACACATTTATCCTTAGATATTCTAAATTTCTGAATCATCCACCTTTATTTTATAGAATGTTCTTTGAACAAAAGGATTGGCTATTAGGAAAGAACTGATCATTTGCCAGGATAGTGCAGTGAACATAGTAGCTACTCTCAGCACACATTTTTAAAGAAGATGCATATTTAAGTAAGTAAACAGGAGTGTCTTATTTCAATCTTTTGAACGGTATTCATGAGTGCAGGAGTTCTAGAATGCAAGTGATTTTGTAGTTTATATGTGGAAATTTGGGGGCGTTGATGCAAAATTGATCCCTCAAAATGTTAGGCTGGACTATGTGAAATTGATGATGTTTCATATTTTTGGCCTGAAATAACGGCAACTTCATATGAATCAGCCTTTATTATTTTGTTAATCATTAATCTCCAACATAGCAGAGCCATTTCAAAACGAAAGAAAAGATTCTCTAGCCTGTAATCCTGGAGTGATATTGCTATAGCCTGAATTGTTACCAAGGGACAGTTTATTGTTTTGGCTAAATAAAGCTAAATTGCCAGTTACTTCTGTAATTTTTAGAAATGATGCTACCTAAGATGACTACTAGTAGTAGTAGGAAGTAGTTGTAGCAGTAGTAGTGACAGTAGTGGTAGTAGTGGTAGTAGTAATCACAACAGGAAAAGCACACTCTTCCTTTGATTAAATATAGCTGAACCCTGAGGCTTAGAAAGGACCCCCCTTCTGAGGAATATACAGTGATCCCTTGGGATGGGAGGGTTTGGTTCCAAGACACCCGCCCCCACCCCCACCCTGGGATCCCCAAATCCATAGGTGTTGTAGTTCCTTATAGAACCTAGCACATCCTCCCGTGTACTTTAAATCATCTCTAGATTACTTATAATACCTAATACAATGTCAGTGTCATGTGAATCGTTCCCTGGTGTGCAGCTAATTCAAGGTTTGCTTTTTGGGCCTTTCTGGAATTAAAAAAAATTTTTTTTCTGTCCACAGTTGGTCAAATCCACGAATGTGGAACCTGTGGATCCAGAGGGTTGACTGAATAGCATCTTCTGATGTCAGTAGTTATAATAATAGCTACTATTGAGGGAGGCACTATATACATTTAATGTTTTCAACAAATCTATGAAGCAGATTCTGTTTCTGTCTTTGTTTGACTCAGAAGTAAAGAGACTGACCGGAAGTTGCACAGCTGGCTAGCAACAGAATTCAGCTCAAATTCAGGCCTACTGAACTCCAAAGCTTTTATGCTTTCTGTATAACCTACTTCCTTAGCTTGAAGACTCAGAACAGGTACTTTGTGTAGGAAGCTTTTGGGTTTTCTTTATTTATTGATTTTCCTGCTTGTTGTGACTTTATTCCTTTGTTTTATACTGAACGGGTCTGACTGAGGCACCTTGGTGATGCTGAATAAGCCAAAGCTCTTGGTTTTTAAAGAGCCCGAGCCTTCCTGTTCTAAGCTACTGGTGAGATGAAAAGAAGCTTGAGTTCTGTATGCTATTCCAGGGCCACCAAAGTTGTTAACGTAAGGGTTTTAACCAGTAACCTCAATGCATCACGATTTTTTTCTTAACTAGGCTCATTTTGTAATAATTCCTGACATAGTTTCTGTTTATGTTTGTAGCCACAATTCGCAGCAGCAGGGCAGTTCATCTCACGATAATGGAATGGTGCCTTTTTATGAGTACACCCACCCAGTCATTAGGCCAAATGGAGACTCAGACTTGTGTCACTGAGCACCTCTCAGAGTGTGTGTTTATGCAACTTGAGATTGAGCTACAATTCTCTTCCAAGCTTACTTAATTACGGTATCATCGCTCTATATGATTGAACTTATACATAGTAGAGTTAAACTTGGATTAGATTAATTGGTCTTTTCGTGTTGGGCTGTGTTCATTGTAATATGTTAAATATAGAAACACCCATGGGCAAAAACAAGTACCCCCCTCTCCCCCCGCCCCGGTCTCCTGGTTGAACTCATTCTAACTTAAGCAGTTCCTTTGCAAAACCCAGGGCTTATAAGACTGGACATTGAATTTTGCTTCAGCTTTTGAAATGGCTTTCCCCCTCCTGCACTGAAACTGATTCCACAGTGTGATTTAAAATCTTGCACCGTGGTAATGCACGTGCTCCTTTAACATTGGATATAATTTGGGATTATGCCACCTTGACCCAGTGTTAAAACACAAGATTAGGTAGACTTTTTTCTTAAATGTGACCTTGCATGGTTTATGATCCTAGGAAAGACAAAAAGAACAAAGTGAGCTATTCTCTGTTCTTTCTTTCATATGTCTAGTCACCAGTACCCACTTAAGTACACTAAAATGTTTACTAATTCAGACAGATGAGCACAGCACTGCCACGTGTTATCTTTAAAACAAGATGGACATATAATGTCAATTACCGTTTGTTCTCATCCTGAAGACAGTTTAAAAAATTGCCTCTTGTGAGTCCCTGTGGCATCTGCAAAAACTAGGAGCTTGTGCACAGATACGTGTGTCTGCAAGGAGAAGGTTCCTTTAATTTTTATTTTCCTTTGAAGTACCTTTAAGTATATTCTTAAAATATATTCTGAACCACATACCATTATTCGTTTTCCACATAGGAGAAAACAGCTTCAAGGAGAGGAGCTGAAAACAAGTATATTAAAGAGACTTATTCTTTTCTGGCAGAAGGTCCTGGTATGAAATTGGGTCCTTGAGTTTTCCAAAGGAGGCTGTATTTATTGCCCGTCTTTTCTAAGAAGGGCCATTTTCATAATTTTTGCTATCACATCAAAGACTTTTCACAATAATTATAGTCAATAATTGCAGTAGTAATGCTGTGTGCCATCTGCAGGCTTTGTGTAATGGAAGCTAGAGAGAAAAACAGGTCCCTCTGCTTGATGGGAATTACTGTGAACTTGAGGCCCTGGTGCCAGGTTGCCACTAGCATCGGCTTTGGGTGGCCCTCCTACTGCTCAGCCCTGGGTCATATACCATCTTCCTTTTCTTTCTCTTTCCCTGGGCCCATTTCTCTTCAGTTCTCTCTCTCTCCCCGCTATCCCTTAGTGGCTGCAGTCCTGAACTTCCCCAACCCCCTTGCTTGATGCTCATTCTAAAGTAACGGATGGCTCTTGATGATGGGTCACATTCTGGGACTGGAGAAGTAATTGGAACTTTCTTGGGTTCAGATATTTGACCAAATCAGTGCTTTATGAGTAGTTGGCCCATGACCCAAAAGATTTATGAAAAGCAAGTTGAATACTGAAATAATGAAACAGGTACCTACTTCCCTGTTGCTCCAGGTCAGGGAAAACTGTCTGATTCATTTAATTTGTGAACATCAGGTCTCCAGCTTATCTCTTGGCCAGATTCTGATGCTCTGGTACCTCTCTTAGGTCTCGTGACAGACAGCACCATTCTTTAGTGACTCCAACTTCCTCCCTATCTGTCTTCTTAGAGGCTCAAATGAGAATGGCCTCTCTCCTTTCATCCCTACCCAAAGCAAAAATGGTAACAGGCAACCCCTTTATTCTTGGTTATCTGACAGTTCTGCAGTAAAGAGTCAGGCTGCCTCCAATGCGCTAGTTACTTTATGAAACATTCCTCTCCATCTCTGTGGCCCTGGGGTGACTAAGAGGACTCTGATCTGGCAGGCCTGTATCTGAGGATAGTCAAGAATTGAATAGGCCTGTAGGGACTTGAATGCGGAACAAATGACTGGTTTCTCTTTTCCTTGTCACTCGCTGGCAAGAGCAATCACTTTTCCATCTTCTTCTGTAAGAAAGTAAATTTTTTGTGTGTCATAAATAAGTAATCACATTAATCCATTAATTTAGTGCCCAAGATCTGCCCTTATTTTTCTCCTCTCTGTGATACTTGTAAGAAACCAGAGGAAAATGGTAGATGGCTGGCAGGACAGCCTAGCTGAAGAATTTCCTAATTAATACTTACGTTTAACTTTAAGTCCCTTTTAATCGGAGTTTCAGAGCCCAGAACGAAACAGGGATTATGTCTAGCATGGTGGAGAGGAATTGTGTAGTATCTCAACTCCTTTGCTGTTTGGTGTGTCAGTCAGTTGACGGCATAGAAACTCCTCCTGAGAGCTCAGCTGCAAAAAATTGAAGGGGGCAATGCCAGTGATTTATTGACTATTGGAATATAAGGTTAGGGAAACTCATCATCATGCGGTCAGAGTTAGATTTAGAGACTTTAAAAAAATCAAGGGAAACTCATCATCAAGCGATCAGAGTTAGAGTTAGAGACTTTAAAAAATCAAAGCATGAAGATTGCCTGAGAGATGGGTTTTTTCATTAATTCAAGTGTTTAGTGACCTGATTTGTTTTACATATTTTATATATATATATTTTATTGAAGTCTAGTCAGTTTACAGTGTTGTGTCAATTTCTAAGTGTACAGCACAATGTTTCAGTCATACATGAACATACATATATTCATTTTCATATTCTTTTTCACCATAAGCCACTACAAGATATTGAATATAGTTCTCTGTGCTATACAGTATGAACTTGTTTATAAGTTTTATATATATTAGTTAGTATCTGCAAATCTCGTACTTCCAATTTATCCCTTCCCACCCCGTTCCCCACCTGGTAAACATAAGTTTGTTTTCTGTGTCTGTGAGTCTGTTTCAGTTTTGTAAATAAGTTTGTTTTTTTTTTTAAGATTCCATATCTAAGTGATATCATATGGTATTTTTCTTTCTCCTTCTGGCTTACTTCACTTAGAATGACAATCTCCAGGTCCATCCATGTTGCTGCAAATGGCATTATTTTATTATTTTTATGGCTGAGTTGTATTCTATTGTATAAATATACCATAGCTTCTTTATCCAGTCATCTATTTATGAACATTTAGGTTGTTTCCATGTCTTGGCTATTGTAAATAGTGCTGCTATGAATATTGGGGTGGAGGTGTCTTTTTGAAGTAGGGTTCCTTCTGGATATATGCCCAGGAGCGGGATTCCTGGGTCATATGGTAAATCTCTTCCCAGTCTTTTGAGGAATCTCCACACTGTTTTCCACAATGGCTGCACCAAACTGCATTCCCACCAGCAGTGTAGGAGGGTTCCCTTTTCTCCACAGCCTCTCCAGCATTTATCATTTGTGGACTTTTTAATGATGACCATTCTGACTGGTGTGAGGTGATCCCTCATTGTAGTTTTGATTGGCATTTCTCTGATAATTAGCGATATTGAGCAATGTTTTCATGTGCCCATTGGCCATTTGTATATCTTCATTGGAGAATTGCTTGTTTGGGTCTTTTGCCCATTTTTGGATTGGGTTGTTTGTTTTTTTTATCATTAAGTTGCATGAGCTGTTTATATATTCTGGAAATTAAGCCCTTGTCAGTCTCATCTTTTGCAAATATTTCCTCCCATTCCATAGGTTGTCTTTTTGTTTTGCTGATTTGTTAAGCCAAATAGCTAAAGCATTTATGTGATATGTTTCTGCTTTGAGGATTGTGCTTTATTGACCAAGAAAGGCAGCAGAACTAGATCCCCAAGGACTTTGCTCATTGCAGGATTCTACTTTGAGCCCAAGCTGATACCTTTAGTTTGGAATGACTCAAAAAATGGCCACCGCTATATTATATTTATGTGAATCTCTCCCAGTTCATCCGAAGGTACCTCCTAAGGCACATCTGTTGAAATCCCAATGTAAGAAGCATGGGTTGGGTGGGTCTGCCTGGGATAGTGTCAACTCTCCTGTCTTTTGAACTTGAGTTGTTTCAAGATCAGAGGACCTCAGAGATCTTAGGGCAGAAGGTTGAGGGTTGGAGAAATTCAGAATATACAGTAAGAGGGAGAGGGAACAGGCTATAGAGTACAATAAAATCCATGCCTGTTCATTTTGTAACTTTCAAGAGGGTTGTGACCAAGACTTTTTCATTTTCTGCACTGATGGATGACATCTAGCATGTAATAGGCACTGGATATATACTGCATTGAGCACCAGCAATTTTTTGTGTTGCCAAATTGGGTCAAAGGTTAGTTTGGAAGTGAATCAATTCTTTGATTTAGACTTGGGGAAAGTTTTAGGGTAGAGTTACATTCCCAGATAATCTCTTTCAGTAGACTGGCTAAAGTAACTGGTTGAAGTAACCTGTTGAAGTGGACTGGTTGAAGTAGTAAATACACTGGCTTTTTGAATCCTAATGGACAAATCAAATGCAATTAATCACCAGGTCTGCTCCTAAAGGAAAGATTCTGAAAAGTGAGATTGGGGAATTGAATGGTGCCAAGGAGCTAGTCAGTGGCCATTTGGAATAAATCCTGATCAGACCTGGGATGCCTCACTTAAAAAGGCAAACTGGTAGAATCTACAGTGAAGAGTGGGAACACTGAAAACTTAAGCAGACCCTTCTAGGGCAGCATCATTTCTATAAGGAGAATCTGTACTTGGCTAATGAGCTTGTGGTTTTCAAGGGACTAAAGCAGATGTGGACAAATGGAATCCAGTGAATGTGACCTACTTAGGCTTTCAAAAAGCTCTTCATGGGATTTCACAGCAAGCCAAGGAAACATACAATAACTGTCATCGCCCCAGAATTGTGGGACTATTCCATCAGATATTATGATTGACTTCAAGATGCGAAGCAAAGGGTAGGGATCAATAAGTCAAGTCTCTAGAGAGCGACATCAACAGTAGCATTCTCTCCAAAATTAGGCTGGAGACAAATCTTACTTAAAAACTACAGTAAATGACCTAGAAGAGGAAATGTACATTGAAAACTTGACTCTTATCAATAAAAGTTTTCCTAAAGGGGGATCAATTCTAGGGTCCATGCCTGCAGGGTGGCAGGCCCAGGCATTAGGGTACTAGATAGTGGTGAGGAGGAGCTTTTTTGAAGGTTGGAGAGACTCAGCCTTGTGAAGCGAGGACTCTGCCCCTTCTGCATCCGCCTGTGCTGAGGTTGAGAATTTTTCTTTCATGTTATAAAAATTAACCCCTGTTCAACTGTGGCCCGGGTGTGTGTCCATAGGAATGGAGATTAATTCAGAGTCCTCAAATGCAGATCTGTTTTAGATCTGTAGTAAGCTGTAACTTAAACTGTGATCTTTAACAAGAATTTTGTGGAAGTGGATTTTAAGGGATGTAATTAAGTGCAAATATTAAAAATGTAAATGTTTCTTTCCCCTTCGGCGTCTCATTGATGCCTGGCTAGAGTTTTAAAATAATGGTTTGTGTCGCTTGAAATCTGATGTTAGAGAATCATTTTTCTTTATGTGAGGCTTTGCTATCACTTCGTGTGAAAAAAGCTGTCTGCATAGCCATTTGGATAAACGTCTTTGGGTGAATTCCTGATGAATGACTGGCTATTGTTCTTCGGTATACTTTTCCTAGAAAGTACATTTTCGGAAAACCTATTCTCACACTGTATGGAGGGAGGAATTTTACGTACGTCATGAAAGGGAGAGTAAAGTGAAAGTCAGGAGGGCTAGTCTTTTTCTTGCTACTCAAGCTGGAAAGAAGTATGAAAAAGGAGAAAATAATGTTGAAAATGTTCATGTCCCACATGACCCGTGAAATGTGTGTAAAATGAAAGGTGTTAATATTTGTATTAGAGCAAGTGTCTGGTGTCTGGCAGCCTCCCGACCCACCAGCTGTATTTTCTTCTACACTTGGAGTAAACTTGGTACCCAGCTGTTGACCCTTTCCCATCTTGCTGTGAAGCTTAAGTGGGGCAGGTTGTCTGAGAATGGGGTTCCTGGGGGTTTCTTTAGAGATTATTAGGAAAGAATAAGGAAAATCGCTCCCTGTCGGAAGTCTGGTGTTGGGTCAGCCCCCTGGGAGGAGGAGGAAAGGAGTGTCTCCAGTATCTTTCTGAGGATGCCCTCCTCTGCTTTCTCTGAGGTCTGATGTGATTGCCTGCAGGAGACTGCTCACAGGGGCCATCATGAGACTTCTGCACACTAGGGATGCAGAGAAAGGACACAGTGCCAATGGCCAGCATCCCCACCCCCACCCCATCCCGGGAATCCCTGTGACCCTCTGAGCCTGGTCTATTTGCTATCTTAGATATGACCCTCCCAAAGCCTTGATCTACCAGGAATTAGAACACGTGGCTTGGAAACATTGGTTCCAGAAGTACTGTTGGGCACCAAAGGGAAAAAAAAAATGTCCTAGCCAATGGTGTTTCCTCTCTAGGCTAATTTTATTTGTGACTGAATATGTAGCAGGCATTTGGACTCAGGCATTCTATTAAGTTATGAGCCTAGTGAAAATCACAATTGGTATTTGACAGAAACCCTCAAATGATGCTACTTGAGGTGTGCGTGTGACAGGAAAGATCTTTGTTAGTTATAAAGAGAGTAAGAGAGCTCCATCTTTTCCTGCCTGCCCCTAGCTATGCTGCCCCTCCCCCCCTGCACCAAGGTCCCCAACACATTTCTGTGAGCCTTTTATTAGCACTGACTGCTTAGGTAGGTACTTATTGGAGCCTCAGAATTCTTGAAGAGATTTGGGTTAATTGCCAGTATTATTATTCCTGTTGAGTCCTGGACCTTTGAGTGGTTGTGAATGTGCAAAATAGATGCAGTTGCTCTAGCTGCTCTAAAGTGATGGTAACATACGATCACAGTTTGCATTTTAGGCCATCTACTCAGTGGGTTGATGGACCTTACTTTAGGAAACCTTTGGTACAGTTAAACTAGGATTCTAAGATTGTAAGATAAAAACTTTGGTTCATAATTTGCTTATCATTCTAAAGCAATAAAAAGCCCTGCTTGATTTCAATCTGCAGTGGATTTTGAAGCTGTTGCAAGCTCACTGAAATGAAGTATAGAGTTTTAAAGTAGCAACCCTAACTCTTCCAGCTACATTTACACAAAGTATTCTTAGGAAAATATAATAAAACTGCTTTTCAAAATGTATGTGTTTCTGATTGGTCTTCTCTCCTACCTTGCAGGATTAGTGGACCTAAAAATAATTGGCAGTTAAGCCCTCTAGAGCTGTATTTTGGCAAGGTTTTGCCAAATGCTAACTAGCTGCATTTCTCCCACTGATTGGTAGGTGATCTCAAATCATACATCTGCATAATGACTTAATTTATGTGCTTTATTATTAAGCTTTAGGTCAAATGACTTCAGGCTTTGGATGTGCATAGCACATTACAGGCAGTAATTTCACTCCTTTTTGCAAGGGGAGGGGAGGGTGGATTAATGTATACATTCCCCCGTCCCCCTGGGATTATTAAAAACCTTTAGAGATTTGCTTTCTTTGTTCCCATGAAGCAGAGCATTGTGTATTCCTCCTGGGGTTCTTAGGTAGCTTGGAGGGGCTGGAGTTACTCAGCAACCTGCGTTTTCACTCACTTTGTGGCTGCCTGAATTTAGATCTAAAAAGTGAACAGAAACTATTTCAGTAACTCTTTAGACCAATGGCAAGGAATTGTTTTACTTTCAGAACAAATAAAAATTAGGAAAAGAGTAAAGTAGCAATTGAGGGATTAGGAAAATTACCCCAGAAAATAATAGCTTAATGTAGCTCCCCAGTATTTGAATTACATTAAGTATTTGATGTAATGCTGATGACAGCCCCCCCCCCCCATATTTACCCTTTGTTACTTTGAAAACATCATTCATTTGTGTGGTGCAATGTCACAATTGATAAACCAATACTGGTGCACTGCTGTTATAAGGACCGTATCTTACTCTGATTTCCTTAGTGTTTTTTTAAACTAACAGTTTCATTGAGATATGATTCATATCCCAAACAATTCACCCATTTAAAGTGTACAGAGGCTTTTTAATATACTCACAGATGTGTGCATTTATCACCAATACAATTTTAGAACATTTTCATCATCACAGAAAGAATATCCTTTAGCTGTAACCCCTCCCTTACTTCCCATCCCCCCACCCTCCCCTCTCAGCCCTGGGCAACTACGAATCCACTTTCTGTCTCTAAATTGACCTATGCTGGATGTTTCTTATCAATGGCATCGTACTATATGTGGACTTCTGTGAGTGACTCTTTCACTGAACGTAGATTTTCAAGATTTAGCCATATTGGAACACATTTCAGAACTCCCTTCCTATGGCTGACTGATATTTCATTGTACGGACACACTGCATTTTGTTTATCCATCCACTGATGGACTTTGTTATAGGAATAAGGCTGCCGTGAATATTTACATATACGTTTTTGTGTGATTTCCTTTGTTTTCCCCTAATGTCTTTTTCAGTTCCAGGATCCCAGCTAGGGTACCACATTATAATATCTCATCATCATGTCTCCTTAGGCTCCCAAGGCTTTGCTTTTGAAGGTGCTTTAGATAAAGTCTGTGCTTACTTGTCAAGAATTCCCTATCACTTGTGCGTGCCACTCAACTCCTAATTGATAAAGCTCTCCCTTCTGGCAATCTTTACTCCCCTAAATTCCATTGCCAATGAGAAATTATCCTGACTTAGCTAGGAGAAAAAAGGGTGTGCTCTTCTGGCTCCTCTCCCTCACTTACTACAAGTCATCACAAAAGTCTCTTTGTGGAGAACTTCAGTAGCTTATCCGAGTATAACAGATGCCCTTCGTTCTGGTCTTGGTTTTGTAATTGCACTTTATTCATAATGCTTCCTTCTTTACAGAGGGCTTCTCTAGGCTCCAGTGGGTAAGTGACTTGCCCAAGAGCCTCCAGTGCATCAGGTAGAGCTGGGACTCGGACTCGGACTCCTGACTCCCCAGATCAGTCTTCTTACCCCTAGACTACCATTAGCCGTGCAGAGCGAAAGACCCAAATGGTTGTCAAGTATTTGGAAGCTTTTAAGTTCACGTCTTAAAAACCTGTCCTAAAGAACTAAGTTTTGTCTAAAACCCAAGTGAGGTACTCAGTTTCTGTGTGAAAGGCCATTGCAAAATCATAGCCTCCTACACTGGCAGTTTTCCTTAGTGCTTTCCAGTCTCTTCTTAAATGTCCCTCACTGCAGCCCTCACCCTTAGGGTGCCATTTGTGTCCCTGTTATTTACCAAAGGCATTTGGTTGCTTTATTGGTAAAATGAGGTGGGGTACAGAGAATGTCTGTCTTACAAATCATGCTGGTGCCAGCAAGCTGGGTTCCCTGCACTGTGTCCCATAAAGTTTCTGGCTGTTGTTTCCTCCCTTTAGGACGCTGGTGGAGTAATCTTTAGAGATTTACTTTATCTCCTACAGGTAGGGAGCTAACCCCCTAGTGGTAACTACAAGTATTCCTGCCATCACCATCTCCCCCAAAACTTGCGAGAATCTAGGGGACATCTTGGCTTCTAGATGGACTTCAAAATAAATTGTCTGAAAGAGACGTTAAGCAAATGGTGTAAAATACAGTTAGAAGTAGTCAAGTGGATAGTAAATAAGCTGAGAACCTAATCACCATTTAGAACCTTTTCTATGGGAAGGTAGGTTCTGAGTAGCTGAAAATAAATGGACATTGGCTGCACAGCGTTTGTACATCAGAGCCAGCCTTTGGTGAGAGGAGTAAATGAAATAAAATGAGAACGCGCAGTTCTCAGAGCCCTGTTAAAGGGTGGAAGAGATTCCTCATATTCAATGCTTGCTGCTTTAACCATCAATTTGAAGTGCTTAAAAGAAAAAAAAAAAGGGCCAGTACACACCCGGCAGGATTGAGTAGTAATTTATTGTGATTGTCTTTGTTCACTTTGAAAAGTAAGGCATTGATATGAAGACTAAAGAAATTACATAGAGCTGGTGTGATTGAACAAAGTTTGGCTCTTTCGAGTGATTTTTTTTGTTGTTTGTTTTTAATGCCATAGAGTTAAGCTTTAAAAGCACGCTTCGTTGAGTCTCCTCCAAGCCTCCGAGGACAAGGCTAAAGGACCTTTATTCTTTTGAGGGCCACTGACCCACAAAGCAAAAACCTAATCAAGGGTCATGTACAAAAAGCAACTTAATTTAAGTGCTTCCTTAGAAATCCATAAAGCCGTCAATTCACCTGCTTTTAAAATTAAGAACAGGGAGCTCTCAACCAGTGTAACAAATAAAGAATCCTTTGGTTTCATGTTATGTGCAGTTAAAAGAGGTGGAGTGGGGTGAGAGAGGACGGTCTGAGTAGAGTAAAGAGAGTGGAAAGCAGATGGGAGAGCTCAGGGACTAGAAGAGGTACGTGGAGAGGAGGCGCTCCAGAGCAAGGGTCATGGAAGCAGGAGGTTGACTTAAGAAAGGAGAGGAGACAGATGATAGTCCTAGATCATAAGCCACTGTTGACTTGAGCTGTCGGATTAACTACGATTCTCAGCTCTTCTGTGGCTCTAATGCTTAAGCCTTTCATGTTATAAATCTTCAGGAATGGTGTGTATTGGAATCACCTAGGGCCCTTTAAAAAAAAATGTGCCCCCTGCTCTCCACCCCCCGCAGTGGCTTTCATCTACCTGTCCCACATTGGATTCTGTCGTCCCTGAGCTCAGTTCTTTCAGCCTAAAGAAAAACTTGAGATATCCTTCTTAGATGAGAAGTATATGGGAACACCAGGTATAGAACGGAGATCTCCAGAAAGAAAAAGCACTTCCCATTGACACGTAGCATTTTAGAAGCAGTCTCCAACAGACAAGACAGAATGTCTTTCCATGGCTACATAGCCCTGGCTCCTAATAGAAACGACTTCTGGGGTTAAAGTAGAAATATTAAAGGTTTTAAAATCAAGTGAGTTTGAGTAGCTTGAGTTCTTCCCAGAGTGCAGAGCTCTAGTTTAATTTTCAAATGTACCGAGACCTGTCCCCCTTTCCCTCTTTGTCCTTCTCATCTGCAGAAACTGGTTGTGGCACTGAATCCCCAGTAGCCTAAGTATGGCTGGGGATTGAATTCACAAATGTGTCTTGGACATGTGTGTCAGGTAGGGCTTTTGGCAAGAATGTCATATTACGTTTGCAAGTAATGCTTTTTAGAAATGCAGAAATTTTGTGGTGCATTCAAGGCTTATATGGGTAGAAGTGGCCCACTGAAGTGGGCTTGTCTGTCCTGAGGGGAGGATGGCTCTGCCTGCAGAAACATTAGCCAAGGAGCTACCCTCTTGTCATCTTTTACACAGGCAAGCCTTTTGCCATTAGACAAAGTCTTCCTGGAAAGATCTCTCTAAAATGAAAGTAGACTCTTTTTTATTAGGCATTGCCAAAACAAAAATGTACTCCAATGTTCAGATATAAGCAGATCCCCTTAAGGTTGTGCCGAGGGCCCCTTGTGGCGTCTTCTTAAATGTAGAAAATTATCCTCTCCTGCTGTCTTTGAATTTTCTGGCTTTAGGCTGTGGATGTGTGTGTGTGTGTACATTAGAGGTGGGAAAAAGGGGTGCTTTTCCTTGGTCCTAGAAGCTTATTTTGATAGGATCCAATAAGTGACCCTTTAGTTTATTATATGTGTAAATCTTGTTAAGACCAGGTGAACATAGATTTTTTTTTCCCCCAGATACGTGAACTGTTCTGCCATGGGAATTCAATACATACTGCAGCTAGGTCTTTGGAGGGACTTGGAATTCACCGGCCTGTGATGAATTTTAGCCTGTGACAATTTTAAAAAGCAGCTGCAGCCTTTCTGTAATTCACTTACATGGTTCTGTATGTCCTAAGTTGTCATTTGGAGCATTTCAGTTAATTTTCTGTGTGGGGGGTGTGTGTGATACGGATGATTTATACAGCGACAGCAAAGACTGTACTAGTGGGGTCCTCTGTATGATTTTATGTGTTAAGTAAGATTGTGTTGGGGGAGACACTCAGCCCTGAAACCAGCCGACGGCTGGCTATGTCTCCGTTAATTATCTGTCCCAGTACCAGCGGCTGCTGTGAACTTGTTAAGCCAGTGAAGAGGCGGTTTTGTTTTTGGTTGTAACAAAGGTGTTTCCAGAAAACGGAGCCTTAGCAAGCAAACCTTCTTTCGCTAATGAGATCTAAGATAGTCTGCAAGCTCACAGCTCTAAACTTTTTCACACAAGGCGTGCGCCCCCCCACCTTTTTTTGTTAGAATTATCTGTTGACCAAGGGTTTCAGAAATGCCAAAAGAAGCTTTTAGCGGTTTCTGGATGAGGAAGTTATTTGAAGATTGCTTCCCTTCTCTTCTTGAAATAGTCCTTTAATGCTGCATACCCGATTTTTGTCTGGCAGTAACACTCTTCCCTACTTTTTAATTGGCCAAGAAGGAAGAGTGATCAGGAATATATATATATGTTATATAATTATTCACATATGTGGTGTTGACAACCCTAGTGTTAGTCAAATACAGCGTCAATACAATGTCATCTGAAATATGCCCCCTCCCCAAAGCTACTTTGGTATCTAGCTGAGGGGGAGACTTATTTCCTATAAGCACACACAGCCAAGAAACAGCAGTGGCCAGCTCACGACCCATTTCATTCCCATGACTAGTGTTGTTAAAAAGGATTTGCTCTTCGTTCTTCTTCCCTTGACCTACTGCGCACGTTTACCACTGAGGCTCCTACGTCTTCAATATACTCCATCCTGAGTTCTTGAGGTCTTGGTTCTTTGTAGACCCCCTTTGTCTCACATGGAGCATGCACAGCAACAGCAGAAGGGACAGTGGAGCTGAATCCTTGTGAACATCTGTACACAATTATCCAAGGGCACCTATATTGCACCTATCACTGTTGGAGTGGCTGAAGTGATGTTACCCAGTGGGGCTGATTTTTTGAGGGCATCATGTCTCTTGGTCACTGTAAGGGAGAGATATGGTCTGTTCCAAGCACAATTTTTGTTCTGTGACGGGAGGAACAGGGCATGGGTGAAGTTCAGGATTTATAAAAAGAAGCTGTCCAAACTCACACATCCAGACTGTATATAGTTGGTGTAGGGGAGGGAAATAGTTTGTGCTTTGAGCTGCTGCGGGGTGAATGTGTCTTTGACATTTGTCTTGACCCTTAAGGCTTCATCACTACATAAGGATTACATCTACTGGAAGCCATTAGTCTATACTGGGATGAGTGGCGATGCCGCACACAATCATAGGGTCAATACTATAGTGTCTAACATCTGTACATAAGACACTGGACAAGAGAGTCTTTTTGTTTTTAATTTAATTAAAAAAATTTTGGTGGAGGAGAGGTAATTAGGTTTGTTTGCTTATTTGTTTGTATTTTTAATGGAGGTACTGGGGATTGAACCCATAATCTCATGTGCATGCTAAGCTCACACTCTGCTTCTGTGCTATATGTACCCCACCCCTGAGAAAAATCTTAAAACTGAGGATCATTGACCATCACCCTTTGTGACCCAGCGTGAACGCCATTGTTTCCTCTTGGCCGACAACCCCTTAAAATGCACGTATCCCTTTGCTTTCCCACATCTGCTCCTCATGTATTTGCTCAGTTTTTGGTTGTTGCCACATATTTTATAAACTCTTCTTCATTAAGGATGCCCTCTCTGAGTGTGAGCTCCCCACGCTAGCCGAACAATGCCTCATTTACTCGACATGCATAGCAGTTAGCATCCACTGTCAAAGAATTTATGAGAGTCTTGGGTTGATATTGAATGATACTCCCTTTACTGGCCACACGGATTTTCCTCTGCTGTAATCTTCCTCATTGGAAGGTTCTTTTGTCTCATGGAGGTGGCTTTATTTTCTTATTTTTCCAAGAAGGGCATCAATAGTTTTAGCTTAATGAAACTATTCTGGTACACACGAGGCCTGGGCCTTCGCAGGAATCTCATGCCCAGAAATAAAGCCAAGCGTGTGCACCTAAATCAAAGTCATCCCTCTTGGACTTGATGAGTGATGATGGAGACTGATTGGCCTACATTTTATCTTCCAGGTGATCATCTGAAGATTTGTCCCCAGGATTATACCTGCTGCTCTCAAGAGATGGAGGAGAAGTACAGCCTGCAAAGTAAAGATGATTTCAAAAGTGTGGTCAGCGAACAGTGCAATCATTTGCAAGCTGTCTTTGCTTCCCGTTATAAGAAGTTTGACGGTATGTATTAGAACCCTGGTCAGCTTACATATTTGCTTTGCTCTTGAATTTGTTTTATACCTTTGAGTCAAGTCACATTTATTAGCTGACAGTGAAGTCACGGATGATCACGCCTTTCTTCTCTCTGCGCTCAAGTTTTTTCCCAAGATCTTCTCCTTGTTGGATCCCAGGGGCAAGTTAGCCTTCCAGCTTTATTGCTAGAATCCTTCCAGATCCACGAGGATCTGTATGGTATGGTAGCCATTATGGAAATATGGTCACCAGGAGCCAAAAAATAGATTAAAGAAGTTTAATTTAAATGCTTTCATTTATTTTCTTGGGTGAACACAGAATAGTGTTGTTGACGCAAGTCACTTAAGAAAAAAATCTCCCTAATAAAAAGCAGGCCTCTGAAAACTTAGACTCATCATAGAGATTCGGCACATGCTGGACTTCAAATGCAGTTTCAAAATGGATCCCCCAAAGACAATCAGAATTTCTTGAAGCTCTGTAGAACACAGGCAGGATTAAAGCTCAGTTCTTGAGTTTCCATGCAGCAGGGACCCAGAAGTAGCACCTACCCTGTGGAGTCTTCCTGAAGCTGGGCCCCAGCCCCAGCCTCATTTGAGCTGAAGTTTTGGTCCATCCTTGGAAGGCCACGACCAAACCCAATTCAATCCCCGGTGCCAAACACAGATTCTCTCTTTTCACGCACACTCTCTTTTCAGAGTGATGACATAGCCAACGTGAGCCAAGCGAGAGGCACTTCAGGCATCCCTGAAGCCAAGTAACAGATAACAGACTTTAAAAACTGGAATCTGTGGTCCAAAAACACCTCAGGAGTCTTTTTTTTTTTTTTTTTCCTGGTGCTGTTCACTCAGTTTGAAGATTGTTATGAAGTAGATTTAATTTTAATAGGAATGATTTCCTTTGTGCCTGTCTTAAAGGCCATTCTAATTACATAGTACCTTTGAAGCGTGCTTTTCTTGACATTCTGTGTGGGGAAGACGTACAAGGCAAATTCGCGAGATGTGAAATGTCTTTGAGTCTTTCTGCAAAGGGCTCATTACCATGGTGAAAAGTTGGACTAAATTAGATTTGATAGAGCTGATAAGGCAGTCCCTAGCTAAAGAACAGGTTGTATTTCCAATGTTAGCTTTGAGATTTGTTATTTGAAACTTATAACTGATTTAATAAGCATGGATAGGTTCCTAGGCCAGACGACGAAAGCATAATTTCATTTGTAATGTAGTCAAACTAAAATGTTTGTGTCCTGTGCCATTTATTGTGCTGTTTTCTCCCAACACTGTGTATGCAAAGTTGTGTTAGTCTTAATTTTATCTCCTTTCCCTGGATGGATGGAAGTAACTTATATATCTTGAAGTCCTGTTTATTATCCCATACTTCCCCAACACACAGTCTGTAACAGTGAAGAATATTTAACAATATGTTAACACCACGTGAAGATGAGTGTTATTGGCAAAAGACACCATCAGACCACTTCTGTCTCGTGGCCACTAAATTATCAGGATGATTACTGGAAAGAATGGTATTGTTCTTTGGACTATGGCCTTTCTCATCCAAGATGATAGCTGAAGCAGTTTCTTTCCTTTGAGGAGAAAACTTAGAAAGATAATCAGATGGTCATCTTTGAAAACTTCAGAAGCAGGTACTGAAAAATTACCACTTAGGGGTTTGGTAGTGGCATTTAGAAGGAAAAATTTGCTGCAGCTCTTTGGAAATGGCTAGCCTGTTGGTAGCATGATGGAGTGAAGATAAGGCTAGTTCCAAGGTCACCACCTCCAAGCCGCCCCGTTTCTTGTTAGACGTGTCTCCTCCTGGTGTGGCGTCCACAGACGTGAGTGACTTCTCTTGCTGGTTTAGCTGTTCTTTCTCCTTCTCTTTCCCCATGGTTTTATAGCCCTTTTTGTATGACTGCAATGTGTAGTTTTTAAAAAGCCATACAGAGAAAGTTTATCAGTAAGTGTTAACATATGTTTTTTTGAAAAGGACTGAACAAGTTTCCTTTGCCCTCCCCTACCAGGCTTCACATTCAATAAATCTGTTTAACACTGTTTCTTTATCAGTTTGAAAACTGGTCATGAAAAAGGGTTGTGAAACTCCAGTTTGTTTCTTCTGACTTCAAATTAAAATATGGCATCGACAAGACAGGTAGTGAGCATAGACTGAAATTTTTTTCGAAGGAGTAGTAGCTGAGATGTCTTTGGTCTGGAGCTCAGAACAGAACTGGGATACTTTGCGTATTTCCTCCAAGTCAGGTTTTCAGAGACAATGAACTGCTTTATATGGTAAAACTTAAGTTGACTGGTGTTCAACAAACCATAGTTCTCCAGTGGGTGCTACATTTATTGATTTTTTTTTTTTTAAGGTTGGCAACTATGACCTGCCAATACTGCACAAGGCCTAGAGAGGATGTTGAGTGAAATGGTATAGGGCTGTGGTGGTTCTCAGAAATCCAGAGTGGGGATGCTTTGATCGAAGAATTGTCCAAGCCTTTGGAAAAGCCAAACCCTGGGTTACTGATGTGAATGGAAGACAGGAAGTTGGTTGGCAGAGTACCAAAATGGCACCTGGAGACTCAAAAATAGGGGCAGCAAGGTGGCCCAAAGAAGGCTGGGGATGAGGACTGAGGAAATAGCAAGGGACACGTGGGGACATAGGCGATCAGACAACCTCAGAGGAACATCTTCGGCTGTCCCCAGGCTTACCATATACACGTGAAGTGGTGCTGCTGACCTCAAGCAACTTCCTCGGTCATCAAAACTTCAGTCATGCTTATGAGGTACCCCTTCTTTCTAAGGCAGGAACACTTTTTTTTTTATAAACTTGCAAATAAAAGTAAGGTTTAGAGGCTTTTAGGGGATTAGCTTTCTTTTAAGTAGAAATCATCCTATTATGCGGCCGCACTGAGCTGTGGTCAGAGTTTGAACACCGGCTCTGCTCCGTAGTCCCCTTGTTTCTAAGTCCTCTTTTGTTCTGCATGTTTAATTTTTTACTGCTTGCACATACAAAGAGAATATACAGTGTATAAGGCGGTTTTTAAGTTGTAAGCTGCCTGCGTGTGTATGTTTTCAGACCTGGCTGACCTACAGAAGAACTTTAAGCAGCACATCCCTCCCCTGCTCCCCCAATGTCAGAAGTCCCATATTTTAAACCTGTACCCCTGAGTTTAAGGACTCACCTCTTTATTTTCCTACACTATAATCTTTATCTACTCTTTACCTTAGAATATTCAATACCAGAAATCTCCCATCCTAGGCTAGAGACAGCCAGCCGGAAAACGGTAGTGACAGTGCTAGCTGCTCCCCCTCTTGGCCAGTTTTGGGAATTTTTCTTTTTTCTTTCTTTTTTCTTTTTCTTTCTTTTTTTTTTTTTTTTTGAAGTAGAGCTGCTAATTAACATAGCTGAATCCGTTGTCTCATGAATGTGCTAATCAGATACTTACTTCAGGGGGCTTTGAAAGACTTGCTTGGCAAAGGGAATAGAAATAATGGAAGTGGGGCATAATCTGTGTTTGGGGACCACAACATAAAGACCCACCCCAAAATGTCGCATTTTGTGAGAGGCTAGTTGTTTTTGAAAGAAGCATAGCTAAATCAAACAACGCAAATAGATTAAGAAGATTAGAGGTGCCGAGTTATAGTTCTGAATTACACAGTGAAAATGTTAACAACTACAAAGGTGTATTATTGCCTACAGACTCCCCGAATCAAATTATTTGCCAGATATTTTGCATGTTAAAAGAAAATTTAAGGATAGAGATGTTGTCTGATGCCTGTCCGTTGGGAAAACTTAATTTGCGGTTTGGGGAGCAAATGTAGCAACTTTGGGCAAGAGGCAGAGTCCACGGAATTGTCAGCCTGGTTCTGCTGTGAACCCAGTGTGACCTGGGGCAATTAACTGGTCTCAGTTTTCCCATCCATAAAATGAAGGGGTTGAGCTCGATGCTCTGTAAAGACCCTTTCAATTCTACAAATTCTGTGAATCTTCTAAACATGTGACTAGACCAGCTGCTTCAGTGAAAGGTCTTACAAGATGTTAATTAGCCGTCTGCCTGGTACCCTCTATTTCCCTTCTATCATTTCTTAACTCTCTGCTACTTTCCCCAGGTCTTTGAAAACCCTCCCATGAGCCCGAAGCTTGTTAACTCGAATAATAGTAGAAATGTTCTGAATTAGCTTAAAACGCACATAAAAGAAATAATTGTCTGTCCCATCTTTCTGAAGAGTGCTTCATGCCCTGCCTTTGTGAAATGATAGAAAACAAGGGGGTTTGAGAGCTTAAGGGAAGGGTGGCCACTCTTCAGATGTAGCCAAATCTGTGTTTTAATCACTGACTAAAACTTTTCCACAGTTCATCCTGACCATTACTTTATTAGGCCAGTAGGGAAACCAGTGTGGATGCTCAGTGAATTGAAAGCATTAGAATTCACGTGCCCATGAAAGACAAATAGAGCCAACTAAGCTTCATGGCCATTAGCTAAGCTGAAATTTCTGGAATTTTCCTGACCCCTGCCCGTAAGTATTTTTCAACTACATGCTTTTATTATTGTCCTTTGCATGGCTAGACTGACTTACTAATGAACTCCTGGGAGGTTTTTTAACATTAAAAAAAAAAGTCTTAAACATCCTCAAAATGAATGTGTCATAGAAATGTATAAAATACATAGAACAGAGGATTCTTTTTGACCCTGACCTCAGATTTCATTCATTAAGACATCTTTGTAAAATTTGTTGCTTTTTTTAAAAAAAAAAAACCTTCTATAGCTCAGCAAGTAGGCAGAATGAGTAGCCACGACAGTACAGAGAAAGCCACGAGGCCTCTGGCCTTGCCGCAAATGCAGTGTTCCTTCCAGATCATACCACGGGTCTTCGATTTGATTGGAAAGCGTGGCTAGTCTGTGTTTTACAGTTTCATTTCCTGCTTTTTTTTCCATGGAAAGGAGACGAAAATGCTGGATATTTTGGGTAATTCTTTGATAATCTCTCTATGAAACGATGAGAGTGAGCCCCCGCCAGCTTACTGGAATCAAATCGAGAGCTCAGACTACACACATGCATGGCTGTATTGATGGTTTTCTGCCGTTTAAGTTGTTACCTCAAGTGTGACCGGTTGTGGCTCTGGCGCGGGCTAGCTCATCGGACTGAAGATGCTTGTGAGGCCCCCAGGGAGCCCGGATCACGTTCACTGTGGGCCCCTGCTCTTCACTTGGACTTCAGAAGAAGACCAGGTGTCAGCAGGAAGCAGGCGATCTGCTTGGAGGCGAGTAAACACATGGAAGAGTTTTGGCTGAACTGCCTTTATCTACTGTGTTGGCGTGCTGCGCTTTGAGCCTGGCGGTTTAGAGCCTTGTTCATCACTTCTGCCCACCCTTTTCCGTGCTCCTGCCTGTCCAGGCAAACAAAACGGCTTACTTGATCTAGCTGGGACTCCAACTGATAGACTGAGAGAATTCCCAAGCCGGTCAAGCCTTCCTTGGTCATCATCCTGGCCCATCTCCATCACCCCCTCTCTTGAAAGGGTTAGCACAGCAGTCAAAACTCTTGTAATAACTATGACTTCAGCAGGGGGAGGGTGCTGCCTGAGCACACCTTTTCTGGAGGTCCATTTGGCAATGTATCTGAAGTTTGGAATAGGTTCATACCCTTTGATTCAATAGTTCTAGTCCTAGGTAACTT
This sequence comes from Vicugna pacos, assembly GCF_048564905.1. NCBI lineage: Eukaryota > Metazoa > Chordata > Mammalia > Artiodactyla > Camelidae > Vicugna > Vicugna pacos. The sequence goes on along the minus strand of NC_133023.1, from coordinate 93,217,646 downwards.
TCTTTCTCAAGGAAAGAGATCTGCATAGATTTATGTACTGGGATGTTCATCTCAGCATTATGTATAAGAATCTACAATAGGAAATCAGCCTAAATGCCTCATGATTGATTACCTTATGATCGGTCCATATGGTGATATAGTAGGCGATTGTTAAAAATGTTTCCAAGCACCTTAGTCATATAGGAAAAGCTAACCGTACAGTGGTACATGAAAACAGGGTATAAATACAGTATGATCTCAACCATATGACAATATCTATCTTAATAGAAAAAGACTGGAAAGAAATTCAGTGAAGCTTCGTTGTTCTCTCTTAATCATGGGATTCTGGGTAGTTTGGATTCATACCTTTCCATATTTTTCAAGTTACTACAATTTGAAAGGAAAACTTAATAGGAAAAAAATGTATCTTTATGAAAAATGTAAGAATTGCTTTGGTAGTGGTTTATGTTTGGTGTTTTTGTTTTTTTGATTTTTTGTAAGTATCACAGTGCTCACTGCAGACAATTTGGAAGAGGTAGAAAAGTGCATCAAAGCCTCCAGCATTTCAGTTGAATGAATAGAATAAAAGGGAAATAAGTCAATTTTGAAAACATGAAGTATATTATTTTTCTGATTATAAAAATCACTGAAAAATTGGCATGAACAAAAATTGAGAAGCATATTGAAAAAATAATCATGCCAGGTCTCCAACACCCAACCATCACCATTGTATTTACCTCACCTTTTTTTGGTTCAGGTAGATAACACATACTCCATACGTACAAATTGGAATCATAACTGATGATGCTGTTTTGTGTCCTGATTTTTCTCTTGCTATTAGATCATGAGCAGAGAGGCTGCACTGTAAGGTTGGTGTACGAGGCTCTATCATAGATCCACGGAGGGGTTAGTTTGTGGAACACTTGGGATGGCCCTCTCCACCCCCCATAGCTTACTCACCCAAGCCCCCATCCGTCTGGGCACTTTCCAATGAGAAGGGGTACGGATGTGCTTCAAGTGACTTGGCTAGCTGATGTCGGGAGTTAGTAGAAATGGAATGAGGTCCAGTGGAAGGGACCTTCCAGTCCTGAGCCAGTGTCCCTGGCCATGTTCGCAGGGAGAAACATGAGGAGCTTTTGCATTGAAAATGAATTAACTAATAAAAGTAACCTTGGGAAGAAAGGGCTGCTCCTACTTTGGCTGGTCCCGAGCCCCTTTTCATATGTTAACAGCCCCTAGTAAGTGCCACGCCTGGCATTTGCCATGTCGTCCTAGGAGAGGTCTATTGTTGCGCTACATTTGACGAACATCAGTCAAGTACATGCCCTTTTAGAACACGGTGCCCCAGCAGGCACTCCCCAGGAGTGAGATTTTGCCAAGCTAGAGGAAAGTGCCTGTTCAAAACTTACACAGACTTTACCCAAAATCTGAGACCGAGGAGGAGGTACTCATAAACCAAAGTTGCGGTTTGGTTTCGGTCATTTAGAGGCTTGCCTAAATTTCCTTTTCTCCTAACATCTGTAGATGTTTCTGTGAGCTGTTCTTCATCAAATTCTTGATCTGGGGTGAGAGAATGGATGGGTATAACTCTTAACAGAGTTTTAACAGTGTGAGAAGTATGATTTGTAGCATTTGCAAGGAGGCTTCTTTGTTAGGAATTTTGTTGATGTGGTAATTGAACATTTGCACGCCACTCCAGGGCTGTGAAATACAGCCTTTACAGTAAAGAGGAAATGAATCTTTATATGTAAAAGGCAGCTTCCTAATAATATAAATACAAGGTGGTAATTTATAGCACCAAGCAAATGGACTGAATAGAAAGGGCTCCCAATCTCTTCAGGTCACAGGTCAATTCTAGAATGCATTCTAGCTCATTAATCAATAGCCGGTCGATTGTTTATAAAGCAGTAACTAATGGCATTTAATAGCAGAACTGAGGGCCTTTTTGACCTGTTTCAAGAATTTTGAATGTTTATTTGATGCAAGACAAGTGGCTGGGAAAAGAAGGTCCAGAAGTACATGGTGTTCTTTTTTTAAAAGACAGGATATTTACATAGAAAACTTTTATATGGAAAAGTTTTGCCTTTTCACTCTAGTTTTTTCCCATGTTAAATTGGTACTACTGACATTAAGAATGATCACATTTTAGCGCTGGAAAATACTCGCTGTCTCCCCGTCTCTTAGCTCAAACCTTGCACTGAGCTGACTTCTGGCGAAGAAGGTAGTATGTCCATGAAACACAGGGGGAGGGCAGGGCAGTGCCCTGCGGCTTAATTCTTAATTTTCCTTTCCCTAATTCTTTGCCTTGATCTTTTTAAATACATGTACTGTGTATGATACTCTCCTTTAATATCATGTAAAATCTCTTCCCTGGCTTGAGGTTTCTCTATTTCATGGTTTTCACTCAGGGGTCTCTCCACCCTCGTAGATGTCTGGGACATTTCATGGCCTTGGAAATTAGCTCCATGGAGTATTTCCTTTGGATAAACTGCTCCCAGGTTTATAAGGCCTCGGGTCTTCTTACCCAATCTCCAGCAGCTTAGGCCTAATTTATGTTCCCCCAGATGGGTAATATATGACTCTGCCAGGAAAGATAAAAACCAGCCTTGGAAGATTTTTTTCTTAACGGCTGTAGACCTAAAGAAGCTCTGAAGGTGGCAATAACATCTCACATATTATGAATAGTGTCCATTTATTGGGCATTTGTTGAGTGCCAGGCATTATTCATATGAGGTGAGCAGTAGTAGCCCCATTTAATGGATGGAGCAACAGAGGCTCACATCTTCTGGCCAGTCAAGGTCACCCAGCTCATAAATGAGACATCCCATACTTTTCCCACTGTGTCATGCTGTGTCACTTAGATCCTGGTGTGTTACAGTGTCTATTTCCATTCCTATGTTCAGTGATTGTTCATGAGTCCTAGCAGTAGCACCGGGTTGCTTGATCCTATTGAGCATAAATCCTTAAGCCCCCAAACTGAAAATTGAAGAAGTAAATCCTGATCACAGACACCATATTTCAAATGCTCATCAACTGTCTCCTCTCTGACTCTTCTTTCAAGACACCAATAGCGTCAACTTAAAACAGACTCCCTGAGCAGCAGTTTTCATGAATACAGGCAGTTGCTGCAAGGGAGATCTAATTTCCAATTAACTCAGCTTCTGATCGTTGGGGAGCTCTGGTTTACACTGCAGCTGGCCGCTTCTCTCTTAGCCATCAAGTGTCTTATCATTGGCTTCAGGCGTAATGTTTATTTAGGGATGATTGCTAGATGTGTCAGGCCTACACAGTTTTTCCTCAGCAGTTATGGTCTGAATCTGAGTTCTGAATAATGGGGCAAAAAGTGGAGATGAGCACTGATTAATGAAGTTGCGATTTGTAGCTGGAGACCAGGTCTTGAATGTCTCATTTGTGTTCTGTTCCCCATTGTAGAGGGAAATGTCATGGGAGGAAAAAAGGGCATGGGGATGTGAAGGAATTACACAAGAACATATCAGAGCTGTGCCTTTGATAAGACGAACAGATGCAAAAGGTCCCCCCCCCAACCTTTTTTTTTTTCCCTTACAGCCAATTACTATGCTTCGGTTGATACTGTACCTCAGTGGTATGGATTTTAGAATTTAAATTATGTCTGCCATCCTTAAAAGGCCTCTGAGGCAAGAAGCAGAGGTAGAATAGTCCCATTTAACAGGGGCAGCAAGGACAAGTCTAAGGAGAAATGAGTTGGAGTTTTTTAGATCCCTCGACTTTTGTTCTGTTGACTTCTGTAGGTGAAATAGATGAATATTTAAAAACTTGCTTTCGGAAATGAAGGATTAAGGGTTTTATAGATGCTTTAAAAATCTCTGGTTCACTCATAAAACTGTCAAAGTGTGTGGAAAGTGGCGGTATAGTAAAGGTGAATTGGATGGAGAAAATTGGTCTTTCTAGAAAGTTTCATTTCATTCGGATTGGATAGGAGAAAGGTAAGACATATGGTAAAACCGTGTGCTTTGATTTGAGCCCATAACACCCACTCAGTACATACTCGTCAAATCGCATTGCCATTTGGAGAGATTGAATTACCAGATTTTAAACTCCTTATATCAGTTTTATAGAATTTCTATATATAATCCTCTCAAAGAATCTTTATATTTGCCACTTATATGGCCATGCTAAAGAATCTTTTAAAACATAAAGGAAAGGTAATTAATTTTCTGAATGATTAAATGAATTAGAATTTAGTACGTATATAGCTCCAAGCTAAGCTCTTTAAATATAAGCTAACATCACACACACACACACACACACACACACACACAAAACCTCCCTATACAGAACTTGATTCCCAGGAAATAGACTAAGGTCCATGGAAGTATTGGATAGAGGGCATGCGGAGTTGAAATCCATCCTGTTCTTCAATGGATCGTTGGGTCATTCCTCCTATACTCCAAAGTAGCTGTATTTTATATACCTAGACCCAACCCATAGGCTTTTGACCTAAATGAAGAACTCCTAAGAATGTTTTCTTTTCTTTCCTTTCCTTTTCTTTTTTAAAATTTTTTATGTTTCTTTGACCTGGAGGACTTTCGAAGCCTAAAGGATGAACTCTGACATTTCATAGACATTTTCAATTAAAAGTAAGCTTGACATGCCACTCTGGCTCCATCCTTAAAAACGGCACAACTGTAGGTGCCATTCATTAGAAATGCAAGTGAGTATTCAGAATTACTTACTTAATGAGTCATGAAAGCACAAGTCAAATAATTCTCAACATCCCGTTTCTATACTCAATGATGTGTGCCAATTTTATGAGTGATATAATAAAAATCCAAGATAGGGAAGGACCTAAGTTTGCCTTCGGAATCTGCTCTTTTGGATGGTAAAGTATTAGTAGCACTGGATTGATGCAAGGCTTCCATGTTCATCTCCGTGACCAGGCTTTCTTTTTCCAATACGGGAGAGCGATTTGGGCCACACACTGGGCGTGTCATAACACAACCTGGTGTGCCTTCTTTCATGTCCTCGAGGAGCCAGCACCGCCTGGCAAGGATGCCAGTGATTCAAGCGTGGTGTGGCAAGTGGACCAGGTGACATTTAAGGTCTTTTCTCACCCTGAGACTCCCCAACTTTGAATTCCAGAAAAGTGCTACCTGCATCTTGACTCTTAGTTCAGACACTCTTCTACACAAGGAAATTCACCCCCAAAATATCTTCAAGAAATGACACCAAAGAATGCAACACAGGTTTTTAAAAACCCGATTTATTGGAAATCTATTTTCCCTTAATTAAAACATTAATGCTTACCCTGAATGCTTCACATTCAGCCCATCTCACTAGCTGGTTGCTAGTGAGAGGTAAAATGGGAGACGCTTCATTGGCTAGAGTCTTGGTTCTCAATCCTTCAGGTAGAGCGGAGTCCCACATGGCTAGACCCCACCCCCAGGGTTTCTGATCCAGTAGATTTTAGGGTCGGATCCAAGAGCTTGGGTTCTGGTGATTGATGTTGGTACTTGCCTGTCACGTGGGACCACACTTAGGACCACTTGGGATTTGGGAGAGACTCACAGGCCTTCCCAGGTACCTGGTTTGCGCAGCTCTTTTCATGTGGTTCCCCTCGCCTCCTTGTGTACTTTCTGGTCTTCTTCCAGGGAGAAAACTTGGGTACAAATGCCAGGCTGTGCAGTTGTAATGGGAATTTCCCTTTCTCTGAAGAAAGGCCAGGAAATAAAAGGCAAACGGTAGGAGAAAGAAAAAGTAAACAAAAGGAAAAGGAGAGGGCGCCTTCCCTCAGACACACACAGACACGCACACAAAACACATCGTTTCAAAAGCTGGACCCCCGAGGACTACGCGTGGACTTCGGCCCCAAGCTTCGGGGATTCAGTCCAGGTTTTGAGAAACTATTTGGAATGACTTGCCAGCCTCCGATCTGCCCACCCCGTGTGAGAGGAGAATGGTTCTGTGGAGCTGCGGCATTTCAGCAGGCTGGCCGATGTCCTGGCTTTCAAGGGGGCGTCGTGTTTTCTGTTTTGTTCCATGTTCACTTCGAGGCGGTTGCTTTCCTGATGTGGTCCTTATATTTTGCTTTGGTATTTGTTACATTTCCTGCTTACAAACTCGGTATCCTGAGGTGTTTATTTTCATACCAGACTTAGATTTTTGAACAGTGATTAATATTACAGATACACCGTTAGCCCCCTCTCTTCATTGAACTTTTTGAGGAAAGCTTCAGGACGAACTCATTTGTATTTAAGAGATTAAAGTCTTAAACATTTAGTCTGTGTGAGTATGTGGTGACTGGAAAGTAAACCTGAAAGAAAAAACAGGTGTTGTTTTTTTTTTTCCAGTTATTTTTCCTTGCTGTCTTATAAATACATCAAATCTGTAGTTGAATCTGTTAATCATTTCATTTCTCTCTCTCAAGGGAGACTGGAAAGAATCTCATGATGTGACCGTATGAATCCTGTAGGAACTCGAGGTCACCCTGGACACCCCAATTTGTACAAATGTCACAGGGAACATCTGAGAACTTATTTTCTTGATTGTGGGGAGTGTTTCATCATGTTTCTTGGCCTCAAGCATTTCCCAGGCAGTTTTCTGATATGTCATGTAGATGTAAGGAGGGGAAAAGAAAAAACAATCATGTCTAAGTAAAACAGCACCTTTGGAGAACACCGAGAACACTTGTCCTGGGACCAGGTTACAGTTAGAAGGCATTAATAACTTTGGTTCAGATTCTTGTAGTGAAAAGTTCTGGGAAACCTCGTGTTTTTGGCATTCATTTTTATCCAGTTCTTTACCTTGTGACTGAAGGAGAGAGGAACAGAGGGAACAGGAAAGGGACGGGGACACAGTTTTATATTGGTTCCTGAGAAGTCACTGGTTTAAAATTTCATTCCCCCCCCCTTAGACATAGATACATATGTAAGTGACTTTGTGACATAGGTTTCCTTTCATTGTCAAACCATCAGAGCTGCCAAATTCCCCAGAAACAAGCATGTTTTCCAATTTAATTTCATGATTTTTTCCCCCAGTTTTCAAATGTACGTGAAAATCACTCCATTATTTAATGACTAAGAGCGCTTTTTTTTTTCTGTCTTTTTTTGGGGGGGTTGTTTTTAGAATTCTTCAAAGAACTACTTGAAAATGCGGAGAAATCCCTGAATGACATGTTTGTGAAGACTTACGGCCGCTTATACATGCAGAATTCTGAGCTATTTAAAGATCTCTTCGAAGAATTGAAGCGCTACTACGTGGTGGGAAATGTGAACCTGGAGGAAATGCTCAATGACTTCTGGGCTCGCCTTCTGGAGCGGATGTTCCGCCTGGTGAACTCCCAGTACCACTTTACAGATGAGTATCTGGAATGCGTGAGCAAGTACACGGAGCAGCTGAAGCCCTTTGGAGACGTCCCTCGGAAGCTGAAGCTCCAGGTTACTCGTGCATTTGTGGCAGCCCGTACTTTTGCTCAGGGCTTAGCGGTGGCAAGAGATGTAGTGAGCAAAGTCTCGGTGGTAAGCGCTCTTTGCATTCTGTGTTTTGGTTTGGTTTGGTTTCATATTAAAAGAAAGTCGGGGAGGCAGAGAGAGATAAATCATTAGAATTCATTGCCTCAGTAACAGTCCTCTTTCTTTTCTGTTCTATCTTTCCCCTCTCTTCTCTCCTACACTTTGTCTTGATGCGTGTGCATTATATGGTTATAAACAGAACTGTGATGGACATCTTCATATGTCACCATCATTCTTTTCAGTGATTTCCTTGGTAGCTATTAGAAGCAGGATATATGTTCACTTTGGAACCTGAATTTTAAAAATAGATTTAAAACTCCATGTTTTAATATGACAATGATTATATGTATATGCACAACTGGGACATTATGCTGTACACCAGAGATTGACACATTGTAACTCACTATACTTCAATTAAAAAAAAAACTCCATATTTTTTTCATCTCCTATTCTACTTTTCCTCCGGAGAAAGAAACAGATACAGATAGGCTCCACATTTGGTTGTTATGAGTGACTCTGTTTGAGTCTGCTAGTTACAGTCTAGAAAAGTATTTGTTTTCTTGTTATAAGGTGTGCTCAGGGCCCTTTAGAAGACAGAGCTTTCTATGGCAATTAATGTGGACCACCTGCTCTCGACTAAGGGCTTTGCTTGCAGAATTACCAGGAGAGAGAATCAAATTGTAATACGTGGGAAAGAGCAGATGAAATGAACCACATTTTCCCCATTTGTAAATGAAAGGAATGGGACTAAACCAGTAGTTTTCCGACTTGAGTTCTCTGGAGCCAGCTAAGGAGGTGTTTCAGGGCCCTCCTTGAGGACGGGCAAGGGAGATACAGGTTCTTCTAGTGGATGAGACATTCATCTGTGCCTTGACCTCCTGGCTGCACCAAAGAAGCTTGGCTTTTCTCACTTTTATGTAGTAGGGGCTTTTTTTACCTTTGTTTTTTATTGAAGTGTAGTTGATTTACAGTGTTGGTTTCAGGTGTACAGCAAAGCAATTCAGTTGTACATATACATATATATTTTCAGATTCTTTTCCATTATAGCTTATTATAAGAAATTGAATATAGTTCCCTCTGCTATAGGAGGTCCCAGTAGGTCCTTGTTTATCGAATTTTTTTATTACTTTTTTCCATTTTTTTAATTGAAGTATAGTCAGTTTACAATGTTGTGTCAATTTCTGGTGTGCAGCATAATGTTTCAGTCATATATATACAAATATATACTCATTTTCATATTCTTTTTCATTATAGGTTACTACAAGATATTGAATATAGTTAGTTCCCTGTGCTATATAGAAGAAACTTGTTTATTTTTTATGTAGTAGTCAGTATTTTAGTAGGGTTTTGAGCAAGATTTCAAGGGGGAAAAGTTTCTGTGGCTCCTTCACTCCCCACCCCACCAAAGACAAAATTTGAAAACTTCTTGAAAAGGCCTACCCTTCTGTGACTCAGTACCAGTGAAGAAATAGAATATTCTGGAGCAAAGTTAACTTTGCCTGACTGATCTTAGTGCTGTTCCATTAGGTCCTCAAAGGAAAAGCCAAATTTGAGTCCATTGCTAAAAAGTCCAGACACATAAGTACAGCACCTTCTGCTTAGGTTGTTTTGAGGCCTGGAGGAAATCTGGACAGCGATGCCAACACTGAAGTATCCATCTGATTGCCTGTTAGAGAGTTCATGTAGAGTTAGGGTCACCATGTAATTTATTGCTCAAACCAGGAAGTGCTTAATAACAAGCATCCCCACAATATGTGCCACTGTTTTTTAATAAGCAACCAGGACTATCTTGGGCAGACCAGGATTCATGGTCACCCTAGTTAGAGAGGAAACATATATTTACCAGCATGAAGATAAAGATTCCAAAGAAGTGTGTGTTATGAAAATTAGGTGCTTCTTGATGTTTCCTGTTAGAATTGGCTGATAGAAGTATTAGCTGATTGGTGGCACTCACTGTTACAGTTTTGTTTGTTCTCATTCAGCTCCTGGCCATAAACTATCAGGAAACAATTCTTTACAGCATGTTTTGTTCACTCCTTTCCCTCCTGATATTTCCATTGTAATCTGCAAAAAAAAAGTATTGGCGTATGAGGGGCAGGTGGGAGCAAGTGGGGAGATGGTGGTTATAATTAAAGGAGTAATAATTAAGGAATCTGATGCCTGAATCTGATGCCAGCCTCATCAACCATGATTAACCTTGGAGATGCTCATGTCAGAGTCCCTAAACAGTGCACAGTTAATCCAGATCAAAGTTAACTACATCATACATAGTTCCCCTAACACATCTGCCCTCCTTCAACAATTCCTCGCATTTATCCTTAGCTGAATAGGCAGAAAGGCTCTGCTGTGTGGTTTGAACATCTGTGTGTTTGTGTACATGTATGCACACTGGTGCCAAAAAGAAAGGCAAGGACTCGAAGTCCCTTTCTTTGCAAGTGTTTGAAGGTAGTCTCTTTACTTAAGCATCCCCTCCTCCCTTTGAGAAGGACCAGGCTGACTCAAGCCTGCCTTGTGTTAGCCTCACTTGGCAAGGTTGGGGCCCCTTTAGAGAACTGAGATTCCAGAACTCCTAATGGGAGGGGGAAGGCGGTGGTTGAAACAAGGAAGCCCTTTAGAGACTTCCTTCCAGGTTGGAAGATTCACTGCAGGGTCTAAGAGGGCTAGAAGGCTTGCCATAGTCCATGTCAAGAATACCCCCCTCCCAAGATAGGGAGAAATAAGCAGTTGTATGTTGCATTCTGCCTGACATGGTTCTCAGAATTCAACTGCGAGAAATGAAGAAGATTGACAGTGCTTCCTTGCTATGCAGTAAAGGGTATGTGACCCAAAATGAAATCATCACAATTTCCAATGTTGCTTTTGGTATGAATTTTTATAAAGCAAGAAAGAAATTTCTGTGTACCTTAGGTTTGTCAAGTTGTTTGAGAAAGCTGCTCTCTAAATATGACCCTACATTTTTTGACAGTTGATCCCTATTCTATATTCCCTGTATGCTCATATCCACCTAAGAGATATTTGCATCATTAAATAAGAATACAATGAATACAAGCTATAGGGCTCCCTTTACTTGCTGGTTGCTTAGTGGAGAGTATTAGTGTATGAGTATTTTAAATGTTGTGTTTGTAATTGGAAACTTCGAAAAATAATGTTTTGCTTCACTACTGAGATTCTTCTCGACTTCAGGACTGACTTGCAATCAAACCCTTCGACTAAGTTGAGTTATATCTAAATGACATAATAATAAGACACTCAAACATCAAATCAGTGTCTAAAGGTGCCAAAACACCAATTATGTAACAGTCGGTCATCTACGTAATGTCTCCTTTTAGCAGTATGCAAAAGAATACTTGCACATTTGAAAAAATACTCATTGCAGTAGTTGTTGGAGTATGACTACCAGTTAAACAGAAGTTTTGTTTTAGGGCACAAAAGGGACAGTGGTGTGAGGAAGACAATGAATGACCTGACTATGGATCACATATTTCAAATTGAACATGTTGAGAGATCTACATTTGATTAATAAAATAAGCTCTAGCAGTTTGGGGACCCAAGCAATGTTTTTTTTCATATGGATTCCCACCCCTGCCAACTGTTGTCCACGTGTCGTTTGCAGGTGGAACTAGAGCAGGACAAGAAATAAATGTTCCTTCTTTCAGTGTCCAGTAGGGTTAATTAATTACCCTGGGCCTGAAAAAGACCTTTCAGGATGGAGACTGTAGTTCCTAATTAAAGAGAACCACCTCACCCACTTCATCTACAAAGAGGTCTTTAAAGTCAAATATGAAAACCATTGTGGTCTTGGGGTGAGTTATTGCCTACTTAACTCAGAGACGTTCCCACTTTCTCTTGGTGAGTGGATTCCCTGCTTTCCCAGTTTACTTTTGCAGCAAAAGGGTTGCGGTTATATGTTGAGTAATGGTTTGATTATCACTAAGCTTTTTAAAGGCCATTAGCACCAGCAAGCTTAACTTCAAGAGAGAAAGTCGCTTCTTAGTTGAAGTATACTTGCCTTGCTTCAGTTTTTCTGGGCACAGACATCCAGTGATTTCAGCTTACCCCACTGAACCTTGCAGTTCAAACTTTAGAAAAGTCCATTTAATTAGGAACAGATGGTTTCAGAATACTCTGGTACTGCACATCTTTGTATTACTTATTCCATCTTTACTTGTCATGGTTCATGATACATTTCTTATTTACCTGCGTGTGGCAGCAGTTTTGCCTGGAAGGGTGAAGTCTGTTGTGGTCTTTCAGAAATGCACAAGTGGTTACATGCACCGTGAAAATTAATAGCTCCTCCGCCAAAGAGAGTTGCATTCTCATGGTTTCAATTAACACTGACATAATGGGGCTATGTCTACACCCCACCCCAGACTGCAGGGACTATAATTAGAAATCGGTGCCTTAGCACTGTGATGTCTAAATGACTGTCCTGCCTTGAGAATGATTTCCATTGCTCCCCCTTCATTTCTGTCTAATTCGTAATGCCCTGACACCCACAAGAGTACTACACAGATTATTTCGCCATTTCCCTAAATCATTGTAAATGTCTATTAAATGGTCAATACAAAAAGCTTTTAAGTGTAGATACCTATTCTACCCTTAATATTCTTTTTGACTCAGAACCTTAAGGACTAGAATTGCAAACAGGAAGGTGGGAGGTGTGGGGTGTATGTGTGTATATGTATGTATGTATATATATGTGTTGTGAGGGTGGAGATGGGGATGGAAGGAGTGTGGGAAGTGTCAAGGACAGAATAACTGGAGACTACATACTCTCAAAACAATAATAGAGCCCTCTACAAGGGGGCCAATACAGTGATACTTTGACTTCTAGGTCATACCTGAGTCTAATTTAAAACAAAACGAGACATTTTCAAGCATTTATGCAGCTTCAATTTTATCTACAACGTAGCTCCACATATTCCTGAATAAATCCTAGCTTGTTTTATATATTCCCTTATATCTTTAAAATTCTATTATCGGGGAATTAGGGAATCTCCGCCTTCTTTCCTTGTGTGCATGCATGTTGAAGTCAGCCCTAGTTCAGAAGTTGTTGAATAAATGCTTCACATCCCCCAGGATGTTTCAGTGCCCTATCTCTCTCTTTTACCATAATTTTGGGAACGATTTCCTGTTATTTTTATTGGGTGCTTATGTTACCAAGCAACAGATAAAATCTAGACGTTTTCTGTTTGTTAGGTCCTATTGGCAGCACAAGGGGGGAAAAAGGGGTTGCAGCGAGTGTATGTTAGGAACTGGAATAAACTAAAAGGAAATGTGTTTTTAACTTCAGTGCCGCCTGTTGCCTGCCATCACTGTGTGATGTGGCTTAAGGCTCGTTCTGAATTACTGAAATGAAACCCAGGCTGTGTGAAGAGTTCTCCAGCGTTGCCCTTTTTTTCAGGCTGTGTGCGGTAGTTTTTAATGTGGTGTTTGGAAAATGCAGGTTATTTGGTAGAAAGTCTTGATCTATATTAAGAGAGTCTTTGCAGAAAAAGGACTTTGCAGAAATATTGAGTCCACGTGATCTTCCCTTTCTATCATACTGGCCCCCCAAAGTAAACAAATCAAGCCATCTCTAGTCCTTCATAAATAATGTCAAAACCGTTTTCTTATATAAATAATATCCCACTTTCTAGTAGAAATAGATAATCTCTCCTACACTTAGGGCCTGCATTTTTTTTTCAAAATGTGAAAACTTCTGTAAAATATGTATCATTTTCTGCTTCATTCAAGTAAACTCTTCTCTCCAGGTCCAGTGTTTAGTTGAGCTTTTGAATTCTTTGTGACTAGGGCTAGTGAGTGATGGTGATTTATATATATTTTTTCTCACCCCTATAGCATCTTGAGCCATTCTAAGGACATAGCATTGACTGCCTAAGTTACTAAAGTTGTTGTTTACTAAACAATATGTCATCTCATCCAAGCTGTCCAGGCAAATATTGTTCCATGTAGAATAGTTGCATCCTGACTTGCCCTCCAGCATAAAAACTCGTTCATGTGGTCCACAAATTTGAAAACTGTAAATTCTCACTAGAAAATACTCAGCCTCGTGGCTGAGGCTTCACTGTGCGAGGACACCCAGCGCTAGGTCTCGGAGCTATGAAGAGGGACCAGCCCCGTGTGCTGCCCTCAAGGTTCTTGGCAGTCTGTTACTCAAAGGAAGCCAGGTACATGTTAAGGAAATTGAATCTGTCTGCTCTAAGACCAAACTGCCTGAGTTCAAGTCTTGGCTCTTTGTTGTAAGATCTGGTGTGAGTCCCTTAATTTCTTTGGACCTCTGCTTCCTCATCTGTGAAATGAAAGGACATTCCTCTCCAATAATTAGTTGGAAGCTTCAATGAGTTAATACATGTAAAGTACTTAGAACAGAGCCTGGCACGTAGTAAGTACTCTATATCATATAAATCAATAAAATCCAGTAAAAGCTCTCAGTAGAAAGTTAATTCTGATGTGGGCAGAATGTTTTTCTCTTGAACGTTGAGTTCACATCAAGACCTTCATGATCATGAAACCATAGAAACTAATCATTTTCTCTCTGAGGCCATTAATCTATTCTTTATGTTAGTGGTTCAAAGGAGGAAGGGAGGAGTATACAGCTGTCCTTCCCCTGTTCTTTCTAAATATCATTTTGAGAAATAACGATTTAATCTCTAAGAGAGGTCTGGAAATTCTGAATTTAATAAAAGCCATCATAACTAACCCCCACCCTGACTCCTAGCCCAGCCCCAAGGTTTCTGGAAGTTACTGACATCTGGGCTCAACAGAGACCCTTCTAAATAAAAGGAAAACATATCAAACATTGCTCAACAGCTGTGACCCAAAGGAATAATCAGATTGATCCTTTTAAGTGTCATGCCATGCCACTGAGAATCAATACGTAACTGCGGATTAAAGGAAGACTTTAGAGTATGGTTACCCCTTTCATTGATCCCCATATGGCATGATCTACCACTCAGTCTTGGGTCTTCTAGAGTAAATCACTTCAGTAGATAAAGTTATTTCGGGGCTCGAGAGAAGGAATTGATTTTGAGTGTTACAAGAGAGTAGAATATGAATAAACTTGAATTTATATTCAAAATTAGTAAGTCTCCAGAACAACATATGACTTAGGCCACTGTAACATTCGTTGATGGGTGAAAGGTTTGCCCCTGGTAGGGTAGAGAGACCACTGAGAGCATGGAACGGAGCTCCCACAGGGCCTGGTATATCACGACGTGACAGCAAGATCCACCACTGGATTGAGGAGATGCTAGATTTCACCAGAAACTCCACAAGAGAATTTGAATCGAAGTCATGTATACTGTTGTTCTTTTTCTTCCCTGTGGCAGTGGTATTCCTTTGGCTCTTTTACCAACCTACCTTGCTTCTTGTGGAGAAGCCCTGGAAGATGCCAAAAGAGAGGCAGCCATTTTGTTTGTCCATTGGGGCGTCCAGAGTCAGCAGGTAGAGCTGGTCCTTAGCACTCTGGGTTCCCCATCCTGAGTGCTGTCCCCTGAGAGTGGTCACCCAAGGCTTGGGGAGCAGTCTCATTATTGGCATTTTTTCTGGGGGAATGAGCAACACAGGGAACCCCTATGTCTTTAGTTCTCATGACTGTTTTTAAAACCCTCCTCTTAATACCAGGGCCTCATCCCACACAAGGGGTTTATTTCCCAGGTTCAGAATTCCCTTCATATAAAATACTGCGTGGTGGTCTGATTCGTGGTTGGGACGAAAGACAGATTTTTCTCTAACTTTGGTATTTTGTGTGTCCTTTCTCATCCCAGTTTTCTTATAACTTCCCCATCTCCCTCCTCAGTTCTGGTATTATTTAGTGTCTCTATAGCGTGTTATAGCTGAGTTCTTTATGATTATTCTTGGTAGTTACACAACCAATCATGTGCAGAACATGAGCCAGTACTTAGCCAAAGAATGAAATGGAAAAATCTCTGCCAAACCCAGCTTCCTGATCTTCCTTTAATAAAACCCTCTTGTGTCATTTGATTTGGTCTCTATTTGTAAAACTTGAATCTCCATCAACCTTTTTTAGGAGAATGTGCTATTACCAGGTCTACTGCATAAATGATTTGACTTACAGTCAAACCAAGAATACAGTGAACCCCATCCTAGGGTTAAAAAGGAGAAAGAAGGAGAAAGAAGGAGAAAGGACTAATTTGGGGAGAAAATGTTTCTCAAATAGAATTGTGGGGTTTAAAATGTTGGCTTGTTTCCTAAAGGTCTATACCATTTTGAAACCTCTTTTTTTTTTTCTAGAACGGGTTCATATTCTAACCTAGAAATTCCTTCTTGCCTAGCTACATAATTACAGATACATGGCCAGAGTAATCCCTGGCACGTACCAGGTGCTCCATAACTATTTGTTGACATTTGAGCTTTCTGCATGTTTTCTTGCAAGAGCATTGTTTCTAATAGGCATAGTAATCAAAAAATACCATGTACTGGCCTGGCTTTCAGTAACTCTTCACCTCTCTAAAAATCTAACCATTTTAGCAGTCTCACCAATGTGGACCTTCAAATAGGATGCAGCAAGGTGACTGCCTCCAAGTCAGTTAATCCCTTTGGCTTTGGTTTAGCTCTTAAATGTGAGAGTGATCTCTAGGGCCCCTTTTCTGGCCACCTCCCCTCTGCAGGCTTGTTTGCTCATCTGTAAAATGAGGAGGTGGAAAAGTATCAAAGTCCTAACTCTCTGTGACTTTAAAGGCGTGTTCTTTGAGCTGTCCAGGAAATCTGTCCTGAATGGCTATTCCTCCAGGGTGTTGGTTCACCAAGATTTTACTGTACATTAATACATAGTTAAAAGGACTAATTTAATGCCTAGGAAGATATTTGGGGCGGGTTAAAACTGTGCAAAAGCCCTCCTCCTCTATGGGGAATGTTGGCTTCGGTGGCCACAATTACCGTCTTGGTGGCTGTTCCTCCCCCCTTTAGGAGAGAGTTCTGTTTGAGATAAGAGGGTGTGTGTGTACATCAGATAGGAGCCTAACAGTGTTAAGTTTTTCTCCTGACGGTGCTAATCCCGCATTCCTGTTCCTAAGGCTACTGTTGATACGTGGTATCCAAAGTTACCCTCCAGAGCAGGTGAAGTGCACTGCTGGGCTGCCCAGCATCCCTGCATCTGTTCCCTGCGGTGCTATCTGCTTTCAAAAGTCTGTATGTGCAGAGCCGGTTGGGTACTGCTGGAGAGGAATGCACTAATCCTCTGACACTGACTCCAGAGGAGAAGGGTGGGGCAGAGAGAGTGAGAAGACAGGAACTCTTGGTTAGCTGCCAGCCTGTGATCCTGGCCATGATCCTTTCTAAGCATTGACGGAAATGAGTGACAGAATGGAATCAGCTCTTCTATGCCCAAGACAGTTTCACCTGGTAGAAGTAGAAAGATGAACCTGCGCCTCATGGCTCTGCAGAGGATGGCTGGCTTTCTTCTGGCTGTTCGCCTTCTCCATGGGCTGTTAGTGGCCTCCTTTGTCCTGCCATTTGGGGTCTTGGTTTCTGCCAGGTGTTCAGGCCCCTGTACGTTTTGACCACGTCCACAGTCCTTCCTCTGCACAGCCGACCTCATTTCCTATCATTCCTCCACCCCGTTCTAAGATGCCCCGGCATGCTCGCCACATTCCCTTGGAGCTTTTGTTCATTTTATTTTCCCTGACTTGGGGTCTTCTCCTTTCATTGATCATTTACATCTAACTCCTCTTTCAGAATTTACCTCCCACTTCTTCCAACCAGTGTCCCTGAGCCCTCTGCTTTACTGCTCCCAAGCCTTGGAAGGTCTTCACAAAATCCCGAGTTCAAATGTATTCTTGTTCTTCCCTGTACAATGCATTCATTTTTGCCTTCTGTACAGCTGTTGCCACAGAAGGGCATCCACGCTAGGTGCCCTTCTAAACCATCACTGGGGGCTTACTTTGGAAAAGGCAGTCTTGCAGTCATTGTGCTGGAAAAGAAAATGCGCTTGTGTTCAGTACAGCGAGGCAAACACAGTGATGGGAGACCCATAGCTGGCCACGCGTGGTGGCAGGTCAGGGTCACCTCTGCTGCCTCTTATAGCTGATCCTGGAAATTTGTTGGTAAAAGGACTTTGAAATAATTGAGCTGTTTGAAATGAGTGAGAGTAAAACACTATCACAATTCTGGGGGGAGGGTATGGTTCAGTGATAGAGTATGGGTTCAAGCCCCAGGACTTCTGATAAAATAAATAGATAAAGAAAACCAAATTACCCCCCCCAAAACTAAAGGTAAAACAAACAAAATGTTTTAAATAATAAGAAAAGTAAAACCTAAAATGAGTGAGAGTAGTATATGTACATGTGATATGCAACTTGCTTATTTAAGGAAGTGGAGTGTTCATCCCTGCCTCCCCGCCCCTCTTCCCAGCATACCCCTTTATCTAATCTTGCTCTCCTTCACCTCTCCAGGAAGCAAGCCAGGCCTGCTAAATGTGATCCATCACAGCTCATTCTTAAATTCCTGGCCAAGCCTTCAGCTTGATAGACTTGTGATCTCTGTGTCTATCTGTGCCCCACTGTTGTCTTTTTTCTTCTCCCAAATTAGGTCAATCCCACGGCCCAGTGTACCCATGCCCTGTTGAAGATGATCTACTGCTCCCACTGCCAGGGTCTCGTGACCGTGAAACCGTGTTACAACTACTGCTCGAACATCATGAGAGGCTGTTTGGCCAACCAAGGGGACCTTGATTTTGAGTGGAACAATTTCATAGGTGAGCAGATGATGAATGTATTTGTGTCGCTAGCAATAGCTCAGCTTCCAGCCACAAGGAGTATTTTAATTGTCAGCTGTGAAACTTCTATTCCTTATGGAGTGTTTGCCAAAGTTCATAGTTCATGCCACTCTCCAAGGAAATGTTCCCTTGAACTAATGGTGGCATTTCGGAAGACATTAGGTCCAGTGAATACCCAGTTCTAATAACCAGAAAGTGACTTTTTGACATTTTCCCCCTAAAGGTCAGTTTTAGTTACACATAGACTTGTATCCACATAAATGCTGAAATACAGCCACCACTGAGTTGTGAGAGCAGCTTTTAAAGTGTCATATCTGTTCCTCTGTAACCGAATCTTCTGCACCCTAGCCAGATACCCCCTTGGATATTTGGATCAGGTGAAATCTGATTGGGGAAATTTTGGGGTGATGTTTCTATAGAGGATTTAACACTAACAGATTACTCTGGTGAGAATGGAAGGACTTTTTCTGCCCTAATAATTTTAGAGGTAAGTGTTCTCACATACACCTAAGACCGTGAAAACCATTACTGGAACCCAGACAGCAGTGTAAGTGAAGTGGCCAGGTCCCTAGAGGGTTAATTATGATTTGTGGGAAAGGACACATTAGGGCTAATTTAAATATCCAGTCATCAACTTCCTCGATGCCTGCTTAATGCATATGTTAGTCCTGAAGCATCAGTGGCCGGTGTTGAAGCTCTTGGTGCTGAGTGCTAGCGGGGCCGTGCGCACAGACTAACAGCTCCCCAAAACAGACTCTCGGATTTTCCTCCACCCCGACCCAAGTCACATTTGCATAATTGCAGAAATTGAGTGTCTTTGTAAGCACCTATTTTTCCCTTATTTGTCCACATCATGGGAACATGTATGCAATTTGCTAAGGGTTTGGAAGGGGGAGGGCGGGGGGGTGGAGTTGGGGAATGCTTTTTAGTCTGCATGAGAGCTAATTACCATATTAACTCTGTTTGAAAGTGCATCAGTAAATTGGCTCCAACAGATTCTTGCGAACACTGACACAAGGGGGAAAAAAGATGTGAATATTAAGCACTTCAGCACAATTGTAGGCGAAATAGCTCAAAGCTAGAAGACCTGAAAAAATCTTTTGCACACAGAAAAGCAGAATCCCATGAAAGGGAAGGCATGAGAGCAGCAAAGACACACGCACACAAACAGCGCATCATGCCCAGAAAGGAGCCATGGGAGAAATTGTTGCTTGAAGCTCACTTCCCATGAAAACAAATCCCATGGCATTTCCAGATCTCAAGTTAATGTTTTTTCTTTCTCTTTTTCAATCCCACTCTCACCCCCACACCCAAATGTCAAGCTTGCAATCCATTTTTGCTAAATTCATATTTAAACAACAAGTTGGTTTGCCTTTTCACTTTCCCTGTACGAGTTCTCTGTGCAGACCAGTAGCCTTTGCCATTCAGTACCCAAGATGTCTGGTGACAGTGATCTAGTTTTGCTAAGTTTTCTCCAGGCACATCAGGAATAAAGTGCACTTTTCTATTCTAACGTCTCTGGCAGAAACTATAACTCATATCCTCATCTTAAAATACAAATCTTCTGTGTATTTTTTTTCTGAGAGTTTGCCGGTTCATATCAAACCTGTCCTCTGGCTTGCTTAATTAATGTCTTCAACCAGGTGCTGTTAAACCAGGAGGACTTCTGTTGCTGCTGTTCTTGCTGTGTTTTACAAATTACATTTGTTATCACTCAAGAAACAAAATTAAACCCGAGTGGAAATTGGTAGGATTTCTGAATCAATTTTCCTCAGTTATTTTAAGTGATACTTTTTGGAGGGAAGAGGAATATAATTATATCTAAACCTGATTTTTAATGGGTATTTTATTCTTTATTTCTAATAAGCTGATATAAAAGGCCAAGAGTAATAGACATTGTTAATCTCCAGTGCTGTTTCATGGATTTTCACAAGGGTTTAATTAATTTGCTCTGTGGTTGTAGAATTCAGTTCCAATTTACATGCCTCTGCTGTAAGTTCTTTTTTTTTTTTTTTTCTTTGCAAGGAATTTTTCTCTGCCCCTTAAATGACTGCAGTTAATGAATGGTCAAGGGCTTTTTCCCCCCCGCTTCTTTAAATCAGATCTTGAGGTTAAGTCAGGAGACTGCCTTTTGTTCTTCCAGTCGGGTCGTGAGGCTGAAAATGTGGGTTTCTGATTATCGGCGGCACAGTGCAAAAGGAATCACTTTCCCTAGTGAGAAGAGGCTGCTTTGTTGCTGAGGTTCGGGGTGGGGGGCAGGTGTATCCTAAGCACTAAAATCCTGAAGTCAGAACAGACCCTTTAGGAGACTAAGGATCAGTTTTCCAAATCTGCCTTCTTGATGCCATGCCCTGTGTTTAACTGCACCTATTAAAATTTTACCAACCTTTGTCAAGGTGGATCCAAATAGCCAAAAACACTCTGGACCTGGTTTTGTAAGGTTGGGTTTTTTGTATATATAATATATATATGAAACCTTGAGTTTGAAACGATAAACCAAACACTCCCTCCTACCACCACCACCCCAAAACTCAGTTTCTGGAGAATCATAAATTATGCGTAGGTGCAACTGGTTCTCCATCGCATGCTGGAGTTGTGTTTGTTTGACTCCCAGCCAACCTTGTTAATGTCACGTGGCGCTGCCAGCAGGAATTCAGTATTAGGGGATGGGGATTGCTGGCCAGGACGCCAGCCAGTTCCTGGCAGGAGGCAGGAGCCAGTCAGCTCTCCCTTGAAGAGAGACCTGCAGCCTAGATCCGTCTGAAGGAAAAACACCAAACCAGCCATCGCTGGATTTCTCTTGGGACTTCTAATCAGGGCTGAGCCGCAGCCCCTCTCCCTGGCTGCAGGCTCCGGGCAGAACACACCCTGATTCGCATTCTTCAGCCGTGCGACACGCAACGCCATGGCACCCGCCCGGACAAAGGCCCGGCTTCCCTCTCCATTCCCAGGCCCTTGTGTACGGCCGGTCAGCTCTGAGTTTACAAAGACGCCAAGCAGCCAAAAGAATCGGGGTTTATGTTCCCTTTCAGTCTTTCACAAACATGTTAGTGATCCGGCTTTTCTTGCCACTAGGGGAATAAGTAGTGACAAAATGTGCGGGGTTTTTTCTGGCTTAAACTTCAGCGTTCGGGCTGTTTATGATCTGTCTCTTCATAATATGTTTACTTGGAGCCAGCGACTTCTCGGCTCCGAAGGAATGTGCTTTCTGTCCGCAGCAGCCCTGATGCTTTGACAATGATGAACACGTTTGAGTTGTGCTCCCTTGTTTACCAGCCTCCTTTTGCTAGCACATCAAAAGCGTTTTTTCTCTCCTCTAGCACAATGGTGTATATTCATGCTGGCAGCCTTCCCTTAGAGATTGGAAGCATCACTTTATTGGCGCTTCCCACAATGCCATGTGAAACTTCATTTGTTATTACTTTTTTTTTCAAAAATTGCGTTTCACGGAAATCTATTTGTAGTTTGTGACATCAGGAATGATAGTTGAGAAAAATGACCCCATGCTTTAAAATGGTGGGTTGCATTGGCTCTAGGTTGAAGGTGAAAGTTTGATGATGTAATTTGGGTTCATTGATATGCATATGATGGAACCCCTTTCCACAAGAGAGCTTAGGTGTGGCCCGCACTGGTCTTTGAGAAGGACACACAGTCTTCTAGAAACTAGCCTTTCTTTCTGGCAGCTGTCCTTGGACACAACCTGAAGGCTGGGGATAATGTGGGCCTAACTATCCTTGAAGCGGGGAGAGCAAGGTGAAAGTTTCTTGTTTGTCGGGAATGAAGCATCCTTTTTCTCATTTGGACATGACACTGGTGATTTCTTCTAATTTTTCACCATAGGTATTGAGCAAAAAATACTTTAAAATAATTAAATAATATTTTAATGAAATAATTAAAAATAATCCTAACAACCATGGATGGCAAGGAAACCAGTATGGTGCATTCTGTTTGAGAGATTCAGTGTCTACCGGAAACCTCTAGACTCCTCCAAAATGTGAAAGTGATTTGCAGAGTAATTAGTGAAGACACACACTGTGAGCACATGGTTTTTGCATACTGTCTTGGGCTGTCTTCACTTGAACAAAAAGAGGGACATGTTTTACTTTAAAATAACTCAAGGCCCTTGTATCTGAAATGGGAAGTTTATCTTAATATAAAAATTTCTGCAAATTTTCATTATTTGGAATCATTTAATTCCTTGGAACACTTTCATTTGTATTTTCTAACTGCGCCCTCAAGGATCTGAAAGGATTTCATTAAAAAATGAAGGAAAAGAATTGGTATGCCAGGATTTCTCACTGATTTATGTTTTTGACTCTTGTAAATGGAACATGAAATGAAAGGTCCGTGGAAGTCTCTGGAGACTTCTTTCATTTCCAGCCTTGGGTTTGTCAGCTGGGAGCTAGCTCTGAGCCAGATAGTGACAGCCACTGACACACGGGGGGATGGGTGATCAGTGTGTTCCGAGATTCCTGATTGGGTTTCCTTGCTGTGGATTAAAGCCTTCATCTGGCCACTGCACACCAGAGAGCTAGTGGTATATACTGACTGGATGCGGTTTTGTGTAATAGAAATAGATATAAAAGCATGAGTTAATGACGATCATGCCTTCCCCCGAGTGCCCTCCACGGGAAACAGAGAGTAAAATAACCAGACTGATTACCCAAGGCCAAACTAACAATTTATTTTTCATGCTGTGTTGTTCTTCCGCAAACCTCATGTTAGATGCTATGCTGATGGTGGCCGAGAGGCTAGAGGGTCCTTTCAACATCGAGTCGGTCATGGATCCCATCGATGTGAAGATTTCTGATGCTATTATGAACATGCAGGATAATAGTGTGCAGGTGTCTCAGAAGGTAACGAAGGCCGGGGCTGGGAAGGCGAGGCGGGGGCCCCCTCCAGCTGGTTATCTCATGTGACCACACTCGTTCCGATGCAGGTGTTCCAGGGATGTGGACCCCCAAAGCCCCTCCCAGCCGGACGGATTTCCCGTTCCATCTCTGAAAGTGCCTTCAGCGCTCGCTTCAGACCCTATCACCCTGAGGAGCGCCCGACCACAGCCGCTGGCACTAGTTTGGACCGACTGGTGAGCCCTTTGGCAGGAATGACCATGTTTCACGACAAAGAACTGAAAACATTTGCTCGAATGCGTTTTTATTTGGAAGGCTTCTCAGGGTGGGTCTTTCAGGTGAAGTTTTGCCAGCAAATTGCACGGGGATGTCAGTGAGTCTGCCTCTCTGATTTCCTGGCTCAGAAAGTTCATCCGTAGTCAAGGAAATGAGGTGCAATGAGGCTTATCAGAACGCCTGCCTTTTGTTTCACCGGCTGGGTAACCTGTAAATTAGACCCTGAGTTATAAAAGCCCTGAGAGGAGAGACTGCATCTTATCATTGTATCCCCGGGGCCTGGGACCTCATGGGCCTCAGATGGTAGTTCTAATGAGGAGGTAGAGTGGATCTAGGCAACTTCTTCAGAGCTTGCATTTCAACTACTAATTCACTTAGGTGATTTGATACATTTGTGGATAAATTTGATCTGCATTTTTCTCTTGTGACTAAAGAGGTACTCTGGGGATGCTTCAGAAATGATCAAAGGGCACATCTGTAGGTAGTTTTGCGTTTTTATAGAGGTCTCTTTTTTTTTCCTCTCTCTCTTAATCAGGTTACTGATGTCAAGGAGAAACTGAAACAGGCCAAGAAGTTCTGGTCCTCTCTTCCTAGCAACGTATGCAATGACGAGAGGATGGCTGCAGGAAATGGCAATGAGGATGACTGCTGGAATGGAAAAGGCAAAAGCAGGTTAGACTCCATTGAAAGGATTAGCATTCTCTCCCTTTTAAATGCCTGGGGACCTTTCAGACAGGGTTTTCTCAGTTCTCAGTTGAGGTGTCATGAAGCATTTCACAATAGCTAGCAACAACATGGAAGGGCTGGCCAGAGAAGTACTGGGAAGACATCCAGCTATTTGCAAAGAGTACTGGGGCAGAAGTTTGTTCTAATAGTGTCCTTAGTTTTATGGTTTAATACCTGTGGTCTTTTGCCTGATGGCTTGGCCTCATCAAGTACCAGTTCTCAAAGCTGTCTCATTCTCTGACTTGATGATGCTCTGTGGCCCTCCCCTCCTAGTACCTTAGATCAGTACTCTGACCCACCAACCTCTGCAAAATGGATAGCTTTCAAAAAGGTCACAATCAGATTAGAGACACAAGATGTGTACCCGGGAAGAGAAGAAATTCGGATTCTTCGAAATGGAAGCCCTTGCCATTAATTGTGCTCAGTGGAGATTCTAGAATCTAGGCAGAGATCTTTGATGAGCTTCTGTAACTTTCTGTTTTCCTGATCATCTTAATGGGGCCCTTTCTCACATTTCAGGTACCTGTTTGCGGTGACAGGAAACGGATTAGCCAACCAGGGCAATAATCCAGAGGTCCAGGTTGACACCAGCAAACCAGACATCCTGATCCTTCGTCAAATCATGGCTCTTCGAGTTATGACCAGTAAAATGAAGAATGCTTACAATGGGAATGATGTGGACTTCTTTGACATCAGTAAGCATCTGTGCTTCGAAAGTACGAATTGTTCTTGTACAACTTGTGATGAGAACGAGAATGAAATCTCTGTTTCACTCTTTTTCCAAAATAGGTGATGAAAGCAGTGGAGAAGGAAGTGGTAGTGGATGTGAGTATCAGCAGTGCCCTTCGGAGTTTGAGTACAACGCAACTGACCACTCTGGGAAGAATGCCAACGATAAAGCCAGCAGTGCTGGTGCCCCCCCTGGGGCACAGCCCTACCTCCTCATTGTCTTCTGCATCTTGTTCCTGGTAATGCAGAGAGAGTGGAGATAATTCTCAACCTTAGAGAAAAAGTGTTCATCATCAAAAAGTTAAAAAGGCACCGATTATCACTTTTATACCATCCTAGTGACTTTGCTTTTTAAATGAATGGACAACAATGTACAGTTTTTACTATGTGGCCACTGGTTTAAAAGATGCTGACTTTGTTTTTTTCATTCAGTTTCGCGGTGGGGGAAGGGACTTGCACATAAAGTCAGTTCCTGCTCCCCCAGAATCATGTTAACTGTGGCTAACAGTGTAGGTACAGAAACTGTAGTTAGTTGTGCATTTGTGATTTTTATCACTCTGTTTGTTTGTTTTTTTCTTTTTGTTTGTGGGTTTTTTCCCTTCCATATGATCTCACCTTGTTTCTTACAAGCAAACCAGGGTCCTTTCTTGGCATGTAACATGTACGTATTTCTGAAATATTAAATAGCTGTACAGAAGCAGGCTTTATTTATCACGTTATCTTATTAAAAGAAAGCCCAACAAGCAGTAAAATTGCCATTGATCCCTGTTGTTTTAGTTGCCTTATCTGGAGAGGAGAGGAGCTGATTTTGTGTTTTTTTATTTTTATTGTTAGAACAGAATGTGAAGGCACAGGGGGACTTCTGAGCCCTTTGTCAGGTTGTATTCGAGCATCAGTACAGAAGAAGGTTATACTTCATTTATAGCTGGTGACTGGAAGAGACTGAGACTGCAGACTACTCATTTTGGTTGAGTCGAATTGCATAAACTAAGATCACATAGCGATAGATCCATTTCTTGAAGCCACTTATACTTAAAGTGTAACCCATCTAGAAGATTCTTAATGCATTCTCCCTAGAAAGACATAAGGCATTCAGCATATCCCAGTTATCACATGTTCACACTTAGTTTAGGGTGGGTTGGGTTTGGCTTTTTTCAATCCAGGCACATTAGCAAGCCGCTGTGTGCTGGTCTTCGCGTCCACACTTGACCCTCTTTGGATTAATATCCCCACGGCAGAAATAAGTGACCAGCAATCTCCTTTGGTCCCTCTTGTTCCAGATTTCAAACCGGTCATGCTGGCTGTCCGGGGCCTAGCCAGAATAAGAGTACAGCCTGGGCTCAGAAAATAGCTGTCAAAAATAGCAAAGGTTTTGTCTGTGTGTGTGTATTTGCATTTGGTTTTGGATCCCAGGTTTTTAAAAGGATGCTAAGGTGTTCTTATTTGAGTCTTTTTCTTGCCCAGCCCCCTCTGATAAGGAAGGCAAGTGACCTGCCGTGCGTGGCTCACAGCTGTGTGCTAACCAGCAGCCAGGCAGCCCACCTGGGGAGAGCTGAGTGTCCAGATTTTTTTAATGTGTTGTTGGGGTTTCTTTGGGGGGGTGGGGGAGGAGTGGGAGTAGGATAACGCTGAGAAGCCTCCATCTTAGTGGTGGCCCTCAGCCACGTCGGTGAACTAGCGTAGGCATCTCTTGCCCCAGGCCAAAGACGAACCACTGCCTTGGTCCCGTAGGAGCCCTTTCCTTGCATCCTTTCCAAATGACGGCTCATAAAACCATGAGAATGTAACAGATCACTTTAAACGGAGTTCCCAGAAGTCTTCAGAAAGAAGAAAATTTCTGCAAGTCTCTTCCTGCTTTAGACAGCCATTACCATCCCAGCCAACGCTACAGAAGCTGAAACCCACGGGAGAGGTTGTTTGTGTTATTGTTCGATCTTCAGTTGTAAAAGTAATTCTCTATTTTTATATTGAAACATAATTACTTGATAGCTCAGGGTCTACATTTCATTCAACTTTTTACACCAAATTCTGCAGAATGGTCAAAATTGAATATTGGGGGCTGTTGTAAACAAGAGGCTTAATTTTATTAGAAGTAGCCAGTTATTTATTAAAGCATGATGTTAATAAAATAGGCATATTCTGGCTGGTGTGTGTAAGTGTTTTGTTTTGTTTTTTAAAACAAATCACAGAAGGCATAAAATTGAAAAGGCGCTCCATTTATGTATGAGGAAAAATTGATTGTAAATAGCTAAACTGCCTTGTGAGAACTTGGAAAATGTGCTGATACTTAGTAACTACCTCAGTTGTGAGGAATTTCCTTTTTAGCTTAGTCTGCTATTACTTTTACTTGGTAGAAATGAATCTGGTCTCCAAAATGTGGCTCAAAGAGTTATCCCCATAGACCTTGTTAGATTGTTTTTAATTTAAAACCTTGAACTCTGCCCAGCTGTTTTCTTTCAGTCAAGTTCTTGAAACCAATAACATTTTCCGAATTAAATATTCTTGAAGGTTCTTCTGGAGTCTAACTGATTTGTTTTCTTTCTTTGCATTTTTTTCCCTGTTACCCTTTTATTATTTAAATTGTCTCTTGCTTTTGAATTCGAACTAAGAAATAAACAAATCTTAGATTTTTCCATTCAGGTCTGACTGGATAACTCTTGGCTTCTGACCAGCTGGCAGGCTCACCCCATCCCCCCACCCCCGCTCCGTCCTCCCTCAAACAAGAATAAAGGCAAGTTGAATATTTTAAAACCTTAAGAGTTCAGAATATGAGGGAGGTAGAAGAAAAGCCGGGTGAGGAAACCTGACTTTTCCAAAGTCTCAGTTAATTGCATGTGAAGGGTTTAGCTTTACAGAGTCATTCATGAATTATTTTTCTTTCAAACACTTCACCCACTCTGTACCTTAAGGGACAACATTTTATGACTCTTAGATTTATATTTTATTTCAAAAAGAGTGAGTAATTGGCACCTGCTATTTTGATAAAAGAAAAAGTACAAAGAATTGACTTAACATTTTTGAACTTTGGTTCCTGAGTGTTAGAAACCTAACAGTTTAGATTTAAATTTTTTTAACAAAAATTAACACTTAACAATTTTAAGTAAAATTTATCACATGTGATTACAGAACCACTATAAAAATAGATATAGATGGTGCTACACAAAATTCTTCCCCTTTTGAGTTGACAGAATATATCTATTTGCAGGGCTAAAATGTAGTGTGTTATAATGACCGTATCTTCCACAGGAGGCTTCTGTGTGTGTGTGTCCTTGCTCTCGAGCAAACACTAAACTACCAAATACAACTTTGTCTTTTCTGAAATAAGAAAAAAAGCACTAAACTGAGAAAATTCTTCTACCTTAGAACTTAGTGGGGAAAATATAATTTGGCCATGATATATATATCTCCATGATACACTTTAAAAATTGAGTTTCTACTTTTAAACTCCTAATTATTTTCTTCTAAAAATCCTATTTCTATATGTGAAAAATACCTAGAGGATAACATGTAATGTAGGAACTCCAGTCCGTCGGTAAAGCAAATGCCATTTAACATTTGCATGTCTAATTTAGTTTTTAAGTAGGTAATACATTGACAAGGTTTAAAAACCAAAACACATACTATAAAGGTAGAGTGATAGTTTCTGTCCTGTTCCTGCATCCATTGGCCCAGTTACCCCCTACAGCCTAGATAAACATCTTTCAAAGTTTCGCTGAACATATACAAGCAAATATGAACAGAGATTTTTCTTTCAGACTTTTTTTTTATATGAAAGGTAGCATATGCTCAGTAATGTTGTATATTGTTTAGGTGAACTTTAAAAAAAATATTGAGGAGGAAGAGTTCCTAAAGATAAGGATTCTTGTTCTAATGTCATGGCTTCTCTGTGCTGTCACAGTTTGGATCTTTGTAGCATTTTGGCCAAGATTAGGTAATTTTTCAAGAAACAAACATGGAATGAAACGAAGAACAATTTGGCATATTAGTGCTGTAATCCCGGAATGCCCAATTAGCATTCTCTCTGTGGGTGTGAAGGTTCATTTTTGGTACCTTGTGTCCATATCATCACCAGTGAAGAACACATTGGCCAAAGCGATTGGGAAGATCCTCTTAGAATACAGCACATCGATGGCAATGTTAATGCTTGGAAAAGGTTCAAAGGAAATGCTATGCCTCGGAATCGACTCATTCTATTAAAGTACTCATAATGTTTCCTCAAGCCCAAATGCCTTGAAGCAGTATCAACCGCCGTGTAGGATGCCAATGAGAGTATTAGGAAAATGTGTGGCAATTGTCTGGCTTACCTCATGAATTAGCTGCCCGGTGGTCGAATCATCAGGATATGTAAATGTCCAAGTTCAGTTTTCATGTAAAATTGAATTCTCACTCATCACTGTTTGAAGTCACGTCTAAATTCAGTATTAATAAGTAAAAACTACAGGAATCCATTTCTTAGCATGAGTTGTCCATGTCTGGAACAAAATGCCCATTTCCTTCTACTTTTGACATTTCTTAAAAGTTAGGAATTCTGGGGGGAAAAAGTACAGGATTGTTGAAAAGAAAAAGATTTTCAATCCTACCAGGTCAAAGCTGCTGAAAGGTGACAGGTATAGTTAAAGAATTGAAGAAACAGCGCATGTCTGATGACCCAAGGTGCCTTTCGAAAGCATTTATGGTCTTACGGACTTTGGTCAAAGCTCTCTGAGCTTTGAGGAAGTTTTGCAACAACTTCCTTGCCCCACTGTATGTTATTGTGTTTCTTACAAGACAGGGTTGGAAGTCCTGTGTTTGTGTGTATATACATGCGATCCTGTGTACACACAGAGGTGTGTTCGTGTATTTTCAAACACTTTAACTCCCAGGTAGACCTTACCCTCTAGGCTAGATACTGTCTGTTGCCGGTGGTGTGTGCTTAGGGAACGCAGACTTAGGGAACGCAGAATAATAGCCTAAAGGAAACACAATTAGGAAGATAAGTTCTGCCAAGAAAAAAATTACACACACAGCACATATAAAATGCACTCCAGATAGAATTTCTTAGATTTACCACTGCCTGTGACTTGCTTTTCTGCACCACCATCAACAATCCCAAGCTGACTGTAACCCGCTGTTCTTGGTGACTCACCACACGTGGCACTGGGTACCAGGTTGGCCACAAAGAAAATCATGGTCAGCAGGCGATTTTCCTAAACACACACCAGGGCCTCAACTCTACATTGGCCTTTAAAGTAATCTTTAGTGCCCCTGTTTTCTTGTCTCTTTTAAATGTAAGGAAAAATTGTCTTTTACTCTCCTGTTTGAGTTCTGAATACTTGCAGCAAGGTCTGGCAGCAGCAATGGGCAGCTGTTTGGACATATTTACTGTAAAAAGAAAAGTAGCTCCTTACTGTTTATAAGGAGTATATAAGTCTGTTCCTTACTGTAAATAAACCTGTAAAAAAACTGAGCAGTCAGGCGGGAGGAACCTGTGTGCCTGGCACTCGAGCTGGGCCTCATCTATGGGCTCACATGATCCTCCCGAGGAGAAATCCTTCCATTTTGCTGATGTGTCAAAGGACCGGAAGATGGGTAACTCGTCCAAGTGGTGACAGGTCAGAAATGGGCTGGATCTGGAGTGGAGGTCGGTCTGCCACAAGAGCCTGTTTGTTTCTCTCAAGTGCCGTTTTTCCTTCAAGCACCTTTTTTTCCCATGTTCCGCGTTGTCCGAGTCATCAGGAAGGGCCAGGGCTTGTGTTTGCACAGGTAGAGCTGTCCGGGTCCTGCTGAAGGGCAGGGTAAGGGTCATGGCAGACACTGGTAGACTTTGGTGACCCAAGTACAGGGCAGGGAGTCAAGGACCACCTGGAGACAAATCTTGATGTGAAGGTTCTGTAACGTCACATAGTGGCTCCTTGCTCAGTGAACCTCAAAGCAGAAAGAGCTTGGAGGACAGTGCAAGGGGGACCATGTGGTCTCTACTTGCTGGTTGTTGAAGAACCGACATTAAGTCAAATGATGCTGTCCATCCTCCCCAGGACAGCCTCGGGTGACCCTATGTGAAAGGGCTCTGGGGATGCCTTGACAGCTGTGTTGCTGGGAAGGGTCAACTTGCTGAACACAATCTGTTGAGAAAAATACCATGGTTTATGTAGGGAAAATTCATATCTGCTTAATCAGCCGGAGCTTTGTGAGGAGGTAAATACATCTTGGGATAAATGGGGCCCAGTGAATGTTATCTGGGCTTCTCAAAGAGCCCTTGACAAGGTTCTACCTTAAAAGTTCCAGCTGCGTTAGAGATTGGACACAAAGAACCCAGGTAACAGGCACTGCTCTGGCGGGGGGAGTACCAACCACAGCAGCTTCTCCTGCTGGACTGCTCTTCGTGCACATTAGAAAAAACCATCTGAAGACGATCTGCGCTTTAGGGACAAATTCTGACTGGCCATTTCCTACCCTGGGTGGGGGAGGGGCAGGTGGGAGAACCTGGGGGCTTTTGTTGTTGTTTCATGAACAATATTCCCATCAGGCAGTATGTGCTGAAAACCTTTGGGAAGTTCCTAGTCTAAGGGTATTCAGACTAGTGTTTGATCTCAACCTTGATACAAGGTCCAGAGAGACATCAAAGACCAATAAGGACTGCCAGCTCTGCGTCACTCACTGCGGGGAGGGAAACAGAGGAATGGGACTCCCCTTTAGAATCGGGGTCGTGAGAAGGGTGAATTCCTAGAACTAAAGGCAAACTACTTTCTTAGACTGTGTGAATGATCCATTTTGAACAAAGAGTTCTTACTCCGTGAGTAGTGACTTGGTTAAACCAAGGATGATGTAGGCTGATGATGAACAAAGTCCGTGGACTCAAGAAGTGGGTCAGAGGAGGGGGAATTCTCTCATGAGCTCTTAGTGGGCAGGACCCAACACTGGCTCTTAGTACCCTGAGTGCTACAGGTTGCTTCACACACTTAGTCGAGCCCTGGCTGGTCTGGAATTGAAGGGGTAAGGGCAGGGAGGTGGGACTAACGGTGGTCTGGGGATGGTAGTGGGATAGATGTGGATAGCAAGGGGGCAGAAAGGAAATGTGTGTAAAAAGCAGCGGTGTTGGGTTTGCAAATATAGGACTACGGAAGGGTGGGATCAGCATATGAAGCCCTCAAAAGCCAGGCAAGGCGATTTAAAACTTAAGTGGGCACAATCTAATGCAAATGCTTGAATAGGGCTTGACCTGAGGCCCGAGTGTATAAAGACGATGAACATGGTAGAAGTATGGGGTCGTCCTTGGGCTTGGCAACGTGCTAGCACTGTGCTCTATAACCTGAAAGGGTTCAGCTCCCTTTATACCCCATACACTCTAGCCTCCCCCAAACTATCTTGATTTGGAGCTTTCTGGTGAAGACAGCCCAGTTCCACCAAGTGGTACTTTTCGAGCATCCAGGCTCAGAATGCAGCCAGGCACCTAAAAGTGGTCGTCCCAGACTCCCGCCGCTTCATACCCTTGGATTCTGGCCAGCCACAGGTGCTATCTTGTCTGTTTCTTCAAGCACTGCCTCCAGCTCACCTGCACGGCCCTGCCCCACAGGCTCTGAGAGCTCCTGGGCATTTTTGGCCAGTCCCTTCTGCTCTGGTCTCCTGGCTCTGGAGAGAAACACATAGAGGGATCCCCGGAGTCTGGGTTCCCAGATGTCATCCTGCGGGGACCTGGGCTTGCAAGGGGTGGGGGATCTCTTCAAGCATCAGACAGCCAGCTAATGGAATGAGTGGTACCAGTATATATCAGGATAAGGAGGAGCCACTGTGATAAAGGGGTAGGAGGGGCAGAGCCCTGCCAGCTGGCCTCCTGCCGTCCCAGGTGGCTTATGTCATTTGACCCCTTGGGTGAACAAGATCAGAGTTTGAAAACTTCAAAGCAGCTGCCTGACTTCTTTCTGGGCTTTTCTCTTAAATGAAATCAATTGCTGCCCTGTCTAATGCACGAGGTGGTTACGAGAAAATCCTGGGAAAAGATACACACACCAGGACTTCGGGAGCTGGCGAGTACCATGGTGCTCCAAGGTAGGGAGCGCCCTTCTAGCAGACGATGGCATCAGGAGCTGCTTCACCCATCACGGGCCTTTGCCCAGAGCAGTGGCTGACCATGTTACAAAGCCTGGCTCACCAGGCTGCAGGGCCACTAAGACCCCTGAGGCGGGCTGACTGCATTTCTGGGGCCTGGTCACTGAGCCCCACCTCCAGCAGTGGGCCTAGGTTGGAGCCTGGACAGGAAGGTGCTCCAGCTGCTGGGATTCTGAGATCCTGGCCCCAGCTACACCCTGGGTGCCCTCTCTGTGGGCTGCACATGGTCCGCATTTAGAATGGAGCTGGCCTGTACACCTAGTGTCACCAAGTGATAGCAGGAAAGCTGCATTCAGATCAAAGCCTTAGGCTGAGGTTTTCTAGAAAAAGAGCAGATGGGCATGAGAAGCCTGGTTCTTCCCGGCAAGAAAATGGTCTAACTCTAATAATGACACATTCTGATTTGGGGGTTCAAAACAGGAGAATTTCCAAAGGGTCTTTTTACCCACCCTTTCGCTGTTCTCCATCCCTAAAACTCCCCTCCTTCCAGTCCTCCCCATCAGTGCCGCTAGGGGAGAGGACCTCCACACACGAAGCCTCTTTCCCCGGAGGCAGGCAAGCAGGACACTCGGGTGAGCACCTCGATTGCCCATCCCCAGCCCACTCTCTCCACTTCCCTCCCCAATCTCCCGCCAGACTCCGAGATCCTGGGGCATTGCCATCTCCTTGATAAATAAAAGCTCATCTTTCTTGGTCACGTAATGAAGCTGCTCCATCCCTCTGGTTCCAGACTTGACAGGGAGACAGGAGAAAGTGATGCGGAAGTGTGTCCCGGTGCCAAATTCCCATTTGTATTTCCCAGAAGAATTCAAACCAGTCTTGGAAGGACAGGGAGTGATGGGGTGAACTGGTGCCAACAAAACGTCCTCTGGGGCTTTTTAGGCTCTTTGGCATGTTTCCCCTTAGACTGGCCCTGTGGTCTTCAGTGTTTCGCAGAGTCAAGGCTTTGGCAAAAATGAATAAGGGAAGGTGTACTTCAAGACACAGCCTGTAGTGAGCAGTAGCCCCAGTGCACATGGAATAATGCAAAGCTGTCTTCATGGCTGACGTCAAGTTGGGGAAAATGTGAAAGTCATTTTATCAGCTGTACCCAGCTTAGAGAGAAAACACTGTACAGTTTCAACATGTTAACTGATTACCTTAAGAAGTTGCTGAATTAACATGGCACAAAATATGCCGTCCAGTAATTTACGTGGCACTTGAGGACCCTTCACCCACTCCACCAATGTTAATGGAGGACATACTAAGTGTCAGGCATTGTTCTGGGCACTGCGGATGAAGAACAAAACAAAATAGACTTGGTGTCCACTCTGGTGGAGCTCACCACTAGTGAGGGAGACAGATACACGATCAAATAGTCGTAAAAATGAAGGCATAATTACAGAGCGAGATGGGACCCTCACACTATAAAATAACCAAGTTAGAGCCCTGGGAAGCCCCCACATCCCCTGTTACCGGTCATAGTAACAGTAGCCAAGGTCTAGAGCAGTGGTTCTCCAACTTGAGCGAGCTCAGAGTCTCCTGGAGGGACTGATGAGCTGTAGATGGCCAGGCTCCACCCGCCAGGGTTTCTGAATCAGTAGATCTGGGACCAGGCCCGCGAATTTGCACTTCTACCAAGTTCCCAGGTGATACTGACGCTGCCAGTCTGGAGACCACGCTTTGAGAATCACTGGCCTCCGCAAAGCAATTTTCAGTCCAGTCTTGAACTGAGGACAGGCAGCCCTGCTGGGCACTCAGTCAGAGGCACCTCCAGGGAGATACCGGGAAGAGAGGAATTGAGTGGACTGCCACACTGACAGGTTCGGCTTTACTATTCTGAAGCGGAGCCCAAGCTCTGTCCACCGTACCCCAGGCTCCAGAAAAGGCCAGGCACGTGGGGAGAGTCAGTGAGGTGGACCCACTAGAGATCGCGTTTTCTAAGAGACCAAAGAGTTACCTGTGCACGATCACACCACAGGGAAACCTCCATACAGGGATGGAGATGCTTCTAGACCAGCACTGGGGTGAACAGGTGATTCTAAGTAATCCCCTCGTCTCTCTTTCCTGCAATCTTCTGGCCTGGACCACATGGATTACGAGTGGTTTCACCACCTCTGTAACAGATTGAGAGGACAAGATCTCATCAGAGACTGTGGTATAAGTTAAGATGCTTGTGGCGACAAGGAAGAATAAATCCAACTTAAAATGATTTAAACAATGAAGGCTTGATCATCTCATATAATAAGAAGCCACAATGTAGGGACACTCCAGAGATGCTTATTTCTAACATTGTTATCAAGGATCCAGGTCCTTTCCATCTTTCAACTTTGCCAACTCAGCATGTTGGATAGCTTCCCTCATGGTTGAAAGATGGCTGTAAAACCTCAATAAAGCTGAAAAATAAAAGATGGCTGTCACAATTGTAGTGATAATACAGCTTCACATACAACTTTGTGCTGGTAGCAATGAGACTTTTTTTCCCCTCAAGTCTCTTTTGAAGACCTAATACCCTCTTCCAGCAGACATCCCCTCAGCTCTCACTGCCTAGAATCAACGTCCATGCCCTGACCTGTTGAATATAAAGGCTGAACAAGATTCACGCCCTGGGCAGAGGCCAGTCTTATCTGAAAGATGTAGCTGCAGGGAGGAGGATGAATGCTCCACTAAACGAATTAGGGGATGATCGACAAGGAGGAAGGGAGACATGGCGATTGGGCAGGCAAACCACTGGGTTGGCTACACCTGGGTACTACCAGAGGGTAACACTGGTAGTCGTTTACGGCACCCATGCTGCATCTGGGATGGAGACACGCATGAAGCATCAGCAACGTTGGCAGGGATAGAAAACTGCATTGAGCTTCAGGGATTCCAGAATGTAGAAATGCACAGAAATAAATTCATCACCTCCTAGACATATAGCAGCTTAACTCAATTCCCATGGTCTCTTAAAGGACATCCTGGTCAATCTTGATTCCTTAGTGATAGGTTGTCTTCCCTTATAGTCCTGCCAAGTGGTTGCCCAGCCACTGCTTGAACACCTCCAGTGGCTGGGATCTCACCACTTACAATGGTGTTATCTCCAGGCAGCTCTAAATATTATACAGGGTTTTCTGCCGACTCTACAGTGTCTGTACATGCATTGTTTGCTCAGTGATTGAGTGGAAGAGCCTTTGAAGGTGCTGTTGGTGTTGACTAGAAATGGAAGTTTTCAGATGTTTCTAACTGAAATTTCCTCACAGATTCATATGTGTTGCCAAGAAATACTTAAAAACAAACAAACAAATAACTCTGGGAAATTTTTGGTTTGTCTGCATTAAGATCTGTAGATAACTTCTCATAATTCAAACCCATTTTGGTTTGACTGGTTTAAATTTTAACAAGAGATTAAACCATAGCACAACCTAATAACTAACATTTTGGGAGGAAATGTTTTAAGGAAATGCCTTGCAGTGTTAACGTTGAAGTAGTCAGTGTGTGGGAGTCCCACGGTGCTCTTTCCCCAGTTAGACTGGAGAAGCCGAGCTGAACTCCTGGTTGTCCCTGTGGGAGGAGGGGTCACTTCCCTTGGTGCCACCTCACACAGTGAAAGTAGGATGGTGTATTCGGTGTGTTCACATGAATCCAGATGAATAGGCAATAGTAACGGCGCCTGCCTTGGCCAAGAAAGTTCAAAAGCGTTGATTGCAGTGGGTGGGGGTTGGAGAGTGTGTCCCAGGGAAGGCTGAGGGTAGAGATTAAGGGACTGTTTGTCCCCTAGTGACAGTTCTTCTCTGACTACACAGATCACCACTGCCTGACCAGACCAAAGAGAGTTGTCCAGGTTCACCAGAGTCATGGATTCTAGTTAATTGTTTTAAAATCTCAGTATGATGCTTTGGGAATGTTTTCTCTATTTCCATCTGGGAAAGAGTGCCCGTAAGGACGCCTGCATTGTCAGAGCATTCTCTGCATTGCCAGAGACATGATATTCTTTTATTTCCAGGTGGATTCCATCTGGAATGTTACCCCTTCTTTTCACCACCCTCCTGATTCATGTTCCTTTCCTCCACCACCGACTCTGAAGCCACTATCTTGGCAGCA
The DNA here is from genome assembly GCF_048564905.1 of Vicugna pacos. Classification (NCBI taxonomy): domain Eukaryota; kingdom Metazoa; phylum Chordata; class Mammalia; order Artiodactyla; family Camelidae; genus Vicugna; species Vicugna pacos. Next base: position 93,180,711 of record NC_133023.1, on the reverse strand, counting down.
GCCCTTCGCCACCCTTCGCCACCCTTCTACCTCCCTTCTTCGGGCCTGGTGACCCCATGTTCAGACATGGGCTTTGGATTTGGTTTCAGCTTTGGCGAAATCTAGTTAAGGCAGATTCATACTTCTCTAACAGCAGACAAGAGCTTGACAGAGCCTGTGGAATCAACCTACAGAACATTGCTCCCACTGCCCAATCATCACACTTGACCTTTCTTCTCCTTTAACAGGTGTGCCCTCATTTTTCCAATGGTGTCTCTTTAGCATGTTCCCTCAAGACATTAGCCACTCACTGCTCCTGCGACTCCATGAGGAGTGCCTTCCTGGCCTGTAGCACACTTGGAGTCACCCCTACTTTGGGGCACATCTCCTAACTCTGATGATGGATATAATTTTTTGTAATAGCCAGAAGTTAGTAAAGACCAAGTCTGAAGCACTGACCAAAGGGTTCTGTCACCAACTAGATCCTTTTGCATGTTACATAGGTGCCAAGGAAGCCAAGTTCTCATGGGGTGCCCTCAGCCTCAAGGTAAGTAATTTTCTCAGAAATGAGATGTGATTATGAAAGAAGAAGAATGATTTCTCACGTGGCTCGGAAATGGGGTCCAAAGGCAGGTCACGTGAACAGTGCTTCAAGTCACGTGAGTCTGACAATATGGTGGAGGCTGGTTGACAGCCTCCCAAGGAATCTCTGGACAAGTACAAACCCTGCTTTTCTGTTAAAGTCACCAGTTTCATGACTGTATGGACACATGGTGGCGGGTGTGAGGTTACATCAAGAAGTCCTACCCACTTGATGGGAAGCCTCATCGTTTGCTCTTATCCAGCTTCTTTCAAGGTTGGGCTCCGTCATCTTGTCACCCATGACCTGCTTCTCTGGTGGTCACCGCTAAAGTGATCAGACCCATTGGAGCCCCCATCTGTGTGATCTCTCACAGAAAGATTCTGAATCTGGAAAAAATGGTGAGGAAAGCCAGGTTTGTCCCCGGCCCCCTCAGCCTGCTGGATATCAGTCTCTTCCTACCGCCCACCCCCGGGCCCCAGAGGCTCTGATGGTCTGCTTTCCCTCCTGGAGCAGCTGTATTTCCACAGGGAGCAGAGGCTTTAGCCGAAGCAATGACATTGTCATTTAGGGATCTGAGGCATGGGTGGAAAGAAAGGGCAGGATGTGGGGGCTGTTTCCAAGTTTCCCAAATCACTCATTAGCTCCAAAAAAAGCCACTGGACTGTTTCACATCCTCAAAAGAATGTGCCACCAAGATGGTCTCCAGAACTTCGTCATGACTGACCCAGAGGAAGATGGATTCCATTTAGTTGACACTTTTGGCTGCTCCCCCCAGGGAAGGCGTGGCTCATCCCATTCCCTGCTTGAATAAGGGCAGACGCCCGTCTGGTGACGTGGCCAGACTTGTCAGGTGGCTGTGTGGACTGCAGATGAGCTGCGTGTGGACTCAGGGTTGAGGGCACCGCGAGGGTTGGCAGCTGGACCACCATGGCCCATGCAAGCTGGCTAGACAGGCGGATCCCTGCTCTGGGAGGGGGGTGGGCTGGGCTGGTGGCGAACTGGAGGCTGCTTCGGCCATGGACCTAATTTGAGGCCTAAGGAAAAATGTGCGCTTGGTAATGGAGACACTCATATTGAAAACAGGTGGTGTTGGGGCTTTGGCCCACTCGCGAAGCTGGATCGTCTGAGACCCACAGTGCTTTTCTGGCTCCAATGTCTCAGCCTGTTGTGCGCTTGGATCTCCGCTGAGGACAAGGCCTGCTTGCGCCTTTGCTCCAAAGGAGGCTCCCTGAAGGTCACCAGGGATGTGGGGTTGTCGTCTAGTTGCAGACCTTACCTCATGGTGAAGTGCAGGCAAAAATATAGGGGCTGCCTGTAGACACAGCAGGAAACCCAACTTCTGTCCTGTTGGTCAACAGGAGTGGCCGAGCTTGCCGGGCGCAAGTGACTGAGCAGCTGCAAAAATTACTTTGAGCCTCTTCTACCTGCCAGGCCCCGGGTAAGCACGCGGGAGAGAGGGAGCTGGGGCTCACGTGCTCATGCAAGACAGAGCAGGCACGGACCATGTCACAGTACAAGGTGCTGCAACTGCCCACCAAGCCGTAGGGACTAGGGTTTTCCAGACTGTTCTCTCAAAGCTTGCTATAGTGCAATGGGGGTATTTTATAAGTAGAATCGATTCGTTGGTGCATTCCTTAATGCATTGATTTCTTTATTCCATAAACTCTTCTTCCATAGAGGTCAATCACATCAGAGTGTGTGTGTTTTTTTTTAAGCGAGGGCTGCTGGTTTTTACTTAAGTAATGCATTTCCTTCTTTTGCTTTTTATTATTTTTATCGAAATATAGTCAGTTTACAATGTTGTACTCATTTCTGGTGTACAGCATAGTGATTCAGTTATATATATATAAATATATATGTGTATATATTCCTTTTCATATTCTTTTTCATTATAGGCCATTACAAGGTATTGACTATAGTTCCCTGTGCTACACAGTAGGACCTTGTTGTTTATCTATTTTATATATAGTAGTTAGTATCTGCAAATCCTGAACCCCCAATTTATCCCTCCATCTGCATTTCCTTTCTTTTCCTCTGCAAACCCATCTTCTCATCGTCACCCAGTACTGTTTATTTTTAAGTGCAATCAAGAATAAGTCAGAAAGTGACCTGTCCAAGTATTGCTACCTAGAAACAGAAAGTTGATGCCATTTGTATGGCCCATCATCCATAATACACTCTGCTGCAATAAGTGATCTAATTTTTAATAGTTCATCATTTTTTTAAAGATAAACAATACTCACTGTTGCACACTGATCACAACTGGTCAGTGAAGGGCTTAGTGGGGGTTTCTGTGGCCTGGCAGTTGGTGTGCTGGTTCCGTGGATGTGGAGGTAAAGCTCAGACAGGTTGAAAGGAGGGTGCGGTGGGACTCCCAGCCCACTCTGGAAGCCTCATTTGGATCAAAAGGACCATTATGTTTAGATAACCCTTGGGTGCTTGAATACAATTTCTAAAGTTTCTATGTGCTCTAAATATTAGTGATTTGAAGACAACTCAATGGATTATAGTAGTTGTACACAGTTGGGACGGGGTAGCCAAGGGCTTAAGTGTAACCTTATTGTTAGCATCACGTTTGATTGTAGCTTATATTAAAAGGCTTTGAATGCAATGAAGAGAATACATTTACTGTGAGATTTTCCAATATGTTGGGCCACATTTGGCTATCCGTGGAATTACTGGGAAAATTACCCACAAGATTGGTCTCAAATACTTACCAGAATGCAATGAAGACAGAATCATGGACATATACAAATCTTGACGAATCTGCAGAATAGGTATCTGCTGAGTGTTCAGCAGTGAGCTAGGTAATTGTCTGAATTTAGTTCCCAAACTGGGTTCAACCCCAGTGCTTGGTTTCGTGTAAAAATTCGGGCAAACTTGGTGTGGCTTTCTGTTTCCCATCAAAATGCCCTGGGGGCTTTCCGGCTCTCTGCAGTGTGTGAGTCTGAGCCTGAAGTTGGACAGCAAGGCTGTGTAGCCAAAGGGGACCTGAGATTGGAGGCCATTTAGTTTATGACCATCTTGGGGTCTTAAACCCTCATGAAACTGAATGGGTCTTTTTAATTTTGTTGCTGACTTGGTTGGGTAATTGCTTCAAATTCCATTTTGTTCTGGCTGGGGACTCATGCTCTTGTTTTTGTTTCTTGAGGACTGTACTTGATTTTCTCACTTGAATTCTATAAAGGTGCTGTCCACAGTGTCGCCTAGGGGACCAATCTTTGACCATGTTCTCTGACACCTGCTAAACAACTAAACAGATTGATCCTCATCAGTGACTGGATGCAGGATGCAGGAGTGGAGGATTTTGGTCCCTATTCGTGAATCTCTCAGTGGACTCTCCTGTGAAGCCCATCCAGACTGGGTGTCCTCCAGAGGGAGGAAAATGTGGTGAGAGGTGCTTCCTATACATTTTGGGAAGATTTCTCTTTGCAAATAGGTGTATATAAACATATACATGGTGAATTTGCCTTCTCTAGCATGAACTCACCTGAGTTAACCCAAGTAAGGAACTTAGAGACCATTTGAAACCTTTTCTGGTTTCTTTATGTGATGTTGAAATCTCCAAATAATTAGTCATTCATTTTTTTTTAAATCTAGGGTAAATTAGTCGTATTTGTAGGTGAAAAGCTTGAGAAATAAAGAGTAAAGGGAAAAGGTAAAAAAAGGTCAAGGACAGGCACAGTACATGTGTTCCAAATTCTTTTTTCCTGAGACTCTGGAAAAGAGAAATGAAGTTTTGCATTTACCAAGTTTATTAGGTTTTCTGATTTCAGAATAGGATAAACTGGGTTTTTCCTTCCCAATTGTAAGCTAGAACTTAAATTACTGCCAACCACGTCATCTTGGACTTGGAAAGTATTTTCCAGGCAGAGTATTTTAAGGCACAAGTTTCCCTGTAACTGATCAGTATATACAAAGATGTTTGAACAAATGCCTTCTTTATTCCATGGCAAATAAGGTGCTGATAAGATACAGGAATAAAAATATAACCACCTGTTCAATAAGGAGTTCCAGAGGGGAGAGAGAGGGGAAGAGAATGTGTGTGTTCTTGTGTCCTCAACCCAAGAACTTTCCCAGTTCAAATGACCTCAGTTACTAAAGGAAAGGAGGATGGGTCCCTTTCACTGAATTCATAAAATTTGTTGCTTTCTTAGAAAAAGTTACAACCAAGCTGCTTGGGCATTGTTCATGGACTAGTTTGCAAAAGTAAAGTGAATGAGTTGCTTGAATCTCCTTTGAAAAGTGCTATGTAGGCCAAACTTGAAGGAGATTTATCCAAGTTATTGAAGTAGCTTCTAAAACAAAGGAAGGATGTAAATATCTAAATTGTATATACCTAGGCCATGCAGGCTGGAAGGCAGCCCAAGGTGAGGCTGTTTTAGAGGAGCCAGCATCTTGCATTCACAGTCCCTTTGTCCTCCTTTGCCTACCTTCTCAGTAATGGATTTGTCAATGGCAGGATTGACCTAAAGAATTTCCTGAGAGCAACGGCCATGTTAGTCAACAATTACAGAAACAATGTTGAGTTTTGAGCTCCAATTGTATTTTGTTACACCGACTTCCTTCAGGCCTAAAGTGAGTATGGTAGGTAGAGCTTTAACATGAAATGATCTCTACGAAGAATTTCATTTTCCCAGGATCTTTGAATGAAACAGACACCGATCCGCTATTGTTTTCTCGCAGGCCCTTCCCGGAGGGAGAACAGAGGAGCTATAGAAGTGTGTGCTCCTCTCTTTCTTTGGAGGAGAGATCAAGCGGATAAGAGCGAGGGCTCTTCAACCAGCAGGGACTCCCCTTCAGAGCAGGGGTGTGAACAGGTCAATTCTTCCAGCTCTTAATACCCCAGTGTCTCAGGTTAGGGGTTTGGGTTAGGAGTTTGACTGTCTTTGCGTGGATAGAATTGGACAAGCTGGCCCTCTCAGCTTGGACTCATAAACCAATTTGATCAAGGGACTCTCTTTACTTGTATCTTTCCTTGACGAAGAATGTTCACTTGCACAGGCCTGGAGTGTCCCCATCTGCCCTCCAGCCTGATGCCACCATCCTTCGATTCCCAGGGTAGAGTTGGTCTAACACGTGCAAACCTCCTTAAATACGATTGTCCAGCCCACATTTCACCATTTTATTGACGAGACTATCATGGAAGATAACACAGTTTAGAACACACAAAAGATCAGCAGAACCTAGAACAGGCAGCCACAGAATAGTATTTACTGGACCAGAAAATCTGGAAAACGGGCTTCGCTGTTTTGTAGGTCAGAAACGAGTTAAAAGTCAGTATCAGAAACTCACTATAAACTATTTTAGGTTGCTGTTTTTATTTTTGTGTAAGTCTACTGTGCTTGGGTTCAGTCATTTGCAGTACTTTCCATTATCTTCATGATGTCCTGTATTTAACACCTCCTCCAGGTATGGTTATAGAAACAAGAACACTATGGCCCTTCCTGCTTCCTGTCAGTGGACATCAGACCTTTGACTGGAGCTACTCAGAGCTTTCCTCTTTAACCTTTTCCAGCCCAAGAGTGTGTGGGCTCCGCATTCTTTTCTAAATATGCAAAAGCCACCTGTTTGATAACGTGGTCCAGAATATCACTGGGGCTCAGTGTCAGCTTCGCTGCTTTGCAGTTTCCGGAATCCACCCATATGGGTATCTATATTTAGTCGCCACCATCAGCATTTTCCGTCTCTTACATGTGAAGCCAACTTTTGTGTGGGCTGTTGCTTTGACCTTGCAGTGGAGTTCTAAGCATGTAGGGGACCCAAAATAAATAATTAAAAGATCATTTGTTGACAGCGGTCAGCAACGTCTTCAACGTATTTCATTTCAGCTATGGTTGGAACTCAAGCCAGGCGTATGAGAGACCAACAGCTCCTCTCCTAAATGCCTGATAGGCAGCAAGTTAGCCAATGGCTTTAGGTGGCTGAGGGTCCTGTACCTGCAGCTTGGTTTTTTTGCCCTTCAGCAGAAATGCTCCCCTACACATGCATGCAGGGCCCCATCCACTCGGGAAGGGGTGCAATCCATGGGATGGGGACTGTCACAGAAGCCTGGGCCACAGCATTCTAGAAAAAGCCCAACCCTCTACCCACTTAGGGCAGAAATTGGTGACAGGGACTATTTCTGGGAGATCCAGAGGGGAAGGAAATGACACTGTGTCAATGGCTCTTGTTTAATAATTTCCTCCATAAAACCTGCTTAAAATGAACATCCAGAGAAGATTTAGTAGGGAGAGAGGATGTTACAAAAGTCGAACCTTCAGGGGCAGGGGAGTGTGGTGAGAAGGCAGAATCCATGACAGTGCAGTTCTCAGCTTATTTCTGGAGCTCTGCATATGGACGGCCATACGGTACCATCTGGTATAATATCCCTCGTTGAAGTGGCAGAGAGGGAGAGCGTGTCGCAGAGCAGGCCCTGGATCGTAAACTCCACCCAGATCTGTTTCGTTCACAACTGTAGCCCCAGTGCCTAGAACAATGCCTGACCCGGAGTAGAAGGTCACTAATTATTTGTTTAAATCCATGACAATAAATAGGATCATAATGTTGTTTAAAGAATAAAACAAGAACAAAAACATCAATAAATTTATTGATCCCCTTTGAAAATGTTAAGTAACTAAATCATGTGAAAAGTGACAGGACTGGGGCGTCAAGATTTTGCCTCCACAAATAAGTCAATGGGTCCAGGCCTTGCTCATCAGTCACAGTAGCATCAGAAGAAGAGTGACAAAGCAGACAATGCGTGCTTCCTGGTGACCTCCACAATGCCACTTATGATGTCGTGGGCCAGAAGAATTGAACCTGAACCTGACCAAGCATCTAATTCTAACTTCCAATTGATAGGAAATCTAGGGAACAAGAACAACCAAAAAACTGGACAAGACAAAGGCAAGAGGGAAAAAGGAGAGAGAGAGAGGAAAGGAGGACCTTATCGATTTTAGAAGGCTTAAGAAATTTATTGATTAATTACAACGAATGAATTTGAGTTTGATCCTGATTTGAACAAATAACTTGTTTTAAAATGTTTAAAGAGAGAGAGAAATATCTGTTGATGAATGAATGAACGGTGGGAAGTTGACAAGGGCGTCTGTGCTCACAGACTAGCCCAAGCCGGAGGGGAGCGGGACTAATTTTAGTTCCCACCTGCTGATGGAAATAGGGCTCTGAATATTCTGCCAGGCTTGATTGAAATTAGTATATGCTCCATTTCAAAGCTGTAAAAAATAGAGGGGATGCTTCAAGTGAGCAAGAGACCACATCTACCTTACTGGCTGCTGTCTCCCCAGTGCTTAGGAACAATGCGAGGCACAGAGTAAGTGCTCTGAATTATGTGCCGACCTGGGAGAGCTGGATGTGCATCCTGTCTGCACCACTAGCTATGAGATAGGCAAATGATTGCTCCTTCTCTGGGCTTCTGTTTTTTCACATGTGCAAAGAAGGGACTGGGAAAACCACTTCCAGTTCATAAATTCTGTGATTATAGAAGAGGCACCTCATTTCCCAGAAATTTGACCAAGCTTAACCCATGGGAATTCTTTCAGTGAAGCCAACACCATAACACTGCCTGTGTCACACCATCAAACATCCTCCATGACCCCAGGAGAAAGACAACTGCCTTTGTCCAATCATTGTGCACCGATGGAATTCTGGTTTTCTTGTGAATTCCCAGTTTGCTTTCTGTTCATAGGAAAGGGGCCGCACGATCCAGAAGCATTTCAGCTTGCTTCCCCCCAGGGAGCCCGCGAGTGAGTGTCGAGCACTCAGCCAGGCGGTGTGAGTGGGCTGGAGCTCATTAAACCAAATGGCGGCCCTTCAGAGTTTCCAGAACTGCTGAACAGCTGAGCAGGAGCCTTCTGATCCAGGGAGCATGCTCACAGGGATTTCCTTATCCAATCCTCAAGCTAAGTCTGACTCTGAATCCAGAAACAGCTCCCAGGGTCTTCAGTCAAAGGAACTCCCAGGGAAGAGTGAGGACCACAAATACCTGGAAACAACTTCAAGCTTCCCTCACACCCCAGCAGGGCCCCGGCTTCCGGTTCCTGTTTATTCATGGCTGGGAGCTGGGGGAGGGCTAGTGATCTGAGACAACTCCAGGTAATAAGAACACCTTTTCTTGATGGTGGTTTAACTGCACCCCATGTAGAGGCTAATTCAAGGCCAGTTATCAAATCCCCCAGATAAAAACATCTGTGACTTAAAAGGGTTCTGGTTGAGAATGTGTTGTGGGATCCCTCCGCAGTGAGAATTGTGAGTCTAAAAGGGAATATTAAAGTGGAAAACGGTGTCAACACGAGGCGGCCGAGTTCACTGGAGAGAAAATGTGAAATTTTCCCGGCAAGTGATCCATGCTGACTCGCTCCACTGATGGAGGTGTAACTGTGATGACGGTTACCTTCCGTTTTGGCAATGGAGCATCATGATTTTCTGAATTGCGCTGGTTCCAAATTAATTTTCTTACCTCACTTGCTTATTTAGCCTTTGGTTTCTACCCCCAGCCCCTTCCCCCAAAGGATCAAGGCGGCTTTCTTCCCTCGTGAATTTTCAATGCAGGACCATTTTGAAAGACCTTTTCACACAAGCGGCAGCAGGAGCCGGCCTGGCTGCGGGAGGAGGGCCAGTCCCCCAGTTCTGGTTACTGAACTATTCAAACACGCCAAGTATTTACGGGGCACCTGTGTGCATAGTTCCGTGGGGTGACAAAAGAGAAAGAAAGGCTGTTTCTGTCTTTTCTACTTGGCCCAATCCACTCCCAGGGCCTTGGGGAACTTTAAGGGGTGGGGAGCAAAGGTGAGAACCTCAGAACAAAAGGGAATATGTGGCAATTAGGAACTCGGAAGCCTCCTATAGAAACTGAAAGATGGCGGGGCCCTTTTAGGCATCACCACCTGTGCTTCCCAAACTGAGGTCCGCAGACCCCTAGGGCTCCAAGACAGTGTGCTGGCTGTGGGGTGGGACTTGAAACCACCGGAGAAACATTGTGTCTTCTTACTTACAGACATTGATTAGAAAGTGGAGGCAGGGAGAGAATGCTTCCTTTTTTTCTTTTAGGCCTGTTATTTTTACATTAAAACAAGCACATACGCATTTAAAACCTGGAAAGTGGGATTTCAAAGAAACCCCCTGCTTATGGCAAACTGCTTCAGATTAGGCTCTGAACCAGCCTCCCCCAACCCCCTTCGGTGGTACTTGTGTAGGCTTTGCGTGATATTTCCGTGGGAAAATTTAAGGACTCTAAGACGACTGCAATCTGCTGCTGCCCAAGAGAAATACAATGTGCGCCACATGGGTAATTTCAAATTTCTAGTTGCCACATTAAAAAGAAAAAAGGAACTGGTGAACTTGATTTGGGTAATAGTTTTGCTTGAACCTGATATACCCCAAATATTATCATTTCAACATGTAATCAATATTTTAAACATTAGTCATGAGCTAGTTTACATTCTCTTTTTTCATCCAAAGTCTCAGAAATCTGGTGTGTATTTTACACTTACCACACATCTCAATCCAGACCAGCCTCAGATCCAGGGCTCAGTAGCCACATGTCACCAGGGGCAACTATACTGGACAGTGTGGTCCTCGCCTGTTCATTTCACAAACGAGGAAATAAGGCATGCCCAGAAGTTACAGTTTCTGGTCTGGCTTTCTAAACTTTTCCCACAAAACTTTGGTTCTTTTCTCTTTCTTTATGGTGTGATTGTTCTCTTTGAGAGAAAGGCAGAGAGACAGACAGACACTGGTGCACGCTCATGCGCGCGTGCGCGCACACACACACACACACAGAGTATTTGCTCATATGCTTTGCTTTTTGCTTTCCACACTCCCTTCAGCATCACCTTCCTAGTCCCACACAACCCAAAATGCTCTCTCCTGTGGCCTGTTGCCCCGGGGTCCAGTCTACAGACTTACAAAGCAGACACCCTCACCCCAGGTCAGAAGTTCCTGGGTGCTAATGGGCTCCCATGTGAAACCCCCCTCCGTCTCGACCTCAGCTCACTCCACATGCACTCCTGCATTTTCGAAGAGGCCTTCTGGAAATCAGCACCAATTTTACACATTAGGGCTGCGGCCTTTCAGGGTGGGATGGTTAAACACTATTCCAGAGCCTGCAAAGTCATTGTGACAATAAAGGAGAAAATTCAGTGAAAATTCAGGAAGAAAAGGAGGGGGAGGGTATGCTCAGTGGTAGAGCGCCTGCTTAGCATGCATGAGGCCCTGGGTTCAATCCCCAGTACCTCCATTTAAAAATAGAATTAAGTAAATAAATAAACCTAATCGTCTCACCGAAAGAAAGAATGAAGATATGGGAGGGGTAGGGATAGCTCAGTGGTAGAGCGCATACGTGAGGTCCTGGATGGAAACTCACTCACACTTCCTCTCTCCAAACACAAGCACTGTTCCTAGTATTTCCTGCCTATTCGGGGCTTTTTGATGGGCCTGAGACCCTTACAAGGAGGGCCAGCTGTGATTGGAGCCACGGTGGCAGAAATGTCCTCTCCGTGCATGTCCCTTAGCACGGGATACTGGCAAGGGCGTCCTAAGGAAGGGGAACCCTCTCAGCCCCTTTCTACAGGCATCCATCCCCTCCTCACAGACATGAACTTGCACTGAGGTTGTCCCACTCCATCCTCGGCGCGGGCCGAGGCAGGAAGCGCCGGCGGGGCTGGCATTGTCCGCCTCCTCCCAGGCAGGGGCAGCCCGCGGAGGTTCCTTGACCCCAGTGGCCCCGGGCTGACCCCCTGCCAGAGGAGAGGAGCCGGACTGCCAAGAATGCAGTGGAGTCCCGCTGAGGCTGGAGCCGCGGCCCGCGAAAATGTGCGGAATGCCATTTGTTCAGACACGCTGGCCTTTGCGCGGAAAAGCTCTCTGGGCTTCAATAAAGGTAAGACGCATTGTTTCAGGACTAAGGGTCTGATCCAAGTTCACTTCAGTCGGTCTCAAAGGGAGGACGCGAGCTCATTAAAAGCAGAGCAGAGCAGCGGTGCTGCCGAGATGACTTGAACTTGACAAAGTTCCCACCCTGTCTCGATTTTGAGATTGATGTCAAATCGCACGTTAAAAAAAGAAAAAAAAAAAAAGAAAGAAAGAAAGAAAAGAAAAAAAGCCCTTGGGCTGCTCACAGAATGAATATTCTTATAAGCATAATACCCCTGTGATCTACAGTGCAAGGAAAAGATTTTAGAAATCTCTATTATTTCGAAAAGTACTTTTTTTAATTAAAAAATTATCCTTATGACTAAGTTGCATTAGCTTGAGGGGATTCCATTTTGGTGGCGGGGGAGGGTGCGTGCTGGTGAGAGGCATGTGATAAAGTCACATCAGAACTAGACTGGGGCTGCCAAACCTTTCCCTAAAACTTTCCAGTAGACAAACATTTTTAAATAAAGTAATTTTTCATGTATTTAAATAAAATCTAACCCTGGAAATAACCTAAGGGGATATGGGCTGTTATTGTGGTGAGATGAGAAAACTGAGGCCACTAGGAGTTGAAGGGACCAGCCCATGGGGCTTCGACAGTAAGAATAACGTTAATAATACCATCATCATCATCATCCTTCTACTGCCAATAACAGTTGACACGTCTAGCCCTTCCCCCATACCAGTTACTGTTCTAAAGGTTTTGCACATAGTTTCTCATTACACTCACCATAGTCCTATGGAAGAAAGTACGTATTATTATTATTCCCATGTTATAAATGAGGAAACAGCTGCACAGAGATGTTCAGTACTTTTCCTGAAGTCACACAGCTAGGATGTGTCAGAGCCCCTATCTGAACCCAAACCTCTCCTACCCCTAATCCTGGCTCCTGTCAGTTTTTCTCCTTAGCAGAGTGGAAAGAGCATTTGAGGAACATGGTTACTGGTCCATGGCAGCTCTGTCACGTTTGACTCCCAAACAGATTGAGTGACTACTATATATATGGTTCTGCGTGTGTGCATGTAGAGGAGATGGTGGTGGTGAGAGGTGAGAGAGAAGAGATCGTCAAGAAATGTATTTACTTTCTTATTATAAATGTATTTCTCTCTTGTTCCTGTCTTCATCGTGTTTATGCTGCAGGGTGGCGGACAAGTATGTAAACATCTAGTGAGATGGAATGCAAAGGGAGCTCTTGGTAATCCGCTGGGGGACCCTGTGCCTCAGCTTAATGTCAGAAGGGGAGAGAAGGAATAAGTTTCCCCCTGGAAACAGCCTAAGCAATTAGGTGGGGACAGAGATCCACGTGATGAGAGTCAGACCAGAGGGGAGCAGGAAGTACCAGGGGATTGGAACACAGGGTGTGGGGAGGCTTGAAACAGTGAGAGGTGAGTCCAGAAGGGCAAGTTAGGGGCCACATGCTTGAACGGAATGCTGAGGAGTGGGAACTTTTATCCCTTGGGTGATGGGGAACCATTGAAAGATTTTGAGGAGGAAAATGAGAGAAGGAGGCCATGTGCTATGCTTTTTAAGGAAGAGGATGGGGGAAAGCATCTCGTTTGGAATGCTAAAAGAAGATCCTGAGTTCCAAGTGGCCTGAGAGCCATCAGATACTTCCTATCAACTGCAACATACACCTCCATCCGCCACCTGTGCAAGTCCAGCTTGGAGGAGTAAAATCATGGCAATTTATGTATTTATTATTATTATTATTAACTCATTTCTTAGAAAGAAATGAACAGGACCTACTGGAGGACATTCCAGCACACTTGTGAGAAAAAGCTACTTTATATTAGTTTCCTAATTTTGCTGTTAACAAATTACCATGAAGGTAGTGACTCACAACGGCACAGATTTATGATCTTAATGTTCTGGAGGTCAGAAGTCCCGAAATCAAGGGCTCGGCAAGGCTGCGTTCCTTCTACAGTCTTCACCAGAAAATCTGTCTCCTTCCCTTTTTCAGCTTCTAGAAGCACGTCTTAGTGGATGAGCCCTTCCTCCACCTTCAAAGCCAGAAACCCAGCATTTTCAGATTGCTTTCTGACCCCTGCTTCCATTGTCATACCTCCTTCGCTGACTCTGAGCCTCCTGTCTCTCTCTTACAAGGACCTTGTAAGGACAGTGGGTCCCCCTGGATAATCTCGGATAATCTCCCCAGCTCAGGATCCTTAACTTAATCACACCTGCAAAGTCCCTTTTGCAGATAACAGGTTCTGGGGATTAGGCTGCGGGCATCTTTGAGTGGGCATGATGTACCCTGCCATGCCTAGGCTCCTTTAAATCATCTGTTTCTCGAGCACCTGAGAGAAAAATGGGTGTCCACCAACTGTAGTTATTTAGCTTTTCTTCCTGGTACTTGAGGAAATGTCAGTGGAGACATCATATGGGCCAATAGTGGTACACTCCGTGGTTCTCCCGTACCACTCACAGAGGACCCTGACAATGAGACATGGTCATTGACCTCAGAATGAGCCACTTGGGGCTCATGAGCACAGAATTATGACATTAATTTAAGAATTAAGGGAACCTCAAAACAGCTTAATTCAAAGACTTTCCCTGAGCTGCTTTTTTTCTTTTCTTTTTTTTTTTTTTTTGCCAGGAACTATGTTAGCTGCTAGAGATGTAACGATGAATGAGACTTGGCCCGGCCCTCAAGATGCTCACAGTCTAGTGGGGAAGGCAAAAAGACTGACAGTGCAAGGTCATATGACAAGTGTCTCCGTGGCTGCACAGTTTCCAGAAGGCTGAGGCCTCCTTGAAGCCCTTGGGAAGGCCTGGAGATGTTAAGCTGACCCAATGGAAGGAGGAACCAATAAAGAGCTAACATACGTTGAGACCTTTACAACTCACCTAAGCACTTTATGTATGTGAACTCATTTCACCCTCATGAAGCGCATTATGCCTATGTTACAGATGAGAAAACCGAGGCGCAGAGAAGTTAATGACTTGTCCAAGGTCACACGACTGGCAATTGGCAGAGCTGGGATCCAGGCAGACTGGCTTCCAAGACCATGCATTTGGGGTGGGGGATAGCTCAAGTGGTAGAGCACATGCTTAGCATATATGAGGTCTTGGGTTCAATCCCCAGTACCTCCATCAAAATAAATAAGTAAATAAGTAAAAAATAACTAATTACGTGTCATCGCCCCCCCCCCAAAGATCATGCTTTTAACCACAATGTTATACTGCTACCTAAATGAAGATGCCACGCTTGGGTTGGCTCCCGGAGGGCTGAGATTACTGAAGTAACTCTCCAGACCAAAGCAGAGCTGCCCCTGACTTCAAAGTCCCTGGAAAATTTGTTCTCTAAGACATCCTTGCACTGTGGCCTGGGAGCTGGCATTCCGTGGCCAGCCCTGGAGGTGTCAGACAGCATAAACCTGCAGGGTTCCTGTGAGTGATCTAGCCGCACTGCAGCCCGTGGGGAATGCCAGGCCTTGGAACTTGGCCACTTGAGTTATCTAGCCCTTTGGGAGCGCTGGGACTGCAGACCGGTTTTCTTATTTCACTTACTGAAGACCAAATAGAAAAAGTAAATGAGGTGAAAAGAAAAATTCACTGACTGTATCTCTGAAAAGGACTGAGCGCTTTGAGCACTCTGTGAACACGTCTCCCGTTGGTGGGGGGGGTAACTTTTAATTGACTAGATACGTATCTTGACTGCACACTGGAGCCTCTAATTTAAACCCCTTCCATTTGAATTTCAGACAAGGGTTGAGTTAAAGTTTCTTTTGCTCTGGCTGTGAATAAATGGTTTGCGGAGCAAAGTAATGGTGTCAACTCGAACGCTTGGATGAATTAAAGAGAACAAATGTCTCACCCCCCGAAGCCCTGCAGACATGTACACTGACATAACAAAACCATATGCTGATTAAAAATCCTTCTTACTCATTCAGTGGATCCTCCAAGGAGATCCAGGGAATCGTTTTGTTAAGCTCCACCTAATGACTGTATGAAAATAATCTTGGAACCTGCTTATGGGGTCCAGCACACCCCACCTCTGCTTTAGATCCCTTTGTGCGTGCATACAGTAAGCTGTAAGGGCTTTAGCATTCCTTGACATTTAGTTTAGCTGTTTTATCAACTGTTTTCAAAGGGATCTTTAAAAGACTTCTCCCTCCACCCACCTCATATTTCATGGCATTATTTGAACTAAGTGTGTTTTGAATATATTGCAGCCGAGCCTCTGGAAATAAAATGGAAGATTCTGAATGGTGTGGGCTGCTGGGTCTAGACTGGCCTTCCCCCAGACAAATCTGTCTTTGGAGTCAGCCAATGGCCAGTCCTCCAATGACTACCCCGGGGGGAATGGGCCCCCTCCGCCTCTCCCATGCGACTTTTCTCACAGCCCCCGCCCCACCTCCCTGCCCATGCTTTGTGTACATGTCTGTTTCCTTCAGAGACTCTTAATGCCTCCTGGGCAGTGGCCCTTTCTAATTTTTTTCTAAAGCTTTTAACAACTATTTCAATCATATAACTAATACCTCGAAACAGTTTCATTGTTAAAAAAAAAAAGAGAGAGATGAAACATTCCTTCTCTATCCCCTTCCTTCCACATCTAAATCTTGTTTTGTTTTTAATTTTAATTTTCTCTTTAATTGTGCTCACAAGCACCTGACATTAAATTTACTGTCTTTTTTTTTCTTGTTTTTTTTGGGGGGGGGGGTTTGGGGGAGATAATCAGGTTTATTTACTTTTGGAGGAGGTACTGGGGATTGCACCTGGGACCCTGTGCTTCATAAGCATGTCGCTCTACCACTGAGCTACACCTTCCCTCCCATTAAGTTTACCATCTTAATCATTTTTAAGTATATAGTTCGGCAGTGTTAGGTATAACTACATTGTTAGACAACAGATCTCTAGAATGTTTTATTCTTGCAAAACTGAAACGCTATGCCCATTAGACACTATTTCCCCCACCTCCCCCCAGTCCTGTGCAGCCACCTTTCTACTTCCTGTCTCTATGAATTTCATTACTTTAGGTACCTCAGATAAATAGAATCATAGTCAATTTGTGACTGGTTTATTTCACTTAGCATAATGACTTCATCCATGCTGTAGCACGTGTTAGAATTTTCTTCCTTTTCAAAGCTGAAGAATGTTCCATCATATGGCTGTACATTTTGTTTATCCAGTCATTCATCAATGGACATTTGGGTTGCTTCCATTTCTTGGCCATTAGGAATAATAAAGCAATGAACATGGATGTGCCATTATGTCTTTGAGATCCTGCATTGAGTTCTTTGGTTTATCTACCCAGAAATGGGATTACTGGATTACTGGATCACATTTTTAATTTTTTGAGGAAACATCATAACGTTTTCCATAGCAGCTGCATCATTTTACATTCCCACCAACAGCACACAAGTGTTCCATTTTCTCCACATCCTTCCCAACACTTGTTTTCTGGTCTCTTGGTAGTGGCCATTCTAACGGGTGTGAGGTGATATTTCGTGATGGTTTTGATTTGCATTTCTCTACAGATTACTGATTTTGAGAGTCTTTTTGATGTTGGCCATTTGTACATCTTTTTTAAAGACTTGTCTGTTGAAGAATTTTACCCATTTTTTAAAACTGAAGTATAGTCAGTTTACAATGTGTCAATTTCTGGTGTACAGCTTAATGTTTCAGTCATACATATACATACATATATTCGTTTTCATATTCTTTTTCATTATAGATTACTACAAGATATTGAATATAGTTCCCTGTGCTATACAGAAGAAACTTCTTGTTTACTTATTTTATATATAATAGTTAATATTTGCAAATCTCTAACTCTCAATTTATCCCTTCCCACCCCCTTTCCCCCCAGTAACCGTAAGTTTGTTTTCTATGTCTCTCAGTCTGTTTCTGTTTTGGAAATAAGTTCATTTGTGTCTTCTTTTTTCTTTTTTTTAGATTCCACATATCAATGATATCATATGGTATTTTTCTTTCTCTTTTTGGCTTACTTCACTTAGAATGACGATCTCCAGGTTCATCCATGTTGCTGCAAATGGCATTATTTTATTCTTTTTCATGGCTGAATAGTATTCTCTTGTATAAATATATCACAACTTTATCCACTCATCTGTTGATGAACATTCGGGTTGTTTTCATGTCTTGGCTATTGTATATAGTGCTGCTATAAACATTGGGTGCACATATCTTTTTGAATTAGAGTTTTTTCTAGATATATGCCCAGGAGTGGGTTTGCTGAAACATACAGTAAGTCTACTTTTAGTTTTTTGAGGAATCGCCATACTGTTTTCCATAACGACTGCACCAAACTGCATTCCCACCAGCAGTGTAGGAGGCTTTCCCTTTCTCCACAGCCTCTACAGCATTTGTCTTTTGTGGATTTTTGAATGATGGCCATTCTGACTGGTGTGAGGTGATCCCTCATTGTAGTTTTGATTTGCATTTCTCTGATAATTAGTGATATTGAGCATTTTTTCATGTGCCTATTGGCCATTTGTATGTCTTCATCAGAGAATTACTTGTTAGGTCTTCTGCCCATTTTTGGATTGGGTTGTTTGACTTTTTATTATTAAGTTGTATGAGCTGTTTATATATTCTGGAAATTAAACCTTTGCCAGCCACATCATTTGCAAATGTTTTCTCCCATTCCATATGTTGTCATTTCATTTTGCTTATGGTTTCCTTTGTTGTGCAAAAGCTTTTAAGTTTAATTAGGTCTCATTTGTTTATTTTTGCTTTTATTTCTATTGCCTGGGGAGACTGCCCTAGGAGAACATTCCTAAGATTTATGTCAGAAAATGTTTTGCCTGTGTTTTCTTCTAGGAGGTTTATAGTGTCTTATGTTTAAGTCTTTAAGTCATTTTGAGTTTATTTTTGTGTATGGTGTGAGAGAGTGTTCTAACTTCATTGATTTATATATGTGGCTGTCCAGTTTTCCCAACACCACTTGCTGAAGAGACTGTCTTTTCTCCATTGTATATTCTTGCCACCTTTGTCAAAGATTAATTGACTGTAAGTCTGTGAGTTCATTTCTGGGCTCTCTATTCTGTTCCATTGATCCATATGTCTATTTTTATGCCAATACCATGCTGTTTTGACAACTGTAGCTCTGTAGTATTGTCTGAAGTCTTGGAGGGCTATTCTTCCAGCTTTGTTCTTTTTCTTCAGGATTGCTTTGGCAATTCTGGGTCTTTTGTGATTCCATATAAATTTTAGGATTATTTGTTCTAGTTCTGTGAAAAATGCCCTGAGTAATTTGATAGGGATCTCTTTAAATCTGTAGATTGCTTTGAGTAGTATGGTCAGTTTAACAAAATTAATTCTTCCAATCCAAGAACATGGGATATCTTTCCATTTCTTTAGGTCATTTTTAACAATGATCAAGTCATTCCTTAATCAATGTTTTGTAGTTCTCTGTGTATAAGTCTATCTATTTTGTATATAGTAGCTTGTATCTGCTAATTCCAAACTCCTAGGTTATCCCCCCACCTGCTTCCCCTTTGGCCATAAGTTTGTTTTCTATGTCTGTGCGTCTATTTCTGGTTATGGTAAATACTAAGAGGGAAATAAAAGAATCATGTGATGACATGGCCTGGAGGTTGGAAGGTCCTTGAGCTGGTCTTGGAAGGCTTCAAGGACCCACGTGACATGTAAATGTTTGCTGAATGACTGACTGAATGAATAAGTAAATGAAATATTGACAGGATGAATAAATAGAAGTAAGTTGGTTTCTAGTATGAATATGTGTTTACTATTCCATACTGTATATGGCTCTGTATAGCTGTACTCGTCTATAGAGAGTTGTGTCTACTAAGAAGTTCCAAGGTTAGATGCTGCTCTAACTCAAGAAGGAACCTAGGTGAGTCAACTGTAAAGACCAGGATTTTTGCTCTTGGGTAACTTGAGACTTCGAAACTCATGGGCCAGTGCCTTTCTCTTTGGGAGAGGGTTTGAAAGATGAAGTACCATGAGCTTAGTGTGGATAAAGTCATCTGCACACCACTACCTGGTACAGGCAATTACAGGATGTGTACCTGAAGAGAAGGTTGGATTGGGAAAGAGAGGTGAGTTGAAAGGTAGAGGAAAAAGTGAGGAGGACCGGGGTGGCATCAGACCTTTCCAGAACCGGGAAGATCACGGTCTCATTTCCCTCTCTATCTAAGGCTGTCAAAGACTGAGAAAGCCCCTATTGAGTCTCCATTTCCTCCCCCAGTGGGAGGGAGGCAGAAAGGAACAGCTCTGTCAGGAAGGTGGGTGCGCTAGGGGAACCAGAGGAGGCAGAGCTGATGTCACAGCCAGAAACACTGTCCTCAGTGACACTATTGCCTCTTTGTTGCTGGGCACGTAGGAGTGGCTATGAACTTTGGGTGGCCAGGCCAGAGAACCTCCTGTGGCTTTATCCCTAGAAGGATGACAATAGGCCAGAGGTGAGACTTCTCCCTTGTTGAGTGTTTGTATAACAGCACTTGGGGATTTGGCTGGGCTCTCATGAATCACTAACTGGACAGGGAATTCCTGTATTTCTCTTTGTATCCTAAATGGAAGTTACGTGTTCATGGAGACAGACATGTACAATCTCTGAAACGTCACTGCATGACCGCGGCCCTCTACGTGTATTTCCTAATAATCAGGCATGGATTCAAACCATTTGAAGTAC
The DNA here is from genome assembly GCF_048564905.1 of Vicugna pacos. Taxonomy (NCBI): domain Eukaryota; kingdom Metazoa; phylum Chordata; class Mammalia; order Artiodactyla; family Camelidae; genus Vicugna; species Vicugna pacos. The sequence goes on along the minus strand of NC_133023.1, from coordinate 93,160,617 downwards.
GATGCCAGTAAAAAATCTGCATCAGGAGTTGCGAGTCCTGGATCTCAGCCTGTGACATTTCACATGCTGCCCAACCTCCTTGGACAGTAGTTTCCTCATCTAGAAAATGATGAGGCTGGACTAGATGATTTCAGCTGCTCCTCTCAGCGTGGGATTCACTGATATAACTTTTGCAAATGTGGCTATTTCTCTGGGGCCCACGGTGATTTTGTGAAAACCACAGAGGTCAAATGGGCCCAAGCCTCTTGGGTTGGGAGAAAGAAATATAGTACCCTATTTACAAAATTCCCTAGATTCTGAAGTCGTTGGGTTTGTCAAACATGCAATGAAGAAGGAAATTAGAAATACAAGATTAAACATGAAGGGACAAGAAGAAAAGATCAAAGCCCTGGAGCTTTATTTCCCAGTTGCAAAGTGCACCTGTCAGGGACTCCCCTCACTCCGCTCTAACCCCTCACTCCCTGCAATCCCTGCCCCCAGTAACTGGAGACTCCGCTGAATGGACTGCTGAATAAGGGCCTCAGAGCTGGGTCCTAGTCCCTGGTGCTTCCCTACCCTTTAGGGACCATGAGAGCACTTCAGCTGGATCCTCAGACCCAAGAAAGCCTCTCATTCAATTGCCCCTTTTCCTTTATTCCTGATTCTGTAGAACCAGACTTCACTCCAGGTCAAATCCCACAGAATAGGTCAGCGACTCTGGTGGTCAAAGTTTGGGATATTTCAAGTTTTTCCATTTTGGACTCATGTGCTCCTGATGGTGTGAAAATTTACTTTCAACAAATATTTCCCTTGAATGTTCTGTAGTAATAAGAGATGGCTTACGGAGTTTGATCTGGTTCTCCTCACTCCTGATGCATCTAAGGTAACATTTAATGAAAGTATTTTGTCAACATAATGGAGCAGGAAAAAGAAAGGGACCTCTATCCCCCACCCCTGCCAGAGAAGTTAAGTGCAGGGAATAGAAGTTCCAGAAACAGTTTTTTAGAGGTTTTGAATCTTTGCAATACACTTTAAAAAAACAATAACAGTTGGGACTGTTCTGCTTGTTATTTCGATGTCACTTAGGTTGAGTAGGAAGCCAACCATGGGGGCCTGCATTCCATGTAGGCCATGGGGTCTACACTGTGAAATTGAGGAGAGGGTGCCAGAAGCTCTGGGCTGTGGAGCTGCAAACCTTGCTCCTGCTCAGGTTGGGAGGCCTGAGCCCACCACAGTGAGACTCAGAAGATCAAATCCTGCCAAAGCCACCTGTACTCACCAGATCCAGCTATCTTCAGGGGAAGCCCTGCTGTCTGGGGCATAGCAGCCACAGGAAAGGTGAAGCCAAGAGACAGGAAGTGGGTCATCTCAAGAAGCAGCTATGAGGGTCAGGGGCCCCGGCACCACTGATCCCAGGGTAAGAAGGAAGTGATGACTGGAATCTCCCTGGATCAGAAAGTACTTGGGGGAACTTCCAGAGGGGGAAAGAAGAAAGAAAGGAAGAAACATATGGGGTGGGAGGAGCATGCTAATGAGATGAGAGCCCAGGAGGAAGGGCAGGAAAGAGATTCATTAAAAGAGAAAGAGAGAGAGTGATTACGGTGGTGATGATATTATCTAATCCAAACTTGTTCTGCTCATCACACAACAGGCCAATAAATTGGGAGGCGAGGTGTTAGGGAAGGAATGATGACTTGATTTGGAAAGCAGGCAGACTGAGAAGATGGAGGACTAGTGTCCTGGAGAACCACTTTCCCCAAATCAGAATTCAGGCTCCTTTTATACTAAAAAGGGGAGGGGGTATGGTTGATTGTTGCAAACTTCTTGGTGTCAGAATCCTTTGTTCTTGCAGTTGTGCACCTAGGTCAGGTCACTGTGTTCCTGCAAACCTCCAACAAGACAAATGTTGTTCTCTGTTCTGCAACTTTTTATCTCTATATGAATGGAAGAGTGTTCTACCCTTCAAGGTCAGAGCCTTAATAATGGGCTATCATGTACATTTCAGGCTATAGGTAACATTCTTTTACAGAAGGTGCAGAACCAGCATGACTCAGCACAGGGTAGAGCTAAAGGAACAGATCTAATATGGAGTCAGATTTGTTCTTCCCTATTACAATGGTGCAACTCAAAGAAATTAAAACAAAGTAGAAGCAAACTCATTTACTTTTTCTTCAGTTAGGCTAGAGAGACTTGGAGGGATGTGGCTTCCAGGTCTGGGAGGCCCCACTCACACTGGCCTCCTTCCCCATCTTGCCCGCGCCTGCCCTGACCCTGAGGGTTTGGTTGGAAGAGTCTCTCGCTTCTGACCTCCTCCCGCAGTGCCCTGTAAGTCCTTCCTCTGCCCCTTTCCACTTCCAGCTCCTTCTGCCCTTCTTTTCCTTTCTCTTTCTTTGGCTTCTTCCTCTTTTCCTTTCTCTTTCTTCGGCTTCCCCCTCCACCCCACTTTACCACCAGCCCCTCCCCTCGAGCTGGCCTCTTATTCCCCATTTGCAGTGCGTTGAACAAAACTCGAAAGATCCATGTTATAGTGACAGAGTTCCAGTTCAGGACATGGACTAAGTCGCCTGGTCAGCATGGATGTTGGCCTTTCTCTGCAAAACTGACAAGAACTCTCATGCCTGCGGAGTCTGTCAAATGTTGCTCTCACCTCCCGGTGAGATCCTCCGGGCCTGGCGTGGAGACGTTTCTGACCATTGGCTCTCTGGCTCCCTGCAGATGGGTTTTAATGAGGTCACGCTAATGGTGTTTTGTCTGTTGCAGTAAGATTTGTAGACTGTCCAGATTGGCAAACGGAGGGGAACCCCCCAAAAAAACCCCGAATTAAGATCCACTTCATGTTTACTAGCCCAAAGCAAATGTGCTTTATAGACTCCAAATGTGAAGTTCAAGGTTGCCAACTCTTCATGCCTCCAGCTGACTTCCTCAGCCCCGACTCCCCCAACAAGCTGTGGCCCTGCAGGAAGTGACAACTGTGAATAAGTTCACCAAAGGGTGGCAGAAACAGGACTGTTTATGAGACCTCAGCTCTAAAAAGAGGGTGAGCATATTTTGAAGTACTTCTCTCAAAAAAAAAGAAGAAATCTGGAGCCACGGTGCAACGGAGCCAAGCGTGCTTACATCAGCGACCAGGGGAAATATTTGAAATTGGGACTGTTGCATAAAATACAAGACATGGGTTTGCCAGAATTATGACAACCACCACTTTCCAGAAACCCAGAGCAGGGCCTCTGCAGGGTTGCCAGGGTCCCTTTGGAAACCCGGTCTCAATTCCCGTGGCTCTGTTCCCCACCCCCACCCCCTTCTCGTCCTCACTCAACTTTTGGTGGCATTTCGAAGGCCCTGGTAATCATCGAAGGCCAATGATAGAACACAGATTTCAAAAAGGGTAGCTTTGTTACTGCCAACATCATGGGCATTGTTTGTTAGAGTTTGTTGTTTTTGGACAGGGACAAGGAGGAGGTGGAATTCCATCAAGCCCTTCCAGCTAGAACTCTCTGAGCCGCAAATCCCACTGCCTCCTGGGGCTCGCTGCCGCCACACAGAGGCAAACACACAGGTTCGGAACAGTTTTCAGGCCCCTCCTGCCTTTCTTGCCACATAGTTTAGATACCTTAAAAGGAAAAAAAAAAAAAAAAAAAGGAAGAGCAAAGTTAAGTTCCAGGGAAGTTCTTGTGAAATGCTGCATTGTAGACAAGAGTTTCCTGGTAGAGCAGTGGGTCAGGTGTAGACGAATGTTCTAGAAAGTCTTCCACCATGATTGTTATAGGAGTTTGATGTCAGCGCATCCCACAGAAGCGAAAAGCCTACACTTTCTTCAGGGAGAAGAATTTAGTCATTGGCACTGATGTTTAATCATGAAATGATGAAGACTACTGCAAACTTTTCATCCATTTGGGATGTCACACATAGCGTGTCTGTGCATATAGGTGTAACAGAGTTACAGCCTGAGCTTGAAGTCCCACCCACGATTGGGGAGATTTCCTAAGAATCTGATATTTCTTCAGATAAACACTAGGTGGCATGGAGAACTTAATAAACAGAAAACACTAATATCACAAATTGGAAAACAGACAATGACCCTCTCCTTCAATTTGCAACCGTTATAAAAATCTCCCCACAGAAGTTCAACAGAAAAACTTCAGCAATACGGCTAATGTTACTTTTTAGAGGCATTCCCAAAGAGAACTGGGCTGAAGGAATTCCTTCGCAAAATCTTCTCTTATAATCTTTTCTTGAGTATCATTTTATAAACATGATGATAAATTCAAAAATATAATTGTTACCATGACCAGATTCCTTAATAGAAAACAGTCTATTTCTGTCAGTGTGGACGTGTTTTTCATTTGAGAAATCCTGACAGACTTGTCTCCTCCCTTTTTTCCTTTATGAAATCAGCCAAGGGGGCTGGGGGTGGGGTGGGGGAAACAAAGCAGACTCTCATCACTGTTCCGCAAACATCCCTTTGGATAAAGAGGCAGGATTATGCCTGCCATTTGGACATTCACAACGTGTTTGTTTCCCTGTGTTTCGGGCCAGGAAGAGGAGTGAGCATCCTTCCCATAAGGCCGAGTAAGAAAAGATAGATCACTTCTGACACGACTGCATCCTCTCCTTTGCTTAGCAAATCCTACAAGGAAAAGCAATACTCCATCACACAAAGACATTCTCGGTCCACCGAGTACTGATTATCAGAGCCTGGCCTCTTTAAAAAGGGCCTCTCCGGGCCTTCTAGTAGTGGGAAGTCCTAAAACACACATAGTTCCCAGCTGTTTAGCAATACCATGGTCTTGCCCCTGCCAGACAGGCAACAGGCTAGTAAAGGGAGAAGTCAAGGTCAAGGTTGTTGCTACTTAGAGTAATGGAGAGCGATGCTTTCCAGGTTTAATTTAGTCTAAGACAAGAGCCAGGTATAAAAGTGAATACTCCAAAAGGCTTTAGCTATGTTGAGGAGAGCTGTCTTGTCATAGCTGACAGCCATGCTGGACTAGCTTGATATCTCCTGCTTTGTCTCCCGTGGGAAGTAATCAAGACATTCAGGTCCAGGCTCCATAGAGATAGCAGTAAGGTGCCAGGCGATGTGCGTTTGTGGCTCTGCTCTTCCCCTGACCGGCTGCTTGACCTCTTTGACTCTGAGCCTCTGTGTTCTCATCTGTGAAATGGGCATTATAACAGGGTTGTATGGAGGAGCACATCCAATGGGAAGGCGCTGTGGGGCCACAACGTACCACACTATCGTTCTCCAAGCAGAAGAGGGAGAACCCAGGCTCTATGTCTCTTTGTCTTCTGACTTTGAACAGAAGCAGCAAGAACAGGACGGTCCAGTTTTGCTGGTGGATCCCAGCAGAGTGAAGCTCCATTTTTTGCATTTTTAATTCTCTTGCTCTCATTCCCCCAGAAAGGAAATTCTACCCACAAGATCTCTTTCCAACCCACTTTAATGTGCAGATTTGTATCAGTCCACTTTTTGTTAATTAAGTCATTCTAATTTCCAAAGAAGAGCATTTAAAACACATGCGCATGCATACACACACACGCACACACACACCCCATGTGCAGAATTTAACAGGCATTTAAAACTAAAGGAATATTTTCTTTCTTGAACGTTTTTGGGACATTGTGTTAAAAACAATTATAATTTGGTTGCATTTTCTCTGAGATTTTGAACATCTCTGTATTTCACGTTCCCTCTCTCCCTGGGAATGAAGAGTCTGCTGATATAATTTCACCGAAGGTTACTTCCACTTCATTATTGTCCCGAACTCCTCAGAAGGGATAAACTTATTGAAAAATGAATCAGGTAAATCCTGTTCCATAAAAATTACCATCCCCTCAATGATCAGTTTTGCAAATGTGGATTTTCTTTTTCTGAGGAAGATTATCCTCTCTCCCCTCCAACAGTCTATCACGAAAAAATTTAAACATACAGCAAACTTGGAACCACTTTTACAGTGAACGTCACTATACCTAGCACCGTCTCTCTGCCATCCACTAATAATCTATCTTATGCGTTTGATGTGCGAGTGTGGAGTTTGGCCTAATCCAAAATATGAATTTGCTCAAAATGATAGCCTTCTGCTGGGGCTCTCGCAAAGCGTGCACTCTTTTCCCTCTTACTTAGAAAGAAAAATCAATGTTCGCCTGAAGACTCCATTCTCCCTGGTGAGCTGGCTCTGCATAGACACAAACATAGTGCCCTTGTGCTGGCTCGGTCAAAGGACGCAGTGCGGCTCTGCGGATGAACTGTGTGCCATGGCTCAGTGAGCTCAAGGTCAAACCGCCCCAGTTCTGTGCTGTGCCTCTGGCTCAGACTAAATGAAGGGTTTTCCAGGGCCCTAGCGGCTTGGATGAGCACGAGTAACTGGGTACCAGCATGTGCATGCTCTTCCCCTGCTTCCGCTCCATTTTCCTTGAAGTCCGACTAACCTTCAGGCCCACCATCATTTCTCTAGGTTAGGCCTGGGCAGCCCACAGCTTGCATCCCAGAAGTGTCAGGCTTTTATGATTTTCGCTAGCCTGTAAGGACAGCTGACAATCTATCCTGGGTCTCTGAGCGTCCTACGTTCTCCATTTTTATACTTTGATCTTGCTTCCTGATGGTCCTTCTTTATCTTACCCACAGAAATGTGTGATGCCCCTCGACTATCTACTCAGAGCTACCCTTCCCCCAATACTCTAAGCTCTAAAGGTACATCTTAATAGAAGTTTTCATTGTCACATTGTAACAGATCTCAGACAAGAGAATATTACTGAGTATTAACTAAAGATATTTAGAGTAAAGTGTGAGGGCTGATAGACTCTTATCCTACCAGAGAGTAATTGCGTTTTAAAAGAAAGAGCTGCTTACCAACTCAAATGGATCTTGGCATCGCAGTGTATGTAGGATATCACTGTGAGGCCCTCATGGTGACACTTGTCTGCTTCTAGACCTGTGCTCCCTGGGTTCCCTTCACCCCTGTGTACACAGAACAAGAATTTGTTATGTCTGACTTTTTTCAGAGACGTTGCCAACACTTGCTCTAGACCTTTAGCACAAAAGGCATACTTTCTTCCCCTTTGATTTGAGTTTGTTTCTCTGTGCCAAGGCCTTGAGTAAATAACATCTTAAAGGACTTCCGGGCAAGATGGCGGAGTAGAAGGACGCTCGTAAGTCACCCTCTCCCACAAATACACCAAGACCCACATCTACAGACCCACTCAGCCAACCAGAGCACCTGCGGAACTCCGACAGATCATCGCCCTCTTCAAAAGATAAAGACGCCAAAAATCTGGTAGGAGAAAAGGAAAAAAGAAAGAACAAAAGGCAAAGCAGCACGGGACAGGTCCCGCGGGGAGGGAGCGGCAAAGGAGGACTGGCGCTTGCTCGCTGGGTCTCCCCTCTCCAATTGAGAGGCCAGCGGGACGGAGGGGGAGCCCACGAGGCTCGGATCTGTACAGAGCAGCCCTTGTCTGACAGAACTAAGTTAAACGGGCACAGAGCGTCCCCCCGAACCCAGCCTGAGACGCGGGCCGGCAGCGGCGGGCAGGGCCAGGCTGCACAAGCCAGGCGGAGGACGGGGGCGGCTGCACAGAAGCAGCTCCAGGGGACTGCAAGGGGCTGGGCGCCGTGGCTGTGGGTGTACAGGACGGAACAACCTGGGCCCTCCATAAAACAGCAAGGTTGATGTGCTCTTGGGGCAAGGGTGCATACCCCCATCTCTGAAAACCCGCGGAAACTTTTCAGGGGAAGAGGGGCGGGGCCCAGGCAGAGCCGCCTTATTCTCCGGCGCTGAGCACCCAGGCGGGGGCAGAGGCGAAACCTGCGTCCGCACCGAAGGGCTTAGCAGCCTCAAGGGCCAGACTGAGACGGGCCTACAGCCCGGGGCAGATAGGATCCTTCCATTCTGGTCCCCCAGAGAACTTGCTCCACAAAGACAAACAAGCAGCTGGGTCTTGGCTCAGAGCAGGGACGAGGCTGCCACTGGGTCTTCCCCGAGCCCACCCGCGGAGCGCGGCCAGGGCGGAGCGCCGAACGGGGCGGAGCGCCGGCGCAGAGCGCGCAGCCGCACAGAGCAGCGGAGCTACCGGCGGCGCAGGCAGGGGGAGAGCGGCCCCCCGCCTGTCGGGCAGGAACACAACCCCTGACCGAGGTGCTGGGAGGGGGCACGACCCACCCTCCTGCCTGGCCAGTCTGCAACATCTGACTGCGGCATCCAGAGGGGCAGTGACCCGCCCGCCCACAGCAGAGGAGAGCTGCACCTGACCCCGTGTTAGGAGGAGGCGGGATCTGCTTGCCGACAGGTGCTGGGAGCAGCACAGAAGAGGGCGCCAACGGAGGGCCTATGAAAACAAGCTGAGCTTCCAGAACAGGACGAAGACAGAAGGACTTCACATTAAAAGCACACAGACTCCAGGAGAACACCAACAACCCCTGTTTTGTTTTGTTTTTTGTTTTTGTTTTTTTTTAATCTGTTTTTACCTGTTCTATTTTCAATTACTCTCTTAATTTTTACTTCTTAATTCATTTCTATTTCTCTTGGGTTTTGATGTCCTGTTATAGATTAGACACAGGCTTCAAACACATATATTCATCTCCCCACCCCCCTTTTTTTTTTTAAAGGTTTTAAAAGGACGTCTCCATCCGATTAATACTCTGCTTCAACCCGCTCTTCTATTATTCATTATACATTGTTATCAAACCCTCTTTCTCCCTTCTTTTAAAAATCTTTCTCTCTCTTCACTTTTCTTTTTTTTCTTTTTTTTTTCTTTTTTCTTTTTTTTCCTAAGTTCTATTCCTAAATAGGCATTAGATAGATAAAATCCTTAAGATCCAAAATAGACAACTGATACTCCATAAACCACAGTGCCAGAGAGGTATGAGCAAGATGAAGAAGCAGAGAAACCTTTCCCAATTAAAAGAACAAGAGGAATCCCCTGAAAGAAAGCTCAATGAAATAGACTTCGATAGCCTACTAAATCAAGATTTCAAAAAAGGAGTGATCAAATTGCTGAAGGAATTAAAAGAGATAGTGCTTAGAGAAATAAAATATGTCAAAAATGAAATTGAAGCTATAAAGAAGAGCCAAGCAAAATGGGAAAACTCATTGACAGAGATGAGGAATGATCTAACAGCTGTGCAAAGCCGACTAGTTAATGCAGAGGAACGAATTAGTGATCTAGAAGACAGGGCAACAGAAAGCACCCATTCAGAAGAACTACAAGATAAGCAAATAAAAAATAATGATAATAGCATAAGGGACCTATGGGATAATATAAAGCGTCCCAATCTTCGCATAATAGGGGTCCCAGAAGGGGATGAAGGATCAAAGGGGATTGAAAAGGTTTTTGAAGAAATCATGACTGAAAACTTCCCAAACTTAAAGAAGGAATCAGATATCCAAGTACAGGAAGCTCAGAGGGTCCCAAACAGGAAGAACCCAAATAGACCCACACCAAGACATATCATAATCAAGATGGCCAGAGTCAAGGATAAAGAAATGATTCTAAAGGCAGCAAGAGAAAAGCAAAGAGTGAATTACAAGGGAACCCCCATAAGGCTCTCAGCTGATTTCTCTACACAAACACTACAGGCCAGAAGGGAGTGGCAAGATATATTCAAAGCCCTGAATGAAAAAAAGATGCAGCCTAGGATACTTTATCCAGCAAGGCTATCCTTTAGGATAGAAGGAGAAATAAAGAGTTTCACAGACAAAAAAAAGCTGCAGGAGTTTAGCAACACTAAACCCATGCTAAAAGAAATATTGAAAGGGCTATTCTAAATAGAAAAGCAGCAGGATGCTACAGATACGAGAAACTCACAACTGGAAAGGTGATAACTCAGGAATTACAAATAAAGAAAACACAAAATTATAAAAGAAGACATACAAATCACTGAGAGTGGGAGAGGGAGGCAGGGAAATACAGAATTTTTTTTTCTTTCTTTTTTAAAATTTTTTTAACAGTAGGATGGGTTTGAGATCATGTTATTATCAGTTTATTAAAAACGGGTATAGGTTAATAGATTTACAAAAAAGGGTAACTACAAGTCAAAAATTTACAAGGGAGTCACAAAAATTAAATAAAATCCATGATAATACAAAGGAAAATTACCAAACCACAAAAGGAAGAAGAAAGGAACAAAGAGGCTATACCAATTCAACTGCAAAGATAAGTTCAAAATGGCAATAAACACACATCTATCATTAATTACTGTAAATGTTAATGGACTAAATGCTCCAGTCAAAAGACATAGAGTGGCAGAGTGGATAATAAAGCAAGAACCTTCAATATGCTGCATACAAGAGACCCACTTTAGGGAGAAGGACACATATAGATTGAGAGTGAAAGGATGGAAAAGGATATTCCATGCAAATGGAAAAGCCAAAAAAGCAGGTGTTGCAGTACTGATTTCAGACAAAATAGACTTTAAAACAAAGGCCATAAAGAAAGATAAAGAGGGACATTTTATAATGATTAAGGGAGTGATACAAGATGAAGACATTACACTCGTTAATATATATGCACCCAATATAGGAGCACCTAAGTACATACAAGAATTACTAACAGAGATAAAGGGGGATATTGATGGGAATACAATCATAGTTGGAGATTTTAACACTGCATTAACATCACTAGACAGATCTTCCAGACAGAAAATAAACAAGGCAACAGAGAAATTAAATACTACAATAGAAAAACTAGATTTGGTGGATATTTTCAGAGCATTACACCCCCAAGAAATAGAATATACATTCTTTTCAAGTGCACATGGAACATTTTCCAGGATCGATCATGTCCTTGGACACAAAAGAAACCTCAACAAATTTAAGAAGATAGAAATTATCTCAAGCATCTTTACTGACCACAATGCCATGAAACTAGAAATCAACAACAGAGAAACAAAGGAGAAAAAAAGAAAAGCATGGAGATTAAACAATATGTTATTGAAAAAACAATGGATCAATGAGGAAATCAAAGCTGAAATTAAAAAATACCTTGAGACAAATGATAATGAAAGCACAACCACTCAAAACCTATGGGACACAGCAAAGGCAGTGCTAAGAGGGAAGTTTATAGCGATACAGGCCTTCCTCAAAAAAGAAGAACAATCTCAAATAAACAAGTTAACCCACCACCTGAATCAATTAGAAAAAGAAGAACAAAAAGCCCCAAAAAGCAGCAGAAGGAAGGAAATAATAAAGATCAGAGAGGAATTAAATACAATAGAGATTAACAAGGCCATAGAAAAAATCAACCAAACCAAAAGCTGGTTTTTTGAAAAAGTAAATAAAATCGACAAACCTCTGACCAAACTCACAAAGAAGAAAAAAGAGAGAGCACAAATTAGCAAAATAAGAAAGGAAAATGGAGAAATTACAACAAACAAAATAGAAATACAGAATATCATACGAGAAGATTATGAAAAACTATATGGAACCAAACTGGATAACCTAGAGGAGATGGACAAGTTTCTGGAAACATACTGTCCACCAAGACTGAATCAAGAAGAAACTGAACACTTGAACAATCCGATCACTAGAAAGGAAATAGAAATAGCAATTAAAAACCTCCCTACAAATAAAAGTCCAGGACCGGATGGCTTCACTGGGGAGTTCTACCAAACATACAAAGAAGAACTCATACCAGTCCTTCTCAAACTCTTCCAGACGATTGAAAAGGAGGGAATACTCCCAAACTCATTCTATGAAGCCACCATCACCCTGATACCAAAACCAGGCAAAGACACTACAAAAAAAGAGAATTATAGGCCAATATCACTGATGAACATAGACGCCAAAATCCTCACCAAAATTTTAGCAAATAGAATCCAACAACACATAAAAAAGATTATACATCATGACCAAGTGGGGTTCATCCCAGGGACACAAGGCTGGTTCAACATACGCAAATCAATCAATGTAATACATCACATCAACAAGAGAAAGGACAAAAACCACATGATCATCTCAATCGATGCAGAAAAAGCATTTGATAAAATTCAACACCCATTTATGATAAAAACTCTCGCCAAAGTGGGTATAGAGGGAACATATCTCAACATAATAAAAGCTATATATGACAAACCTACAGCCAGCATAGTTCTCAACGGTGAAAAACTCAAAAGCTTCCCACTAAAATCTGGGACAAGACAAGGATGCCCACTATCACCACTCCTATTCAATATAGTCCTGGAAGTCCTAGCCACAGCAATCAGGCAAGAGAAAGAAATAAAAGGGATCCAAACTGGAAAAGAAGAGGTAAAAGTGTCATTATATGCTGACGACATGTTACTATATATAGAAAACCCTAAAAGGTCCACACAAAAGCTACTAGAGCTGATCGAAGAATTCAGCAAGGTAGCAGGTTACAAAATTAATGTTCAAAAATCAGTTGCCTTTCTTTACACAAACGATAAGTCAACAGAAAAAGAAAGTAAAGAAACAATCCCCTTTAAAATAGCACCCAAAGTAATAAAATATCTGGGAATAAATCTAACCAAGGAGGCGAAAGAATTATACACAGAAAACTATAAACCATTGATGAAGGAAATTAAAGAAGACTTTAAAAAATGGAAAGATATTCCGTGCTCTTGGATTGGAATAATCAATATTGTTAAAATGGTCACACTGCCCAAGGCAATCTACAGATTTAATGCAATCCCTATCAAATTACCCAGGACATATTTCACAGAACTAGAACAAATCATAATCAAATTTATATGGAACCATCAAAGACCTAGAATTGCTAAAGCATTACTGAAGAGAAAGAAAGAGGCTGGAGGAATAACTCTCCCAGACTTCAGACAATACTATAGAGCTACAGTCATCAAGACAGCATGGTATTGGTACCAAAACAGACATATAGACCAATGGAACAGAATAGAGAGCCCAGAAATGAACCCACAAACTTTTGGTCAACTCATCTTCGACAAAGGAGGCAAGAATATACAATGGAATAAAGACAGTCTCTTCAGCAAATGGTGTTGGGAAAACTGGACAGCAGCATGTAAAACAATGAAGCTAGAACACACCCTTACACCATATACAAAAATCAACTCAAAATGGATTAAAGACTTAAACATAAGACAAGATACAATAAACCTCCTAGAGGAAAACATAGGCAAATCATTATCTGACATACATTTCAAAAATTTTCTCCTAGAAGAAATAAAAGCAAGAATAAACAAATGGGACCTAATGAAACTTACAAGCTTCTGCAGAGCAAAGGAAACCAGAAATAAAACAAGAAGAAAACCTACGGAATGGGAGAACATTTTTGCAAGTGAAACCGACAAAGGCTTGATCTCCAAAATATATAAGCAGCTCATACGACTCAATAAGAAAAAAATAAACAACCCAATCCAAAAATGGGCAGAAGACCTAAACAAGCAACTTTCCAAGGAAGACATACAAATGATCAAAAAGCACATGAAAAAATGTTCAATATCACTAATTATCAGAGAAATGCAAATCAAAACTACAATGAGGTATCACCTTACACCAGTCAGAATGGCCGTCATTCAAAAATCCAAAAATGACAAATGCTGGAGAGGCTGTGGAGAAAGGGGAACCCTCCTACACTGCTGGTGGGAATGCAGTTTGGTGCAGCCACTATGGAAAACAGTGTGGAGATTCCTCAAAAGACTAGGAATAGACTTACCATATGACCCAAGAATCCCACTCCTGGGCTTGTACCCAGAAGGAAATCTACTTCAGGATGACACCTGCACCCCAATGTTCATAGCAGCACTATTTACAATAGCCAAAACATGGAAACAACCTAAATGTCCATCAACAGGTGACTGGATAAAGAAGTGGTGGTATATTTATACAATGGAATACTACTCAGCCATAAAAACCGACAACATAATGCCATTTGCAGCAACATGGATGATCCTAGAGAATGTCATTCTAAGTGAAGTAAGCCAGAAAGAGAAAGAAAAATACCATATGAGATCGCTCATATGTGGAATCTAAAAAACAAAAACAAACAAAAACAAAGCATAAATACAGGACAGAAATAGACTCATGGACAGAGAATACAGACTTGTGGTTACGGATGGGGGGTAGAGGGTGGGAAGGGATAGACTGGGATTCCAAAATTGTAGAATAGATAAACAAGATTACACTGTATAGCACAGGGAAATATACACAAAATGTTATGATAAATCACAGAGAAAAAAATGTGACAATGAGTGTGTATATGTCCATGAATGACTGAAAAATTGTGCTGAACATGCTGAACACTGGAATTTGACACAACACTGTAAAATGATTATGAATCAATAAAAAATGTAAAAAAAAAATAACATCTTAAAGTATCTTAGGTAGTTTCTGGAAAGTTTAGGAGTTTTCTAAATGTGGAACAGATACACAGAACATCTGGGTGGTAGGCTCTTGGCAATGCTTCAGGGGTCCCATTGTCACTGACAGCTGGGGCCCATCTGTCCGGGTGGGCATTTGGAAGTTCCTCAAGTAAGAAAGTCTCTTTTTTATTGGTTTATCTCAAATGGACTTTGAGGGACATAGATCCCCATAGAGTGCTCAAAGTTTCTGCCCAGATTTCCTAATCTTCACAGCACACCAACTGCTTGTTTTTGGAAAACGTGCAATTTCTGTATTAGAAATGTTTATTCAAGTGTCATCGACAACAGAACCATAACATATCCTGCAAAACCAAAGTGATTATAATAATCTCTTGTCCTTGTTATGATATGCGGTTCTTGAAGTACTCTCATATGTACGTCATCTCATTTGGTAGTCACAGCAGCACCGATGGCTGTGCAGGGCATAGATGTCCACTTCAGAGATGAGAAGAATGGAGACCCAGAGAACTGAAATGACTTGCTCAGGGTCACACAGCTAATGAGGGTCAGAACTTGATTTCAGATATTTTAACTCCTAGATTAGAGAATCACACTGATTGGATTGATAGGGAGAGCCAACTTCTGAGAGTACTGCTTGTATGAAATGGAAAGATTTGGACTGGGGGGGCCGTTGGTATGTGGTCTCCAAGATTGAGCTTTGGATGGTGGCCCTTCCATTCTTCCTCAAGAACTGAGCTTAATAATTTTTCAAACTCTGAGGAAGGCTCCGTGGCTAAGAATTATTACAGAAAGAGAGAGCATGCTGAACTCAAGGACCACATGTTACATGAGATCTGGGTGGAATCTCTGTGCTGTCCACTCCTACAAAACAGGATTAATCATATTCCAGCAGATGACTCACTACCGCTCCTCTGAAGACAGCAAGGATTAATAGCAGTCCAAGCCCCTTGGCCCAAGTAATCCTCAACTTGGGTCACCTTGTGAATCTCAGACTGATCCCTCCACCCTTTTTAAGAGGCCCGAGGCTCACAAGATTTCTACATTCTCTGCAAATAAGTGCCAGCTCTGATCAGTGACACAAGTTGGATGCTAAGAACAAACTGGGGCAGTTCCAAGTTCCAAAATCTTCTCTGAAGTCTCTGTTGCATCCTGCCTTCCCAAGAACCTCTCACCTGCATCCAAGCCAAACATTTCAGGTGGGATCAGGAGCAACACTCCCTTGCTCTAGTTTCAGAGAGAACTTTAAAAGCAAACCCAGTCTCTTATGGATGACCTTTGAGCCGTTCTCCACTGTTGGGTAGTTGAAGGGGAACAAATACAGATTGTTTACCTTCAGACTGAATCTATCTGTCATCAAAATAATTGATTGAAAAGTAAAAAGTGCAGCTATGGCAGGTTTTGGGGGGCGTCACCTAGCCAAAAATTCACAGACACATTTGGCACCTTCACACAGAATCAGGAAACTGGTTTGTTTCCAAAGATGTAGCCTAATTGTAGAATGCATATAGTCCATCAAATAGGACGTTTAAAAGAAAGTTACTAGTAGATACACAGTACTACATATAAAGTAGATTGACAGCAGGGACTTATTGTATAGCACAAGGAACTGTAATTTCTTGTAGTAAACTATAATGGAAAATAATTTGAAAATATACGTGTATGTGTATATATGTATAGATATATGGGTGAATCACTTTGCTGTACACATGAAACTAACAGTGTAAATCAACTACACCTCAATAAAAAATAAAATTATAAAAAAGAAAATTACTTCTTTAGGGGTGAGTCAGACAAATCACACCAAATCACACCAGAAAAGAAGACCTCTTTTTAAAGATATGGAGTTATCAAAGCTAATCAAAAGAAGAAATGTAAGCACCATGCTCAACTCTGAAACCCAACTCCTGCCGCTTGGCGTCAGAATCTGTCTTCCATGCTGAAAATCTATGTGATTAGAGTTGATCTGTGTCTCAGCATTTAGCAGCAACCATCAAGTCAACCGGCGATCCAAATCATTCAGATACCGTGCAAGAAACCAGTCATGGAAAGCTTAATTTTTTTCATCAAAAAATGTCTCAACCTCATTTGGACAGAAATGGAAAATGACATTTCAAACTCTAATCCCTTAATATGTAGTCTGGTTCTTTCCAAAGGTTGCAAGATTTCCAAGTTCTGGAATTCATAACTAACCATATGGAAACAGAATGTTCTACATCTCTTGGCTTCCCAAATATTGTCAGAGTATGAGTGACTCTCGTTGACACTGTGCAGGACCATATGTGCAGGCAGTCACCCCACTTCAGCTGTGCTCTTTGCCAGGCCAAACCCTTTTGTCTTATAAGACTAGTGTCCTTAGGAGCCCAAGCCCATTGAATGTTAAATTTCTACCCCAAGACTTTGTCCTTGCTGCTCCCCCACCCCCACCCCATAAAGAGTGCTTTCTCTGCTTATCGTTCCAGATCCATCTCGGATTCCACCTTCCCATGAAGCTTTCTTTGATTACTCCAGCCAAGAGGGACCTCTCCAATCTCTCCCCACTGATGGCATTGATTATCCATATCACACACTTGAGCCTCTTTGTTGGGTTTGCGGTCCCCACCCACACTGCTCCAGTCCATTTTCCAATCATATCACACTGCCACGGCTCAACACCCAAATTCATCTCTCAGAGAGCGAGAGTAGGCTTGAAGGTCAGATGGATGTATCTTCAACTTGGGGCCCCTCCACTTTCTAGCTGTGAGAACAGTTTAACTACCTCTCCCGGCCTCCCTCAGTTTCTTTACCTACCAGGAACGATGGTATCTATTTTAAAGTGTTGGGAGAGAACATTTGCGATGGGCCAATAGCACGATGCCTGGCACCTAACAGGCAGGTGATAAATGGTAGATGCGTGTGTACTTCTCCACAGTATCTACTCCCAGGGCCCACAGTAGGTAATGGATCATGATTGGATGAATTCATACATTGGTAATGCAGTATCCCTGAGAATTAGATAATAAAATAATAATAATTCTAGAGTTATGAGGCTGAGAGCAATCATAAGAAGTCATCTTTCTATGATGTATTTATTAATATGGAAATATGTTCACAATCTTATTATTAAGCCAAAAAGGCAGTTTCTTACATAGGATGTTGGGGGTCTGTCTGCATTTGTGTGTGTATGTGTGTGTGTGCGTGTATGTACATGCACATCCATATATATGTGTGTGTGTGTGTAGTTTTTAAATTGGAAAGTATGCATTAAAATGCTAACAATGATTATCTGTGATTGGTAGGATTATAGACAGTCTTAATTTTCTTTTTGTTTATCTATTAATTTTTGTATTATGAATATGTACTGCTTGTGTAAGACATAATAAGTGATTTTTAAAATATCATCTGTGTATACAATAAAAGTATGAATGTAGATGGGGTCTGAGAAGGAAAGAAAATGCAAAAATGAAAAAAAATAGGGGTCATGAGATAGAGGCGCTTTCTGCCCTCCAGATCTGTTATTTTTTATTGTTATTGTTGCACTATCTTTAAAATAAAGTTTTTAGTTTATAGAAATCATTTTCTAAATCATTCCTATACTTTTATGATGGTCAAATTCATTTCTAGTCAATAAATAATTGGCTGTTCTTAACAGACAGTATTCTGAGTGGGGGAATCTTCTCTAGCACCTAAGAATCACCTACATTTATTAAATGGACCAGCTATGTCTTGACCCGTTTATGAACTTGTTTCTTTTTGGTGGACCCCAATTATTTTGACTCTGGTACTCTGTGTCATGTGGATCCTACCAAGACTTTCTGAATTGTTCTGTGGCTCTGGGAATCAAGACGCTCTTGTTCTGGTGGCCTGGGTGGGAGCATTGGCCTCTGCTTGTGGGCATCAGTCCACGTGGATTTCCTTTTTGTAAGGCTAGAAACACACTGCCTATCAGTGAGTCCACCTGGGATGCAGACTGGCCTTTTTCTCCATCATCTGATACCTCGACAAATTTCCCATCCTAGACGGTACCTCCTTCTCCATGCCATCCCGTCATGGTGGCCAGCTCGGGACTGGGATATGGAGCTCTGACTCTCACTCCATACAGTCACACAACCTGGATTTGGAGCAGAGGGAGAGAAGTAAGTGGGGCCAAGACCAGGAGATACGGGCTAGCAGCAGAGGAGTCTTGTTCCTTTCCCTGTTGCCTTTAGGAACAGCCAAGCATATGTTTACAACTGTCACCCAGATTTTAAGGTCATACTGCTTTCCAGTTAGCAACAATGGGAGCAGAAGTCTTTCCTTGCTGCTTATGATGTGTCAGACTCTTATGCATGCAATGGAGCCGACCAGTGAGAAACCAGACACAACTTCCTTCCCTCTTGTACTTTATATACTCGTTGTGGAGCCTCTCTCCAACCTGGTGCTGCCTCTCCAATTCCAATCAAAAAAGGAAAAAACACGATTAATAGAGACCAACTCTGGGTTAAGAACCAACTGATTACACTCCACACTTCTCAATGGAGTGGCAGCTCTCTGGGGCTTCATCTCCTTGTTCCATTTACATTGTGTTTCTGCCAAGAAATCCGCATCTTCATTATGAACACTTATTTTCATCTACTCTGTCTGATCGTTTCAGGAAATAACTCCAGAGACCAAGATTTCAGCTTTTGGGACAAGGGTGAGCATTCGGGGTGAACAGACTTCCTACCTTTCCTGATGAGGTGGATGGAAGTACCGTCCATTTTACTATATATCGTGCATACTGCGGGGAGTACAATTGTCTATAACAGGAAAAGAGGATGCCATAGAAGGTATGCTGCCCACTAAAGAAGAATTATGTGATATAAAACGTGACTGTGTTACAATATGATTCTTGCACAATATTCTGATTAAATTTATATTTGGATTTTTAGTCTGCTAATGAGTGTGGGAGTTTGCAGTGAAAATTTAAGGTGTCCCATGTTTAACCAAGATCTTTCACAGTTTGGCTTGGAAAATGATGGATCAAAAGGTATAGGTCCATTCTTGGACCCGTTTTCTTTGGTGAGGGTGTTTGTGTGTGTCTGTGTGTGTGTGTGAGGGAGAGAGAGAGCGTGGAGGGCGGGGAAAGAAGATATATCTAAGGATATGGAGAGTCATTTTGTTTAGAGAACTTGGCCTGAAGCTTATAACAATGCCTTAACAAATCTCCAGGCACTGGAATCCAAACGTTGATTTTCATTAAACTTTGGAGCTTTTGCAGTTCTCACCAAGCTGAGGTCAGAGTTGGCGGAGCACGGCCCAGCTTTGCACCCCAATAACCACAGTCATTTAGTACGTATGTTGTCTTAATGGCCCGGGGAGCCCTCTCCCCTTGCTCCCCACCGTGACTGTCATTGCTTCAGAAATGCCCCAAAGTGTCACTAAGCGATGTGCAAACACACCAGATAGATTGCTAATCTCTTTTCGAGGCTTACTGAATGGTGCCTTCATAGCCCCTTAGAGCAAATGCAATTTCTCTCTGTGCACTCTATTTCCACTTCTACAATTCTAGAAGAAATCGTTTTGGCAAACATATTTTTTGACTTGGATGAGAGGTAATTCATACAATTGCTTCCCTACTATGACAACAGGCAGCAACTCCAGTCACAGGAGGATGGATGGCTATTCACCAGTCGGAACTAAGACACATAAATGGACCGAGAGCCTTTTATGAGGCTGGAGGCAGTGAACTTGGAGGCTACTTCAGGCAAGTCTTGTTTCTTTGGTGGGGACAGAGAATAGAAAAACAAAAGTCAGCTCCTTAGGTCTTCACCTTTACACTGCTCACCACATTTTAAGAGAGCCTCAAAGGAGCCAACAGAGAGGGTAAAGCGCGAATGGTACAAGTATCAAATGCCACAGTGCTAAAGGTGGGCATTGCTAGGTCATCTGTGCTGGGGAGGTGGCCGTGGTCCTGATTGTTAAGGGCAATTAGGCGACCGAGCGATAAGACATGATTATTTTCCTCCATTGGACCAGTCAACCCATCCCTTATTTCTCCTGAAGGAGCCTGTGGTTATCCCCAACAAAATCCCAAATCTGTTCAAAAACTTTTGTTTTAGACTTCAGGTTTAGAAGAGAATTTTAAAATATACATGTCTACACACACACACACACACACACACACACACACACACACACATGCGTGTGCACGCACCTTGGATGGAGGAGGAGGTTTTTTCTAGGTGGGTTTGTTCTAAGTGATTTGTTGACATTAGAATGACTTGAGAAGCTTTTAAAATTCCCAGATGTCCAGGCCCACACCAGACCAACTGACTCACAATTGCTAAGAGTGGAATACAGGAGCCAGTATTTTTTCTGAGCCCCCGAGACGTGCAGCCAAGGTGGAGAACCAGTGCTTTAAGCAGTTAAGACTGATCAAGGCACTGGGTCTCTGACTTCAGTGCATATGCTGGAATCATCTGGCGAGCTTATTAAAATGCAGATTCAAGGATCTGGGTTTAGGGCCTGAGGTTCTGTATTTTTTAAAAGCTCCCTAGGTGATTCTGAGGCTGGAGGTCCATGGGCCACACGCTGAGAAACCTAGCTAGAGAATTCTAGCCGGAGCTTGCATGTTTCCCATGTCTCTTTTATTGTCTAATTTCACATCAGTCCTCTCCTCTCATACTGATCCCCCTTTGCCAGGGCATATGTGGGAGATTATGGTCCCTGAGGGTAATTAGGCTGATAAATTCAGACACTTCACCTTGTCACTTCCAGAAGTACCAAGTCAATAGATCAAAGGGATGCCTGAGGCACAGGGTGCAGGGTGGAAGTGAGCAGAGCATGAAAAATGGGAAAAGGCTGGCTTTAGTCTAGTATGTGCCGGAGAGGGAATCCAGATTTGAAGTTGAGAAGTCAGTTTCTTAGACAGCCACAGTTGGAAAGATCAGCCCTGCAGCAGCCCGTTCCCCACGCCCCCGCCAAAAGGTAGGATCTAGTCAACCCGGCCCTCTGCAAAGACATCCAGAACAAGGGGTCCTGAATGCACCTCCTGAGTTGATCTAAGCTGTATCCAGCTCTGCTCCAAGCATCTCCTCCCTGCAGCCCCTCCAAGTATACCACCGTTTCCTTGCTCAGCCTATGTTTTGCTGACCTCCAGGAGAAAAGTCTGAGTATTGCAGCTGCTGAATTTCTGTAAGAGGAAAGAGATGGAGTGGGAGGAACATAGCCACAAGAAAGAGGCACAAGCGAAGCGAATCTCCTAGTTGCCTATGCTCAGATAGTTGTCCGTTCTGTGTACTTTACAGCTCATTCCTCAGACTTGGCTGATGTGGAATTGGAGTACACAGCCTTTGATGTCAGGTAGTAAGCAGACTCTTACAGGGAAAAGGGCATAGATTTTGCAGTTAGACTAGGGCTCCGATCCCATCTCTGCCACTTAAGAACAGTGCGGCCTCCCCTCATCCTCCATCCTAGAGCAGCACCCCTGTTGGTCATCTCTTTGCGGGTGGGGGAGCATGGAATTAGGGAAGGTTTCAGAGAAGATGTCACCTATACCTGGGCCCTGAAGGATGGGGAAGGGTTTCGGTAGGCAGAGGTGGAAGGACGTAACTTTCTAGAAAGGAGACGGTGATATGCCAAATGCTGAAAGAGGCTGTTGCTGTATTGTTTGAATTTGTTGCTGGAACCTATCCTGCTGGCTGCTGTGAGTCACTTCGCTGTTTTTACCAAGTTTATTTTTAACCTGTAGTTGCCATTTAGCCTCTTCTGACCAATCAGGAGACAGCTATGGGTTACTTTGTTGTTTGTTTACTCTGGACTTTCCACAAGGTCTGCAACCTCCACACAAATGAAAAACCTCCAAGTACAAGCCTTGAGTCCTTCCCACCACGTCCAGGCCAGTGGCTAACTGATCATAGTGCCCCCAACACTCCCCTGCACCCCAACTCTGCTGTTTCCCCTATTCTCCACCCCAGAGCAGCCGGAGAGAGCCCATGACCTGTTGGGGTGGGAAAAGAGACTCAGAAAGGCTTCATGGGGGAGGCTGCATTTGAGCTGGGCCCTCAGGGGTGGGCGTTGGAGGGAAAGGACATTCCAGTGTGAGGCAACCACATAAAAGGCGTGAGTACTCTAGTCATCAGTAAAGCAGGAACACTGGTGCTCAAAGGCCATGGGTTCAAACTCTGTCCCGGCCATTTCCTAGTTCTCCTCACGACCCCTCAGTCCTCTCACACCCAATACCATCCTCTCTGCTGCACAATGGCTCTCCTAACCGCCCGTGCTCAGTTAGCTAGTTTCCGTCCTGCGCATCTGGTCTTCAATGGCTGCACAACCCCCGTCACCCACCCCACTTCAGCCCCTGGTGAGAGCAGTCAGACCGTGACTTACTAGCTGTGAGGTCTCAGGCAAGTTGCTTAACTTCTATGAGCCTTAAGTTTCTTATTTGTAAAATGGAAATATTAAAACTATTCCCTTATGGAGTTGTTGTAGGGGTTAAATAAAATGCCGGGTATAAAATTCTTAGCATCATTCTTAGTATATAGTAAAGTCTTCACATACTATCTCACTGTATTATGGCTTTTGCTATTAAACTTTTATAATATGAGATAAGTGCATGAATAAAAGTTGGCATTACTCTGTGAAAAAGAATTAGAAAAAGAATTTCAAATCCTTTAAATGCAGCTGGGGAGCAATTTTGCCCACTCCAAGAATCAACCCTTTTTATAACTGAGGTTTCACCTCACTCATTCATTCTACAAACATTTATTGAGCACCTATAACATGACAGGGATCACACTAACTGTTGGGAACATGGGGAACAAGACAAACTAACAGCCTCCACCCACATGGAGCTTACTTTCTAAAAGAGAGAGGGAGTCATTAAACCAACAGGTAAGTGTACATCAAGACAAGTGACAACAAGTTCTAAGGAAAAACTCAAGGAAGGGAGTGCGGAGAAAAATGTATGCTAAATCAGTCATGCTAGCCAGCCCCACCCTCTCTGCCCTTAGGATCCATGATCTAGAACCGGCACAACTTTTGTAATCCTTCCATTCTCTAAAACCTTACATGTTTTTGCATTCCATGTAATAAGTGAACTCTAATCCTCAAAATAATAGTATCTGCCATTTCCTGAGAACCTGGGCCTAAGATAACAATTGGTCTCGGTCCTAATTTGCTTCTAGTTTATTCAAATGATTCCAACTTGCCATAGGAAGATGAATGGCCTTTTCCAACTAGGACAGGCTTTGAAGGCAGAGGTGACTAGGGCATCTCTTTCAAGTTACAGCAGAAAAATATCCACCAAGGCCCAGACACCCAGGCCAAATAGCTTTGGTTAGCTGGATGAAGTTGGTTCTCTTGTGGACTTCCAAGCTGGGTGGGTGCCGTGGCTGTTATCCGGTGAGCTCAACTCTGGAAGCGTTGCCACAAGAGGACGCTGCAGTTCAGTCTCTTGGACCAGGCTGGATCTTTGCTTTTAATTACACCGGTGTACTGAGAATGGACAGGAATCTTCCTTTTGTTCTTATGTTAACTCATACCATGCCTTCCATTTCCTTCTTAGTTCTTTTCCCTAGAAGATATTTTTGGAAATCCAAGTTCTCAAGATGGTACCTAGGATAATGGAGTCCAGAGAGTGGAGGTGGCTTATCTGTATTAGTACTGGTACCATTTGTGCCCCCTTGGTTTTGAACTTCTCAGTCTGGGTGAGGAAGCCAGGATCTATTGATGACTCCTAAATATGGAAGCCATGCAGTCCAGCAGTGGAGAGTTTGGTCATGTTAGTAATACTAATGAGAGCTACCATTGACTGAATGCTGACATGGCCCCGGGCTATCTGTTAATCTGATCATTCCAACAACTCTATGAAGTAGGTACCATTATGATCCCCTTTCTATAGATGGGACTCTGAAGGTCAGGGAGACTAGGTAACTTGCCCAAGTTCTGGTAGCTGGTGAGCCACAGTCCTTCTGGAGGTTGGTCAGATTTGGGGTCTGAGTCCTGGCTTAGTCTTTCTAGTTTACATAACAGTTTCATCCCCTTTTCTACAAAATCATATACTAAAGCTCCTACCTAGCAGAGTGACTGGGAAGATGGAGTTGGAGGACATCTGCAAAAGTCTCGTGGTGCGCGGTGTAGAGTAAGTGCTTAGTAAGCGGTAGCTGCTCTTATTGGGAACCTGACTCCCAGCTTTGGAGACCGAGCACTACCCTCGTCTGTGTGCTGAATCACGGGTAGGCTTCCCTCAGCTGCCAGGAGGCACATCTGTTTATAGCTCCTTCATCTGATTGGTCAGGACGCATGATGCCAGGCACACACTTCTATTAGCTTGGGTAAATTGGGCGGGGAGCTCTGGACAATTTAAGGCATTCCTTGTAATATTCCTATTGGAATTTGTTGTGTGTCTGCAAATGGGTCCTATGGGAACATCGTTTCTTCAGAAATCCAATGGTTGATCCAAAAGACACTGGGGTCTAAAGAGCATTGGGTGATTCAGATTGCAGAAAATGTCCCCTGCGATGAGACATAAATGCCTTTCCGTATAACGTGTTTGCTTACTTCGATGGGCAGCTCTGGCCTCGGAAGTAGTATGGCCTCAGTCTCACTCCATCATGAAAAACACGGTGTTCTGTGACCCATTCACCTGCTGTGAATAGGGAGTGTGGGTCCTGGCACTTGAAGAATAGGGTGGGGGACCCAGTGGGCAGCGGGCAGCTCCGAGGCTGGAGAAGGAGGCCAGGCCTGCATCTCAGGGATGAAGTTCCACCTCTGCTTATTAAGAGGGCAATTATGCGACATATCCAGAGAATGGCTTTGATTAGGGGTGAAAAACAAAAACAAAAGAAAAGGCTGTTCTAGTCTATTATCTAATGGTAGATAAATTCTTAAGGGTGTAATGAACTGAACGCCCCTCAAAATTCACATGTGGAGGCCCTAACCCCCAATGCAATGGTATTCGGAGGTAGGGCCTTTGGGGCTAATTAGATGGCACTTGTCACCAGATCCACACACTGCAGGGGAGAGCAATGCAAAATCTGGTACCTGGAAAACTGAATGAAGACTCTCAGTCACATTTTTTTCCTCCAGCATTGAGATTTCATTTGACAAAAAACAGGGACTGATACCTGGCACTGGCAAAGCGGATTGAATCATTAAAACCTCTTACTGACCTCCCCTTCCTTCTCGCTTTCCTCTCCTGGTCTGTCCCTCCTTTATGTCAGATACGTCATTTTAAAACACTTCATGGACCAAGTCACTCATTGGTTTAAGAACTTCTGTGGCTCCCCGTAGCCTCTGGCACCAAGTCCAAAGACATCAGCCTCTCTCTTTTTCACAATTGCCCTCCCCACCTGGCCAAATAACTGCAATTCATTAATTTGTCCATCCAGTAAGTATTCATTGTACACCGGTACTGTGTGTCAGGCACTGGGCGAGGTGCTGGGGAAAAGGCTTGTGAGGCAGTCCGACGCCCTCAGGGACCTAGTGCTTTAATCAAGCTCTTCTGCTTTTGATCTCTCCTTCACTCCTTGTACCGCTGCCTCTGAAAACACTCCTGCTCCCCTCCGAAAATGTCTTCTGTTCTCCTCTCTGCCAACGTATGCTGCTCACCACCTCTAAACCCTTTATTAAAATGCAAACTTCCCACGCATGCCCCAAACGTAGAAGTAGCAAGCAGAAACCCAGGAGGATCTGCCTTGCACAGAAGGCTGGGGGATCTACAGTCAGACACCATCTGTCTAAAGCCTTTGTGTGCAAGCAAAAGAAAAAACTTCCAAAGGCTTTACCTGCACTGATTGATTTCATAAAGGCTCATACGGTAGGGATGAGAAATCCGGTTTCAGGCGAGAACAACCTCTGAAGGTGACAGAAAATACAGCAAAACTTTTCTTATCATGGGTTTCTTGTGTGTCTTGGGGGCGGGGCTGGGGGGGGCAGATATGCCGGTTAGAGTGATTAAAACTTTAGCCGCCTTTGGTATGCCCTATTAGTGACCTGAACTGCTTTGGAAGAAATGGATAGGCCTAATGGACAGGACATTTCTGTCACTGAGCCTGCTGTGATTATACAATATAATGTAAATCTGAAATGAAACAGCAGCCCATGATAGCCATTCAGCTAATTGTGTACTGAGTAGCTAGTGTATGTCAGCCAAGTCTGTCCCCAACATATGTGGGGCCCAGGGCAAATGCACAAAGGGAGTCCCACATGCCATATGTCTAAAGACCTCCACATTAGAAATTAAGCTAACACTGTTGAATACAATGTGCTCTGCCCTCCTACCTTGACAGATAAAGCAGATCTTCATAATGATCTGGAAGCTCAGGTTCACGTTTATAATTCTTGGATTCTTTAGCGTTTTTTGCCAAACGTGACAGCACAGATGGGTCAGTGGCAGGTCCCCAGTCCCCAGCCTGACCTCCTGATCCCCATTCTCCCACCGCATCTCCATCTTGTACCATGAGGGGCCTCACACACACGGGCGGACTCGCTGGCCCTCCTGTCTACTCTTAGGAGGCTGGGCTGGGAACAGAGGCCCTCCACAGTACGGACTGGGCGGGAAGGGCGTGGACTCTGGCTGGGCACGTTTCTTTAGTCCAGTGGATTTCTGTTCCTGGGAGGGCTATAGCCAGAGGAAGGCCAGAGGGTACTTCAGGTTTACAGTTTATCAGTGCCCTTTTCAACCTGTGGTCCGTAATTTCCAATTGCCTGTTTTTCAGAAACAGCTCTAGCTCCTTACATTTCTAATCAAATTTTCTTGTTGAAATTCCTTTCATTCCTCCCAGATTCCTGAAGCCCCTTTGCGATGTAGGAGAAAATGATTTCTCTCAAGCCCGCTTCTGCTCAGCCCTGGCCGTGAGCAGCCTAGATTTAGATCTTCATGAACCTCTGACCAAGTGAGCTGGCAGCGGGACTGAAGTCTGGCTACAAGACCCCAAACTTATGGTTGGTAAAGTGCTGTGTTTATAAACACCTACTGATGAGTGATCCACCAACACACACATGCACACATGGGCACGCATGCAGAGAGACTGAACTTGAACTTATGATGCCTCCAGTGCAGGCACATCTTTGCTTCCAGTAGCTTTAATACAAAAATGGGTTACCCACAGAAACTTAGAAAATTCAACTAACGGCCAGCCATTTAAATGAGGGATTTCCGTCTATATGTTTTGTGTACCTCCCACACTCACCCTTCCCACCCCAACTTTATATTGTTTTTTAAAAATTTGTTTTATTTTAAAAGCATTTATTTATTTATTTATTTGGAGGGAGTAATTAACTTTATTTATTTATTTATTTAAATGGCGGCACTGGGGATCGAACCCAGGACCTTGTGAATGCTAAGCGCGCTCTACCACTGAGCTACACCCTCCCCCCACACCTAATGTAATACTCAGTGTGCACCATGGAAGTTTGCTCCATTTCCCAGAAGACAGTGGGGTTCACGGTTAGTGCCTTGGCCCACTGATGCTCCTCGGAGTTGCGTGTCACCAAAACAGGCTTAGACCATAGGATATTTTCTTCTTCAGAGTTCCATGGCTATCTCACTGAAAACCTCCACATTTCTGGCTTGTTTTCGTTAACAGGCACCCAACACAGCAGGTGCTGGAAACACAGCAGGCCCTCACTGCACACTTCTTGCTTAATGGAAGCAAAATATCTAGGCAAACCAGAAGGCAGAATGGACTGTGAGTCCTTTGGAAATCCCTTCTACCCCATTATTCTAAGATTCTCTCATTATTTGCCAATCCAACGGCATCACCAGCTTTTTGTACATTTAATCCATATGCTTCTGGTGCCTGTATGTTTAAATTACTAAAAGGCGGATTTAGAAAAGCAACTCATTGTCAAAGATCCCTTAGGATCCATCTTATTTAACTACTAACCAGATGTCTCATTTTCCTGGTAGGAAATAGACTTTGAACTTGAAAAGTTCACATTCTGTTTTCTACTCATCTCAACACAGTGAGAGGATTTTCAAACTGGTCAAGTGAGCCGCTTCTATCCCAGAGCGGTGGAGCATGGTTTGCATTGTGTGGGCTGTCACACCGGAGTGGGGCTGTGAGTCAGGAAATCTGTGTTTGACTTCAAATTCCCCTACACGTTCAGGGTGACCCCTGGGAAGTCGCACCTTTTGGAGGCCTTTGTTTCCCCATCAGTCAAAAACCACACCTTGACTGCAACATCAGATGACAGAAAAGAGATGTATAGAACGTTTCGAGCTTGCTAAGGGACAGATAATCACATACTCCCAAAGTAGCGTGCCATCACAGTAACTAGATTTTTTAATTCCATAAAGTGAGTTAGGCCCTATGAGACTGAGCCTTCAATTTGATTGTGTCCCTTGTGTTCATATAGACTCCTTTGGTATTAGAAGGATCTTCGAGGGGAGGGTATAGCTCAAGTGGTAGAGCACCTGCTTGGCATGCATGAGGTCCTGGGTTTAATCCCCAGTACCTCCTCCAAGGATAAATAAATAAACCTAATTATCTCTCTCCATCAAAAAAGAAAGAAAGAAAGAAAGAAAAAATATATATATAAAGAAGGATCTTTAGAGAGATCATCTACCCCAACTGCTCGGGAGGTCAATAAACGCTTCAGTAGCATCCTAGCAGATTGACACAAGGCCTGGGCTTGAATGCTATCTGCCTCGGGGATTTACTACTGTCTGACCAGCCCTTTTCTTTGTTGAACCACTTCTGTCATTAGCAACATCTTTCTTAAAATAAGCTGGAACCCATGTCCGTGTAACTTCTCCCTGCTGCTCCTAATTGTGTCCTCTGGAGTCACAAAGATCAAGTCTGTGCTTTCTTCCGCAGGATGGCTCTTCAGATATTTGAAGACAGCTTTCATCATGTCTCTCATTTTACAGAGAAAAGTTATTTTCCTTAGCATCAAACTCTTGCCCCATCCCAGAAGCTCCTACTGAGATGATAATGGTAAGACTCCAGGGACCTTGGCCATGTTCCCTGATAGCCCCCAAGAGGAGTTCTGGAAACTCATCCAAACCATCCCACGTGTACAGTCCTGAGCCAAGGGGACCAAAAGATGAGATGTCCAGCAAACCTTCCTTGAGCTCTCCTTCAAGTATCCTGAAGGGCCAGGAGAGGTTTTTTTTTTTAACATTTAAAAAAAAATTAAAGTATAGTTGATTCACAATGTTGTGTTAGTTTCTGGTGTACAGCAAAATGTATACACGTATAAAGCTATATTCTTTTTTCAATTCTTTTCCATTATAGTTTAGTTTATTACAAGATATTGAATATAGTTCCCTGTGCTATACAGTTAGACCTTGTTATTTATCTATTTCATACATAGTAGTTTGCATCTGCTAATCCCAAACTCCTAATTTATCCCTCCCCACCCCCTTGCCCTTTTGTTAACCGTAAGTTTGTTTTCTACATCTGTGAGTCTGTTTCTCTTTTGTAAATAAGTTCACTTGTGCCATTAAAACAATTTGTTTATTGAAGTCTAGTCAGTTTACAATGTTGTGTCAATTTCTGGTGTACGGCATAATGCTTCAGTCATACATGTACATACATATATTCCTTTTCATATCTTTTTCATTATAGGTTACCACAAGATACTGAATATAGTTCCCTGTGCTATACAGTATGAACTTGTTCTTTATCTATTTTATATGTAGTAGTTTGTATCTGAAAATCTTGAACTCCCAATTTATCCCTTTCCACTCTCTTTCCCTGCTGGTAACCATAAGTTTGTTTTCTATGTCTGTGAGTCTGTTTCTGTTTTGTAAATAAGTTCATTTGTGTCCTTTTTTTCCAGATTCCACATATAAGTGACATCATATGATATTTGTCTTTCTCTTTCTGACATATTTCATTTAGTATGACAATCGCTAGGTCCATCCATGTTGCTGCAGATGGCATTATTTCATTTTTTAGCATGTCTGAATAGTATTCCATCATATATATATATATATATATATATATATATATATATATATATGTGTGTGTGTGTATCACATCTTCTTTATCCAGTCATTTGTCTATGGACATTTAGGTTGTTTCCGTGTCTTAGCTATTGTAAATAGTGCTGCTATGAACTTTGGGGTCCATGTATCTTTTCACATTACAGTTTCTTCCAGATATATGCCCCAAAGTGGGATTGCTGGATCATATGGCAACTCTGTTTTTAGTTTTTAAAGGAACTTCCATACTGTTTTCCATAGTGGCTGCACCAAATTACATTCCCACCAACAGTGCAGGAGGGTTCCTTTTTCTACACACCACAGGAGGGTTTTATTTTGACAACTTACATTCTATTTGAATCCTGAGGATTCTTGAGAAGTCTCGAAATTCTTCTAAGGAGAAATTGATAATGGCCGGTATCAAACAAAACAAAAGCTAAATTGATAACCAATTGGTGGCCAATCTCTTTTATGCAAATAAACAAGTGGATACTTACTGAGCACCTGCAAGTCTCAACATTTTATAAGTGAAGACACAGAGGCACAGCGAGGTTGCGTGACTTTCCCCAAGTCACACAGCAAGAACTTAGAATCTGTCTGCTTGTCAGGCCCCCATCTGTTTAACTAGGCCAAGCTGCTTCCCCTTTGATGTGGCTAAAATGTGTGTGGCTTCTCTTCCGTGAGAGGACAGGAAGTCTCTTCCCAACTCAGTCCTCCTCCTTCCTCTCGGTGATCCAAGGTTGCTTTGCTCTGTAAAAGCACTAGCCCCACCTTCACCTTCCGGAGCCCTGGGGCAAACTCCTGGATCCCCAGTAACCTGCACCCTCCTCCAGCCACACTAATTGTTCTGCTGAGACAGGAGAAGTCAGCAAGGGCTGGAAACCTTCACTTTCATCCTGACCAAAGCAAACAAACTCTTAGGGACCAGAGTCTCCTGGGAGGGCATGAATATTAACCAAAACTTTAAAAGCCGTTGATGAGGTCCAGGGCTCACATAGGTCCTTGCCCTTAGAAGAGCCCTGCACTTGTTTTAATGCTCCATTCTCTTCAAAAATTTTTGAATAAAGGACTGCAAATTTTTATTTTGTGTAAGCCCCACAAATTATGCCGCCAGTCCTGATAAGGCCAGTACTACCCTTACATCTGGGCATGAAGGGCCTCTGCCCTGGGCCTTATGCTTTAAAGTAAAAAGGCCCACCTAGCCAATGGTGTGCTGGTAAATGCTTAACAAATGGCTGTCTGGGGGTGGGGGTAATGGAAAGCCTTGGTTTGTAGCGTAAGGAATGGTATAAGGAATCCCACCACCACTGATTTCAAGCTACCCATGTGATGTCACCAAACCCACAGCTGGGAAGAGATGCCCCCAGCTGATTCTCACAAGTTTGTTTCTTGGCTTATTTCCTGCTGGAGCAACAATTACAAGAGTAAAACATGTCTGACTGTGTGAAGGTTTCTGGGTTGCACTGTGAATGTCAAAGATGGAAACTCCTTTGGAGTCCAGAAAGGATTTGAGTGCTAAGGTTAAAAAACAAAAAATTTAATTGATCAAATCTCTTATTTTCTGATAACATAAAGGCAATAGATTCTTGCATAAGGATTTCTTTCCCAGTAGTCCATTTGCTGGCTTTCAACTTATGGTTCTGAAGGTCTTTGTAAATTAGCATAAAATTCACAACAGTTGTATTTGGTGACTGAGGAACATTTTGCAATATTCAACAATTCATATCACTCTTAAATTTGTGACTGTGTACGTCCAGGTGCAACGTGTGTAGCATGACTCCAATGGACAGTGAATGTTAGAATTGCAAATAGTTTTATTTTTATAAACATATGTAATAAGAATTACCTTTATCATTTATATTTTGCTTTTTTATTTTTTATTTTGAATATTTAAGAAAAATAACTGGGAAAACATGAAAATATTTTAATGAAATAATTTTTACACTGACTTTATGGGTTTTGATGAAAATATGTTCAAGTTTTATACATTTAATACAATTATATTTTATTTTTTAATCCTTTGTCAGTGTTGGCAAACTATGGTCCACATGTGAGCTGCCTGGTTTTGTAAACAAAGTTTTATTGGAACACAGCCACACTCATTTTTTTAACATATTGTCTATCAGAGCTTTGGGCTACAATGGCAGTTGAGTAGTTAAGACAAAGACCTTATGGTCTGCAAAGTGTCAAATTTTTATCATCTGGCCCTTAACAGAAAAACTTTGCTGACCTCTCCTTTGGATCATAAGTGACAATTCCACAAGTTATATGGAAAATCTTGAATATAACAACATGTAATACAAACGGTGATTTTGCTGAAATGAAGGCAAGTAAAATAACTTTTTTGGAATAAATACAAATTAATTCTCAAATTATGTATGTCCTTAAGTTATTACTCATCCAAATATTGTTGGTCCACCAAAAGAACATCCAGATATGCACAATTAAATTCATAATTAAATTCAGTCCTCTTTCATATTGTAATGACTTTCAAAAGTATAAAAAACATCACTTTACATATATTCATTGCCATCACTTTACATATATTCATTGCTTTGGTTGTTATAAATTAGAGTTATCAAAGTAGGAAATAGAAGATATTTTAATAGTTTGTTGCCTTGACTTATAATTTTAAATTATTAGGCTTATGGTATATGGGCCTCTGTTTGTATTCTTGCTCTGGGCCCTTATATGTTGGGGAGGACAGAGGAGAAGCTTGGTAAGTATGTCAACAATTCGGTGTCAAGGGCCATTTTTTCATCTACTGGGGCCTTATGCGCTGAGCAAAGTCTCTAAGAGGTTCCACCAATGCCTAATGAGTACAACCAAGCCCACCCATCTACAGCCACCACAGGGCACTGAGAGAGGACCCAGTAGAGTGTAATGATTCCAAGGTTCATCCATACTGTAGAATATATCAGTACTTCAGTCCTTTTTATGGAAGAATAATATTCCATTGTATGACTAGACCACATTTGTTCATCCATTCATCTGTTGACGGACACGAGGTGTTGCCGCCTTTGGCTATTGTGAATAATGCTGCAGTGAACGTGGGTGAACAAATACCTGCCCAAGTCTCTGCTTTCAGTTCTCTGGAGTGTGTATCTCAGAGTGGAATTGCTGGCTCTCATAGTAACACTAAGCCAAAACTTTTGAAAAACCACCATGCTGTTTCCCACAGAGGTTGCACCATTTTGCATTCTCACCAGGGTTCTAGGAGATGGCTTTGACTAGTCCTGGAAGGAAAGATAACACTATCAAAGTCACTCGTGTAGCGAAAAGGTACTGGTTGGTACTGATTTTTGAGCCAGCTCCCCTCATGTTCTGTCTTTATACTGTTTTTGAATCTTGAAACTTGAAAAGCAAATACCTCACCCCCAACTTTTTTAAACCAAATCTTACCGGGGCAGCCGCACTTTAGAGGTCTTGCAGTCCCTAAAAGACTTCTGAGGAACCTTGCGGTGCTGAGAAAGCGGCTCCGTGCCTCCTGGGGCCATGCTGCCTAACTCCCACTGCCTTGCTTGTTAGACTTGGACTCAAGGAGAGGGCGGGTGCTGCCGCGGTTCAGCCTCTCTCCTGGCTCCTCTTCGGTACTGGCGCCATCAGCATCTCAATGAGCCATCTCCCAGGGCCTGGAGCAAAGCCTTCCCATCCAAGTGTAGCCAGGCAGCCTGAGACAACACCTCCTCCTGCCGTCTGGCCTCGTAATATGCTTTGCATTAAAATACCCATTTTGGCTTTGCCTTTGAGTCAGTTCTCTGGGGAGCAATAAAAGATGAGCCATTAACATGTGGCCCATGGAGACGTAGTGGATTGAGAAATGACTACAATTCATTCAATTCAGGCCCTTTCGGCATTTTTCCCACACACCAGGGTTGCCTGCAGTGATGCGTGTCCTGGTTCCAGCTCTGCCACTCACTGGAGATGCAATTTCAGTGAAGGCTTTCCCTCACTGGGTTCCAGTTTCTCTATCTACTAAATGAGTGGGCAATCTCCAGGGAGCACCTCCAACTCTAAATATTCTATGATTACGATTCAGACAGAGCCTGGCCTAACAAACACACTGGCCATCCACCCTGGGCAATAGAATGAATGGTAGGTAATACTTTGGAAGATATTTTCTTTGCCGGGTGGAATGGTATGAAATAAACTTCTTTTGTAATGATATCAATCTCACATCCTCCACAATGGAGCTATACCCTTAGATAGGTTGGAGGGTAAGGTTTTATTTGCAGAATCTTACTGTGACCTTTTCTGAGGCAAAACATGGTGTTGCGGTGTGGTGGCAAATGGGGGTGGGAAATGCTGCATTGTGATTAACCAGATAATGAACCCCGTCTGCTTTTAATCAGCCTCTTCCTGTTCTCCCAGACCTCTAAACTTTTAATATTAATGGAAACAGATTTGAATTCTGGAAAGAGCTATTCTGGAAAATAATTGGATATTTACTAGGTGAAAAGTGAAATTGCGCAGGCATTTCATAGGCTTTGGTATTTGACAGGTGCCATTTTTCTTTCCAATGTGTTGCATACCTCTGTTTTATAAACCAATATGGATCGTGGCATAAAAAGATTACAGGTTTACATGGTGAGGAGGCCTGGGAATATGGTCGGGGTTGGGGCTTGGCGGGCAAGGAGAGAGACCTTCAACTGGGGACAAGGCTGAAATGCTCGAATTAGTGGAGCAGAATTATTTAAAGACAAAGAATGCTATGTCTTTAAAAGAATCAGAGCTGTGTTCGTAAATGGAGGTTGCACCCTGAAAAAGAGAACACTATTACTGACCGAACTTCCTTAGAGAAGTCTGACTCCATCCAGGAAGCTAATGCCTCCCTTGGCTTCAAAAAGGACTTTAAAGTTAGAGGACATAGGAAGGCACTGGACGGGAGTAGGGAGCGTGTATTAAACAAAGCACAGGCCCCTCCAGGGTTGTAGGTAAGCAGAATCAGCTGTAGACAGATCTGCTAGGAAAGCAAGGAGGGCTGCCCAGTGGGTTGACCCAGTCCCCTTGGGTTCTTTGTCTTGAGGGCCTCTCATTTCCACTGTTATTGCTATGAGCATCCGGACCCCAACCTGCTCCTCCTTTAATGAAGTGTGGACGGAAGATTCCTTTGGGGGAATTCCTCTAGATACAGTTGAATCAGGCAGATACTTTTAAAAATTATTTTTCTCTGCACGAAGGAGAGAACCCAAAGGAAACCCTTTACAAAGAATACAAGCAGCACTCCAAACAGGCCTCCCGGGTGGTCCCCTGATCCCGCCATCATTTACGTGTAGTCCCAGATAACTGGTCCTGTTTTACCAGACTCTTAGTTGCTCTTTGACCCTGTGAACCTCCCGTGAGTCTCCCCAAGGTGGTTGCCATCCTTTTTTTCACCTGGGACATGTGGGCACCCAGGCATCTTTTTCTCTCTAGTGAAAAAGTAGGAAAGCTCGTTTTCACAATCTTTTTTTTTTTTTCTCCTGCAAGTCGCGGTTCTGGTTTTCAAGATGATGGATGCCCCTTGTTTACCATCGTTGACAGGATGAAGTATGTCTTTTATCTGGGAGTGCAGTGTGGGTCACAGGGGAGGCTGGCAGCAACGTCTGCACTGCTCGGTGCCTACTGAACAATGGAGCCTCACACCTAGTGATGAAGTAGCCTATTTAGGATTCAAGGGACAGACAGCATGACTCTGCCGGACTTTATTCATGTCCTTTAGGGAGGACACTCTAGGAGCATTAAGGAATTATCTCAATCATATAATAAGCTCTCTTCTGTGAAGGAGTCTTGGATTGGCCATAAGTGCCATTCAGGCTTCCAGATGTGTTTAGGCGGTTACTTGGAGCAAAATACTAAATGTTTTAGCTTCTGCAGATTCATGAAGAGTATGGTACACTTTCTGCTTATCTGGAAAATGAGGCTTTTAGACCAATATTCTTGCAGATGAGGAAACTGAGGCCAATATAGGAGAAGGAATTTGTCAAAGCTATGCTGTACCTCACTCATGGAGCCAGGACTAGCCTCTAGGCTGCTGAGTGCCAGAGCAGTGCACTGCCGGGTAAAGAACTTTGGGGAACAAATGAATGCAATAGAATTAAGCCGCCTGGCTCACACAGAGATTCAAGCCAGGACCGTTGCTTTCTAATCCAAGGTTCTAAAGGGCCCTACCTGGTCCAGGGGCCCCAAGCAAGAAAAGAGCTCTTCACTCCCACCAGGTTCAGTCCCATCACCTGGTCTACCCGGTTATAGCTTAAAAACTCATTCCTGGTGGAAAATTCCTGTTACTTTCTCTCCCAATTACTTCTTCCACATATGGTGAAATTCACATAACATAAAATTAACCATTTTAAAGTGAACAATTCAGTGGCAATTAGTACATTCATGATGCTGGGACTGAATTTGGGTTCTAAGTATATTTTTAAATTTTATGTGATGACATTAATATAAATCCAACTCTTGATTTGGTAATGCGCTGCTGCTGATAGACAAATGTAAAAGAGAAAGGAAAGATTTATTGTTCTTAAGTTAGGACGAGATAACTGTCCAAATACAACCTCAGTAATGCTGTCACCTTGTGCAATGCAGAGTAAGCCCTTGAGGCACCAGCCCCATCTACTAATGGGACTGTCTTGAATCTCAAGTAAACAACACAGAGGCACTATTTTGGTTCAGGGTTTATTTCTCATCCAACAAATGAGGCCTATTAGACCCAGCATCACATAGTGGCTCAGAGTTACACAGACCAAGGCTCAAATCTTGGCACCCCCATTTGTCAGCTGTGTGACCCTGGGCAAGTTACTACATCTTTCTATGCTTCAATCTTCTCATCTGTGAACAGAGAACAGTAGTAGAGCTTACCTAATGGAGTTGTTTCAAGTATTACTAAGACAACAGCTAGTGCTTAGCTGAGAATCTGACACAGGGAATATAGCTCAATAAACGGTGACCACTATTATTAGTGTAAATACCGTGCTGAGTAACGGGTTGTTGACTTGCCCTTTTCCTCTCTTACATTACAGATTACTCCAGGAGAGGGGCTGTGTGTGACTCGTTCACCATCATAGCCCCAGTCCCTAACACATGGTTTGGGACACAGTAGTTGCTCAAGAAATATTTGTGGATGTTTCTATTCTTTTCAGAAATGGTTAGTCAGATGTGGCCACAAGAGGAGGCTGAGGAGAGACTCAGGGAGACAAAGTTCATTATTGTCACAGGTGCTATAGACAGGAGGCCCGGCACCCCCTACAGGGCCACTGGGAAAGACACCAGGGTGGTCAGGAGGCAGAAGACAGGAGGGAGGAGAGGCCGTGGCCTTTATTGGGGTTTCCACGGGAAAGGCAAGGCAGGACGGAGGAAACAGTTTGAGTTTGAATGACTTCTGTGGGCTTGGGCTATAGAGGTGGTCCTTACCTGTCTGGCACCTGGCCCTGGGGCGAGTAAAGCAGAGGAATAGTGTCTCCCAGGGTGTAAGGGCCAGACATCACTTTGAATTGATTAGTTTGCAGATCAAAGGTGTGCTCTCAGCTAGGTTCTTTCTAGCTCTAAGAATTGGCTACCTCCAGGAGGGGAAGTCTCTCCCCAGCCAGCAGGGTATTTTAAGACATCAAAACATTGTAACATACAAACAATTTAAAATATTTGCAATACCGTGGAATTAGTTTAATGACTGTCTAGTGATTTTTGGAAATACCAGGAAGCATGGGAAGTTGCCCTTGCTCTTCAAGAATTTACACTGTGGATTGGGGGCAGAAGGTACAGAGAGACGGGACAGGAATCTGGGGGTTTGAGGGAACAGGTACTCAACTTAAAACCAGAAAAACAGGTTTTGAATACTAGTTCTGACTACTAGCTACTAGTTCTGCTTACTAGGCCCAAGGCCTTTGGAATGTCAGTTAACCTTTTTGAGCCTCAGTTTCCTCAACTTTAAAATGGGAATGATGATAATAATAAACTGCTCAAAGTGAATTTATGTGATGAATGTATGTGAATGTGCTTTGTGAACTGAAAAGCAGTATCTAAAACTCAAGAGGTGTTATTATTCAAAAAGTTTTATTATTATTAAGCTATATTTATTATATGCTATGCTGGAAGTGGTAAGTTTCAGATAGGTGGACCGTATTCTCTTTAAGGGCGTCAGGAACTCCGAAAAGAGAAAGACCCCAGAATAAGTGTTAATTAGATGATGTAGGGGGGGAAAACTTTTCCCTTCTAGGTTCTTTGGCTGGTCTAATAATTAAATTGACATAAAACAGATTAACAGGAGAAAAATAAATTTAATTTCGTATATATAGAAGCCCCAAAGATATGAGGCTCCAAGAGTCACCAAAGCAGGTAGTTTTTATACCTTTTAGAAAAAGAAACAATAAATCTGTGAAGAATTGACAAAACAAAGGGATTCAGGCTTGGGGTGGCTAATTAGTGGAGAAGTTAAAAAGTTTGTTCAAATAACGTTCCCGACCCTGAATTCAAGTGATAGGGGGTCTCCCTGCCTCCTGGCCCAGGGAAGCCACTTTTAACCTGGGAGAGTTATTTCTTGCTCTCAGGGGCCGAAGGAGGGCCAGAGTGCACTTCCTGTACTGTCTGTTTCTCAAGCAACTTTCATTCAAAATAATCAATATGCCTAAGTGGCATATTTTGAAGTGACACATCTGGCTTCCCTTCAATTACTATTATTATACTGGCTTGTCAGTTTAAAAAATTATATTCATTATTCTTCACCCTTTAGAGAGAGAGGATAAGGCCTAGGAAACGATCTGCTTTTCATCAGGGCTAATCTTGGCTTAAATTATTTCTAAGATTGAGGCAATTGATTGGAAACTCTTGAGATGGTCACATTTTCCTTCTGCGGCGATAATGGATGATATCCAAACCAATTTGGAAGGGCGGTACTGAAATTAAAGCTTGGAGTTTCTTATTAGCTCCACTTTCAAGTCCCTCCCTCTGTCCTCACCCTCCCTCATGAGTTTTCAAATTGTTTCAGCCCCTCTGAGCTGTGGTACAAATACCAAACTGACTGACCTGGAGAATGAGAGGGGCAAAGTGCGTGCATAGATCGGCACAGAAGGGTTAGTTCTAATATTGATTTGATTAACGGGCAAAAGAAAAGCACAAAACGTACGTGTGTGTGTGTGTGTGTGTGTGTACATATATATTCTTCCTTAAGTAGATGCTTCAGATCTTTGAACCCACTTAGGGATCTGCCCTTGTTGTTGGCATCACTAGGTTGGCACCTTGTGTTTGGTACCTAGAGGAGTGCATCTAATGATTGGTGGCATCACAGAATCCCAAGCAGTTACAGAAACCAGTTTTCTGAGATGTTCAGAAAAGAACAACATTTAATTGTGATATGCAGATCAATCTCTGCTTCCAGCATAACAATAGAAAATGCTTGATTCTGTGGGAGAGGAGAAAGAATTTTCCCTTTACCCTTCTTACCCTACCCTTCTAGGCTCTGGGCTGGGACCCCCATAATAAAAGACGGATTAACAGGAGAAAACGAACAGAAGTTTAATAACATGTATACCCTTTGTATACATGGGAGAGAGCCCGGAAATCTGAATAACTCCCCGAAAAGGCCCAAATTACCACCTTAAAAGTCAACGCCAGCCAAAGACAAAAGAAAGGTGTTGGGGGTGGGAGAGGCCAGTTCTGGGAGGTGACCAGAAAAAGCACAGTAAACAGGCTAAGATTATTATGCAGATTGAAGTCCTTGTTTTCACCATTGATAAGAGTTTGTAGATGTTTATTTAGAGTCATTTCTCTCTTCCTGGCACGGAGAGGGAGACACCCTTACAAATGGAGATTTCTCTTGTGAATGTTAAGTGTGTCTTACAAAAGGTTCACTTCCACTTGGTTTTCAGAGCTTTTCCTGTGTCTGCTGTTTCTTAAAAATAATCAGCTCAAAATAATCCTTATGCCAGAGACATAGTTTAGGGTGTCAAATTAAGCTCCCCTTCAATTTGGTTACTTTTAATTTTCTTTCTTCCTTTTCGTAATTGGGCTGGGAGACTATTGTGCTAGAAGGGAGACAGAGGCAGAGCCTGGAGTCAGATAGTTTGGGGTTTGAATCCCAGCTCTGCCCCCTTTTAGCTGGGTAAGGCCGGGGAAAGGCCTTACTGTTTTCTCAGCCCTAATTTCCATCTGGAAATTAAGAAAAGTTTTTGTGAGGATTTAATGTGATACTGTGTATAAAACAACTGGCACCTAATAAAAGTTCTAAAAATAGTAGGCAAGGAAAGAAAAAAGTATGTTTTGTTTGTCTCTTCAAAAAAAAAAGTCACTGGAAAGAGAGGTAATTTCTCTGGCTCCTACAGCATTGACTTCTGGAGTCTTTATTAAGTCTTTGATGATAGCATTTTTCATATATGTTCGTTAATCAGCAGACACGTTTACATTATGAGGAGAGTCCAAATATCTTCACTGTTCTGATCATGTTAGGGCAGGCAGGTAGCTAGAGATAAGCAGAGAAACGGGGACATGGGCAAATGGTAGAAAACCATACATCTTGTGAATAATGAGGGTCCTTGGACAGACCAAGAAAAACAGGATCCTCTAGACTAATAAAAGATCTTACCTTCTGGGTTGGTAAGTGTCCTGGAAGCAGAAGGGTGGGACAGGACAGGAATCCCCACCATCCAAATATAACCTTTCCATCATTATGACCTCTGTCCAAATGTAACCTTTTGCTTATGATACCCCGAAACGAATATAACCTTTTGTTCATTATGACCTCATCCAACTTCCCGATCGAAACTAAATAAGGACAAAAATCCCCTCCTCCCCACCTGGGAAGGTGGAGCTGGGATGAAGATCAGGAAAGATGAGCCCAAACCCCTCCCCACCAATAAATATTCTGCCTATTCATTTTTACATTCATATAATGAGCTTGCCAGGGAAACCCAGGGCAGCTACTCACCTGGGTCTGCCCGCTCTTTCCTTGAGAGTGTACTACCCATCCCTTAATAAATCTTTGCTTTGCTTTCTTACTCCTGCATCTTGTTTCTGAATTCTTTCAGCGACAAGACAAGAACCTCTTGCCCATAGCAATCGGGGTCTGTATAACAGTTGTTTTCCTCTACATTATAAGCCAACTCAGATTTTTTTGTGGAAAAATTAAGTTTTTTTTTTAATTGAAGTATAGTTGATCTACAATGTTGTATTAGTTTCTGGTATACAGCATAGTGATTCAGTTATACATTTATATATATTCTTTTTCATTATAGGTTATTACAAGATATTGGATATAGTTCCCAGTGCTATACAGTAGGACCTTGCTGTTTATCTGTTTTATATATAGTAGTGTCTGCAAATCCCAAGCTCCTACTTTATCCCTCCCCATCCCCTTTCCTCTTTGGTAACCATCAGTTTGTTTTCTATGTCTGTGAGTCTGTTTCTGTTTTGTAAATAAGTTCATTTCTATCACTTTTTTAGATTTCACATATAAGTGATATATAATATTTGTCTTTCTCTCTCTGACTTACTTCACTTAGTACAATAATCTCTAAGTCCATCCATGTTGCTGCAAATGGCATTATTTCATTCTTTTTTATGGCTAAGCAGTATTCCATTATATTTACATATATATCTACATATCTATCTATATCTATATCTATATCTATATCTATATCTATATCTATATTTAACATCTACTTTATCCAGTCATATGTTGATGGACATTTAGATTGCTTCCATGTCTTGACTATTGTAAATAGTGCTGCTAGGAACATCGGGGTGCATGTATCTTTTCAAATTAGAGATTTTTACAGATATATGCCCAGGAGTGGGATTGCTGGATTATATGGTAACTATTTTTAGTTTTTTAAGGAATCTCCATCTTGTTTTCCATAGTGGCTGCACCAAATTACATTCCCACCAACAATGTAGGGGGTTTTCTCTACATCCTCTCCAGCATTTATCATTTGTGGGCTTTTTAATGATGACCATTCTGACAGGTGTGAGGTGATACCTCATTGTAGTTTTGATTTGCATTTCTCTGATAATTAGCGATGCTGGGCATTTTTTCATGTGCCTATTGGCCACCTGTATGTCTTCATTGAAGAAATCTCTATTTAGGTCTCCTGCTTAGAAAAAAGTTAAGGTTTTATATAATTTGATAAAACATTTTATTTTCTTCTGCCCAGGTTGGTTCTTCAATCCATTCTAAACAATATCAGCAGAATAATTGTCTTGAAACACCAAGCTGAGAGTAGCACTTCCCTACTCAGTAGAGCCCAGTGGCTCCCCACTGCCTACCAACTTCAGAACTTCCCAGCCTGGCTTTTAAGGCCACATCTGGGACCTTTATGGTTTTATTCTCTGTTGCTCTAAACTAAGTGATCAGTAAATGGCTAAACAGTTAATTTCTGTTGACCTGAAACAAATAGACTGCCAGATATTTCTCCAGCAAAGGCGGGTTTAGTCAGGATCAGTAGAGAGCTGCCATTTGGCCTCTGCAGCCATAGCGAGCCACGTGCAAGTCCCTGCAGGGCAAGGGAAAGAGAATGCTTTTATACAGGGGAAGGGGAAGTTGGGAGGGCTATAGGAAACCAAGGGTCCTTGCCCAGAAATAAGAGACAGTCTTCTTCCTATTGGGCTCTGCTTTCTTTGCAGGGTGTGAGAGCTCCCCCTTCTGGTCTCCCTACTTGATTTAATTGAGGTTTCTGTTTACTCATTTTTAATATTTCCTGTAAATAACATGCGCTTTCTTAGAAAGTGCTTTGGAAGAGGATAGAAGATAGGAAAGAAAAAGTGGGAAATGACTATGGGGACTTCAATGTGTGTGCACGTGGTATGGACGGGTACCCACACTTGTGTGTGAGTGTGTGTGGGTGTATGTGTATGTGTATCATCCGGTCAACTTTTCTCATGCTCTCAGAGGACTTCTCCTGTGAAAAGACAGCTGGAAAAGCCACTTCTGTAGTCTAGGCTGCTGCCAACTGAACTACCATTATTCCTTCAACTTGCTTCCATTTGTCTGGCCTCCCCTATCTGGATAACATTATCTGCCCCGTCCAGTGTGTTCCACTTTCTCCCCTGCACCCATCCCCATCTCCACCTATGAAAATCCTACCAGCCATTAAGGCCAGGTTCAATGTCCACCTGCACTTCATGTTCCTTCCCTCTCTTCTGAGTTCTTTCTGTGCTGCACAGGCAGTGTCAGTCTCTTCTAGCCCTCTATTTTAGTGTCTTGTGTTTCTTCCCTGATAGCAGGGCTGCCAAAT
This sequence comes from Vicugna pacos, assembly GCF_048564905.1. NCBI lineage: Eukaryota > Metazoa > Chordata > Mammalia > Artiodactyla > Camelidae > Vicugna > Vicugna pacos. The sequence goes on along the minus strand of NC_133023.1, from coordinate 93,117,263 downwards.
ATAGTTGTTCTCGTTGTGTCCTGAATAAAAGTGCCTGGCTGAGAGGGCAAATAGAAGCTGAAATCTACCTGCCAAGCTATGCTTGGTGGAAGCACGTTTTCTGATTCACATAGATGCACAGTGTGTGCTCTCAGCTCTGTTAGGTTAGCAGCTCCTTGAGGACAGAGACCATGAACATCTTTGTGCCTCCTGCAGCTTTTTGACCCGTGCTCACTGGAGGCCCCCTTGTAGGCATCAAACGCAACTCTTCTCTCTTTCCCTCTGATGGTTAATTTTATGTGCCAACTTGACTGGGCTAAGGGATGCCCTTATTTCTGGGTTTCCAGAATCCACAATGTTTCCAGAACAGATTAGCACCTGAATCAGTAGACCGGGTGAAGAAGATCTGGCTTCATCCATGTGGAGAAGCATCATCCAATCCAATGAAGGTCTGTTCCAGTAGAACAAAAAGGCAGATGAAGGGCAAATTCTCTCTCTGTCTTCTGGAGCTTGAAGCCATCTTCTACCGTCAGACGTTGGAGCTCTTGGTTCTGGGGCTTTCAAACTCAGACTAAATTTTACCACCAGTTTCCCTGGTTCTGCAGCACATTGTGGCATAGCTCAGTCTCCATAATCACCTGAGCTGAGTCTTGCCATAAATCCCCTCTTCTGTGTCTATATATATCCTGTTGGTTCTGTTTCTCTGGTTCACGTTCTCATCCATCGTATCCAATTAATCACCCTGTCTTGTTGATCCTACCTCTTAAATAACCTCTCTAATTTACTATACATTTCTCTCTATTTCTCTTGCTGCCGCACCTCCCCAGGGATTGTCATCTTGTTTAGAAATCAATAGAAATCCAATAGAAAAAGTTTCTCAGCCTCTTTTCTTGCTCCCTTCCTACATGTACTCCTCACAGCTGTTGGGTAATCTGAAATAGAAACTTGATCACCGCATGCCCCGTTGCCATGCCTTCATAATCTGTTTCTGCTTCAGCTTTCCTCTCTCCCTCCCCGCTAACCACCGCTTCTCTACCCCAGGTTGCTTAATCTTCCCATTTGTCAAAGATCTTATATTCTCTCTCTTTTGTCCATACTTTTCTGTCTAGAATTTCTTCCTGCCAGCTCATTCCTGTAACGGGATAACTCCTATTCGTTTTTCAGGTCCTAGCTCAGAAGTTGTGCTCTGTAGCATCAGAAATCAACCCCAAGTTCAGGCTAGATGCTTCTTCTAGATGTTCTCACACATGCACCTTGTCCTTTCCCCATTACACTGTGTTGCAATTGTCCATTTCTGTTTCTGTCTCTGCCACCAGACTGTGAGCTCACAGATGGAATGGAGCATGCCTGTCTTTTTCATGGTTATTTCCCTCTCCCGTCTCTTCCTACAGGGCCTGATACACAGTAGGAGCCCAGTAGTTGTTTGTTGAGTGAATACTTGAACTCCAGAGATACATTAACTCTCATTTAAGGATAGCTTTTTGTACACACAACTTGAGATGGTTGGACCTGAATAGACGTTTCTCAGAAGAACACATACAAATGGCCAGTGGTAGGTTTAACTTAATAATAAGGAGGAAACTTTTTAAAAAAAGATTGGCTATCTTTCATCAGCAGTGAGTATCATGATATATACCTAGCTACATCAATTCAGATATACAGATCAGAATGAAAAGTGTGTGTTTCGGGGGAAAACATTCCTGCATCATTTGAACTTAGAGCATCTAGGAAAACATCCCCCCACACACACTATTTCGGCATTCCTTTAAGTGTTTTTTGCTCAGTGGCTATGGCTTCTTGATTTAGTGGTAGGGTTTTTTCTCCATGGTTTAAAATGTCTTCAGCTCAAAGTAGCATTTATGAAATCTCCCAACCAGCTGTGTTATCTACATCATCTGAACTCTACCATAAGAACCTCACATGGTCCTCTCATGATACCTAGCTTTGCAATTATGAGATTATACATCTTACCGCCCATCTTACTCTGTCAGCTCCTTGAGGGCAGAGACTATCTTCTTTCATTTTTGTAACCCAAGTTCCTAGCAAAATGTTTAACATGCAGTAGTATCTAGGACATATTTGTTGAAAGAGTAGGTGCAATAGACTAAAGGATCCATCTTGAGAACAGAAAGTGTCATTTATGGTTACAGCATAAGCCAAGAGTAAATAACCTCGAATGTAATTTACAGAATGCAGTCTCTAGTCTGCTGTTCCCTGCTCTACCAGTAGTCATTCCTTTCTAAATGTTTTGCATAGCCCATGTTTATTTAATTGGAACTTAACTGCACCAAAAGAAGTGAAGGTAGATAAATTGGACTTTATTAAAATTAAGAACTTGTGTGCTGCAAAGGACACAATTAAGAAAGTGAGATAACAACCTACAGAATAAGAGAAAATATTATGAGTCATTTAACTGATAAGGATTGAATATTTAGAGTATATAAAGAACTCCTTCCAATGCAACAATAAAAAAGACAACCCACCCAAAAAATGCCTGAGCAAGGGATCTGAACAGAAATCTCCCCAAAGAAGATATACAGGCAGCCTGAAAAGATGCTCAACAGCGTTAGCCATTAAGGAAACACAAGTCAAAACCACAGTGAGATGCCATTTCATACACTCCAGGATGACTTTAATAATGATTATAATAATAAAGATTATAAATGTTGGTGAGGATGTGGAGCAATTGGAAACCTCCTAGGTTACTGATGGGAATATAAAATGCAGCCGTTTTGGAAAACAATGTGGCAGTTGCTCAAATAATTAAACATAGTTATCACATGACCCAGCAATTCCTTTCCTGGATATGTACCTAAGAAGAATGGAAACAAACATTCAACATAAAAACTCATATGTGAGTGTTCATAGAAACATTATTTATAATAGCTAAAAAGTGGAAAGAATCCACACTATATAAGGAACTCATGCAACTCAATAGCAAAAATATTTTTTTTTAATGGGCAAGGACCTAAATAGACGTTTCTCAGAAGAAGACATAAAATGGCCAACAGGTACATGAAAAGATGCTCAAATTTACTAATCATCAGGGAAATGCAAATCAAAACCACAAGAGATATCACCTCACACCTGTTAGAATTGCTATTATCAGAAAAAAAGGAATCTTTGTGCACCATTGGTGGGAATGTAAATTGATGTAGCCACTAAGGAAAACAGTATGGAGATTCCTCAAAAAATTGAACATAGAACTACATTATGATCCAGCAATTCTACTTCTGGGTGTATAGCCAAAGAAAATGAAATCAGTATCTCGAAGAGATAGCTGTGCTCCCACTTTCATTTCAGCCTTGTTCTGTCTCAAAACAGAAGGAAATCCTGTGATTGTGACAATATGGATGAACCTAGAGGACGTTATGCTACCTAAAAATAGCCAGATGCAGAATGACAAAGACTGGATGATCTCTAAATCTAAAATGTCGTGTTCATAGAAACAGAGTAGAATGGTGGGTTACCACGGTAGGGGGAAAGGGATATGGGGAGATGTTGGTCAAGGAGTGCAAAGTTTCAGTTATGCAAGATGAGTAAGTTCTGGAGATAATGTACAACCGTGTGACCATAGTTAACCATAATATATTGTATACTTGAAATTTGTTAAGAGGGTAGATCTTAAGTGTTCCCACCACCCACACAAATGATAACCATGTGAGGTGATGAATATGTTCCTTAGTTTGATTATGATGAATATTTAACAATTTAGGCTATGTCAAATCATGTTGTATATCTTAAATTCATATAACTTTAACTGTCAACTATAACAATAAAGTTGGAAAATTTTAAAGATATATAAAAATTAAACTACAAAAATAGTGGAAACAATCCAAATGTCAATCAACTGGTGAATGGATAAATAAAATGCCATTCCTTCCTTAAATACTTAAGAGGATTTTAAATGTTTAATAGAAGTTAAAATTTAAATTTATTAAAATTAAATTTCTATTTAAATTAAACAGAAATTAAAATTAAACAGAAACCAAGGAAGCCATCTGGGCTTGGCATATTTTGGTAGGAAGGTTTTTAATTACAAATTCAATTCATCTTATAGATATAGGGCAACTGAGGTTAATTCTTTTTTAGTAAGGTTTGATTGTGTCTGTCAAGAACTCTTTTTCATCTACATTGTTTAAGGTATTGGATTAAAGTTTCTATGACATGAAACAAAATGAAACAAACTGTGGTAGATCTTCACAATAGAATATTATTCAGCCATAAAAAATGAAGTACTGATGCATGTTACAGCATGGATGAAACTTGAAAACATGTTAAGTGAAAGAAGCCTGTCTAAAAAGACCATGTAATGTATTATTCCATTTATGCAAAATGTCCAGAACAGGATATCCACAGATGCAGATAGTAGATTAGTAGCTGTCAGCATCTGGGTGGGGACCGGAATGAGGAGGGAGTGCTGAATGGGTAAGAGGTTCTTTCGGGGGTGATGAAACTCTTCTAAAATTAGATGATGGCAGTGGTTGTACAACCTTATGAATGTTGTCATAAAAGCCACTGAATTGTACACTTTAGAAGGGTGAACTTTATACTATGTGAGTTATATCTCAATAATGCTGTCATGAAAGAAAGTGAACACAAATGTTGTATCGCCCCAATTCACTTCCAGTACCTATCAGTGCTTACGTATACATGTATTTTTATATTTATAATCAGTGAGAGTCCAATATTTTGTGTTATACTTTCTCATTTACAATAGTCCCTTTTTTTAATTGTTTGTCTTTTGGGGAGGGGTGGTAATTGGGTTTATTTATTTAAATATTTATTTTAATGGCAGTACTAGGGATTGAACCCAGGACCTCGTGCATGCTAAGCACGCGCTCTACCACTGATCTCTACCCCCGCCACCCACAGTAGTCCCTCCTTATCTGCAGGGGATATGGTCCAAGACTCCCCGTGGATACCTGAAACCGTGGATTGTACCAAAACCTACATACTATGTTTTGGCTCTACATACATACCTATGATAAAGTTTAATTTATAAATTAGGCACAGTAAAAGATTAACAAGAACAAACAATATTGTTAATAAAAATTATGTGAATGTGGTCTCTCTTTCAAAATATCTTATTTTACTGTATTTACCCTTCTTGTGATGATGCGAGATGATAAAGTGCCTACGTGACGTGACGAGCTGAAGTGAGGTGAATGATGGAGGCATTGTGACGTAGCCTAAGGCTACTATTAACCTTCGGACAATACCTCAGAAGGAGGATCACCTGCATCGGGTGACCCTGGATATCGAGCCATGGCAATATCGATGGTTGCATATCAGTAGTAGATGATGTCCCAGCTAGGGAACCCCCGGGGTAGGGAGGACAATGAAGCAAAACGGCGTGAGATTTCATCCTGCTACTCAGACCAGCTGCAATTTAAAACATAAATTGTTGATTTCTGGACTTTTCCATTTAATGTTTTCTGACCACGGGAGACTGTAGTAACTGCAGAAAGCAAACCGGGGGATGAGGAGGGACTACTGTAAAATCATTTCTCACACATTATTTCCATGTGCTATATTAACCTAGTTTATGTTTGTAATTTTTTAAATAAAATTTTTTGAAGGGCAACATATATAAAATATAGAAAAGTGCACAAATTGTATGAGTACAGCTTGGTGAATTTTCCCAAAGTGAGTACACCCATCTGTTTGTAATTTTACATAGCAAAAATAAAGTGCATCATGGTGCATGGTGCATCATAGCTGGCTGGACTGTTTCCCTACTGGGGGGTACTTCTGAGTTCTTTTCAATTTTTCAAAATTCTAAGTAACAATTCTATGATCATCTTTATATATATTGCCACTTCCCCACATTATTTCTATAGAGTATATTTTCAAAAGCAAGATTAATGGCTCAAAAAGTATGTCAAATATCAGCAGAGTGATTTTTCTGAAAACACAGATTAATTTCTGGTTCCACCAGCAATGTGTAACTGTACCTAATTCACCACAGCTTCACAAGCATTCAGTTTTATCATTTTAACCTTTACTCCCCTAGTTTATAAGGTGTATAATAACACTTCACAGCAGTTTTAATTTTCCCCCTGTCATGGCTAGGGTGACTGTCCATTTTTCCTTGGGGTAGTTTATTGTCTGTAGTCCTCACCTGTAAGCTGCCTGGCTCCTTTGACAGGTCTTCTAGTGGTATTTGGATGTTGATTTCATCTCTTTTTTCAATTCTGAATACATTTCAAGAGTATAATCTCACCAATTATGTTTTCACCTTTGTGTTTACATCTTGCGGCTTTAAAAAGATTTGTTTTATTTTATGTAATTGCAGAAATATCTATGAAAAGGTGATAACTGATAGCCCCCCTTTATTTGACAACAGAGTGATTATTTGGTAACAGTGATTGATTCCCCTCTTCTGTAACTGGGGTAAAAAATGTTACTGCGTTTTCTTCTTGGTGTTTTGATTATATTTAAGTCTGAATCATCTAGGATTTATTTTACTCTATGACTTAAGCTATGGATCTAAGTTACTTTTACCCAAACTGAAATCCATTCATTAAGTAGTGATTTCTTTTTCTATTGCTCTGTTGTTTCTGGTTTGCTGTATGTTGAATTATTAAATAATCAACTCTATTCTGGAGTAGTAATATTTCTTTCAGCATTTAAAAATCAAATATCATATAGTTTTTGATAATTTGTTTAAAAATCTTAAAGAATGAGTCTACAATAATTGAATTCTTCCAGAAGAATTTTTCTCACAAATTTGTTAAAGTGTAAAACTTCTCTCAGTGGCTTTCGTTTGTACTGAATTCAATTTATATGTAAACCTAGCCGTCTTTATGATATTTGGTCTCTCAAGTATTGCTTCTTCTTGGTAAATAGCATCATTATTCATGTCTTCCTTTATTTCTCCCATTGGTATTTTGTAATTTTCTTTCAATAGATCCTGATTGTCTCAAATTAAGTGAATAACCAAGTATGTAACATTTTGTCATTATTGTGAATCTCCTTTTTCATTATATTGTCTGGCTTTGTGTCACTCTTACTAGGAATGCAACTGACTTTTGTCAGTTATATTATACTACGTTGCTGAACATATTTATTATTTTTAATGAATTTTACGTTGATGCCTTGGATTTCTTTATCTAATCCTGTCATTTGAGAGGAGTGATATTTTTATTTTTTCCTTCCACATACTTACAACTCATTTCTTTTTCATCTTCAATCACATTTTATTGCCAAGTTAATGAAGACTGATGAGAGAGGCACCCTCATCATATTTATGTTTTTATGGAATTTCTCCAGGGTCTTGGGCTCTTGATTTCAGATGCATAAATAATGATCCTGTTAAGAAAGAAGATCTTCCACACCTACTTTGTTTAACCAGTGGAAGTTATGAATTTTAAGAAGTGTCTTCTCACCATCTTTTGAAATATCAGGCCTCAGCTCAAACATCCTCAGAGAGGCCTTCCGTGATAACTTCACCTAATGTGACTGACCGCTCACCTCTGGTCACACGCTATCACGTCACTGTCTTTTCTTTTTGACAGAACACTCATCACCATCTGGAACTCTTCCAGTTAGGTATTGCCTTACTTGTCTCTCATCCCCATGAAAATGGAAGCTTTTAAGAGAACAGGGCTTTTCCTCTGTCTGATTCACTTTTGTATCCTCAGTGCTGAGAACACGGTGTCTGATACATGCTAGACACTCAGTGTATAGATTTTAAAGGCATAAATGAAGATAATTTTTAGACCTGATCCATTAATGTGATATCTTCTCTTAAAGTATTTCTAAGTTTATAATAGTATTGAACCTAGGTCACAGTAGTTTTGTGTATTTTGTTCTTTTTGTTACAATATTGTTTAGAATTTTTGTGTCTATATTCATAAAACCAACCTGTCATTTTCTTTCTTGATATTGTTGTTTTTAAGCATTTAATTAAAAACCATATTGAGAATGTAAATTGGTGCAGCCACTATGGAAAACAAGATGGAGATTCCTCAAAAAATTAAGACTAGAACTACCATTTGATCCAGCAATTCCAATTCTGAGGATTTAGCCGAAGAAAACAAAAACACTGATTAGAAAAGATATCTGCACCCTTGTGTTCACTGCAGCATTACTGACAATAGCCACAATATAGAAACAACCTAAGTGCCCATCAACAGATAAATGGAAAACGAAGATGTTGTAAACATACACAATAGAATTACTACTCAGCTGTAAAATAGAATGAAAATTTGCCATTTGTGACAAAATGGATGGACCTTGAGGATGTTTTGCTTAATGAAATAAGTAAGACAGGAAAAGACAAATTTCACTCATATATGGAATATTAAAAAACAAAACAAAACAAAAACACATAGATACAGAGAACAGAGTAGCAGTTACCAAAGGGGAAAGGGGGAGGGGGAGGGGGAAATGGATAAAGGCGTTCAACTGTATGGTGATGGAGGGAAACTAACCTTTTGGTGGTGAGTATGCTGTAGTGCATACAAAAGTCCAAGTATAAAGTTGTACATGTGAAACGTACATAATGTTATAAACCAATGTCATCTTAATTAAAAGTAAATAAAAACCATATTTGTGTCATAAAGCAAGTTTGGTAGTATATCCTTTTTTTGTATTTTTGGACAGATTATTTAATAGAAGGATTGTTTCCTGGAAAAATTTTCCAGTGAATCAATCAGAGCCAAGCGCCTGATTTTGTATTATTTTGGTTTTACTTATTTTTTATTTCAGCCTTATTGAGGTATAATTGACAATATAGTTTTTGTTTTCCCTTTTCTATTGTTTCCTCTGAATAGTCTAGTGATGCTAATTTGCCTGTGTCATAGATAGTACCCTATATATTTACCGAGGTCCTCATTCACAGATACTCAGTTATCACTTTCATTGAATGCATGTAACTGAGAATAACGGCTCACTCAATCAAATCATTCACTCAGTCGACAAACACTTTTTGAATCACTGCTCCTCGGTGCTGGTGGCACAGAAATGAATAAGACACAGTCTCTGTTCTCCTGGGCTCCACAGTCTGATGGTGGCTCCCTTATCCACACCCCAATCCGTCCTCTGCCCTTCTCTGCCTTGCTCTGTGCCCTGGGTTGCTGATCTCTACCGAAGTAATCATCAAGTCTCTCTGCCATTCTGGCTTCAGGTAGGATTCTATCTTTTGAAAGAATGGCAGGAAGTGAGAGGTCACAAGGTGGAAGAGGTTGGTGTAATTCTTCCCCTGGCTTCCAGCCTTCCAGGCTGGGTTTTGGTGGTGGCTTCATTCTTCTATCCACAGCTCCTGTTGGGCAGCCAGGCTCACAGCTCCAGTTCTTGCCATGTTCCCCTAACACGCTTCCTGTTCCTTACACCCTCGGGCTGGGGCAGTATTGACCTCTTGCTGTCGGTCACCCCAAGGTGCGGCCACATCCCTGATTGGTTCCCTGAACCCTGTGCCCATGATTGCAAATAATCCCTTTATTAATCTCTTCAATGAAACTTTTGGAGTATGCCACCTGTTTCCTGCCGGAGCCTGGCTAATACAAGGAGACAGACAAATAAATACACAATTAAAGTATAGTGCAATAAATGTTTTAATAGAGATATACACAGGGTGCTATAGAAACAGAAAAGAGGGCACCTAACCCCAAGTATTTTGAATTTCTCTGCTATTTGTTGTTGAGTCTCTTTCTTCATTTTTGATTATGTTGTGTGTGTTTTTCTTTTCTGTAAATCATTTGCCCAAAATTTCTGCTAAATTTTCAACTGTAGAAAATTTCAAACCAATAAACAACTATTGGTTTGTTTATCAGGTGGTTCTCTTTATTGTTTCCATTTTCCTGATTTTTATTTGGCGTTTCTATTTTTATATTTGGGGGGAGATGCTTTATCCTTTTTAAAAGGGATTTAGAGATTTACTTCATTATGTTCCTCTCGTTCATTCTTACTTATTAATACAGGCATTTACGTGATAAGTTCTCCTTTAAGTGCTGCCTTGGCAGCATTCCATATATTATGAAATTTTTTATTTGTATTTTCATTTAAAAATATACTGTCATGTTGCAGTGCATCTCCTCCCTGACCTGGGAGTAACCTAAGAGAGTCTTTAAAATTCTACGTTGTTGTTAATTATTTATTTCCATTCATGCTCTATATTTTGAATGTTATCTCCTTGTAGTCTGAGCAGGTGCTATGCAGAATCTTTTTTTATGTTTAAAAAAATGAATTTCTGCATTTTCTGCATACGATTGCTTTTTGTGACACAGTCGTCTTAACCAAAAATTGTCTTTTATTCCCTGACCGTGAACTTGTCTTCACGTGGTAATGCTGTCCAGCCCAGCGCAGCGACTTTAAGTCACTCCAGCCCTGGCTTCCCTCCCCAGGTGCCAGCGCTTAAAGGATGTTCCCTGCCACCCACCCTCCTTTTTTAAACCCAGATCTGAACAACAAATCTGACTCAAATCTCAGAACTTGTCCTGATCTTTTTCTTTGGTGGGGAGGAAGCTGCATGTTTGTTTGCACTCTTCTAACTACTGGCTTTGTTATTCCTTTTCTATCAGGCCTTTGGCCCTTTGGAATTAATGAATGAAGGCTTCTTTCTGTCGTCTGACAGCTTTAGCTGCTCCAATGACTCTCTTTCAGGCAATGCGTCTCCTAGTTGCATCTGCTCTTCAGCCTTGCAATGAACTCATGGAAAATGCTATCTTATTTTCTATGTTTGATTTTGTTTCACGGTTTGCTCTTTGCCTCTCTGTGGCAGAGGTGGCTGACTGAAATACCACCAAAAATAACTCTGCTCCCTCTTGCATAGTACGGAATTGCTCCTGGGAGTTAGCTGCAAGCCAGGCACTAAATTTCCCAGTTCCCTCTGCCTCCAGACATAGCCGTGTTCTCTTCAGTGGAACGTGGGCTGATCTGGTCTGTGGCAGCTCGCAGTGGTGTGGTTTTTCCATTCTCTTTCCCCTTCTGATGGTCTGGAGCAAAGGACTCCGGGCTCCTAGGAGAAGGGTGGAAACAGTGGAAGCAACCTGGTTTCGTAATCATTACAGGAAAGAAAGCTGCCCACCAACCAGGAATATCCACAGTCTGCTATTCAGTCAGTGAGAAACTTCTAATGTGTTAAGCCACTGATGTGGTGGGATTTATCTCGTTTATAGCATCGCCCTAATTAATACACTCTTTGAACTGTTCTGTCTCAACTATTAAGATCTCTAGTTAAATTTGCTGTAATTCTTTCTTCTGACATTTCTGTCAGTTTTATTTATTTTTTTGATAGAGAGAGTATGTAACTTTTACTGAGATGAATTGCAAATATTCTTGACGTATTCTTGAAATAATCTAGGAATGGGTTTTCTGTGCTGTACAGGACGTTTTATTTTGTGTGAATTCCTAGACACTGAGCCACCTTTTTTGTTTCCTTCTGGGGCTTGTGGAATTTATCCCACTAGGGTTTTGTTTTCCTGATTAAAATTTGAGGTGTGATCCCAAATTTGAATGCGGAAGTCCATTGACAGCAGTTTCCTTCAACCACGCCCTTTCTTGGTGTCACACGGGGCTGACAGGCTGACAGACATCCGAGGTCCCGATGCAGGCAGGCTTCTCACTAAGGAGAGGGCATCTGAAAACACCAGACACAGACTGTCCACCTGCCATTAATTTCCTCTTTTCAGGAGGGCCCAGGATGTCCTCCTTTTAAGGGGCTGCGTCTCTCCAAAGTCCGCAGCTGGCTCCTCTGTCTGCGCCTGGGGCTCGGTGGGGTTGCGCCAGCCTGGGCAAAAGGCCACAGGGGAAAGGTTGCCAGTTTTATTTGTAAATGTATGTTGTTGTGTTGTAGTTTGGGACATAAAAATTCGTACTATTAGGTTTTATTAATTTTTGTCATTGCTTTCTTGTTTAACCTCTTATTCTTTGGCTGTGATATCTGTTTTACCTTATATGGTCAGGAATCACTGTTTTGCTGGCATTTACATCTTTCTTTATTGAGGTATAGCTGCTGTAAAATATAAGTTACAGATGTACTGTATACTGATTCACAATTTTTAAAGGTTATACTCCATTTATGATTATTATAAACTATTGGCTATAATCCCTGTGTTGTACAATATATCCTTCTAGCTCATTTTATACCTAATAGTTTATACCTCTCACTCCCCTACCCCTATTATGTCCCTACCCTTCCCTCTTCCCACAGGTAACCACTGGTTTGTTCTCTATATCTGAGAATCTGCTTCTTTTTTGTTATATTCACTAGTTTGGTGTATTTTTTAGATTCCACATATAATTGATATCATGCAGTGTTTGTCTTTCTCAGTCTGGCTTATTTCACTTAGCATAATACTGTCCAAGTCCATCCATGTTGTTGCAAGTGGCAGAATTTCACTGGTATTTACATCTCAATAGATCTTAAACTAGCTCTTAATTTTTTTTTTAATTTTGGGTGTTTTTTTGGGGGGGGAATTAGGTTTATTTATTTATTTAATGGAGGTACTGGGGATTGAACCCAGGATCTCATGCATGCTTGGCATGCACTCTACCACTGAGCTATACTCTCCCCTCCCCCATCCCAGCTCTTAACTTTGAATCAGTTTATGTTTTTTTTTATTTGAAATAAGTTTCTTGCGGGTGTTAAATGTACTTTTAAAAATACATCTTATCTTTTTAGGAGAGAATTCAATCCACAGACTGCTCTTATAATGGATATCCTGCCAGTGTGATTCAGTGAGAGGAGCACTTCATTTGGAGTTCAGATTCATCCCAGTCCTCATTCCGCCACTCTCTTGATGTGCGACCTTGGCCAAGTCCTCCACTCCCTGTGAACCTCAGTTTTCTTAGCTATTAAATATGAACGAAATATTACAGGATTGCTGTGAGAATTAAACGAAAAAAATGTGAAATGTCCCTGTTGGACTCAGTTGACAATTTGCTTCAGTTTTTCTAGAACCTAAAATGTATTGCTTTCTAAAAGAAACCTCAGTTTGGTTGAATACTTGTGATAATAGCTCCAGTTCACTTAATTTTGGGTAGGTTTTTCCCTCATGATTTTTCTTCTTCTCCAGAGCATGACAGACAAGATTTGGAGACATCCCTTAAATATTTTCTTTATTCTCCTTGGGCAGCTCAATAAAGTCCTTTATCTTAAAGTGGAAATATTTGATATGTAGTAGCAGGATTCAAACTCAGATTTTCTGACTCAAAAATCCAGAACTCTTTACCGTGCATTTGGATTGCTGATAGAAAGAATGGGACAATAACTTCCTTCTCATCTCTTACTACGCCCACCATTAAAAGTCAATGACCCTTTACATAACTCAAAAAATCATGAAGGGGGGAGGGTATAGCTCAGTGGTAGAGCGTGCACTTACCCTGCAGAAAGTCCTGTGTTCAGTCCCCAGTACCTCTATTAAAATATATAAACCTAATTACCTCCCCCCACCCCCCCAAAATAAATAAAAATAGTTTTTAAAAAAGTCATGAAAGGTGTGGTGAGTGGTTTAGGGCCACTGAGGTTTTATTGAATTCCAGGATTTTTTTCCCTTCAATTAACTTGGTAATCCCTAGATATAATAGCTTTCTGGACAATTAAGAGATTTGGAATCAATGATGCAGGATAAGTCATATGAGAGACAGCTTTGTGATGCTGTTGGTTCGTTATATAATTGTCCTAAGCCTGAATGCTGGTGGTATCAAACAATGCTTTGTTGTTCTCAGGAATTTTGAGAGAGCGACTCTGGCATAACATCGTTCACTTCCCAGAGAAAATATAGCTTTCAGTGAGCGATCCAATTGTGGGTTCAGGGAGAACGTTTTCTGGGGACAGAGAGTAAGTATCCAGTGTTGTGGTTTTGCCGTCAGATCCATAACTGTGCGTTCCCAAGGGAAGAGGGTCAAGAAGGGCATCTCAGAGGGAGATTTCAGCCCTCCCCTGTGGCTCAGGCTGACTATGGGAGCTGAAAAGATGTATGAAAACGGTAGGGAAAAAAAAAAAAAGAGAAGAGTAGAGCCAGGTCCAGACTTTCAGGAAGACAATCACTTGCATGGTGTACTTTGAGGGGTGTCAGAAAAGCCTTCCTTCACTACATACTGCCCCCCACTTCCCACCGATACCAGCAACTCCCCTGAGCATACTTGTGTTAAGCGTTGCCATCTTAAAAAACCACAAATCTCCCTGGTACCAGTACCTATGAAACTGCTAGCTTCTCCATAGGAATGAGTCTCTCAGCTGCTTGCCTTCCTTTCTGACCACCAAAGCAAGGCTTGGGGTACTTTGGGAAGAAGGATGGCTTGGGAGAGGGCTGTTTCCACCCAATTCACATTTTGCACAGCCATCTTGGGTGTGGTTCCCTTGGCCTTCTTTGAAAGCTTCTCCGCACATCATCTGCTCCACAGTGGCTTCAAGTTCTTCAGTGGGAGCTCCGGAGACCTTTGCAGGAGTTGTTCTTGGTGGCAGGGCTGGTTCAAGCCCCTTGGTGGGCCCTGGGTCCAGGAATGACAGTCACGGCACTGGCAGAGGGAGGTGGGAGGTGGCCCTCTGTCTGGAGACCCAGAGCTGGAGCTGCTCCTCTCCAGGCCGGGGCTGCCCTTCCACTGACTCTGCTGCTCATCCCCAGAGGGCTCTTGGGAAGAAGAGGCTCTTTTGGCCTTCCTTGAAGGGGCTAGTTGCTGAGGAGAGGAACTCGCCAGGAAGTGGAAGACAGATGTTCAGATTCCAAAGGGGAAAGGCAGAGTTCAGCGGGAAATGACTGGTTTATGTGTATGATCTCGTGCGTGTGTAAGAAAAACAACATTACCTGACTCACAGCTGGCAGAGGGGAGAGAGGAAAATGGGGACCGTGCTAGTGGGGAGGGCCGCTTCTCTGGCCTGGCTCCTGAGGAACAAAGGCCCTCCTGCTTCCTGAGGCCTGGGCCTTCTTGGGCCAGTAGACTGCAACAAGCAGGTAAAATTGAGCCGTGCTGCCCCCTCCCTACTCTGCCTTCAGTGCTCCTCCCAGACCCATTCGCCCCTTTCTTCTCCCTTCTCCTTTTAGCATTCTGAGTCCCTCTGAGTCCTTCTGAGTCCTTCTGAGTTCTCTCCAGTGCCTTCTGAGAGCGAACCTACGGCCTCACTCAGAATTCAGGGGGGCATTTTCAGGTGGCATCCAACCCAGAACCGCTTTGATTCAGAGGCTGGTGGAGGCAGGGGAGGCTGGCTCACCTCTAGGCCTGAATCTCTGACGGAGGAATTCTAGGACCAGAGGGGGGCGGTAAGGCATCTCAGTGTCCCTGGAACAGTGGAGCCTGGTACTGGGAGCCTTGAAGAGCAGCCCAAGAATTGCCATCCCCAGCTGAGGGAACTCTGAGCCATTTTCCAGCCCGAGACTCTGTGTCCCAGGCTCTCATCTGCCCCCCCACCCCCACCCCCCAGAATGCACCGCTCTAGCATTTTGGCAACAGCAACCACCCTTGCTTTCTGTCTGCTCCCTTCAGTGTACACAATGATACTTGAGGCCGAGGCTGTGTTTGAATGAAATCCAAACAGTCTGCCCTGCCTTAGATCAGAATTCAGACAAGCAGGAAAACTCTCAAAGCCTCACCTGTTTGTGGTTAATCTCCACCAATCAGCGCTCTACCCTCTAAATGCAGTTATGGAGAATTTGAGTATCCAAACAGAGGGGAGACTCTCGTAATCCCCCTTCCCCAGTTCCAGAACCAGAGAGAGCCGAACAGAGAAGATGGTTTTTAATGGAGTCCAGGAGACTCCTAAACAAACGTCAGGTTTAACATGAACGTGTTTAGAAAAGTCACCCAAGATCATTCTTTTGAAATCTATTTTGTAAACTGCCAGCGAGCAGGCCTCCCAGGGTCATTTTTAATTTGTTGGGTCTTGGAGATGAAAATTGTCCCTCAGAGAGCCCAGGAAGCCGGAAACATCCTCTTATTGATAAGGAAAGAAAAAAAAAAGGAATTAGGAGAAGAGCATTTTAGAACAAGAGCCGCGTGTATTCAAAGACAAATTAAAATTAGGAGTTGCCCTAAAGAAACATATGGTTTGAAAATGACCATTCCAGCCCCTGTCGGGGAGTTTTCCATTCTCGCTGCCAGCCCCTTAAGTGCATCCCTGTGGAACCAAACGGGAGAGCCCAGGCCCGGTCTTCAGGCACTTGCATGAATCAACTGCCTTCTTGTTTGGCGAAGAGAGTAAGCCATTATTTACAGTGGTCTCTCAAGAGCCTCTGGGAGATGCCAAATAGTCGTAGTTCCCAGCAATGTGATTACATTGTGTATATGAGTCGCCCTGCAGCAAGAGCAGAACAGAGAAGTGAGGACGTTCTTCGTTCCAATGGGCGTTTAAATTGGAAAAGCTCACACATGATTTTCCAGCCAAACGATGGACTTAGCTTGAAGGACTTCTTTGAAATACATCGCTAAAGCGCGCTGGTGCTTCAGACTGGTGTCCCCAGAGCTGGCTGGAGTGAGGGGCAGCCTGAGCCCGGTGATGACTGGCCAGACGTTCATCTGGGAAGAGCTGAGTTTTACAGCAGGCTCTTCTGGACTCTCCAGATACTCAGTAGCTCCAGGAATGGAGTCGCCACCCAGGCCTTTGCAGCCAAGAAAAAGACCAGGGGGCCACTCATGAGAGGGAAATGGGGAGAGGGGAGAGGGCATGGGAAAACAAGAGAATAAACGTGCCCAAAGGCACGAGGGAAGCCTCCAGAGAAGTCCTGCTTTTCCCTGGATGTACTACTTGACATTTAAGTGTATGCGCATCTTTGTTTCTTTCCATAATTTTTCAATTGAAAACTCAAGGAGAATCTACAGGAAGATGGGGGACAAATGGGCGACTAGAATTTGGGTCCTCAATGGCTGGCTTACAACCTTTGAAAGGGGGGAAATGAACTTGAGAACACATAGGCCTGAGATGACAGCTTTTATCCTCAGAGCTGACAGATTCCTAGAAGGAGAAGGCAGTTTTAAAGATGATTAACTCTTTATTTTAAAGATGAAAAAACCAAGGCCCCAAGAAGTGAAGTGGCTGAGCCAAGGTCGTAAACCCAAAGGAGGGGGAAGGCAAAGTCTTCTAGAAGTAAAGTTTGAACCTCTTTGTATTCTAGACCAGCTAGCATCTTGGATTAGTCTAGCATGATTGTCTTATCAAGGAATCCCCGCAAAGGTACAGATAGCCTTAGTCATTTTATGAACATGTATGATTTTTATTAGACTACTATTTACATGAATTATAAGTGCATCTCCGGGGGTAATCTGTGCTAACCGATTTCGAACACACTGAACTCCTGATTGGGAAGCTGATACAAGTGGGTTGAGGGCATGGGCTATGGAGTTAGGCAGAAATGAATTTGAATCCAGGGTTCTCTGTACCTCTTAGTAGATGGGTGATTACAGCATATTACCCAATCTCCCTAAGCATAACCTTCCTCATTTGGGACAAAGGTCGTGGTGAGAATTAAACAAAATAAAACATATGAACATAAAACACCTGTACTGTGCCTGGGCCACAGTCAGTATTCAAGCAGCGTAGCCATTGTTCTTCTGATTTCACCTGGCTAACATCGCATGGCCATGCCTATGTTTGCCCCAGTGTGGGTTAGAAGCACCCACTTTCATACTGTTGAGTGCTCACTGCTGGATTCTCTGCCTCTCTCCTGCTCGTCCCCCAGCCCTGTCCATTCCTCTCCCACCTTATCTTCCTCTTCCTCCCTCCTCCCTGACTTTTATGTTTTGCCTCCTCCCCCCACCTCTTTCTCTCCCCCACCTCCCTACTCCTCATACACCCACTCTCACACAAGCATCCTTTGTACCTGTCTTGGCTACTCTCCTGGTTCAGTCTAACTCAGGGTGTGATCTTAATGTTCAGAACAATAGCAGTTCACTTGTGCAGCCCACACTGTGTGCTCTACACATAACAACTCAGTTCATCCTCACAATCCCAAGAGGTAGCTACTGTCAGTATCCTTGTTTTAAAGATGAATGCATGAACCACAGGGAGATTACGTGGCCTGTTCAAGGCCACAGAACCAGTGAGTGGTGGAAATGGGATTCAAGCCCAGAGACTTTGGCCCCAGGACCTGGGTTCCAGGATCTGTGCTCTTAGTCACTACAGGATACTGCCTCCATGAAGCAACAAGATGTGAGACTCTAGTGTCTCCACAGATAATCCAAACAAGGAACAATGCGCTTACTGATAATTGAACAAAATTTAAGTGTCTGTCCTTTCCAAGGCTGTCAAACACTATGAGTTGAACCTTTGCTTCTCTAGGTCATAACAGCAGGAAGTGAGTGGGGGCAAGGTAGAGTGATGACTGGGTGTCACTGACGGTCCCAATGAGAATGAAAACAGCCCTTCAGTCCAAACCTTCCCCAAGTTGCATCCCTGAGAACACCCTAGGACCTTGCTTGCAGGCACCTGGAAGCTGAGGCTTCCACTTCTGGGGTCACCTCTCCTATTCCACCTTGAGTGGACTTTGCCTTTCCTGTTGCTTCCAAGACAGATCCGGCTGAGGTAGCTAAGGGTTCTCTTCCCACCAGGTTGAACAGCAATTTTAGTACAGCTCCTGCACCACTCAGTTTCCTCATCTGTAAAATGGGAATTGTAAGGTGGAGTAACTCTGTGGACTTGAAGACAGGATGTATAAAGCACACTTAACACTATTCATGGCTCAGAGTGAGAGCTCTTAATAGGCTTCCAAAAGGATGACCTATACATTTCAGGGTTGTTTTTTTTTGCTGGCCCACCCTATCCTTTACCTGACACCACTCCTACTTCCAATTGCTCCTGGAAATTCTGGTACCTGGGGAGAACTCCTTGCCCACCTGGAGCATCCTCTTCTCCACCTTCACCAGCCCCTGGTGAAGCTAAGAATTGTAGCCTTGACTTTTTTCTTTGTTTGGGAGCTTAATCCAAGTGTCCCCCCATTCCCTCCCATGGCAAAGTGTGTGACCTTATACAAGTCATTTCCCTTTAATGGGCTTTAGTTCCCCCTATACTAGTTCATGGTTCATAACTTGGGGACCCTGGAGGTTGTGGAAGGCTCTGTGCACATTTATGGGCATAGGATTACTCAAATATCTGATATCTGTGCTGAGACAGTGCACATGTCTTATTGGAAAGTTATGTGTATCTTTAAACATGTTAGTTGCTGCAGCTTCTGGGAATTTTCCCATTGGTTAGTTCTTTAAATTGGTTCGAATTTCATCAGTTCTGTTCAGTGAGTTGTTTCTTAGTGTAAGAGTCCCTAATTTATCTGATGATGGAACTTACCTCATTCATTCTCCAAGTTCATTAACCTCCAAAGATGGAGTCAGGAATTGGATTTAGAAGTCAAGGGTGATATTTCTTTGATAGCAATTTGCTAAACCTTCAATTATCTGAAGTAGTCAGGCAATGAGAAATAGGTTATCTGGTGAGGGGTTGAAGATTCCTCTTTATACAGTGAAATGGCTCTGGGGAAAGTTTCGTCACACAGGAGCGGGATCTGGGATCTCAAGAACATCAGTCTTCACTGTTACTCAGCTTCTTTCTAAGCCCAGGGGCTCTCTGAACCCCATCCTTTTGGTTTTTCCTGGAGGCTTCATTATATAGGCACAATTGATTAAATCATTGGCCATTGGTGATTTTTTCCATTTTTAATTGAAGTATAGTCTGTTTACAATGTTGTGTCAATTTCTGGTGTACGGCATAATGCTTCAGTTATACATATACGCATATATATCCCTTTTCATATTCTTTTTCATTATGAGTTACTGCAAGATATTGAATATAGTTCCTTGTGCTATACAGTAGAAACTTGTTTACCTACTTTATATATAGTAGTTAGTATCTGTAAATCTCAAGCTCCCAATTTATCCCTTCCCAGCCACTTTACCCCCTGGTAACCATAAGTTTGTTTTCTATGTCTGTGAATCTGTTTCTGTTTTGTAAATAAATTCATATGTGTCTTTTTTTTTTAGATTCCACATATGGGTGATATCATGGTATTTTTCTTTCTCTTTCTGGTTTACTTCACTTAGAATGACAATCCATCCATTTTGCTGCAAATGGCATTATTTTATTCTTTTTTATGGCTAAGTAGTAGTCCGTTGTATAAATACACCACAACTTCTTTATCCATTCATCTGTCAACGGACATTTAGGTTGCTTCCATGCCTTGGCTATTGTAAATAGTGCTGCTAGGAACATTGAGGTGCATTTATCTTTTTGAATTAGAGCTTCCTCTACATATATGCCCAGGAACAGGATTGCTGGATCATATGGTAAGTCTATTTTTAGTTTTTTTGAGGAATCTCCATACTGTTTTCCATAACGGCTGCACCAAACTACATTCCCACCAGCAGTGTAGGAGGGTTTCCTTTCCTCCACAGCCTCTCCAGCATTTACCGTTCATGGACTTTGAATGACAGCCATTCTGACTGGTGTGAGGTGATACCTCATTGTAGTTTTGATTTGCATTTCTCTGATAATTAGCGATGCTGGGCATTTTTTCATGTGCCTATTTGGCCATTGGTTATTTATTTATTTTTTGGCTATTGGTTATTGATTCAAACTCTAGTCCCTCTTTCTTCCCTGGAGGTCAGGGGTGTGTGTGTGTGTGTGTAAATTACCAAAATTTGATAAGGTATAAATAAATTCTTTACAGTGTGTTTTTTTTTAGTTCAAGTTTGGTGGTGTTTCTTTAATCTAATTAAACATCTTAACAACATTTAAAAGTAACCAGAATAAAAGTGAATCCCTGAGGGGTTTCCTAGTGGAGGAAAGTTCTGAAAACTTCCTCTACGCTCTTTGTTTTGGACCCTGTAGCATGTGGTTTGTAAACCATGCGCTTGACTCTGGAAGGCCCCTATCAGATAAGTTAGGGATTTCCCCCCTCGTTTGGTTCATTCTAAGCTTCCCCAAGTGAAAATCATTTACCTGACGCAAAGTCAAGATATTCTGAATGAAAAGCTCTTACCCTGGTTATTGGTCCCTCTGGTAGACACTTTCATTTCCCTGACCTAGCAGGACAGCCTGGTGATTGACTCAGAATACCCCTTTTACCAAATGTTTCTGAAATGAAAGAATAGGCTAGGATGTCACTCCCATGGATACCGCCCCTCAATAGCCCTTTGAATCCTCCCTCCTCCAGCCCCCTAGCTACTGACTTAGCCTCAGGGCTGGGCTTGGGTGAGGCCAGTGAGGCACTCGCCTCTGCCGCAAAATTTTAGGGCGGTGCCCCAAAACTCACATTTTAATGCAGTACTTTTAATATCCAAATGAATGCAAAACAATCTGTGATGAACAAAATATCAAAAATTTAAGAATAGAATCCACAGTGCTGTTCTGAGCCATACTGGAGCCTGAGGCAAAAGAAAAAGCGTGCATCCCTATATACATGCTTTCATGTATTTTTAAGGGTTTTTTTCCCCCCAGAAATAGATTTTGAAAATATTATTGATATGTTTGTTTCAATTAAATCCAGAACAGTAAATTATAATATCTTCTGTTTGGGGTATAAATAAAATGTTGAAGCCTACAATATTGTTGTGAGTTTTGATACACCTACTTTTAAATTTTTCAGTGTTTTTTTCAACTGTCTTAGTTTTGATTTTGTGAGCTAATTCTCCTGTTTCCCTTGTCTGGTTTGACAAATTCAACCAGCAAAGCAGCAAACATTATTTAATTACTACCTATCCAGCACTGGCTGGATCCCGGGACTAATACAAAAGTGATAGAACAGAGGGCTTGCCTTGAAGGAGCTCATAGTCTACTAGCAGAGAGTTCAGACAGTGCACACCACGGCTTCAGAAGGCTGAAGCACACAGTAGGTTCTTCAGCTCAAGAAGACTTCTTGGAACAATGGCGGTTTAGTTGGAAACAGAATGCCTACAGGGGGAAAGAGGGAAACCCACTGGCCGTAGCATAGCGTGCATGTGGAGGGAACCAGAAGGGAATGAGATGGGAAAGGTAGGTGAGCCCAGAAACGAAGAATCTGATAGTGTAGTTGAGAATGGGCTCTAGAGTCAGACTGCTCTGGGTTCAAGTGTCAGCTCCACCCCTCCCTCGCTAAGCAAGTCATTTTGCCTCATTTCACTTACTTGTAAAATGAGGCTGTGCTGGATGTTCCCTGCGTGCTCCTCCAGGTCCTTCTCTACCTTGCTCTGTTACCAGGAGAAGGGTCTTAACGGGCGGCATCAGTGGGCTTCCACCCCTCTGGCTTGGTTTGGATTGCGCCAATGGGAGGCAGCAACAGGAAACCGGAGAGCGAGAGGGGAGTGAAGGCAGTGGATTTATTCACCAGGCTTCCTCCTTGCTTCACTGCTGCAGGCTGGCTGCACCCCTCTCCCCGGAGCCACCCACACCTTCTTTTAGGCACAGCTGACCTTTTGCCCCCTTAGCCTGGGCTTGGTAAGTGTTCCTGGCTGATGTAAGCACGAGGGTGATTCTTCATCCTTTGTTGGTTACTCTAACTCTGCCCATACTTTTGTAAACAGTCTTTTTATTAAATTCTCCATATTTGCCTGTTTGGAATATGCCATCTCTTTTCTGCCGATTATTGGCACATAGTAAGTGCTCAATCAACATTTGCCCTTCCACTATGCTGCCTGGATGAAATCTTTGATGGCGCTGTCTCCTGCTGGAAGACTCCATCCCTCGCAGAGATCTGCCTGGGAGCCCCGCTTGTCAGCAAAATAGAACAAAGGATTCTCAATTCGAAGTCAGCAGCTGTGCCAGGGTAAACGTCAGGACTGGCTTCCCCAACAGGCTGGCTCTGTGATGCCAGCCAGATAATTATTCCAGGCAATTTCTCCTGCCATTGTCCCCTTGGACTGGGGCCATCACTTTGTCACCTGGTTCAGAGGCTTCAATGAGCAGTGTATCAACATTCATTACAAGCGGCTGTGTTTCCGTTTCAGTTTTTGTTTCTGTCTTTGGATTAGTGCAGGTCAACCGTTCACTGAACTCACAGTCTATAAAATAAAGACCTTGGCTGAGGCTCCCTCTTTCTCCCTCGCATTGACATATGGGAGACTGGATGTGGGAGTGTAGCGCTGACAGAATCTCAGTGGCGGTACCACTGGGCATTTTATCAGGGACCTCCCTGGATGGATTTCTCTGTTGTGTTGATCAGTCAGTGGAGAGGTGTTGCATTTCTGAAGACAGTGTTGCATAAAGCAATAATTCATGGCCTTGGCAGAGATATTACATTGGCTTCCTTACTCCCCCTAAAGCTGCCAGAAATCCCACTTCTGTCCCCTCTCCGTTTACTGTTGGTGTCATCACTGAAGAGGCCATTCCAAGAACGGTGCCTCTGATTTATCCTGTAAATTTACAAAGGCTACAAACACTGTCTTGAGATGATGCACATGCATTTTTCTGGGCGATTTTACAGTTACCTATGAGGTGTGGACTTAACACCTACTGCACGTTGGTTCTGAGAGACCCCTTGTTTATTATTAGTGTGTCTGTTTCAGTCACTTCTCCTTAAAGCAGGGCACAGCGACCTCAAAGTATCAGAAAAGTGGGAAGAAAACAATGGCACAGGTGATTTAAACCACAAACACGGGAAAAGGGATGCAAATTTGACATGAACTAACCCACATCACAGTAAAGTCTCCGATTAACTAGCAAAATCCAACCTTTGGATAAAACGCATAGAGAATCTGGCAAGTCCTGCCCTGGAGACACCAGGCAAACCTTACTTATCACTGGATCCACTTCCGCCAATGGTCCAGCGTTCCAAATGGTGCTGCCTCTTACGTGAGAGATGGGGACGGTCCACTGCTGTCCAGCCATGGGTACCGCGCATCCTCCCCTTCTTCTCTGGTGATAAAGGTGCAGAAGAGGACGAAGGCCCAAAGGTGGGGAAAGCAATAGCAAAACAGATAAGCCCATGCTGTCTGGCTTCTGGCCTGGCACAGCCGTAAGTCTGGCCAAGTTATTTGGAGAGAGGACAGACATGTCCCAGGAGTGAGAATCGTGAAAGCATGGCTTCGTCGTCATCGCTCCCGCCCCTCTCTGAGGGATTCTGGGTAGGCGGTGTTTGCATGGCGGCTGTGATATCTGGCTCTCCTGGTCACTCTGGTGTCCCAGCCCTCCAATACAGCCTCCATTCCCATCTCCCGTGACAAAGCTGAGGCTTTGGAATTTGAGCCTGACATTTCTCTAACAGTCACAATTCCTCCTTAGGTTCATCTGAAAAAAAAAAAAAAAAGGATATCTACGTGCTTTGAAATGCAAGCACATGAAAATTCAATAGTCCCCCTTAATTCCGAGGCAGGGAATACTGTTCAAACAGAATGCCTACTGCCTGAAAGTGTCCAGCTAATCCTCAGGATCATTAAAATTCCTCTTGAGCCCATCACTGTCTCAGGATTGTGTTTCTAGGCAAGTCCCTTTGTTTGCTGTATCACTCTGTCATCCTTCCACTATTTGCTCCCTTTCTGGAGTTGATGGATTTGGATTTCAATATGTGCTTTGCTACCATACAAGTTTGGAAAACCACAGAGGCATATATATACTTTTTTGCCCCTTGCATTTATTTTTAGTGTGAGCTCAAACAACTGTATTGAAAAAAAATGATTCAGAACCTCATGCACATTTAATTCTATTTGTGTCACTCCAAGTTCATGTCTGATCTCGGCTGATGTACAGATCGGGCTCCTGCAGGGCAGTAATCAATGTGTACACACGGTTTCACTTAACATTATTGTGTATACACATTTCCATAGCTCAACAAAGTCGGCACACTTGTCATCTTTAATGGCCATAGAGAATGCCACTGCGGAACCACAGCACTTTAGAAGACATCAGATTTGCATGTTTTTCTATTTGCAGGTGGCATTTCAAAATGTGCTGGCTGTAAAGAGAGCTCTGCTACACTCCGGCCACAAATCAATAACAAGACACAGTATGAATGAAGTCGCATTGGAACGAAACCTCACCAAGTTGAATTTAATTAGCATATATTGTTTTCAGATCGTCCATTCTCTCCTGGCTTAGGCCCCTGCTGTTTCACTCAGCTCAGTATAGAAGACATAATTCGAAATAAACCTGAGCTGTTTAGGACTGTGATGCTAAGTGAGCTTGACTTTCATTCATCTTTGAGCTGCCCGCATTCTGCTGGTTCCTCTGCTTGGACCCTTCGCATTTGTCCCACAGGGAACTGGGTCCGTGTTGTTTTCCTCCAAGTGTTCACGTCTTTCTGATTTCTTAGCTGCTGTGGTCTGACAAAGCTGCAGTGCTGACCTTAAGCACCGTGAGACAACCGTGTTACACGCTGGCCAGATAACACAGCGTTTCACTTACTCATGTTGCCGCTGGTTAGTCTGAGGGTTGTCAGGAGTATTCTGCTACCAGCATCACAGTACTTTTTACTTAAAGGGAGAGATTTTCGTTTTTGGAATCTATTTGTTTTGTTTCCCGTGTGAGTTGGAGTTGGTAACTGGGTTCATTTTCCTCTCAGTGAGGGGTGAGTATATAGTCTCCTGCTGAGGACAGACTAGTCCACTGGATGTGATCGTTTCAGGCTGTTCAAAAGCCTTTTGACTTATCTACCTGTTTCAGCCAAATTCAACCTTGGGATATTACACTTCATATCTGTGACAGATTCCAGTGCAGCAGTAACATCGCTACCATCTTGAAATAGCCAGAGGAAAGGTTTCATCATTTGCAAGGCAGGTCAGGTGGATGAGAGAAGACACTGATGCGTTTGTTCAAAAGAAACTGCTCAGCAGCCAGGAGCCGCACCGTGTCCACGGTGACTGAGTGCTTCATTTGAGAAGGTGGAAGCAGTTGAGCCCAGTACTCCCCTGTGCCAAGAGCAGTCCCAAAGGATGCTAAGCCCAGTCACCCCAAGCGGCTTTCTTTGTAGTTCCCGGTATCAGCAGGGAGCCAGGAGACCTAATGAGGAGGGCCTGGTGTCCTATCCCAAGGTGGAAACTCCCAGCAGACTGTCAGCAGGACAGACAATTTTATCTGCGGGCTTCATCAAGTTCTCCAGGCTCCTACGTGACAGGCTCTCATAACAACTGTCACACTTACAATCTACCTGCCTAGAGTTAGGGATGCACTCTATGGGCAGACGACAGAATTAAGTGAACTAGCCTACATGAAAACCGAGCCATGAACTTGGCCTCCTTTTAAACTATTGTCTCAGCAGCTGAACTTACCAGTTGCTGCTTCCAAGCCATCTCTGCTACTGGAAAAACAATTCATGCGTGCTTCCTACTGACAGCAGGATGTCATAAACCAATATAGTGGGTGGTCCAGGAAATTGGTCTGTGCAAGTCTGAAGAGGCAGTAACTAGCATGATAGCCCTTTGGATATTTATGAAGCTCTGATTAGCGTGCATAGGAACCTTGCACTAACAAACTTTCATCTTTCGTTTGCTTATTGATTCATGAATTCATTTATTCAACGATTCACATATTCATTCATTTACCAAATATTTATTAAGCACGTTATGTGTGCCAGGCATTGCTCTAGGCTTTGAGGCTGCAGAGATAAATGAGGCAATTTTTATTCTGGAGGGCCTCAGATATAAATTAATGCTGCCGTTAGTGATAGTTATAAAACAATTGTAAAATTATTGATTATAGTGTGATAAATGCTAAAACTAAGGCATATACATGTACTTAAGGATCACAGGTGAAGTGACTATTTCAGTCTCGGAGCAGGAGTTGGTCAGGGAGAACGTCATAGACTTGGTGTTGAAAGTGAACAAAGAATGGCTGTTAAAAAAACAACAGAAAACAAAGAACGTCAAGGATCCATTGAGTTATTGAGATCAGACAGTTTCGTTTTAATGCAACAGAGAAGAAAATTTCCCTTATACAAAGAGAATAGGTTCATAGTTTTCCTAATTTCATTTGAACCTATATACACTTACTCATTTATTCATCCAATATATTTAAATGTTTTCCAGTTCTATTGCGATATAATTGACAATAACGTTGTATTAGTTTTAGGTGTGCAGCATAATGATTTGATAGTTGTATATAGTGCAAAATGGTTGCCACAATGTTTAGTTAACATCCATCACCTCACACAGTTACATTTTTTTCCTTGTGATAAGAATTTTTAATTTACTCTCTTAGCAACTTTCAAGTGTACAATACAGTGTTGTTAACTATAGTCATAATGCTGTACACTACATCTCCAGAACTTACGAGAAGATTGTGTGTTTTAAAAATTTTTTTTTATTGAAGTGTAGTTGATTGATAATGTTACCTTCAGGTGGAAGTTTGTACATTTCGACTACCTTCATCCAATTCCCCCATCCCCTGCCTCTGGCAACCACCAATCTGATCTCTGTTGCTATGAGTTTGGATTTTTTAGATTCCATATATATGTAGGATCGCACAGTATTTGTCTTTCTTTGCCTGACTTATTTCACTTAGCACAATGTCCTCAAGGACCATCCGTGTTTTTGCAACTGGCAGGGTTTCCTTTTTCTTTTCTTTTTTTTGGAGGGGAGGTGGGGAGAAGATAATTAGGTTTGTTTGTTTATTTGTTTGTTTATTTTAATGGATGTGCTGGGGATTGAACCCAGGACCTCGTGCATGCTAAGCATGTACTCTATCACTGAGCTATACCCTCCTCCCAGGATTTCCTTATTAATAACTGAATAGTATTTCTGTGTGTGTGTGCATGTGTGTGTGTGTGTGCATGCACACATGCCATATTTTCTTTGTCCACTCATCTGTTGATGAACACTTAGGTTGTTTCTATGTCTTGACGAATGTAAATAATGCTACAATGAACACGGGACATTCATTCAGTATTTACTGAGTATGTACTACATGCTATGCATTATTTTAGGCATTGAGGATACAGCTCTAAAATAAGAAAAATTCTTGCCCTCCTAGAGCTTATCTTTTAATAAGTAGGAGACATATAATAACGAAATAAGCTATATATGATAAAGCAGAGGATAATAAGTTCTTTGGAGAAAAAGTAGGAAAGGGATGTGAGGTGGGGTACTCACACTTAAGGTGATGGGGAAAGGCCTTGCGGAGGTTACACTTGAGGAAAGGGGCAAGTCACGAGGCTATGGGAGAAGAGTGTTCCAGCAAGGCCAGTCAGTGTGGCTGGAGCAGACTGGGAGGGATGGGAGCAGGAAATGAGATCAGAGAGGTACTAGGAGGTCAGACTACATAGAACCTTGTAAAACCTAGTAAGCTATCTGGCTTTTACACTGAGACAAGAAGCCACTGGAAGCAATAAAATCATGGATGCCGGTTGTAAATTTGGCTCTCAGACTTGGGGAAACTCCTGCACTGAAACAAGCATTAATATTTTCCAATGTAAACAATAAAATGATTTTAAAAGCTTTTTTTTTTTTGCAATAAGTGAATTTAAGGCTTACTTTAAAAAGAACCTTTCATGAACTTAAAAAATTTAAGAGGTTCTCATGAAAGTTGTCATTTGAGAGTATTTTGTTCTGTAGCTCAGTGTTTCCCCTTATTATGCCTTGCTCCTCATTCTAATGCTCCCTATATGCTCCTCTCCCCCCAGATTTAGAAAAAGCTGTGAGTGACAGTGCAGATGGGCTGATAAGAGGGTGAAGTGCCTCCCAGAAACATGGGCCCCCAGGAAAGGGCAGGAAACAGAACACAGGGGGAATGACTTCGCAGGGAGTGGGATCTGGAGAGAGAACACACTTACAGAAGAATTCTTGAAGCGCCTGCTGGATCTCGGAAAGAGCTGTGATGAGACCTTCAAATCAATACGTCAATAAAACGGACAATTATCCGATCCTGGAAGGCTGCTAATGCTTAAAATTTAAAGAACACTCTTTAACCTGGATTTCAGCATGCTTTTTTAAAGAGCAAACAAACAAATTAAGAAACTAAAACATAGCTCAAGCCTTCACATTCGGCCCTCCCTAAAAACTCTGGAGTGGTTACAGAACCGGCAGCTCCCTTCTGGGTATTTCTCCAAGTGGCCACTGAGTGGCAGTCCAGGTAAAATTATTATAAAGCGCAACTTGACTGAATACCCAGTGACTAATGCTTAGGGTGAAACCATGTTCTGCCCTTGGACTCTGCAGCTCCCTGAGTCCAGCCTGGGGCCCACTGCAGACAAAGGCAGGGCCATTTGTCAGTGGCCCGCCGTTAGTGAAGGCCACACATCTTTCATGGCCCCTCTGGGGAGGGTGTGAGGGTATTGTAGGCAGGTATGTGTTTATGTATGTGTGTGTAGGTCGTGAACATTAATCTGCCAGTGCTGTTCAGATGGCTCCTAGAGAATCTCTCGTTCAGCTGCATAAGGTGCTCTTTAAATGGAACTAAACCAATTTGTGAATGCAGCCCTATTCAGCAGTTCGGTGGGGTGGTAGTTGGTGAATGGGGAAGGAAATAGTGCTGCCAACAATTAATAGTTGAGATGAAAATAGCAGGGGCTCAGAGATGGCAGGGAGGGGACTGAAATGGAAGCAAATGCACTGTTACTTCTAGAAGTCAAAGCTATTCCTTGTTCCATCAGCTCGCCTCTGCTATCCTATTAAAGTGGCTTTATCTGAGTGCTTTGTCTCTGAATGTCACTCAGATGCAAGCCTTCTGATAGGTTCAACCTTCACCCCTCTTCTCTTCTTCTATAGTCTTTCCCTGGGAGTTATTGTTCGCTGTTACAAAGGGACTCCCATCTCTAGCCATGGCCCAACATTAGAAGATATCTCAGCTGGATCTTCCACAAATGCCTCAACCAGTACAGCCATGTTATGGGCTGATCTGTGTCCCCCAAAGCTCAGATGGATTCTTTCCTTTGAACTCCTAACTCCTCACACTTCAGAATATGACTGTATTTACAGAGGGTCTTCTTTTTGTTTATTTATCTTTTTAATTTTTATTGAAGTATAGTTGATTTACAATGTTCTGTTACTTTCAGATGTACAGCAAAGTGATTCAATTATACATATATATTCTTGTCCAGATTCTTTTCCATCATAGGTTATTACAACATATTGAATTTAGTTCTCTGTACTATACAGTAGGTCCTTGTTGTTTATCTATTTTATATATAGTAGTGTGTATCTGTTAATCCCAAACTCTTAATTTATCCCTCCCCCTCTTCCCCTATGGTAAACATAAGTTTGCCTGCTATGTCTGAGTCTATTTCTGTTCCATAAATTAGTCCATTTGTATTATTTTTTTAGATTCTACATATAACTGATATCATATGATCTTTGTCTTTCTCTGTCTGACTTATTTCACTTAATATGATAATCTCTAGGTCCCTCCATGTTGCTGCAAATGGCATTATTCCATTCTCTTTTATGGCTGAGTAGTGTGTGTGTATGCGTGTGTATATATATATATACACACATACATATACCACATCTCCTTTATCCAGTCCTCTATCAATGAACATTTAGGTTGCTTCTATGTCTTGGCTATTATAAATAGTGCTGCTATGAACATTGAGGGGCATGTGTCTTTTCCAATTACGGTTTTTATTTTTTCCAGGTATAGGCCCAGGAGTGGAATGGCTGGATCATATAGTAAATCTATTTTTAGTTTTTAAGGAATTGCAGAGGGTCTTTACAGAAATATTAAGTTAACATGAGGTCATTATGCTAGGCCCTGGTGTCATAAGAAAAAATTAAGACAGACACATACAGAGGGGAGACCACATGAAGACAGAGGGAAAAGATGGCCATCAACAAGCCAAGGAGGGAGGCCTCAGAAGGAACTACCCTGCTGACATCTGGATGTCAGATTTCTAGCTTCCAGGACTGTGAGAAAATAAATGTCTGTTGTTTAAGCCCCCAGTCTGTGGCACTATGTTACAGCAGCCATGGAAAATGAATTCACACCCCAACACGACTCAGTTTCCCTATTTCTTAGTTGGTGACATCGCTTTTGCAGTTCACTTGGGTAGAACCATCTTAGCGCCCTCCCTCTTTTTCTCTTCTCCTTCCATCTCCCTTCCTATCCCCATATAATGGGACCTCAAGCGCTAGCTATTCTGTCACTGAAATGTCTCCTGAATCCATCTTCAGCATTCAGTCCTCACTTCCATTGTCTTCATTCAAGCCACACCATCTCCCATGGGAACTGTGCAATATCCTCTTAAAATGTATTTTGGCCTCTCATCTCTCCCTTCCCCCATCTACCCATCACTTAACTACCAGCCGGCACTTTAGGTGGGAAAAATATTGGCGTGATTGTGCTCTAATGGAAATAATGCAGTAGAGAGGGAATGAGGATGAGGCAGGAGACAGGTGGTAGGATTCCTGGTGTCTTTACCTGGCACAGGTGAGGTGGGAGGGAATCTGGTGCACAAGTGTGCCAGCACACAGCAGTGGACTCGGCTAGGAACCCAGGAAGCTCAGCTGCAGTAACAGGAAAGAAAGTGTAACTGGCTTATACATTTGGTGGTGGTTGGGTAGAAATTCTCTTCTGACTGCTGTTGTGTTCTCAGTGAGAAAGGAAGCGAGGTCATCAGTCAGTCATCCAAGAGTGAGAATAGTGAGGATGAGTATAGGTTTGAGAAGACCAAGGAAGGTATGAAATCATCATCCTGGCCTGTGGGAGAATGGCCTGGGGAGGGAGAGCAGGATGCTGAGCAGCGCTCAGAGCCCCTTGGAGGATTGTGGTCCTCCAGGTAAAGTGAGAGTGGTGGGCAGAGCTTGATATATTCTCCAGCTAGCATGGACTGCGGAGAGGCAGGTCCAGGGCTGGTGGAGAGGTGATTTCATCAGGCTGGCGGTTTGTCAGGTAGGAATAGCAGAGGAAGATGGAGACAAGGGAATTGAGGGTGTGTGCAACGGAATGACCACAATGATGGGGCACAGAATTTATTGCCAGAGGGAAGTGAAGATTTGAGGGGCTGAGGATCCATGAGAAGACAGGAAGATCAGGAGACTTTAGGACCCCGTGAGATTGAAGGATTGTTGGAGTTAGCGTTCTAAGGTGAGTGAGCCAGAGGGTTAGGAGATGGTGCCCGGAGTGGGAGGCTTGAAAATGAGATTCTGGGATGAGAGGCCGAGGCAGCATGGAGGACAAGATCATTGGTGGATAGGAGTTCAAGGAATTGAGAGGCCAGAGCATGGGAAGGATCATCTATGTGTATATTAAAACCCCTAAAGATGGTGACAGGTATGGAGTTTTAGAGAATCTGTGGTCCTAGAGCTAAACTGAAATCAGATATACGTAGTCTGGGCCCTTTGGAAAAGACAGGACTCCACCACCACCAAGCAAAGCCATCTACAGTTTCTGACAACGTCACTTTCAATGTCTGTTGCATTCCCCATCCTCACCCCCTCTTGAAAAGCCGAGACCTATTTGTTTTACTGCTCTGATAACCACAGCCTGAGCCAACGTGGCTCTAATTCCCAAAGCAAATACCTTCACTCGAACAAGTTTTTGCCTTCTAAATTTCCCAAGGCATCAATCCAGCTTTCTGAAAAACATTTCAATGTTTTCGAATAGAATGTGCCCTTGGCATTCACAGACTTTGAGATCCCTAGCTTTAGGAGAAATCCAGGATGTCCAGGCCATGGAGTGACTTACAATTGTGCTGAGGCACAAATTTGAACTTCATTCTCTACCGGGCTGATATGCAAAGTAAGATAATAGTTGATCAACCCTTGTGGAGCCTCAGTAATCACTCAGCTTCCACAGCTAGGAACAGGGACTCTTATGAGGTCAAAACAACTTTGCTTCTACCAGCCCCAACCCCCTGTCAAAAAGGCCCTGAAAAGAAAGCCAGCCACTAGTGCTGGCAATGAAAGTGAGCAGAAGTGAAGGGACGCTAAGAAGGCGAGGATTCTTTCTCAGAACACAGAGGCTTTATGAGGGAACCCCCGTACTACAGTGGTATTGGGTAATTTAAGGACCTCTGTACCACCGTATAGAAGAAAGGCAGTCTGCATATTTTTTTCACAAACATTTCTGCTCTGGAAGAGGCAAAATCTGTCCTCACACCCATACTCCCATCACCCTCAACTGGTACTCTTTGTACATAAAGTACAATAACAAACATTAGCTTCATGTGAGCAAAATTAAAGCCACGAATGGTTGGCTCTTCTGTACACCTTATAACAGCAGGTTTCCCTTTTATGGCGATTAAGCTCAAACTAGCAATTTTAGTGCCTTGTCAGCCTTGTTACAATAGGATTCCACCTGTACAGGCAAATCTCACAAAGGCCAAAGAAAGATTTAGGTCAGATGGATGAGGACTTTAATTATCAGCTGTGCGCGTTTTCAGATCTTAAAGCCTTTTGTGAAGCCCCAGGCTGCCTGCCCCAGGTAACTACTGTATTATTGAAGTGAACTGGAGAGGACCCCTTCTGGAAGAAATTATAATTGGAAGTGTTATTTATCCTAAACTTCTGTCCAAAAAGACAAGACCTTGGGCACAAAACTGAGAACCCCATATATTTGAAATATTTTTCAAACCCTCAAGTGAAGAGGCATGCTTCAGTGTAAGTTGAATGTTCAGGATTCTCTTGAGACAACATTTTTAAAAGGACGGCAAAGAATAGACACTTAACTTTATTATAATGATATCTTTGTGGAAGTCCCTAAGGTCCCTTCCAGCCATATAATTCTGTGATTCTAGATCTGGTGAAACTATTTGAAAGGACTCACTGAAGGAATAACTACAAATGAGCTA
Source organism: Vicugna pacos (assembly GCF_048564905.1). Classification (NCBI taxonomy): domain Eukaryota; kingdom Metazoa; phylum Chordata; class Mammalia; order Artiodactyla; family Camelidae; genus Vicugna; species Vicugna pacos. The sequence goes on along the minus strand of NC_133023.1, from coordinate 93,083,730 downwards.
CCTTGGGAGGATTTTTAATGATCAATTGATCTGCATTGTAAGAAGTTCAAGGCACATCTTGAATTACTTTGGTATTCATCACAAGCTCCAACAGGAACTTAAACCTATAGAATTTTATCCAGGAAATCCTCTTGTTGACAGATTACTTAAGAATAGTGAAACTGGGGAGGGCATTGCCTTACTTTTTGTGAGAGGTCATAATGATGAATTATAGAATCGTAGTTCAGAGCTGTTCAGAGCTTGACGAGACCAGTGGGATCATGTAAGGCATGTTTTCAATTTTAAAGCCATGAAAACTTTTTTTCAAATAGGATATGTTAGTTTACAGTCGGGATGGGGATCCTGGAGACTTAGACCTCTGCAGAACACAATTTTTAAAAATACCGATCTAGTCCAGCACCTTCATTCAAGAGATCGGGGAACCAGAGCTAGAGAAGGAAAGGGCTTTGGCTGAGGGTGCAAGGTAAATCAGTGCTGGAGTCCTTGACTGTCCTTTGATTCATAGATTTTCCTGGGTTGTGTCATAGATACTTTGGTTCTTAATCAGCTCTTTTATCTGTGATCATTTGATCATCACAACCTTATCTGAACTGAAATATTTCCATTAACCTCTACCTTTATTTCATTTGGCAGAGAGGAAGAATACATCCAAATTCCATAGGATATTTGGCCTGGAATTCAGATTTTTAATAATCTTTCCAAACCATGTGAAATCAAAATCCAATACTGAGGGATGGAGGCAGGATGTAATATTAATGGCTTTTCTGTTCTTTATTCTGAAGTTCATAATTACTGAACTTAAAGAAAGAGAGAAGGCTTCACTGTGCTTATAATTAAGGGAAATTAAGACAAAAAAGGACTGAGAGTTCTGTGAGGGCAAAGATATTGCCTATTAGGTCACTACTATATTTCCAGCATTTAGTACAATACCTGACAGATAGTGTAATGGTTAATTTTGTGTCAACTTGACTAGGCTAAGATACACCCCAATAGCTAATAAAGTATTTATTATTTCTGGATATGTCTGTGTGGGTGTCTCTGGAAGAGATTTGCACTTGAATCAGTAGACTGTGTGGAAAAACATCCCCCTCACCAATGTGGGTGGGCATTATCCAATTCACTGAGGGCCTGAATAGAACAAAAAGGCAAAGGAAGGGTAAATTCACTCTCTACTTGAGCTGAGGCAATCATCTTCTCCTGCCTTCAGACATTGGCACTCTTGGTTCTTAGGCTTTTGGACTCAGGCTAGGACTTAGACCATTGGCTCCCCAATTATCAGTCCTTCAGACTCAGACTGAATTACACCACTGGCTTTTCTGGTTCTCCAATTTGCAAACAGCAGATATTGGGAATTCTTAGCCTCCATAGACATGTGAGCCAATTCCTATAGTAAATCTATGTATCTATGTATCTATATATACATCCATCCGTCCTATTGGTTCTGTTTCTTTGAAGAACCCTAACTAATATAGATAATAAGTGGTCAATGAATACTTGTTGAATGAGTGATGACAAATGGCCCTTACCTTTATGAATTCTGGAATAAACAAGCACAACACTGTGTAGTAAAAAAATCTGGCCTTGCATGATGTCAGCAAAATTGTAGAGCAGAAAGCTCCAAGCCCTTGTTCATTTAAGGAAACATCAAGAACAAAAAGCTGGCTAAATAATCTTACAGGAGCTCTGGAAAACAGTCAAAGGTCTATAGCAACCAAGTCCAATCAAGAAAAAGCCGTATTCAAAACAGTAAGAAAATTTGAGGCATTTTTCTCACCCATGCCCCCTCCCCTCCCCCAGTGCAACATGATCTTGGGCTGAAGAAGGTGGCAGCCCAGCTCCCAATTCCCTCCCTAGAACCAGAGGGAGAAGAAAAGAACTTACTTACAGCATTCTAACCTGTGTGGTATCAATTAAAAATAGATTGTTATAACTTTAGAATATTATATGCAATCCTCATGGTAACCACAGAAACAGTATCTATAGAATATACACCAAAGGAAATAAAAAGGAAATTGAGACATGTCACTACAGAAAAAAATCAGCTAAACACAAAATGGAGGAAATGAGGGACAAAAAAAAAAAAAACCTACGAGACATGCAGAAAACAAATAAAATGGCAAAGATAAGTGCTTCCCTAATAGTAAATACTTTAAATGTAAATATGTTAAACTCCCCAATCAAAAGTCAAGGGTTGGTGGAATAGATTAGAAAAACACATGATCCAACTATATGCTGTCTACAAGAGACTCACATTAGATCTAAGGACACAAATACATTGAAAACGAAAGGGTGGAAACTGATATTCCATGCAAATAGTAATCAGAGACCAGAGGTGGCTCTAGTAACATCAGACAAACTAGACTCTAAGTCAAAACCTGTTTCAAGAGACAAAGGATATTGTACACTAATGAAAGGATCAGTTAATGAAAAGGATACAACATTTATAAACATGTGTGCACCAAACATCAGAGCTTCAAAATAGATGAAGCAAACAATGACAGAATTGAATGGAGAAATAGATCGCTCTACAATAATAGTAGGGCCAACTCTCAGGAATGGATAGAACAATCAGAAAGTTGAGCATCTAAAAGCGCAGAGTTTTTTTTTTGAAGTTTGGAGCAGGATAAGGGAAGGATTTGCTCTGGTATGGACCCGGTTTTCATTACAGGGTATATTGATTATATTTTGCTGTGGAAGAATCTACCCCAAAATAAGTGACTTAAAACAATTTAGCTCAAAATTCCACAGGTTGGCTATTTGGGCAGAGCTCAGCTAGTGGTTTACCTGGTCTTACCTGGCTCGGTTTTCTCTCAAAACTGTGGTTAGCTGCTGGGTTGGCAGGCTGGCTGGGCTAAGATGATTTGCCTCAGCTGGAATGGCATGTCTGTTTCGTGGTCTCTTATCCTCCAGTAAACTAACCCAGGCTTGGTCACATGGCAACTGGGCAGGCTTCAAGACAAGAAGTGTGCGGGATCTACTAAGGCCTAGGCTCTGAACGGATACACTCTCCCTTCTGCCATATTCTATTGGCCATAGCAAGGCACAAGCCCAGCCCAGATTCAAGGGGTGTAAAAATACACTGCACCTCTTGGTGGGAGGAGCTAATGTCACACTGCAAAGGGCCTGGACAGAGGGAGGAAAGGATCATGGCCATTTTTGTAACCAACTGCAAAGAGCCACCTCAGGGCCTTAGAACATGCTGGTCTCTTTTCCTGGAACTCTCTTTTCTTCCATGGCTGGTCTTTCTCCTCTTTCAGATCATAGCTTAATTATTACCTTTTCTGAGAGGGCTTCCTACCAGTCTGTCCCATTAATACTTATTTCACTTTGTAATTATATAATTTGTGTGTTTATTGATTTCTCTCAATTGCACCACTAGAACAAGAGCTCCATAAAGTCAGGGAATAAATTGTTTTCCCATTGTATCAATAGTATTTAGCCTAGTGCCTGGCACATAGCAGGTCCTCGATAAATATATGGCCAATGAATGAACTGAGTGAAAGAGGAAGATGATATAATTTATTTAATTGAGGAAAAGATTGAGCATTTCATTAGAGGGTAGAAGGACTGGCCTGGCCATTGTGACAAGAAGAACACAGACAAGAATCAAAGGAGATGAGTAAAAAGGCCCAGTGAGCTCTGACAACCTGCATGATGTCCTTAAAGGGGTCCTGATAAAGTGCTCTGTCCCTAAGATGGTCCTTCATACCTGAGGTTAAAGCATCTGGGGGCTTGAAAGAAGTTTGAAACTTAAGATGACTTATTTCCAACCAAGAATCAGGGCAGTGGTTTGCCAAAGGATCATTTTTTTTTTGATTCATGATTGTGTTAAAACAAGAGCACTAGACACATAATAGAAAATTTTTATGTTTAACAAATCACTATCACCAGAGGAATAAAATTATAAGAAATGAGGATGTTTTTAAAGAAAAGGTGCATATATGTTTGCCATGCTTCAAGGCCACCAGGAGCCTGAAATTTCAGTATCGGAATACCAATCCTTTAAGTTCCAAGGCTTTTGGCATTCAAGCCACTGCAAATCTACAATTTTTCTGAGGACCAGTCCTGTTCCCAGCCCTGCTTTGCTGGACTCTAGGGAAATGGTTCTTACTAGGCTGATCTTTCTCCCCAAGGATTTTGACAATATCTACACATATTTTTTGGTTGTTACAATTGGGGGAATGCTATTAGCATATAGTAAAGTAGAGGCCAGAGGTACGCTTAGACAACCTACAATGCACAGGACACCACCTACAGCAAGAATTGCCAGCCCCTTTAGTGTAGCATTATTTACAAATAGCCAAGCCATGGAAACAACCTAAGTGTCCATCAATAGATCAATAGATGAACAAATGGATAAAGACAATGTGATATATATATATATATATTATATATATATATATAATATATATATATATAATTCAGCCATAAAAAAGGAAGAAAATCTTGCCAATTGCAGCAACATGGATGCACCTTGAGGACCTTAAGCTAAGTGAAATAAGTCAGACAAATACTATATGATCTCATTTACATGTGGAATCTAAGAAAACCAAACTCATAGAAACAGAGATCAGATTTGTGGTTTCCAGAAGTGGGGTAGGGTTAGGAGTGGGAAGTGGAGAAATTGGTCAAAATTTACAAACTTCCAGTTGTAAGATTAATAAGTTTCAGGGGATGTAATGTACAGCATGGTGATTGTAGTTAACAATACCGTATTGTCTCTTTGAAAGTTGCTATGAGAGTAGATCTTAAAAGTTTTCATCATAAGGAAAAAGATTTTGGAACTATGTGCAGTGATGGATGTTAACTAAACTTCTCATGATTATTTCACAATATATATGCAATCAAGTTATTCTGTTGTACACCTTGTAAATGAATACAAGGTTATATGCCAATTATACCTCAATAAAACTGGATTACAAAACTAAAAACAAACAAACAAAAAGTTAGCTGGCCCCAGATGTCAGTGGTGCTAAAGTTAGGAAACCCTGCTGTTGAGGAAAAGCAGCCACTTTGGAAAATAGTCTGGCTCCTCACAAAGTTCAACATATAGCTGCCATATGATCTATCAGTTCCACTTGTCATATACACAAAAGATCCGAAAACATATAGCCACACAACTTGTATACAAAAGTTTTACAACAGCATTATTCCTAACAGAAGAATGGAAGCAACGTAAATGCCCATCAGCTGATGGATGGATAATCAAAATGTGGTATATGCCACAGTAGATTATTATTTGACCATAAAAAGGAATGAAGTACCCATATATGCTACAGTATGGATGAATATAGAAAACATTATGCTAGTGAAGGAAGTCAGTCAGAAAAGACCGTATTTTGTATGGTGACATTATATGTATGAAATTTCCAATATGGACAAATATTAGAATCACAAAGCAGACTAGTGGTTGCCAGGGCATAGGTGGAAAGGGAAATGGGGAATGACTGCTAATAGGTAAAGGGTTTGTTTTGAGGGGTGGTGGAAATGCCCTAAAGTTACTGATGATTGTTTCACAATTTGGTAATGTGCTAAAATAAAAAACCCACTGAAATGTACACGTTAAATGGGTGAATTTTGTGGAATATCCACCGCATCTCAATAAAGCTGTTATAAAGTAGTGATAGACAATATTGTTTTTAAAAAACTAGAAAAAAAGCACAACTCAGAATGCAGAGTTGATATTGTTGCATTCCCACTTTCTGTGGGAAGAAATTTAACACAGACTACAACATTGGTGTAGAAAATTCACCACTGACAGTTTGGGTCCAAATTCTAGCATAGATTGCAGAATGGAAAAAACAAAAGTGGGCAGATTTACCTCAGATTAAGAGAAATGTTCATGTCGAGTCAGGAACAAAAAGTTCAATGTCAGAAGTGCAAGCAAACAGCTGAAGACAGGAAAATTATAATGTGTGTGATGACTTGAAAAATGGTGAAAACATCTCATCACCATTCCATTTGTAAATTTTATGGTATCTTTCATTATTATCCCGAAGTTATGAAATATACTAAAAAAAGGGGATGTCTTCTGAAGCCAACTCCAACTTTGTCCCAGAGCTGGCCGATGTTTCTTATTAGGGTATGCATTCTCATTAGGGTACAAACTGGAATAGGGAAGACGTTATCTTGTTTAATGCCTAGATTCATTCACTTTGAATGAGAAAAGGAAGGACTTGGCATTCTAGACTTTACACTCACTAGAGAATGAGCTCTTCAAGTGGAAGATGAATGTTCTAAGCATTCATATTAAGGCCTTAAAAGTGTTTGTATATATGATTATGGAAATAGAGAAGAAGTTCAAAACTTTTCTAAAGGTGTAGGAATCAGTTTGAAACTCTTGAAAGATGAGATGATGTTCTCAACTGCACTGCCTCTGTTTTGTTGAACATCTTTCTAAAACTGAGTCATATACTTATTAATTTAAAAACAACTTGGGAAACAATCACTAAAGTCACATTTCAATGTTTGAGAAGCAGTAGAGGAGGCATTCCAGATCCACTGGTCTCAGAATGAAACCGACCTGGGTTCTCTACTGGCTCTGGCCATAACTAGCTGTGTGTCCTGGGAAAGCTTTCTTCAGGTCCCTGAGCTTCTGTTTCTGCATTTTTAATGGGGTAATAATAGGACTAATGGGGTAGTTGTGAGATTAAATGAGTTAGTGCACGGACGGTGTCACAAACCTAACACTTGCTCGGTAAGATGGAGCTGTGATGATCACGATCCTGGGGCTCTTTGGAGCCAGGCTACATCTCTTTGCCAGCCAGAGGGCTATTTGGAGGACTGTGGTGCTGGGATGGTGCCCAGCAGTCTACAAAAGCAACTTTTCAATCTCCCTCAAAGCTCCCTGGCACGTTGAAACTGCCGCCCCCTGGGTCTTCCCCTTCCAAGCGCCCACATCTTGTTCACTGCTGGCACAACCGTTTTAAACTCCTACACAACCTATTTTAATCAAAAGAACCAAAACATTTCACTTTCAAATTTCTCTTTCTCACATTCCCTTTCCTCCTGTCCTTATCCATCAACTTCCCCCCACCAATATACACTCCTCTCTGTCTTAGACAGTCCCAGCATGACAGAACTGGGGCTGCCAGAGCCTCGGGCTTTCCCTGTAAAAAGTTGTAAGGAAGCAATTTTCACTCTTGAACTTGACATTTCACCTTTCTCCCTTTGCCTCCAATCATGTGGTTTCCGACACTGAGAGTCAGTCCCTTTCTCTCTCTCTCTCTCTCTCCCCTCTCTTCCAGGTCAGTATAGATGCTGACCTGGAAATTAGAAGACTTGGGTTGTTTCAGCTTAATGTAAAGAAATAAGTACCTACTGAGTACCTACATTTTGGGCTTTGATTCTTTTGTCTATAAAATGAGGGACTGTAAACAATCTCTAGGAAGACCTCAGGCTCTCTGAGGCAAACAAGTTCTGTGTGTGTGTGTGTGTGTGTGTGTGTGTGTTTGTGTGTGTGAGATATTCACTCACCAAAGATAATGATAAGTAGAAGTCAAGTATTTGAACTGATAAATATCTGCCCTTTCTAAATATTCTCCTAAAACAAAACAAAACAAAACAAAACAAAATATGGGGAAATACCTTCTTAAAGGACTTTTAAGATTCCCTGGGTGGGGATTCCCAAAACAAGATTTCTAGACAGGAAAACACTGCAGCCATAGTAGAGAATTACCAGTTGGAAAAGGAGAGGAAACCAAAGCGGTCTTTGGCACTGCTTTCTGGGGTTATGGGGACCAAGCAACGCTGATGGAAATAATTAGTGACATCTGTAGGCTTGGAACAAATACACCGATAATATAGAACATGTCTGCTCTTCAAATTTGTCACAGCACTCACTATTTCACTTTTGTAGAGGACACTGTGACAGTATGGTGTCAGTAGACCATGGTTCCCAGCAGGCCTTAATGAGATTCGTTGTATTCAGGCAATACCTGTGCTGGGGAAGGAACAGAAAGAAATGGAACTGGAAGCAAAATGCTAATATCAGGTGACCTCCTCGACATTTTGTCTGTTCTTGATACAAATTACTACAGTAATTTATTCATAGAAACCAGGTAAAGAGTCACAACAACAAATGTCAAAGAGAAGAGTGACAATGGGGCACTGCACATCTGTCCCCAGGCAGGACCAGAATTCCCTTACCTGACTTCCAAGAGACTTTGAAGGGTTTGATGGTTTTCTTCTTAAAAACTCCAAATCAGAGGCTGTCCTCTTTTGCTCTGCTCATGTCTGTCTGTCTTAGTTGGCCTGTCTCCCTCCTTCCTTGTCTCCCTCCCTCCCTTTGCTCAGGTCTACATCGCCTGCACCTGGATTTCCAATGTGTACGTAACTTGCAGGCAGCCCTGCACATTATCCAGGCCCCCTTATTCTTCTTACCGTTGGGAGAGGGGAGAGATGGGGCAGGGGGCGTGCTCAGACAGATTTTCTTTGCAGTTTATCGCAGCTGTCCATGTGGCTTCAGCTGACTACTGGAAACTGTCTTCTGTGTGTGACACCCCGCAAAACAACTGAGGGCCGGCAACAGAGAGTCATTCACTGGTCTCTGTGGGCTTTGAAAGCATGCAGAAAAAATACCACGATGCAAGGTCAAATCCATGGCTGGGAATGTTAAGGGAGTCTGAAGCAGGAGCAGCACCACGGCTGGAGTACAGATTCGGTCTGGAGTTTGTCTCTGCCATCAACAGGAGAGAAAGACTGTCAACTACTTTTCTGCCTGGCAAGGAGTCTAGAAATGCATATAAAAATATGCCAGTGGTTTTTAAAGAAGATTTTGATTTCTTCTTGCTCTCCCAAGAATACAGAGCAGTGCCAAAATGAGAATTTCCACTTAGCAGAAGACCCTTATAATGGGCTTTTATTCAAATGTCTTGTTTTATGTGGTTCCTTCAGTTCCCAGTGTCTTTGCCCACGGAAATGGGATAGATTAGAGGCACGAATGGTTGCGTAACTGCCAGGTGACCTCCTCCTTGGTATTTTGTATGTTACTGTTTTCACATTAGGGTTCATTTTATTTATTTAGTTATTTAGTTATTTAGTTATTTAGTTATTTAGTTAGTTGTTGAGTTATTGAGTTATACTCAGTTTACAATGTTGTGTCAATTTGTATGTTACTGTTCTGACGAGTGACTCTTCCTCTGCTAGTGATTGTTAACAAAGAAACCTTTCCGAGATCCCCAGCGTGCTTACTTGGGCTCTGCTTATCTCCACCTCTCTCTGCACTTTTCCCCAATGGCTATTTTGCTTTCATAGAGCTGCTCTGTGATTGTTGGTGGGAATGTAAAATGGGGCAGCGGCTATGGAAAACAGTATGAAGGTTCCTCAAAAAATTAAAATTAGAAATCTCATATTGATGCAGGAAAAACGGACGTGGGGTGTGAGGAGGGCCGTGTCCCAGGTTTCGGTTGAGCTCCTGGGACGTGCCCTACCAAGGGTGGGTCCTTGGCTTCCCGCAGGAAAGAATTCAAGTGTAAGCCACCATTGAGTGAAGATAGATTTATTTAGAGATACATTCAAAGGCAAGAGAAAGGCCACAGGGTGTGAGGGTTGGGTGTTCAGATTAGAGTAAAAATAGGTACACACTCCACAGACAGAGGGGGAGGAGGGGGGCGCCGGCAGCAACGGTGGCGCCGTGTTGCCAGTTTTCCTGGGCTCAGTGGCTTCATATGCTAATAGGGACCTGTCTGGGTAGCCTGGGGAAGGGGCTGGGATTCCCAGGAAGTTTGCCATTTCCCACTCTTTGACATTTGGGGCTAGCTTTGGGACTGTCATAGCACCTGTGGGCACATTATTCACCATGTGAATACGTCACAGTGAGCATATAATACAGCTCCAGGAAGTCAGATCTCCCACCATCTAGAGCCTCAAGGCCTACTGGGGGCTGAATCTTTTGCCATCCTGGTGGTAGCTGTTGTGTTGTTCCTTGAATGGCTGTGCCCTGCCCCCTTCCTGTCTCATTCCCCCCTCAGAGATGTTACTCCCATAATCTTATGGGGGCGCAGAGGGGCGACGGTCCGTCTTCTGAAACTACTTCCAGGCTGAGTAGGGGCGTTGACCCTGCCTATTAGGGAGTAAAAAAGTTCTGAATGTCTAGTCTGGGGGCCCCAGGGGCAGGACAGCCTTTTGTTTTTGCATCCGAGGGCTGAGGGTGCGGGCTGGAATCCTCGCACAGCCAGCATCTGATGGGGGGCTGCTGTAACCCCCTGTTTCCATTGACTTCTGATGAATTTTCTTAAAGATGAGACACCTTTGTAACAACAGTTTGACAGTCTGTAACGACAAAAAGACTTAAAGGGCATGGTTAAACATCTGTAATTGATAAAGAGACTTGTTTGTAGTGACTAGAATCATGACTGATTATATTTAACTTAACATATTAAATAATGTTAGTTAACTCAATATCTAAGATGCCTCAGGTTTGTTTTAAAGCATCTCAAAGTTAGCTGGAGCTACAAAGAACTTTCAGAACTTGCTAAATGTTTAAAATCCTGATTGTGCATGAATTTTTTTGTTTTTGTTTTTGTGTTTTTTAGGAAACTCTTTTACTGAAAACATACATCTTATTTTCCCGCTGTATCTTGAAATACTTATTTTAGGAGATTTAATTACATATAATTTTAACCCTTAAAAACTTTAAATCTCTGGCAAAAACCAAGAAGCAAGCAGCTGTGAATTGGTTGTCATATCACCGTTTCTTGACTGGAAACTTATGTTTTAGTTTTTTTCTCCTAAGGCAAAGGTAGATAACCTTAGACCTGCCCAGCAATTAATGTTTTAAAATTTTATAAATGACACAGACAGCCAGTGAACTTTTAAACTTCGTTTCAAGTTTTAAGTACCAAAATTTGGAGGCAGTTTTAGATAGATATTTCCAAAATAAAACTCCTATGAAATTTACCCCAAATCTCTTATTTGTTTACTTTTTGAAAATTGTTTTACATTGAGTTACTTTTTTTTGTTGACAAATTTGTAACAGATAAAATAAAGTCTTGTTTGCCCTCTAGTAGGCCCAAGCACAACAGAAGTATTATACTTAACGTTGATGTCTCTAAAGACATGTTTATATTAATTAAACCAACAAGCTTAAGTGAGCTTTAATACCAATACCCGTACTGAACACTTTTTAGATAACGTGAACCTGAAATTTGTTTTGGCCAATTTTCTCTATGTTTGAGTATTTATATAAGTACCTAATTTCCTGTAAGCCAATTAAAGAGCTCTTTTACCGTTTAATTTTGCCAATACCGTACATCTGTGACATATAAACCAGACACCTTAGAGTTTTCATTTTAAAGTTTTAGTCATGAATGAGATATAACTAAGCAAAACCCATTAGCTACAAGAAGTTGGATTTAAACTGGGTTTTTGGCAGATAGAACAAATCAAAGTTGTCCATCTAGATGGCTAGGCCTTTGTACGAATATTTATGAAAAGGAGACAAAATTTTTAGTTGTCCTTAACAAATTAAGTTTCAAATTATTCCCACCCCCCCCTTTTTTTTTTTGAGATTTATATTTTTTTAAAAAGATGGTGAGAGAGTTCCCTGAGAAGACAAGGTAGAATATTTGTATCTCAAAAGCACAGGAAGTCAAGTTTCTCCTAGAAAGACTGTTTTTTTTAACACCAGAAAAAAAAATATTTTCTCAATACTTTTCTCTTAAGATTGTCTTGTCTCTTAAGGATTGGTAGGCTTTGTATCATTTTTGGAGCCACACCTCTGGTCCTGTAAATTCTAGATTTGTAAAGCATTTAGCTTAGGGGAGACTTTTTCAAAATATTTTTATTAGGCTCCGAATATCAGCTATGGTCAGTTTAGTCCAACTGATGGCCTCCCATTTGGCCATCTATTTATGAACACTTTTGAGGAGCCTTCCTGGGTTTGAGAAGTTTTTTAATTAAGGTTCTTGGTTTGGCCCTTGATCTGAAGAGGCTTGCCTACAGCCTCACGTGGTCCCGTTTCTGATGATAACCTGACAACAGTAGCTCTGTCAGGGACCTCAGTTTCCCAGACAGCAGGGTTCACTTGAGAAACAATATGGGGTACAGATAGACCTCTTCTGGCTTGGGACTGAGGCAGGCTCCCAAAGCCAAGAGTTGACATTTTTTTTGGTGCGTGTCTTTCATGTAAGGGTCTCTGAATTGGAATTTACTGAGCAAGTAGGTCCCTTTCCAACAAGGGGATGGAGCACTCAGCCACCAGCAAAAACTGACATGTAAAAGTAAATTTTTTAGTAAGCACTTGATTTGGGGCCTTCTATTGACCCCCGTTAGTACACAGGCTTGGGAGGACAAGGGTCCAGGGAAATCCGTCAGCACGGAGTAGGCGGCTCCTGTATCTAATAAGGAGACAACTTTTTTACCTGCCATGTCAAGGGTTACCCGAGGCTCCTCTGGAGAAATGACCAGGTGGTCTGTGGGAGCCAGGGAGGGTCCTGGGCCCCATCAGTCTTCAGTCTTCTCACCCATCATTGGTTTGGGAGCCTCAAGCCCCCTTCGGGACTGGGGGCAGTTCCACTTCCAGTGGCCTTTTTGTTTGCATATGGGGCAGGGTCCTGATGGACTTTCCCCATACATGGGGCATTTGTTTTTCAGTGGCCCTCCTGGCTGCACTTAACATGGGTTCCTTTTTGGTGAGACAGTGGCTCTGATCCAGGCATCCTAGATCCTGTCCTCACTGTGGGTCTCTGTGGAGGGTAACCCCCAGGTGGTGCAGGGATGAAGGCTGCCGCTAAGAATTGTGCCTTTCACTGTTGTCCCTGGATCCTTTTTGCCTCTTCAACCCTGTCTCTATCGTTAAATACTTTAAATGCCAGCTCCATGAGCCAATTCCTGGGGGTCTGGGGTCCCCAGCTGCCCAGAAGGGGCCTTAGGGGTAGATGATTGGGAAGACTATCCCCTCCTCAGAGTCGGAGGAGGTAAAAGTTCCTGGTTGTGGACCCTGGGGAGGTGGACCCATAAAGAGTCATCTGAAACATTGAGCTCCTGTTGGGGGAGCTGCTTTGAAGGGGCGTGAGCCAGGCATATCGGACAGGAGTGCCTCAGATCTGGGTCTTGGGATTGGGCCAGAAACATTTGGATGTATAGGACTTCCCCCTGTTTACCTCCTCTTTTACAAAATAGGTCTAGCTGTAAGATGGTCTTATAATTTAATGACCCGTTTTTTGGCCAGAACTCTTGTTCCCCTAGTTTGTATTGGGGCCATGCAGTATTACAAAGGAAAATTAACTCCTTTTTCCTCAAACTATGCTGTTTAAACTTTTCCCAGTTTATTAATATGTATCATAGCGGGGAGTCCTTTGGGATACTTGTAGTTGTCCCCATTTTGGTTAGGATGTCCTGTCCGTGAGCCTGAGGTGGCTCCTTTGGACTAGTGAAGGAGAGGAACAAGGGCCAGCGGGAGAAAACGTGACTAGACTCCCAGGGTCTAAATCCTTTAGAGGGAAGGAGCAGACCTAGGTCCTGAGACAGCTAAGCCGATTACCTTTTGTGAAAGAGAAACAAATTGTGTCCAAAGGTGGGAATCTAGAACAAAAAGGGAATGCTGTAGCCACAGCGCTTCCTGGACCAGAGATCCATAGGCCCCTAAGGGAGTGCCCGCTTGCGACTCCCACTCAGAGGTATAACGAAACCATGACCCCAGGAGGGGTGCAAAAACTGTGACGGGTGAAGGGAGTGCCCGCCCGCGCCTCCAGGGGTACTAAAACCTGCAACCCCACCGAGGGGTGCGAAAACCTGCGACCCCGCGAAGGGGTGCTAGAAACCTCGGTCCGCAAGGGGAGTGCCCGCCCGCGACTCCCGCCTTCGGATGCAATGAGGCCCTGCACCGCGAGGACGCTCGGGGAGGGCTGGGCCGCAAATTTTTAAAGGGGAGCTCCCGGAGTCCCCTAATTTGGGCCCCCTTTCGCAGTTCCGGCCTCCTGGAACTGGACCAAGATCGTGTAGAGAAGAGGAATTGGGCTCAAGGAACCACAGAGGGGAGTCCGAAGAGAGAGCGATAGAGGAGAGAATGAGAAAAGGTGGAGGGGAGAAGAGCCGTGGGCTCGGTGGGCTCCTTCACGGCTAGAGAGCTGGTCTCTGCCAGATCCCGCAGGCAGCGTCAGCTGCCACCTAAGGGCTACTTGGATCTGCACGGCGCGGGAGAAACCCCCTGCCACCCTCCGAAGAGAGGGGAGCCGTAGCCCAATAGGCAGATCGAGATTATGCCCTTTGAGCCCCATGTCTTTCTGTAAATGCCCCGTGTTGGGGCCAGAGAGATGATGCAGGAAAAACAGATGTGGGGCGTGAGGAGGGCCGTGTCCCAGGCTTCGGTTGAGCCCCTGGGACGTGCCCCGCCAAGGGTGGGTCCTTGGCTTCGCGCAGGAAAGAATTCAGGTGCGAGCCACCATTGAGTAAAGGTAGATTTACTTAGAGATACATCCAAAGGCAAGAGAAAGGCCACGAGGTGTGGGGGTTGGGTGTTCAGATTAGAATAAAAGTAGATACACACTCCATAGACAGAGGGGGAGGAGGGGGGCGGCAGCGGCGCCGTGTTGCCAGTTTTCCTGGGCTCAGTGGCTTCATATGCTAATAGGGACCTGTCTGGGTAGCCTGGGAAGGGACTGGGATTCCCAGGAAGTTTGCCATTTCCCACTCTTTGACCTTTGGGGCTAGCCTTGGGACTGTCATAGCGCCTGTGGGCACATTATTCACCATGTGAATACGTTACATTGAGCATATTATACAGCTCCAAGAAGTCAAATCTCCCACCATCTAGAGCCTCAAGGCCTACTGGGGGCTGAATCTTTCACCATGCTGGTGTTAAGTGTTGTGTTGTTCCTTGAATGCCTGTGCCCTGCCCCCTTCCTGTCTCAATATGATCCAGCAATCCCTCTTCTGGGTGTATGTCCAAAAGAACTGAATGTAGGACCTCAAAGAGATATTTGTACTACCATGTTTATGGCAACATTGTTCACAACAGCCAAGAAGTGAAGTAATTCTAATGTCCATCGATGGATGGATAAACAAAAATGTGGTATTGGCATAAAATAGAATATTATTCAGACTTAAAAATAAGGAAATCCTGTGACATACTGCAATATAGATGAAGCTTGAGGACAACATGCTAACTGAAATAAGCCAGTCACAAAAAAGACAAATACTGTGTGATCCCACTTGTATGAGGTATATAAAGTAGTCAGACTAATAAAGACAGAAAGTAGAATGATGGTTTCCAGGGGGTTGAGGGAGGGGAAATGGGGGAGTTGGGTAATGGGTGTAGAGTTTCAGTTTTGCAAGATGAAAAAACTCTGGAGAACTGTTGCACAACATTATAAATATATTTAACAGTATACAACCACATACTTCCAAAAGTTGATGGTCGATTTTAGGTTATATGGTTTTTACCACAATTACAATTTTTAAAACTATTAAAAATAAAAAGAGAGTTGCTCTATGAAGTTTATGTTTTTGTCTGGGCCTTAGTGCTTGTTTGTTTTCAAAGGCCCCCAGAGTGTGCTGTCATCCTGTTAGCAAAAACAGTGGAAGATGAGCTCTTCCTGATGTGTTGACTGTGTGGATGGTGGGGGTAGCCCCTTAGGGTATTTGAAAGCTGTCCCTCTGTCCCTGGGTCAAGTGTGGCCTGGCAGACAGCTCCTCCACATGCCTTCTGAAGACCTGGCTTTCAGAAAAATCAGGCAAAAGGTGTGCCCAGAAATTCCCCTAAATCTGGCCAGGCTGTTCTCATTTCCACCAGTGGCAAATGACACCACGAATAGCATCGGGGATTACAAAATTAGGGCTCCGTTTCCCTATTCTCAGCCATAGTGAGCCAAAGCATCTCTGCACACTACTTTCCTCACCTTTTTGCTCTGTGTTTTGCTCTAGAAGAAGATGTTTATGATGTTTCTGCTTTTCAATAATTTGCCTGAAAGAGGCCTGGGTCCACATCTCAGGGAGAATGTGGTAAAAAAAATGCTCAACACAAATCAAGGCTTTGTGTTTTTTCTCACCATGATAATTAGTTCCTTAAAATGATTTGAGATAATTTCACTCCTTCACTCCAACGCCTCTTGCACCTCAATTTAGGAAATCAGAAATTGCTTCTCTCTCTGCTGCTTCCTCTCCTTTTCTTCAATATCCCCCCTTTCCCTTTTTAAACTTGCTTTTCTCTTTTCTTTTTATCTCCCCACATATTTTTTCTTTGTCCATTTTTCTTTTTTCTTTTGGTTTATCTCTTTTCACGCTTTCTCTTTCCTTTTTTCAATTATCTCTCCTTTTCTTTCCTCTGTCTCTCCTTCTATCATCTCCACTGCCCTCTCATCCTCTCCCCTGCCCATCCTCATCTCCTCTTTCAAGCCCTTCCCTCTCTTTTCCTCTCTCCTCTTCTCTCCCTTAAATTTAGGAAGCTTAAAGGAACCTTGGATAGGAGGCAGATGACCACTGAACTAGCATGCATTGTACCCACTGGAGGGAGGTGGGCTGCCCAGGGGGTGTGCTTTCTTCTTAGAGGCAAGAGGCACAAATAATTTGTCCTTTACTTTCAAGGGGATATCCTGGCATGCCGCAAACCACTGGACATCTAAAAATTTCACCGAAGTTCCATGTTCTCTGAGTCTTCATTGTGTTTTTCTCTTACCCTCTGTATGTACAGGTGTCTTACCAAGGCTCCCGCTGCTCTTGCTAATTCTTGCTTATCTGATTCAAATAACAGGATGTCATCACTATAGTAGACCAAGGTGATGTTGTGAGAAATGTCCATTTCCCTTCAGAGTGTATTAAGACAGAGGACTGGAAAGTGAATATAGCCTTGGGGCAAAATCACAAATTCATTCTATTGCCTTGTCAGTTTCATGTGAATTTGATCCGTCTCTGGTAATCTTTCCTGATAGGATGGGAAAGAACCTACTTTCCAGATCTCAGTGACCACACACCATGAACCGGAGGCTGTGTTAAGTTACTCCAGAAAAGATGCTATACTTGGCACAGCAGCTACAGCTAGGCCTACTACCTGGATAAGTTTGCAGTAGTCTACTGTCATCCTTCAGAATCTGTCTGGCTTTTGTAGTGTCCAGCTTGGCGAATTAAAAGGGGGTTTGACAAGAACAACCACCTGTACATAATTTAGGCGTCCAACAGTGCCACTGATCTCTGTCATTCATCCAGAGAATTTTAATTTGCCATACTTCTGGGGATGAGAAGGCAGTTTCAGTAGTGCATGTTGTCTTATAAGACAGAAGCCTCTTCACTGTCTACAAGCAAGAGGCGGGGTACTAGCTTCTCACAGGGAGGAGTGAACTACTTTTGCAGGTCCAGAGGGCCCAGATGAATCTGGGGAGCCAAGATTTTTGAGTGCATCACCCCAGATTCACTAGCACAAGTCTTAGGGTCCCACTCCTTCATAATCAGGGCCCCAATCTCAGCACCCCAGACCTGCTGGGAACAAGGATTCAACCTTCTCTGGAGACCTGCTACTCTTATAATTAGTCTTGAGTCTGATATTTAGCTGATTTTCACATTGGAAGAAGCAAAACACAAAGTCTTAGGCAGCTTAATGTGAGTTAATTTGATTGCAACATCTCTCTCCCTAGTACCAGGATTCAGAATAACATGAAAATGCTGAATTGAAGACTGATGGAAAGGACACTCAGAGAAAGAATGAGGATAAAGAAAGAGGAAGCAAGATGAGAGGATGGTGGACAGAAAGTCCACAGAAGAAAACTTTACAAACTTGGCAATTTTGGATTCTGTTGCAGTGTTAGAGTCCATCTGCATCTGTGTGCTAGCGAGCTAAGCTGTCACTGAACTCCAGCCTTGATGGGTGAAGAAACACCAATCTGCAGCCCTGTCGGGGGCCCAGTGGGAGATGAAGCTTTGTTTGCTGAAACAATCTGGTACAACGGGACTCATATACCTTCCCTACTA
The DNA here is from genome assembly GCF_048564905.1 of Vicugna pacos. NCBI lineage: Eukaryota > Metazoa > Chordata > Mammalia > Artiodactyla > Camelidae > Vicugna > Vicugna pacos. Next base: position 93,065,829 of record NC_133023.1, on the reverse strand, counting down.
GGATCCTTGGCCTGAAGATCTGCGGGAGTTGTAAGTACAGTAAGTTATCCCTGACTCTTAGTGTCATCATAAGGAGTCATTTACCTCGGGTTGCATTTTTTTTTCATTTTCATAAATGAATAATTGTTGTAAAACTCTGAAGAAAGCAAGTCTGAGCACTATTGTGGACAAGTGAGTACCTTGAAATACTTTCTTGAAACTACGCATCAGAAAGAAAACAGACCAGGTGGTAGGTTTCTCACTAGATTACAGAAAAGGCTGGGAGACCACCATGAGTTTTAAGATCAAGTGATCAAGTGGCCTTCTTGTCTGACCTCTTATAGGCAGCAGAAAGGATGTGTTTATGTCCTGGTTTATTATTCTAATCAAGAAGAACATAATATACCCACTTAACCATTTGTGATGTCCAGCCTATTTTGCAGCCTTCTCCTGGACCACTACAACAATCTCCTAATTGATCTTCCTGTCATCAGTCTCATCCCCTTTGAATCTTTTCTCCCAATTGCCCCAGATAAATGTTTCTATACCACAAACTTGCTAACATCACTCCCATCCTTAAATCCCCATTATCTATAGGCTGTTTTACCAGGATCTCTATGTTTTGACCTCTCCCAAGATCTGAGAGTGCTATGCCAAGCCACAGTGGAGGCTAAGGCCAAAGGAAAAATATGTACCCTGATATATATGTTGTCATGTCTGTTTTACTGCTTAATTACAAAGCAGGGCTTTGTAACAATATCTTCTCCACATGTGATTTCTTCCAGAATATTAAAGTACTTAAGAAATGTTTTAAAATTGAAAAGCAGATGTATTAAAACCCACATTAGTTTAAGTTTAAATATTTTATTTGCACCCAAAACAGAATTTGTCTTCATTTTTTTCCTCCTGGATTTAATGGAAGCAAACTCATTGATAATATCTTCATTAAAGTCATTAGTCAGTTTTAAAAATGCATAAAACCCCAGGCTCCCGAATGGCTCAGCGCAGTGCTGGCTGGGTCCATGACTTAAACCACCAGTCTCAAACATCATAAGGGCTCTGTAAATGCGAGCAGAACATTCGACAACATATACTCCTGAGCAATCCTAGTGCCGTCCCTTTGGGTGGTAGCCTCTCTTTTCCTAGAAAAATATCCTGTTTGTTGTTGATTGTCAGCCAGAAGGTGATCTTCACTTCCTTCTCCAGAAGGCGCCTCACAACACGGCAGCTGTCTTCTTCCAGATCAGCAAGGGAGAGCATCTCTCTTAGCAAGACAGGCATTAGGATCTTATGTATGGGAATCAGAAATCACGTATCCATAATCACACATGTTTTGTCACCTTTGCTGTATTCTGTCAGCTAGAAGCAGTCACAGATCCTGCCAACACTGGAGGGGAGGGGACCACACAATGCGGTGAACACCAGAAGGTGGGGCTCACAGGAGGCACAGCATCTCACCATCTAGACCTAGAGCCACCTGGAGCTGTGCATTATGGCAGTCCTTTACTGAGTGCTCAGTAAGTATTTGCTGGCTGAAAGCATAAATAAACCAGCATTAGACCAGCTTCGGAACAAAATTAATTGGAGTGTTGTGTTATAGAAAGTTTTAACATGGGAATCCGGAGTTTCATCAGTCTGGGTCTCAGTTTCCTTACCTGTAAAATGAGTGGCATAACCTGGCTGATCACTAAGGTGCTTTTTTGTCTATAAATTCTGAAATTCTAGACCGTCTGTTTCTTTGTCTCTTCATCCATCCCTAACTTTTCACGACATAATAATAGCTAATGCTCATATAGCATCTACTTGTGCCAGATATTGTTCTAAATGATGTATGTGTTCCAGATTCTCACAACACCATTTTGGGGTAGGTCCTTTTATTTTCTCCATTATCTGAATGAGACAGCTAAGATTCAGAGTTAAGTAACATCAGTCTGGCCCTAGACTGTATGCAGTGACCCAGATGCAGCACTGCCTTTCTGAAAGAGAGAGACAGAAGAGGGGGTCAAGGAGAGAAAAGTAATTTTCAGGGCTTGGCTGGTTATGATACAGGAAAAACTGTGGGGCAAGAGGATTGCCATTCCCCGGGTCTCACTTGAGTCTCTGGGGCACGCCCCACCAAATATGGGTCCTTGGCTTCGGGCAGGAAAGAATTCAAGAGAGAGCTACAGCTGAGTAAAGGTAGATTTATTCAGAGATACATACTCCATAGATTGCAGGCTGTCTCAGAAGGCAAGAGAAAGGCCTTGAGGTGTGGGGTTTGGGTGCTCAGTTTAAAGTGAAAGTAGATACACACTCCATAGAGTGGGGGCTGGCTCACTCAGAAGGGAGAACGGCCACGAGGCTGGGTGCTGCTAGTTTTTACGGGCTCAGTAACCTCATATACTAACAAGTAGGAAGATTATTCCAGCTACTTTGGGGATGAATTGAGCCATCACCCACCCTTTGACCTTTTCTGGTCAGCCTCAAAACCGTTCTGGCACCTGTGGGAGGACCATTTAGCAAATATTTTATTTCAATGAGTGTATATGGAAGCTCAAGGTCTACTGGGAGTTGAGTCTTTCACCATCTTGGTGCTAATTGCTGTGTCATTTTTTTTAATGGTTATCCCTGCCCCCTTCCCTCCTGTCTCAGATTTAGGATTTCCTTTTCAAGGTTCCAACTTGAGGTTTAAGCATCATGAGTCTAGGGAAAGGAAGACTAGACAATGATGGCAGCGCTTTCTTAAACCTGGCATCTCCCCAGAGCATGAAAGGCCTAGAGGTGGAACCAAAGTTCAGCTCAGGCAGCAAGGAGCAGTGGGAGAGCGAGTACTGAAAAGCTCCAACGGGCAGTTAGGAGACTCAATGCTGAATCCCCCCTCCTTCTCCTGCCTCAGGCAGTGACTGGCAGGCGCCAGCTCCCTTCATCCATTCTTTGTCTGCCTTGTCTGGACAATGCCCCTTCCGTGTTTGGAATTTCTAAGTAGAAAGTCAAGTAGGTAGGGGCCAGGCTGGTATGGATGGTGTGAGGGAGTTGGGTGAGAAAGGCAGTGAAGCAGAACATACCCAAGAGTGACAGTTTCTTAGTTATTAAATTATCAAGCCCCGGACAGAACTGACTGAGTCAAAGTAAATCCTTATGAGGCCTGAACTGGACTGGCTTAGTTCTGACACTTTGCTCTTTAAGTCAGTCTTTGATTTCTCTAACAGGTATAATCCTATCTCAGAGAGCAAGGTGTATTCTGACGTTTTATTACTTTCCTGTGAAAGGGTGGTTTCTGATGCAGGGGAAGATCTCAGGCTCAGTCAGGCCTCGTGCTCTCTCACCCTCTTTCTACCTAAATTAAATAGAAAGTCAGAATCACGGCCAGCTGCCTACTTTGTTCCACCCTTGGAGACTACATTTTAGCTTTTATGGAACAGAATCAACAGTTTAATGGAGAGAAATAAAAATTTATGTCCTTAATGATCACCTTGGAGAGAATGAAAACTCTTGTCAACCTCCTTGACCAAGCCTGCAGAGACAAAAAGGGGGTGTGTGGGCAGACATGCACTCCCACGACACTCTGGGTATAGGGTGGGCTCTGGGACTCTGGGGCCCCACCTCCACTGAGCTAGCAATGATGCCTGGGCAAATTATCCCCGGGAGGCAAGGTAACTTGCTGCAGTGTTTCCGAACATGCTGCCTGCTTTTCCTTCTAACATCAAAATAGTTGCTGAGTTTTAAATGTAAGAGGAAACCATAAAATACAAAGGAAAATTCTTCCATTTGGATGAGTCATTAGAAGGTTTTCATGACAGAGAATTCAGACATTGCCACCTAGCGTAATAGTTAGGAATGTGGACTCTCAAGGTAGTCCGTCTGGGTTCAAGTCTAGAGGCTCCCATTTGCTTGCTGTGCAACTGTGGGCAAGTCACTCAACCTCTCTGTTCCTCAGTTTTCTCATCTGTACTGTGAAGATAATTATGATACCTATACTCATAGGGTTGTTATAAGAATTAAGTGATTCAAAATTTGTCAAATGTTAAGAATAGTCCCTGGCACATAGAGAGCATTATGTAAGTATTAAATGAGTAAACTAATATGTATCCACTCACTGCTAGGTCTTAGACGTTCCCTTTTTTTTCATGCAAGTACACTGAAATGTAGGTATGGTTACCCTCCATTTATTGATATGGAAATTGATCCTCAGACAGGTTACGTGACTTCACCAAGGTCACACAGGTTGTATGTTTCAGACCGAGATTCAAAATCAAATATGCCTCATTCAAAAGTGAAGATCCCTTCCATCACACCCCAAGATAGCTTTCCCTTTGTAGCTCCATGGGATTTTGCTCCCCAATTCCTTGAAGGATATGGACCTTGAACAAACTTCTCCTGATACCCACCTTTCCATCTCCCCTGGAACAGAGGCTGCAGGGGCCTCTAGCTGCCACATAGTTCAGTATAGATAGTTTCTGGTTTTGTCATTTATCTTAGGAATATGTTTCAGGAAAGCTCTAAGTTCCCATAGCAGATGCACATAAATGAATTCACCATGTTGTCTCTTACCCCATAAAAGAACTTGGGTAGTTGAGTCTGGCCAGACTTCTTCTCAGAGAAAACATACTCTCTTCCTCAAGCAGATTACATTTAATTGCAGGCTTATCATAGATTTTACAAATTTTACTAGCCAGCTTGGTGTTCGGCAACCTATATAATCCTAGCTGCTCCTTGTCCCTCCCAACTATCATTGTGAACCTATGAATCCTACTTCCCTTAGACAGCAGCCACAAGGACCCCTACTCTTGGCGCTGTCCTTTAGAGAACTGCTCTCGGGCCTCCCTCAGGCTCCGCTCCTAATGGGAAGAGGATTCTGTGAGGCCACTCTTTAGGCAGCAAGAGTACAGTGAACATAGCAGGGATTTTGGAGTTGGACATACCTGAATTTTAAGACCAAGTCCACTTATTTAACAGCTTTGGATAGTGGGGCAAGTTTACCTGACCTTTCTGGACGTCAGTTTCCTCATCTAGAGAATAGAGACAATAAAACAAACCTCAAAGTGTGGCAAAGATCAAATGAGATGATGCGTGTGAAATATTCAGAACGGCACCTGGCACCTAGACATGTCAGGAAACTTGAGCTCCCTTTTGCATAGTAATTTTCTGGAATCACAGGCTACACATTTTAACAAACATCACAATTTCTCCCTTGAGTTCTTGCACATCCACAGATGGATATGGCCTGGTCCCACTCCCCCTGATTGATCTTCACTGACATAGTTTGTCAACTAGGATCAGAACATCTTGTGCACTTAATGTATACTAAGCTGGTACATTTATGTGATCTGATTCAAAACCCAACATATAGGGAAAATAAGAAAGAAAGCAGCAAAGGGGAAAGTAAAAGACACGTCTTCTTAACTGTGGTAGATATGTTTCTAAAGCTTGTTGCAACATTATCTCCCATCCCACACGCCCTTTTGCAATGTCTTGCCATTTCTCCCATTGACAGGCGAATTTAAACTGGCTCCGTGACCTGTCTTGACCAACAGAATATGGTTGAAGTGACAGCCGAATCTTGACAAATCTTCAGTTTCTGCCTTCCTGAGTGGAACACTTCTTGGAACCCAGCCATCATGCTGTGAGAAAGCCCAAGAAAGCTCACAGATCAGCTTGAAATGAAGGAAAATCAACGCCCTCAACCAACAGCCTCAGCTGAGCTCCCAGCCAGGAGCCAGCATCAGTTACCAGCCCTGTGAAGAAGGTCATTTTTGTCCTTCTAGCCATCCCAGAGACCCAGCCAACACCACATAAGTAGAAGAACCAGCCAATCAGTCCACATAAGAAATAACAAATTGATGTTATTTTTAAGCAATGAAATTTTAGAGTTGTTTGTTATACAGCAATAATGCAACTGACACTGAAACATTTGGTAATCATGTTGTGTGCATGTGCCCTGTTTACCTAAGAGCATCTTTCAATAATAAAAACACAGGCAGAAGGAAACATATTCCATTATCTTGTAAAAGATTTCAGAGGAGATCCTCTTTAAAAAATTAATGACACTTCTGTATTAGCAGTACATAAATCTATTCTTCATAGCTATGGAAGTGACCTTTTTGATGACTTTATTTTAAAGTTTTAAACAAGTATGCTTAGTGGTCAGTGTGAAGAATATATTATCTAGTTCCTAGTTGGGTTTTGTTTGTTTGTTTTGGGGAGGATTAGGTTTATTTATTTATTTAATGAAGGTACTGGAGATTGAACCCAGGACTTCGTGCATGCTAAGCACACACTTTACCACTGATCTATACTCTCCGCCTAGTTGTGTTTTGGATTATTAATAATTAACAAAAAGACCTGCTACTATTAGAGGTGGGAATAATGGAGTTCCCTGTGGGACATTCATAGAGAAGGACAGATACCTCCTGGGGGACAATGTATGTCTTTTTGTGCCATGACTTTGGATGCTGTCATTGATCTTCCTTATCTTTGCATCAAAATGTTATTTCCTGTTGTGTTTTGGGTATGGACAGGAATATGAGGCCTGTGAAAGAAACATACATACAAAAACCCTAATATAAACGGCATGCGTGAACTGTGATTCTTCATTTATTCACTCAAAAGACATAAAAGACAAATTTATGGCTTACCGGGGGGAAGAGAGGTGGGATAAATTGAAAGTTCAGGATTTGCAGACACTAGCTACTATATATAACATAGATAAACAACAAGTTTATACTGTGTAGCATAGGGAACAATATTTAATATCTTGTAGTAACCTATAATGAAAAAGAATATGGAAACAAATATATGTATATATATGTATGACTGAAACATTAAGCTGTATACCAGAAATTGACACATTGTAAAAAAAAAAATCATTGCCTCTAATTGCTGCTGGCACTTCCTTCACATACCACACAGGATGGTCTCCCTTGTTCAGGGCTCAAGCACTTTTTTAGTGTGAAAACTCTAAAACTTTAACATACTATATTAAGTAGATATTTGTTTCTTGCTTCACCACTATGGGAAGCCTCAGCCCCAGGTTTCGTTATTTTGAATCTATGATTCTGCAAATGTAATCCAGCATCTTTTTTTTTTTAACATTTGTTATTGATTTATAATCATTTTACAATGTTGTGTCAAATTCCAGTGTTCAGCACAATTTTTCAGTCATTCATGGACATATACACACTCATTGTCACATTTTTTTTCTCTGTGATTTATCATAACATTTTGTGTATATAATCCAGCATCTTATATAATTAGTAAGACCTTCCACATTGTGTTCAACTAGAAATCATCATTTGGCATTGAACCCTGTGAAGACCTAGATGAGAGGTCTTCTCCTTAGTAACAGCATTTATCTGCCTGAAGCTCTAATTCTGCATCCAGCAACGAAGATGCACGAAGGGAAATGGAAACTGTATTTTGTAGACCTACCCTAAATGAAAACCTTCTCTCAGAAAAGGCAATCTTAAATCACCAATAATTTTTCTGTTCATTGTCTTTGAATGGGGAAAGTATCTGATCAGAGGTAGCCAAAATTTTCAACTGCTGTTAACAAATTCTGAATAAGAGTAAATTTGTTTTTAAGGCAAAGGAGCAAATGTTTGGCTGATTCATTGTTGCAAATAAATAATTAGAAAATTGTGCTGGAAAGTAAAGAATCCTTAGTGAAAAGGCATTTAAAAACCGATCCTACATAATGCAACCCTTGAGTCCAACAATTTCATCACTTGGCCTCTCTGACCTACTTCTTTTTGTCTAAAGGACATTTTCCCCAAATGAGAGTGTTCAAAGAATAGATAAAGCAAGTGGGTGATGCAGGCCATTGCATCCCAATTTCATTTAAACTATAATTCATTATTTTTTCCTGCACTTATTCAAGAGCTCATTGTTCATTATTCTTTCATCACTGTGTGATTAAAATAATTTGTATATGTCCCTCGTACATTGGCCAGATAATGAAATAATCATTTGTGCATTTACACAGTATTTTACACTTATTGTTCACAGTCTAATTCACTCTATAAAGCCATTTTTCATTCTCTAACAAGGAGAGGGCTCTCTAAAGCATCTGACCAATGCAGACAGTGCATTTATTTATTTATTTATTTATTTATTTATTTATTGGGCACCTACTATGTGCTCGGCACTCTTCTAGGCACTGGAAAGACAGACAAGATTCCTTCTTGTGGAACTTAGATGTTAGGGTGGAGAGACAGGCAATAATCAAATAAAGAAGTAAAACTCAGGGTGTGTAGGAGGGTGAAAAGTGCTATAGAAAAGATAAATGGAGAAGGAAGAAAAGAGTGTTTGGCATAAGATGTGTGTAATTTTATTTTATTTTATTTATTTATTTTTAAAATTTTATTTATTATTGCATTATTTTAGTTTGGTAGGGGAGGAGGTAATTAGGTTTATTTATTTTTGGAGGAGGTAGTAGGGAGTGAACCCAGGATCTCATGCATGCTAAGCATGCACTCTACCACTCGAGCTACATCCTCCCTACCCAAGATGTGTGTAATTTTAAATCGGGTTATTGAGGAATGCTTATTGATAAGATGATTTGAACAAAGGATCAGAAGGTTGTGAGGGAGCTAATAAACTATGTGGATACTTGGAAAAGAGCTTTCCAGGCTGGGAGAGTAACAAATGCAAAGGCCCTGAGACAGAATAAGCTTAAATGTATTTGAGGAACAATAAAGAAGTCCTTTGTGTGGAATGGAGTGAGAGAGAGAAAGAAGGGTAGGAAATAAAGTAAGGTTCTTATATGCCACTATGATGGCTTTGTCCTTTAGATGAATGAGGGGAGCCATTAGAGGAATAAATCCTAGAGCTGATTATAATCTTACATTTTAGCAGGGTCACTGTTTGCCATATTGAGCACTAACTACAGAGCAGTAAAATCAGGAAGACGAATTAGGAAGCTACTGCAATAATCTAGGTGAGATAGGGTGGTGGCTTGGACCAAGGTGGTAGCAGTGGTTAGCAGTTAGAAGTGGTGGCATTCTGTATATATTTTATAGGTAGGAACTGTAGAATTTGCTCACAGATTGGATGGAGAGCATGAGAGAAAGAGAAGTCAAGGATGACTCTAAAAGATTTTAGGCTGAGCAACTGTCAAGTATTGGGTTGCTGTTTACTAAGACAGGAAGGCCGATGGAGGAGCTAGTTTGTGTATAAAAATAAGGAAATTCTTTTTGGACACATTAGGTGTGAGGCTGTTTATTGCTGGACCCAGTGGTGAGGCCAGGTAAGAATCACAGGACTGGTGATCTACCAATCGTAGCCAATATTCAATTCAGGAATCATCTGGTTTCTTGCACCCAATTAGCATACAACAGAGATTGGTCAGAGTAGGGGGACCAGATTGGGGTGTAAGGAACCACTCCAAGGAGAAGTCCGGGGAGGAGGTGGCTCTGCAGGAGCAGCGGTCTCTAGGTCTCACACAAGCATGAGCGCCAGTCGCCGTCTCCTCTGACAGGGCCTTGGGCAGCGACCCTCTGAACAGCTCTCAACAGCGTGGAGCCCAGTCCTCCAGCCGGGAGCCTTCGAGTCACTCAACTCAGCGGTCCCTTTTAAAGGTAAGAGTTACTTCAGGCGGAGGGTTTTTTTTTTTTCTTTTTAAATTTTTTTGGTCTTTTTAAAAATTGAAGTATAGTTGATTTACAATATCGTGTCAGTTTCAGGTATATAGCAGGGTGATTCAGTTTTATATATATATTCTTTCTAGCTTATTTTTGTTTATAGGTTATTACAAGATATTAAATACAGTTCCCCATGCTATGTAGTAAATCTTTGTTGTTTATTTATTTTATATATAGTAGTTTGTATCTCTTAATCCCAAACTCCTAATTTATCCCTCTCCTTCCCTTTCTCTTTAGTAAATAAATTTGTTCTCTATATTTATGACTCCGTCTCTTTTTTTGTTATATTCATTAGTTCTCTTTTTTAGATTTCACATGTAAGTGATATTATACAGTGTTTGACTTTGTCTGACTTATTTCACTAAACATAACATCATTTTTGATGATGGTCATTTTGACCAGCATGAGATAATAACACCTCATTGGAGTTTTGATTTACATTTCTCTAATAATTAGCTATGCTGAACATCTTTTCATGCGGCTGTTGGCCATCTGGATGTCTTCTTTGGAGAAATGTCTATTTAGGTCTTTTGCCCATTTTTTGATTGGGTTGTTTGTTTTTTGATATTAAGTTGTGTGAGCTGTTTATATATTTTGGAAGTAAACCCCTTGTCAGTTGCAACATATGCCAATATTTTCCAGGGGAGGGAGTTTTGATTCTTATCAGTTGCTCTTTCTGTTCCCCTGAAGTACACTGCCCAACAAACTTTTTAGCTAAAGTAATACTCTTAGTCTATTACTCTGACACTCGTGGCCCTACAGTGGATGTTTCAAAACAGCTACTATGAAAGTTCACATTGGCCACTGTGACTCCACTTTGAACTACTAAAGGTCACTTAAATCCTGTAAGATTTCACACAGCTGAATAGGAGTCATAACATAAATCATCTCATAACAAAGGCACCTACTAGACTCTCAAGAAGAGATGTCTAGTAGGCAATTAAGTACATATGACTGGAGTATCGGGGAGAGATCTGGCCTGGGGAGGCTCTTACGATGGGGCGAGCTCTTACAATGTTAAGTGTTTCCTAGGTCACAAGATTAAATGTTACTGTGTGTTAAGAAGTCGCTCATCAATGAATGACAGTGTCAATTTAAGCTTTTTTTTTGGTGTGAAAAATAAGATAGGTATTAACTTTCAGTCCTCTGTTAACATCAGATGGCTAGCCTGTAGCCTGGTGTCCAAGAAATCTATTTAATAAATCATCTTTTTCCCTCACATTTGAAACCCTATAATAACCCATTTCTTCAATGTACATTTGACCCTATTGGCAGAATTTTTATCATATCCCATTAATATGTTAGTCTGTTCTTACTATGAGCACACCTAGTTTTTATTGACTTTATTCTTGTAATGCATTTTAATGTCTGGTCTCACTTCTTGTTCAAAATGGTTTTGACAATTTCATCATGATTATTTTCTAGATAAATTTTGGAGTTATATATTCAAGTTCCAAAGTGAAATATTATATTAATATATTTGTTGGCATTACATTGTTGGGAAATTTAGATTAATAAAATTGATGTTTTTAAACATTTACATCTTCTTATACAAGAATAGTTATGTCTTTTCACTTACCGAATTCTTCTGTGGTTGTCAGTAGAGTTTTACTATTTTGTTTTCTTCATATAGGCCTTGGATATATCTTGTTAAGTTTATTTCTAGGAAATTTTACTATTGAGGCAGGAAGCGGGCAGGACACAGCCATTCAAGGAACAACACAACACTTAACACCAGCATGGTGAAAGATTCAGCCCCCAGTAGGCCTTGAGGCTCTAGATGGTGGGAGATTTGACTTCTTGGAGCTGTATAATATGCTCAATGTAACGTATTCACATGGTGAATAATGTGCCCACAGGCGCTATGACAGTCCCAAGGCTAGCCCCAAAGGTCAAAGAGTGGGAAATGGCAAACTTCCTGGGAATCCCAGTCCCTTCCCAGGCTACCCAGACAGGTCCCTATTAGCATATGAAGCCACTGAGCCCAGGAAAACTGGCAACACGGCGCCGCTGCCGCCCCCCTCCTCCCCCTCTGTCTATGGAGTGTGTATCTACTTTTATTCTAATCTGAACACCCAACCCCCACACCTCGTGGCCTTTCTCTTGCCTTTGGATGTATCTCTAAGTAAAGCTACCTTTACTCAATGGTGGCTCGCACCTGAATTCTTTCCTGCGCGAAGCCAAGGACCCACCCTTGGCGGGGCACGTCCCAGGGGCTCAACCGAAGCCTGGGACACGGCCCTCCTCACGCCCCACATCTGTTTTTCCTGCATCATCTCTCTGGCCCCAACACGGGGCATTTACAGAAAGACATGGGGCTCAAAGGGCATAATCTCGATCCGCCTATTGGGCTACGGCTCCCCTCTCTTCGGAGGGTGGCAGGGGGTTTCTCCCGCGCCGTGCAGATCCAAGTAGCCCTTAGGTGGCAGCTGACGCTGCCTGCGGGATCTGGCAGAGACCAGCTCTCTAGCCGTGAAGGAGCCCACCGAGCCCACGGCTCTTCTCCCCTCCACCTTTTCTCATTCTCTCCTCTATCGCTCTCTCTTCGGACTCCCCTCTGTGGTTCCTTGAGCCCAATTCCTCTTCTCTACACGATCTTGGTCCACTTCCAGGAGGCCGGAACTGCGAAAGGGGGCCCAAATTAGGGGACTCCGGGAGCTCCCCTTTAAAAATTTGCGGCCCAGCCCTCCCCGAGCGTCCTCGCGGTGCAGGGCCTCATTGCATCCGAAGGCGGGAGTCGCGGGCGGGCACTCCCCTTGCGGACCGAGGTTTCTAGCACCCCTTCGCGGGGTCGCAGGTTTTCGCACCCCTCGGTGGGGTTGCAGGTTTTAGTACCCCTGGAGGCGCGGGCGGGCACTCCCTTCACCGGTCACAGTTTTTGCACCCCTCCTGGGGTCATGGTTTCGTTATACCCCTCAGTGGGAGTCACAGGCGGGCACATCGTATCTTTTGCGCGCACTGCATCACTACTACTTTTATAAATGAGGTGTAACATTAAATTTATATTAATATAATAGAATTATTAATGTTACTGAATTTTTATTAACAGTTCTAACCAATTATCTTCTAAATTATCTTACTTCTAATAATTTATCATTTCTCTGAGTTTTTAATGACATATAGTCATTTTATGTGTTGGTAATAATTTTCTATCTTTTTTTTTTGTATATAGCTTTTTTCTCTCTAAATGCAATGGCTATTACTTCCAGAACAATGTTAAGTAGTAGTCTATATAGTATTTTCCTTGCCTTGTTCTTTTTTAAAAAAATAATAATTTTTTTCCATATTCCTTTCCATTACGGTTTATTAGAAGATATTGAATATAGTTCCCTGTGCTACACCATAGGACCTTACTGTTTATCTATTTTATATATAGAAGTTTGTATCTGCTAATCCCAAACTCCTAATTTATCCCTCCCCCAGCCCCTTTCCCCTTTGGTAACCATAAATTTGTTTCCTATGACTGTGTCTGTGTTTTGTAAGGAAGTTCATTTGAATTATATTTTAGTTTCCACATATAAGTGTTATCATATGACATTCATCTTTGTCTGATTTCACTTAGTATGATAATCTCTAGGTCCATCCATGTTGCTGCAAATGGCATTATTTCATTCTTTTTTATTTCTAAGTAGTATTCTATTGTGTGTGTATACACACACACACACACACACACACACTTCTTAATCTAATCTTGTATCAAGGGACATTTAGGTTGCTTCCATGTCTTGGCTACTGTAAGCAGTGCTGCTATGAACACTGGGGTGCATGTATCTTTCGAATTAGAATTTCCTCCAGATATATGCCCAGGAGTGGGATTGCTGGATCCTATGTCTTTGCCTTATTCTTGATTTTAATGAAAATACTTATGCTGTTTCACAGACTCATAGACATAGAATACAAACTTGTGTTTGCCAAGGGGGAGGGGGTGGGAAGGGACAGACTGGGAGTTCAAAATTTGTAAATACTGACAGGCATATGTAGAATAGATAAGCAAGATTATACTGTATAGCACAGGGAAATATATACAAGATCTTGTGGTAGCTCACAGTGAAAAAAATGTGACAATGAATATATGTATGTTCATATATAACTGAAAAATTGTGCTCTACACTGAAATTTGACACAACATTGTAAAATGACTATAACTCAATAAAAAATGTTAAAAAATAAAGAGAATATGTAACAATTAAAAAAAAACTTCTGCTCTTTCAAAATTAAGAACATTTTGTTTGATATAGGGTTAAGGAAGTATCCATCTATTTCACATTTTAATAGGCATCAAAAAACCAGGTTTAGATAAATTTTATTATTTATGTTTTGGTATTTATTGAGATAACCACATATATTTTTTCCTTTGATTTTTAAGATATCAAATAATATTAATTTACTACTTAATCTTGAATAATTCTTTCCAGGGAAAAAATTCCATTGGTTATATGTGTTAATGTATTAATTCATGTGAAGATGGATTCTATTTGCTAACATTTAGGAGTTTTATATCAATATTCAGGGATGAGATTCATCTGTATTTTTCTATTTTGTCCAGATTTTCTGGTTTTGGTATCAATATTGTCTTTTTCCTGTCACCTCCCTCCCACTCAACACACACAAATACACATCCACTTCTTAAAAGTGGATGGTTAATGAATGGTCTTTTTTCCAAAGCAACCACTTTTCATTATTTTTTCACTGTATAAATATTTGTTTAATGAACACACAAATGAGAAAAAGGTTTATGTTTGCCCAATTGAAAACATCTGGACCAGGTTGCTGAGAGTCTTATGGTATGAAAAGTTGGTGTTCTTTTAAATTTTTTCTTTTTACCTTTTGACCCTCTTCACCAATTTCTCCCACTCCCACCCCAATACATGCTTGTTCTTTCGACAGTTGTTGTGAGAGATGGTTCAGGCTATCTGCCTCCAAGAAAATGAATTTCCCTTGGCAAGTCCAAGCTGGCAGCTTATGTAACACACAGTAAATGGGAGAGTGCTCTCAGTGCCCATCCGCTCCTTTAGAGTAGCACGTGATGCTAGAATAAGAAGAGAGCTCTGATGTTTACAAATAGAGTTAATGGCTTAGGTAGGTCCCAGCATTTAGAGGTCCAGAGCTGAAGTGAGCTCAGAAAAGCAATGGGATGAGGCCTGGGGTTTCTATATGATTTTTGCCTTCTCCCCATATAATGCTGACATAGCCGTGAGTAGTCCTGAGCAATTCTGAAACAGACTGCTGTGAATTTTCCCTTTTGGTGCTATCAGATGGAGCTGGCCATTGCCTCCTCGTTCCTATCTCCCAGAGAAAGGGCTGCGTGAGTCTGAATTCTCCAGGGAATTACTTCTGTGAACTCCTTGTCAGAACTAGGTCAAAGCTGAGCCTCTGTGGGCCAGTGGTCACCTAGTCAGCTGTAACAAACACTGCAGTAGGCCAGGTGAGGGCAGCAAAGGGCTGATCATAGAGCTGCGTTTGTGTCCAGTGTCAAATAATTAGCCCAGAAGGCAGATGCAAAGAGATGCGTGCCTAATGTAACGTCTTTATTAGGAAAGTCAAGGCTGCAAGGATCAGATGAGAGTGGGAGGGAGTGGAGGATGTTCCAGAAAGATATGAGGGCAATTCAGGAGCACGAGCAGGGAAGGAAACTAAGTACATGGGAGCCAAACTAAGACCAGGGAAGGAGAGAAGGAACATTCTGGCACCTATTTTGAGCCAGATACTTTATCTGTGATAATGAGTACCATTTAGGTAAAAATGAATACCACTTTTCAGTTAGTTCCTATGTTTTGGATATTGTGCTAGGCTGCCAAATGTTTATATACATGTATATACATACACTTGGGTGTGTGTGTGTGTGTGTGTGTGTGTGTGTGTATACACATATATAAAATATATTTTTATGTAGTGTTTAAGCTCTGAAATCAATACATGGATAAAGGTAGAGTCTTGTAGGCCTGACCCCTAGGCACTCCATTGTTTAGAAGTGAGAAAGAGAACCAGCAAAAAGCCCTAAAATGGAACAGCTAGTTGCTGAAGTATAAAAAAGTATATGTGTATTTATAATATATAGTATAATAATATGTATAATATATAATGCTTGCTTATATATAATATAATGTAATATAATATAATATCTAGTATTATGTATAACATATGTGATTTATAATCTTAAAGAGATACGCAAGGTAGGTATTACTATGCATTTTTAATAGCTGAGGAAACTGAAATCCAGGAAGCTAAGTAATTTTCCCAAGCTCACAGGATATTGTTAGCTGATGCACAAACTCACAACTTTCTGATTCAAAACCAAGATTTTCTACCTCATGTTCTGTATGTGTCATGGTGTACTTCTATGAATTTATCCATTTCATGTAGGTTATCTAATTTGGTGGCATATAATTTTTCATAGTATCCCCTTATAATAATCCCATTTATTTCTGTAATGTCAGTAGTCAAGTCCTCTCATTGTTAATTTTTGTATTTTTAATATTCTCCTTTTTTTTCTTGGTCAGTTTAGCTAAAAGTTTGTCAGTTTCGTTAATCTGCCAAATAACCAACCTTCTATTTTGTTGACAGTGTTTATTATTTTTCTATTTTTTCATTGGTTTCTGCTTTATTTATTTATTTATTTATTTATTTATTTATTGCTTTAATATTTATTATATCTTCTCTTCTGCGTGCTTTCAGTTTAGTTGTTTCTTCTTTTTGTACTTCCTTAAGGTTGAAGTTTAGGTTATTGATTTGAGATATTTCTTCTTTTTAAATTTTTTTATTGAAATGTAGTTGATTTGCAATGTTAGTTTCAAGTGTACAGCAAAGTAATTCAGTTATACATATACTTTTTTTTCAGATTCTTTTATACTATATATTATTACAAGGAACAGAATATACTTCCCTGTGCTATACCGTAGGTCCTTGTTGTTTATCTTTTATAAAGGTGGCTTCACTTTTTCTCATTAGAAAATGTTCTTTGTCTCTAGTAACAATTTTTGCCTTAAAGTCTCTTTTGTCTGATATTAATATAGCCACTCCAGCTCTCCTTGATTGCTGTTTGTATGGTATATCTTTTTCATTTGTTTTACTTTGAACTTATTTCTGTCTGAATCTGAAGTGTGTCTTTTATGGATAATATATTGTCAGATCATTTTTAAAATTCATCCTGCTGATCTTTGCCTTTTCACTGCAGTGTTTTCATTTACAGTGTAATCCATTTAAAATTAATTTAATTATTCATAAGTCAGGGTATATGTTTGTCATTTTAATATTTACTTTCTATGTCTTACAGCCTTTTTGTTCATCCATTCCTCCATTACTGTCTTCTTTTGTATTAAATAGATATTTTCTGGTATGTCATTTGAATCCCTTTGATTTTTTTACTACATATTTTTTAGTTATTTTCTTAGTGGTTGTCCTGGAGTTTACAATTAACCTCTAATAACAATATAGTTCTGATTAATACCAACGAAATTTCAATAGTATACAATAGGAAATGATTGCTTCATAGGTACAGGGTTTCTGTTTGGGATGACTTTTTTTTTAAAGTTTGGAACTCAATAGTGGGGATGGTTGTACAACATTATGAATGTACTTAATGCCACTGAATTGTATGCTTTCAAATGGCTAAGGTGGTAAATTTATCTTAAGTTTATTTTACTACAACAAAAAAAAGGAAGAAAAAGAAGGATAAATTAAGACACTCTCAGATAAACAAAAACAAAGAATTTATTGCTAACGAAACTGTATTACAAGAAATACTAAAGGCAGTTCTTTATGCTAAAATGAAAAGATATTAGACAGTAACGTGAAGAAATAAAAACATCAGTAAAGGTAACTACATAGATACAAAAGAAAAGTACAAATGTACTTTTTAAAATTTTTTATTGATTTATTTATTGGTGGGGGGAGGTAATTATTTATTTATTCATTCTTGGAGGAGGTACTGGGGATTGAACCCAGGGTCTCATGCATGCTAAGTGTGCACTCTACCACTTGAGCTATACCCTCCCCTCTAAAGGTACTTTTTTATTTTAAGTCTATTTTTTTCCTGTCTGATTTGGAAGATATCTGCAGAAACAAATAATTATGAAAATGTGTTGGATATACTTCAGAAACAGTAAGCTAAGTGAAAAAAGTCAGACACAAAGGTCGCATATTATATGATTCCATTTATATGAAATGTTTAGAATAGGGGAATCCATACAGACAGAAAGCAGATTGGTAGTTTCCAGGGACAGAGGGGAAGAAGAATGGGAATCAACTGCTTAACATGTTCTAGATTTTCTTTTGGGGTGATGGAAGTGTTTTGGAATTACATAGACGTGGTGGTTGCACAACACTGTGAATGGACTAAATGTCACTGAATTATTCACTTTAAAATCTCATCTCAACAACAACAACAACAACAAAGCAGCTCCCTAACTGATATGGATGCAGGGAGTTTAGGAATAATATTTCCATCAACCAATCTTAATCACATAATTTGGGCCTCCAAGGAACGAGGATTTTAATTCTTTTGTGTTCTCTCCATTTGAAGGCCTCTCCAGAGTCAAGTAGAAAGAACTTAACTCGGGGACAATACCATCCCCACCCCACCCCTCAACTGCACAAGTGCACTTGTCTGGTTCAGTCTATTTATCTCAGTCCACCCCTCCAGTTTCCTGTCGTGATAGCATTTTCCTGCCCATGCTGAAACATGGTTACCATGTAGGCTCCTGGTTATGACCAATCCAGTTGACTGCTGTGTGTTACTTTGGTTACCAAGTTTGCTTTCCATTTACAGTTTGATTTTTAAGCTGCTCTGACCAATCAGGGAGCAGGTATGGTCTACATTGTGGTTTGCCCTGAACGTTCTAGAATGTCTGCAACCTCCACACAAGTGCAAACAGTTGCTATGGGTGGAGGGACGTTGAATTCCCTGCTAAGACAGATTCAGTATCTGGCCTGAGTTTGACTCCAAAAGCAGAAAGGGTGAGAAAGTACTTTCTAGAAGGAGGTTTCAATGCAAAGCTGAGAAACATGGTTGAAGAATTGCTTGAATTCACCACTTCCACCAATCGCAGAGTCTGCTTTGAGTTACTTTGTAGCTGATTTATCCCATGCTTCCCAAAGCTCCTGCAACCATAGCTCAAGCAGGAACACGCCAAGAGCGAATTCTTCCCACCAATAAGAGCAACGCTTGGGATACTGGTGGGTGTTCTGCTTATAGAGAAAGAGCCAGTGGATACTATCAGTGTCTATCATTCTCACCACAACAAAACTGGCTATAAAAGGAGCCTAACAGCTTGCTTCTGGGTCCGTTTTATTCTGAGTTGTATGTTGGGTGTGTGGAGAAGTGGTATTTTCAGGGTCCCCTCAGCGATGAGGGAACATGGTGGCTGCTCCCACGTCTGTGAGATTACTTTAATGTTATTTGTCATTGATAGTTAGCTATTGATCCTGTGCTTTTTATAGATGAGTATATGGAATGTAATATACTTTAATAATATTATAATAATACACTTTAATGATCTGAAGGGCTTTGGGCTTTTGACAATATGGGCCCCTTAGCCGAACTTGGGACACAGTGTTGTGCTTTATTTTACAACCTGATGACTCTTTAATATTTTGTTTAAATACTAGTCTTGGTCCCCTTTTGTATGTGGGGCTGTTGCCTGAGCAGGTACAGGAGAGCATTGTGGCTGCCAGGGAGCTGATTTTACCTTTTTATTTTAAAATCCTTCAACGATTATTATCATTGTGTATTTAATTTTTCATCCTGCCCCCTCAGTTTCTGTTATTTTCAACAGTAAAAGGGTAAACTTCACACACTGAGAGATTGCGCATGGGATTAGGATAGTTAGCGGATTATGGCTGCCTGGGAGCATAGTTTTGGCAGGGGTGTGCAGTTAAATTTTGGAATCAATCTTCTCATATGCTGACTTAATTTAGAAAAAAAAGTTTCCTGACATTTTCAACTTGGACATGATGGAATAGACAATCTGATTGGCACAGTACTTGTTCACTGAGGACTTTAAGTAGCTTTCAGTCATCATTGACGCCGTTTTGCGTTTATATAATATACTTGTGAGCTTAATATTATATTTGATCAAACGTGGTCCTGACGTTTTTCGTGCATTTTCCTTAAAAGTTTGGTAGTATTTGCATTTGATGTTTTACAAACACTGTGGATGCCCCAAAGCATCTCTTCAGCCAAAACTGGATGCAGTTTGGCATTTAATTTTACAAAACAATTGTTTGTTCATTCTCATTGTACTCAGTTAAGTTTCGGTATTTGGAGATTTCATAGGTTTCTCACAGAAGGTTTTGTGAAAATTTCAATTTACAGTGGAGAAAATTAACAGTCAGATTGCGTAGCTTTTATTCGGTAACTGTGTATTTGGTATAGATTTATTTGTCTAAATTCTAATCTTGTTCCCATTTTACAAAAAATTTCCTTAAAAATAAACGTTTCGGGGTGCTCAGGTTTTGCAAATGCAAAATGTAATCGTCAGGCTGAGTAATGTTTTAACGATGGTGAGTGCACTTAAGTGTCTGTCACAGGCTGCCTTGTTGCACGGTTTGGCACTTTGTTTTACAGAGGAATTGTGTGTGTGGTATTTTCATCCATGAAATATAGGTCCTGGTCCTTTTCACAAGATTTGTGTAAGAAAAGCTGCGTGTTATCTTCAGTTCCCAAATTAGGAAACGAGTGTTCTAATAGATAGGTTTGTGGTATTTTCAGTGTAAAAATATACGCGGGGACAATCTGGGTGGCCACGAGTTTCTTTTAGGACCGTGGATGCTCAGAAGTGCCCGGCGCAGGCTCCTGCCGAAATACGAACGGCGTTTGGGATTTCATTTCCTGTAAAAAGCAGATGTTGAATGAATATAAGGTTTTTCAATAAAATCCTGTCTCTAGTCTTTTGCATGAATTTCCTCTGAAAAGCGTGAAGCATTTCGGTGTGTAACTCTGGCAAGTAGCACTGAGATCGAGGGCTTTGTATTTCCCCGGCAGCGAGCAGCTATTGGAAATCGTGTTGCATCGTTTTTCAGTATCGTTGTGCATTTACCATAATAGTAATTAAAATTTTTTTGGTCTAGGTTCTCTCCCAGGTGTTATTCCACAGGGGGAAAATGTGATGTGTGTAGTTCCTATTTATAAGCAAAAAGGATGGCGAGGTCGGGTACCAGGCTCGTCAGGACAAAATGGAGGGAATCCCAGGCTCCGCCCCTCCGCCTACCCCGCCGCGCTCCGGGCCCCGCCCCCTGGGCACGAGGCGCCGGCTTCCGAGGTTGGCGCCGCTAGGCGTGTCGCGAGCGCGGCGTTCTGACAGTCGCCTCCGCGTTCTTGCCACAGTTAGCGGACTTCTAACGATTATCGCGGCGAGAATTAAAGGAAAACCTCGTTGTCCCTCTCAAAAACCTGAGCACCGAGCTCGCTGAGAGGAACCGTGTTCTCACTCTGAGGTAAAATGGGGCTGGTGTTGAAATTGTCTGGTTCCTTCCTGGTGTCTATTTGAGGTGTGCATATTTTTTAGTATAACAGTGACCTATTGATAGCTTTATCAGTGGAACACTAATAATCTTCAGATATTCTCCTCCTGGATTGTTTAGAAATTAGAAACGTTGCCTTATAGTCTCACTGAAAGCTGCCTCTACCTTTATTGCTATGAGGTACCAAGCTTTTGGGCATCTGGGTGTTAGCAGGCCTCACGGATACCACCGTTTGAAGCCCTAAACCTTGAACAGTTTTTAACTGTGGGATTTGGGTCCAGAGATCAGGCTTGAAGGCATCTTTATCGCATCCACTTTGCTCATAGGATTCCTAGAGGATATATTTCCCAAAGACCACATCCACAAAAGCCAGTATCAGCAACTGTCAAATTTCTTTCATTGTTACTGCATTGAAAGCTCTATGCTCAGTGTCAGAGAGTAGGAATATTATTTAATGGTTGGGATTATTCATAAAAGTACCCTAAATGATACTAGTTCCTTTCTGATGCCTGTGTTTTTCTAACTTACTGTGTTGTTTATTACTTACAATAATACACCATGAAATATTGTTGTGGAATCTGGTGAACAGCTCAGCCTCCTATTTCAGATGTTTATTACCCATAGTACTGCCTGAGTCTTTAGCTATAGTAGTGAATAGAATAAACTGACTATTAGAAACGATGAAAACGAATATATGTATATTCATGTATGACTGAAGCAGTGTGCTGTACACAAGAAATTGACACAATATTGTAAACTGACTATACTTCAATTAAAAAAAAGTAAAATAAATAAATAAAAAAAATAGAGACTCCCTCTTATAGAAATTAAGGGACATTGCCTGTTAGCCTAATAATTCATAATTTCCCTGTGATGTTTGATTAAAGCATGATTAACTATGGTTCATTTTGAAGGGGCAGTCAGACCTCCAAAGCAGAAGTCTTATCTGATCTTGTAGCCAGGAGTGCAGTCCCTGTCTTACATTTTCTTTCACTCTGTGTGATTGGGTACCTTGGCCCCCCAACCATTTCCAGAAGTTCCTCTGGATAAGGGGGAAAAAAGAGGACATTTGTCCCAGCCACCAACCTAAGTAAGTTTCCAAGTCAAATAACTTTTCTTCTGTGGTGATAAGCTGTCCATCCTCAGGCAAGTCTCCTTGCAGATTTGTACAATCACCACCTTTTTCAGGACCTGTAATGGAGAAGTCCAGTATTGATCAATCTGTGGGCTTGTAATATGAAGAAAAAGGAACCGGAACCAATAGTCAGAACCAGCCAGATGAGTAAGTGCGTCTCTATGTATTGTGAGGTGAGGGGTTTTGGGCAGAGGGCAACTCTGCTGTCTCGTGTCTCATTAAACATGGAGTGGAAGCCCCTTCCCTGGGTCTGCAGAGATAGGGACCAACAGCAGTGGCAGCGTCACTCCTGAGCACTGCTGACGAGCTCCATGATAAAAACCGTTTCTACAACCAATTCCCTTAATTAAGCAGGAGCGTCTTTTTACTAGTGCTTACTTGCATTCCTCTGTGCACTGTGGGTGCCGCTGTTCAAGAGACGTTAGCATAATCAAACTGTTCTGATTTCACAGAAACCGCATTTTGACTTTTTAATGTCAAAGTTTTGATCTTTCTTTTTATTCTTTTTGGAAGGCCGGTAGCAGACAGCAGAAGGATGGAATGGACTAGATTGTAGAAAACAAACTACAGGAGTCCAAGGAGTGCGCGTGCTGCTTAGATTCCTTTATTTCAACAGGTATGAGAACGTAGATCTGAAGGTAATTTTAGAACCCAGCTCTGTCTATGGAAAAGGGAGAGAGATGAGACCCATGGACCGAATGGGGGGCAGGGAGTAGCAGTCTGCCAGCCTGCCCACCCTCCCTGTGACATTTATTTGGTAGGGATCCTGAAGGCACAGGCCAGCAATTAAAGTAATCTGTAGGTCATACTCCTCCAAATCTTTACCCTTCCATACACTGTTGGCCATTTTTCTGCTTTGCAGAAATGGCTGGGACCACATACCATGTTTAATACACAGGAAGCCTCCAGAGCCTGAGTCTGAGAGACTCTCAGCTCACGTTCACTCTGAGGCAGTAGTCTGGTAGCTCAGCTGACTTCTAACATATTGTTTCAACACTTCGTGCCGCCGTTAAAAATCTTCAGTGATTTCAGGTATTGGAAGCTGAGATTTGCCTGCCTAGAGGCTCCCTGACCCCTGTGTTTCCTGTTCCACTACACAGTGGGATGAATGGATTTAAGTGAGGTGATTCATGACAAAAAGTGCTAGTGTTGATTGGGTTACTCTGAATGCTCATGTATAATAAATGCTCTCTCTTGTCCCTGTCCAGGTCATAGTCGGTGTCGGTACTGCGGCCAAACCACAAGGCTTGATTGGTAAGAATTCCCCATATTTGGCGCTATTTTCCCCCAGATTGCTGTCTGATGTGTTTCTTTAAAACACATAGAGGTCCTGTGTCTGAACTTGATTTCTCCTTTGCTTAACTGTCAATTTTCTGGCAAGGTATGTAGCAGCTGGGTCCAGATTCCTTTCTTATGAGTGATGAGATTTCATATTAGTTTGGGATTGAAGCTTTCAGAACATGGGAATACCAAGTCTGAGTGGGGCATCTTCTAACCACAGTTTACATTTTTGGAGTTGTTGCTCGCTCAGGCGTATGTTTTGGAATGTGGTCTTCTCCGGCAGCCATGTACCAGTGAGCCTTACGAGCTGTCCTTATTATGATCATCTGTGGAGTAAATGCCTGCATTATGTAGCTGTAATGTTTGGTGCTTTATAACTTGCCTCTTGAGTTGCTTTGATTCCACAGGTAACTGTCTATCCTTAGTTCCTAATTAACTCTTTAAGTCTCAGTTTCCTAATCCCCAAAACAGGAATCATACTTTGCTATCAGGAATGTTTTGAGAATTGAAAGTGATAATCTTTGTAATATATCCAGTACACAGGAGGCACTCGTGGAATTAGCCCCCCTTTTCCTGAATGCACATATTACTTCATTTCACCCCCTCACTGCCCCCTCTCTTTAATTATTTTCCTTTCTTTCTTAGGTAAAGCAGATTCCTCATAGGTTACACTGACTTCTCTTTGGAAACCACACCTCTATAATCTTGCTGTGAAGCAAGAGGTGGCCCAGGGACCTGGATTTTCCTTCTTCTGTGCTGGGTTCTGTCCCAGCTAACTTGGACAGCTTACACCGAGGCTGACATGGCTCAGCGCCCAGTGGGACATTCTAGGATTTGTCAGGCTGTGCTGGCTGGAGGGTATCTGTTAACTGGCAATCCTAGAAAGTTCTCCTCTATTTCCTTACCTATAACAAGTCACTTCTGAGTTATGATTAGTTCATTTAAGATTAGGTGAAAAAAATTGACAATGTGAAAGATGGGAAAACATGTTAAATATAAACATGTATTAGCTTAAGATGTTCTCAAGGAGACTTTTAACCTTTAGTCTCAAAAGATACTTCTAAAGTTCACCCAACCAAGGTCCAAAAATCCACATTTGTTTTTGATTAGAAACTAGTGGCTAGCTGTAACATAGCACGTTGACGTTTCAAAGCCTTTTGCTTTATCCATGTAATTGGTTAAATTACTTTAAAGCCCTGGATGGTAGTTGTTATTTCCCATTAAGTGAAAAACTGAGGCTGGAAGTATTTAGAGAAAGCTTTACGCAAAACCACTGAGTGGAGCTGTGCCAGCCAAGTTCCTTCATCAAGTGACATGGTGGTGACCTTAACGTATTTGCTAGTCCAAAAAAGATGTGCAACTTAACTATAACTCTGCCACCTCCTCCCCCTTCACTTGTACCCACTGCCCATTGTGGTCATTGTGGGTCTCTTCATTGGGGGAGATATTGGAAAGGCCTAAATGAATGGTTTAGTGGGTAATTTCACTAAGTGTTGGCATTTAAAAAGTAGTCACAAGGCAGGAGGATCCAAAAGGGTTAGTATCTATTTAGACGGTTATGCTCAGAATTCAGAAACCTAGGAGTAGTGGAAGTGACCCCATTAAGAACTTTAAGGTAGAGGATGGCTTCTTGAACCCTAAAGAGTTCAGTCCCTTGCCCTTCTCCTTTGGGGGTCTACTCTGTGAATGGTTATGAATTATTTGGAATATTAATGGGCTATAAATTCTCAGTTTGATTTTTCTACCTCAAACTTATGTTTGGATTAAATGTGTTTTCATACTTCTTATTTATGTGAATACTGGATAGAGGTTGGATTATAATGGAAACTTAAGGGCAATCCTATAAGGATTATGATCCTTTAGGTAGGAAAAATCAGTTTTCTTAGTATTTGCTGAAAAAGCACCATGTGCACAAAGGTTAATGTGCTCAAATTTTATTTTCTTTAAAAATCACTTCAAATTGTAACTGTAATTTGTGCTCACAAAGCTCTAGAGACTACAAAAAGTGATACGCTAGTAAATGTTTAACAACTAGCTCTCTAAAAGAAGGGAAAACACCCTGATACATAGCATTTGACGGTTTCTGAGGCGAAAACACTCCCACCATGGCCAATTTTAAGCCACAAATGTGATATCACTAAATGCAGATTTAGGAAGAGATGGCGTACTCTCGGCTCATATGAGCCAGCTCTTACAGGGCTCCGGATGAACTTTAAAACCACGGACAATCCAATTACATAGAACTATGATCACTGCCAACATTTCAGCATTTTTCCAACGAGTCTTTCTGTAAAAATATCCATATAGGTTTTGATGAAGAGTCGTGTTACTGGTTTTTAGTAGGTAGTGCTATGTTTTCCCATTCAGATATGACTCCATTTTGTTTCCAAACTCAGATATTATATACACACTTAGGAAGGGCATAATGGTACAGTGGGTTTATTTTAAGTGTTCTAATTTTTGTTAAGCCTGATATTCTGAAAAGCATTGTACAGCATGACACTTAAAAAGTTGTATGGTTGATGCAGATGTATTGCCTGTCTGACTTCAGTAATAACCTATGTATGACTGATGAGAAGAGCATGATCCTTCTTTTTTGGGGGGGGGTGGTTAGGTAATTAGATCTATTTATTTAATTATTTGTTTAATGGCAGTACTGGGGATTGAACCCGGGACCTTGTGCATGCTGAACATGTGCTTTACCACTTGAGCTACACCCTCCCCCCAATCCTTTATAGGAAGAGTTGCAGTTCATTTGTATGGTTTCATGCAGACTCATTACAGGTCTGGCCCATGAGAATATAAACACAAGTGAGAGAGGCTTTCTTTGTAGGAATAAACTGTCTCCTAGTGGAGGACCTCAGGTCTAGATGAGGTGTCAGAGGGGACCAGAGGCATCGCTGTGTGTGTGTGTGTAGAAACACACTTTAAGAAGATCTGTCCAAAGTCTAGAAGGAGCTGATGAGGCTCTTCACTGCGGCCGGATGAGGCAGAATCTCCAGGGAACTCTGGTAGAATGCTGCGTTAGGACTCTGGACAGCATGAGTGCCTCAGGAGAGCCTCGTGCCTGCTAGGTCCCCAGAGAGCAGACCTGTGAGCTGCTGCTAGAGTTCTTCCAGAGTCACGAGTGGAGGTTCTGCTCTCCTTGCTTGGGTCTTTCTCTGGCTGA
This sequence comes from Vicugna pacos, assembly GCF_048564905.1. Lineage (NCBI taxonomy): Eukaryota > Metazoa > Chordata > Mammalia > Artiodactyla > Camelidae > Vicugna > Vicugna pacos. The sequence goes on along the minus strand of NC_133023.1, from coordinate 93,039,188 downwards.
TGATAAAATGATTAATGTCTAGGTGAAGACTTCCTTAGAGGAGGCAGGGCAAGAGATGTCAGCTAGATGCATGGTGGGAAGAGAGTAAAGAGAGAAGAATGATTGTTCGTAGTGCACAAAGGTACATGTGTAGCCTGCTGCTCAGCGAGTAATTTCTCTAAATTTGATCTCTTCTCAACAGATCCAGTTTTACTGTTTCCACCTGGGCTGATAAGTGCCTGCCTCTCTCAGGATCCTTGTGGCGGTAAGGACACATGAGAGTCACAGAAGCGAAGCATTTTTAATTTTTAATAATAGATCATTTTGATTCACAAAATAAGCAAAATGGCTGCAGGTGAAGATTTTCACAGCTTGCATGAGTCTTAATTAGAAGCCTTGGCTGTGAGAGGAGCTTTTTCACTTTAAATATCTATGCAAAAAAAGTGGTCCTTATCAGTTAAAGCTGTCTGATACCCAGCTATCAGGAGACCTCAAAACCCATCTGTTCCCTTGGACTTTGACCAAAACAGTCACCCACATATACCTAGTTAGTAGAAGTGTAGCTCTTTTGGGTACTTCAACCCAGTAGAAATTTTGATTCCTCTATTAAGCAAAAACACTTTCCAGCTACCTATTTCAGCATTTCTCACTTACGGCTATTCTGTAAACCCGTTCTCCATTTGCACATGTAGTTAGGTTGGAAATGTCAAGGGACCACAGGGGGATGTTTATGAAATTCCGTAAAAATATGCTTTCACAAAATTGAGGTTTATTGGTATTCTAGAGGAGCTGGTAATGACTTCTTTTCCATCTGAGTCTGCTCCTCACCCCTCCCCCTCACCTTGAACTTTTGCTTGTGTCTAGGAATCAATTTTGTCTAATTTCCAAATGTTGCTTGTCAGTGGTTTGGCTGGATTCATTATATATACACCCAGAATGGAAGGTAACTTGGTGCATCTTAATGACGTAGATACTACTCTTATCCTGAAAGCTTTTTCTCCCTTCTTGCTACTTTGTTCTGTAATTTCTTAGCAGAATCAAGAGATATAGTGATAATTTTATTAAAATAAGGGGAACTCTTAACAGCACAATGACCCTACCGTCTGATTTCATGATGAACTCTACTCAGCATATGTAGACATTTGTGGCAATTCGTATTTTTCATGGAGTTCTTATGAGTCAAAAGTGATCCAGAAAAGAATGTCCCCTGGTCACTGACTGTCCAGCTGTGGGGCTGACTTACATTCCCTGCAGTCTGTCCGTGCACAAACCAGTCAGGAAATAGAAGTTTGTGTTTTTTAAAACATTTCTATCAAATTTATACGAGTATGACATTTAAAGGGTAAAATAATTCCATGAGGTTTACTCATAAAAACAGTACTTCCCCAAACCCAGCACTGTTCCCCTGTTTTCTGCTCACCATGTTTATGCAGAAGTGACACCATGTGATTTTGCAATTGCGGAAACAGTGGTTCTGAAAACTGCTCAGAAAATCATGAGAGCACTAAAAAGATTTAAGATGGGGTTCTTTGGCCACTTTTGCCTGTCTTTCTAAGGGGAGAAGAATTACAGAGGATAAATCCTCAGAAAGGGGGATCAGGAGAGAGGGAATGACGAATAGGAAATGGTCTCTTACCTCGGGAGGGCTGCAGCCTAGAGGGAGGAAGAGAGGGCCAGGAACAGCAGCACCGGGAGAGCTGCTCCTAAGGCTGAGGATAAAACAGACAGACAGAAGAACAAGGGCTTTTGGTATGAAAGGTGTCCTGGGCATTGTGTGTTCAGAGGGGTGTCTCCTGTCCCTTTCCCCCTTCTCATTCCTCCCTATGCCCCAGCATCTCCCAACTGGACAAGTAACCTAAGGGATATCACAGATCTGGGAATTTTATTACTGTGGTCTAAGATGTAGCCAACAAATATGGAAGGATATATATACACATATACACATATATATACATACACACACACACACACACACACACACACACACACACATACACATTATATATACATCAACAGACAAAACGATGACTTACTGCAAACACCACTTCTCCCGAACAGGTTTTAGCTTCAGAATATAGGCATTCAAAAGAAATGCCTAGCACTGTTGTCACTTGGTTTTTTTAAACTTTCATGTATCTTTCCACCTTCTGCCTTGTGGTTTGATTCAACTAATAGTGAGTAATATCTAAAGATGATTTTTAGTGGGCAAAGATACCAGTGTAGATGGGACTTTAAATTTTAGTATCCTTGAAGGCAGTCTCAGTTTGAGATGCATCAATTGCCTTAAATGCTTCCTGTAAATAAGCATTCCATCTGTAGTCTATTTTTTTTAAACATTTGGGCAAAGAACTGGTAGCTCCATGCTTTTAGCACTCTCATCTTTCTTGGTCTGTTGTTAAAGTGGCAGAAAGACTGATTGCTATTGGTATATGAGAAAAGGATGATAGTGTTCACCATCATCTTTATATCATCTAGCTGAGAATGATTCTTTTAGTCCTGAAAAGTTATTGTGTTCACCAAAACACAGAAGATTTGGGCTCCATTGTAGGTGTTTTAGATACTAATTTCTTGGTGGTAGTTTCTCAACCTAGAAAAATGATAGCTCAAAGTCTTAAGTATGTAAGCACACATCACGAGTCCTCAGAAGGCCAGAAGGAGTCAGGGCAAATTAGGCAGTATGAAAGGAGTGAAGAGAAAATGTGTGAACTGGGAAGAACTCAACAGGCAATTCACCATCACCCATTTGTAAGGAGACCATCATCTAAGAACCTTTCAATTCTCAGAATTAGTTTATATATTTGATTCATTTCTTTCCAAAGCACCTTGAGCCCAGTGGAAAATGAGTAGTTTGGAATTGCATTGGATTGTTTATTCAAACCTGCAGTAATATGGGAAAAGCATTTAAGAATCGTAGATTTAAGGGTCCTTGATACAATGCTCCAAATACATGTAAGGAAAAAGCAGATACCAGTGCCCATTTTGAGCATACGAGAGAGAACTGCCCTTTGGCGAAGCTGAGAAGTTGGTGATGGAGGTGGCTCTTTATTTACCATTTTCTCTCTCAGTTGGTATAGGCTTTGCTGCCCTTGCCTCTTGTGGATTTTTATTGGGACTTTGAAAAATAGCTCTGGGGATAGGTGACCTCTTGACTTCTCATTTGTTTAAAGAGTTGAATTTTCTGGGATAGATTTTTGCACGCCAGCTGCTGTTTGAGGGTGAGATTGTTCCAATATATTCCTCATGACACTTTCTTCAGCGTTTCCATATTCCGTATCTTTCTGCTGTGCTTTAATTTGAAGTCATGGTTGTTGCTTGTAATATTTCATTTCCCTCTTGTGATCTGTCATTGATTTTTCAGGAGGGCTCAGCTAAATTTCTAAGGTTTAATTCCATATATTGGTCAGTTTCTTTTCTTTCTTATTTTGGGCTAGTTCTGTGTGCTGGGTTTTAGTGCCTTTTTCCTCTGATTTCTTGTTTTCTGGCCCAGATCTTTGTTTTCTTAATGCATTCCTGTTTGTGGGGTTTCACAGCAATGACACTTCTGAAACTGATGTGTTTTATGTCTGTCAGATAGCATCCATTCTTCAACTAACTCCTGTCTCTTTTCTATGAACACCATCAGGCCATCTAAAATCTGCTCCCAGCTTTGGTTCTCTGTCCTCGTCCTGCTTGGCTAAACTTTACCATGTTTCATCTTTGATATGCCTTTCCTTATACCATAAATTTCTCTGCCACGTGCCCTTAGGAAATATGCAATGCCTATATGCCAACCCACCTACAGTAACTGTCACTAGAAAATCATCCAGTTTGTCTGTTACTATTTTATGCTGGCATTACTGGACTTTTCTTCTAATCCATCTAGTTTTTTTTTTTGTCTTAATCTTCAAGAGGTATTTTCCTAGTTGTGATTGTGCACACTCTGTGCTTCTTAATCATTTCCTGCTCATGGCTCCTTCAGTGAGTGGGGGTGGGGTCATCCCACTCTGATGACTGAGTTCTTATATCTCATCATTTCTTTGGTTCTCGACAATCCTGGTCATCCTTTGTGATCTTTAACAACTTAAACATCCTTTTTTATGTAATACACTCTTAAAGAGAATGTAGACCTGGGTGTATTTCCTTTCCTATTTTTATTTGTCCCTTTTGGTTTTCAGGATCTCATAGTCACCTATCTGCACAGGTTGACTTCTAAGATGTCATACTTAATATTAAGAACTCTTACTTTGAACTTAATCTGTTTTCATTTTTCGCTGTTAATGTTCTTTGATTTGGCTGATTACTTAACTTCTCTGAACTTAATTTCTCTAAGTAGAAAATGGAGATGATAAGATCTGCCCCAGCTTCTTAAAGGGGCTGGTTATGAGGGCAGAAGTTAAGAGCATTGTTGAATACTGGGTCCTCAGAAATAACACGAGAATAACTAGTTGGTAAGGCAGAGCTGAGTTTACCCTTACCGTGGTAGGAAAGAGTACTAACTTGAAGGCAAAATGAGGATAATTATGAGGTTTGGGAATCTGATTAAAGGTGGCTGTTGGAGTATGGGAGATTGATTAGGATTGGATAAGGATCATGATATAATAGTTTGGAACTGGTGGACACAACAGGGAGAGGTTTTTGAGACAAGGTTACTGATCTTAATCCTATTTGAAAGTCTGCTGTTCATTTGAATATTTTTTTCTGGAAGTTCCTGGAATGAGCAGTGAGTTATTTGCAATGATTTTCTTCATAAGCAAGAGTTATCTGGAATAGGAAAGTCATGTTGATGAATGCAGTAGAATAGTAAAATTATATTTGATAAGACAGCTGAAGAGTAAAATCATGTTAATGTAGGTAGTGAGCTGTGAGGGGGTAGATGCTTTTAGTTTTCAATATACAAAAGAACTTTTTAAATGATAAATACTATATAAATGGTGGTGGTATTCATAAGGCAAATGTTTTGCTTGTTTTTGATTCATATGCCTTTTTACCTAAATGCAGTATTTTTATGCTTAAACTCAGTAGGGAGGGGAATCTTTATTCAAAATGACTAAGCTTCTGAAATGTCATTTAGCTCTCTTTGATGCCTGGGCCCAACCTAGCTTGAAAAAGTCGTGTGCATAACCACTACACAATTTTCCTCAACCTTTTTAGAAAGTGAGTAATCATGAGAGATAATGAAGGGCAAATTCATGGGGTTTTAATTCAGGTTAATTCTTCAAAATGAGGTAAAATATATAAGAGCAGGTATATGCCAACTGAGTGAAACAAAACTCCTCGCCTGGCCAATCAGAGGCAGCCTTCTGTCTTCCTTATCTGAAAATGAAATCTTGGTAAATCCTTTCTAGCTTCCATTATGGCCTTAATGCTGGCTCACTAGTTAACTCCAGCTGCACAGTATACAGACTATTTTTAAAAACTCATTGGCCATAAACTAGAGAATACTTTGTTTAACCCATAGATTAATGTAGGTAAAATATCATAGGAAAATTATAGTTAATATTGGACTAACAGTTAAAATTTAGTTCTCCCAAGATAGTTATTGCAGAGTCCATTATCTCCAGGCAACATAAACACCAAATTGATTAGTTCTCCTTTAATTTGATAGTCGAGTGTGAATTCCTTTTAATGTTTCTGATGGTGTTGTAGAAGATAAGTGGACACAGAGGAAAGAGCATTGTCCTTTGGCATATGTTACGGCTTCTAGTTTATTAGCTTTGAAGAGCCCTTGAGTGTTTGGAGTGGAGGGGGAAATGGCTTCAGGAGCTATTTCAAGTGCTTAGTGTTGGTTACTGTTCCAAATGGATAGCTGTGTTATCTGTATGTATTGATGCATAAGAAATTACTTCAAAATTTAGCAGCTTAAAACAAAAATAATGATCATTTCAGAGTTTCTGTGGGTGAGGAATATGAGTATGACTTGTCTGGGTGGTTCTGGCTCAGGATCTCTTTATAAAGCTGTGATCAAGTTGTTGCCCGGAACGGTATTGTCTTCAAAGCTTGGCTTGAGGAAGATCTACTTCCAAGCTCACTCATGTGGTTGTTGGCCAGTCCAGATCTTCAATAATTGTTGGCTGGAGACATTAGTTTCTTGCCACGTGGGCCTCTCCAAAGGGTAGCTCACAAAATGGCGCTGGTTTCTCTCAGAGTGAGTGAGAGCAGGAGAAGATGCCCAAGATGGAAGCCACAGGTTTTTGGTAACCCAGTATCAGAAGTGATATCCCATCACTTACGCTATGTTCTTTTTGTTAAAAACTAGTCAGTAAGTCTAGCCCACTCTCAAGGGGAGGGAATTACACAAGGCTGTAAATGCCAGGAAATGGAGATCCTAGGGGGTCATCTTTGAGGCTGCTTACCACAATGTCTGACTTAGTCCTGCAGTTACTTCAGAGGCCCAGTGGTCATCAGTACTGTCTTCATTATGAAATCTTGTGAACTTGAGGTATTAGCTTTTGTATGAGGCTGTATGTCCGTGAGACCATTGCAAAAGAAAGAAATTCATAGAATCATAAATTCATCTTATTTTCTTGCTGGAAGGACTACAGGTATCACCTTGTTTAATGCTCTCCAGCATCTCAAGCATCAAGAAACCATCTCATTTTTTTCCCCATGGTCACAGTTTATTGTGACCTAAATAAACTACATTTAATAATAGTAGTAACACTTAATAGTGTTAATTTGGTTCCTCATCATGTAGAAATCGTTGGCACTGGAAATTATTAATTAAGGCTTCTAACAACCTATTGTTAATCCACTGAGTTGGTAAATTTCTGCCTTTCTACCTTTCCATGTGGCTGAATTCATGTTATTGCACATGTTTATCTTAAACTCTCAGACTTGGGCAATAGACAAATAGTCTTTGACCTAGTCTACCTAGCTTCTGTTTTCACAGATAATTCAATAGATTAACACAACTTGAAAATGGAGGGGTAACATAAGTAAAGGTACTCAAATAGTCCTGATTTCCTATTATGATTAAAAAAAATAAAACTCCCTTCCATTATGGGATTTCCTCCTTTTCTCCTCACTTCTCTCTCTCCTATAGATGTGGGGCTGTGGATAAAACAGCTGTGCTTACAAGGTAATAACTGTTAATTGCAGTTGTGTTCAGTGTTGGTGAACTGTCTGACTGTCTGTCTGGCATAATCTTTTCCGATTCCCACCCTCTTCCATAACTGGGGCCTCTTTTTCGTTCCATACACCTGCCAAATACTCTCTCATCTCAGGGCTTCTGCCCTTGCTGTTTCCTCTGCCCGGTATGCAGATTTTAGCCATGTCTGCTCTGCTGGTATCTGACTCTGTACAGTCTCCTTGCACTGTGCTGTTTGACTGTTGGATGCAAGTGTGGACCATCACGCAATAGGAGAACTGGAAGAGGCCTCAAAGGCTGCATAGTCATTTTCCTCTCTTATTTGGGAGGTAGAAACAATGCAGAAATAGATTGGCTCAGGATTCAAAGAGTGCATCACATACTCGAAATAAACTCAGGACAAGACCAAACATTGACGAGAATATGACAAAACATGGCAAAGAAATTATTCTTTTCCCAAGAATCTCACAATCTAGTTAGAGAGGCAAAACTAACTTAAATTCAGTTAATCTGTATAACGAGTTGAGAGGAAGGAAACATAGTCATTCAGATAGAGAAGTCTTAGAAATTTTTATTGGTGGGGTGCAACTGGTTTTGGCTTTCCAAGGATAGAGTAAAAGTAAGAATCCACAGAGGGGAGGGGAGAGTACTCAAGAGGATAGAGAAGTGTGAGGTAAAGGGACAAAAGTGGGAGGGCGCAGATAGACCTGTGATCTTTAAAGCTGAATTGCTGATTGAAATCTGCACTGCCACCGGCTTTACACCCTTCCCAGCGCTGGTGCCACTTGGCCCCGAGTACACAGGGATTTTATTGGATTATTACATCTGTGACGCTACAGCTATTAGTCACACTCAGCCATAGGACCTGACAATATAATGATGTTCTGTTTTTACTTCTGTCCTAATAATGTCCCAGAAGTACCAAAATTATGATCTGAAACTAATTTTTTTGCGTTTGGACAAGAAGTAAAAGAACAGGGAATAATTCTACATTCAGGCTGTAACTCTCCAGAGTTGTTTAGCAGCACTGTGTTAACAGTTTTGGTTGTATTTTGCGTTAAGCTTTGCACCCCTCCCCATGGGAACTGGTGAGAAAAATATCTGATCAGAGCATTTTTATGTTGTTCAGGGCTATCAAATGGATCCTCGCCCGTATATGTGCACATAGTTGTAACACTGATTATTTTGCAAGGTCAGAAGCAGAGTGGCTGTTTTGTGCCACATACTAGTTGCTTTCCTGAGTGTGGAAATACAACCAGCTACTTCATCCAGGCTTCTCAGAGGAGGTTTTCTTGGAGATATGTGTGTGTGTGTGTGTGTGTGTGTGTGTGTGTGTTTGATCCCTCAACAGAGAACTGAGTGAACTAATCCAGACCACACTGGAAATGACAAAGGTAGAGGCTGCCTAGAGGTTATATACTCCTGTAAATTAAAGCCACATTCTCAGTGCTCTTCCCTAATATTTAGTCCACTGTCTCAGACTGTCACAGACAGGCAGCCTCTTGGAGATGGCTGTCCACCGTAGAAGTGAAGAAATGTCAGCTTAGCTGGATCAGGACCGTGCAGATTCTGACTGAGCTGACACTGCAGTGTCGTCCCCTGCTTTGGATTGTTATTGTCATCCCACTGTGCACCTTTCCTCTTTGGAGAACTCAAAACTCACATTTCCAGGAAGTTGACAGTTAAACAAGGCTGTAAATTAGCCCCTTTTCATATGGAAGAATGGAACCCTGGTGACCTTAAATGATTTATCCACAGTCACAAGGCCAGAAAGAGGCCTTGGTCAAGGATTTGTGTCACCAAGCTCTGACCACACTCCCATTTGATAACTGCATTAATGTTTAGGAAGAAATGTCATGTAATTAGGTGGTTAATGTATCATTACTTAGACCAGCTGGTATGTACTACATGTGATTTTCAGCCATTGGAAAGTCTTTGAAATCCTTTTAGAATCCAAAGATTTAAAGTGATTTCTTACAAGTTTGTGTCTAGAGTTGGATTAGGGTTAGGGCTGAGGTACTAGAGGTGGAAAGGGGAGCGTGACATAGTGAACATAGTTGAATCCAGGAGCTCCTTAGCATGCATGCTTTATAGTTACGTATTTCTGATTTCTTTATAAGCATGTAATTAGAAGGTAGAAAGCAGTAAGTGCTCTGACTGAGGTCTGGATCGGGATCTAATGTTTTAAATCAGCACTTGAAAGTGTAAGGCATAGGCACAAGGGAGTGTCTTTCTTAAACACGTGTTTTCTGTGAAGTTGGGGAAATCCTCGGTCAAGATAGGAAATGAATAGAACCATTAGATGCCCTTGGAGAAAAGTATATCATTTACTTTTTTAGTTTCCATGAAGTAGTTTTGGAGAACCATCATTCATTCCTTCATTAACTCAGCAAGCACAAATTGAATTCTATTGTATTAATAGAGTAGATTGGGGACATGTAATAACTCACTATTTAGTTTATGTGTTCAAATGAGCAATGAGAGTGAAGTATAAAACCAGGTTTAACTCTGGATGGACTACCAATTTGCTATTTTAAATAGTTTCCTATCTCAGCTTTCCCACTAAAACCTACAATTAGTTTGAATATTGTCGTACAGTGATTACCATACTGCTTGCAGGAAAATATCACCCTCCCTTAATTGCAATTTCTTTCACTCTTTCCATTTGAATTATTCATCCTAGCTTTGAAAGAATTCTATGCAAATCAACAATGTAATAAGTGTGCTTGTAGTACTTTATTCAGAAAACTATATTCCAAATCATCTTATAAGGTGGTGTGAAAACAGTCATATGACCAAGTTGGCTGTCTGTTGTTCCGACTCATTTTCTAAGTCAGGCCAGTCTGTGTTCACAGGCTGTCAAGAATGCTATGAAAGGGTCTTCTCAAGCGGGTAGGAGGTTAGCCCAGATGGCCTATATGGTCTTTTCTGGCTCATGAGTATGTGATTTGGTGACAGGCTAAATTGGTCAGATCAGATTGATCAGATAGAAACCATCTGCAAGTGACATTTAAAGGGTTTTGATTTTTTTCCTTTAGAGCTGATAAGGCCCAAAACTCACAGCTTACCTTCCTGTTTATGGTAGCCGTTATTCATTTGTCACACGGTTTGGAATTCATAGAGTGTTACGTTCAACTTATGATGCTATCACTTTAAGTTGTAATTTTTCTTCACATGCCTTTTACAGAATGCTCTGTCATATGTAACCATTGTGTTATTGAAGGACAGAGTAGACAAGGACTTCACAGAGGTCCTGTATATGTGAACGTATGTATTTGAAGTGGCTGTGTGGAGAGCTGAAGGAGCAGTGATAGTGTGTCTTTGGGGAATGCGCTTCCCCATCCAGTGCGTGCGTCGTACGCATGCGCATACACTGCAGTGTGACCGTATGGCAGCCCATACCATCTGTGAGGCCAAGAGTTCTACTTGTAAAGATGCATTTTATTGGTTCTTAACGTTTTTTTTTTTTTGGTCACAGATCAATTTGATAACCTCTTGACATCATATACTATCTCCTTGGGGGAAAAAATAGGCTTTTGCAAATATCCACAGATTCTTACAGTATTTAGACGTCTGTTCAAGGACTACCTCAGGAGTCTGATATATTACCCAGGCTAAGAATTCCTCTTAATGTTATCTAAGCAATTATTCTTTTATTTGGTCATAAGACATTTGATTGCCTACCATGTACAGTGGGCTCTGCGACAGTTCCCTGCTAACCAGCGACATGACCTTGGGGCCATTCTTTTACCTCCTCAAATCTAAGTTTCCTATAATAAAAAATTAGTATGTTCTAAAGCTATTATCCCTAAAGTCCCTCGTAGTGTTTTATTTACTCAGCCTTGTTCTAGGCACAGAAGGGAGTGCACAGTCCAAGCATCCAGTAAGTCAGGACAGTGACCAGAACCAGGCAAAAGCAAGAAACAAAGGGAGCGAAAGCTGTTAGGATATTTGAAACCCAGACACTTAGGCAGAGAAACTCTGCCTCACTCGTGTGAGAGTAGTACTCACCGAGTCTGCCTCCACATGGTGGTACGTGATAGGAGAAGGATCATTAATTCTCATGTCACCAATCCTTTTGGGCTATTGCGTGGTTGTTTTACTTTATTGTTGGGTTGCTTTTAAACTTTTTAGAAACTGAATTCTTTTCAACCAAGCATTTAATGGGTCAAGTTACTGTTACTGGACTGCAGGAGGTCGGAGAGAGGGTACCCTGTGTGGGGAAGCTCTGAGTGGACTTTCACACAAACCCTCCCAAGTAAATTCTCTTTAAACTGTTTGTTATTACAGGCTCTACTGAAAACATCTCTAAAGCTCTTAGTAAACTTGCCCCTAGGCTGCTTGTGTCTGTATTTATTCTGCCTTCAAATATTCATTTGCTCATGTCAGGATGTGTGTGCTTTATTTTTTATCCAATGTGATTTAATTTTATCCTCGGGTTTGCATAACTGAGACTTCAAGCTTGTATCAGGATGTCCAAATAAGTTCATTAGTTCTGGGAGATTTTTTTCTCCTAACAAGTAGAAATTCATCAACATTGAATCATGACATATTAAACCCATTACATTGAAAATATCTTTATACTCACCCTGGAGCTTAAATATATCAGCCAGCAATAATCAAATGCCATCCAAACACAGTTTTCTGAGAAGAGAAAATTAGCTGGCTTTAATATGTCTGGAAGATAAATCAGACCATCAATGTTTTATCATTCATACGAGAAATTTATGTAACACATTAAATTCATCAGATCAACTGGAAAATTAGAGTAATTAAATGTTATGGAGGAAAGAATTTTATTAGAAGAGCAACAAAGACACTTATGCTGGCATACCACATGCTAAACACTGGCGGACACACTAGGCTAGAGGGTGTGATGGAGGAATACACTCCCCGGAGTCCTTAGGAGTAAAGAGAGCCCAAGGTATCCAGACTCATAATGGAATACGCCAGCACACTGGAGGACACGGCAGATACTGTAAAGGCTGACCTTAATCCCTTTTATTTAAATTTAAAACATTTTGAAGTGAAAAAATAGAAATGTTTTTAAAGATATGAATGCCTTTGTGATGAAGGGCAAGAGTCTTCTCTCCCAAGGTTCTCTACCCCTCCCTAATACCTGGTTTTGGTTCTGGTATTTCCCTATATACAGATACTGCCTTAATACCCATTGTTTAAAATTTTCTCTTAGGAGATTGCCTATTGTATTCTGCTCTAATGGCTCATTTACCCCATCCTCATCTTTTATCTCATTCCCTCAAATTTACATCAGTATTTCCCCTCTGCAACTTCAGCCACTGTAGTTCAGTGTCCATCTCTTGCTGCATCAAGAGTGCATGCTTAACAAGGACATTTACTTTGCACTTCTGTCCTTCCTTTCATTTCCTTCCCTTTTATGTTCTACACTCTGTCAAACATACCTTTGCTTTTACATTGTCAAGGTTGTTAAAAGCACTCTTTATTTTTTATAATCACTTTATTTTGTGGAGTAAATCATTAAGTAAACTCCCAAGAAAGGTGTGTGTAAGGCAGAGTTTTTGAACTGTTAATTATCTCAGAATATTTTTACTTGGACCTCATACTTAATTGATCCTTGGTATAGAATTCTAGGTTCAAATCCATTGGCCCATGTACACCTAAAACATGTTAAATCAACTGTAATTCAGTAAAAGAACAAAAGCAAAAAAAACAAAACACAAACCAAACCATGGACCTAGAGGTGGTTTACTTTCTTCTTTCTTTTCTATCTTTTATTAGATAGATAATGGATCTCCTGGACCAATCATCTGTAAGATTTGTATTTCTCCTTACATGTCTCGTACTTTTTTGCTCTGTGTTCTGGGAATACATTCTCAATCTTGGGAAACTCGTGATTCATTGAACATACTTTTTTAGGCCACAGTGGATTCCCCACTCTCTGTTACCTGAGTCTTTCCTGGGTTCTATTCTTGATAGTCAGCACTCATAAGCCTCTTATTCATAAATTTGACCCCCACTATGATGATAGTAGACACAGATGTCATTAGTTCTAATCTCAAGTGTATTCTCTAATAAATAAAATACCATCCTTCTTTCCTCCCTGTCTTCTCCTTAATTTCACATGAAAGTGTACCTTTTCCTTCCCTTGGAATGTCATCATGCAGTATGAGGCACCAATTACAGACTTCTCTACTTGCCAGAGCATGTGAAGGTTGCCTTTTACAATGCCATACCTGGGCTTTGAAGAGAATTTATTTTGTGAACTTGTTGCAGAGCTAATTTCTATACTCTTTCTTCTTGAATCTGGGTAAATAAAAATAGTACAAGGTCATGCATTAAATGATCCATTTCAAAACATCTCAAGTAACAAATGGAGGAAGAGAGGAGGTTGCTTGTGTAGGAGTCTCCTTATCCAGAAGATTAGAAATTAGAAAATCTATAGTAAGAACTCTTTTCCTTTGAGTTGCTAATTAGCTCATTCGTAATTGGCAGAATGCCCTTAAAATACTGCCTTGATAATCCGAATAGTTTTTGCTTTAATATATATCAACAAGTCACTTAATTTAAGCTCTGCACTGCACTTTACTCCTTGAAATATATAGCATCCCTTCTGTCACAGAAATTCTTGTGAATTTTCCTGCTATAATGTTATGTTTTGTGCTAAATGGAGACTTCCCACGTGATGGGCTCATCCAGCCTCCTACTTGCTGTAAGATTCCTGGCACACTTATCTCTACCCATTTCTCCTGCCTGCTAATCAGCCAAATCCTTCAGCTCGAACAGAATCCATTTTGTCAGTGGGTACAAGAAATAGGTAAATGAAGTTAGTTTTTCCCCCAACATTTAAACTATCTTGAGGTTCCCAAAGCAAGATTGTGTGATAAGGGTAAGGCTTCTGATCTTAGAGCTTGATCTTAAAACTGGGAACTAGAAGGCACTGTTTCTTTGAAGAGATGTTTCCTGTATCTTCTTTCCCATTCATTGTTCACTTAAGCTGCTCTTATTAGAACAAAAGTTTCACATTCCATTCCTCATTTCACAACCTGTGAAAGTATACACAGATTGTAATTTTGGAAGCAACAGATGAGGGGTATGTCTTTCATATTAGAAGTGACTGAGGGGAATAAGACCTTCAACAACCATTGCTGTTCATTCTACCTCATTGGGACATTCATTAAAGACTCTCAGAGAATATGCGTCTCTATATCTGGACTTAACGAAGCAGAGAGGGCATTCCAGAAGACAGTATCTTAGCACTTGAGAAACCATCAACTCCAACCAATCCATTAATTGCTTCTATAGTCTCCTTTTAAGATGGATCAAGGTTTTTAATAGACCAAACTTTTGGTTGTGCTTAATATTTAGAAAACCCACCATAATTATCTATTTTTACTGTATTCTGAAGCTGAATATTAAACAATCCAAGTGATGTTAAGATAAACTTACCTTGTATAGGGTTTAGACATGGTTTGCCTTTAAGATTATCCCAGTACATTTATTAGTGAATCTTTTACATGAATTGATATAACTTTTAAAACATCATTAATTTTGGGGGGGAGGGTATAATAGCTCAGTGGTAGAGTGCATGCCTAACATGCATGAGGTCCTGGTTCAATCCCCAGTACCTCCATTAAAAAAAAATACCTAATTACCTCCCCCCCAAACAAATAAACAAAAACAATAAATAAATAAAAATTAAAACATCATTAATTTTTTACTCTAATCATAAGTATAGTATGATAATCTACATAATGTTTTTAAGCACCCAAAGCAACTGTAAGAAGAAAGATTTTTACAATCCACAAAGAACGAAGTAAAGTATCAGTAGGCCATTAGTATTGGGAAAATAACAATTAAGTAAAATGTTCATACTGTGGTAAATAATGTTTTTTTAATTGTCTGATTTCAAGGCAAGACCAATAGCTGGACTGTTGTCAGATTTCTGTGCCCTTACACTAATCTGCTGACCAGAATGCACTTCAGCAGAGCAGAGCGATGATATTAGGGATTAGCAGGACTCCTGTGTGTCACAGTGTCTCTTGTCACAGCAGAAGAGTGCTCCAACCTCTTAGAGAAATGATTGCATAAAACTCCAAACCTCTCATACACTAGCTCTCAATTTCACTGCAATGTTGAATTCCATTTTGATGAATGCCCTTTTCTGTCATTCAGCATTCCACGACTTGGATCCAGGAAATGCAGAGTCACAGAGATGGAATTGGCTATGGCCTGTTGTCACTCTTTTGTGCTCTTAGACTAATCTGCTGAGCAGGATGCATTTCAACAGAGGCGAACCATAGAGTATTGGGAATTATTAGGACTTCTGCACTTCCAAAGGCCTGTTTCTTGTATCTCATATCTTGGATCATTCTTTGTTTTTTAACAATCTCTTGGAGATTATTATCCATGCTTTTAAGGAATGGCAGGAGTGGAAGTCAAGCCAGTAGATATACCATATGCTTCTGTTGAGAGAAGACCTTAGTTAGGTCCTGGACCTATTTGTAGAACAGTCTTGCTTTTGTGGCTTGATGGTAGGCGTCAAAATTGAGAGGCAATCCCAGAGCTTTGCTTTAGGGGGAGATAAATTAAAGGAACTAATAACTTAGCGGAGTGTTTTTCTTTTTTTTTTTTAACTAGCGGAGTGTTTTTCTACTACAACTTTCCTGGTGATCACAGTGAGCCTCCAAATCTATGATGCTTATATTATTATTTTTTTCCATTGTCAACCTTGTTCCCAGATTTCAGTTCTGTGAATAGTGGCACAAAACAGTAACAATTAGTGTTTGTTGAGTGCTTAGTATGTGCTGGCCAAAGTGTGAATAACATTAAATTCTAACCGCTACCTGGTGAGGCGAGCACTAATTCTCACTGTATGAGTGAGTGTAAGCTAAGAATACTAAACCTTAGAGCAGTTCAGGTCTTTCTCACCCAGTGCAGCTTGGATTCAAATCCAGGCAACTGGACTCTAGAGAAGGTGCGTGTCCTGTCTCCTGCCACAGTTACATGCTTGAGAGACTCAACTCTTACAAGGCTAAGGAGTTTCTGAATTTTTTTAGTCTTATATTGCTAGCTGATCTGCCTTGCAAGGGATATTAAAGTAAGTTCTTCAGAGAAAACGAAAATGATTTAAGTAGAAAAGTCAGAGCTACATTAGGAAAGAAAGAGTATTGGAGAAGGAATAAATGAAGGTATAATAAAATATTTAAATTTAATTAATTTATTTGATAGGTAACTGTTCCAATAATAGTAAGAGAATGTTGGGTGGTTACAGCATCTGGATAAGTGAGGCTGTTGACAGCAAAATTGTAAAGGATAGGAGTTTGGAATTGGGAATACTCTGTTATGAGATAGCAGCACTGCTCGTGAAGTAGTGTCGTATTACTAGAAAGTGAAATTAGATTAGTTGTAAATATATATTGTGAACTCTAGGGGAATCACTAAGTTTTCTTTTAAAATACTGCTGATATGCTAAGAGGAGAGATAAAATGGATTTGTATAAAATGCCTGATTAAAACCAGAGAAGGCAGAATTAGAGGAAAAGAATTAAAAAGAATTAAGAAAAGGGAATAAAAGTGGTTACTAATGTCGACTGAAATAAATGCACAACTTAGAAGTTGAGAGTTATGTTTTATTTGGCGGACATTTCTGAGGACTTGAACCCCTTCAAGCCCGGAATGACAGCCTCCCAGATGCTCCGAGGGACTGCTCTGAAGAGGCAGGAGAGGAGCTAGGATATATGAGTTTTACAACAAAGACCAGGTAGTTGGAATATGAAAAGATGACTTGTTAACTAGAGAAAACCAGGCATCTCAAGTTAAAGAATTTAGTGCTTTTTTATGTATGGGAGGAAGCAAACATTTGGGCTCACTGAATTCATTCCTTTGACAAGCACCTAGCTATCAAGGGCCAGTATCCTGTCCTTTCTTATTCTGAGTCCCCTCAGGGTGCACCATTGTGAGTGGCTGGGCTGCAGGCTTGTCTTCACTGTGGGGGTGGCGGCAGCCACTGATGACTTGATGGCTTCAGCGTTCTTTGTTTACTGATATGGTTTGCAGTATTTTTTGTTCACCCTAACATAATACATATTAATCCATCTTTGTCAGTAATCACTTTAAAGGCAAATGGTATAAATACGTCAGTTAAAAACCAGATTTTCAGGGTGGATGAAAAAGTTAGACCCAACTATATGTTGTCTATGAGAAACTCCTTTTAAATATAAATATTCAGGTAGTTAATGAGCAAAGGGATGGAGAAAGATGCTATCACTAAACAAAAGAAAGCTGGAGTAACTGTTTTCAGAGAAAATAGGCTTCAAAACTTGGAAAATTATCAGGGATAAAAAGGAGCATCACATAATGATAAAAAGGAGGAAACTTTCCAAACAAACAAAATTTTTAATATGCTTACACCTAACAATAGTTTGTCAAAATATGTAAGGCAAAGCTGATAGAACTTCAAGGAGAAATGGATGAATCCACAATTAAGGTTGGTTGGTTCTGGTGCCCTTCTTTCATTAATTGATGAATCTAGCAGGCAGAAAATCAGTAATGGTATAGTGACCTGAAAAACACCATCAGTCAGTTTGATCTGATGAACACTTATAAATTACTCCATCCAACAACAGCAGAGTACATTTTCTCAAACTCACGTAGAACATTCACCAACATAGATCACCTAATTTCACGGGCTAGGAAAAGCACCTAAACAAATTTAAAAGAATAGAAGTCATGTGAAGAATGTACTTGGACCGCAATAAGATTTAAAGTAAAAATCAAAAAGAAAAATAGCTGGAAAGTCTCAAAATATTTGGAGATTAATCAACACATTTCTAAATAACATGTGGATCAAAGAAGTCCCAAAATAAATTTTAAAATACTTTGATTTAAACAAAAAAGGGAACTACAAGTCATCAAAATTTGTGAGGATGCAGCATAAGTAGTGTTTGAAGGAAAATTTATAGCATTAAATGTATATATTAGAAAAGAAGGAAGATTTAAAAATCAGCTAATCTAAGCTTACACCTTAGGAAGAAGGAAGAGCAGTTTGATCCCAAAGTAAACATGGGAAAAGAAATAAAGGATCAATAAAAATTAGAGGAGAATTCAGTCAAATTAAAACAGGAAAATAATAGAGAAAATCAAGGAAATGAAAATCTGGTTCTTTCTGAAGTACCGTAAAGTGGATAAACCTCTAGCCAAGAGTAATGAAGATTAAAAAAAAGACACAAATTACTAATATCAGAAATGAAAGAGGAATATCAGTACTAATACAATGGGCATTAAATCTAAAACTTTCTAAAGTAACAAAGTCTACTTAAAGTAAAATTTTAAAAAATGAATACTATTAGGGGTTTACTGAGGGTATGTTCTTCTCTACAGATGATAGAGCTGAGCTCACAAGTTGAGTTTAGGGATCAGTTTCCAGTAGGCTATGGCTGCCGGGGATAATAGGACAAAGATGCTAGACAGTGTGCCTTACCCAGGCCTACGAATGTATTTAGGGGCTATATTTAATTGTTGCTCACTAATCTTGGGAACATTGTTGAATTAATTTAGGTGTTCACAAAAATTGAGGCAAAATTTTTCAAGATTGAGACTGACTTGCCTTTTATTTTCCCTTAGGGGAAATGGGCCTTGGTGGTCAGTAAAAGACAGAAATTGAATATAATGATAGCAGCATAGTAGCAGCTAATAATAACAGTACATATCCATTGTCTTTTAAACCGCCTTAAGCCAGAGTCTTGTCAGCGTATCCCAAGTGCAAAGAAGAAAATCACTTTTGAATGACTTTGAATTTACATTAAGAATGATTCCCCTGATGCCAACCCTAGGATTATATGCAATTTCTTTCTTTTAATTTAGGTACAGGTGATGTACAATATTATATAAGTTTCAGGTGTACAATACAGTGAGTCACAATTTTTAAAGGCTATGCTCCATGTACAGTTATTATAAAATGTTGGCTGCATTCCCTGTGTTGTACAATATATCCTTGTAGCTTATTTTATACATAATAGTTTGTACCTCTTAATCCCCTATGCCTGTCTTGCCGCTGCTCCCTTCCCTCTTCTTACCAGTAATCACTAGTTTGTTCTGTGAGTCTACTTCTTTTTTTGTTATATTCACTAGTTTGTTGTATTTTTTAGATTCTATATATAAGTGATCATACAGTATTTGTCTTTCTCTGTCTGGCTTACTTCACTTAGCGTAATACCCTCCAAGTCCATCCATGTTGTTGCAAGTGGCAAAATTTTGTTCTTTTAGAATGGCTGAGTCGTATTCCATTGTATATCTATACCACATCTTCTTTATCCATTCATCTGTTGATGGACACAAGTTGCTTCCATATCTTGGCTATTGTAAATAATGCTGCTGTTATGGACATTGGGGTGCATCTATCTTTCTGAATTAGTGTTTTCATATTTTGGGGATATGATTATTTGCAGTTTCAAGTATGTCCCAAATCTCTGCCTCTGGGTCACTGGCCTGTCAGTCTGGCTCCTGACAAAGAGAAATTCCTTAATTGGCTGTTCTTAGGGATCTCTAGCTCTCTGTTTTCTGAAAATAAATTTGTGTGGATCAGAAAGGAGTGAAGGCAAGGAATGTCAGGAGGTTCAGGCAGGAGGGAAGAAAGACCCAAACCAATTGCCACCACATCTTCCCTACTTGTAGTAAGGGATTATGAGAGGGAAGAGGTGGAAAACTGGAGTGTTCAGATATTTGGGAAGGAGAGCCCAAGTGTCCACAGTTTGATGACACCTGAACTCTACTATTCGTTCAAGTCATAATCTTTTTAAAAACCGCTACCAAATACTACTGAATACTTATTCATTTCTATCCTGCATGGACGATGTCTTTTATAGATAGTTCAAGAACCATGAGTACACTCTTTATGTTTAGTAGAGCCTGTGGATTATTCCCATGTAGAGAGAACAGCTCTCATTGGTACAAAATAATCATGCTCACAGCCCCAAAGAGCATCACCTCTACTATATGGACTAAATTGTGTCTCTCTAAAATTCATATGTTAAAGTCCTAACCGCCACCCCCCCACTAATGTGACTGTATTTGGAGTTAAGGCTTTTAGGAAGTAATAAAGTCTAACTAAAATCATAAAAGTGGGATCTTAATCAGTAGGGATTGGTGGCCTTATAAGAAGAGATAGAGAAAGATCTCTCTCTCTGCATGCGCACACACTGAGGAAAGGCTATGTGAGACCACAGTGGCCAGCGACAAGCCAGGAAGAGATGTCTCACCAGAGGACAAGCCCTGCTTCCGAAACTATGAGAAAATAGATTTCTGGTTTTTAAGCCCCCCAGTCTGTGCTATTTGTTATGGCAGCCCAAGCGGAGACATGCTCCGTTCTTCTTTCTGTAGCCACTGAGGATCAGTGGGAGCGATAGCTGAACTGCTGCTTACAGGTAAAGCTCAGATAAAGGAATTCCCTGTGTGGAAGTCTGGCATTTACAGTTGTTTAAAGGGTAATTTGGCTTGTCTCTTTGTATTTTAATAGCAGAAAGACATTACACATAATAATTCAACTTTGTGGCTCACTCTAATCTAGGTCTGTGAGTGGAGGGTTTGCATTCTTTGCCTGAGATTTACATTGCCTGACACCTAATGTAATGACTTCCACGAGGACCATTGCTGCATCGGTGCAGCTCCAATCTGTCACTGGCAACATTCTAAGAGCTGGGGTGCCCCCTGTTCAATCAAGAAACCAGTGCTGTGTATAATTAACTACATCCCTTTCCCCCAACCCCACCAACTGCTACACATCACTTCTCTTAAAAACTCAGTGAGAGCAATATTTTCCCCACACTCCTCCCCTTTCAGTAAATGCAAACTTGGTTGTGCAATCAGTCTTTGAAACTTCAGGCTTTTTTTTTTTTTCATTTCAGATATTCATGAGCATGTCTCTGTTGCAGATTTCAAATGTATTCTTGTAAGGATGTCATTAGTACCTGAGCTCCCTAACTAACTACAGTGCTTCAGGAAGATCTTTGAAACTGGAGTTTCAGCCATCTGCCTGTATGCAGCAGCTCTCTCTGATTTTCTTCTAGAACTATAACAGATGTTTTAGCTGATAAATAACACCTGTAATTTTATTGTCAACATCGCAGTTCAATGACAGTACCTAAGAACCAGTTATTTGGTGGGCTAGGTTGAATGGGGTAATAGAATGTGGGACTGAGATTTCAAGGGTAAGATTTGATATGATTATTTAGGTTGTATCATTAGGCATTATTATACGAAATCATTTATCCAAGTGGATGGTCTTCAATTTTCAAGTCACTCAAATTTTGAGTGACAGATAAATTAAGAGAATGAGGTTCATTATGGGCAGTGAGAAGAAAAAAGTGCCTCAGAAGCTTGGAAAAGAACAGAATCTTAAAACCAGCTAAGCCCATAATGCATTCCAGTGAATTGTTAAGATGCTATTATTATGTTAAGAAGTTCTCTGCTTTCCTGTAAAGGTCTCTGAGAGTATTTTCTGTTGGCCATTAAGACAGAGCAAGGCAAACCAGACAGCAATTGTGACTTGAATGCTCAGTGCTGTAAAACTATTATGTGAATCCATTTCAGCTTAGGTATGGAAGATGATGGTGTCTCAGTGCTGTTTGCATCATTAAAACTCAGGAGGGAAAATGTAAAATGAGTGGAAAAGAGGAAGGTGGATAAAATTAATTGGAGCTGTGAGACCAATGACACTCCCACCCAGTCAGCCCCATCTGTAGTTAAAGAATTAAATGCTGTCTCGAGGACTCAGTCATTTCTTTCGAATCTCTGAATCTCTGGAAGGCTGTTAACCTCTTGCCCACATGCAGGAAGCATAGCCCCTGGAATGGACTCTCAACTCTGTGCACTAGGAAATAGAAATCAGGATAAGGCAGGAGAGTTCAGTGCATATCCTCATTACCCCGACTCTCTCCTCCGACCTAACATGACTCCTTGTGCTTTGGATCTTTGTGCTTCTCGCCCACTCCTTTCACTTAATGAGTAGACTGGAAAGGTAGGAGACACTCTGCGCTTAGATAGGTACCTAGGTAGGGTTTGGGTTCTAGTTTTGAGTCAGCCACTTAAAACCTCTCTGACCTGAATGCCCTCATCTGACAAACTTGGCTGTGACAATAAGCATCTTTTACATCTCAGCAGCAGCAAGAGTTCTTAAGTCTGGGCATTTACCCGCCTCGGAGAGGCCCCTGCTCTGTAGCCCATTGGCATGCAGAGGGAAATGAGATTTACTTACATCTAGAAAAGAGCATCGACCTGGCTTCTGAATTTTCACATTAAAAGATGAATCCTACTTACTCTGCTTGTCTCAAGTATGAACCTGTTTTTATCAGCAGTAGGAAATACTAGCCCTGTACATTTTTTCTGTGCGTAGTTTTGTGAAGACATGAGCTTGTACTATATTCGTGGTTAATATCCTCCCTACTTAGCATGTCCATGTCACAGGCTTGTTATAGTGACCATAGATCCCAGTGCTGTACACACGACGTACTAGGGAGTCACTTTCAATGAATGTGTTGGAAAGAAAAACAATTCAAAGTAGCTTTGAAGCAAGAAATGAAATTAATAGCATATTACTGAGAAATACTGTGGTGGCACTTAGTTTTGCATATAGTATTCTCTTTCTTTCTGTTTCTCAGCTGTGCTTTCTCTCATTCGCTAAGTCTTGGCTCCTTCCCACCTCAGAAAGGCCCTACCCATGTGGTATGAGGAGATGGTGGCCAGTACTCCCCCTTGTCTACATTGTAAGAAGAGATGCTGAGATTGGGGGACCCGGTGGTCCCCACATGGCTCACGTGCGTCTCGTCTCCTGTACCAGTCTTGGTGCACAGGAGCCGTGGGTTACCATGACGGGCAGGCAGCGCTCTGATCCCCTGCTGACTGACAAATTCAGCAGCACTTCGCTGCATTCTGCTCCTGGTCTGCTCAGCGCTCTATCACACTCTCACTGAAACCCACCCCACCATCTCCTGCCTTTTCCCCGGAATCTTTGTACAATCTCCTTGCTGGAACCACAAACACACTCTCTTTCCAGCTGAAAACAACCAAAAGACAAATCGATGTTTCCAGGGTTATCTGTGGAGGGACTTCTTTCCTCAATTGTAAAATTCATTTTGTGAAGTCTTAAACGGGAATAAAAATCAAATTTTACATTTTCCCCACCCTTTTGGTAGTCACAGAAACATCCACTCTCTTTTCTGAATTTAAAAGTCAGCTCTTTAGATAGTTCTAAAGCCTTGTAAACATTTGGACTCACTGTATTCAGATGCCACTGCCACTTGTGATCCAAATGTCATCTTCATTCCCACCCAGTTGTGCTGTCTTAGTTGCCTTAATAACGTATAACCAGTTGTCTACTTTAGTCTCCCTTGAACTTGGACCCCACTGTCATAAATCATTTTTTCATTCTCCATCTCTGGGACCACACCTTAAAGTCACTAAATTCCGCATCCTGGTGACTCGTAGCGCCAAACTCTCCACCCAAAGGGGCTATTAACGGCTCCTGCAGCATGCTTCATGCTCTCCCACTTCCTTAGGCTTGTTGATGCTGATCATTCTTTCTACAATTTCATCTCTGTGTTTTTTACCACTCTGTTATTGACTGCCAGAACCCCATCTGTGTAATACTAAAAGCGAACGTGAATCTGGACTAGAGACTTAAACAGTATCAGGAAGCCGTTCACTGGAAGTAATTCTAGTGGCTTAAATAAGTAGGAGTTTAATTATTTTTCACATAACAACTATATCTTGGGTTGTCACAATTTCTATTTAAGGCTTCTTTTCAACATGAATATGTAGTTAATAATTAAAACTAAATACCGTTTAGGCATGTTTGACTGCATGTAACTAAATATTTTACTGCATGTAATCCCAGCTACAGGGTCACATCACAGAAAGTGTGTTGCTAGTTAATTCACTCCTTGTGTAATAGCTCCAGATCATTAAGGATCGAAGCTCTTAGAATCTGTCATGTTGCTCTGCCATCCTGAACTTGTTAGCTTTCCAAATCAATTAATCTAACATGACTTTTCCTCTCCCAGACTTTGGACTTAAACCTCATGGTACTCTTTACCCAGTGGTCCTGGGCTTTTAACTGCAAGTAACAGAACAGAACTACAGTAGCTTAAATACATGTGATGGTTATTGCAGTGGCTCGATGTCATCTTCCAGGAACCATGCTCCTGAGAAATTTTTTCACTCTCCAGTTCTGGCTGTATTTCATCTTCATACTTGTTATCTCCTGGAACTAATAAGGCTTCTTTATTGCAGTCTTCATCTTCATATTGTTGTTTCGTGAGATAGGAAGGCTTCCTTATTCTAGCTGTCAAATTTGTATTCAGTTGGTGAAAAGGGAAAGTGAATGTTGAATGGCAAAATGCGTCTCTCCAGCCATCTCTCTTCTTTATCAGGTCCACGAACTCAGTAGACTCCTGCTGCTGTCTATTGACAACAGTGTCAAATGTCCCCAGCAGTCTGGGATGGGGGTTGTGTCAGCCACATGGAAGTAAATATCACAACAGAATTTCCAGAACTGGCAAGATATTAAACTATGCCTATAATCGCCTTGCTTGTGCTGTCCCACACAGTAGCTAATAGCCACTTGTAGCTATTTCAAATTAAATACAAATAAAATTTGGCGGTGGGAGAATATAGCTCAGTGGTAGAGCACCTGCTTAGCATGCACGAGGTCCTGGGTTCAATCCTCAGTATCTCCATTAAAACAATAATAAATAAATAAATAAATAAATAAATAAATAAAAAATAAATAAACAAACCTACCTAATTACCCCTCCCCTAAAAAATAAATTAAAAAAATTCAGGACCTCACTCTCATTAGCCGCGTTCAAGTGTTCAATAGCCACATGTGGCTGCCATATTAGAGGCACTTCTGCAGAAAAGTTCCGTTGCACAGTGCTGTACTAAATGAAATCAGGTCCATGAAGGGATGGTTAGTTCCCAGTTCTCAGAGTTGGCTAGTAGCAAAGCAGAGATCAGATACCTGATCTCCTAATGTTCAGATCTGTATTTTAAGTAGGCAGCATGGCTTTCTATACGTTTCTGCCTTTATACTTAGTACTGCTTTTTATTTTCAAGAAATTACACCTATATTTTGTTGTCGTTCTATGATCTACTGTACATGAGTGGCTGAAAATGCTACATGGGTAATCTGCAGTGTTTTCACTCCTCGTGCATGCAGCCACTTTACAGTATAGCAAGGGCCTAAATGACCATAAAGAAGTTAGTTGAGAGTAAGTGAGAATTGTGGTGAAGAAATCCATTTTAGCTTTAATTCTAGTTTACTTTTCTGTGGTGGCTAAAAGGCATTGCCCCTTTAAGAAACCAGATGATAAAATCACATGCTTCTGAGGCTTAAATAAATAAACGAGGAATACCTAGAGGCACAAAATGTTGCACACTCTTTAAAAAGCTTTTTAGATCCTCAGCCTGGAGAAGGCCTAGAATGGAGGAGAAAAGTGCAGAAGCTAAGATGTTGTAAGAGTAATAAAGAGGAGGCAGGCTGTTAGCACCCAGGTTCTATGTAATAGCTAGATATAAATGGAAACATCTGGTTTAAAGCAAGTGTAAATAGCCTTGGGTGATAGGAACAAAAGAAAAGGCATTAGTTAAATAGGGAATATTAGAAGTAATTAAGAAATAAGTGACCACGCACTTGAATTTCTTTTTTTTTTTTTGTCATCGTTTATTTAACTGGGCTATTCCACAAATAGTAAATGGAAAATATTGAGCTGAGTGTTTTGTTTTTTATCTAAAAGTATATGAGCCCCTTATCTGGTTTATTGCTTTCATTTTTGATTTCTTAATATAAATTAAGTTGGCTTGTCGGTGCTGCCTCAGTTAGTCTTCATTAATCACCTTGCAGCTATGGCCAGAGGTGAAAGCATCTCAGAAGAGTAAACATCATCCCTCTGGTAGCAGGTCTTCATTTCTAACCCCTTTTTATAATGAAAAAACCATAACACTGAAAATCAAATACTTGGTGGCCACCCACTCTAGCGTATTAGTTGGGACATATCCAGTGTTCTTGAGCATAGGCCTCATTTTTTTCTTACCAAAAAAATTCAGCTTTTCCCGTAACGAATTCCTCTGATTCATTCAATCTCTGTGCATGTTTTTCAAGCCCTCAGTACAGAAGTAAGTAACCAGTACAAGCACCTATAGGTTGAGAGGACACTGGTTCCTTCTACATATGTGCTTCAGCTGTTTGTACATATCCAGAAGACATAAATAGAAATCCTTCCTGTGTCTTGGGAAAATACCACACGGGCAAATCCACTGAGAATCTGAGTTTAGGTCTTAGCGATGAGGATGTGTGCTTTGCCAACATGTACAGTGATATTTAAAGAATATAAGAGAATCTGCGCTCTTGAGCAAGTCATTTTCCATAAGCTTATTTTCCTCATTTGGAAATAGGGAGCTTGGAGAAGTTTTTGTGGCCCAAATTTCATGACTGTATTGGAAATATCCCTGCCCCTCAGTGTCTGGAAATCGTTAAATATGTCACCCCTCAGCACAAATGAAAAAATGGACTGGAAATTGCTGAAAACAACTGCAGTAGAAAATGCCCAGTACAACTCATGGTCTCTTTCCATGAGAAAATAGCAAGTTCCTATGGAACTTCTCGTGAATTCTGACCTTTGTCAGGGGACATTGGATAAATCAACCTATTGATCAATCTGCTGTCATAAATCTAATTTTCTTTCCTTCTTTGAGTCTGTATACCTGTGTGGTGAGTGACACGTCCAACAGAAGTCTGCACAGTTACCCAGCAGCTCCTCCGAGGAGTTAGCACAGGTTCCCCAAATTGCAAGGCATTTTGCTTATCGAGTGGAAGCAAGTAAACGTAAAAGAAAGCAACTTGTCACTGTAGTGTTGCTCTAGGGTATGTGAGCTCTGTCACACATGCTCTCACGTGTCCGGTCAAAGGCATGGGAAAGTAAAATCCATAAAGTCCTAATTATGAAAATAGGGATATAAAAACAATAAAATCCAGATCCCTTTCGATGGCTTGAAAGTCAACCCCAGAGTAAGAACTCTTTTTACAATTACACTATGTTTGTCAAATCCAAACCAACCCATCATTTCACCCTATGAATTAATTACTTGACTTAACATTTATCAACTGGGCATACTGAATACTCGCTTTCCAAAATATCACTGGAACAACCTGTTGCCAAGAAAAAGCTAGCTGAGTTTATTGCTTACTTCTGTAAGGGAGAACTTCATATTGACAGAGTCTAATAGTGTGTTAGGATAGGAAGGGAAAGGCTGGGGTATTGAGACTTTGAAATCTGTCCTAATGGGAGGGGGAATTTGATTAAGATTGGGTAAAGATCCTGATAAAATGGTTTAGAATAGGTAGGCATGGCCAAACAGGGTTTTGGAGGCAAGAGGGTCAAAAAGTCTTAGGATATAAACTGTGGGTAGATGCTTTCTATTGAAGAGTTGCTGGAATGAGCAGTAAAGCTGTTTGCAACTTGTACCCTCCTGGGCAAAAGTCTTTTTAAATAGTAAAGTCATATTGATGAAAATAGTGGAATAGTAGACTCATGTTAATGTAGACAGTAAGCTCTGTCTTGGTTCTCAGCACTTATGTACTGGGGGAGTACATGTATCCTGCCTCCCATTAGGTGCTTTTGTATTTGGAAGTTCAGAGAGATAAGAAGCACGAGTTGAGGGAAGACAGATAGCACTAGGTAGGGAGAAGGATGGACAGATTCACCAAGGAGGTAACATTTGAGCCATGCCCCGATCGTTGGTTATAAGTTTAGAGCATTTGAGTGGTAACTTAGTGTTTCATGTTAGAGGCACTTGGCTAGTCACATCTCCCTTTCTTCTTTAAGGGTTCATTCAGGGCAAGTAAAGACTTTCCCATTTTGCCAGAGTCCTGTGGAGGGGAAATGTAAGCAGAATCATTGGGTGAGGTTCAAGGCCCTGTTTTTCAGGGCTTCTGGGCCCCCTGAAGCAAAGTGGCGTGTTTCCTTGTCTGTATTTTTTTTAATATATATAAATGTAGCTCAGAACTTGTGGCAGAGCTTCTTCGCTCTGCCTTCTTTACTTTGAGGATGGGCTCCGTTAGCAGCACACAAACATCACTAAAGTACCAGTAGGGAAAGAAGGGGCGAGGTGGTTTGTTGGACTCTTAGGGATGCTGTTCAAGGATGCAAGTCCAGAGCAGCTGTTCATTTTCTCATTTGGGCTTTGTGAGTTCTTTTTCCTTCCAAGATGACCCAGCTGAGAGCAGAACCCTGTTTTTGTCAAACAGTGGGTTAGAGACCCTGGAAGCTGGGGCTACAAAGCTCCAGAGAGCTGTGGAAGCACTGACTTTCTTTGATTTTTGAAGAGTTCTCTCTCTCTGTCTCTCTGTCTCTCTGCCTCTCTCTCTGTCTCTCTGTGTCTCTCTCTCTCACACACACACACGGATGCTTTTTTTTTTAATAGCAGCAAAGAGGAAAAAAATCTGGTATGCAGAATGAGGGACCGCTTAAGTAGAGAGGTGAATTGAGAATCACTTTTTTAGGGGTTAGAGGTATGATTTAGCTTTTGGGAATCCATTCTTAAGGCTATTTCTGGAGAAGTTAGAATAAAACAAAACAATGAACAAATTAAGATAACTGCATTTCTCCTGTTCAGGGAACTGATCCTTCGGATAAGGCGGATTGGTGTTTTGAAGGCATTATGAGGGATTTCCACTCCAGCACTTGTGGCATTTAATACATTTTCAAGTTCATTTTCCCAGAAAGCAGCTATGTAAAGTTCCCTCACAGCTCTTTCTAGGCCTGACTGCGTCACATGTATCCTCAGTCAAGTCGAAGATGCGTTGAATTGCTGCCCTCCTTACCTTGGAAAGGAAAATGCTATAGCTCCCCCTTGTGTCATGTGAGGCCAAAAACATCCCTGGCTGATCCACACCAGCGGAATCCACTCCCCTAGTATCCTGCACGTATTTCCTCAGCGCTTTTTGGGGAATGGGACTTGGCCATTTGCTATACAGGAAAGTACCGGGGAATTCAGCTGATGTTTCATGATTTCCCCCCTTATTTCCGACTTTCCTGCAGTGTATCCAAGAGCCTCCTTCTTGGAGGGTAGCCTTTTTCTGGCAGTTTATTTGGGATGACTTTCCTCGTGACATTGTAGTCCAATCTGTATATCGATTCTTGTACAATTTCTTGTGCAAAGAGAGGAAGTGGAACTTGCTTTCACAGTGGCCTCCTTTTGCCCTGTCATTGGGGCCCCGGCATTCTGTATCATGACCTCTCAGTTTGAGTCAGGCACTGGTTTCTTTGCCCTTCCACCTCCAGAGTAAACATGCCAAGTCTCCCCAAGGCTCCCACACTGTAGCACATGAGTTGGGACTTAAACATTTTGGCTGCTCAATAAGTATGCAGCCAGGCTGTGAGATGCAATCACACATCTCTTTTGGAAACAATTCCCCAATCTCAGTCCCTTCCCCACACTTGACTTGGACCTAGTGCTCCTTATTAATGAATTTCCTTCCTTCAAATATTATTTGATAACTATCACTATTCCTCACATGTGTAGCAATTCTTATATAATGTTCTTTTCACTGATTTTGCACCTTTGCCAATATTGCAAGAGGAGAGGAAAAAGTCTCATTTTATAGGTCATTTTAAAAATTATATAAGAGATACAGATTGTTAAAAAGATTTACACAGTTTTGCAATTATGTCTATAGGACAAAACCTCAATAGAATTGCTTCATTAAAGTATGTGTGCATTTAAAATTTGATAGATGGTGGTTTTCACCTGTTCAGTTTCCTGTCTCATTTAACCCGGTCTCTTCAAGTCATAGCCGGCTTGACTGACCAGTAACAGTTCCAGCCCATTCAATTTCACCCCTTCCTGCCCTGCCAGCCCTTATTTTAACTTTGGACACTGTTTTCTTAAGGAAAGTTAGAATTCTTTGGTCCCAGTGCTTACAGGACTACTCCTTGTTAAGCTTTATGATTTCCCTCAGGAAAGAAAGTTTCACTCCACACCGACTGAAAACAAACTCATTGTTCTCCAGTATCTATTAACTTTGTGGTCGGTTCATATGAAACAGCAATGCAAGGTAGCACAAGCTAAGTGACAGTCTTAAAAAAGTGAATGCTTTGTGAAGTCTGAGGCAGGAGAAATCAGGACTGGCAATCATTCAGAATGAAATGAGACTTGGACTGGGTCTTAAAAGGAAGGGTAGAGCTAAGACAAAAAGAGATTATTAGGGAATTACAGGCAGAGAGAAAAATACTACAAGAAGCTGAGATGGCAGAAAACACATGGACTTTTATGTAACACGAACTGAATTTTACTTAATACACTTTCCTTGTTCTGCCATTTTTTTGGATATATTCGTCTTACAACCTATCTGAGGTCAGGAGTACTTTATCGCTTCATCTTTGGACCTTGTCTGTAGTCCATGTCTACAGTCTATAGTTGACTATCAACAAATATTTTGGTTAGTCAGTGAATCAACAAATGAATGTGATACTTAGCAGAAAGGGCTACAAAGCACTAGGAGGGTTGCAATAGGAGAAAAGGAATTAATTTGCAGAAAGCCTCATTTATCATGATTTCAGTGTAACAAGTATGTACTTTCTTATGAAAGAGCACTCTTAATGAAATCATATTTAACTTCTGGAAAATAATCTGCATTTTGTTTTCCTAATCAACTATGTCTTATTAATAACACTAACATAATTATTTTAAAAGAATGAAAAACAACAACAACAAAAAAAGCTCTGCCAAATCTGTCTCCGAGAAAAGGTTCAAAGCTTGAATAGTTCATGGGAACAGTTTGCTAGTCTGGACGTTTCTTCCCGTTTTGGTCAGGGCCTCCTATGGAGAGATTTATGTGCTGTGTGTGTCAAGAGGCAAAATAATGGCATTTCTCTGCTATACAATGACTCGGACATTTGCTGAGTGCAGAAATGCACCTTTAAACCAGAGAAAGAAGCCGAGTCTGCCCTGATCCAATCCTTTTGAAAAGTCATGCGCAGTGAAGCTGGGGCCAAACATAATGACAGGATTTAATTGCTAATGCCCTAGAGGCAGTGCGCCTCTTGATGTGTTGACCTTTAACCCAGACTTGGAAGGGTGAAAAAAGAGAGGGGATGCTTTTCCCGTCGTCCCCGCTTCCCCCTTCCCTGTCTGATCATGCCTGCCTCTGACCCTGTCCACATACCTCTAACATTCAACTCCCCACCCCCATTGCCATTAGTTACTTCCAGCTTTGGGGCCAGGGGGAGAATGAATAGGAGAACAGAAAGGAAGGTGAGAGGAGAATAGGAGAAGGAAGTCTGCAAGCAGTTGGCAGCTGCTTAGAAGCAGGAGGCAGAACTATAGCTAGCTACTGGGATGGGAGCTGAACTCCTGGTCCTCTGATGCTTCTACCTGCCCCTCAGCCCCGCGTTTCCTCTGAGATTTAGGCTTTTCCATGTTTCTGTTTTCCATCCCCATTACACCCTCTCTGGTCCATATTTATAGTCACTCTCCTCTCTGCACCTTCATCTCCCTTTCCCCTCTTACTTGGTTATTTATGAACAGCAAAATTGAATTGCACGAAGTAAAATTCGAGGCTCTGACTATTACACACCTGCGCCACGGCCCGGGCAGCTGAGTATAGCTGGAGCAAAACACAAACGTGCCGGCTGGTCTTGCTGTAAATTCATGGCTACTAGCCTTCAGTTCACCCTCTGTGCTGCTCAGCAAGCTTACCACCCCATTCGCTTTTCTGCTTTTTTGTTTTAAACAAAACCTTCACACTTTCTTTCTCTTCAGATTTCTTCACTGTTCTCCAGCCAAACTGGTCTGCTTTCTGTTTCTAACGTGTCACGCACACTCCCACCTGAGGGCCTTTTTATTTTTTCTTCCCGGAGCACCCTGTATCTCTCTGTTTGCTTCCTCACTTCCTTCAAGACCTTGCTACGTAATGTCATCATTACCAGTCAGGCCTTCCCAGGCCACTCTTTGTAAGGCGATGAGCACGGCCCCACCACCACTGGCGCACCCTGTTCCCTCAACTTTATGTTTTCTTTAGCAGTTACCGCCATCTGGTATTTTATGTATTTTATGTTTGTGTACTATTATCCCCCTGATAGAATGAAAGTTTTATGAAAACCTGAGTTCTTTTCTCCTATTCTTTTCGTTCTTCTATACCTAGACCTGCAATACAATGTTTGCTAGTATACCATATGTATTTGCTTCAAAAATGAATGGATAGATGAATGTCTGTGGGTTTTGAGAATCCCCTCTTCCCATTTGCTGAAACCAGCATTTTCACCTACTTCTCATCCAGTATGTTTTGTTTGGTGACTGTAGTTTACAAGCCCAGATTCAATACACATCACCTAATTTGTGGGGAAAATACCTTTTATTTGCACTGTCTTGGGAAATCCAGTGTGCTTATTAAATATATTCTAACTAGAATTGTGGTCTCATAGAATGGAGTCCTCAAAGGAAGCTTAGATGATCATTTCCAGTTAGTTTAATGCTACCTGAGAGCAGATTTGGCTTATCCAAGTCCTCTAAACTGTGTTTAGTTTAAAATAAATGTGAGATGAAGTTGTTTGGTTGTTTAGAGCTCTTGCTTGGGCTTGTTGGGATTACCCGGAAATTTCTGGAAACCTCTATGATAACTGGGTAATGGCCCTGTGTTTTTACTTAGTGCACACAGTGGCTAGCACACTACCTTTGGGTCCTTCATCATTTCTGTCCAGCGAGGCTTGCTTGAGTAACGCAGCAGTGTTTCTCACTGTATGCTAGGTTTGTCTTTGTTCTCTCACTCTACAGGTTTTCAAACTTAAGAAGTTGTAAAAGAAAATGATAATTCAAGCTCATCACTTGTGCTAAACCACGTTCTGTACCTTGATCCTCACCTGTTCAGTGAAAGAAACACATACCTGAGTTTATATAGGTGATCACAGTTGTAATCAGGTGTCAGTGGAAGAGATCTGATATAGAGATGTTACTTTCTCATAGTCATTGAGTCTAAAGGGCCTTCTGGGTTTATTCACCTGCTTCTAGGCTGTAACCACCTCCAGATTTTCTCCTTTTGTAATGAATGCTTTGGGAATGAGAAATGCATATTGAAATTTGAAAGAGTATTCTCATTGGTTTTCAAGTTTTTCTAGTCCTTTTTTTTAACATTTTTTTATTGAGTTATAGTCAGTTTACAATGTTGTGTCAATTTCCACTGTAGAGCACAATTTTTCAGTTATACAAGAACATACATATATTCATTGTCACTTTTTTTTTTTTGCTGTGACCTACCACAAGATCTGGTATATATTCCCCTGTGCTGTACAGTATAATCTTGTTTATCTATTCTACATATGCCTGTCAGTATCTACAAATTTCAAACTCCCAGTCTGTCCCTTCCCACCTCCCTCCCCCTTGGCAACCACAAGTTTGTATTCTATGTCTGTGAGTCTGTTTCTGTTTTATATTTATGTTCTTTTTTTTTTCTTTTTAGATTCCACATATGAGCGATCTCATGGTATTTTTCTTTCTCTTTCTGGCTTACTTCACTTAGAATGACATTCTCCAGGGACATCCATGTTGTTACAAATGGCGTTATGTTGTCGGTTTTTATGGCTGAATAGTATTCTATTATATAAATATACCACAGCGTCTTTATCCAGTCATCTGAAGATGGACATGTAGGCTGTTTCCATGTCTTGGCTACTGTAAATAGTGCTGCCATGTAGTTTTTCTAGGTCTTCAAATAATGAAAGCATGAATGGTGGGAATACAGGATACAAAAGGTAAATACCCCAAAAGCCTCACAAGTCCTTATTAAATTATCTTAATATAGAATTAATAACCTAGGTTTCTAGGTTCTCGAGTTTGCAGGCATTCTTCCCAAGGACCAAATTTTTATTTGCTCTGTAAAGGATAAGGGCAAGTCTCATCATTTTGCAGCGTTGTGAATAGGCTTGATAAATCTCAGTCCAGGAAGTGCTCTCTTTGATCAAACACTGTTCCCACCCTGGGTGTGTGTCAGGCTCCAGAAAATGGTAGTGAAAATGTTGTTTTTACACAGTGATCTTTAGAATCTCAATTGTTTAGGTACAGTGAGTGTTTATATCCCTTTGTCCCTGAGAGCACTGACCACAATACTTGGCATGGAGCAGACACTCAGGAAATCATAATATGCAGCATAGAGCAGGTGCTCAGCAAATACTCAGTGCCCAAGAAGATCAATGTAGAGTGAATTAGTAAATTAACAACAAGGAAAACATTTCTACCAAGAGTATTTTTACTTTATGACCAGCTTCTTGACACCATAGGTCATGCCTCCAAATCTGATAAGAGTAGTGCAACTTTCTGAGTTTCTAGGTATACTTTGAGATCAGTGGCTGGCCCAGTATGTTGTACTAGTCGGTGATCAATCACATTTAATGGACTGAGAGTTTGTGGGTAAAATGAGAGATAAGTACTTTGGCTTTCATAACTTCAGAATATAGTTGTCATCCACATGTTTTGAATCTGGTGTGGGAGTGGCAAGAGAGGAGGAATATCACTACACTGAAGTTTATTTTAGGGAAGTCTTAGAGAACTGAGACATTTTAGTTTAAAATATTCCGAAGAAACCAAGCAGTCAAAGGAAGCCTTTGAATGAGGAGGCAGAATCAAGAAGAGGGTAGACACGTGAGGAGGCGGGTAGTGGTTAGATCACTCTTCTGTGGATCAGCAAGATGATCCTTAATCTTCGCTTCCTGTGCTCAGTGGGCTCAAAGAAGTCCCCTTTATTCTGGAATGAAACGTAAGCAGGTTGAACTGTGAAAAAGGGATGACAAATAAAGCCATCATTTTGGAAACACATATCTCTTAATTGTACCTTTGAAGGCAGAGACTGGAAATGCCATGAGAGTCTAGATGATTTCAGCTATCATTAAAAAGAGTGAACAACAATTTTTGGTAAATATAGATCAGCTGAGATTACAGACTTTTTAAATGCAGACTGGAAGTGGTTCTGGGGTTGTAGGTTGTCTCAAGTGGTTGAAATAGGAGCAGTTAAGACATTTTTGTGGAGAGGAAATAGTTTAAATTCTTACCTGCATCTATACTAGAACTGTGAACTATAAATAATCCAACCACTTGGATTTGCTGTTGTGCTTGAATGTTTTTATGGCTCCATTTCCACCATGATAAATTTGGTCATTCTCTCACTTGGATGCATATGCCCATTTGTACATGGATGGGTGCAGTCCCTACTTTACTGACCATGGGTTGATATATAAAATACTTGATAAAACAAAAATCTCACTTATGTATGCTCCATCAATTTTGAGGTTTTGATAATTTCGATAAAGATTGAGAAGAAATTTCATTTAGTTTTATTCATCAAGACAGGGTTTGCTGAGCAACTTAACGTAAACAAGATTCAGGAAGGATATTTAGCTATGTAGGAGAAAATATAACTTCCAATCAATTCTTGGATACACGCTTTCTGATAAAAACATTTGTAGTGCTAAGTGCTAACTTATTCATTAATTCCAATTGGTCCACTACAGAGTTACTCAGAAATTTTCAATTTTGAGTGATGAAGTACATCTGATCCTCCCTGCTGGTTCTGAGTACAGGGAGCTAGTTCAGATTATGTGCACCCTGTGGTCAGAGCTGGTTGTAGGAGCCTCTCTAGCCTATATGTGATGCACAAGAAATTGTTATTTGATTTTTATCAGGGAGCCACATACTCTAGAGTTGACCACAGTGTCAATGGTTTGCTAGTCACTAATACAACTTCCTTGGAGTCACTAGTGTGTCCTGCGGAAGGCTAAGCAAGAAAGAAGCAGGTAGGGGAAGAGGGCATTGATCTCTGATACCTCATCATTTAAGGTTTGGCTTGGCTTAATGGTAAATATTTGTCAGGAGGGCCACTAAACATTGCCGTTTTGAATATACTTGTACAGTGCTCAATACCAATGGGCTTATACTGTTGGCCATTGGAAGAAGACGTCCTATTTTATGGAGAAATATTCATTTCCAGTATGATGATGTCTTGGTTGTTAGGGAGCAGCAATATATCCTAAGTCCATTTTAATGTCATCTTAGAACATTTAGGGCTTTGGGAATGGTTCCTACTTGGTACTTAGGAGTTTGTCCTTGCCTTGAACACATTATCACAAGTTTAGGGAGTGTTCACGTAGGATGTTCAAGACATTTTCGGAAAGCTGGGACATTTGGTTGAAAGTTTCTGTATATTTTGACCATTTGTAGTTGATATAGAATGACAGGCAGTTACCCATGGTGGGGTTTTCTTTGTTGATCTTTTTCTGTCGTATTTTTGGAACACTTAGTGATAGGTTTTCATTTCTACCCTCACTTCTTACATGTAGGCCGTGGTGATCTTTGTGTACTGTCCTGGTTCCTCATAACCTGATGGCATCTTCTCTTTCCCTATATGTCAGTGATTTGCTGTCTTACCATCTCCTTTTACTTCCTTTCTGGTAGGGTGATGTTAGGGACCCCACAGGATGCTGAACAGAATTTCCAGAGGCATCTGGCTTGTCCTGAAGCAGGCATTGTGTACTTGGAAGTGTTAACATGTAAAGAATTGGGGTTACTTTGTGAGATTAATTAAAAGGTGCTAAGGTGTCTTCATGAGTGATGTGTTCACAAAACCTTAGAACTTATTTGGGGAGTTCTTGGACTGAAGTTCAAAATGAATGACTGTGAAGATCTCAAGCCAGAAATGAGCTGAGTCAGCCAAATTTGGGCCACCCAACTTGGTGAAATGTATGTTTCACTGGTAGTTTGGAAAGCAAGGCACCTGATGAGTAGAGAAGTGGGATTATCTCAAGAAATTTACTTAGGTTAGCTTGCGTTGGGTGGGGTAGATGTCAGGCACTTCATGTTAGTCACAAACTGTAATCAGTTAGAGGAGAATGTGGAAGTAATTCTAGACAATCAGAAGAAGGATAGTGCTAGACTCTGATTATAAAAATGGCCACTTTACACTCTGCATTCCCTGTAGTCTAGAACACAGACAGATCTCACACTCATTAATTCAGATCCCATAATTAGCCCTGGATGATGGCTATGTATGGCCTCAAGGTGTCAGATAGTATTTTCTGGAAAAGAGAGTATAAGACCTATTAGAGTATGAGAGGTTGTTGCATGTGATTTTCCTACTGCCTATGTCGGTTGGCCAGTTATACTGCAGGATCTCATGACAGTCCTCAGCCCAGCTGACCCAGGGAATCTACTGCTGGGTCTACTTTAGACAGGTGAATATAATATGGACCTAATTGCAGGTAGGAGGAAAGCAGGACTGAAAATCCCGGAGATGGTGTTTTTTTGTACATAATTCACCCATGTTGACCGTAGCCAGTTTTTCTGTAGGCCATATGAGGATGCATTAAGAAACAGAAAGTAGAAATATGTTTATTGGGACTTAGTAAGAAGTTTATATGTGTTAATAAAGACGCTTGAAATGCTGACTTGGTTTTACCCTGGTATAAGGGCCAAAAGGGCTCCATGCCATTGGTTTCTTTCTTTTTTTAACCTGGGGCATTCTTACTCTGCATGGATTATACTGACCTTGAAACTTTGGGCATGCCTGCATAGAAACAGTGAAGCCAACATTGGAACCAATGGGAAACTCTCCATTCATCATATCCCATTTCTTGTAAATCTTTTATACTATATGTTTGCTTGTTCAATAGTAAAGCATAGTAAACACAATCTTTTTTTTATCACAGTCTTGAACTGAGTCTCAATTATCATTTTAACTAACTTTCAAAAACATGATTTTTTTAATGGTCTTGCTTAGTATAGCTTTAAATTTTAAATTACCCTGCACTTATCATATAAATTGGAATTGCTTACAACATACCAGTTCATCTCGGTTCATTGCAGCTGGAGATAGCCAATTCTTTGATACCTGCTTTTAGCAGTGGTAGTTAGGCCCCCATATGGAGTAGAATGTGAAGACTTACCCTGGTGCCACATGAAAGAAAGGAACATAACAGGATTTGGAAAGAGGTAGATTGAACTATTCATCTGTTGTTGGGTTGAGGGCTGCATAGGGCCTCTCACTTTCTTATTCACTTATGGTGGTTGCCCTCTGGGGTCATTCTATGACAAGAGGATTAGCATCTTATATAAATACACTTGAGACGCTGTTCATTATGCTCTTTAGCTATGTACTGAAAGTCTTCCAAGTGTTTAATGATTTCAGCTGAAATATGGAAATTAATCAGAATTGAATCTAGTATTGCAGTGGAAAGGAGATTTAGTGCATGGGAGTGGAGTCTGAGTTCTATCCAAGCATTTCTCTGAGAGCTTAAATATTTTCTCTTGATTTTTTCCAGTGGTGGCCTTGCCTTAAGAATCAAGATTCTGCCCTCATGTAACTGTGGACAGCTCTTGAAGGGTATTGGTTTTATCACTAAAGGACTGGATATCCAGAATCTGAAGAGGCTCTAGTCTAAAACCAACGCTTGAAACAGGATCATTCAGTATAGTGAACTAAAGAACTATTTCTTTGGTGTTGTCTCCAGAGGTGAGCTTGCAAATTGGAACTTTAAGATTGTTAATAATTTAAGATACAAGTATTTTATCTGTAAAGAAAGAATGGCTGCTCTAATGGTACGTGGTTTTGTCCAAATATGGAACAAGAAGACTGGGATGTCTAAGTCAAAAGAAGCCTTCATTGAAACAGTGGAAGGAAAGAAGAAAGTTAAATTGGTAGTCTATTTCCATATTGGAGAATGTAAAACCTTTCAGCTAAGTAATAATATTAAAAATATGATCTTTAGATCCTATGGAAAAAAACAAAATCACTTGCATTTAACTTTCCAAAATAATAACTTCTTGTTTATTGAAAAATTATCCTCCAGAGATGCTGAAAATTTGAAGATGTTCTTGGAAAGAATCCATCAGAATAATCTTCAAACACGCATAAGACCTGACAATGAGAAGAGTGTCTTTGCCAGCACCACAATACAGAAGTCAGTCAACAAAACTTCATTCAACAAAATGTATAGGAAGTCAAGTAGTCGATCTCTTGAGAAAGGAAAAAGAAATGGAACACCTGATCTTAAGGAGATGCCTCTGTTTACATCAACGTCATCAACATTTATCTATAAGGAGTTACTAAAAAATGGATATGGGAAGAGGAAAAGGGTGCTATCAACTGATTCAGAGATGATTAAGAATTTCCTGAAAGAGATTATCTCTCTAAGAAAGAAGATATCCAAGACAAATCCCTTCAGGTATATAAGCCACAGTGAGAAGAAAGAATTGAGGTTAAAAGTGTTAAAACAGAATAAGAAATTCAAAGTTGGATCTTCACTCAAGATCCGTTCTACTGGAAACCCTTACCTAGATGGCGCTAATCTTCTCCAGAGACTGTCTGAGAAATTGTATTTGGCATTTCTGTCAGAACGAAACTTTGGTGAGGATGACCCAGAGTGGGATAAATTCAAGATGACCTTTCACTTGTACCCAGAGAAACTATGGCAGGGTCTCCCCAATTTGGGAAATACCTGTTATATGAATGCAGTTTTGCAGTCCATATTTTCAATTCCATCGTTTGCTGATGATTTTCTCAGCCAGGGTTTCCCATGGGGTAAAATTCCCCTTGATGCACTTAGCATGTTCTTGGTACAGCTCTTTGTCTTGAAAGATATTTATAACATAAAAGTCAAGGAGAAGTTACTTGTGAGTATTAAAAAAGCCATTTCAGCAGTTGCAGAAATATTCTCTGACAACAGACAGAATGATGCTCATGAGTTTTTAGGTCACTGTTTAGATCAGATGAAAGAAAACATGCGAAAATTCAACACAATTTGGGAGACTAAAAGTGAATCTAAGGAAAGAAATTCACCTCAACAGGTTTCTGCTGGCAGTGCTGCCACCAAAGTGGTCATTTGTCCTATCACCACTAATTTTGAGTTCGAGTTGCTGCGCTCTATTACTTGTAAAGCCTGTGGGCAGGTTGTTCTTAAGACAGAAGTGAGTAATTATCTTTCCATCAGCCTTCCCCAAGGAGTGAAAACACCTCCCTCGTCTATTCAGTCTAGTTTTGATCTTTTCTTTGAAGCAGAAGAGCTTGAGTATGAATGTGAGAAGTGTTTGCACAGGGATTCTGTTGCGGTGCACAAATTCAGTAGGCTACCGAGGGTCCTTATTGTTCATCTGAAACGCTATAGCTTTAATGAGTTTTGGTCCTTCAGGAAAGATGATCAAGAAGTCGTTATTTCCAAATATTTAAAGCTATCTTCCCACTGCGATGAAAGTACCAAACCACCATGTCCCTTAAGCAACAATGCACATATTAGGGATTTCCAACTCTTAAAAATCTTTCAGGAGATGAATTCTAAAACCATCAGCTCATCAACACGGTCAAAAAAGCTGAGCTCAAAATCCAAGGCTTCCTTGCCTCCACACATTGGATCAGACAAAGAGTGTAAACCTCAAAAATGCCACATTCGTC
Organism: Vicugna pacos; assembly: GCF_048564905.1. Lineage (NCBI taxonomy): Eukaryota > Metazoa > Chordata > Mammalia > Artiodactyla > Camelidae > Vicugna > Vicugna pacos. The sequence continues at coordinate 92,998,687 of NC_133023.1, read as the reverse complement.
ATAAAGGTTCGAGTGGAGAATGCCTGGGAAAATATTCTGACCTAAATATAATAGAGTCCGCATTGATAAACTCAGGAGATGTAGCAATCATTGCAAAAGAGCTGTTAGCAGACTTATTGATGGATCTGGACGACGACTCCCATTCTCTGAAAGGTGAACCCACCAGCAGCCCAGACACATCTCAAGAAGTGCATAGAAATCCAAAACGAAAGAAATACAAGAGAACCAATATGTTTGTAGATTTTGAGGGTATCATCAAGACTACTGAAGATTTTTATAAAAATAAAAAACCCAGAAGTCTTTCAGAAAGATTTCACAAAGTGGCTGAACAGACCTACCAGTATGAAAAGATGAGAGTCTATGAACAAGCCCTTTGGACGGCACTGCTTCAAAGCCTTCCAAAGCCACTTGCCCAGAGGTACACAGAGAACCTCAGAAAAACTACAGAATTAAGTTTCCAGGGGACCAATGTGAATTCCCCACGTGCATTGGGTTCCAGAAAAACCCGTCGAAACAAAGATTGTTTAGATACGAAGGAGACAGGACCTGAAGCCAAGAAACCGAAAAGAAACGCCAAGATGGGAGATCGTAATGCCTATCGGCTCATTGGTGTTGTCAGCCATCTTGGGAAGACCCCAGATGGAGGCCATTATATCAGTGATACCTATGACTTTGAGAGGCAAGTCTGGTTCACTTACAACGATCTTCAGGTGTCAAATATCCAAGAGGAAGCAATGCAGGAGGCTAGGCTTCGCAGCGGGTACATGTTCTTTTACATGCACAACGAGATATTTGAAGAGCTGTTGGAAAGGAAGGATAAGTCTCAGCCTCAAAGCAAAGAGGCAAGGGAGACTCCTCAGGAGTAATAAGAAGAACAGAGTCCTGGTTGCACAGATCTGCTTGACTGCCTCTCTGGTTATCGCTTCCTCCATGGAAGGAAAGCTCTGAACTCCAGCCAAACATGAAGGGGCAGTTAGCATCCAGGACCAGAGTTCAAGCAGAAACACTTATGAGGAGATCTGTTTTCTAACTCTGGTACAGACACCTCAGTCACACAGTTCTGGCTGATAAACATTCATCTCTCCTCTTAGACTGGAACTGTACTTTCAATATTCCAATGTGGATTGTAAGCGCGGTCCTCAAACCAATAGCGTGAGGAGCATAGAGGAATTCGTGAGAAATGCAATTTCTTGATTCTACCGTGGACCCACTGGTTCCGAAACTCTGGTGAAGGGGTGGTGAGATGTAGATTCTGATGCTTGAGAAAGTTAGAGAACTTCTGCTGTAGTGTGTAGAGTATCTTGGTATATTTTGCTGTTTGTATTTGGTAAAGGGGTTTGATTGCAATTTTATATCTTATATTCATATATGCTTTTCCTTTGTAAACTTACTAAAATGAGAACACACACACACACACACACAAATTACTCTTTTGCTGATCATACTCAGCAATTTGATGGGAAAAAAATAGTTTCTGGAGTGCTGGAAAGACAGACAAATGAAAGAACCAGTTGCTGAGGTCCTGGCAATAAATACTAATGAAGCTTGTAATTTATGAATCCTCTTGGGCATATATCGATGAGACTGAATGCCGAATCAAGTCTCCAAATGGTTTGCTAAAGTCTTCCTTTTCCTCAATGCCTGAAGAGCTATATACCATCAAGCTTAAAGCTTGAGGATGGAGAAGTTGATTTGCCCTCAAGAAATTGAACGACTTTTCCAGTTTGTCTGCTAGCAAGCTGTTCTTGGTGATCTAAACCGCCGTGCCATTTTGGTCTTTTTCCGAGGGGCAGTTGCATTGACTGCCTCAAAGGAACATTGATTACCAGAACTTTATCTGAAGCCTTGAAGAATCTTCATTCAACATTACAAGATTAATACCAGATTTCTTGTGCTTACCTGTACCTTACAGTATGGTGGCTTTATTCCTTCAGTGAGTAAACCATACATGCTTTAATGTGTACTTGTATAATTTGAAAGTCTTGTTACTGATTTGATACAATGTCAAAAAAACTTGTGCCCGAATGTGATCTGCTTCTGGGTACAAGCCTCACGGATCCTGAAGTGGTCATATTCTGTTGAAGCTCTGTATAATTCAGGGATTTAGCAATTCTGATTTAAGCTCATGCCATCTCTGTAACCTAGCCTTTTGCTGTCTCTTGAGACAGTAAATCGGTAAGGCCTTGTACCTTTGTTATTAACAAATTACTTGTTCTAAGAGGCTTTCTCACATCACATAAAGGAATTGAGCTTTCAGTCGCACCTTTACCAACATGGGTATGTCCCCATTGTGTGTGAGGTGCAGTCCAAGTACAGCTGTGTAATCCGAGAGCTTGTTGGTGCTCTTAATCCTGGAGATCTTTAAAGAGGTGAACTGGAATTCACTGGTGTGGGGACGTCAGAGAATGGCCTCTAAGGGGAAAACCAGATTCCAAAGTTTGGGAAACAAAGTTGGTTCAGAACACAGTTATCTAGAAGGAGTTTTGAATAGGGGCTGAAAATTGCTGAGATGGATGGGTGGCAGTTTCCTAGACTGAACTAATCACTCCCATGAAGAAGGTGTCGCAGATACAATAATGGGAGGTTTGTTCAGCTTGGGTAGTACTTTAGCAGCTGGAGTGGGTGAAGGATAAGGGTAGAGTTAGATTTAAAGGAGGGGAGTGACAGTTTGTTTTCTCAATTTCTGGTTTTTGACTTCTTTGGAATAGTTAATGTCTCAGCCTAGTTACATAGGTATCAAAGTGGGAATTTTGGTAAGAGTGAAGGGAATTTTATTTTGTTTTGAAAGGAGAATGGAGATGCCAGTAGTTTTAAGATATAAAAAGTTTTTGGTGCAGAGTATAGAGTATTACACATTCTGAATATGCTGCTCGTCTGCGTGTTGCACTTCCAAATGCAGGGCGAATCAGTAGGTGAGGAAGATGGTCGGGGTGTCTGTGACAGGAGGGCTGTGTCCTCCTGGATGGATGGCTTAGGTGGAATCCATCACTGCCCTGTGAGAAGAAATCCTTAGTGCACACTGAGTGGTTGTATATGTTTTATCTGTTATAGTGTTGTTTCAAATAAAACATTAAAAATTCTTAAATGACTCAGTGGCTATTATTTATTATGTATTTTAATTGGTTCTCTAATTTACAGATCAGGTTTCTGGGTAATCCGTGGATATAAAAACTTTCTTTGACATGCAGTGTATTTTCTGTTGCTTCTATGAAAAAAATTGCCACAGACTGAATGGTTTAAAACAATGCAAATGTATTACCTTAGAGTTCTGGAGGTCAGGAGTCCAAGATGGGTATCACTGGGCTAAAATCAAGATGCTGGCAGGGCTACAATCCTTCCGGAGATTCTAAGGGGAGAGTCTTTTCCTGCCTTTCTCAGTTTCTAGAGACTGGCCACCCACATCCTTGGCTCATGGCTTCATTCCTCCACCTTCAAAGCCAGCAATGTCGGGCTGAGTCCTCACACTGCCATCTCTGGTTCTCCCTCTTCTGCGTTCCTCTTCCTTTTTGAAGAACCATAGTGAGACTGTGCCTAAATAATCCAGGATAGTCTCCCAGCTGATTACCAACCTTAATTCCCATTTGTCTTGTAACAGTATATTCACAGGTTCCAAGCAGTAGGATGTGGGTATCTTTGTGAGCCCCTTACTCTGCCTACCACACAGTAGTACAAGGTTATGGAAAACTATCACAACAACAACAAAAGCAGAATGACTCAGGACTCAGACTCTTGGGGAACGGTTTTGGTCACCTCGCTAGGCAAAGAATCCAAAGCATCTGAAGTTTTAACCAAGAATAAAGGAAAACTGTAGTTGCTAAGTGAAGAACTAAGACCTTGAGACCAGTTACAGAAACAAGGGCTCTAGTGGCTTTGCATATTTTCTCTGTGTTTATTATATGCCTGTGTATATTTGTGTATACTCAATATTTTCTTTATCCTTCCTATTTTTAATTTTATACACAACTTATTGGAAGTTAACTTTACAACTTAGTCTTTAAAGATAACAAGATATTCAATGGCTGCCTGACTGAATTTGAGGAATAATAATTTGAGGAGATCCCACAATGGATGCAATGACTTGAGACAGAGCCATCTAATTTGGGGGAACAGGGAAAACATAAAAGGATTGGTGTATCTATTAGGTAGAAATATGGAATTGTTTTGCTGCTGTAAGAGTTCAAATGTGTGTATGGGGAAGCTAAGTAACCAAAGAGATGGGCTGTGTCAGTTGGAGCCTCTCAGCTCCAAGTTCACCCTTCAGTATGTGCTCTGTGATAATGGACAGAATTCCTTTAGGTATTTCTCCTTCACAGGAAGCACAAGTTGAACTTTCTCAGTAGAGGGTATGGCACATACATGGTGAGTGGAAAGTGTTCTCTTGCCCTTTCGAGTTGTTGAGGTGGGTTAGCAGTGTGAGCTGTGATCGTGAGAAAACCTGGCAGTGCAGTCACCTGGCCATGGAAAGCCGTGGAACCAGAAGGCGTGACTCCTGAGACATCACAGTTCTGACTCGGCCCGGCCTGGAGATGACCTTCCGGCTGCTGTTTCCACCTGGACGCCGTGTGCCCTGACTCCCTTTGATCATGTGCTTTTCCCAGGTTTGTATTTCACAGCCTTCTAATGCCCAGCCCCTCCGACAGGAATCCACACACTCCAGGCTTCCTGCCACCCCAGCCCCCTCAGTCCCTCTGCATGACTGTGTACCAGGCTGTGGGCTACAGCTCTGCTTGTGCCCTGGAGGGTTAGCGGTGGAGACCCCACCCACTCTGTGCCCCAGCGTCCGCCCACTGGTTGCTTCCTGCTTGTGCAGTGACTGCAGACAGGACCGGCTCAGGCCAACCAGTCAACTCTCTGCCACCCGGTAGGAGCTAACCACATCTTCAGCAAGATCTCAACCCTAGCCCTGGAGATTGAGACCCCTTTCCAAATTTCTCTTTTCTTGGATACTCCCCCTCAATTCTAGGATGCAATATAGATTTTTCTTATATCCTATAGTTACTCTTATCATAGGTTAATATTAAACATCTCCTGTTTAAATAACTGTAGCTTTTCTCTCCTGATTGGACACAGACAGATACAGAGGCTGAACATGTGAGGTGTTCTAGATCTCACATTCCAATTAAATCCAGATATTGTAATGTGATATTCTTTGTTTTGATTTTATTTAGTGCTGCCTTTTAGTGTAAAGCAGGACAAAGAATACCGGCGGGAGAACCATAATATTCCAGTTGCTGGTGCAACCTCTGGCAAGAGATGGCAATCACTTCTTATTTTCATGCCTCATCTGCTCAGTGGATAACAAGAACCAGTAGATGCTTTTATGGGGTGATTGCAGCTCAGACTGGTTCACACATCTCAATGACAGGGACCTTGGGCCAGAACATCACTCTCTAGTGTCTACATTCATCCTCTATCAACCTGGTTATACTTCTGCTCCCTATGTGGACCCCACCCAGTAAAATATTTCAAAGCAGTCCTAGCAAAGTATGTTTCTGTAATCTAGAGTGGATTATTTCCCCCACTGAAAATTTCAGTGGCTGGCAAACAGTAGTGGGATCGTGACCTCCAGGTGTGACCTCTTCTATTTGGTGGCAAGGCATGAGTGCTACACGGAGGCTCACACACAGCACCGGGAGCTAGCTGGGCAGCAAAGCTGGGCAGCAACAGCACTGTGTGTGTGCCGGACAAGGCCTTCTCTGCCTGCAAGGTTGAGTTCCAGCCCCGATCCTGACAGCCAGCCCCCCCAAATCCCAGATTCTGTCACTGTCCTGAAACCCACCTGCATCAGAAATTAACTAGGTGCTCTGCTCCAAAAAAAGAAAAATCTGAAAGTTTCATATCTGAGGTTAACATTACCCAGTCTACTCTTTCAAATTTAATATGTTGTGTATGCACGTGTGTGTGTGCACATACATATTTGTTATACATATATATAATATATACATATATTTATTTATGTACATAGAGATTTGTTTTAGGGGATTGGCTAATGCAAGTTGGGGCTAGCAAGTCTGAATTCTGTATAGCAGGCCAGCTGATTGGAAACTCAGGCAGGAGTGTGGCAGGCTGGAAACTGGCAGTCTTAAGGCAGAATTTCTTCTTTGTAAAACCTCAGATTTGCTTTTAAGACCTTCAACTGATTGGATGAGGCCCACCCACACTTTCAAGGGTAATCTCTTTTACTTAAAGTCAACTGATTGTAGATTTTAGCAATGTCTTATAAGATACCTACACAGCAACACCTAGATTACTATTTGAGTAAATAACTGGGGACTATACCCCACCCGAGTTGATACATAAAACTAAACATCACATGTGTTATATAAGTCCACCAACTCAGTGTGCCTTCAGAAAAGCATAAGAAAAAAGAAACGCAGAAGAAAAAGTTTTGTTAACGCACACTATATACTTTGTGTTGTAATCCTAAATCATTCCAAGATAAGCAAAGGATTCTTAGGAAGAAAACTGCAATTGGGCACTATTAAGGCCCAAAATTATAAAACCCTGAAGTTGTTCCTTATGGTACTTAATAAAACTCTCAAGCAGCTATCTATTCAATTTCATTATTGCAAGAACTATCATTGTTTTAAATCGCTTTTGCAGCATAAAACTTACTGCAAAAAATTAGCAGATTTCCAAGAATGGAGTATTCTCATCTGACAGACACTCCTTTCCCTTCTCTAATTCTACTTCTGTAAGTCACCACCCCCTGATGGCTCTGTAAGGCACTTCTGCAGTTCTCTCTGCAATGGTAGCACCTATAACATTCACAACCAAGGTTCTCAGTGGAAACACATACTTCCTTTCTTTTTCTGCACATCACAAAATATCCTGCCACAGAAAAATGCAAGATAGATAGATAGGTAGATGAAAGGAAATGGCCACTGCTTTTGTGTTATGATTTGAGAAACTGAAATGCCAAAAAATAAGACTGTAGACTGGAATTCAGTAAACTATAGTCCATGTGCTAAATAGGGCCTGCTACCCGTCTCCGTAAATAAAATCTTACTGGAACACGGCCCTGAGACTCACTTACATCTCATCTAACTACAGCAGCTCAGTCTAGCAGTTGTGAAAAGGCCCAGAAAACCTAAAATAGTTACTATCTTGCCCTTTAAAGAAATATTCCCTTCTTTAGGCTACCACTCTGATAGTGCTTGAAATTCCCCATTAGGAAGCCATCATTTGGGGATGTTCCCATCGCTGCTGGAACAAGCTCTAGATAGATCAATATTCCAGCGTTCATGGAATCAGATGATTTTGTCTCCCCAATTTTAGCCTAGGGCAGAAACGAACACAGGGGGAGGAGGAGGGAGAGAGGAGGTTGGGGCATTGAGATGTGCTGCAGGGCAGAGTATCGGACTAAAGGAGGGTGTGGGTGGGAACCCAGTTTACCCAGATAGGAGACATACAGAGAACAGGGAGCACGGGGTGGCGGACTTGTACAGATATCAATCCTTGCAACATCTGTCAAGGACAAGCCCCAACACAGAAGAATGGTATGAAGAGCGCTACACTGAGACTTAGAACAAATACCAGAAAGATAGAGAAAATGTTCCAGTTGAAGTGAAGTCAGTGAACTTCAACAAGGATTAATTGAAGGCTTCATCTATACTAGCAGACAAAATGTGGCTAATCTAGCTGAGAAGATCTATTTCTGTCAGTGAGGCTACCAACCTTGAAATAATAGCATCGACTCTAACTCCACCCTTTCCCTCAACCCCCATCTATCCAATCGCTCATCTGTCTCTTCCTTTTCATTTATTCCCGGTGTTACCAGCCTAGACCGGACTGTAATCAACCAACTCACTCAACTAATAACCCTTTGAGTCTATGATGTATGTATGAAAATAGAGCCGATAAAACCTAGAGAGACTGTTACTTATGCTAAAAATAACATAATCATGGGGGGGGGCAGGGGAATAAGTGACACCTCATATATACACCCTGCAAAATGGTACCCCATTGAAACAAATCCAACGTGAAGAAATAAAGGTGGCATCCATGTCCATATTGAGACTGTGTTAAGAGGTTTGATAGTCCACTGATAACCTTTGTGAAATTCTTAAGAAATAACCATGATGTTATCTGTTTCTGATTTTTTTTTAACCGTATCTGTACCAACTTACCTACCACAAATCATGAACTATTCTTCAGGGCAACTATACAAGCTAAGTCTTGGAAAATCTCTCCTTTGCTATAGCTTTTAGAAAGTAATTCAATATAGGAAGCCACTGTCGAATATACATATAACTATGTACTTTCCTACCCAGATATGACAAACTTCCTCACCTAAATAGCCATCTTCGTGGCACATAGGAACTGAACACTGATAACTCTTTCCCTAATGGGAATTATCTCTGCACGTATTACCACATTTCTTATCATATGCCCAGTGACCTCTACAAATCACATAATGGTCTCATGAAGTGTGTACTTCCAGTTTGAAGAATAACAAGTTCTGGGGATCTAGGGTACAGCCTGGTGCTTTTAGCTAATGATGCCCATAATGCTATATTAGCATGATAATAGCATATATAATACTGTATAGACTTGAAAGGTGCTAAGAGAGGAGACCTTAAATGTTCTCATCACAAAAAAAAATGGTAATTATGTGAAAGGGTAGAGGTGTTGGCTAACACTTCGGGGGTCATCATCTGGCAATATATACTTGAATGAAATCAACATGCAGTCCACCTTAAGCTTACACGCTTATATGTCAATTATCTCTCAATAGAGCTGGAAAAAAAGAGAAAGAAATCCCCCCACCTTTTTGTGTTCCAGGAAATGGCTTATTGTAAAGACTCCCCTTTCCCCATGTGGCTTAGGTAAGACTTGTGCTGACCCCTTGTTTACCTATGACGAGGCCAGACACAGACCCTCCAAATTTCCATTCTTTGTCTCATCAATTGAACTGAACTGTTTGTTTCCATCAACCAATCTGGACATAATACTGGCAATTTGATTTCACTAAACCTTACTCCGGCTTCTCCCCTCCCCGCTGATCCCTGAACTTTGCACTCCCAGCCTCAGAATGCAGGCCAGCCCCTCCTCACCAACCCCTCCAGGAAATCAGCCGACTGCAAAGAAAGACATTCCTTGATTAACGGCCTGATTTTGCCACAGGCTCACACCACTCCCCCTCATTTGCTTCTTTCTACCTTATTTACTCCTTCCTATTAAAGGAAAACCTCCCCCACCCTGACCTTTGAGATGCTTGCACATCTTCTGGTCGGAAGGTTTCTCCCTATCGCAGTCGTCCCCTCCTTACCCAGGTCTCACACCTATAGTCTCTCCTTACCTAGGACAGGGACTTTTTAATTTGGCACAAAACCTTCCTTTCCTCCACTGTGTAGCAGTGAACTGATTTCTCCCTGGTCACCAGGACCAGACACTCCACTTAGTAGACTAACTTCATTTATGCCAGTTTGTACAGAGGCATTAGTTGATCAAAATGTCCAGGTGGCGCTCCCAAACCCCAGTTCCCTGGAACCATTTGTGTGGCCCCTAGGTGGAAGTCTTCCTCCCTTGGGAACTAATATCTCCAAACCAGTAGAACTCAAAATTCCTGCAATGGAAAGCAAAAATGCAGGAAGTGTGTCACTGGGTGTAATAGTGACAGGAATCATTCCCCATCCCATCTCTTTATTCCTGGACCCATGTGTTCTGGGTATGGGGGACACACTAAGATCTTTGATTTAAAACATAAACTGCATCCTCTGAGGCTGAATCCCATTCTAGCAAGGTGTTTTCTCCCAGTTGGCACGGTAACTGAGTCTTCAGTAAGCCATTCCACCCCGCAATTAGGCCAGCTGCTTGTGGGTAATGGAGGATGTCGTTTTAAGACCAGTTATTTCCGTGGGTACAAGGCCGTGGCTGCACTTCCTTGCTGTGAGACAAGTTCCCTAATGAGATGCAAGGCCGTGTGGATGGCCATATGTCAGGTAAAGCATTCGGTGAGTCCATGGATGGCAGTGCTGGCAGAAGCATTACCAGCAGGGAAGACAAACCCATACCCAGAATATGTATCTATTTCAGCGGGGACAAATATTTGTCCCCTCTGTGGTAGAAGAGGTTCAGTGTAATCAATATGTGCACAGGTGGCTGGCTGGTCTTGCTGAAGAATAGCGCCATTACCAGAGGCTCAGGAACCCTGCCAACAACAGGTTCCACACTTAGCAGTAGCTGTAGCCAGGTCAGCCTTCCTGAAGGGAAGTCTATGTTGTTTTGCCCACACACAGCCTCTATCCCTGCCACCACGGCCACTGTGTTCTTAAGTTCATTGAACATGAAGTCAGGTGGCTGGAGAAAGAGGCTGATTGACCTTCACAGACTGCATCATTTTGTCCACCTGATATCTTCACATTCTGTGCCCACTCGGAGTCATCTTTCCGCATTCCTCTTCCTCAGACTTCCTCACATCCACACCGCTGGCCCACTGTACAACTGCCAGAAGCAGCAGAGAACCCCGTTCCTCCAGCAGTGTCCCTCTAGCGCCCTCTACTGGCAAAGCCCAACTTTGTGCTCACTGTAAAGGAGAAATGTTTAAAAGAATTCTGTCCTTATCACAGAGTGTGTATTGATGTGTGAATTTGGAGCTAAGAGACAATACATTGATAACTGGTACAGACTGATTCACTTCAGTATCATCAGGACTCTGCTTTATTTGGATTAGAATCCTGTGTGACTGTTGAGCTAGTAAATTTCTGAGTCTGTTTTCTGACCCTTGACACGTAACTCAAAGGGTATATGTATTTCCCAACCTTGGATCCATCCATAATGTTAAGGGCTTACTACTTGCATGTTTTCAGCAACATATTTCCCAAATACTTAAAAGTAAACATATCCCTTTAGAGTCTTGCCTAAAATCCTCTATCCTTCCTTCTTCTTCCCCCCAAAACACTTGCTTCACTTAAAAATTTTCAAATAAGTTATACATTGATTCTACAGTTATGGATACCCCAGAAAGGCCATTTGAATAGATTATCTGCAAACCTAGGGCTTTAAGGTTATACTGAAGAAAAAAAGATATTGGAAAAGACTTTGGAAAATATGTATAAATGAATCACTGTGCTGGACACCAGAAATTAATACAACATTGTAGACTTAACTATACTTCAATAAAGAAGAAAGACATTGGGAGTTTTCATACTAACAAGGCACTGTGCTTTGTTTCTAGCCTTTTTGGTGCAGAGAAGTTTGACTGATTTTCATTAGGGAAGAATAGTGAGTAATAATAAAAGTCCCAGCAGCTGGCCTGATGCAACAATTACTTTCTATACCTGAGAATTGACTGCTGCTACAGGGCTTCAGGGATCGTGGGAGCAAGCAGTTTCCATCATGGCTCCGACCATCAGTAGGTCCTCTAGTACATGGTGAGTATTTTTGTGTATGATCGGTATCCTTTTATCAGGATCTACCCAGAGGGCTTTTGGTGGCAACAAAATGTACATACGATTGTCCCCAGTTCCCACAAGCCTCTGTATGGTTTTGAGAGAAGTAGTTTTCCACTCTGCTCAATCAAAAGGCAAGCCCATTGATCCTCAGCCCCTGTGTGTGCTGCCGCCTGGTTCATGCGTGCCATTACACTAGACCTCTTTTGCTTTGGATTAATTCCTCTCATCTTTCATAACCCATCTTTATGTCTACTTTGACCTCATTTGGTCTCCAAGGCCTCTGCATTTATTAGCCACCCCCCTCCAAGACTGCCTTTCCCCATGGTACCACTTTCTTTTTTTTATTAAAGTATAGTTGATTTAAAATGTTCTGTTACCTTCTGGTGCACAGCATAGTGATTCAGTTACAAATCTAATTATATACATATTCTTTTTCCTATTCTTTTCTATTACAGGTTACTGTAAGCCATTGAATATAGTTCCCTGGGCTACACAGTAGGACCTTGTTTATCTATTCTGTACATAGTAGTTTGTATCTGCTAATCCCAAATTCCCAATTTATTCCTCCCTCCCCCCTTGCCCCCTGGTAACCATAAGTTTGTTTTCTATGTCTGTGACTCTCTTTCTGTTTTGTAAATAAGATCATCTGTGTCATTTTTTAAGATTCCACCTATAGGTGATATCATATGATATTTGCTTTTCTCTGTCTGACGTACTTCACTTAGTATGATAATCTCTATCCATCCATGTTACTACAAATGGCATCATTTCATTCTTTTTTATGGCTGAGTAATATCCCATTGTAGAAATATACCACAGCTTCTTCATTTGTCGATGGGCATTTAGGTTATTTACATGTCTTGGCTCTTGTAAATAGTGCTGTTCCCCCTAGTACCACATTCTAATTTCCTCATCCTCTCTTGCTTCTCTCCCCCCTCTTAACCTTCCCTTACAGCACATGAAAACACCCTCAGTAGGCTGGTTCCCCCCCAGCACTTGATCATAATTACACTGTCAAGGTGAACCCTTATTTACTGATGCTCTAGTCCCCTCTCACCGGTGGCATTTGGGGTCTTGTGGTGAAGAGATGGGGACTAGATTCTCAAATCACTCCTGAGTCTGGTAGGTATAAGACATATTTCATTTAGTCAGATTGTCCACTTGGATTTTGCTCTGCTGGCCGTATTTTTTTTTTTCCATTTGGGATCATACTCACAGTTCTGAGGGAGATGCTGGAGTTCAGCAGAGAGGAGTACAGTAGGAAATGAAACGTTTGCTGGGCAGTAGCTTTCCTTCAGCAATAGCTATGGCCATTATTGCAAATGATTATCTTCTTTATAGGATTTTCAGTTTCTTCTTCTAGAAGCTTCTAATTTTCTTTTTGCCCTTTTCATTTCACAAGCAATTATCTATAAGTGCAACTAAAGTGCCAGAGACCTGAGCTGTTATTAAAATTGAAAACTATGAAGGCTAAGGAATAAATGCAAAGATTGATAATACCTTTCATATGCTGTCTGTGGATTTCGTTCTTGTTTGTGTTAGAGGCGCAGTCTCTGTAAAGAAGGAAAACAAAGTACTGTATTTGTGTTATTTACAAAGCAGCATGGTAACCTTTCGTTTCATAAGTTGGGGTCCAACGGTCACTCAAAGAAACCTTCCCTGTGCCCGCAACTCTGCCCCAGACTGGCTGGGGTTGTAGTGGGAAGAGTCATCACAGATTTTTACTTCCGTTAGGGGTGAATTCTGAAGCAGCCTTACTTTGAACAAGCTATTTAATGACTGTGCCTCAGTGTCCTAATCTGTAAAACACACAAAATAATTTCTTTATCTCTGGATGACTGTGGAAATTAAATGAAATAACCTGTGTGAAAGTAACACGTGTAGGCTTCCGTGTTAAACATGGAGGCACCTGCACTTTAGGATTACATGGTGGCTACAAAACCAAATTTAAGAATCATGTGGAATAACCAAATCTTAGAATTCTAAAGCTCTCGCTTCCGAAGGAAATCTAGGATTCCAAAGCCATGCTTTCCAGCTTGGTAAGTAATTACCAATCCAAAAAAAAAAAAAAATCCACACTCTACTCATTTCCCTCCTCCTTCCCATCTCTCTTCCCCTGTGACATCCCCCTCCCCCATCACATTGCCATTTCTCTATGGAGTTATAAGCAGTTTCTAAGCAATTTGAGTCCGGCTTCCTGGGAACTCTAGATAGCATGTATCCAGTGGTGTGCTGGAGCCGGTGTGTGCTGGTACCAGATGCTTATGCACATTTCTTCCCGATTCCACATTTGATGATATCCGTTGATAGCCTGAACTTGGCCATGGTAGAAGTTTTCACTCCACAGAAATTGGCAAACACTACCAATCAGATCTTCTCTTTTTGCCTTTCAGAGGGCTGACTGTTAAACATTTACCAACATGCATATCTCTTTTGGGGTCTCCCATGTTTAGAGAGACATTGATTCTTTTCCTGAAGCCGATGTCGAGTTTGGTGGGCCACATCTTCAGAGCCTCTGAACCATCCTTTCTGAGCCCACCTTCCAATGCACACAGAAGAGTGATTATGGGAAAGCACTTATTCTTCATGATGACCAGTGTTTGAGGTTGCTCTCCAAGGCTGATTGCACTTTATAAACCTATGATGGAAATGTTCAGACACATGAAAGTTGAAAAGTAGTAGAAAGAAACTTTGTGTTCCCATAGTCAATCAGGTTTGATCTCTGTCCCTTCCCCATTCTGATCACCATGGGGTAATTTTGAAGAAAATTCCAGACATCATAACATTTCACTTGAACATAAGTGAATATGTACAGGAGCTTGCTTTTTTAAAAGAAGGAACAGGAACCTTTCGAATGACTTCCATTGGATACGCAATTTACAGTATCTCCTAAGGCGGAGACATTAGGGTGGGTGGAGGTGAGGAAAGAATGGTGACAGGTCCTTCCTATAATATTTCATAGAAGGCTTTGTCCTTTCTTTATTTCATATATTTTTGTCATCCCATCTTGATTATAAAGTAGCTGAAGAAAGAGAGTGCTCATCTTATTAACGCTGTATCGTCAGCTTTGCAAGGTTTGGTTGTGTTTCAGAAACTCCAAGCCTGTGCCTTTTTTGTCGATGTTGATTCAGTTTTTCTATAGTGTCAGCTACATATACGTATGTGGTATAGTCTCAGTTATCTGTTCTATACCAGTGCTTCCAAATGGTGTGAATTCCTGGGCTTCAGTATTGCAAAATGAATTGCAAGTAGGGGGCCCTTATTTGTAATTCTACCTCTGTGTTCTGCCTCTTTATTAGAGCAGCCCAGGCTCGAGCATCTGGTAATAAGTTGCCTTCTTTATGAGGAAAAAGAAATCAATATATCGTGAGTGGTGTTTTTCCAGATGAAATGAATGGATTAAATTAGCTTTTACCTTATTACAGAGTTTCTTTTTGAACAGTAAATGGGGGTCATGAGATTGCAAGAAGTGGGTGTCTTCAGGACAAACTTAATGACCCGGTTTCATTTGAGGGGAAACAGCTTCCACCTAAGTGACTTTGCTCTCTGGGACCCACTGCATAACTGGAGGCTGTGTTGACGACGTCTAGCATTTGCCTTCCTTCCGGGCAGCTGGTGATAAGTGGGCTCATGGTCAAGTAAAGTATCTTATTCTATTGAGCATTAGGATCATACTTCATATTTTGCAAAGTGCTTTTTCGTTATTTATTCCTCATGGCCGGCCTATGAGATCTCCTGGCTGTCTTATCTCCCATATTGTGGCTGAAATATGACTAATCTATGTTCATAAATGCTTCAGGAAGCTGAAATGAATATAGGTACTTGCCGACATACAAACACCCAGCGTTCAAAATGGGCAGCCTACCCTGCCCTTGGGAACGGGGAATGCGGCTCCCCCAGAGAGCGGGAAATAGTTCCATTTTCCTGCGTGTACAGAGGTCTCTGGGACTGCAGGTATGAGTAAAGAACGAGGGCAGGGAGGGCGAGTGATTGTACTTTTATTGCTGCTCAACAGACAATGCTTATTTCCCCAATCACATTGTTTACCTGGGGCTTCTGTGCTCAGATATGTTCACAAATGCCCATGTTCCCATGATGCTGTTTTGTTTGCACTTCAGTTAGGTTCTATCGTGGCTTCTGTGATTTGGGGTCTAAATGAACCCTGAGTTCACTGACCCATAGAAACTGCCCAGGTGAGGGAAGGACACTGGGCACTCTCGCAGCATGCATGCCTGTGATAGTTCTCTGTTTTGGAGTAGCTCCCTTTTTCTTTGTCTCCAGCTGTTGATACTTGATCACCTTCTCCTCCAGAGAAGTTTCTAGAATAGAACCATCTTTAGGTGATTTGGTGACTCATAAAAGAGGAGGGCTTCTGTCTGCTGTGGCTGCCAAGGTGATCATGAATGGGAAACAGAATTTTATTTAGAGCCTCTTTGTGCTTGGTAAGATTAGGTGCCATCTCAACCAACTTGGGTTGCCATGGCTCCAGACTGCTTGTAGCGCATGGTGTATTCCTCCCATCGACCCAGCGTTTCCTGCTAGTTGGAGCTTACAGATAAGTACGGCCAAACTGAAACATCAAGCTAGAACAAGGACAGGAAGACAGAAATCTGTTTATGTTGTATGTACAATATACATATGCAAATATGAATTCTCTGGTGATTCTGTCTCAGTGAAATGTATCTTAGTGCTAGTTAGTTTCAGAAAGGAAAAGATTTACTGCCAGTAGAGTCAGATCTAATAAGAAAAAAATCTTTGATATTTCTTTCTAATGATGCTATAGATTACATGAGCCATATGATAATTTTTTTTTTTTATAAACCACCCTCTACCCCCCTGGTAACCACAAGTCTGTATTCTCTGTCCATGAGTCTTTAGATTCCACATATGAGCGATCTCATATGGTATTTTTCTTTCTCTTTCTGGCTTACTTCACTTAGAATGACATTCTCTAGGAGCATCCATGTTGCTGCAAATGGCGTTATGTTGTCGGTTTTTATGGCTGAGTAGTATTCCATTGTATAAATATACCACATCTTCTTTATCCAGTCACCTATTGATGGACATTTAGGCTGTTTCCATGTTTTGGCTATTGTAAATAATGCTGCTATGAACATTGGAGTGCAGGTGTCATCCTGAAGTAGATTTGATAATTTTTTTGAGAGGTGAATGTTAAGAGAAAGAGCACTGGATGAGATGCCAGGAGACTGAGCTGATCTCCAATCTAGTTTTGATATTGACTAGCAGGTGGCTTCTTTGCCAAGCCCCCCAAACCCTCTGGACTTGTTTCTTCATGTGTCAAATAAGGGTGTTGAGCTAGACTGACTCTAATGCTTCTTTGCAACATCAAGACTTTCTGCTCTATTCCAAAAAGAAGTAGGTATTAACAGGCCAGCTAGTGACATGCACCATACATTGCCAGAAAGTAGAAAGCAGGCAGAGGACCTTATCTCAGAGGACAGCACTGGAACCTGTTTCCTCCTGTTTTTTCCCCCTTTCTCTCCCAGCAACTCATTCCCATTTATGTATTTGATTTTAGCTCAATCATGGACGTGCCAATCTTAGATCCAATTGCCTAAACAACCGTTGTATGGAGGCTTTTTCGTGTTTTGCAGCTCTTCCCTATTTCCCGGCTAATAACGCAGCTATGGGAGCTTTTATCCAGGTACAACTGAAAGTCTTACTCCCACTTTCCACTTGAAGGCTGATTAGGTGGCTGCCTGGGATACCAGGAGCTGGCTGTTCGTGGCTTTGCAACCTGTTCGCAAGTGTTTCATTTCCAGCACCGCTTTACTGAAGCAAGTGAAGAAAGGAAAAGTGTGTATGTTCACGGAAAACCAAACCACCCGCAGATCTTTCTGAGCAAAAACTTATGTGATGCTCCTTCTCTAGAAGCGGTAAGCATAGTAACTACCTCTCTCAAAGATGATTGATAAAACTGGAAACGTCCAGTCAAGAGAAGAACTGAATAGTGTTTTTGACCATTATTAATGATTGAGATGAGGACTGTGCAGACATATCGAAGAGAATAGAGAAAATACTAGATACATAATACATCCTGTATTATGATCAGAGCTGCACATACATTTTATAGTTTGAGTTCACTCAGCTGTGATCTTTTCAAAGCAGAGGCTGAATGGATTATCAGAGGGTACTAAAAGAGTATTTTGTACATAGTAAATGGCATTCCAGTTGTTCTTGAAAGAAAGCCAGTCCTCCAGGGGCAGTCTGCTCCAGGCTGGGTTGGGGGGCTCAGTGTTGATTCCTGAGATGAGGCACTGAGGTGCATCTGCTGTATGTGTAGAGATGAGAATAAGCCCATTGGTGCTGCCTCGGCCAGAAACCCACATGTGACGCCAGGCCCATAGATGTTGCATCCATGATAAATATATGAAGGGACCTGTCCAAGGTACAGAATTCAGATAATTAAAATCTGGGATTGATAGCCAAATCAGTGCCATAGGAATCCACTTGATCTGTGGATGGAGTGGCATGTTTTATAGGCACCTGGCTGGTTCAGGCATCTATTATAAAATATTTGTCAAATTGCTTTGACTGAAGGTAAATGGAGAAGTGTGTCTGGTTGTGTTAAAATTGTGCATTTGGGGGCATTTTTGCAATCATCAGAATATTTGTTAAGGGCTTACCAGCTTCCTCCCTTCATGGAGAGATGGGAGGGGCTGGGGGATACATATGGAAGCACTGGAGTTAGGAAGAAACATCCTCCCTTCTAACCGTGGAGAAGGAGAGGAAAGAAAAAAATTCCAATGCTTCCTTAAAATAAATTGGCCATGTCTCTTTCAATTCAGAGTGTTTGGCATGTTCAATAAAGCACT
Source organism: Vicugna pacos (assembly GCF_048564905.1). Lineage (NCBI taxonomy): Eukaryota > Metazoa > Chordata > Mammalia > Artiodactyla > Camelidae > Vicugna > Vicugna pacos. The sequence continues at coordinate 92,980,455 of NC_133023.1, read as the reverse complement.
TCAGAGTAGTAGAATAATTGGGATTTATGGGAAAAGGGGCAATGGGGGAGAAGATGATAAGAACGTAAGAATTTAAGTTTCAAAAACGTCCAAGGGCAAGAAATAGAAGGTGATGGCCAGGGACTGGAGAGAGGTCGAAGATACTTTCAAAGACTGGTAAAATGCTCTGATTGCCTTCAACATCAGAAATGGCTCAGCTTCTAAAATAACAAACTTGCTGGGTTACGGACAGCAGAGACTGGCAGTTCATGGGCTCTAGCTGCTTGCAGCCATCCTTTAATAGGTAGCGTGAAATAAATTTCAGCACTGCCAGAAAATGGAAAACTACTGTGCAGTTAAGATTGAGGCAAATCTATATCTAAAGTTACCAGAAAATGTTTAAGGAATAGCAAAGGAAAAAAGGAAGTCATAGAACAGCCAGTATAGTCTGATCCCATTTTAATAAAAAGCCATTAAATGTGTAGAAAATAGTCTGGAAAGAATACAGCAACGTAATGCAGAAGTCATTTCTGGGAGGCTTTTAATTTCTACTTTCTCCATTTTGTGATAACGTGGTTTTGTATAAGTATTGTGAAATCATGTTAGTATATTTGGAAATATTTTGGGCTATATTGAAGATCCTGAATATTTGAAAGTATTGAAAAATTCCAAACTTTGCAAAAGTTTTAAAATATTGAAGACAAGCTATAAAACAGTTTTTACAATCTGGTCTAAGTAAAGAATCACTTTGTGGGAGGGAATATAAATTATAAACTGTAAAGTGTTCAAATATAATACATTTCTCAACTTTGGATATATGTCCCTGATGATCTCAATTTATACGTGGAGAAATTTATATTGGTCATTTTGATTTAAATTGAAGGCTTTACTTTTTACCTGAAGTTTTTCCTATTCTCTGTGGTGAGAGTTTGCAGCAGCATGAAATGTAAAATTTGGGAAGTTGGCATACACTATTTACTCCATGCAAAGAATTTGGGCACCATGCATACAACCTGCAATGAAGTTTATTGAAAGATGTTAGAAAATTGTCATCCATTTTTTGTGTTTCCTTATTTCATTTTTTTTTGGCAAGGAAGAGGATATTAACATGGTTCCTAGAATTTATGCTACTGAGGGATATAGAAATCTCTAGATCTTGGGCTCTTATTCTAGAATGATATACAAGACATGCAGTTGTTTGTATTTCTGAATTTTTCTGGGTTGAAGTTCTGAAAACGTATATCTGGCTGTAAAGGAATACAAGACCCAAAGCTCTGTTTGCCTCTTAAATGTAAGCAGAGATCCTGCGTCTAAAGTGGGCAGTGTGCTTGTTACAGTGCTGTGTGTTGGTCCTCTGTTTACTTGGATGTTCCTTCTTGGAGGAGGTAATTTTCCTCCTTGTCAGACCCACTGTGTGGTTGGGCTGCCAGTGGGGGGCACCCTGATATCTCTGCACCCCTAAGCCGATTCAGGGTTCCTGTGTCAGTAGTTAAATAGAAAGAATTATAAGTGGGATCCCCATGATTTTGATATGCAATTTGTTGTTTCCAGCCACTCTTATCTACTAATGAACTAGTTGAGTTTTACTTCAAGTCCTGCTTTGGCTGATGAGATGACTTTGGGGTGATCTCATGGGTGACTACTGGACAGGAATTGTTGTATTTGTTCATTTTATTGGCTTACGAACTAATTCAAACATCACTGAAGCCTTTAGTGGACCGTAGAATGACTTCAGTGGGGGTAATTTGATCGCTTCCCTTGCATGTGACCTATACAGGTGTGTGTGACATATACTGGCAAGTTGAATGATCGCCTTTAGATGACTGACTCTGGATTTGGGTTTGTGCTCTCAGCCCATTGTGCTTACTCCAATGTCACAGTATAAGAATTGCTGACTGCTACCAGGCAGGCCACCTAATATTTTGGATTTGGGTTGGGTTTCTGAGCTTCTCTTGCTATTTCTTCACATTCATATTCATTTTGTGTCAACTTGCTGCTTCTTATTCAACTGGAAATGTTGATAGGACTTGTACTGCTTCAGTCAACTTGACCAAAGGCTAGCCGTGGTCTGATGCCAGTGAGAGTCATTGATTTGCTCAATCACCCCATCAGTCAGATGCAGCAGCTTTACGGAATGCTGGAAATGCTCACTGTAGACTCCACCCTAGTCTCAGCCTGGGGACTACGGGCTGTGCGGTCAGGCCGCAGAGCTACAGGATGTCAGGAACCAGGCACCTGTGCTTCTCCTCTAGGATCCAGAATAGATGGATTTGGGAACATGGGGTTAGAGGTAAGAATTAAATCTCCCATGATTCCAGATGAATGGTCCCCCTCCAATGTTTTTAGATTATACAACTCAAGGGGAAGAATGTTTCACCGGAGGAGATGGGAAGTGCCATTTACAGCTTCTACATAATTGTTTAGCCTTGATTCATCAGTTTCTCTGTAATATTTTGCGTTGGTGGTGTTCACAGCTTTCTGAATCTTAAAGAATCACAGCAGTTCTACAGAAGCCGTGAACTTCCCCTTAAAGACTTCAACTCAGAGTGGTCCCATGATACCAGTCCTTGGGGTGCTGTGCCTTTGGATTTGGCTTTGGTTTGGACACGGGGTTGTTTTCGTTGCTTCTAATGTATACACTTGTGCTTGTACAAACAATCTTGGGATTTTTACATATGGGGAGATGTCAAAGTATGTATGTACTGAATCTGCATCCTACATGGTGGAAGGCAGTGTCTCAGGCTGATCAGTCACTCGGGCAGGTCCTTTTTCTCTGAGATCTTCCTGCAACCTTCTGTTTTCTGTGTCACTGAGTCCTTGGCCGTAGCTACCTTGTTTGATTATTTGTCAGCTTCCCCTAGTTGAACCAATCTCAGCATTTGTCCTATTAATTTCGGAATTTGGAACTAGACCACAAGACTGAATGATAGCCTGCTAAGTCTCATTAATGCTCTTTTATCACAGAGAGCACTATTTAGCAGACCTACTGTTGAGTTCTCCTGAGCTACCCTTGGTTCTGTGCCTGTGAAGCACGTTTGTTGCTTTGTGGGGTTTTTTGTATTTTATAAAATACTTCTGTTTCCCCAGTGATTTGTTGTTGTGGTGGTTGTAAAGCTCTCACTTGTAGATTTTTATTATTCACAATGAATACAAGTATGATCAAGGAAGCTTGAGGTCTGCCAAGTACATCAACCAATGTTCCAGGCCAGAGCGTTGAGTTATATAAACCAATGCATTGAGGACAGAGATTTGGTGGCACAGTGTGGGGTCTCCAGGCCAGGACTGAAGTTATCTCCTTTATTAAAGTTAAAAAAGTTAATAGGTTATCTAATATCTTCCTATGAGAAGTGGTCCTTTTGATCACTTCATGGAGGCCACAAATAAACATTTGGGGATTGTGGGGTGCAAAGGGCAATTTCTGCCCGCTCTAGGGGAATGGCAGACCTACAGAGCACAGCAGGACATCAGTCCAGAATTCATGAGAACATGACCTGGCAGCAAGGGGCACACAGTTAACATCTGGTCAAGCCTGTGGTCAAATGTCGGTCCCTTGAGTCCGCAGTGTTTATTGTTACACTGCACTACCACGTTTCATAAAGTCATAGTAGGGGCAGAATCCAAGTGAAAGGTTATTTTTGGCATTGTTTGTTCCTAAAAATTCAATACTCTTTCTACTACTTGTATAAAATTTCCAGTTAACTAAAATTGCATGTTCTCTGTACAGCTTACCGTGGTTTAAATGTTCATCAAATACCTTATCCTTGTGGTCATGAAAAGGAGAGCAAGACTGTGGTGGTGTGTTCTGACCCAAGATGTGCCCGCTGGGTGAGTGGGCTCAGGTCTCTCCCTGGGATTTCATGAAGCTGTTGGGCTGCAGGTGTCAGGAACTCAGATCTTGCCACCCAGCCTAGAGGGCCTCCTGTCTGAGGGCTCCTCCCCGCATCTGGAGGTCAGAGAAGCCCTTCTGCTCTCCCGCTCCAGCTGGCATTGACTTCTTTCTATCACTAGTACTACCCACTCCCGTGTTAAAGAACCAGTTGCCCTTCAGGCTCTGAGCTCCTCGCACTCAGCTATGCAGATCCATGCCGACAGGCAGGTGAGATTTGGGGGTTACCCCTCACGTGTACTCTTAATGTAGGAGCGGCAAGTATTAAGTAAGTAATGAGCGGGCAGGCTGTGTGCTTTCCATGAGAACTGGGAGTCTGGGCACTGGGGAAGTCCTGAGGGCTGTGTGAGTAATTTCTTCCATTTTTTGAGGGCTTTGGATGGGCCAGGCTGTGTGAATCCCTCTCATAACCATTGTTGTGGGGATAAATGTGCTGATGAAAGGAAGTGTGTTTCAAGCACTGGACTCTCACACTCAGAGTTAGGGACCTTGGTGCACAGGCACGTGGATGGAGCTGTATCCGTGACGCCCAGCCCACGTGTGCACATAGAGAGCTTCGTTATTCCAGTGGTCAAGGGTCTACGGCTCAGGCCTCTCCACGCACCTCAGGGGATCCCTTCCTCCTCCTGCTCTCTCCCTTTTCCTTGAAAGTGGCATCAACTTGGAGATGAGCTGGCAGGACTCAGGCAGCCTGTAGGAAGGAGGGACGGCCAGGGGCCCGCCCACTCTGAGGTCCTTTTCTGCTTTTTTCTCTGACTCCTTCCCCCACCCCAGGGAGGCCAAGACCTGAAAGGCATGGAGCTCCTTTCTGCCGAGACTTTGGGAGAGACTGACGATCATCCCCTGACGTTCCCGATGGTCCTCCAGGCACTGCGGGGATGCTGGTGAGGCCCCGAGCAAGGGCAGGCTCAGGCTGGGAAGGCTGTGCTTGTCCAGGAAGCCCCCGGGGTGAAAGTCTCCTCCAGACACAGGGAGACAGACAGCAGGGCTGGTCCTCTCCGCCTTCCTCCTTCCTTCCCGTTCTTTTTCTCTGTCTATCTATCACTCTGTCTCTGTGTCCATCTGTCTGTTTCCCATGGACGCAGAGTGTGCTTCAGGCCTGGTCTCCAACCAGAGAGGCACAGACGTGAAGGTCTGGTCCCTACTGTGAGGGCTCTGAGTTTCTCTACTGATCCAGTCAAGCAGTCTGGGTCAGCGTTGGGCCACCATGGCTCTTCCAAATGAAGGTCTACTCTTGGTGACTGTCCCAAGTCCCAGAACAAGACCCAAGACCGTTCCCAGGCCCTGGCCCAGCCCTGTGGTGGGGCAGCACGGAGCGCTCCTCATGAGGGGAAGCAGGAGGGGCAACTCGGACACTAACCATCCACAGGTAGGCCGAACTGCACCGTCCTACACCAGACTGCCCTCCCTCTAGGAAGCAGGCACCCGTCACAGGTTGCCAGGGACACCCTCACACTGACCAGCCGACAGATGGGCCAAGGTCTTGACCAGGCCGTCGACAGAGGAAAGTTACAGACGCCCAGTGAGCACTCCAGATCATTTGCATGCAGTGTTCTTCAAACCCATTCAGACAAAGGAAACTACAACACTAGTTGTCCTGAGAAGATTTACAGTGAAGGCTGACAGCTCTGATATTCAGAATATAGGAAAACAGGCACTTTGATTCCATGCATGAGTGGGTGAAGAATGGCAGAAGTCTTTGGTAGGAGGTTTGCAAATATTGTATAAATGCAGAATGGGAATGACCCTTTTTGACATAATGCATTCACAATATTAAGCAAACCCTTTAGGAACCAGGGGTCGGGTACAGCTCAGCGGTGGGGTGCATGCTAGGCATGTGCTAGGCGTGCACAAGGTCTTGGGTTCAGTCCCTGGTCCCTCCACTAAAAAAAAAAGGTTTAAAAGTAAGTTAATTCATTTATTAAATGAAATTTTAAAACCGTTTGGAGTGTAAATAAATAAATAAATAAAACTATTTCTCTATTTTGGGGGAAAAATTATGAAGTACATTTGCGAGGTATTAGCTTTTCTCTAGTAGATCTTAAAATTTAAAGAGAGTTCTGAGCATCCCATTTTGATAAGGTCCTGAAGAAGTGGATGTTCTCTCAGATGTTTTTTAGGCAACTGATAAAAACAGCTTTGCATTTCCGGCTGAGATCTCTTGTCTACACTCTGAGTGCAGAGACAGCATGTAGCTCACCAGATAAGAACTGGGTGTGTGAGGCCAGTTTGCTAGCATTTGAATCCTGGCTTTGGTACCACCTAGCCACATGGCTTCAGAAAACGTACAGAATGTCTCTGAATCTCTCTTTCCTCATCTGTAAAACAGGGGCAGCAGTATCTACCTTCAAAGGCTCTGACGAGGATTAAATGAGTTAATATTCGCAAAACACTTCCACTGGGATCTGAAATACACTGAACTGTGGGTTCAGCTTTATTATTATGACTATGACCTTGGGAGAATCACTTTATCACACTCAGCGAACACCTCCTTGAGCGCGGGGTCTTGGCCCTGCATTGTTGTGCGGAACATTTGCTGTCACTCACTGAACTCCTGCTGAGTGCTAGGTGTCTGGCTCTGCCCTGTTCACTGTTGACTCTGCTCCTACAACAGGCCTGCCAGGGGCTTCCCAGGAGTCTCCTTTCACACACTTGCTTAAGGGCATAAGGCTGAGAAGTGGGGGAATGTAGATTTTAACTCCAAAGGCCATGTTCTTTGCAGTTGATTATTCACAGTACAGGAATGGGAAAAGGAAGACAATGAAAGGTTATCTAAGGCTTGTGTAATGTTTTTGTGCTGCTGAAACGAGATTTAGTTGAAGGAAGGTTCGCTAGAGCTTCCTACCAGGTCTGTCCTGTGGGCAGCGGTTCCTGGAGACCCCAAATTTAATGCGGGCTGCAGCTGGGAGGTAGTCTGTTCTCACCAATACAGCTCTAAGTTCTGGTGTGCCACTCTTCGGGATTTGAGATCAGTTAGGGAACAAGAAGCGTATGACACATCAAACTTTTCTTCCCAGTTCCTCCTGCTGCGACTATATCACTTAACTGAATTTTGTTCCAATGAATTACATTTTTTGTTTTTTAAAATACGTTTTTATTGAAGTATAGTCAGTTTACCATGTTGTGTCAATGTCTGGTGTATAGCACAACACTTGAGTCATATAGGAACATCCATATATTCGTTTTCATGTTTTCTTTCACCATAAGTGACTACAAGATATTGGATGTAGTTCCGTACGCTACACGGTATAAACTTGTTGTTTGTCTGTTGCAATAAATTATATCTATTCTTGTCACAACTCTCAGATTTTTAAAGGGTAATAAAAATAGTTACAAATTTCTGGAAGACATTTCAACAATGAATAGCAAAGTATTAGAGTTGTCTGACACTTTTTGTCCCAGAGGATCCACTTCCAGAAGTTTGTCCTGTGGGTGGAAAACACGCCCCAGCATGCTGACCGTGCCAGGAACGCATTTCACGGGGAAGCAAGTTCAGCAACAGGTCTGTGGCCCTGAAATTCACCAGTCTCCCCGTGGGCCCAGCACTGACAGCAGCTGGCATGATGCTCTAGAAGGATACGGGAGGAGAGGGACCAAGAGTGGGTTCTGAGGGCCACTGGGAGGCAAGGAGACAGGAAGTGCTGAGGAGATGAGAATATATGGAGGAGGGGACAGAGCCAGAGGTCTGTTACTGGGTCCTGACTCTACAGCCAGTGGTGAATTGTCTAGTGAGGTCTTTGGACTGTTGATGCATTAGGAACTTTCCTTCTTCTGACCAGAATGGCAGGACACGCATCTCTGACCAAACAGGTACCTGAGCCACAGAGATGCCTTTAGGTGTAGAAGGGGCAGGTGATGAGACCACTGGCACCAGGATGCCGTAATCATCCTGGCACTGCAGAGACACAAAGAACCAAGCCATGACCTGCCGCGTCTTACCTTCTGTACCCCGGACTCCTTCCTTCCGTCTCCCTTCTTGCTGTCGATCGGTAAGCACGCCCTCAAAATCTGAGCCTGCCTTGGGGTTCTGCCGGCCCTCTTCTCAGCCCATTCTGTACCCTGTATCAGGAGATCCCAGCCACTGCAGGACTCCCACATCAAACCTCCTGCAAGGACTGCCAGCTCTGGGTTTCTTCTTCTCTCAATTCCAGACCTCATTTCCACTGAACTACTATTCATCTTTATTTCCAATCTTATCGACACCTCAGACTTCTGGCAACGTGCGCTCTTCATCTTTCCTTCTTTCTCCCCCCAAACTGTTCTGCCCTTGTGTCTCTTTTCACTTGATGGCACCACCATCCAAACGGGCAATGGCACCATCAAACTTGCAGTAGCCCCTGACTCTCTGAGCGCCCTTTCTTCACCTAGCAGCCACTGCACATACGCTCCTTGCCACCTCACCCATGTTTTTCATTCAGTCTGCGGAGCTCCAGCATTCATTACCCCCCTCCTGGATTCCAGCAACACCTTCTTATGACTAAATAGCCTCCCTTTCCCTGATGACCCTTGTTCTGTTCTGCTCTGCACACTGACACCCAAATGATAGGCCTGAAAAGCGAATGGCATGTCTGGAGTCCACCAACCCAGGGTTCCTTGCTTTGGGCCACGTGTCCCCTCATCTTTGGCCACTTACATCGTCACCTCTCTTCTCCAGTCAAGTCAGAATATGCATTCTCCCGATTCGGCCACAGCCGTGATCTTGAACACTTCTGCTCCTGTGCTCTTCCCGATCCTTTAAACCGCCACCTCTCTCCCCGGGGGGCCACAGCAGCTCTCCTGAGACCCGCATTTCAGCCTGGTGCATGCTTTCCTGACAGACTGGCCTGGGGTAGTCAACCAAATCTTCAGGACCGCTTGCCAGTTCCTCTGTCAGAGCATCGCCCTCACTGTGCTTTCTGGCAAAACCAGTGAGTGGACAGGAGAGTTTACGGAATCCGCAAGGGGAAGTATTTCTGGGGAATCTCCCAGTGAATAGTACTGTTTCAGGATCTCCTTGTGTGCTTATTGAATCTTCGTATGTGTTGTGCTATATACTGAGCTAGGTTGCAACAGGAAAAAATAAACTAGTCAGCTGATGAATTGGAAACTAGTGGCAAACGTTTGAGAATGAGACATAGACCCAAATAAGTTGTATAAGACTTAATCCATCCATGAACAGAGACGTTAGCATAGAGGACAGTAACAAAGTGTGGAATAAAGAATTGGCAAACTGGACAATGTGTGGTAAGATGTAGATTATGTGATATGAATGGTCAGCAGGGAAGGAATTCGAGAAAGCAAATTAGTGTCAGCTGGGACAGCGTGGGGACGTCTCCAGAAAGGAGGTGACATTTGACCAGAGGCACGCATGATGATAATAAGATGTCAGACTTGACTTGAAAGCTTCGTGTGTGCCAGTCCCTACTGTAAATCCTTTGCAGTAACTCACTGAGTGTCACGGCAGCCCGGCGACATGGTTCTTATTGGTATCCTCACTCTGCTGATTAGGAAACGGAGACACAGAAAGCAATGAAGGATATTCAGCTGGTGAGAGGAATAGCTGTGATATGGACCAAGCAGCACACCTCCAGCCCTACGCTGAACCGCTATCCACAGCGCACGGTAGGTAAGGGGTACGTGATTATTTTCTGCAGACAGGCCACGGTTGTGGAACGAAGTATGGATGAGTCCAGAACGAGCTGTGACCACTGATCGAGGAGACACTGGTGATCCAAGACAGGACCCGTGGGGTGTTGGTCATCGTATGCCGGGTATTAAGAGGGTTGAGCACGTATCCATCTGCTGAGGCCAGTCAGAGAGACAAGCTTCAAGGACCCGGCACATCCTGGGACAGGATTCACATCAAAAGCCCCAGTCTTCCTTCTCTCCCCTCCCCATAGGGACTGAGTTGCCTGATGCGCCACTTCACTGATTGCTGGACCAGGCCTGCAACAACTCTCCTGCCCTCTGGATCCTCGTCAGAGTCTTATCCCACAACCTCAGCTCTGGAAGAGCTCACCCAGGAGCTATCTCGGAAGTTGCAAATGAGCAGCCAGACTCTAATGGAGAAGACACCCGTCTGGGCCAATGGCTGTGTCCTTAGCACTGCCCAGTGTCTGGCTGCCTGTTTCCACTGTGTTAGTTTCCTCACCCATAGGTTGGAACTACTTTTAATTTATTTGATTTTGCTCTTTCTTCCAAGTTCTGTTTGAAGACTATGATGCTATCTCTGACAGCTGCGGCTGACTGTGATGTTCCACGCTTATTAGTCAGAGGTATTGAAAGAAACAGAGCCAATAAGAGATATTTTCTATATACATATGTGTGTGTGAGTGTGTGTATATATATATACACATATATACATATACACATACATACATACATATAAAGGAGATTTATCCTGAGGAAATTGGTTCATCTATTTATGGAGGCTACGTTCCACGATCTCCTGTCTGCAAGCTGTAACGTCAAGAAAGCCAGAGGGGTAATGCAGTCCAAGTCTGAAGGCTTGAGAACCAGGGGGGCCGATGGGGTGACTCCCAGTCCAAGAGCAGGAGAGGATGAGGAGAAATGTTCCACCTCAAGCAGTGACACAGGCGGAAAGGGGCCAAATCTTCCTTCCTCTCTCTCTTGTTCTGTTCAGGCCCTCAGTGGGTTGGATGATGCCTGCCCACCCACACTGGGGAAGGCCCTCTACTTTACTGAGTCACCAATGCAAATGCTAATCTCATGCAGAAACAGGCTCACAGATACAACCAGAAATGATGTTTAATCTGGGCAGCCCATGACCAGTCAAGTTGACACACAAAAAAGTAACCATCACGGTGGGCAGGGCAATGTCATGAACTACTGCGTGACCATGTGCACACAACGACGCCTCACAACCCGCCCCCCCCACCCCCACATATGACCTTTCCCGTGGGCAGGACAGTGCTGGCATTAGATCATCCTTCCGACGAGCCTGGGCACTGTGACTGTGCAGGCCAACTGACCTGACCTGGTGGCTGTGTGGTCTACCCACCTCAGCGGAGTGGAGATGAGTTAAGCACCCAAGGTAGTCAGCCCTAGGGGAGTGGCAGCTTCCTGTCTGCAAGATCCACGAATGGAAGGCAGCTGCAGAAATCTCTCAGCAGACGGCCTCCTGGAAAGAAGTGGCTTCATCTCACTTTGCATGATCATGGAGCTTAGGGACCTTTGCTGCAGAGACATGAAGTCCCCGTATCTTTCTTCTGTAGCAACAGGAGGAAAAACTCTTTTGGGGCGAGGAGTGGGAAAGAGCCAGGGAACTGATTATGCCTGGGCCTTGAAGGGAGGGCAAGAGTTCCACAGACAGAAAGTTGTGAAACGATATAAAAATCCTGAAAAAGGTGGCTGGCAGCTCTTTGGATCCATCGCTAGGACCAATCCTGGGAGGCTGCCATGCATTACTTTGTCCTCGGTTTTCCCTGACCTCCCCCAAGGGAGGGAAAAGATACGTGCAAAGGCTTCAGAAGTAGAGCCAGGCGTTGAAGGATGGACACAGATGTAGAAAGAGAACAGTGTGAGCAATGATTTCAGTGCTTTGGCTGGGCCTTGAGAAATGGGCATGTCCAGCAGAACACCTGGGGGAATGGACAACCTCGCCGTCAATCATTGCAGGCCCACCAATCACGATGGCGGGGGCGGGGCCGTAGGACGTCCACGACGCCTTACCACGTAACGACGCTCGCGACCCTGGACTGTACGGCGCGGCTTCCGTGGACCGTTCGTCCGCGTGATGAGGGGACATGGCGGCTCCCTTTCCAGTGACCTCAAAAGTGTAAGTTTCACTGATTTCACTTCGTAGTGGGCTGTCCGTCGTGTGATTCGGAGAGAATCGGGTAGCTGGTGTGTCCGGATACACTTCGGCAGACGTGCGTCCCGGGCTCCTGGGCGGTTGGCGGAGAAGGCCTCCTAGCCGCGTTCGGCCGCAGAGCCGGGCTTTCTGTGCCAACGTGGTGAAAGGTTCAGAACCTGTTCTCTGCTTAAACGCGGGTCTTGGACCGCCCCCTCCCCCAGCTCGTGGGCTTAACGCTTTGTGGTGTTCGCGGCGTAAAGGGTGGAGAGGGCTGGCGCGGCTGGCCGGGTCGGGGTGAGGGTGGGTGTGGGTCCGGCCCAGCGCGGTGGCCGTTGGGCGCCGCGAGCCGCTTTTGCCTTTTGCTGCCCGGGGTCGTTGGGTGGATGGCGTCGCCGGGGGTTTCTCTGCGTCTTGGTCTTGGCCGTTTTCGCGAGATTTCTTACCAGTGACAGGCTGCCTTTGAGCGCGGTTTTGTGTTTCACTTAACCACACGGCTTTAAGGTTAATAGCATTTGTTGGTTGAATTTCGGAATGGTCGTCTTCATGTGTTGCCTGAAAAAGAAAAACAATGATGAGAATTTCAACGTGAAAATGAGTAAACAGATGGCCTGGTCCTTAGTCCTGTTCCTCGGTTCCCTGCGGGTGCTGCGGTTACAGACACATTGACTTTATTAGAATGTCAGCTTTCAGAATAGCCTGATCTTGACAGTTTCCCATCAAAGTTTGGATCTGACTTTTTGTTGTGGTTGGAAACTCTTGCAGCGGCAGGCAGCAGCAAGGTGGCCTGGATGGGACTGTGGGAAATAGACTTCCAGGCTGTGGACACTGTGGAGCTCAGATGCCTCTTCCCCTAGAATGACAACATGGACCGGAAGGTAATTTAAAGCATTTCTATCTATGAAAAAGGGTAAAGATGGGACCTGTGGACCACATGGGTGGTGGGAAATGGTGGCCTGCCAGAGCACGCCCACAGCAGCAGGGTGGACATTTCTCTGGGAGGGATCCTGGAAACACAGGATACAATGAAAGTAATGCAAAGGTCATTGCTTCTTCAGATGTTCACCCTGCCATGCGTTCTTGGCCATGCCTTTGCTTGCAGACTTGGCTGGGACCGCACATCCTGTTTGATCCACAGTCTGCAGTATCTGAGTCTTAAAGTTTCATAGCTCTTTCTCACTATCTTCTTTGAGCTTCGGTTTTCTCTTTTGCACAGCAGGATTCATACCATGGTGTCATGGATGTTGTGAGAATCAAGTGTGATGACCTCGGTTAAGGGCTTAGCCCACAGGTGGTGCTCAAGGAATCCCGACCCCATTTCCTGAGTCCGCATATTGGAGCCGAACATGCTGGTATTTGGTGTAACTCTTCTTACTCCTGCTTCCCACTCTTACCCAAGCGCTTTAGCCTTTGGCATCTTATCACTGAAATGGTTGTTTCCTTTCTCAGGGCCAGCAGGCTACCTTAGAAGTTACTCAAGGGTCTCCTCGGAAAGCACACCTCTTTAATCCAGCTGTGAAGCAGCAGGGACGCCCAGGACGCCAGGCTTTTCCTTCCTCTCAGCAACGTTCTGCTCTGATCAACTCGACACCTTACGCGGAGGCGGACGTGTCTCAACACCTGCACCTGTGAGGACTTTGTAGCGCGTGAACCCTTGCAGGCAGAGGGTGCCTGTAGCCTGGCAGTGCCAGAAAGGTCTTCACTTCTTTCCTTTTCTGTATAAATCACTTCTTTTCTGTGTGGTGTTGAATTTATCGAATTCCGGTGAAGACATTTGGTCATTCGAAGGGGCGCTTGTAGCAGGGGGTGGGCGTTAAACAGAAACATGCACTGTTCTGAAGTGTTCTCAAAGAGGCTTGTAACCCTCAGTCTCAGCAGCTAACTCTGGTTCCTCTACTTGCCTATTGGTACCAGTTTCAACCAGAACCTGGCATCATAGAAGCTGAAGTTCAGCCACCCAAGTTCAAAGTGCACGTTTCTTTATTGAGGAGAAGTGAGAGTGCCTAGGCTCTTCCCAGCACATGGGCATCTCCTGCTCTTTTGGTTTATCCCTGTAATGGGTTAAATTACTTTAAATCCTTGGAAGATGGGGGTCATGGTTCATTTCTCACTTAGTGAAAAACTGAAACAGATACTGTCTTTTTTCCTGCCTCAGGTTTATTTGTACAAACAGCACAGGTAGACATGAGCCCCATGCAGACAGTAGCCCAGGGGTCACACTAGTCCTTCTATCCTCACATCAGTAGATGGAAGCCTCTACTGTGGAGCCTTTATGGCGGCCTGTGCGCCTTTGAGAGACTGAGTCTGAGCTGGAGCTGCGGCTGTGGCCTTGGTCTGAGCCTTGTCCTTGGCCTTTGGCCCTCAGAGCCTGAGACCCTTGGCGACGCGGGCACGAGCACGTTTCCCGAGCTTGGGGTGAGCAATGCAGGCAAGTCAGCTGAGCTCGCAGCTGCCGCCCTGTGGGATCTTAGGCTTGACCTCCTTGGGCTTTCTGAGAGCCTTGACAGCTTCAGCACGTGCACTCACGGCCTTGGCGTTGTTGGCCTGCATCTGCTTCAGGCCCTTCTTGTGCTTCTTGGCAAAGTGCATGTTCCTCAGGAGCTTGGGGTCCACCCCCTTAAGAGATTTGTATTGTTGTGATCGGGGTTTTTTGATGCCGTTTCTGTGCCATTTTCGGGGCTGGTTGTATGTGGTGTGGTTCTTCGACTTGGCCATGCTTGCACCAGAGCCGGGGCTGAAACATGTACTGTTCAGGAGAGGCTGTATCCTGACCCGTGTTCCTTCAGCAAGAGACATGACGGTGACCACACCTGGCTCATTTCCTAGTCAAAGCAGTTGTGAAACTGCGCAGTAACCATGGCGCCTCCACTTCCTTCCACACAGATTTGTGCCCGCTGCCGTCTGCGGTCTTCCTGAGTCTTCTCACTGGAGGGCCTAAATGCATTTTTTTCATTTTCATTTTCATTTTCATTTTGTAGCACCTCTATTGTGGTGCGGTTCCTGTACAGTAAAGTGCACATATTTCACATGTACGATGCGATGGGTCTTGCTAGATGTATCCACCGGAAATGAACTGTTTGGTGGGCGATTCTGCTGAGTATTAGCGTGTAGGAAGCGGTCACAAGGCGGGGCATCCCTAAGGGGCTTTTTCTGATTGGTGGCAACCGCAGGAATTGGGACCCTTGAGGAGGGAGGAGGCGATACTACCAAAGCTCATGCTGGGATGCTGGCTGCTTAGTTCTTTGCCCGGGAGCGCATTCCTAGGCCTGCCTTGTCCTGAGGCGTGTGCTCCACCAGCGTTTCCGCGCGTGTGGGAATGGTCATGTACCGTTGAGTTTTTAAGTGCGGTCTCCCCCGTCAGGCTCATGTTTGCCTTAGCTATTTCTTCATGCCCCTTGTTTCTGTGGGTGACAGGAACAGAATGGGTAGTAGTGGACACTCGAAGGCAAGGCCTTTTGAAATGAGGTGTCTTCCCTGTTGTGCTGATTCCCTGTTACATGCAGACAGTAGTTGACTTGCGACAGCAGCAGGCATTTTGAGAGGCTCGTTAGCCCACTGGAAATGGTGGTGGTGGTGGTAGCCGTGATGGTGGCTGTGGCGGTGAGGGTGCTGATTAAGAAAAAAAGCCACAGCTGTCACTGGTAGAAAGCTGAATAGAATGGAGACCTGTCCTTAGTTCTTTTCATTGGTTTGTTACCGAATCGTCTCAAACCGTGTGGTTTAAAGACTGGTAGGGTCTCTGTTTCCCAGAGAACAGTCATGGTGTGCAGAATGGATTTTGCCGTGGTAACAGAGCCAACAAAACTGTATAGGGCGCATCATAGCCAGGTTTAACGGGTCCTGTATCTTGTGGTATTAATCACTAAGCTGCGAGAAGCCTTCTTAAGTAACATTTTCTTGCATGAGAAACCAGCGGTTACCCACACCTCCGTGTGCTCCCCCTTTCTGCTGAGCGTGGTTATCCCGAGGTCGCACAGTGTGTTTTTGCAGTAGGAGCCATAAGTGGTTGTGATAATGTCATAAAAGTTGGGAGAATACATCTTGAACCAAATGGCTTTCATGGCTGAGTTGCCGGCCACCATGATTGTCGGTTCTTTTTGAGAGAAAATGACAGAGGGTAGAGGGCCAGACAAGGGCCGGAGCGTCCTGATCGGGAAAGATGGAATACCTAGAGAATAGGGTCCCTCCTTCAGAGGCCTGCAGCCTGCAGGTGGGGAGAGGACCGGGGACAGCAGCACTGGAAAGAGCTGCTCGTAGAGACCGAGGGCAAGGGACTGGGGTGTGAAAGTTATGAGAAGCATCGGTGTTCAAATAAGTGTCTTCTGCCCCTTCCGCATCCCTGGTGCTGCCTGGGACCGGCACAGCACGGGGACCAGGGTGTCAGTGCACGTGGCTGAGTGCGCCACGAGAACGCACAGCCTTGTGGCAGAGAAGAGACTTTCGTGCTGGGGGGCTGCTCCTGATTTTCTAGCATCCTTGAGGTTTTTGGACTTTGCTGCTAGGGAAGTTCTTGTGCTTGTGCCTCATGCTGTGCCTTGCCTTAGGCTGGGGAAAGTGGCTCAGGAAAGGTGGGCCTTCGCCCTCCTACGCTGGGGCCTAGCACGGTCCTCCGAGGGAGTCTCCTGGGAGGCATCTGCTGACACTGATGTTGAACGTGGTGAATGATCCCACTTGGGCGAGCTGACCGCCCAGCGTCTTATGATGTACTGAGCTGTGCTCCTCAGAGAGGCTAATGAGAGTGAGCTGCTGTTGCTGGTGTGTTCTGATACTCTGGCCAGACAGCTCTCCTGTCGACACTCCCATGGCTCAGATGCCTTGTTGAAGTCCTGCCCAGGGCACACACCGGCCACGGCTGCGTGGGGGGCGTGGGACGTGTTGGGTCCGGGGGAAGAAGTTGCCCATGACCGGTTGTTGGGCCTCGGTGCTGATCCGAAGGAGCTGAACAGAAGCAGACCCAGGCTGCAGGGCAGTGGCGAGTTGGGGGTCCTTAAGATTTCCACTTGCATTTGTGTGGACGCGGTTGGAGCGTGTCCGTGTTCGCCGTCTGCCCGCTTCCGCTGAGACACTCTGCACGTGGGTTGGAAGACAGGCCCTGGGGGGGGGTCCCGTCAGTGGACAGTGCATGAAGCCGGGGCATTGGAATCCTCGGGGACAGGTGTGAATGAGCCTGGATGTCCAGGGACCTCCCGGGTCAGGTGTCCGGGCTGGAGGAGGGAGCCCTCCTATGCTTCTTGCTGAAGAGGGCACCCCCCCCAAGGCCATGGCTGTCCCATCCCCGGTTTATGTGCTGGGAAGCATTGCTGCTTGGTGGTCTGGCCCCTCTGCCATTTTGGTCTCTCCCTGTTGGGGTAGCTGACCCTCCCTCAAGGGGACCTTGTCTGCACTGTCAAGGAAGAGGCAGTGCTCAGCAGCATTGAGAATTCGTGCTTTGTGCGTGACACTGGGCTACCGGAGGGGTGGCAGGGGACGGGGGTTGCACTTTGAGGAGGGAGGGGTGCTGTGATTTCCCCTTTTTGGGCTCTTGATTTCTCTTGATTTGTCAAATCTGGGTCGGCACGTAAGTGGTCCAGCAGGGATCTGTGGAGGGTCAGCAAGTATGAGAGCGGCCATGGGGCGGACAAGGGGCTTTGGTGTGAAAGTTGTGGGTGTTGGTGGAGTCAGGGATGTGTCTCCTGTCCCCTTACCCCATTCCCTCCCACTACCTCTGGGTGTCCCAGGCTGTGATGGAGAAGATAGCACGGCCCACTGATGGGTGTGCAGTGAGAAAATGTAGGCCTCTTGCAGAGGTGAGACATTAAAACTGGGAGCAGGTCCTTATACGTCATTTTCCTAGTGACTCGTGGGCCTCTCCGCCAGGGGAAGGCTTTGCTGTGTCTGCCTCTCTCTGTGTGCTGTTTTATGTTGTTTATTGAATTTCCTACTGTTGCGTAATAACAGAATCTGAGGGAGCTCTGAGGAGGAATAGCCGTTGCTGAAACCCTCCTGAGACACTGTCTCCCGCACAGCCCCTCAGCGTTCCATCTTCCATGATCTTCTGCAGCTTTGTTGGCTCTTGGGCACTGGCTTTGATGGCCATCTCTCTCTCTGATTTTCAGGAGGGTGTAGCAGAGTTCCTGGCTTCAGCTACTCAAGTTGTACCCTGTTTACTTACCTCTCGCCCTGGACAGGCATCCTTTGCTGCCAGGTCCTTGAGGGAACATTCCTGGCTTGTAAAATTGGCAGGAGGCTTCTTTAGCTTTTGGAAAAGATTTGCATACATTGCAAAGAGGCAGAGAAAGAGCTGACAAGTTTCCAAAGGAAACCCTCCCAGAAATCGGAGGGATGAAAGCCTCCTCTTTTTCCGACAGGGATTAAGGAAACCTTGGTTTCTCCTCCCGCTCTGTGTTTGGGCTCCGCATCCTACCGTGAGACACCAGGTCCCCTTGGCACCTGCCCCCCCTCCCCACAAGTGGGGCTTCCCGAGTCCTGGCCAGAGTCCGGCCTGTGCAGAGAACTTCTTTAAGTGAAGTCGTGCCAATGGTACCTTGAGGAAAAGGGACAAGTAGGAGCGAGTGTTGCCCCTCCGGCTTGCTTATGCGTTTGTCAATGTCTGTGCCCTTACGGCGAGTTCTCTGTGATCGGTCCGAGGGAGGAATACAGCCACAAGCCTTGTTTTCCCATGGTTTCAGTCGATAAACTATTGTGTCCAGTCTTGCCAGTTGGAACTGCACTCTCCCTCTCATGTCCTCCCTCTCCTGAGTGTCCTGGAGGAAATAAATCCTTCCACGTGGCTGAGGAATTTGTAGAGCACTTCTGTTTCTCCAATAAAATGTGTGTGTTGGAAAACTTCCCACTCGTAGGTTTTGTTATTCGCAGTGACTGCGAGTGTGATGGGTGAAGATGCGTCCCTGTGTGTGCCTCAAAGCGTGTGCCGGGGCGGGGCTCTGAGCTCTGTGGTCTGGGGCATTGGTGGCAGGGGGTTGGTGGCAGGGGCGGGGTCTCCAGGCCAAGGCTGAAGTTCTCCCCTTGCTAAGGTAAGAGCGGGAGTAGGTGATCTGGCACCTTCCTTTGCGAAGTGATCCTTTTGGCCACCAGGGGAGAAGCACAAGTACGTGCCTGGAGGCTGTGGGCGTGGGGGGCACCTCCTGGTCCTGCTGAGGGTGAGGCGTAGGTGGGGTGGCCGGTACGCTTCTGCAGAGCGGCAGCCCCGAAGTCCTGAGGCGCGAACCTGGGAGCAGTGAGCACACAACACCGTGAACTCCTGGTCCAGTCTGCATCAGACCCCAAAGCCCCTGAGTCTTAGGACTTCTTCACTGTGGCACACTCACTGCCTGTCTTCGAATGGACAGAATCAAGAGGTAGCTCAATAGTAGATCCTTTTTGCTGTCGTTCATTGCTTAACCATATCAAAAGTCTACCCACTCTCTGTGTAAAATTTCCAATATTAAACTTAACATTTCGTCCGTATAGCTAAGCATGGATTGAACATTTTATCCGTCAGCCTTTTAGTTGGCCATTTGATGCTGGAATCCTCATCCCAGGAGAATGTTAAGGTCAATTTTCATCTGCCTAATGACCCTTTGGCCTTGTGGTCATTAAGATCTTCTCCCTGGGGAAAAGGGGGCAAGACTGTGGTGGTGTGTTCTGACCGAAGATGTGCCCGCTGGGTGAGTGGGCTCGGGTCTCTCCCTGGGATTTCATGAAGCTGTTGGGCTGCAGGTGTCAGGAACTCAGATCTTGCCATCCAGTCTAGGGGGGTCCCAAGCTGCTGCAACGTCTCACGTCCTGCCTGAGGGCTCCCCCCGCACGTGGAGGTCAGAGAAGCTCCCCTGTCCTCCCATAACAGCTGGAATTGATTTATTTATGTCATCAGTATCACCCGTTATGTGTTAAGGAGTGGGTCGCCCATTAGGCTGTGAGCCACTCCTACCCAGCTACACTTATGTATGTTCCCCTCCCCTAGCATAGTGTCCCCATGATGTGTGCCCCTCTCCCCAGAATTTCTGTTTTGGGTGGTGGGGCTTTTGTAAGGGACCGAGGGGTCAGGAGAGCAGATAGCTGGTGACATTTGGGGGTATTACTATTAACCTGACTCCATTTCAGAACACCTTTTCTTCTTGTAATGAGAGTCTGGCAATGAATTTTGTCCCAGTTCCGGTACAGCTGGCACTGCCCGTCTCCACTGGCCCCCGGAGGAGGGGGCGTGGTCAAGTGTGTGGTGTCTTCCCTTGGCCTGACTCGGTCTGAGCGAGTTCTGTGAGTTAAGGCAGGGGCACACTGAGGCCAGGATTGCTGCTGCTAGGATCTCTATGCATTGCTTTTTATATTATTTTTCTTCCATTTTTATAAACTGAAGTCTAGTCAGTTTACAATGTTGTGTCAATTTCAGGAGTACAGCATAATAGTTCAGTCGTACATATACATACATATATTCCTTTTCATGTTCTTTTACATTATAAGTTGCTACCAGATATTGAATATAGTAGCCGATGCACGTTAACTTGCACAGATCAGGGAGAAGTTTGCATCTTTGTTTTTCAGGAAAGCAAGGAATTTGGGAACTGGTGAAGTCTTTAGGAATATGAGTGACCTCAGGGGATAGAGTAATAATTGTTCCCATTTATTGAGATCTTTTCTGTGCCAGGTTTTGTACTGTTCACTATTTGTAGCATTTTACTTAATCATGACATCCCCTGTTGGTAGAAGACACCATCATCTCAAGTAATATAGTCTTTGAGCTTCCACAGCTAAGATGTGGATTCTGACCAGGAGTCCGTGTGTGCCTGACCCAGGCCCCATGCCCTGAACCACTAGTTTCTGCTGACTTTAAAACTAAGATGAAGGTTTCAGCAGGTAAGGAAGGCCTGAAGTTCTGGGTGATTTTAGAACTGAAGGCAATGAATGCCAGTGTAGCTGCTCTTCACCACGGAACTGGGCCATCTCCTTCAGCCCCTCGCCTCCCTATTATTTACAATGCTTGTGTGACACTGCAGCACATAAAAAAACCATTAACTTATTTAACTCATTATGAGTTTTAAACTTTTAATTTCCTTCTAGTTAAAAAATGTAAAGTACTATTTCAATAAATACTTTTTCAAATAGCCTTTTTCATAACTTTTAATTATCACCTTAGGATAAGGTCCTAGGCAGTGGACCTTAGAGTAGGAACTTTGAAAAGATAGTTTATTCATATTGCTTAATTGCTTTCAGGAATAGTTGTATCAATTTATTTTCCCATCTGCAAGATAAAATGTTGTCTGTTCATTTTAATTACTGCATACATTGAGTAGATGCACAATAGATCATTTAAGCATTTCTCTAGTATTTCAATTCATTCTTGTTATAAATAGGGCTGCCATGAACATCTGTGGAGCATGGCACTGGAGGCCCCAGACGTGGGTTGAATTCCTTTTTTACCTACTAGCTGTGTGTGACCTTGCACACTTGAGCCTTCATCTGGAAAATGTAGAAATAATGGTTGCCTCAAAAGGTTGTGATGAGAATGGACTAATTATTAATTCAGTCGAAATGAATATGTCATTGCCCTTTGTCTGCATTTTGACTTTTTCATTTCCCCCATTTAATACAATTATTCGATCTATAATCTGTTTTGATTACATGATTCCTAAAGTTTTTTCACCTCTGAGGTTCTATAAGTTAAAACGGAAAAAGTTGCAGCAGTTACAGACAAAATCAACTTACTAACTTTTTCTTATTACGTTTGGCTATCAGAATATGTTTAAGAGGATTTGTTAAAAGGCAGAGTGCAGGTAAAATAAGTGGATTAAATTCCTGTATTGTGTAAAATCATTTCATTTTCTTTTTTCTGCCCTACCTGGTAAGGAATAAAAAGTAATCAATGCATAAACTTCAAATATAACAATCTAAGTTGTCATTTACTAAAATTCCAATGTTTTTGTAAGATTTTCATCTATCTTGTCTTTAGCTCCTTTCTCTCAAATCTATGTAAATAGAATGCCAGTACTTTGAATAAATCCGCTAAATACGCACTCCCCACTGAAAGCCTAGGGAGAGTGCAACAGAAGCTTAGGAAGCGGGGAGCTGTCTCTTAACAAGACAGCTTTGGGAGCCCCAGAAAGCACCAGACCTGCTTCCACAGGGAGGCTGATCCCTTTTCTTGACCTCCTGTTAGAGGGCACCTCCTAGGGCCCTTTTGCCTCTGAACCCAAGGAAGCTTGTTTAACCCGATGTTTCCCAGGCCCTGCTGTGTGTGCATCCCCATCCCCCGGAGTGACTGTGTATGTGTGTGTGTTTGTGAAGATACAGATCCCCGGGCCCAACTGCCCAGATATTCATAAGTCGGGTAGGACCTGCAAATCAGCATTGCAACAAGCTTTCTAGCTGATTCTGATACAACAGATCCACAGATCTGCACTTGTCAGCCACTGACAAATGACAAATTGTGCAGATGGGGAGAGTGAGGTCGAGAAAGACTGAATGGACTTGCTTAAGGTCACACAGTTGAGTTTCCAGGGAAGGTTAACACAACTTTGTTTCTCCCAATCTGATGGTGAATGAGGTAACTGCATAATAGTCAAACCTGAAATGTGAAGGTGCAACCTGGCACAGCCTTCCAGGAGAGACAAAACGAGAGAAAGTTCTGGCATGGGGGGAGAAGGAAGAATCTAAACGTTTAACATTTCACTTCGGCACTACCTGAAAAAAATTCTTCAACTAATTTTGCTTCTTTGGATGGCTGGCCTAAGTTTCATTTTGGTCAGCTTTCCCCACCCCACATTGAATTTCACACTTTTTTTATACTGTTATGGGGCAGAAAACCTTTTGACAGTAATTATCTGGTTTTACTCAGTGTCAGTGGAATATTTATTAAAACGATAGGATGACTGAATGCAATATAGTATCCTGAATGGGATCCTAGAATAGAAAAGAGACATTAGTGGAAAAAACTAGTTAAATTTGAATAAAGTCTGTAGTTTAATGAATAGTAATTTACCAAGGTTAATTTCTTAGTTTTGACAAACGTACCATTGTTATGTAAGACGCTAACCTTAGGGGGAACTCGATGATGAATATACAGGAACTCTACAACTTCTCTGTAAATATAAAGTTATTGCAAAATAAAACGTTTGTTTGAAAAATAGGCTTAGGTAAGAACCAAACAGAGCAGTCAATGAAGCAAAGACAAATTGCTAATCAGAGTACTGATTCCCTCTCACACTGGGGGGAAATCCTTTTGGGAGATGACTGCTTGATTTGTGCGAGAATGTTACTTAGGAAAAAAAGCCTGTTATATCCCAGAAGATAACCTGGCTGAGTTGGATAGGAGAGTGTGCTTTTTAATTTCAGGAGAATCGAATGGTGGTTTCTTTCTTTAATAGCACATTCTGTTTGTGCAATTTTCATGGAGGTAATTGTTTTCCATTTAAGCAATCAACAAAAACTGGAATAATCTCATAATGGGGTTTATATACAGCAGGCTCACGTGGATACACAGCTTAAGCTGAAAGATAACTATGTTATTTATGTTTTCTGTAGCAGTAAATATAAAAATAAAAGTAATATTTGGTAAGTTTAGTCGTCTGCATTGGGCTGCATTGGCCTCCTGGAGGAGGTGTATGCACTCCACATGGAGGATGTGGGAGGTCTCAGACGTCTTCAAACCTCCTGTCCCCTTCCCATCTTCCTGCGACAGTGTCTGGACCATCCCCAGATTGTATTCCTTCATTCAATAAACATTGACTGAGTACATTAATGATAACAGCTAAAACATAAGGAGTAATTATTATGGGCCAGGTGATTTACATGAATTCCTTTAATTCACACAACAACCAAACGAGGCAAGAATGAGTTGTTATCTTTGATTCTGCAGACAGGGGTAGGGGGCTCAGACTGTTTAGGAAACTTGTCCAAGGTCAGACGGGAAGTACACGGTACAGCTGGCTTTTGAGCCTGGTTTTATTTGAATTTCTCACTTTGGACCATAATGCGAAAATGCCTAGCCCTACAGTGAACCATGCCACAGGAGCAGAGGGCAAGTGGCAAAGAAGGAGTTTGACCTGTATGCTGGTGGGAGTGGGGAGCCAGGGGCAGCGTGATTGGCTGGAGTCCTAGATTTGTGAGTCAGCCACAGAGTGCTGGCTGTCTAAGTCATGGGAGAAGAAGGCATCTCTGAGGGAGAGGAGAGGACAGGTGAGGACCGAGTCTTGAATATGCCCCCACGTAGACGGCAGAAGATGGAGAAGGGGTTTGTTAGAGAGTGAGCAGAGGCAGGAGAGGGAAATATTTGGGATACTAAGTGCAGAGGGAATTTCAAGAAGTCGACAAATGCTCTGAGAGATCAGATGTGCTGGAGGATTAAGAAGCAGTGGCACTGAACAATGAAATGTTCATTTGTGTCATTTGAGTTCACGGCAGTACAATGGGGGAATCAGATCCATACCTAGAGGAGTAAGGAGTCAGGAGGCAGCAGGGGAGGAGAGGGAGCAAGGATAGGGTGTATGCCTCCACAGTTTGGAATGAGATATAAAGAGAGAGAAAGGACAGTGCCATTTTTAAGACTGAGACGCTCTGAGAGGTGGGGGATCTACTGTTGAGTGAGAGAGTGATTCCATGCAAGGAGGAGAAGGACCATTGATGTGGCCAGAGCCAGAGCAAGTGGCACGCGGATGGATGGAGGTTGCCGTGGGTGGAGGAAGGAGAAGGCAGTGACTCCACTTGGGACTGGGAGCATTTGTGGCCAGGTCCTCCCTGAGAGAACGTTCCTTCCTCTTCCTGCTACATGCTCCCTTCTCTCTCCTGGTTTCTGCGTAAAACCAGGAGGCTCAGAATTGTCACTGAGGTCAGCAGCTGGGGCTGCCTGAAGGCACTGTCCACCTAGAGGCTGGGCCTGTGGGTGGCGTCCAAAACAGATGTCTTCTTGGTCATCATGGGGCTTATTTCAAATCAGAGGTGCAATTTCACCAAGGGCTTCTGCTTTTAGTCTTTTATCAACACCACAAAATTGCATTATCCCACCGATCATTAGATTACTTTCGCTAACATCATAATCACATTGCACACCCACATATACATCACTATTCACTTAGGATAATCAGTTTTAATGACACTCGCTTCGGTTTCTTTCATAAATCACGTTCTTTTATGAGATAATGGAGGAGAAACATCTAATTTTGATCTCAGACAAATGAAAAGTGAATGCATGTGTTTTTAAGTGTATTTTTTGTTGGTTTACCATGTCCATTATTTAAAGAGGAAAGAATATCTCCTGACTTCTCTTTTAGAAATAAATGAGGCAAAGTATAGTGGATTTTGAATACCAAAGCATTAGCTGTAATGCACTGCAAACAAATAATAAACACAGCTCCTCCTTAGTAGCTTTTGCACAAATCTCAATTGAATAGAAATCAATGGTTGTAAGCAGCATGTGTGATATCCTGCCAACGTGTTAAGGAGGAAAATCTTAACACCACATCTTTACAGGAGCAAAATCAAACACTGAGCCTGCCCTTTGTCTGCAGAAAATAGAAGAGCAATTTCTTCCATCCGACAAACATATATTGAATTCCTACTATGCACGAGGCAAAGTACAGAAATGGATAAAACACATTTTCTGCGGTACCTGCAGAGAGTGCTTCGGAAGACAGCAGCCTTGTCCCACCCATTTTTGCGTTCCCCCTCCATCCATCTCTCCAAATGCACACCCAGAGATCCAAAAGTGCATGGATTTTACTTCCCTTACCCCATGCCCTTCCTCCGCTCCCTGGGGAAGGGACAGCTCTCAGAAGTTCCCTGTAAGATAGGACTAAGCCACCCTCCTTGATGGACCTGCCCTGAGATCCCACCCCTGTGACTTACTGCCCTCCCTCCCATTCCATCAGGAGGCACCAGATCCTTGCCTCAGGCTCTGCTTTAGGGGATCCTAGCTAAAGACAGGACTCAGAGAGGGAGAGGTTTTCTCCTCTGGAGGGAACAGAAGTCAGCCTGGGGTAGCAGTGTTCAAGGAGAACTGGATCCATCCTGCCTCAGGGATGATGGTGCTTAAAAAAACCAACCAAATAAAAAAGCTCACATTTTCTGCTGTTGAGCTGATGGCATGTTCTAGTTGAGGGAGCAGACAGGGTATATGAGTTCATTCACTTGATCGTGCTAGCTGCCAGGATAAAAGCAATGACAAGGTGAAATGGGAGCAATGAGGAGGCAGTATTATTTGTGGGGTGTGTGTGTGTGTGTGTGTGTAGAGTGGTGGGATTGGTCAGAGAGTCTCACAGAGATTGTGTGGTGGCGGTGTTTGAGCTAATCTGTCCTGATGAATCTGAATCCCCAGGGAGAGAAGAGGACCAGAGACGTCTTGCCAATCTTTCTCCGCATGTAAACCGTGCTCACTGCCCTACAGTTTATCTTTCTCCAAAATCAAGTCCAAATTCTTTGTGGCATAGGAAGCTCTTTAAAATACAGTCCTACAACAAGGCCCTACTGTGTAGCACTGGGGACTATATTCAATATCTTGTAATAACCTATAATGAAAAAGAAAAAATATGGTCCCAGGCTGCCCAGGGGAGCCTTTTGGTTGCATACTCTTTGTCTCCCTGAGCTTCTCTTCGTATTTCGAGAACACCTTTTTTCCCAGTTCCTTCCCTTTGCATGTGCTACTCCCGTCACCCATCATGCCCATCTCCCTGTCTTCAGCCTGGCAAGGTGACCCTTGTTGATCTAGGACCCAGAACAAGAGAACACCTTAGCAACAACCCGCAGAGCTCTCCGGAGCCGCCGCCACTTTCCCCGGTGCAGACACACGCTGGGGAGCCCGGCAGGCAGGGAGCACGCTCGCTCTTCTGACCGACTTGATGGGCTGCGAGTCTGCTGCCCAGGTCTTCTCCATGGAGAGATAACTCCAAAATCCACTCACTTCCGCCTATAGAAATATTGAACCCCTTCGGTTTCAGTCTTCCAACACTAACCACTGTGGGGAAACCAAGACCTGTGGGAGAATGGCATTTCTTCTGGGCTCATCTCAGGTAGGCAGGTTATAATTTTCTGTTAAGATTACCCCGAACCCAAGACCTACACTCTGTTGATCTCTTTATCCAAATTGCCTTTAGATAATTAAGAGAAAATTTGGCCCTCACTACAAAAAAAAATTTAAAAAGCTATTACCTTTCCATCTTTAATCTGGCCCATTAAGCCTTTCCTGAATGAATGTAAACCTTTGGACTCAGGCCTGTTGCCCCATCCACTTCAGCTTTCATTCTCAGTGCCTCATTATGTCTTTCACAGCAGCATTATGTCTTTACTGAAGCAGAATTACAGCAAAAGAAGTTAATTATTATGGAGTTGTTATGATGCGCCTAGAAGAAGAAGGTTGGAATGAAGCCTTTCAAAGGAATATTATTCCCCATTGTAATAGGTTTTACTGCTATTAAGAATTAGTACACGATGTTTCCTACAATTGGATGAATTACATAAATGCTAATGTCAACATCAGACATCATTTAGAAGAGATATGGAGAAGCATTTTCTGTTTTTAAATGTCAAAACCATTTCTCATCCATCAGGTAATAATTTTTCAATTTTCTTTTCACAAATATGCTACATTGTCAGTGCTACTGAAGTCATAATTGATTTCACAGCTATGAAACCATGGGAAGCCAAAGGACCTTCATTATAAGACAGAACTTGAAAATACGAATAAGACACCACTTCCTCAAGAACCACAAGATCAATATATGATTGCAGCGGATGGAGCTGAACCATGCATTTGCTACCTAATCTTGGCTTCAGATGAGCGCCAAATGGCAGTGAAGTAGGTCTTAAGTGACCAACAAGGGCTCAAATGGGTTGCTTAGTAAAAAACATGGCATTTTCAATTAAATGTCAAAGACAATTACATGGAAAACATCAGAGAGCTTCAGAAGTAGGACAGGAAGATTACATTTCACTAACCTAGCACTCTATCACCAAACTTCCCGTCTTTTGGCATTCTGAGAGAAACTTATTTGTTCCAGGAAAGCATGACATTCTGCATTCATGAAAAGGCCCAATAAAGTGTCACTTTCCAGACAATATGTGGGTGATTTAAGGTCATAGACATGTAAAATGGCAGGATTCTTCTGTTTTTGATCTCTCAGCCAGCATCTAGAACTCTATTGAAATTCTTGAACCTGGCCATCATTCTTATGGTAAAAATAAAATAAAATATTCCAACAATCTAGTTCCTTTACTGCAGAACCGACAAATCCTTGGCATTTTCATTGGCTCTGTGTTTTCCTCTTTCCCCAGTCCCTCCAATCACCATTTAACGATGTGATGCCTGGGAGCTATGACAAATCCAGGCTGAAGTCTTCAGGTATCATGTACATGACTGGGGTCTCCTGGTGATTTGGAGGACCCAGCTGTTTGCCCTCGGAATTCATTCCAGAAGTGTTGCACTAGACCCAGCATAATCTCTGTTCACAGATAGACCAGCGGGGGAAGCTGTTTGTCCACTACCCTCAGAGAAACCAAGACCAGTCAAGCCAAACTTAAGAAGAAACACCAGCTTGTGTTTGGAGTTCCTCTACCCATCCTTTAGGAACCTCCATCTTTTCTCTTCTGTATCCTGGAGAGCACCTTAAGGTGATAATGTATTGTGAAATTACTACTCTCTGGAGTTCAGCTATAGATTAAGAGAAACTTTTGAAAGGACATGTAAGCATTTTGACGTCACTTGGAAATTTTGTGGAAGTTGGCCCCTTCAAGCAGTTTTGTGATTTCATGTAACTCATCTGTGCAGAGATGTCACTTTCTTTACCTCTCTATAACTGATGCCAAACTGCTTGTGAGCCCCCATTTCCACTGATGGAGGAAATTGCTAAACCTTGCCCCTTTAAGATGACTCAGTATCTTCCGGTTTAAAACTTCATCTCTTTGGGGGTAATTAATTACTCATTTGCTTCTGCCTTTCAACTCAGTCCTTTCAAAGTTCTCTATTAGGACTTTTCTCAACTCCCCAGAATTTTCTCCTGTACCCCTCCTCATCCTCCTCTTTCCCTCCCTCCTCCTCTTGAGGACGGTGCCATTTTGCAGGAAGCCACCTCCCTGTACACGTAAGTGCTTTACCATATCGGCTGCCAGAGCAGAGTGCATCATTGTGAGACCACTGTATCCTTCAGAAGTATGTGGGGAAATCATGTTAATTAAAATTTCTTTTCCTCCTGGGAAAAGAATAACTTCAAGCTAAAGTATCAGAGAGTGGTTGACTGGACACTCTCATTATTCCAGGTAGCTGTAAGAAATAAAAAAAAAAGTCTCTCACAAATGTGCTTTAATATGGGAAAGAGAGCAAAACCCAGCACACTGAATATTTCATGGATATCAGCCATAACTCCATGCGATTGCAGGGGAGTTGAGAAAAACATCATTTTTAATTATTTTTCATTTTACTGTAGGAAGCTTTGATCCAATTTATTTATAAAGCTGGTGAAAAGCCCTGTACATCTAAGATGACAGCAGATTGAACAGTAAGGAAGGTAGCTGTATTTTTCCCATAAAGACAAGTTACATTAACCCACAGGAATCTGTTATTTATGTGGTACAGCGTCTGACTTCACTATTCTGTAAAATGTCTGCTCTTTGTGATCATATCTATTTTATGTTCCGTGGGGTTATTCAAAAAGTAAGTTAACAAACCTGACATTTTAAAAAGTTATTTAAGGAAACATTTTTGTTTTTACAGGCCAACAGCAGATATTGAATCGATGCCTCATTGCCACCTTTTCACATAAGCACTGGAGAGGTTCAAACCTCCGTCATCAAGTGGGAAGGAAGCTGCCCACACCACTGGAGGCTCTGCTTTTTTTTTCTAAAACATACTCCCTCTTTTCATAGATGCATTTTATCAACAAAAATTTAAAAGAACAGAACAGTGAAACGGAAGAAAACAACTTCTGTCTACAAAATTCCACAGACTGCATGGATTTCTGGAGCAGGAATGTTTTTGCCTCCACAAACCTGTGCAGTTATCTGGCGGGGGGTGGGGTTCAGTATTTAAAGAAGCAGCACATGAACTGAGGGTATAGAGAAATCACATGTCTCCGCTTACCGAGTCCAAACTCGTACTGCTCGCCGCATGGCAGGCCAATAAATCGGGAGAGGAGGTGCTGGGGCAAAGAGTAACGACTTGATTCGGAAAGCCAGCAGACCGAGAAAGTGGGGAACTAATGTCCTGGAGAACCATCTTCCCCAAGTCAGAAGTCAGGCTCCTTTTATACTAAAAGAGGAAGAGGTGTGGTTGGTTGGTGCAAACTTCTTGGTGTCGGAACCCCTTGTTCTTGCAGCTGTCCACATAGGTCAGGTCACGATGTTCTTGTAAACCGCCAACAAGAAGAATGTTATTCTCTGTTCTGCAAATTTTTATCTCTGTATGAATGGAAGAGTGTTACACCCTCCAAGGGCAGAGCCTTGAGAGTGGGCCGTCCTATATATTTCAGGCTCTAGGCAACATTCTTTTACAAAAGGTGCAGAACCAGCACGACTGGGCATAAGAAACAGCACAGGGTTAGGGCTAAAGGAACAGATCTAATGTGGAGTCAGATTTGTTCTTCCCTATTATGCCTTCTCTCAGGTGGGTGTCTCACCTGCCTGACCAAATACTGGACAAGGATCCCAACGACTGTCCATCAGAAAAGCAAAGACTTGAAACTGGCCTTCGGAACAACATCCTGCCTAGAACAGTGTTAAAATGTTGTTCTGAAAGCTCTGAAGCCTGAGCTGGGCCTGGACATCAGCGTGGGTGATGTTGACCACCCAGACTTCAGGCTCGGAGTGTGCTGAGTGGATGCCCATCCCAGCTCTGTCACGAGCTGGCTTTGTGAACCTGGGCAAGTGATTTCACCTCAATTTTGCTATTTACCAAATGGGGATAATATAAAAGTAACTTAATTTTTTTGAGGCCACATTTAGGTAAGAAAAGCAAAGTCTTTGGCACTCAGGAATATCTCAGAATGTTAGCTAGTGGATGGAGGGAGAGACTAGCAGGGAAGCTCAAATCTTACACATGGATCCTTAATAAACCCCAAAGGCCATTTTGGGGTTATTTAGAACCAACACAAATACTAGTAGCTCTGAAGACAAGCTCAGGCCCCTTCCTGAGTGGGCGGTCCCAGCTCTGCACCCCCAAGAGGGTGAGAAAGCTGAATGGGCGAGTGGCCTTGCTCTCACTGTCTCGGAGCACCGCAATTAATTGTGGACCTGGAGTCCGTGCACAGGCTTGGGCAGGAAGCCGAATGCCCCGTGAATTTGCCTGTAGTATTTGTGCTTGCTTTTCTCCGGAGAAGACTTGGATTTCATCTTATTTTCAAACCTAGGTTCTTTCATCCCCACAAAAGGTTGAGAAGGGCTGCTCTAGTCTCTTGAAGAATCATTTGCTTTGTACCTGGAGAGTTTATTTGGAGACCTAGGTACCTTCATCATTTCCTGCCTCCGGCCCCAGCACTGTCTGTTCTAGACCGACTCCCCCCATTCTGTTGGTTCTCTTGGCATCAACCTTGCTCCCATGTCCAATCTCCCTTTGCACAAACTTCTCTCCAAACGGCAGCATTTTATCCAACCACACTTACTCTGCTCCTGAGGCTCAGGGCAACTGCTCGCTGCTGCCCCTTCTTGTTCCAGTTGACAGGGACCTGGGAGTCTTCCGTTAAGGTGAGGAATGACTTGGGCAATCTCCACTGGGAAAACAGTTGGCGGTGCCTGTGGGTCAAGCAGGCATTGTGGTGTTGGGGTGTTGGCTCGCCCTTGTGGGTCTGCAATTACACGGCCTTATTTCTGGAACTTCAGAAAAGACCTTTGAAATAGAGGCCATTCTCCCACAGCTTGACGCCCAAGATTTTACACTCAGAGGACAATCCATTTCAAGCAAAGATTCTGACCCATGTGCAAATGCACTTGGAGCAAGGAGGATTCTCACCCACCTGCACTGGAGTGTGAATGAAGGATCTGAGAGTGTGTTTGGGGAGGGAGAGAGAAGGGAAAAGAGGTGCTGAGCCCACAAGTAGGGGCAGTAGAGAAGTAGACCCACAGGGGTGTGGGGTGGGGAGTGGAGGGGGGCAACTGAACATCACCTTCTGCCTTTCCAACTTTTCCACAGGGTCCTTTTAGACCCGCGTTAGCCTTGGAAGTATGTTCTCATCATGAGCTCCCTCCTTTGTCTCTTCACTTTATCCCTGGCAACGAAGGGCAGGGGGAAGAACAAGGAACCTCTGATTAACATCCAGCTCTAGCTGCTTTGCTGAGAACAGAAGGGAGGAAGGGATGAATTCATGCTTATTGAGCACCTGCCATCTGTCAGTTACCAAGAACGTCCACATCACATCGGCACAGTTGTTGGAGAGGGCTGGGATACCTCCTCACGGCCTGCTGGGAGAGAAGGGGAATTGAGTCCGAAGAGGTGAGTTAGAATCAGCCAAGAGGCTTAAAGCAAGCTCATTTAGCCATCCTTTCCTCTTCATTACTATCTTCCT
This sequence comes from Vicugna pacos, assembly GCF_048564905.1. Classification (NCBI taxonomy): domain Eukaryota; kingdom Metazoa; phylum Chordata; class Mammalia; order Artiodactyla; family Camelidae; genus Vicugna; species Vicugna pacos. The sequence goes on along the minus strand of NC_133023.1, from coordinate 92,948,345 downwards.
ATGACAGATGTAGCAGCTGAGAATCAGGGCAAACAGTTCCCCCAAGATCCCGCAGCTAGTTTGTGGTAGAGCTGAGTTTGGGTTCTTTTCTGTACAAGGGAAGTCACATACCCTTCTTGTGCCAGCATGGCATGCAGAAGACACAAAAGGGGATGAATGGGGCGTGTCTGACTTTGCTTGGGTCTCTCTGTGGGTGGGTGTCAGGTGTTAAACTGCAGATACATAGATTTCCAGAAGAACTCAAATAAGAGGGGGAACACAATGGGGTAGAGTGTTCCATTCTTCCTTGGCAGTTGCCAATATAGGGGGGAGAAAAGCAAAAGGAAAAAATAAGGAAAGAAAAAGAAAGAAACCAAGGTAGCTGAAAGGCATACATTTTGGAGAGTTGAAAAGATACAAATGATAGCCTGGCTTGGAATTTATCTTAATGAGCAAGACTCAATCAATGGAAAGTGACAGATGGGATAATTTAAAGTTCAAGTTTCCTTCTTCTGTTTCTTTGTATAAAAGAGAACCAACTTTTTGATCATTTTTTGCTCAACTGTAATATTCGGCTGCATAAAGAAGATTGAACACCAAATACCACATTAATATGTTATTGGCATCTTTCTTTTTTCATATCTTACATGTTGATTGTAAAACCGTCCAGAGAGACTGATAACTGTAATATATTACAGTTTCTCAACTTCAAATTAATTTCATAACAGCACAGTACAGCCGGATAGTCTCTGCTCCAAGAAGTAACTCAAAGTAGGTAATATTCTTTTCTTTTGCTCTTCCGAAACCCCAGGTCTGGTTATTTTCTTTATTGGATAACCTATCTAGACTTTACTTCCTTATGATCCATTACCTGCTTCAGTAATTACCACTTTCTTTGAAATGTCCACTCCTCCAGCAGGTGGATTGACTGCCCCCCTTAAGTGCCCCCAGGGTGGGCTGCACAAAGCATAGTATGAACAGGGGAACTGTGTGTAAGCTGTGAAATCCATGTCTCCGAAATTCCCGTCTCATATCCAGAGTGCCAGTGAGTCAATGGGCCCATGTAGACACACAGCCTAAGCCAACGCTCACATGAAGGAACAAGTCAAGGTGATGCCCAATGACTACAAGAGCAGGAATCCTTCTGTCTCCCAGCACAAGCTCCCCTATGTAAGAAGAGAAGGCAAGAGCACTCTGTTTTTTCTTCTCCATCACTTGGTGGAAGCGTTTGTGAAGTAAGGGACCTGGCACCTTCTTCTCTCATCTATGAGTCACAGGATCCATCTAGCTGCCACCATCAAAGGATCAAAAGTGGATTTCCTTCTTCCACCTCTTTCCTGTAGAGCTGTGCTGTCCAATATAGTAGCCACCAGCCACTTGTGGTCATTTAACTCACTTAAAATTAAGGTGAATAAGGATGACATTATTAAGTTGAATTAAAATTTAATTCCTCAGTCACACTAGCCTCATTTCAAGTGCTCAGAAACCACGAATAGCTAGTGACTATGGTATTGCAGAGTGCAGATGAAGAGAATATTTCCACTGTTGCAGAAAGTTCTTTTTGACAGCTCTGCTCTAGACCCTAACTGATTCTGATCTCGAAGGAAGAGCAGCATATTGGTTAGTTGCAGGGAGAAGGGAAGCTATTTCACGATGGAATTTGCAGGGACAAATGTTTATTGTTTGGGTGTGGTACAATGCTCTACGAAGAGGGCATCTTTAAATCTCTGGTTTTCTGCAGTGCTCTCAATTTTATAAGCATATCCAGAAAGAATGTAGGGTATTCTAAAAAGATTTCTACAACCATGTAAAATGAAATTTTAAAATGAGGTAGAAGAAAAGGGACAAAGTTGTTTAATTATGTTAATGCATAATTAAATATTTCCCCACATTTAAATTTAGAAAATACTTTTTTTAGGCAGTGACCTAATTGATTTAGAAAATATGATCACTATAACTGAAGAAATAATTTATTATAAATATTGATAATAATAACCTAAAGTTCACATCTTGCACTAATATTTATTTGTTCATTTAACCAATATTTTTTAGCACCTGTTGTATGTCAGGCACCCTTCTAGGCATTTGGGATCCATCAATAACCTAACAAAGATCCCTGGCATGCAGAAGCTCATATCCTAGTGGGTGGAAATAGAAAGCAAACAATAAACATCATAAATTGGTAAATATGTGGAATATTGGGGAGTAATAAATTCCATGAAAAAACAGAGCAAAGTAAGGGATATGCCCAGTCCTTGGTGGTAAAGTTAGCAGTTTGGGCAGGCAGGGAGGTTGGACATGTTCTCTTGGATCCTTACAGAGGGTCAAATCCTTATTTTATAGGTGTACAAAATAAAGCCCAGATTGGCCACAATTCATTTATACATACACACTTATATCATAAATGTGTTGGTAAGGATGTGGCAGGCAGGATACTCTCGTACAATACTCACGGCACTGTCCTACTGGAGGGCAATACGGCAGCATCTACCGCCCTTGGTCATAGCAATTCCACTTCCGGATTTCTGTATCAGTCAGGATAGGCTGGTTTTTTTTTTTAATTGAGGTATAGTTGATTTACCTTGTTGTGTTAGTTTCTGATGTACAGCATAGTGATTCAGTTATACATATATATGTTCTTTTCATATTCTTTTTCATTATAGATTATTACATGATATTGAGTATAGTTCTCTGTGCTATACAGTAGAAACTTGCTGTTTATCTATTTTATATATAGTAGTTAGTATCTGCTAATCTCAAACTCTCACTAATCTCAAACTCTTATTAATTTATCCCTCCACCCTCCTCTTTCCCCTTTGGTAACCATAAGTTTGATTTCTATGTCTGTGAGTCTGTTTCTGTTTTGTAAATAAGTTAATTTGTCTTTTTAAAAGATTGCACATATAAGTAATAGCATATGGTAATTTTCTTTCTCTTTCTGGCTTACTTCACTTAGAATGACAATCTCCAAGTACATCCATGTTGCTGCAGATGGCATTATTTTATTCTTCTTTATGGCTTAGTAGTATTCCATTGTATAAATATACCATAGCTTCTTTATGCAATCATCTGTCCATGTACATTTAGGTTGATTTCATGTTTTGGCTGTTTTATATAGTGCTGCAATGAACATTGGGGTACATGTATCTTTTCAAATTAGAATTCCCTCTGGATATATGCCCAGAGTGGGATTGCTGGATCATAGAGTAACTCTATTTTTAGTTTTTTTGAGGAATCACCATACTGTTTTCCATAACGACTGCACCAAACTACATTCCCACCAACAGTGTAGGAGGGTTCCCTTTTCTCCACAGCCTCTCCAGCATTTATCATTTGTGGACTTTCTAATGATGGCCATCCTGACTGGTGTGAGGTGATCCCTCATTGTAGTTTTGATTTGCATTTCTCTGATAATTAGTGATATTGAGCATTTTTTCATGTGCCTATTGGCCATTTGTATGTCTTCACTGGAGAATTGCTTGGTTAGGTCTTCTGCCCATTTTTGGATTGGGCTGTTTGTTTTTTTGTTATTATGTTGTACGAGCTGTTTATGTATTCTTGACTTTAAACCTTTGTCAGTCACATCGTTTGCAAATATTTTCTCCAGTTCCATAGGTTGTCTTTTTGTTTTGCTTATCGTTTCCTTTGCTGTGCAAAAGCTTTTAAGTTTAATTAGGTCCTATTTGTTTATTTTGCTCTTATTTCTATTGCCTGGCTAGACTGCCCTAGGAGGATTTTGTTAAGATTTATGTCAGAGAATGTTTTGCCTGTGTTTTCTTCTAGGAGATTTATAGTTTCATGTCTTATATTTAAGTCTTTAAGCCATTTTGAGTTTATTTTTGTGTGTGGTGTGAGGGAGTGTTCCAACTTCATTGATTTACATGTGGCTATGCAGTTTTCCCAACACCACTTGCTGAAGAGACTGTCTTAACTTCATTGTATATTCTTGCCTCCTTAGTCAAAGATTAATTGACCATAAGTCTGCGGGTTTATTTCTGAGCTCTCTGGTTCTGTTCCATTGATCCATATGTCTGTTTTTGTACCAATACCATGCTGTTTTGATTACTGTAGCTTTGCAGTATTGTCTGAAGTCTGGGAGGGTTATTCCTCCAGCTTTGTTCTTTTTCTTCAGTATTGCTTTGGCAATTCTGGATCTTTTGTGATTCTATATAAATTTTAGGATTATTTGTTCTAGTTCTGTGAAAAATGCCCTGGGTAATTTGATAGGGATCACATTAAATATGTAGATTGCTTTGTGTATTATGGCCATTTTAACAAAAGTAATTCTTCCAATCCAAGAGCATGGGGTATCTTTCCATTTCTTTAAGTCATCTTTCAATGGTCTTATTGATTCTTAGGCTGGGATAAGTCACAGTATTATGATTCATTCACTCATCTTAAACTCATCTTTAGGGAAGGGAAGCATCTGAGTCCCTAATGCTTCAGTGGTGACCTGAGATATTCCTCCGGTTACTTTCTTTCCCCTTAAGTGCTGAATCACACCTCCAGGCATGGGTGGGATGTCTGGGAGTGTCGGGCTGATATAGAAAGAAAGACATAGTGTCCTAGACAGGATTGACTTGAACCTGATTTTGAATTCTCAAAATTCTCCAGGGTGGCTGGCTGCTTAGGGTAACTCAGTCTGCTCCTGGGGGCTTGGCTCAGCCTAGTGTCAGGCTGCAGGCTTTATGATGTGGATTCCAGCTTGCTCTCAATGTGATCCCGCTGTATAGACTATATTAATAACCTTGGTGCAAGCGCTGTAGACATGGAAAGTGAAATCCAATCTCTGCCCAGGAGATTCCAATCCTCAAGGCATAAGGGCCAAGCCATCCATCGAACTGCAAAAGACTTACAATGGAGGCAGCTGACTCGGGTCTGGACTTGACTCGAAATTCACTGAATACCGGAGAGGAAGCCTGCTCTGCACAGCACTCAGGTTACAGAGATAAAAGAGCAGCCTGCAACTCTGACCAGAGCCTTTGTAGCGGACTTTTGAGAAGGAGGGGCAGGAAAAAGGCCTGGTCAGAGCACTCTATTTCTTTGGCTTTTGGAGACTCCTTACGTTGTTTTACATGAAGAATGGTCTGTAAATATTCCTAAGAGGGACCCTGCCTTGTCATTTCAGATCAGTTTCAGGGGTATTGGGTGGGGGGCACAATTTAGCCTGAATCTCCTACTCTCTGTTTTCTATCTAAATATTAGGCTACAAACTCTAGTGTATAATAAAGCACAAAGAAGGCTTGGAGAATGAAGTGACATCTTTATAGTGAATTGTTTATATCATCCTAATTCTCTGTCAGTTGATGAAATCTGACTATATCAACTATCCAGTTTTTGATGAAATTAGTGATAAATAAAATATTTTTTCAGTTGATATCCAACACAAAACGTCTGTTTAGGATGTCATGGTAGAGCATCTAATGCAGATGATGAATCACATCGAGCCACGTTTCCAGTTGCAGCCAACAAAGAAAATAGCCTGTCCTGCATTCTGGGCTTGCATCACCCTGGCAAATTATTGTCGTTGTTGTCATTGTTGATAGTTTGCTACTGCCACAGCATCTTAGCATCTCAGCTGGCATAAGATGTGTCCTTGATAAGAGAGCCAGAAACTGTTCATTTGGCAAGTCGGTATCTGGCTCTCTTCCAGAAGACTCTGGGACACCAAATGTCAGTTTCTGCTCTGACTTGCTACCAAACCGCTGGCGCGATCTGGAACTACAAGGAACATTTAGGGTGAAATGTGGAGAGTCTTTTGTTTTACCTAAACTATGTCGGTCCTGCTCGCTTTTTTCCCTGTGAAAAGCAGCTTATTGGCTTGGTCTGAAAAATCAACTATTTGTTCTCTAATGGGGCTAGGGAAGTTGACTCAGATAGTACTGTGCTTATGTGGCCACATACTGCTCTCTTGATGAAAGACGCCACAACGTCACCCTCCTGGTGCCACAGATGGAGGATGGGATTTGTGGTTGAGGAAAGCTAGGATACTCTTTTATATGATTCTTTTCATTTATTTTTTCTTGATTTTTAAATTTTTATTTTATTTTTGTGTGTGTGGGGTAATTAGGTTTATTTGTTTGTCTGTTTATGTATTTACTGGAGGTACTGGGGATTGAACCCAGGATCTCGTGCATGCTAAGCATGTGCTCTACCACTGAGCTATACCCTCCCCATTAGGATACATTTTATACAACCTCATTGACAAGGAAAGGATTGGGTCACTGGCTCAACGAAAGGTGATCAAAACAGTTTCTATCAGCAAAAATTTCTCTTTCTGGGACACAGAGCAAAAGGAGGGGAGAGTGGATTGATTTTTTTTCCAGGTCTCTCCGTTGTTTTCTAGGAAACCTCTGACCATTCCAGCCCACTGTGGTGCATCCTCAGAGTTTTCCCTGCATTCGGGCCCTTGCCACAGACCAGTCAGACATCTGCTCTCCTTGGGTTCATATGTGTTGGCTGTATTTCCTTACATAAATGGTAAGTTCCCTGAGAACATGGACCAGTCTCTGTTGAAGATATTGGGGTACCCGACAGGATATAGTTAGTGGAAAGAAAACATTTTAAAACCACAAATTGTCAAGTAAGGGGGAAACGAGCATCTCTCGAGCACCTACCCTGTGCCGGATCCTTTGTGAGGTGCCCTGGCACCGCCTCGTATTGGCATGTGTGCTTGGGTGGGTTGAGGGAGCAGGTCGGCACTGCCCACAAGCTGTGTGCCCCTGACCAAGTTCCTTCAGCTCTCAGAGATGCCACTGCCTCACATATGCAGTGAGGACGGTAACAGCCTCCTTCCTGAGTTGTTGTGAGGGTCCAGTCAGTGTCTGTGAAAGTATGTGGTAAACTGAGAAGCCTTAGACCAAATACTCTTGTTACTGGGCACTATAGAGAAGTTTTATAAGTGAAGAAGCCGAGGTCCCGGCCTTCCAGAAGGTTATTGCTTACTAGAATGGACGAAATTGCTTATGACACTTTAAAAAAATAATAACATCAGATAATGTGGGTAACGTCCCAAGGTTGTTAAATAAAATATTTTTATTTAACAAGGTTGTGGAAGTGCTGAGTTATCCAGTTAGCAGTGTCTCCATCTCTGCTTCTCTCTTTTCTAAAAGTTCTGGCCCCTACCCTCTACCTCCTTTAGTACCCTCAGAGCATGTACACACACACACACACACACACACACACACCCTCCATGATCTCTCTCTGCCCAGCTCTCCTGGCTAGGATAAGGACTGTCTAAGTCTCTTGATGTTCCATTTGGGGATAGGCTGTCTCACACTCTTCAGTTCATGCCCAGACACCCTGGAGCTGGCTGAGGCTCACTGGGGCATCAGAGTTGCTACAGGCTGTGAAGTTTGACAGATTTGGGTTCAAGCCCCAGCTCCAGCACTTCCTAGCCTTGTAGCTGGAGCTCTGAACCCCAGTTTCCTCACCTGTAAAATAAGTACAACAGAAGTAATTGCCTCATTGGGTTGCTGAGGTTGTCATGTGTTCAGCGAAGGGCTTGACATAATATAGGAGTTAAGTACAGGCGCTATTACTGGCAGAGGATGCTAAGCATTCTGGAGTCAATCGACAGGAGACATCACCGTGGCCAGCTATCCCTGACCATTGTGCAGAGCCCTGGAGCTGGTATCCTTGATGACACATCGCCCTCCCTTCAACCACCCCCAGTTACAATTCTAACCATTCAGTCCTACCAACTGCATTCTGTCTCTTCTCTTTGGGGATTTTAATATTGTCTTCTGCTTTGGCTAAATCTTTCATAAGATGGTACCCACCGAGGCAACTCTCTTCAGTGAAGATTGATGTTCAATGTGTCTTTTACCAAGTTCATTTCCCCTTTTTGCTCTAATGTAGCTTTCTGTATTCTCATGCCATTTGGTGAAAGGTGGATTTTGAAAATATGTACCTATATTTTCTGGGTTTTGCTCTCAAGCCCAGGTAAACCTAGAGTGGCTCTCTCTTATTAAAAATTAACTTTCATTTAGTCTGTGACATGTCTGATTTCTCTAAACTAATTTTCTCTTTTCCTGGGTTGTTCTTATAAAACATTCCCCTTCAAGCCCATTTAAGTGACAAAGAAATCCTTTTCCTGGGAGCAACCTTGTCCTCGAGGCTGGCTTCCTCTGAATCCTTTGCGTTGCTCTGAGATATAATTTTCAGCTTTTGTATTTTATTATTCAAAACTAGGACTCCCAGGGAAACCAGTCAGGAGATCTACAATGGGCGTGCTCCTCTCGCAAAGACCCCAGAGTAGGAAAACCAGTGGGAGGAAGTGGGCCAGGCGAGGCCATTCTTGTTTTTGTTATTATCATTATTAAAACCTACCTAGGGCTTTTGTGTCAGCTGGAGGTCAGTTCTCAACACTTTTCCCCAGCCCTTCTGTTTTGACCTTACCTTCCAAGTCAGTAGAAGCTCAGAAGGCTTATTGCCAAGTTTCTCTCTTACCCACGTGATCTAAGAAAGTTTGCTCTTTATTTAAGTCCGTCTTTTGCTCTTCTGACTCAGCTACTAGCGGGAGAGTTATCTCTGGTAGTGCATTTTTCTCTTTCTTTTTTTTTCTTTTTGGTGGGGGTAATTAGGTTTGTTTGCTTGTTTATTTTCAGCAGAGGTACTGGGGATTGAACCCAGGACTTTGTGCATGCTAACCCTGCACTCTACCACTTGAGCTGTACCCTCCCCCTAGTAGTGTATTTTTGCCCACACGAAGGCTGGAGAGAGTGGTGTCCCTCCCCAGCTCTTCTCTGTAGCTGGCAGAGCTTAGATCACAGAAAACTCCTGCTGGGATGGGCCTTCAGGGTCATCTAATGTGGTGCCTCGGTTTACCAAAGTGAGCAACTACATCTCAGAGATGTCAAGAGACTAGCCCAGGGTCACACAGTGAGCTCGAGACAGAACTGAGACTCAGACATTGTTTTCTTGGCATCCCGCTTGGCCCTCTTTCTACTCTGCCACCATGAACTGGTGTTGCTGGCCCAGCTCTGGCTCATACAGGATGAACACAGAACTGGTTTTCAGTCTGACTGCTGTGGTTTGACCAGATAATTAACTTCTGACGTGAATGGAGTTGAAAATTACTGTCAATAGTTTCGAATGGGGCTGGCCCTGTAAGTTCTCCACTGAGTTATAACTCTCATCTCTGCTCCATCTCAGTTCCCCAAGCCTCTCCTCCACCACTGTGTTACACATGTTGCTGGGTGTCTCACTGTGGGGTCATTCCTCCTCTTCTGTCGATGGCTCCTGCGAGGGGTCACGGGGACATGACGCAGGCTTCTGTATGATTAAATGGACGCAGGGGCATTCCTCCTCCAGGGAGGTGGAGCGGGAGGGTGAAATAATACAGCAGGTAAAGAAACGGGATGGGGCCAAAGCCAGCCACCTGTCACTAAATACGCCGATGTCAATATTGTGGGAAACACAACAAAGAGCTCAAACCAAAGATATTCAGAGTCGAAAGGGAAGAGAAATGAAGATTTACTCAAAGTCTGCTTTTCCAGGAACCAGACTGAGTGCTCCCCATAGATTATTTTAGCTAATTCGTATAATAGCCTAGTGAGATTTTTTACAGCCCCATTTTTATGGATGAGAAAACTGAGGCTCCAAGAGGGTTCAGAGTCTTGATTAAATCCCAGGGCAATGTGCTCTCCAAACCTGTGCTCTTTTTTTTTTCAATTAAAAAAAAGCTCATTTGAGATTGAATTCTTCTTTACCCCTAAGCCAGCTTTTTGAAGGTACCTGGTCGGGCTATTTTACAAGAGTGGAGACTGAGGCCCAAAAAGGTGAAGTGACGGTCACAGGAGCAGAGTCCGGCCTGTGAGAAGTGGGGGCATCACTGACGGGGAAATGGTAGGCATCCCCCAGCAGGAGAAGGGCAGTCACGCGCTGCATGTTCAGAGTCAACCACGAACCACGTTCTTCTGCTGGTCTTGCCTCCAGAGCATGCCCTTGTTCAGCACACACATCACCCCTGCATCTTCCTCCTCTTTTAATTCCTTCAGCCCCATTTTTAAAGGCTAAACAAATAAAATTCAGTGCTTTGTGTGAGGCGGGGAAGAGACAACAGCTGAGAGTATGTAACACACCCAGCCTGTTTAGGATATTAAAGCTCGAATCTCAGAGCAGCGCTTTCATTAAGCACTGCTGCTCATTCAGTTTGGGGAGATGCATCAGAACAGCCACAGAGTGACACAATAGTTTGCATGCCTTCAATCTTTGTGACAAAAATCATCTATCATTGAGAGTATGAGCTTTTTGTTTTTATTTTTTAAATTAGTGACAGCTGGAAAGAGCAGTGCGGCAAATGCTCAGGATAGGGGGAAAACATCTTTTCTTAGGGTTTTCCGCCCTGAATAAAGAGTGCCAGCACGTTCTTTGATATTAAGTTTTCACTGTCTCTGTTCCAATTTGAACAGGGACCCCGCTGTTACCCCTGTCACATAGGCTCAGAACAAGTCCAGCTGCTGATGGCCTGGTGGGTCCTAACCATGGGAGTGTCAGAGAAAGCAGGGAGGACCAGGCTCTCCCCTGCAGCCAGGTGCTGAGGGTCTGGCAGCATGTTGGCCCTTGAGAAAGACAAGATAGCGCGTGGCTTACAACGTTAGAGTAGGGAAACGTCCTTTGAATCACAACGTCGACTTTCCCTTCTTACAAAGAGGGATGCTGAGCCCAAGACCAACAGGCATCTTCCTCACAGTCATACAGGGTCTCATTAGTGGCTGTCAAGACAAGAACCCAGGTCTCTGGACTCCCAGGCCGGCGCTCTCTCAGCCATCTCCTGCTGTTTTCCCAGACTCCAGCAACCAGATGCAAACTTCTGCTTAGTATGCAAGCCAGGCTGACCCGAATGCTCCCAGAATCGTCAACCTTTTGTGAGAACCGTGGCAGGACAAGGTTCTGGAAAAATAATGAAAAGCACAGCACACTGTGGAGACAACCAGAAGCCCTGATCAGACTGCAGAGTCCTCCTCACCTTCCAAATGCTGCATCCCAAATATATACACATGCAGCAACTCAGGTTACCCTAGGAGATCCGGAGACGCAAAGCCACAGACCTGACAATTCAGCCGGTTCACTTCCTCTTTTGTCCCCAACCCCAATCTCCAAAATAGGTCTGATTTCTAGAGCCTCTGGATCTTTGTGATTCGGTTCCTGAGAGGAAACAGTTCCTGGAAGAGGGGCCCACCCCAGAACTGCAAGAGGTCTTGGCATGTCCTGCCAAGCCCCAGGACTGGCCTCAGGACTACGTGGCTCTTGGGACACATGCAGGAAGAGTTCCCTCTTCTTAGCAGGGAGCCTCTCCACCCAAGGAAGAATCCCCTGAGACTTGTGGGCTCCCCTGCTCCCCACCAAAGACAGTTTTTCCACTTTTAGGAATCCTGATGTATGAAATACACCATGAGAGATTCATTTCTTTGTTTTTCTTACAGCATAAGAAGGGGGGAGGAAAGGCTTATAAATGCAAATATCCTCCAGTGAGCTGGTGTACGTACTCACACTAGATTGGTAGTGACCTATTCGATCTCAGAAACTGAACTTTACAGCTCCATCTTGTTCCTTCCTGTCGCAGAGCAAAACCACCCATGTGACTGCCCCTCTCTTTGAGAGCCAGACTGTGAGTGTGTGCCTGTGTTTCTCTTCCTGACCTAAATGAGTAAGTCCTGATTTTTCCCTGTTCTGGTTACCACTGTCCCATCCCCCTGCAAGGCAATTTCCATATTCCAATCCCACTAATCTCTCTTAGAGTAGGAACTCCAGAGTTGGTTGCTGGGGGCATGAATGTGTGACCCACCGTTACAGAAGTATTTTCCCAGGGACCCACTGAAGGTCATTATGATGGTGTAATGGCGGTGGGGAGGAGTGTCCTCAGATGGCACCATGAGAGCCACCTACTGGACGTTAACTGGATGGCCCAAGTGAAGGGAGGGACTGCTGACCAGCTGAGCTCCTGAGCCACCCCCCTGGCTTCCCACATCCCTGACTCACAGACATGTCCAAGAGGGGAGCTCTTGGGAATGCTAGGAGGTCTATACCTCGTAAGTTGCTGCATCTGGCTCCTTAGTACAAGTTCATCAGTCAGAGTCTCCCTCCCCAGGAGCCTCGCGACAGGTAAAATGCCTGAAATTCAGGGTTCTCAAGAACCCCTCATGCCTGCAGCCAGACAAAGGGTCTCTTACTGTCTCTGGTAGGTTCGAGGGCACATGGAAGTTCAACTAGGACTGGGGAAGTCTGGAGGGAGATAAGGGCAGGGAGCACAGCTGTGAAATCACCGGAGAAGGGTCCCTGCCTTAATTGGCCCAAGACTCAGCCGGCACATCAGAGCTTAGAGCAGCAGGTAAACACAGCCTCACATTTGGAGTTGTCCAAAGGCCATCCTCACAGTGATCCAGACGGTAAAAAAGGAGGAATTCATCCCACTTTACATAAAACGAAACTGCTGTTTCAATGCACAGAGAGGACAGAAGAGGGATGGAGCAGAGCTCAGCGAGGGACGAAATGTTCTGAGGGAGACACTGGGAGGGACTTAATCCCACCCCAGGACTCAGCTCACTGGCCCCCAAGCCCCCAACGTTGCTGTTCGGAAACACTGCTGCCACCCCCTGCCCCTTACGCAGCGATGGGACTGGACAGAGTGGGCACTCATTCACGGAAATACCAGCTGCCAATATACAGCGAGCTCCACCCAATCAATCGGATGGGAACAGTCTGAGTCCTGAGTCCTGAGGACCCTGTCCTAAAGGGACATTCCTTCTTTCTTTGCTAATTCCTGGCCCTGCAGCTGGAAAGAATCTTTCGGGCAATGGAGCTTGAGGATGGCCTGCACCTATTTATTAGGAGAGGCCTGTTAGGAAATGGATGGCTTCCTGGGTTCAAGCCCCGAGGCTCTGCTGTGTGACCTTGGGCACATCCCTTCCCCTCTCTGGGCCCCAGTTTCCTGATCTATCACATCACCTTGGGTTAGATGGCCCCAATCTGATGTAGTATTTAGTCATGTACCTTTCCTTTAATAAACCTTATTTGAGTGAAGTCTTCCTGTAGGTACCGGGGATTGAGCAAGAGAGGAGTGAGGGCCATTCTCTGTTCTAAAGAAGCTCATACGCCCATTCTGTAACGTTTTTTGGTCATGCTTTTCCTTCATGCTGACTTACCTTTTCAGAAAATGCCCCCGCTTCCGTTGGAGAATGGAAATTGGCAAGGAGAGAGGGAAAAGGTCCAATTTGCGCCTTTGCTATTTTAGGGGAGGTTGAAATTACAAGCCAAAGTGGAGTGATGCGCTCACTGGAGTGACCTCCGTTCCCCCAACACGGGAGACAACTCAGGTCCTCTGCTTGTGAAGTGGTTTGAGCTCTTAGGCGTGAGGCATTATTACATAAATTCAAGCTCGCTCCTGATCCTTAGTACCCTGAGTTGCCTGAAGGGGGGAATGGCACTGCCTGCGTGTGCAGCCCGGGCGCTCGGGCCGCCGTTGCAACCGGAGCGAGGAGCGCCCGCCCGCACCACCTGTCCCCGCCGGCATTCCAGAGTAGAGGCCGAATTGGCAGCAAGCCGGCCCGGATCAGTCGCCGCCTCAGTCCGCGCGGGCCCTCCTAGGGGTGTGTCTCGCGGATTCAACTCCCAGCCGCTCCTGGACGAGCCCCTAAAGGCTTCTTCCTCTCTGGCGGGAGCCGCGCGCGCCCCTCTCTTCGCGCTGCTGCCCCGAGGCCGCCGCAGGCGGATGCACGACCTCAGGAGACGCTGGGACCTGGGCTCCCTCTGCCGGGCCCTGCTCACCCGGGGCCTGGCCGCCCTGGGCCACTCGCTGAAGCACGTGCTCGGCGCTATCTTCTCCAAGATTTTCGGCCCCCTAGCCAGGTACGTTTTAGGCGAAAGCGGGACTCGCGCTCCCAAGCCGGGGCGCGCGGGACCCGTGCGGGGAGGGAAGGCAGCCGCGCGGGGAGGGAAAGGTGCAAAGTTCCAGCTGGCCCGTGGCAGGCGGGCTCGGCGGGGGGGGGGGTGGGGGGCCCCGGAGGCGCGCAGCGTTTGGCCGCGCTGCGGCTCCCCCCGCGCGGTTCCGGGAGCACCGGGAGCGCAGCGTCGCCGCTGGCGAGCCGCGCTGCCAGCAGACTTCTTCCCTCAGGGGAACTCCGAACGCCCGGCTCCGAGCTCTGTCGAGGCGGCCCCCAAGGTGGGCAACCGGGTGCCGGCAAGAGGAGGGCTTCGGGGCGCACGGGGAGGGAGCCCGAGAGTCGGGCAGGCGAGGAGGCGGCTGCGTGCGCGCCGAGGGGACTGGGGGCAGACACGCCGGGGACAGTCCGGTGGGCGAAGCAGGATGGGAATGGGAGCCACGGAGCCACCGAGAGGGGAACGAGACGCGCGGGGGCTCAGACCCGGGGCGTAAGCTGGGGAGTGGGGCAGCCAGGACAGGCGGGGTCCCACGGGTACGAAACCCCGCGAAGCGGCTCCGGAGAGCTCCAGCGCGGGGAGAGGGCAGGCGGCCAGCGGGAAGGAGTCGGGGGGAGGGGGGGTGTGTGTGCGGCAGAAGCCACAGCGCTGAGCCTGCCGGGAAGGAAGGAAGCGGAGAAGGGCGCCGCCGCCGCCGCGGTGGAGTACTCGGTGCCGAGGGGAGGGGGAAAGGGGCGCAACGGCGGCGCCAGGGCGAGGGGGCGGTGCGGGCGCACGGCGAGCGCGGGCTGAGCTGCGGGATTGACGTAAGGAGCTTGGGTTTCCCCCAGCGTCGGGAACATGGATGAGAAATCCAACAAGCTGCTGCTGGCTTTGGTGATGCTCTTCCTCTTTGCCGTGATCGTCCTCCAATACGTGTGCCCCGGCACAGAATGCCAGCTCCTCCGCCTGCAGGCGTTCAGCTCCCCGATGCCGGACCCGTACCGCTCGGAGGATGAGAGCTCCGCCAGGTTCGTGCCCCGTTACAATTTCAGCCGCGGCGACCTCCTGCGCAAGGTAGACTTCGACATCAAGGGCGATGACCTGATCGTGTTCCTGCACATCCAGAAGACCGGAGGCACCACTTTTGGCCGCCACCTGGTGCGCAACATCCAGCTGGAGCAACCGTGCGAATGCCGCGTGGGTCAGAAGAAATGCACTTGCCACCGGCCGGGTAAGCGGGAGACCTGGCTCTTCTCCAGGTTCTCCACAGGCTGGAGCTGCGGACTGCACGCCGACTGGACCGAGCTCACCAGCTGCGTGCCCGCGGTGGTGGACGGCAAGCGCGACGCCAGGCTGAGACCGTCCAGGTAAGTGCGCACCCGCGGCGGAGCAGGGCCCGGGAGCAAGGGAGCGGACGCGGGCCGGGCCGGGCGGAGGGCCAGGAGGCGCGGCGGCCGCTACCGGCAACCGGGGGGACACCTCGGCGCCCCTACAGTGGCGCCCCGGCTGGGCAGGCGCCGGGCGCCCTGGCGCGCGCGCTCCCCGTGCTGTGGCGGCCGCAGGAAGCTGTGGGCTCCGACCCGGGACGGCTCGACTGTCTGCCTGCCTGCAGGTTGGCCTGCTTGGCGGCTGGGAGTGCGCGCGGGGGAAGCGGCCGGGAGGCCCGGAACGAGCGCCCCCCGGCCGCCGCCGGGACAAGGTACCGCACGCAGGCTCCACACTGGAGCGCCGGAAAGAACCGCGCTCGGCGTGTAGCGTCCCCGAGCCCCTCCAGCCCTCTCCTTTTCTCCGCACTCCGGTTCCCAAGCCTCCATCGCTCTCTCTTCTTTCCCGCTCCCGCATTCTCCACCTTTCCTCCTTCCTCTCGCTTCCTCTGTTTGCCTTTCTCTCTTTCTCGTGCTCGCGATCTTGTCAGCTCCTGGCCGTTCGCTCTGCCTCCGTTTTCCTCTCACTTTGCTTCTTTCTCTTTCACCTTTTGGTTTCTTTCTCTCCCTTCCTGACTTTTGTCGCCTTTTTCCTCCTTTCTCTCCACTGGCCCTGCTCTCCCTGGGAGAATGAGTATCTCTCTGCGGCTGTTCGTGGACACCCAGAGAGAACTCTCGATACCAGCTTGCACCCCTCACTCCAGTTTGCTCCCAGGGCATCCGCGGCGCTTTGCGAGCGCGAGGGGGCACCCCTCGGGCCGAAAGGCGCTGCCCCGGAATCCCAGTGGGTTTCTGTCTTGAGAAGCCGCTCCAGATTTACAAACTCTGGCCCCGGAACAAGGCACCGCCAGCCCACTTGCTGGGAACCCAGAGCTGATGCGGAAAGAGCTGTTTTATGAAGAGCCTTTATAGCCAGTTGCTTTTGAAGCTAGGGCATTTCCCCCCATCCAACTGCAGCGCCGGGCTGATGGAGGTCATGGAGCACCATAAAAGAGGAGGGGTAGGAAGGGCTCTTTGGGATGCAGTTGCCCCAGTCAGGGCTCCCATTTTGCCACTCTCCCTAAAACAAATCTGGGCTGCGGCAGGGAGTCCAGGGAATGGACAGAGTGAGTCTGGTTGACATGGCCGTGCTCTCTGCCTTCCCGTGGAGGTGACCACAGGGGTCCTCGAGGCTGCTACTGTTGCAACAGCGTCTGCCTACTGGACAGGCTCCCAACTTCTTCCTCTGCCTTCCCAACCCCTCATGGTGAGGGGTTCTCTGTGCCCTGGAACATGGCGACGTCTTGTTGGTGCCTCTTGGAATGCAACAGCCAGTGCAGTTTCTTCTGTCCAGCTGCAGGCGAACAGGGCCCTCTGACTTTCTGGTCACCACTGAGATTTAGCGGAAACCTCATTCCCTACTCACTTTTCCATCCCTCAGTTTACAGTTTCTTTTTGAATTCTGGAATCTGTTGAACTTTCATTTCCCTTCCAGCTTTAACCATTTGTTTGCTTTACCCCCATCTTAAGAGAACCTTGGCCCTAGGAAGGTTGCTGCCTCAATGCATTGTGAGAATTGTGTAAGGCATTGTCACCACAAGATGCTGGTATTTAAGAAGTTCCCAAACAAGTTGGCAATATTGAAAATAATCCCTCTTGCCGGTGGAGCCTGTAGGTGTAGGGAGGGGTGGTGATATAAAAAGCTCCTGAGGGTAAAAGTAGAATTCCACAGCTGTGACTGTGGCAGAGGAGTAAAAATGAGGTCTTGGCCACTAAGGGATCCTAGCCTTGTCTGGAGTTCCACAGGGCACGTGTGCCTTTTAAAATCTTCTTGGATGTATAGGGCAGGGTGTAACATGGTCTGTAGACACCCATTATTAATGTGGCCTGGATTATGTATTTGGTGGCCACTGTCCTCTGGTGGAATCTTTCGGAAATTTGCCATGAGATAACCAGGACCCCTCAAGGAGAGGGGTCAGCCTCTGGGACTGTCCCTAGCTAAAGCAAACTTATTTGAAATGAAACAAGATTTTCTTGGTCATCAAAAGGGTGATACCACAGTGCCATCTAGTCTAATCAAAGAAGAACCACTTTTTAAAGAGTCAGAGTGACTGGATCTTACAGTATTCACAAAAAAGAAATAAAATTTGCTAGAGAAACACATGGCTACCCCAGAGGCACCTTTTATATTTCATTAATTCCTGCCCACCTCCGGAAAGCTTCATCTTGAAGGATAGTGCTAGCTTGAGGGTTCCAGAATTTCCCAGGATATTGACAAATCCCTGCTTACAGGACCAGTTCTGGGAATTCTGATCATCTGTACGATCAAAGCTATGGATACATGTGTGACGGTGAGAGAGCGAGTGTGTGGGTGTGTACGTGAGTGTGGGGGTGAGTTTATTGAACTTTCAGAGCCAGAGGCAGCTGCGCCGGTGGTGATGCATGCGGGCGAAGAGCTAGTCTCAGGAGATGGGGAAGCCAGCCGTGGGGAGTTCCCGTGGAGAGCAGCCTTCCATGCCAGCTGCTGGGCTCCGGGCTCCGCTGGGCTGAGGGGAACAGCAGCTCTGTTTGTTTGGCCTGGGAGTTCCGACACCTGGGCTGTAGTTCCTGGCCAGCCATGAACCAGCTGTGTGACATTGGACCAAAGCCTGCCCAAGCCTTGTACGTGTGGAGAGTGCCTTCCAGTTTCCTAGGGGCTGTCACATCCCTTATCTCTGGTATTTCTCTGTGAACTTGCACTCTCTGTAGGAAGAGGGCAGAGCGGCCCGCAGTCTCCCCATTTATCAGATGAGAGTGAGGCCTAAAGGGGTTGAAGGACTTTCTCAAGGTCACAGAGCTCTTGAGTGGCGCAGCAGAACTCTTCCCCCAGTCCTGGCTGATTCCACAGTCCTTGCTCAGTTGCGACTTGATGAACAAGGGTTTTTGTGAAAACACAGCGAGGTGTTTCATATGAGTCATTTACCACAAAGTGAACACTCTGAATGTTAAGTAGTGTTGTTATCACCGACATCATCGCCATTTCCAGTCATTTTACACATGTGAATTGGGATGAGTGATTGGACTAGGATGGCCACACCCCCTGGGAGAGAAGGAGATTTCTCCCTCCCTGAGGCTTCATGCTGACAGGAGAAGGTCTCTTGGCCGGATGGCAGAGGGGCCTCTCATTGCCGTGTGGGAAATCGCTGCAGAGCTGAGCAGGCAGGGAGGATGCTAGGGGCCTAGTGAATGAGCGTCACTAGGAGCCCTCAGTGGCGACAGGGGCCACCTTCTGACTCACAGCCATCCATCCACATTAGGTGGGGGCACGAGAGGCCATCGTGGCTGCCAGCCAAGACCCGAATCCTGCTCCCAGGGCTACATTTGAGATGCTTCCCTGCCTCAGCGGAGGGTGAAGTGCTTGGGTGATATATAACTGCTGAGCGGAAACGGCTGCCATCACGTTGCCTGGAGAGGACAAAGAGAGAGTGCTGGGCTGGCAAAAGGCACAAGTTGTTTATTAAGAGTAGTATTTCTTTAAAAAAAACCCCTAGAAATTGCATGTCATACATCTGGCTGCCCATATGTTGTTTGGGGTCAGAGAAGGGTCCTGCTCATTCTAGAATTTCTAAGACCCTTTTTGAAAATGTAGCAAAACATTGTTGCTGACCAGTACTTAAAACTCCCAAATTCTGCAGGCTTCTCTCGGGCCAAATTCCCTCTGTTTGTAGCCAACTCTCAGTGCAACATTGGTGGGAGGGTGGGAGGAATTCAGAATCCAGTGCAAAGAAACTGGCACGAGCCTCATTCTTCTTCCCCAGGTACCGGGAGGGGGCTGGGGGCAGGGGCAGATTAGGTTCTGTGACTCTTCAAGTCACAGAATCTCATCATCATATTCATGCTGCATCCCAGACTTTTAGCATCTCTCCATTTCCAGGCAGTCACATGGAAGTGTAATTAATTGTCATCTAAAATCCTCTAGGTTATCCTGACAGGAAAGGACTAAAAGGCATTTATATGGAGAATAGCTTTCTTTCTCTTTTTTGCTTTTGTCATTTTTAATACTTGCAATAAAGGCTTCCTTTTACTTCCTTTTCTTTTTAAAAAGGTGGCTCTATTTTGAAAGAACCATGTCTTAGTAAGAACTCCACAGTGCACGTGCCTGCTCATGCCTCACGTGCGCATGCTCCCACTCCTTCCCCTCGGGATCGTGCCGTGAAGCAGGATGACAGGCCTGTGGTTCAGGGCAAGGAGGCAGCGAGTGAATGGACCAGTACAGGCAGCAATGCTGTCCTTCTGGTCCCTCAGGCCGTAGGCCGCTGGGCTCTCACAGGGGTAGCTTCACTTAGCCAAGGATACTAAGAGGATACTGAGAGCCATTATACCCTCCCACATATTTCGCAGGAGAAGGGGAGAAACTCACCATAATAACATTTGTAGAACCCCAGAGGTACTAGTTAGTATCTTTGCACAGTGGAAAACACGTTGCTGGAGTCCCAAGGAAGCTCAAAGTTCTCAAGGTAGTACAAAAAGGTATTCAGAATTAGATTTTCTTAATAGTAGTTTTAGATTAGTGCTGTTATGTGGCAATAAGAATGTTCCAGCTTGTCTTTTATAGATATCTATCGTCAACTTAAGTAGCATGAAATGACATTAAAGAATAGTCATCTCTTCCATCTGTCATTCATTATACAAAATTTTGTGAAACTGCACATTATATTCCAGGGAAGACACGTCATCTTTGCTCTCATAGAGCTTCCAGTAGAACAGGATAATTTGGCATTTTAGATATTTAATAAAGAAGATGGATTTTGTTTGAAAATGGCTTGAATATCAATAATGTCTTTAAAATGTCATACCTTTACCAGTGTATATTTTAGAAAGAAAGAAAAGTCCATCTGTTTATGTAACAGTTTAAGTCTAATCAGCAAACCTTGTGGAGTAAGTATTATGACTTCTGCTAGCAGCTCGGGGAGATTAGAGCCCAGACAAAGCCAAGAAAGCCAAGGTCACCATCTTCAGCCTCAGGTCCATTCAGATTAGATGGTAAAGCGCACAACTGTGGACTATTCTCAGGTTGGGGTGGGGAGGAACTTGTGATTTGGGGCAAGTCCATTCCCCTTGTAAAATGGGAGGTTCACAAGATGCTTTCTAAGGCCCTTTCCTTTGTGAAGTATGAGGAACAGACCAGAAAAAAGAGAGATCTGTTCAGAGAGGCTTCTGAGAGTAGGTGGCTTGTATTTAGAAGAAAGGAGACATTGTGGGTGGGCATGGCATCCTGAGACCAAGTCCCCTCACCTAGCCAGGACTGTCCAGACTCGAGAAGGTTCCTGCTTGGGGAAAGGTTAGGGACCCTCACTGTAGAGGTCCTGGAACGGCAGTGAGGAAGTTGAACCCCAGTGAGGATGAGAAGCTCTTTCCCGGCAGGAATGTAAAAACGTAAAAGTAAATGAAGGCTGGAGTCCAGTTAAAGGTACCTCCGTGATTTCCAGTCTGTGATCAAGGTGGTACCCTTGACAAAATGGAGAGGTTGAGAAGCGGATGTAGTTTGGGCTGGGAGCGTACTAAGAGTTGTGACTGGTTTAAATTGCCTGCACTTCTAGTGGGCAAGGCTTGTAAGGCAGTGAGAACTGGGTCTCAGAGCAGGTGAGCGCTTAGTTGTGTATGTGGGAGTCTGTGAACCCAGTTAATCTGAATTCACAGTTGGCATTGTTATTTAAATGATAGCTGCCATTCACACATGGGACTCTGAGCCAAGGAAAAGACTGTTTGAATAGAGGAAAGGATCAACAGTTATGGTTACATAAAAATGAGAAATGTTCAGCTGTCCAAAAATATCCAAAATGAAAAGGCATATGACAAACTGATGAAAATATGCACAACAAATAAAACAGACAAAAGGCTGACATCCTTCCTGTATAAAGAACTCCTACGAATTGATCAGAAAAACAAAGGATATGGCCAGACAATTTGCAACATGGGGACGGCAGAGCTAGTTTACAGACGTGGAAAAGCTGTGTAGTCTCATTGGTACTAAAGAAATGCAAATTTAAATAATTATATGTAGGAAAACCTTTTTGCTTCTCAAATTAACCCAGATTAACCACCACCACAACAACAACAGCTCAGTATACATCACCACCACCATCCAGCAATAAAAGGTAGCAGTCAGTACTGATGGGTAAACCCCATCATTCTCATACATTGTTGGTGGAAATGTAAAATCGAATGATTCTTTTGGAAATAAAATAGATAATTTAAACAGAGAACATTGAAAAGATTTATTTCTTTGACCCATGATTTCTTTTCTGGGATTTTACTGAAAAACAATCCTTTATATGTATTTTTCACTTACTCATTTATTTATTCACTTATTCGTAAATATTTACGGAATATCTCCTATCACTGTGCTATGTGCTGGAGGCACAGTGAAGAACCAGGTAGATGTGGTCCCTGCCTTCATGGAATGGGAAAGACAGACATAAAACAAATAATTACTTACAATAGTGAGAAGTGCCATGGGGGACAAGTATAGGGTGATGTGAGCATGGTATCCTAGGAGCTACCTGGAGTTATC
This sequence comes from Vicugna pacos, assembly GCF_048564905.1. Lineage (NCBI taxonomy): Eukaryota > Metazoa > Chordata > Mammalia > Artiodactyla > Camelidae > Vicugna > Vicugna pacos. Next base: position 92,926,547 of record NC_133023.1, on the reverse strand, counting down.
TGTAAAAGTTATCTCCACATATAGGAGAATGGTTCAAGAAATCTCAGTACATCCACTGGAACGATTATTTCAAAACCATTTAAATGTCCTTTTTAGAGTTTGGAAAATTGGTAGTGATTTAATGCTAAGAGAAAAAGAGATAGACAGTGATGAACCCACTGGACCCAGTATGACGGTATGACTATGATTATGAGACCGAGACGGGCAATTCATCTTTTAATCCTTCTCAAATCTAAGCATAAAAGACAAAGAATGGAAGAAAAACATCAAGATATCAATAGATCAATTAGTGATTTCTTTTCTTCCTCTGTTTCTCTAAAGGATTTTAATTTCCTCTGTGAGTATGCACTACTTTTATAATAAAAGTAAATATTAATGGTTTTTAAAATGATGCTTTATTATGCCTGTGATAAATTACACCCATCTGCTTTTTGGTTCCTAAAGACGATGGCTGGTTATTTCATTAGCCTCTCGATATTCTGGGAGTCCCTAATGAGGAAAGCAGCCTCAGCTAAGTAAACTCTCAGTCTGAAAGGCAGAGGTGGCAAGTCAGGCATCGGCTGTTGATTTTGCTGATGATTGGCTGTTATCATATTCCAAGGAATCCATGGAGCTCTTATACCAGAACACTATAGAGATATTTGAGTGAATTGCTATTGCTTGTTCTCTGTTTAAAAATTAAATGGAACAGGAAATTAGTAACGGTACACAGTTGGAAATACAAGGCTTACTCTGCTTGGCCAGAGCCACCCAAGATAGCCTGGATTTTGAATGTTCATGATGTCAGAGCTAATGGTCTGGTTAAAAGAGTGAAGTTTGGGGTTTGAACAAGGGCTGTAGTTCTAAGCATCCATCACTGAGAGCTTAGATCAGTTTGTACATGTGTTGCCCTCATCTAGGAGAGAAGGAGAGTCCGTTCTGCTGGAGCATCATCCTCCTAGAGCAGTTTGACTTCACAAGAGCATCGCCGCCGGTTAACTGTAAATTCAGTGGAGTAGAACACTTCACTCCTTAGCTGCTCTGGATACCTGAGGGGCCACTAAGTACAATGAGGTTCAGAATCTTACTGTTGAAACTCTGCTGGAACTACATTCTAGGCACAAGTTATTTTGACAGTGTAAAGAATGTGGTTCACAGTTGGAAAGCTAATACCAACATTCTGTGACAAATAAGATGAGATATTTAGTCACCGAGTTAGAAACAAAGGATATAGGTGGAAATGTTCCCTCTTCCATCAAAGCATAATGAAGACTCCAATCAATGGTCTATGTCTTCTAATACAGTGCCACTGTAGGCTTAGAGAAATATTTGTCTCAACTTTAGTCAAATATTTATTGGCAAAAGAGCTTTTCTAGTTTCTAGGTATTGGACTTTGCAGATTATTCAATTGGTTTTAGTACATCCCATTTCTTATTTCTGCCATTTTGCCTCTAAGAACAGTGTGGAAGACTTTGACACATTTCAGAGCATTAAACTAAATAAATCTGTCTTGCACATTCCACTGTGCTTTTTCTGGAATATTATAAATATTCAAATATAGGCACACATGCAAATTCAAAATAAAATTCAATACATGCAAATTCGGCATAAATTCCATATTTATAACTTAGCAATAGTTTTGAACTTGTTATCCTATGATATAAATGTATCAAATATGAGCTCATGGGAATTACCAATAAATATATTTTTTCTAATTAGACTGTGGGTTCTTTTTTAGTCACAATTTAAGCTTCAGTTCTGGGACATATTATAAGAGAATAATTTGCACTTCATTTACTCTGAATTGTCAAGAATCGTGTTCTTTCCCGATGTAAATGTCTGCAAAAAGGACTTCTTATTCAGTTTGATTGCTTTTTGAATTTTACTAGTAGAGATGCCCTAGTGAGCCTAAGAGAATTGGTTTGTTTCTTGTGAAGAGTTTAGTTCTAGTGAATCACTTCCATTCGCTTTACTGAAGGAATACAGAGCAGTTGAAATGTACAATACATTGATTTACATCAAATGAATTAGGCTTGTGTGCACTGTTCCTTGCAGTAATTGACTTATTTCCCATAACTGTACTAATAAAGACAAACCTTCAGTATAGTATCAGCTCAGATTCACTCATGGAGATCACTGAACTTTTTGCTAACTTCCTACAAGAGAGTGAATGCAATTAAAGAGTGTTCAGAAATTGACTAGAGTGGCCAGGTTACAGCCAGGAAACATGAAGGTACTTTTAAAAGGCTCTTTGATCTTGGCAGCCAACTCCTCAATTGTTACAGTAAATAGAAGTTGACTTAAACTCACCAGTTGAAAGACATAGATTATCACAATGGATGAAAATACAAAATCCAGCTATATGCTGTTGTATTTAAGAGACAAAACTAAAACATTAGGACCCAGGTAGAATTGGAATAGATATACTGTGTAAACACTAACCAGGAAGCGATGTAGCTAAACTGACTAAGGCAAAACCTTTTGGGGGGACAAACAGGATCATTGATAAAATGTTCAGTTCTTCACATAACAATACTAAACCTGTATGCCTTTAATACAGTAGTTTTGAAATATGAAGCAAAAACTGACAGAGCAATAAGGAGAAATTGTAAAATCTACTAACCTCTTTCAGAAATTGATAGATGAAATGTGTAAAAAATCAGTAAGGATACAGAGGATTTGAATGACATGGTTAACAAGCTCAGTGTAAGAGATGCACATCCAATTAGAATACATATTCTTCTCAAGCACATATGGAGCATTTTTGAAAATAGACCATATACTAAGCCATAAAGTTGGACTAGAAAAACTTCAGTGAATAAATATCTTACAGACCATTCTGTCTGACTGTGCAGTGCTTAGTCATTGGATATGACCAATCAGGAAGGATCAAGCCATATCTGAATTCATGAGAAGAAGCTTAGTAGGTTGATATATTTGGAGGTATTCTGACCACATCAAGCTTCTTAATTCACATGCAAGAGTGAAGAACTCCATGTTAGCATCTACATAATGTACATCAAAGATTCAACACCTAGCATGTAATATGTGTTTAAAAATTATGGCTGTAATTATTACTTACATTTTGTTGTCATTACCCATGTGGGGAACCTTTGCAACTTTAAAGGACTATAAAAATCTTTGCATTTGGCAAATTATGTAGCAGTAATGGGAGAACTTGTCTTTTGTGAAAATAAAAATCTCCATGACATATAAAATACTCAGATACATTTCTCCAAGGTTCATTTGGGTGAACATTCATAAGGCCCTTTCCCACAAACATACAGATATCCAACAAGCCCACAAAAATATACCAAATCAAACTTCAGAAAGATCATATCTAAGCTATATATATGCACACACATACATACACAGTATTTGTAACCTCTACATTACACATGTTATCTGTACTGGAGTTTGCAAACCACAGGTCATATCTTGTCTCTATTTTTGTAGATGAAGTTTTATTGGGACACAACCAAAGAAAAAGTGAACAACTCCAAGACTTAGACAAAAAGAAGTGCTGTAAAGTGATGGTTTGACCCGTGTAGCTTGGCCGGACTTTCTGTGAAGACGTATTAGTGTTTTGACGTACCTACTGAGCCAGGCCCTATGCCCAGGGCATGACGTATATTTTTCTCATTTAATCCGTGAAACAACCCTCTGAGATAGATGTTTGAAAAACCCATTTAAAGATGAGAAAACAGAGAATTGGATGAGGTAAATAATCTGCCCAAATTTACACAACCAATCAGTATTGGAGTTGGCATTTAAAACCAACTGGGCCACCTGGCCTGTCTGACATGTTTTAATGTCCACTAAATTCTCAGACAAATCTCCAAAAGCCTTTACCCTCTATTTTATTTTTTGTTTTTTAAATTGAAGTATAGCTGATTTACAATGTGTTAGTTCCTGGTGTTCAGCATAGTGATTTAGTTATACATATATATGTTGATATATATTGTTTTTCATTACAGTTCATTGCAAGATATTGGATATAATTCCATGTGCTATACAGTAGGACCTTGTTGTTTATCTATTTTATATATAGTGTGTAGCTGCTAGTCCTAAACTTGTAATTTATCTCTCCCCCTACTTTCCCCTTTGATAACCATAAATTTGTTTTCTTTATCTGTGAGTTTGTTTCTGTTTTGTAAATAAGTTCATTTGTATCATTTTTTTAGGTTCCACACATAAGTGGTAACATATGATATTTGTCCTTCTCTGTCTGACTTACTTCACTTAGTATGATAATCTCCAGGCCCATCCATGTTGCTGCAAATGACATTATTTCATTCTTTTTTATGGCCGAGTAGTATTCCATTGTATAAATATACTATATTTTCTTTATCCACTCATCTGTCAATGGGCGTTTAAGTTGCTTCCATGTCTTGGCTACTATAAATAGTGCTGTTGTGAACACTGGGGTGCATGCATCTTTTCAAATTAGAGTTTTCTCTGGATATATGCCCAAGAATGGTATTGCTGGATCACATGGTAACTATTTTTAGTTTTTTAAGGACTTCCGTACTGTCTTCCATAGTAAAAGCCTTTACCCTCCTTTTTGGCTCTATGCCTGTGCAGGTTAAGTGGAATGGAGACCTGAAGTGACTGTCTGGAGATACCAGAATCCAACCTGTTAGCTGATTTTTTAAAAGCACCTTTTAAAAAGTTTAATAAAACTCACTCTTTAAAAGTGTATTATGCAGCTCTTCTCTCTGAAACAAGGATTTAGATATACAAGATACTGCAAATGCTTTCAACAATGTTTTACATGAAAGAATTATGTTTTAGGGGGAATAAAAATAGAAGTAATTATGGTAGAGGAAAAGAGTCAGGTTTTTTTTTTTGTTTGTTTTTTTCAGGTAGAGAAAGTGAGGACCAAAGACCTTGACTGTATTTTAATTTATGCCCCATGTGAACTCAAAATATGGCTCATACACTTCACAAGATTTGTAAGAAACCAAAGCATCTTATTCCTCCTGGAATTTTGGCAATTGCCTCATTAGCAATGTTATTTGCACTGCTCTGACCATGGCCTGTTTCTATAAATGACGATTTATTTTATTTTATTATCTTTTTTCTGCACTTGGTCTGTGTAGACACAGCCTTTGGAGGTCGTGTGAATGAATTCAGCCAGGGCAGCTCATAGAATCTTGGATTATGAGGAGCCAGTAAAATAAAGATACTTTCTCTCAAATTCAAGTGCGGGGTCCCAGAGAAAATGAATCCTGAAGCCTGCCCTTATCCAAGGAGCTCATCATGAAGATAATAAAAATGTATTTTATTCCGGAAATAACCAAGTGAGGGGAGCAAATTCCCGTAAAGGGAACTATTCTCTCTCCTTTGGAAGAGGCAACTTTAGAAAAGAGCCATTAAAGAGAGTGTGCAGATTAGCATGGATTTACCAGTCTGGCAGACATGGTGGGGTCAGCAAAGAAATGAGGTCGAAGGCATGGAAGGATGGTAAAATGACTCCCAGTACAGAGGAGAGTTTGACCTCGGGATGATGGCCACCTCAGCAGATGCGTCATGACTGAGACTTTGCTATGTAGAAGATTGAAAAACTGTTTAAGCCTATTTGTCATATACACTAGAGGCAAACATATTTATCATTTTTGTGATTGGTTTTGCTGAAAGTGGTATAGTATGTTCTACCAGTGTCATAGGCCAACTAGAACTCATTAAAGCAGTGCTGAAGGGAGGCATACTGGGGTGAATGATGCGTAGTAGGCTGCTTATGAAAAATTACTTCAATAAAAATTCTAATGAACACGTAGAAATGATTTTATGCATAAACACACTACAGGATTAAGAAAGATAATTAGACTAAGATGAGAATAGGGAGCTGAAGAAAGGTATTTAAAAATATTTTGCATTATTGGACAAAATGGTCTGTGTCTATTTCTCCTTTTAGATAAGGATTCTTGCTTAGCATCTACGGTATTCTCAATTTGTTCCTTGTGACTTGGAAGCAAAGCAAGAGAAAAAAAGATAACACTTTAGCATTAGTATAGCATTTTACAATCTTCTGGCAGCTTTTGTATTTATCGCCATATGGGTGTACATTAAATCTGCATCTTACTCTCATTTCTATGTTTATGAAGTTATAGAGATGTACACATGCGCACACAAAATAATTAAGCAAGTGATATGTGTTTGACAATGTTTGGTGACTTAATGCCAATTAGAGAGTTAAAAAAGAAACTCTTGCTTTTCTAATCCAATTGCTTGTGTGCTTTTAGGTTTGTGCACTTAAGGACGGAATCCATTTAAAGTGCCACAATTTGCATACATGCAGCTTTGAGTGAGACTTCTATTTATTCCAGATGGCCTTGAAAAAATTATTATTGAGGGGCTTAGAGGCCTAGATGTCACAAGATCCATTAGGATGAGACTAAACTCACACTTTTTGGTTTTCAGCAGTTTCTTCTGTCCAGGAGGGGGTATACTTTTGATTTGGGGGGAGCTGAAGGTGTGTATGTGGCTTGGCTAGACTGCTAAGTATAGCCAAATGAGCTCAGCTCAGCCCTCAATGAGGGAGTCCTGTGTTGCAGACACCTTGCCTAATCCTGTTGTAGGAAAGTGGCTCATCATTTTCCAGAGTTTAGCAGAATGCTACGTTGGAGGCTTACATACAGGATTTGTATGCATGGAAGTTAGCAGTTACATTGATGACAGTCTCTCCCCTTTGAAAAAATGTGGTTGGATTGGAAGGAGCAAGATTGTGATGCTCTCCATTGACTGTCATGTTTGTTTTGCTTTTAAACCATAGTGATGTCACCGATATTCATTGTAGGAAGGTTATGGTACTAGTATCAAGAGACTGGGTGTGGAGTCTCAGGTTGTGACCTTTGGCTGGGAATATCTTCTCTAGTGAATGTCACGGAGGTCAGATTTCCATGCCGATGGCAAACAAGCCAGGGACCACAAACATCCTGCTCTTCTTGTTTGCTGGGGTCTGGCTCCGGGATGGAGCTTTTTCTGGTTAATGGAAAGGAGCTCTCGTATGCAGTGAGCCTGCTAAGGTGGAGGTACCTGAGTGCCAGAAAGCCCGAAGACTGCGCAGCTGTATCATTTGGCTTTTGGTTGCATACCTTGGTGGTCTCTGAATTTAGCCTAGCACAAGAAACCTGCATGAAGAAAACAAATATTCTCCCAGAACTTCAAGTGGGTAGAAATAGTCAAGAAATAGTGGGAGTTTTGATTATAATGTCAGAAGCTAAAGTTGGGTCTGAGAAAGAGAAATACCACTGGGAAAAAAGGTAAACTCTTGCCACAATTAAATGGCAGATTGCCTCTGAGTGACTCTGACCTTGCCCTCCTAGGTATAGCTTTGGGGACAGTGTATCCACATCTGCTTCAGGGCCCTTGAGGGAGGCAATGGCCTTGTGCAAACCGGCAGCTTTAATATTGAGCACCTTAGGTCTTGGGGTCACTGGTGGCTTTCAGTTTGGAATTCTGGGGCACCGTGGTTCTGCTGGATTAGGAGTGAGAGGTAGTTTGGGGTGTCTCCTATGATTCAGCATAATTCATTCGAGATTCATCCAAGCTGTTGCTTGTAACAATAGTTCATTCTTTTTTATTGCGGGAGAGTAATGGTGTTGAGCATCATCTCTTGTCCTTACTGCCCATTTGAATGTCTTTGATTCAGATCTTTTGCCATTTTTAATTGCGTTATTTATTTTCTTTTTTAGTATTGTGTTCTATATATATTCTGGGTACAAGTCCCTTATTGCATTTATGCTTTGCAAATACTTTTCTCTCATTCACTTTCTTCATGATGTTCATTGAGGCACAAAAGTTTTAAGTTTTCATAAAATCCAATTTAACTGTTTTTTCTTTTATCTCTTATGAATGCTTTGCCTAACCCAAGATCTCAAAGATTTACTCCTCTATCTTCTAAGAGTTTTATAGTTTTATCTCTTACTTTAAAGTCCATGATCTATTTTGAGTTATTTTTTGTATATATTGTAAGAAAGGGGTCCAACTTCACTCTTTCCTGTGTGGATATCAGTTGTCCCGGAATCATTTGTTGAAAAGATTTTTTTTCTTTATTGAATTGCTTTGGTACCTTTGTTGAAAATCAGTTGACCGTAAATGTATGCATTTATTTCTAGATTCTTAATTCTATTTTTTAATCCATATAGCTATCTTAATGAAACACCAAATAGTCTCTGACTACTGTTGCTTTGTAGTTAGTTTTAAAAACAGGAAGTGTGAAGCCTTCAGATTTTTTCTTCTCTCTCTAGAATTTTTTGGCTACTCTGGGTACTTTGAATTTCAGTATGAATTTTAAAGTTAGCTTATCTGCAAAGAAGCCAACTGGAATTTTGTTAGAAATTGTGTTGAATCTATAGATCTGTTTGGGGGAACATTAGCATTTAAGTTTTTAAATCCATGAATATGGACTGTCTTTCCATTTGTTTGGATTTTCTTTAATTTCACTCAATGTTTTGCAGTTTTTAGATTATAAGTTTTACACTATTTAAAAAATTTATTCGTAAGTATTTTACTCTTTCTGATGATGTTGTACATGTAATTGTTTTCTTAATTTCATTTTTGGCTTGTTCATTGCTACTGTATAGAAAGACAGTTGATTTTTTAAATATTGATCTTCTATGCTGCAACTTTGCTGAACTTATTTTAAAAATTTCTAATAGTTTTTTAGTGTATTTGTTAAGATTTTTTATACAAGATTATGCCATCTGCATGATACTCTATATAGAGAACACTAAAGACTCCACACAAAAACTGTTAGAACTAATAAATGAATTCAGCAAAGTAGCAGGACACAAGATTAATATACAGAAATCTGTTGCATTCTTTACACTAAAAATTAACTATCAGAAAGAGGAAGTAAAAAAAAAGCCTGTTTAAAGTTGTGTCAAAAAATAAAATACCTAGAAATAAACTTAACAAACGAAGTGAAAGATCTATATGCTGAGAACTATAAAACATTGATAAAGGAAATTGAAGATTATTGAAAGAAATAGAAAGATATTCCATGCTTTTGGATTGGAAGACTTAATATTGTTAAAATGGCCATACTACACAAAGCAATCTGCACATTTAATGTGAGCCCTATCAAATTACCCATGACATCGCTCACAGAACTAGAACAAATAATCCTAAAATTTATATGGAATCACAAAAGACCCAGAATTGCCAAAGCAATCCTGAGGAAAAAGAACAAAGCTGGAGGAATAGCCCTCCAAGACTTCAGACAATACTACAGAGCTACAGTTGTCAAAACAGCATGGTATTGGCATAAAAATAGACATATGGATCAATGCAACAGAATAGAGAGCCCAGAAATAAACCCCCACACTTATGGTTAATTAATCTATGACAAAGGAGGGAAGCGTATACCACGGAGAAAAGACAGTTTCTTCAGCAAGTGGTATTGGGAAAGCTGGACAGCCACATGTAAATCACTTTAATCAGAAGACTCCCTCACACCACACACAAAAATAAACCCAAAATGGTTCAAAGACCTAAATATAAGACATGACAGCCATAAAACTCCTAGAAGAGAACATAGAACTTTCTCAGACATAAATTGTAGCAATATTTTCTTAGATCAGGAAATGGGCAGAAGACCTAAATAGACATGTCTCCGAAGAAGACATAGATAACCAATAAGCACATGAAAAGATGTTCAACATCGCTGATTATTAAAGAAATGCAACTCAAAAGTACAATGAGGTACCACCTCACACAGGTCAGAATGGCCATCATCAAAAAGCCTACAAATAACAAATGCTGTAGAGGGTGCAGAGAAAATGGAACCCTCCTATGCTGTTGGTGGGAATGTAAATTGGTGCAGCCGTTTTGGAAAACAGTATGGAGGTTCTTTAAAAAAACTTAAAATAGAGGTATCATATGATTCAGCAATTCCACTCCTGGGCATATATCTAGAAAAGATGAAAACTCTCATTTGAAAAGATATATGCACCCCAGTGTTCATAGCACTATTTGCAATAGCCAAGACATGGAAACAAACCAAGTGTCCCTCAACAGACAATTGGTTTAAGAAGATGTGGTGTGTGTATATATATATATGTAAATGGAATATTGCTCAGCCATAACAAAAAATGAAATAATGCCATTTGCAGCAACATGGATGGACCTAGAGAATATCATACTAAATGAAGTAAGTCAGGCAGAGAAAGACAGATATCATATGATATCACTTATATGTGGAATCTAAAAAAAAATACAAATAAATCTATATACAAAACAGAAAGAGCCTCACCAACATAGAAAACAAACTTATGGTTACCAAAGGGGAAACGAATAGGGGAGGGATAAATTAGGAATATGGGATTAACAGACACAAACTACTATACATAAAATAGATAAGCAATGAGGGTTTACTGTATCACATGGGAAATAATATTCAATATCTTGTAATAACCTATAATGGAAAATAATCTGAAAAAAAGTCACTGGATCATTTTTTCTGTACATGTGAAACTTACACAATATTGTAAATCAACTATACTTCAATTAAAAAAGATTATATATCATCTGTAAATAAACACCTTTACTTTTTCCTCTTCGATGTGGATGTATTTTGTCTGTCTTTCTATCTATCCATCTGTCTACCTATTATTCATTTATTTTTGCCTAAATTCCCTGGCTAGAATCTCCAGTGCTATGCAATTGAAGCAGCTAGAATGGATTTCCTTACCTTGTTTCTGATCTTAGGGGGAAAGCATTCAGTCTTTCATCACTAAGTATGATGTTATCTCCGGGATTTTTCCTAGATGCCTTCTATGCAATTGAGGAAGTTCTCTTTCATTCCTAGTTTGGCAAGTGTTCATTATATATTTTTTAATCAACGAATGGATATTAGATTTTGACAAATGATTTTTCTCTGTCTATTGAGATAATCATGTGTTCCTCCCTTTATTCTTTTGATACGGTATTTTACATTAACCCTTGGACATTAACCCAACCTTGTATGCTAGGGAGAAATCCGATTTTGTCATGGGGCACGATCCTTTTTATATGTTGCTGGATTGGGTTTGTTACTGTTTTCTTGAGGATTTATGCATCTATATTCATTAGGAATATTGGTCTGTAGTTTTCTTTTCTTGTGATGTCTTTAGCTGGTTTTATTATCAGAGTAGTACTGGCCTCATAGGATGAATTGAGAAGTGTTCTTGCCTCTTCTGTGTTTTGAAATAGTTTGTGAAACTTGGTATGAATATTTTGGTAGAATTCACCAGAGAAACCCTTTGGGCCTTGGATTTTCTTTGTGGTAAGTTTTGAAATTATTTATTCGATGACTGTAGTTCTTAATAGTTTGATTCAGACATTTCTTTTTCTTTTTGAGTTAATTTCAATAGTTTGTGTCTTTCTAGGCATTTGTCCATTTTGTCTAAATTATCTAGTTTGCTGGCACTCAGTTGTTCATAGTATTCCCTTTTAAACTATTTTATTTTTAAAGAATGGCATTAGTGTCCTCTCTTTCATTCTTGGTTTTAGTAATTGAGTCTTTTATTTTCTTGGTCAGTCTAGGTTAGTTAAGGTTTGTCAATTTTTGTTAATCTTTTTGAAGAACCAACTTTTGGTTTCATTGACTTTCTCCTCAATTCGCACTGTGATCTATAATATTTCTTTTCTTCTGTTTGCTTTAGGTTTAGTGTGTTCTTTACTTTCAAGTGTTGTGCAGTAGAAAGTTAGGTTATTGAACTGAGAGCTTTCATTTAAAAAAAATAAGCATTTACAACTATAAAATTTCCTCTAAGCACTGCTTTAGCTGCATCCCATAAGTTTTGGTGTGTTTTGTTTCATTTAAATTTATCTCAGAGATCTGCCAGTTTCCCTTATGCTTTCTTCTTTGAACTATTGGTTATTTAAGAGTTCACTGTTGAATTTCCACATATTTATGCATTTCCCAAATTTCCCTCTTTAAATTAGTTATAATTATATTTCATTGTGGTCAGAGAACATATGTTGTATGATTCACTCCCTTTAAATATATTAAGAAGTATTTTATAGCCTAACATATGGTCTGTTCTAGAGAATATTCTATGTGCATTTGAGAAGACTGTATTCTGCTATTGGTGGTGGAGTGTTCTCTAGATGTCTGCTAAGTCTTGTTGATTTATTGCACTGTTTAAGACTCCTATTTCCCTGTTGATCTTTTCCTAGTTTTTCTATCCACTATTGGGATATTGAAGTCTCCAACTGTTATTATTGAATTTTCTATTTCTCCTTTTAATTCTGTCAGTTTCTGCTTCACGTGTTTTTGGGCTGTGTTATTAGCTGCATGTATATTTCTGATTGTTGTATTTTCCTAATGCATTATTTCTTTTGCCATTATAAAAGTTACCTTTTTATCTCTAGTAACATTTATTAAAGTCTGTTTTCTCTGATATTAGTATAGGCATTCCGTATTTCTTATGGTTCTTGTTTTCATGATATATCTTTTCTGTTTGCTCAGATTACTTCTATCTATGAATGTAATGTGTATTTCCTGTGGACATCTATAGTTGAATCTTTAAGAAAAATCCATCAGACAGTTTATGCCTTTTGCTTGGAATGTTTCACCCATTCATATTATTGATAGCTTGCTCTAAGTCTGTAACGTGACCTATTTTGACTAATTTCGACCCTTTCCCATTAACTAATTCATTTAGTATGTACCAAAGTACTACTATATGCCAGGGACTGTGTTGGGTCCTGGGAGTACAGAGCTGGTAGAGCTATAGGCACTGACTTTGAAAAGTTCTCAGACTAGTGATAGGAGATAAATAAGCAAATAGGGTGATCATAATATAATAAAGGTGAGCACAGGTTGCTGTGACTATATAGAGAGAAGCACCTCTCAAGCCAGGAAAGACTGCTGAGGGAGGTGACACCTGAACTGAGTCCTCAAGGATCCATAGCCAGACAAGTGACAGGGGAAAACCTGAGGAAGGAGAGTGAGTAAAGGCATAGCTGCAAGAGGGAGTAGGGCTTGGATTTCAGGACTGGGATGAGAGCTGTGACCTCAGATTTAGAATCTAGGGCATGTAGAGCCTTGCAGGGTATGGGACATACTCAGACTTTATCATGAGAGCAGTGAGAAGGCACTGGGATATTTTAAGTAGGGGAGTGATGTGATTTGATTTTTGTTTTAACTAAATCACTTTAGCTGCTGTGTAGGGAAGGAACTGGAGAGGGGTAGAAACACCAGTTGGAAGGCTGTGAAATAGTGCTGGGAAGAGGGATTGGTAGCTTGGCTTGGAGGAGTGGCTGTAGGCATGTAGAAAGGTAAATAGATTCAGGAGGTATTTAGAGGGAAGACTAGAAAGAATGTGGTAACTGAAGGGTATGGATAGTGGGGTTGAGAGTAGGGGGCAAAGAATTTCCTCCAAGGTTTCTGGCTTGGCAAGACTGGTGGAGGAGCTGCAATACATAGACAAATTGTCCTTGCTGGTTGCTGAGGTTAAAATCAGGGAAACTGGACCTAAATGATAGTAGAAAGAATGAGAAGAGACTGTTCCTTACTGAATGGGATGCTAAACCTTGGAATGGATTGACTGGAGGAAGCCATGCAGAGTGGTGTGAAGGCCTTACTCACCTCAGCCCAGCAGCAGGGCCCTACGTGAGGGGTAGCCACGGCACCTCTCAGTCCTGGGGTTTGGATGCCCATTCTTTCCCATTGCATGTGCCAAGTCCAAGAGCATTGGTGAACAAATGTTCATTGTTGCCATGAAGTGTGGACACCGAAGAATAAATACCTGTATTGATTTTTTCTCCCCTTTCTCTGTGCTACTCTCAAAAAGCTTAGATTTCTCTAGATCACAGTAGTTCATGGAGAAGTGAGAGTGACAGTTTCAGGGAAAGATAAGTACAGGCATGACAGGCATTATCTAGAAGGGGTCAAATTACTAATGAAGATATTTATTCTCAGAAATCTAAAATCAGGTATTCCATCTTTTTTTTAAAAGGGCTTTGTTGAGGTATAATTGATTTATAAGAAACTGCACATATTTAATGTATACAGTTTGATGAGTTTGGACACAGGCATTACACCCATGACATCATCACCATGATCAAGGTAATAGGCAAATTCATCAACTCCAGAAGTTTCCTTGTGTCCTCCTTTTTGGATGTGTGATGTGGTAGGGACACTTAACGTGAGCTCAGCTATGTGCTCATCGCCCTTGGATTTGGACTCATACACACCTGGGTTAAGTGATGGCCCTTTCACTTACTACTTGTGAGACTTTGGACAAATCACTTCACCTAGTTGACTTCCTCATTTGTGTAGTTTGTAAAAATTTCATGGTATTGTTCTGAGGCACAAATACTATAAGTGAAAGGGCTTCATAAAGTATAAATTGCCATTTTAGTATTAGTTAATCATTGTTTAGCTTTCTGATTTCATTGTAAAATGTTGAAGTGTTACTAGAAAAACTATGAGAGTGTTGTTAATATCAGAAGGTGTTATTTAAAATCTACTCATTTAGTTCATTTTCCTCTAATAACAAAGAATATCATTAAGTGGTTATTGGTATCTATGTATCTATGTTCCACATCTCAGGCTAACCAAAGATTGATTCTATTTAATTTTTCTCCAATCTTAGAGGAACACATATGAGGATATCTATTGATGACTCATCCACTGTTTCAAATATACTTATGTAAAAACCTAAAGTGTATTAACTTCTGTGACTTTGTAGCTATTGTTACTCTTCCCTTCAGCTTGAAATGTTTTAATAGTCCCAAAACATTTATATTACCTGATATATAGTAGATTAAGGTTGGAATTACTAGTATTTTCAGTGTGTTCTATAAATATTCCTGGTTTCCAACCTGAGCCTGCATACCCGAAGGATTTTAAGATATTTTAGCTTAACTTTGATGATGTGGGACAGCTGAACTTTACCCAATGATGAATTTTAACTGGGGAATAGTTATTGTAAGGAGTCTTGTCATTTTTGCAAGATATTCAATCTAGTGTGGGATGCTAGAAGGGAAAATTACATTTTCGCAGAAATCCAGGCACTGCAAAAGTTATATGGAGCTCTATGGACATTTCCTTATGCCTAGAGATTTGTTTTTCAATTGTACCTCTGAGTAATCTATTTACAAATGCTGTTATATGTGGGGAGGGACTGTGGTACATAGCACTATCCCTTGGAGTACAGGTTCCCAGGTCCCATTCCCAGCTCAACACAGGAACTCTGGACAAAGCCCCTGAAGTCTTCTCTGCTTCTGTCTCCTTAATGGCAAAGTGGAAATGAATACTTACTATCACTGAACTCTTGAAGCTGCTGGACTGATCATTAGAGCATACCTTAAAATTACTTTGGATTCTACTGAGAAATCTGTTGTTCTCAAATTAAATTGAGCCTGTGGTTTTGTAAGTCTAAATATATTGTCAAGAAATCAATCACTGGGGGAGCCAAACACATTGACCAAATAATAGGGGTTAGTAACATCAGTAAACAGAGATGGAAAAGATGGTGTTGAAGAAAGTGAAGAAGAAAGAGTTGCTCTACCAGCAGGAGGGAGCAATTGAAATGCTGGTCAGATTTAGAGAACGACCATGGCCTGGTGGCTTGAATGGCTTTTGCCCGCTGATTGGTAATGAATTGAATTTGAACTTTGGCTCACAGTGGTTGAGCCAAGGCGATACTTTCCATATTTGCCTGGTAAGTTTTTGAAAGAGTGTTTGTTAAAATGCTACTGCTGCTTTAATGTCTACAGCTTTTTGACTTTACTCCTTTCAGAGATGTGACCTGGAAGGCAGCAAATAGAAATGATAGCTCATGGGCATCTAATGAGACAATTTTTTTGCCCAGTCAAATATTCTCTTACCTCTTCCTTCCAACCACACAATGTGAAGGAAAGAAGCGACGGGGTCCTGACTAAGTCATTGCATGTCTAGCCGAAGGATGATGTGGGCTTCTCTTTGGCTGAGCAACTTGAAGAGAGGTCTCCCCCATTCAACCTGAGCCTGCCCAAGCTGGGTCCTGGCTGGCTTTTGACCCAAGTATGAAAGTAGGAAGGTGAACTTGTAGCCTGTGAATACCTCATACATGGCATTCACCACGCTATATTATAATTACCTTTAAAAATTCTTTTGAATTACCAGATGTGAGATCTCTAAGGCCGGGGACTGTGTGTCTTATCTGTCTTCCAGAGCCTTGATCTACAGTAGTCAATTAATGTCTGCTGAATAAGCAGCGTAATTTTCAAACACCATAACTCCAAGCTGTCCGGAGCCAAATCCAGTTTTGTCTTTCAGTGTATGGCCAGCTTTCAAAGGAACCCGAGTATTCTCTCAACCAGCACTTCTCAACTTTATTCTGTGCACATGAATCACTTGGGGATCTTGTTAACATGCAGATTCTGATTCAGTAAGTCTGGGGTGGGGCCTAAGATTCTGCATCTTTAACAAGCTCCCAGGTGATGCAACTGCTGTTGGTCTGTATACTAAACTTCAAGTGTCAAGGGTCTAGACCCTGGTCCCTGCTTCGTCTCCAAAATTAATCCATCATCAAGCCTTGTCCCAATTCTGACCAATCATCTCTACTTCTGTTGCCACCACTTTATCTGAAGCCTTCATATTTGTTGCAGAGATTAGTGTAATAGTTTTCCTCTAACTCCCCGGCTTTTCCCCTCCACACCATTCTCTACACTGCAACCAAGGTAATATTTCTCAGATACATTTCTGATCGTGCTTACCTTTGTAGCCTTCTGTGTAGGGTAAAGCGGCAACTGCTCTGTCGCTAGATTGTCTTTATATTAGGTGGGAGCAGAGGCAGGGACAAAACAATGTGAGGCTTGAGGTGCCAAGGGCTTAGAGTAGTAGTAGACCAATATTAGGGGGCCAATTCATACATACAGGGCTGCCTACAGATACTGCTTTATTCATCTATCCATCCATCCATCCACCCATCCATCCATCTGTAACATTTATCCATTCAGTCAATTAGGCAGCTGGCCAGGCACCCAACATGCTAGGACTGTTGGCTCTAGGACCAGACAGTCAAATAAGCCTTTTCACGTCATTTATGGTAAAACTGCAATAACTTGATAACTATTATTTCAGATTCTGTGGCAGATGAGATGCCTCAAACTTGTCTAGTAAAAATATTTGCTGTTTTGGGCCCAGTCAATCCAAAATTCCTTGCTCACATCCTTTTTTTTCCATTTGAATTACTAAGCATTTTAGTGTACACTGAATAACAATTTCTTACAGATCCCATACTGAAAAGATTATTTGCCATTTCCTTTTTCTTTCAGATTTCTCTTGCTGTGGTTTCAGCCAGGGTTTGGTACATAGTTAGTGTGTGCGGATTCTCGGTGAGGGGTAAGCTTTGCTGATACTGAACCTGCCGTGGGCATAGGATGTAGGTGGTCCTGCCACAGTGCCTAGGGTGGCTGCAGGTACAGCAGAATGTCTTATTTCCAGGATTAGGCTTTTTGTTTTGGCCTTAACAAAGGAGTC
The DNA here is from genome assembly GCF_048564905.1 of Vicugna pacos. Taxonomy (NCBI): domain Eukaryota; kingdom Metazoa; phylum Chordata; class Mammalia; order Artiodactyla; family Camelidae; genus Vicugna; species Vicugna pacos. The sequence continues at coordinate 92,909,107 of NC_133023.1, read as the reverse complement.
CACCTGTGTTTGCTGAAACCTACTATATCTGGGATGACCAAACTTTAAGAGATGAAGAGAAGAGGAAGGAAACTTTTTTTTTTTTGGTGGGTGGATGGGTGGGAGGGATGGATCTCAGGGATTCTTAGCTCCCTGCCACTCCTCCAGTCTTCAGCCGGCACCCCCTCCCTCCCCCCCCACCCTGGCTCCTACCTCTGGAGTGTGCTTGCATTCACGGGAGAATGCTGAGCTCTGTTGACATTTGGTAGAGTTTTGTTTTCTTCCCTCTTTAATTTAGCAACTCTTCACAGGGGTTGTGCTTTGTTCATCTTTCCTTTTTTTTTTTTTTGGTAACTCACTAGTGCTTACAGCTGGCTTTCTTGAGAGAGAGGTGCTGGGAAGATCAATCAAATGAGATCTTAAAGGGTAAATCAGGTTTTCAAATGTGTTCAGGCAGCTTCTGTTCACTTCAGTGAGAAGTGCTTCCAAGGACAGAAATTTGCCCAGTGAAATGCCTCGCAAATGCAGAAGAGCAATCATGCTGTGGATGGCTGTTTGCAGCCTGAGCGTCCGGTTCTGCTTAGATTTCAAATGACCATTTAAAACTCGAGCATGAGGGGGAAGATGAAGTGCATCTGACTTGAAGGAATTTGCTAATGGAAGATCAAAGTTGTAAAAACTGTACCTTCCGCATGCATTATGGGAGGGGTTGTGAGGGGAGGGTGGGAAAGGAAAGCTGTCCAGAATACCCTTTTTTAATCATTTCACATTTTCTTTAGTTCTTCAGGGCCTCAAGAAATACCTCACATTAAACCTACATTGTATTTCTGGAAAAGATGCAGAAGTTGTTGCTCAGGCTTTAGAGATCAGTGCTGCGGTCCTGTGTGTTCTTAGAAGTCTCAAATGAAAATTTTTATCATGGAAATTGACTGATTCAGAGCAGAGAGTTTACGTAGCTGATTTGAAAACCGCATTTCATCTTTTATCCACTATTATGACATTAAACTATGGTTGTGCCAACAGGATGAAATGAATATTCTAGTCACTTGCATTAAGAGATGAGCCTGTCTTTGCAGCATGACCTTTGGTGATGTGTCCTTGCAGGGCTCTAGTCTGCTAGCTGTTAACAATGGGGGCTTGGTCAGAGATCCCCTCCCCCTGTTACACACATCTGAAAGAGTCCCTGCCGCTGCCAAACCAGGAAAAGCAAGTTATTTCCATAATCCCCTTAAAGGAAACATAATTAGGAAGATGATTTTGTAAAACATCACCCAACATAGCCCACCATCCAGTATGAATGATTCCTTCCTTATATCCTTTCTAGACAACCCTTGTTCCCTCCTGTTAGCAGGAAAATTAAGGACTGACTCCTCAAAGAAGCAGCATGAGCTTAGGGTGAACCTAAAGGTGTGATCAGAAGAGTCAACAAGGCTTTCTTGCCTTCCGCAGGTCATTTGTTCTGAGGTACAGTTGTCATTTTCTTCCAGAACAGGGACTGTTAAACTGAGGGTGACTGTTTGGCTGGCTGCCAGAAGGAGGTGGGGCTTTATTTAGAGCAAACAGAGCAGCAAGCAGGGCTTCATTGAAGACCACCCAGTAAGAGAGACCGTGCCGTACCAGACCACATTCCAAGGAGGCAGCAAATGGACTTCAATTGAAATCCACTTCTGAAGGTTTTCTTTAGGGGAAGGGGTGGGAGAAATGCCTCCTATATTGAAAATAATGGTTGTTCATGGTTTTATATGTTGGGCTCATACCTGCAGTTTCATGGGACAGAAGATTTGTGCTCCTACAAAGTTTGAAAATTGACCTAATCCAGCCTGTTTCTTCTGCTGAAGTCCAGAGAGAAGGTCAAGCAGTTAGTTGCCAGGGGAGCTGGGACAAGAACTTGGGCCTCCTCTAGGCTGCCAGTCAGATGCCCTTCACCATGTCATAGTGCCTCCTGTCTATAGTCATATTTCATTTCCAGCAAAATTTCCTTTGCCGTTACTTACTATGCACTCAGAAATTGTAAACTCTTCTTATTAAAACTCAGTGACAGTGATTCACTGGTTATTTAGTAGCATATTGTTTAGCCTCCATGTGTTTGTGCTTTTTGCAGTTTTTTTTTCTTGTAGTTGATTTCTAGTCTCATAGTGCTGTGATCTGAAAAGATACTTGATATAATTTCAGTTTTCTTATATTTACTGAGGCTTGTTTTGTGGCCCAGTATGTGATCTCTCCTGGATAATGTTCCATGTACACTTGAAAAGATTGTGTATTCTGCTGCTTTGGGGTAGAATGCGCTATAAATATCAATTGAGTCCATTTGGTCTAATGTGTCGTTTGAGGCCTGTGTTTCCTTGTTGATTTTCTGTCTGGGTGATCTGTCCATTGATGTAAGTGAGGTGTTAAAGTCCTCTACCATTATTGGGTTACCGTTGATTTATCTTTTTATGTCTGTTAATACTTGCTTTATATATTGAGGTGCTCCTATGTTGGGTGCATATATATTTACAGTTGTTATAGCTTCTCCTTGGATTGATCCCTTGGTCATTATTGAGGAATAAAAACTGCATGATCATCTCAATAGATGCAGAAAAAGCTTTAGATAAAATTCAACATCCATTTATGATAAAAACTCTCCAGAAAGTAGGCATAGAGGGAGCATACCGCAACATAATAAAGGCCATATACAACAGACCCACAGCTGACATGGCACTCAGTGGTTTCCCTCTAAGATCAAGAGCAAGACACTTTTATTCAACATAATTTGGGAAGTCCTAGCCACAGCAATCAGGGAAGAAAATGGAATAAAAAGGAATCCAAATTGGAAAGGAAGAAGTAAAATTGTCCCTGTTTGCAGATGACATGATACTATACATAGAAAATCCTAAAGATGCCACCAGAAAACTACTAGAGCCCATCAATGAATTCAGTAATGTTGCAGGATACAAAATTAATATACAGAAATCTGTCGCATTTCTATACACTAACAACGAAATACCAGAAAGAGAAATTAAAGAAACAATCCCATTTACCATTGCATTAAAAAAAGAAAACCTAGGAATAAACCTACCTAGGAGGCAAAAGACCTGTACTCTGAAAACTATAAGACACTGATGAAGGAAATTGAAGACGACACAAACAGATGGAAAGATATATACCATGTTATTGAATCGGAAGAATCAGTATTGTTAAAATGACCATACTACCCAAGACAATCTACAGATTCAGTGCAATCCCTTTCAAATTACCAATGGCATTTTTCACAGAACTGGAACAAAAAATTTTTAAATGTGTATTGAAACACAAAAGGCCCCAAATAGCCGAGACAATCTTGGGAAAGAAGAATGGAGCTGGAGGAATCAGGCTCCCTGACTTCAGACAATACTACAAAACTACAGTACTCAAAACAGTATGGTACTGGCACAAAAACAGACACATAGATCAATGGAACAGGATAGAAAGTCCAGAAATAAGTCCATGCACTTATGGTCAATTAATCTACAACAAAGGAGACAAGAATATACAATGGAGAAGACAGTCTCTTCAATAAGTGGTGCTGGGAAAACTGGACAGATACATGTGAAAGAATGAAATTGAACATTCTTTAACACCGTATACAAAAATAAATTCAAAATGGGTTAAAGATCTAAGTGTAAGACTGTGTGTTATAAAACTTCTAGAGGAAAATATAGGCAGGATACTCTTTGACATAAATTGCAGAAATATTTTTTGGGATCTGTCTCAGAGTAAGGGAAAGAAACACAAAGATAAACATGAAACATAAGCTTTTGCACAACAAAGGAAACCATCAACAAAACAAAAAGACAACCTATGGACTCTGAGAAAATATTTGCAAACAATGCGACCAATAAGGGATTAATTTCCAAAATATACAAACAGCTCATACAACTCAATAACAACAACAACAACAACAACAAAACACAAACAACCCAATCAAAAAATGGGTAGAAAACTCAAATAGACATTTCTCCAAAGAAGACATCCAGATGGTCAATAGGCACATGAAAAGATGCTGAACATCACTATATTAGAGAAATGCAAATCAAAACTACAGTGAGGTTATCACCTCACACTGGTCAGAATGGCCATCATCAAAAAGTCTATAAATGCTAGAGAGGGTGGGGAAAAAAGGGAATCCTCCCACACTGTTGGTGGGAATGTAAAATGGTGCAGCCACTATGGAGAACAGTAGAGAGAGTCCTCAAAAAACTAAAAATAGACTTACCATATGACCCAACAATCCCACTCCTGGGCATAGACCCAAAGAAAACTCTAACTTGAAGACACATGCACCCCAGTGTTCATAGCAGCAGTATTTACAATAGCCAAGACAAGGAAGCAACCTAAATGTCCATCTACAGATGAATAGATAAAGAAGATATGGTACACACACACACACACACACACACACACACACACACACACACACAATGGAGTATTACTCAGCCATAAAAAAGAATGAAATAATGCCATTTGCAGCAACATATATTGACCTAGAGATTATCAGTAAGTGAAGTAAGACAGAGAAAGACAAATATCATATATCACTTATATGTGGAACCTAAAAAAATGATACAAATGAACTTATTTACAAAACAGAAACAGCCTCATCAACATAGAAAACAAACTTATGGTTATCAAAGGGGAAAGGAGAGAAGGGATAAATTAGGAGTTCTGGATTAACAGATACGAACTACTATATATAAGATAGATAAACAACAAGGTCCTATTGTACAGCACAGGGAACTATATTCAGTTTCTTGTAATGAGCTGTAATGGAAAAGAATCTGAAAAAATGCAGATTTATATATATATGTAATAACTGAATCACTTTGCTGTACACCTAAAATATTGTAAATCAACTATACTTCAATAACATTTTTTTAAAGCCCACACACAAAAAGTTAACATCAATAAGGACACTTTTGTAGAAACAGAAATAAAGCCATGCACTTATGGTCATTTTGCACTTATGGTCACCTTTGCATTTTACTGAACTGTTTAATGCACACCTTTTCCTCCTATCTTTACCAAAGCTTGTGAGTTGGGGCAAGGGGGATCTAATTATCATCATTATTGTTATTAATACTGTCATCTTCATTCCATGGATGAGGAAACTGGGGCTCTGGGAGGATAAGCAGACTACTCAAGATCATGCAGATGGTGCTGGAACTGAGATGACCACCCTTGGAATCTGACTTCCTCAATGTCGTGTTGTTACATATCAAAGCAAAATGTTAATCTAAAGGTAAATCTTGAGAAAAGCGATATTCACCAGATGCTTGCAGGAACATCATTTCACTGCTGAATGCTGCTCATTTATACGAGAGAGACTGAGTCACCAGTATCCCCCAAACCCAAGTCACTGCGTGATTTTACCTACAAGTCATTGCCATAGCCTGTGCCCTGAGGACTGCGTTATATCGAGCTTTGGTGTTTATAGTAACAGAGGTAGCTTAGGTTCAGCGATGGGCAGGTGGCCAGTGGCAGTGCCCAGCCGAGGAGGAGCAGAGACTGGCCCCAAAGGGCAAGTCTGACATGGGTCCAGTGGCTAATGTGGGGATTAGCTGTTGCTTTGGGTAATCTGTCTCCAGTTCAAGCTGGTTACAGGGAACCTCAAGGACTCATTTCACTTGTCTCCTTGGTCTGCTGCAAATTTCCCCTTTTCAGCACATCTTTCCTTTTAAAAATTTAATGAGACATTGTCATTTTTTGGAAAGTTGATCCTTTTTAAGCTGGCACAGAAAAGTTGATAAATGTTAATACTCAAACAGAAATGTAATGGGAAAGGAGAAAAACCCCGCCCACTTGTTTGGTCCCTTTTGTGAGTAGAGTCAGGGCCAGCTCTGCGTTTAGGAGTGCACCTCCAACTCAGCTGAGCCTTTGGATGTCCACTGAGGTTCAGAAGACAAAGATTTGGTCACACCAAGAAACTCAGTCTTCTCAGGGCTGGCTCCCTGAACCCTTCAGGTCGGGGCCAGGGTTGGCAAGTTGGCTGCCTGGAAAATGGTCCTGCCATCTCCATTTTGTGGGTAAATAGAAAGCTTCTATCGCCAAAGCTTTATGATGTTAATTTCTCCTAGTTTAAGGGGGAAAAACGCCATTATAAGGAGCCCACGCTGCAAACATGAATCACTCTAAATAACATTTGGTGGTTAGGCTGAAATTTTGCAGACTGTGGTTTTCCTCAGTTCTGAACATAGGCTTCAGAGCTAGCATTCAGTTTCATGACTAGGTGCCTGTCAGATGAGGGTCCCTTTCGCCTTGCTTTGGTAGACTGTCAGGGTAGTAACTGTCAGTGGATTCCATAACTCTCTGGTCAGTTTAAGCATTTGTATGTGGGTTGTTAAAGTGATGATGTCATACAGAAAGCACAGACAGGGATGTAAACGTTAGCAACATGATGCCATCTTAATAATCTTTTCCTCCCTTTGGGAGAGTAGAATGGGGTAGACATAAGGGTCTGTTTTTAGTATTAAAGGAAAAATTTCACAGTGTGTCTAAGATAAGAGGTTTAGTCAACGAGTTTTATTTAATTCAACTTGAAATAGTTCCATGATGACTTAATAAACCAAAGTTTAAAAAGGTAGGTAAAAGGAAAGCTTTTCAGAGCAGGCAGTGTGAAGTCTGGGGTGGGGGAGAGGCAGAGAGTAGATGGTAATCAGCCACCATTTGCCAGGACAGTATACAGTCATATTTGACTTGGAGGAATAGGCTTTTTAGGGGTGACACATTTCTTAATTCCAAGTCCGGGAATGCTAGGTCGTTTTAATTGCTATATCCTCTTAGGGGCCTGACATAGGGTTATGGCTTATACATTGACTAAGTGTGGAGGACTGGGCTTTGGAGGATGCCACCTAAGGATCATGGGGACTAGCAATTCACCAAGATAGGCAGGACACGGAGGCAAGAAGAGAACGCATGGGTTGGAGTTTCCATAATGGGTGAATGGAAGGGACAAAGTTCACCAATTGGAAGAGTGCAAAGATGAACATTTGAACTTGACAAGAAGGTTTCAAGAGAAATAATAGCACAATTTTAGGGGGTTAAAGTCTCTGTAACGAACCACAGATGACCCTGACCCCTTTGTTAGTTGTAAACACCTTTCCAGCACCATCATGGTGGGGGGCCACCACATGCAGTGATTAAACCATGTATTATATTGAGCTGAATTGAGTGGTGTCTGGGAGAAGGAGGGGACAGCTCAAGTGTCTCTAGAAATCCTAAGCTGGGCCTAACGTCAGGGCAGCTGTGAATCTGGGATAGACATGTGGAAATGCAGGCTGTCTCAATGTAGAACAGGTGACTCCCAGAGCAGAGAGGGCCTGTAGATCTCATTGAGGCCAGTCCCTCGAAGGAACAGACGAGGAAACTGAGGTCCTATGAGGGGAAATGACGTGTCCCAGGTCATCCACCAGGTTAGTTGTACAATCAACACTAAATGGAGGTCCTCTGACTCTCAGTCTAGAATTTGTTCCCTTTTACATGTCATCGGGATTTTGTCATGGAGATCATACAGATGAGGGTCAGGAGACTCAGAGAATTAAGTGACTTGCCCATGGTGACACTAGTTGACTGGCAGAAGCCAGGGTGTGTCTGATTGTAGAGTCTCTGGATGTAACTAGAGGAGTATGTGATAGATGATTTTGTGGTAGGAGGAGGTTAGAACTTCTTAAGTGGGTCCCGCTCAGGAGAGGCTACTCTGTAAAGAGGGTACATTTGAGCTGAAATCATAGAGAATATTGGAAGGACTAGCCATGGAAAAGCTGGAGGAAGTCCAGGCTGAGGGAATCTCAGTTGCAAAGACCCTGTGGTTGATTTGCCCTAAGAACTGTTGATGAGATCTTTGCTTAGGGTCCTTTTCGGAGGCTATTCCTTGACAGACCCATTGGGCAAGTGTTACTTTGCTAGTGTGTATATAACTTCAGAGTTGGAATCAGAAGCTCATGTCATGAAATGCCTCTTAAAACTTGTCTGTTTACCTGCTGACTTTTTGATAAGAGCAGGATGGATCAGCGGAGTATAATAGGGGACCAGGAGCAGTGGGAAGGAAATTCATTAGGAATGGCCTATTAAGTTCCTGTAGGACCAGGCTACTGGTAAAATACTGACCAATATTTCATCTCTAAGACTTTTAATATACATGATGCTACAAAATTCCTAGAAGTATTCTTTCCTCTGCCCATCAGAGGCTTGTATTTACAGAGGCAACTGGATCAAAGGACAACTGGCTGATGGAAACATGAAACCACCCCGGTGTAGGGTAGGCCCTGGAACAAAGCATACAAGGCTAGAATGTCACTTCCTGCTCTGAAACTGACTTGCCTTCGATGCTGCAAGTTTTGCTTTTCTTTCTTTATGTGCAATATGCCTAAAATGTCTACTTTTTTCTTTTCTACACAATTGGAATTTCATCAACGGGATTCCCCAAAGCATTAACAAAATCCAAATTCTCCATAGTATGGCAATCAGGGTGTTCTTTGGTAGTGATTTAAAGAGAAGTGTGTTCTTTGAAAGAGTGTGTATAAATTGCCTATGGAGAAAAGATAATGGAACCCAAATCTAGGCTCCTTATCCCCTCCATTTTTTTTTACCGTGGTGATAATGCTTTTCTTTTCTTTTTTTTTCATTTTTAATTGAATTATAATCATTTTACAATGTTGTGTCAAATTCCAGTGTAGAGCACAATTTTTCAGTTATACATGAACATATATATATATTCATTGTCACATTTTTTTCTCTGTGAGCTACCACAAGATCTTGTGTATACTTCCCTGTGCTATACAGTATAATCTTGTTTATCTATTCTACATTTTGACAGATTGGGATTTCAAGATAATGCTTTTCAAGGTTACATTCTTTGCCATTCAGTGTTGGCCACACAGAACGGGTGAACAAGAAGTTGGTTTTGGGATTATTTGCCCCAGCTACAAAGCAGAAAGCATTTTGCTAAAATGGGATCCTTAGATTTGTTTGGATTTGAAGTTTATTGCTAACTCAGATTCCAAGATCTGTTGGTGACTGTCAAGATTCACAGGAGTTGGAAATAAAAGAATCAGATTCTCATATGATATGGCTTAGGTCCAAATTTGAAGGCTTTCCGGATCCTGGGATGGCAAATGGTGGAAGGAATATGAATGAAGTAGGAACTTCAGTTCACATCATCTTCTTAATAATGGAGTTTAGAAGCGTGAATAATTATATTGTACACCTGCAACTTACATAATATTATACACCAGCTATTCTTCCATAAAAAATTAAAAAATGGAAAAAAAAAGAATGGAGTTTAGGCGGGATGGGTGGAGGTTTCTGATGTCTTCATTTACTAACACCTCTGTAGCTATTTAAGTGATGGCCATTCTTAGTGGTGGTGAAATTATGCTGAATGAAACGGTACTTCCTTAAGGAAATCACTGCAGGCCAGAGGTGGTCACGAGAAATCGTTGCTGCTGCTGTCATGCTCCGTATTCCAAGACTAAACCACAAAGTGAAGTAATGTGCATTTTTGCCTTTGAAAAGTGGTTGGAGAGAAACCAGGATATGAACTATTGCCAAGTGAAATATAATACCACAGGAAAAAAGAAAAGATACTGTAAACATAAAATTATTACAGAACTGACCATCTGGGTTATATATTAAACCACAGCTCTCAATTTGTTATGGTTTCAGGAATAACTTCACAGCATGTGCCCCCTTCCCCTCCCCCTCCCCCTTCCTTTGCCTTAGGAAAGCATTTTATTTTCATAAATGTAGTTAGTTAAAAAAACTGCCTTGACTTCAGTTGCGTGGTTTTTTTTTTTAAAGTTCAAATCAATAGTTTTTAGTAAAGGCACTGTGTTTACTTCCCTCTTTGTATTGGGCCTTACTGTATGGTCTTGCGTTGCTAATTCTGTTTAGCTGTGGGAAATACACCAGTGTGTAGCCACTGGGCCATGAGATGAATCAAATCAATGCCGAGTTGACAGTTGAAAAACCTCTCTGCCTGGATTCAGGAAACAAAAGCCTGTTCAACTCATTTTGGAAAAACCCTCAGGCATCAAAATCCTGGCATTTCCATGTTTTGAGACCACTGAGTAGTCTCCCTGTTTTGATAATAATTTTAAAGTATTTTACTTAATTAGAGCAAGGTTTGCTCAGGCAGAAAATCATATTTATATGTTAACCTGGCTTTAACACCTCATAGGTACCCTTTGTCTCTAATCAGAAAAGAGCCTGGTAACTGGCTTCATGCTGACTGGGGTCTGGCACATTGCAGGCTTTGGAAGCACCTAGTCCCAAACCTGGGAATCCAGTGGGGTCCTTCTAAGGATCTGGCTTTGAAACATTTACACTCTTACTAATTTAGGAAAGCAGTGCCACAAACAAGCCCTGGACAACCCAGCTACTTTGATAGGACTCTCAAGCCCTCTCCTAGTTTTTTTTTCTCTAAAAAAACCTTTTTTTTGGTACATAATTCACACACCATACAGTTCACCCATTAAAGGGTACAGTTCAGTGGTTTTAAATGTTCACAAAGTTGTGCATCCAAAACCACAGTCAATTTTAGAATATTTTTATTACCCCCAAAGAAACCCCACACTCCTTAGCCTCCACCCCTAGTCTTCCTATTTCTTACAAGCCCTGACAACCACTGATCAATCTAATTTCGGTTTCCTTACATTTAATATAAATGGAATAATAGCATATGTGGTTCTTTGTGACGACTGGTTTCTTGACTCATCTATGTTGCAGCCTCAATCAGTACTTCATTTCATTTTATTGATGAACAATATTCCATTGTATGGAGGTTCCACATATTATTTAGCCTTTCATCAGTTGATGGATGTTTGAGTTGTTTCCACTTTTTGGCTATTGTGTATAGTGCTGCCATGAAATGTGCAACTATTTTTGTGGGCATATGCTTTCATTTCTCTTGGGTATATACCTTGGAGTGGAATTGTTGGGTCATATGGTAACTCTATGTTTAATCCTTTGCAGAACTGCCAAACTGTTTTTCAAAGTGGCTGCACCATTTTGTGTTCTCATCAGCAACATATGAGGGTTCCAATTTCTCGACACCCTCACCAACGCTTGTGGTTATTGATCTTTTTCATAACCATCCTAGTGGATGTGAAGTCGTATTTCATAGTAATTTTGACTTGCATTTCCTAATGACTAATTCTATTGATCATCTTTTCATCTGCTTATTGGCCATTTGTATATTTTCCATGTGTATTCAAAATCTTTGCTCATTTAAAAATTGGATTATATGACTTTTTAGCAGTGAATTGTAATACTTCTTGATATGTTCTAGATATGTCTCTTCTCAGATATGGAATTTGCAAAACTTTTCTCCCATTCTTTTAGTTGTCTTTTCACTTTCTTGATGCTGTTCTTTGCAGCACAAATGTTTTTAATCTTGATGATGTTTAGTTTATTTTTTCTTTTGTGGTTTGTGTTTTTGCTGTCATATCTAAGAATTCATTGTCTATCCAAAGTCACAGAGATTTACAGCTACCTTTTCTCCTGTTTTATCATTTTAGCACTTAATAGTTCTGTCTTTGATCCATTTTGAGTTGATTTTTGTATATGATATGAGGTGGGGATCCAGGATCATTCTTCTGAATGTGGATATTGACCCAAAACTATTTGCTGAAAAGACTGTTGTTGGCAGTTACTTTTCCTGCCCTGCAGTGGCCTCACTCTGGTGACTTCTAGCAGAGCAGACATGGGGTCAAGGTGAGCTATCTTTGGTGGCAGCCGCACCATAACCACACTTCAGGTTTTCGCCTGTGATGACATGTATAGTCTCAAAGACGTTAACTTGGATCCATTTTCAGAAACATAGCCAGAGTGGCATTTCACTGTTACAAATACAGGTTGGGGAGAGTTAATGGGTCACATTATGAGTAGAGTGGATGACTTAGTATCTAGTGAAGAATGGCATGGGCATGTCACAACTCTGTTGCCCCAGAATTTTGATGCCTTCGTTTGGCTGCTAAACTTATGGAGTTATTACAGGAGATTCAGAAAGGGACAAGGATGTCTCAGTCTTCTTCAGTAATTTACTAGAACTCCTCGACAGTACCATAAAGCAAGAAAAATAAAAAGATTTGAGAATTGAGAAGAAACTGAACTGTTATTTTGCACAGATATGATTGTGTAAACAGAAAATCCACAAGAATCTTCAGATAAATGTTTAGAATTAATAAAAGTTAAGCAAAGTTACTGAATATAAACTTAGTATAAAAATAAGTTACATTTCTTCATATAAACAATGCAATTTAGAGAAAGTTGGCATTTGGCCTGGCATCAAAAAACATTAAATGTCTAAGAAAAGAAAAAGCTGTGCAAGATTTCTCTGAGTTTTATAGAAATTTATTGAGAAACATTAAAGATGACCTACCTAAGTAGAGAGGTAAACCACATATGTGGATTAAAGGACTTGATACTATAAAATATGTTAGCTCCCCCTGGCTTGATCCACAGAGCCAATGTAATTACAATCAAAGCCCCAGTTATTTTTGTGGGACTTGTTAAGCTGATTTTTAAATACAGGGGAATGGAAAGAGGCAAAAAGAGACAAGATATTCTTGAATAACCACAAAATGGGCTAACTTGCCTCTTTAGATGTCAAGCCATAATAAATCAGACTGTGTATTAATGCTGGAAGAGAATGTGAGAAACAGATCCAGGAATACACAGACTTTGACATACCTTAGAGGTGGCATTGCAGATCAATGGTGAATGGTTAAACTTTTCATAAAGGTAGTAGGACATTTAGCTATCCATATATCCAAAAGGCATCCAAAAACTTTCCCAGATTACTACCTTATCATACAAACAGAAAAATCAATTCTTGATTTATTAAAAACCTAGATGTGAAAAGCAAAGCCAAAAAGCCTTCAGAAGATAATATAGGAGAGTGTCTCTATGACCTCAGGGTAGAGAAGTTATTAAATAAGACATTAAAAGGTGCTAACTGTGAAGGAAAGGTTTTATATTCCATTTTGCTGAAGTAAAGTAACTTTCTTCATCAAAAGATATCATAAGAATAATAACAAAGCAGGTCACAAGTTGGAAGAAGATATTTGCAAAAACATTACACATGGTTAAATATCCAGAATATGCAAAGAACTACAGCTGGGAAAAAAAGAAAAAGTAAATAAATGAAAGACCAATAAATACTGTACAAAAGGAGAAAGCTAAATGGCCAATACACATTTATTCAGCCTTGTTAGTAATCAGAAATGCAAATTAAAATCACACTGAGACACCATTACACCATAAAATTAGCAAAACTTAAAATGTCTGATACACCAAGCCCTGGTACTCTGGCAGTGGAGTCTGACCCACTTCTGCAGGATTGTGAGGTGGTATAAGTAGGTTGGAAAACAATTTGACAATATCTACTAAAATTCAAAATACTGTATGCATACCCCTCTGACTCAGCAATGACACTGCTAACTGTAGACCTTAGATATTGCACCATAGGACACACAACAAAAATATTCATAGCAGCATGGTTTCTAATCGTGAAAACCAGAAATGTTTATCAATAGGACCATGGACAACTTGTCGTGTATTCATACAGAGGACAACGAAGAAACAGTGACAATGAACAAGCTCAGCTACGTGCAAGGCTGACCACACAGTACTGACTGAGACAGGCAGAGCACAGAAGGCCATCTAAAGTATGATTCCATTTATAGATGTTTCATAAACAGGAGAGATTAAACTGTAATAGATGGTAATCTGTAGCAAGAAGTAAAGAGATAATGACAAGAGTCAGGATGTGGAGGCTTCTGGGTGTGTGGGGGATGTTACTTACTAGAAGGATCTGGGTGCTTCAGGGCTGTGATCAGTGTCCTATAGCTGAACTTGGGTCATGGCCACATGAAACACTTGCTTCATAACCTTTAGTTTTCACATATGGGTGGAAACATTGTATGCTATGATTAATTTGTAAAATGAGCATATCAATTACTATAACATTAAAGATACAGTAATGTTTTTAAGTCAAGAAGCAGAATTGTGGTATTAAAAAAATGCTTTTTAACCCTATCTTTTAAGAAAACATGTATTGTAGGTTTTGAAATATTAGCATGTGAACAATGTCATCTTTTTGTACAGCAAAATAATTGTCATAAATCCTATGTAATAAACACTGATATTATGGTGTAAAAAAGAAAAGGCTATTGTTTTCTCATTGAATTGCTTCCCCACTGGCTTAGAGACCCTTTTTGAAAATCAGTTGACCATAAATATGAGGGTTTATTTCTAGACCCTTAATTCTGCTTCATTGATCTAATGTAAGTCCTCCAACTTTGTTCTTCTTTTTCATGATTATTTTGGAAATTCTGGTTCTCTTCTATTTCCATGTGAATTTTAGGATCAGTGTGTCTGTTTATGCAAGGGCAGCTGGGATTTTAATAGGTATTGCTTTGAATCTGTAAGTCATTTTGGAGAGGAGTATTATCCTGTGTCAAGTCTTCTGATTCATGAACATGGGATGTCATCTCATTAATTTTGGTCTTCCTTAATTTCTTTCTATGATGTATTTTAGTTTTCAGAGTACATATTTTTGTACTTTTTAAATGAAACTTATTCCTATTCACTTTATTTTTAGTGATGGTATTATAAATAGAATGGTTTTCTTAATTTCATATTCAAGTTGTCCATTGCTACTGTATAGAAATATAATTGATTTTTAAATACTGAGGGTGTATCCTGCAACCTTCCCGAACTTTTGTTAGTTCTAACAGATTTTTACTTTACTCCATAGGATTTTCTATGTACAAAATCGTGTTATCTGCAAATAGAGTTTTAATTTTCCTTTTCCAGTCAGGATGCCTTTTATTTCATTGTCTTGTCTAATTGCCCTGCCTAAAACTTCCAGGACTGTGTTGAATAAAAGTGACTGAAGCAGGCATCTTTGCTTCTCAGGGAGAATGCATTCAGTCTTTCATCATTAAGTAGGACGTTAGCTCTGAATTTTTCCTGGGCGTTCTTTATCAGGTGAAGAAATTAATCCCCTCTCACACTTTTTAACCCATTGATTACCAGGGTGGATTTAGGAGGTCCTACTACTTTGGAAATTGCAGCTTTTTTCTTAAAGCCTGCTCTATTTTATCCCTCTAAGAGATGCATGATTTTGGAAATACTACAAACTTCCCAGTTCAAGGAGGACCCTCCTTGCTCTTCACTCTACATATAGTGAGCCTCCATGTTGGATGGCAAAATAAGCTCTTTAGATCCTTCATTCCTTACAGACCAGACTTCCTAAATTATTAGGCCACAGGTGACAAATACATTTCATCTCCTGTGATAATTCTGATGTTTGGTGGTAGCTTTCTGAAGCAAAGGGATCTGAGGCTATGTGTAGCCTCAGTGCTGTCATCAATTAGTGATGTCTGCCACTGGTCTGGTAATAGGGAAGTATGCAAATAGATACAATCCCTGAAGTAGGCTCTGCCTGTGCCTCAGTCAATACCAGTGTCTCTTTTTCAGTCTTTGTCTACCGTGCTCCTTCTCCAAGATTTGGTCTTCTAGCCCCATACTCCTTTATACAGCCTCCTCTTCCCTGGTTCTCAGTTCCAAAGCAGTGTTCCAGGTCTCCTGTAAACTCTCTGCCCTTCCCTCCTCTGACTCTTCCCTCAGCGTATCCCTCTAGCTTTCTAAACTGAGCCTTGGTTCCTGTGTACTCTGTTTGGAATATTTTGCCTTTCTTCCATATCTCTGCTTGCTGAAGATTTAGCCATCCTCAAGGCCCATCTCAAATCTACTCCCCACCTCCCCAGTTTTCCCCATATCTGAGAGACTGTTCTGTCCTTAAACCACCAAGGCATAGGATATTTGGGTCCATACCTAAAATTGTTTTCCTCTATGGGCTGTTCTGAGTTCCCATCCTTAACTGAGAATGTAGAATCTCTTAAGGCCAAGCAGGGACTCCGTATTCTTAGCACTTAACCCCTTTCCTTTACTATTGTTGATGCAGAATAAATGGTGCTTTCCAACTCTTCTTGTCACCCTTTGGAATAACTGATTAGTTTTAAGATTCCATTTTATCTCTATTATAGGCTCATTAGTTACACTTTTTATTTTGTGTTTTTCCTTCTGTGGTTATTCTAGAGTGTGCACTTTATAATTTTTTTGGTTATGTGTTGCTACATAACAAAATTAACCACAAATTTTGTAACTAAAACAACAAGTGCTTATTCCCTCACAGTTTATGTGAGTTAGGAATCCAGGCATGACTTAGCTGAGTTCTCTGGCTCAAGGTCTGTCACAAGATTACAATTAAGATATTGGCTGCTGCTGCAGTCGTCTCATCTGAAGGCTTGACTGAGGGAGGGTACACCTTCTAACCCAGTCATACAGAGCTGGCAGGATTCAATTCCTTTTAGTCTTTTGGACTGAGAGCCTCATTCCTCACTGGCTGTTGGCCAGAAGCTGCCTTTGGTTCTTTGCCCCATGGGCTTCTATGTAGTGAAGTTTACCACATGGCAGCTGCTTCCATCAACATGAGAGATATGACAAGACAGGGTGAACAAGAGAGAAGTGAGTCTTTTTTGTACCATAAAATTGGAAGTGACATTCCAGCACTTTAACTCTATTCTATTTGTTGGAAGTGAATCACTAGATCAGTCCCACACTCAACGGGAAAGAATTATACAAAGGCACAGATAACAGGGTGGATCATTGAAGCCATCTTAGAGGCTGCCTACCACAATATTTCTCTAACTTTTTACATTATCCCTTGAAATAATACACTATTTCACATGTACTATGAAAGTATTAAAGTAGTATATTTTAATTTCCGTCCTCCCAGCCTTTGTGCTATTTTTTCGTAGTTTGGTGTGTATTATATAGCATAGAATATAATGCAGTGTTAATATTTTTGCCTTAATAGTTATCTTTGAAAGATATTTTTTAAAATTGGAAGCAAATATTTAACATTTATTCACATATTTATCAATTCCAGTGCTCCTCGCTGCTTTCTGTGTCTCCAGTATTTCATCTGGTATCATTTCCCTTCTGTTGAAAGAATTTTGTTTATTATTTCTTATAGTGATGGAGTTCTGGCAATGAATTCTCCTTTAAAGAAAGTAAAACAAAAAAGACATGTAAGGATTGAAAAGAAAGAAGTAAAATTATCATTATTTGCATTTGATATGATTGTTGACAGAAGAACAAAATGTAACATACAGGAAAACATTGAAAACTAATTAGAAAATACAGCAGTGTTGCCTGATTAAATACCAACTTATAAAAATCAGTATCACTTCTGTGTACCAATAATTGCTCCAAAAACAGCTGGATTTATGGGAATGAATTCCCTAAGATTATTCCTTTATTTCGCCTCATTTGAAAAATTTTACCTCATTTTGAAAGACTTTTTTTTTTCTTCTGGGAGTAGAATTATAAGATGTCAGCTTTTTCTTTCAGTATATCAAATGTATCACTCCATTGTTTATTTATTTATTTTTTGGCTTGCGTAGCTCTTTTTTTTTTAACATTTTTTATTGATTTATAATCATTTTACAATGTTGTGTCAAATTCCAGTGTTCAGCACAATTTTTCAGTCATTCATGGACATATACACACTCATTGTCACATTTTTTTCTCTGTGAGTTATCATAACATTTTGTGTATATTTCCCTGTGCTATACAGTGTAATCTTGTTTATCTATTCTACAATTTTGAAATCCCAGTCTATCCCTTCCCACCCTCCACCCCCCTGGTAACCACAAGTCTGTATTCTCTGTCTGTGAGTCTATTTCTGTCCTGTATTTATGCTTTGTTTTTATTTGTTTGTTTGTTTTTGTTTTTGTTTTTTAGATTCCTGGGAAGCCTGCTGTCATTCTTATCTTTGTTCCTTTGAATAAATTTTTTCTTACTTTTTTAGCACTTAGGTTATGATGTGCCATGGTGTGGTTTTCTTCATTTTTTTCTGCTTAGGTTTCATTGAAATTTTTAGATTTCTGCATTTACAGTTTCATAAAACTTTTAAAACATTTGGTCCTTATTTCTTCAAATCTTCTGGAACTTCATTAGACCCCTTAGTATATTCCCACAGCTAACTGAAGCTTTATTCTTTTTTCTCCAGTCTTTTTGTCTGTTTCTTTCATTTTGGATAGTTTCTGTTGCTATGTCTTCATGTTCACTCATCTTTTCTTCTACAGTGTCTAGTGCACTAGTAATCCCAGCTCATATATTTTTCATTTCAGATATTATATTTTCTTATTTCTAGATGTTTAATTGGGGTCTTTTCTTACATATTTTCTATATCTTCTATGTTTATACTTAGCATGTCCAATTTTCCCTCTAGTTTTCTTATCAAATGGAGCATATTTATAATGGCTATTTTAATGTTCTTATATGCTAATTTTATGATTTGTCTCATTTCTGAATCTCTTTCTGTTGATTTTTTTTCTCCTTGCTTAAGAGTTGTATCTTACTGGTTTTTTGTGTGTCTGTTAATTTTTATTGGATGTTGAATATTGCAAATTTTATATTGTTGGGTGCTGAATTGCATTGTATTCCTTTAAATATTATTGAACTTTGAATTCGGATGCTGTCAATTAGAATCAGTTCGATCCTTTTGAAGCTTGCTTTATGCTTTGTTGAGATAGTATCAGTGCAGTCTTTAAACCTAGCTAGTTTTATCCCCACTACTGAAGCAATACACTTAGGACGGTGCTAATTAATGCCCCGTGTGTTACAGGATCTCTCCACTCTGCTGATTATCTCAATAGACAGAGAAAAACCATTTGTGTGCTGCTGGAGATTGTTCTTCCTACTTTTTTTTTTTTAGTGATTCTTTCCTTGGTCTTGAGTAATTTCCTCCTACACATGAGCAGATCAACACTCAACTAAAGACAGAAGAAGACTCTTCTGAAGACCTCTGGGGCTCTGTCCTGTGCAGCTCTCTTGTCTCTGATATTTTTTCCCAAGTTTTAACTGCTTCAGTCTCCCCACACTATGATCTCTGTGTCTTCAACACACAGAAATCACTGGGCTCTGTATTCTCTTTCCTTGCACTGCAGTGTAGAAATCCTTTCCAGGTAGTAAGCTAGGGTAGTTGCCGTGTTTGCCTCATTTGTTCCCCTTCTCTCAGGGACCTCAGTTCTGCACTACCTGCTGTCCAGTGTCTGCAAACCACTTTTTATCATATATTTTGTCCTGTTTTCTAGTGGTTTAATTTGATTCCTTTTACTCCATCATGATTGGAAGCAAAAGTTGTTAAGACATATTTAAGATGTTCGGTTGAATTTACACTGACCCTTCAATTGCAATTTTTCAGCTTATAAAATGCAGAGTAGCTTATATGTATTTTCCTTAAGTCAATAAGGGAACATGTATAAACGGATATGCTTTTTTGAACCTAAGAGTTAGTAGAAGTCTCTAGAAGATAAAACATTTGGTTTTATCTGGGAAGATGTAAAGCCATTTAGATCACTGACTCACTCAAACTAACAACATCCTGGGTTAAGGTGATATTTAGCAGCAGAAGTGACTCATCTGAGACTATACAATGAATCCAGTCACTCTGGGTCCCAAATGATAAGGACTCAAACTCATCTGTCACTAGGGTTGTAAATGGAGGAGGATAGAGCATAGATTGAGAGCCCTCACATCCCCGCTGTCCCCTCCTCCTGGAGCTGCCTTCCCTTTCTCTTTCTGGTCACATCAATGATCTCTAGGTAATAAGAGCTGCCATTTATCCAGTACTTATTATGCACTTTGCACTGTGGTAAATACTTAATATATTCTCTTTCACTGAATCCTCACATTATGCTATTACTGTGACCATTTTAGAGGTAAAGCAACTCAAATACAGAGAGGTTTAATTATGTGCTTAAAGACCCTACAGCTAGTAATCGGCTGAGCTAGGACAGGAACTAAGACCTTTTGGATGCCATAATCTGTACTTTTGCCTTCATATCTCTACCTGAATTGTTAAGAAAGCTAGGGCTCTTCTGTTTTTCCATATTAATTTCTGCATCATCTGACACTCTTTGACACCTCCCCCATATCTATTTTGGGCTACCCCTGGCCCAGGAAGGGCATAGATGTTACTGAATAACAGGTTATCTCTCAATCTCTAAAATGTTCCACTTTCTGATTGAGTTCCATCTTACAGTTCTCAGTGGTGGACTTCCTTATTGTCTCCTGCTTAGACCCTGCTCATTTCTGCCTTTAAATCTCATGTTCTTTCAAAGCTCAAGACTTGGCTCTTTCATGTCATCTTTCTTGATGGACCACATCCTGCAGAAATCCTTCTTATACTTATCAGCACTTGCTTTGAATTTGGTTACATGGTCTTTCTGACTTTCTCATGAGCTACACTGACTCTCGAGTTGTTTATGCCATATCACCCCAATATTTATATTATAACCTAGTCAAAATTCCCAATCATAAAGTATTAAGTTCTTAATATGAGCAAACAATGAATTTAACATTACCCTTAATAAGAGTGACAGTCTTTCCACTCTTAATGTTTGTTACTCTTCCATTTAGTTTCGGGATCTGCCAAGTGACAAAATTAGAATGATGTTTCTATAGAAGCAAAAGAGGCACCTGAGTTGTCTAAAAGTTTTCATCAAGCTCATGCACTATATACCATAGACATGCAGATTCACTCTCAGTCTGTTGATAAGATCTATTGGCTACAGATTGGACACCACGAGCCAGTGTCCATAGGCAGAGTTGATAGCAGAAAGAGGAAGCAGATGAATCTAACAAGTACAGCCAGCTGCCAGATAGTTTTTCCATGTCAGTATCATCACTGGGCATCACATTGTCATAACCTAGTACAATAATAGGTATTCCTAAAGGCCCTGAGACAAAATGTATATAGTTTTCATCAAATGTCTGACACAAATAAAGCACTGAATGAAGCGTAAATCTTACACACACATATTTGAACAAAAAAGCTATTATAATCATTATACTGTATATATCGTCACATACATTACACTTCAAAGAAGTCAGGGAAGTATAAAAGACATTTTAGAACAATTTCTGTGGAAGTAGTTAGAATTTAAAAATTATTTTAGTTCACTGAGAAGAATGTTCAAGTATCAAAATGGAACACTGCTTTCTCCAATGAGGCTAGAAAAACGAGGAGCCATGGTATTTAATAAAATAAGAATTTCTTCTCTCTACATGGTCAGATTAATGAACATATTTTAAAATAAAATAATGCAATTGCTATCTTCTTCTTGGTGGCATGCTCTCTGCTAAATTTAAATGACAGTGAAAGATAATGGGTTAGAGGAGGAAAATTTTAATTTCTTCATTTATTGGAGTAGTGAAAATCAAAGGATCGGTAATGGAATTTGACCTGAGTGACAAGAAGAAGGGGAAGGTTTTGGTTTTATAGGTAAAATAAAGTTGGCTGTACTTGAAGTGAAATCTGAAAATATATATTGGCTTAGTTTTCTTGGCAATATTCTGCTTCTCACATTAAACTGGACTTCCTGCCCTTTGGCCTCTTATATTATCCCTTTGGAAACTGCGTCATCTTTTGAAATGTAGTATGTGGCTTTCCTAATCAGCTTTTCTGTTACAAAATTGGTCTATTTTTCCTCGTGATTTGAAAACTATTGTGACTGTGCTGTGATGCCATAGCCTCCAAGTGGACTTCACAAGTGTCTCCTGTAATTCCCTCAGGAGCACTCCAGTGTTGACCTGCTGGGTGCCAGAGGAGAGTTGGTGCCACATTCTGCAAAGCCCCAAGCACATCAGCTAGAGAACCCGGTGAGTTCTGAATGAAGCTCCTGCGATGAGGTGGAGGGAACACTGGATTTGCAGTCTAAAGGCCTGGGTTCTGAACCTGGCTTTGTCCCTTACCATTTGGAAATTAGTCTCAGGATGTGTAGTTAGGAAGCACCACAACCTGTATGCCTTTAGTAAATGGACATCCTCTTTGGTGGCATTTGGTAGACCCCCCCAACACTGTCTTCATTCTTCTCCACTCTAGTCTTCCTTGGCTACTGTTAGGCCATCTTGATGTGATGCCCCCTCCATTTTCACCATTGCCACTCAGGCCCTCGTTGTCTCCCAGTGTGGAAAGAACTCTGCTGGATTTCATGGACAGTGCTGTCTGTCTGGCATTTAAGCTTATACCCTGAGCCTTTGCTTCTGTCTTCCTCTTTATGTCCAGAGGCACACATCTGAGAAATGGTCAGTAGAGCCTCAGAGCCCTGATTTTGCATGCATGATCGCTGGGGGCCATCTGGTCCACTCATCCCACTTAGTGCAATTACACACTGCTCCCTCATTTCCTTCCATTTACATCTACAGAGAGGTTTTTTAGTTTACTAAGAACTGACATATGACAGTTGTTAACATGTAATAGAAATCTTAAGAGTAAGAACATTAAGTACCATTTTGTCAAGTGATTACTATGAGTCAGACACAAAACCCTTTGTCATACAGATAGAGCTGAGGAAGCATCCTCAGAGAAGTTGAGGGATTTGCCCACGGTCATGCGCTAGCAAATAGTGGAGCTTGCTCTCAGAGCCTAGGTCTTCATTCTCCAACATTTCACTGCCTCTTTATGCCCTGATGTGTTCTCAGTGCCCATCAGTGCTTCTCAAATGTCATGTGTACATACATCATCTGGGAATCTTGTAAAATGCAGATCCTGATCCAGTATCTCTGGGAGGAGACCTGGGATTCTGTGTTGCTACCAAGGATCCAGGTGATGCCAGTGCTGTTGATTCATGGACCACATTTTGATTAGCAAGTGTGTCCGCTATCAGAAATGCAAGGGGAATCAAGAATATTATAATGTGATCAGGTATTTTAAACTAAAATATTGTTAAAATGATATTACAGGATAAAACGCTCTTTTTAAAAAGACCATATTGAATATGATGTTCAGTTCTATTGGCAAAATGTTTTGTTCCGTCAGTTAACAAAATCTTTGTAAAAATTTAGGGAACATACCAGGTTATAACACTTTTACTGTAATTGAGACTTCAGCCTGACATTGGTGACATTCTAAGCAGGGGTCTTTGAATGTGCTTTAGGAAGTTTTTATACTTCCCCCGCCCAAGATTATATACCAAATCATTCATGTATGTATATATGTGTATTTTCTGAGCAAAGAGTCTGGCATTGTTCATCACGTTCTCCTTGTACATGTGAACTAAACTAGGTGAAGAACCACTGCTCCAGCAGAAACATGCACTCCTTCAAGTGGTTATTACCTATAGCCTTGACCAAGAAGGGTATATAGTAATATATGCAATTTATTTGGATCAGATGCTGTGAGTTCCCAGGTTGCTGACTACATAAATGAAACCCTTTGAAAGTGCCAGTTGATAGCTATAATTAGGTAAAAACAAATGCACTAGACCCTTTAGATAACTTTCGTAATGACTGTCGGCCAAAGCCCAGGAAGAAGTACTCCCCGAGTTCCCAAGAGTTGAAAGTAAGTGACCTTCAGCGTCCCTCCCCAGCCCTTGTGATTGTCATTAGAGCTGTGTGTGTCACAGCCTCAGCCGGCAGCTTGGTGGAAGTGAGCCTCATCTATACTTAGCCAGGTTTTTGCGCTTTCAACATCTGTAACCACAAAATGGGCTTGATCAATTTTTGATTATTAGTTACCAGGAGGTAATTACAGAATTAAAATCCAAAACAATTGATCCATATGGGCTCGTGGTCCTCTAAGTCCATTCTGACGATTCAACCTGGAAACAGGTCTGATCTTGATAATGGCCGTGAAAGCCTATACTTGAAACCAATAGTCATTCGTTTATACTTTTCCGTAGTTTTCATAGAGCTGAGTGCTTGGGAGCTATTGCCCTGGAGCGAGACTGCATGGATTCAAATCCTAATTCTTCCACTTAACAGCTGTGTGACTTTGGACATGTTACTTGTTGTCTCTAAGTCTCAGTTTCTTCTTCCTGCAACACAAGTATGATGATAGTAATATTGATAGTACTGACCTCGTAGGGTTGTTTTGAAGATTAAATGAAATAATTTCTGTAATGCGCACAGCCCAGTGCCTGGCACATGCTAAGTATGCACTACATGCTAGCTGTCATTATTATCCTCTAAGCCAAAAGTGTGTCCATTTTAACAGGAGCATTGGGTATGAAGAGTCAGTGTTGCTTATAAACCTGAACTCCTTAAGTTAGTGGGGAAGAAATTAGAAATCTTTGTGTTATCTATCGTAGTCTTTCTTTCCACTCATCACCTTCTTACTTCTGCAGTGATGACTGTTCTGATGCCTCACTGTTTCCCCACTTTCCTAGCTTTCACGATATGCATTTCTGCTCCATCTTCCTCCACTCGTGTACCCGGTAGCACTGGCACACATTTGATCTTTTTTATTTTTTATTTTTGCAGTTGCTTTGAGAGTTTTTGTATAAGTTTAAGGTGTACAGCATGATGATTTGATACATGTGTATACTGCAGAATGATGACCACCATAAATAAGGTTAGCTGACACATCCATCACCTCACATAGTTTTCTTTTTTGTGTGTGGTGAGACTATCTAAGATCTACTCTCTAAGCAACTTTCAGGTACAGTTGAGCTTTGAACAACACGGGTTTGAGCTGTGAGGGTCCACTTATTCATGGGTTTTTTTTTTCACTAAATATGTACTACTGTACTCCACAATCTGTAATTGGTTGAATCCATGGATTCAGAACATGCATAATGGAGAAACCACAAATACATAAGGCTGACTGTAAAGTTACACGTGGATTTTAAACTGCACGGAAGGTTGGCGTCCCTGACCCTGAATTGTTCAAGAGTCAACTGTATACAATACAGTATTGTTAACTATAGTCACCATGCTGTATGCATATTTGATCTTATACTTTTTGTATGTGGCTCCACTCCGAAGACCTCAGCCTATGACACGTTCGTCTCTGACTGCATCCATCTCTTTCTTTCTCCCTCCTGAATCTGTTCTTGGTACCCTCAGGACTTGGTGTGGTCTTCATGCCCTTCCATTCAACTCAGTACAGAAATCTCTCCCCACTTTAAACTACCCCCTCCACCATCAATTAAGCATTCAAAAAGTTGACTAAATAGAGACTACTAAATTTACAATGTGTCTTCTCAGATGAGATTCTTCTCTCTAACTTCTTTACTGAATTTATCTTAATTTTGAGGTACAGGGAGGTAGAAAGATGCAGAAGGGACCAGGAAGACATGAAGGTGTGCTTGAGAGAAAGAACTATATCATTGAACCAACATTTTGTTAGCATTTGTGATGTAGTGACAAATTCTCGGGAGGTTTTAGCTCACACCTGGAGACCCAGAGTGTCCCAGCAGAAGCTGGGCACCAACTACTTGGCACTCAATTTGAAGAGGGGCTCTTGTGTTGGGTACAAGATTGGATTAAAGTGTCCCCTGAAGTCTAGCTCAGTGTACCTTTTGGAGTGTTGTGTTCTAATAGGCAAGAACAAGAAATGGAGAAGTACCAAGAGAGCAGTAGTGATGGGAAGAGAGTTTCATGGCCGAACAGGTCCTTTGGCTTCTTCGTTTACTGCTTCCCACATTAGTCAGTGAGCTGCTACAGCACAGAGAGTGTCTTTTTTTAAATCTTTTTTAAAAATGATGTATAATTGACATTTAACATTCTATTAGTTTCAACTGTACACTATAATGATTCATTATTGGTGTATATTGCAAAATGATCACCACAGTAAGTGTGAATCTTCAACTTGTATTTCTGGTGCCCCGAACTGAGGCTTGAAGTAAGGAGGTGTTCAATTCACGTGTAATGGATAACAGTAAATTGCACTGACGACTGAAGTGAACTCAAAAGCTGATGTCTAAGATTCCTTCTAGCCTGAAATCTTGAATTCCTCTGATTTCAACCATGACAGGTCTGGTTAAGTCTCCTGGAGGGAAACCCTGTACTCCTTTTGTTTTAACTATCTCTTTATGGTTGACCAGTATAGGTTTTCAGCCAAGTCCTAGGAGGGTGTCAGTTTCATGTTGTACTTACCAGGATGTTATAGGATTTCAAATAAGCCCCAAACAATATGTTTCCAGGAGTTGAGATGCAGCCATACTTTCTATACATACCATGGTTTGAAAATGTGTTACTCTTTAGAATAGACAGTCTTCTTTTTGATGCACAGGATTTCTTCATGGAGTGGTTATCAAGCATTGGGAGGGGAGACATTTCAAACCTCAGCTTGCCTTAGCAGGACTCTACTTAGAAGGTGGAATTCCTCAAGAGGTTAGCCCTTGCACTGTTAGCTACTTTGCCTGTGGTTTAAGACTAGACCACAGAACTCACTATGCCCCTGTTCAGGGAGAAGAAGTTGAAAGCCCTTGGAACTGGGTTTTGCATTCCAGTTTGCTAATTAAACATAGATGTTAATTCCTGCAATGCTTGTAATTAGTAATTCTTGTGATTTGTGTTGGTTTTTGTCAAGCAATCTGTTTGGGGAGCTTGGAGCAGCTGGGGCATTGCTGGCTTTGGTGAAGTTTATTTAATTTCTTCCTATGACATTGTTCATCTTGGAAATGGGGTTTCCAAATATTGCTTTCCCAGGCATCATTATGGGTTTTCTGGTTTTTATATCAGGATTGAGACTGGTTCGGGGTGCCAGGGAAGCATTTTGTGTTGCTCTGTATTAAAGTTGTAATATCCAAGAAAATTGTCTGATTGTATGTGGTGTCTAGGATGTTGTACCTTATTGAAAGTGTTCCAGAGTTTGACAATGTGATGGGTTTATTATCCTTGATTTATATTCCAAATGATCTTATTTTCTTTAAATTAATATTTTGTGCAATCTTTGAGATTCTATTTTGCTTTCTAGTGTCATTTTGATGCATTTCATTGGCATTTGTTATCATTCACCGTTTTTGAGCATTAAAGAAAAAGCAAATACATTCCTTGTAGCCTAGAATCTCTCTTCATTTTAAAATTCACATTGAACATCAGCTGAACCAATTGCCACAGCCTTGGTAACAGCAGTAATTTTACAACTGCTTATTACTTGGAGGAATACATGTTGCTAGAGGTTTTTTTTTTTTAATCCTCTCCCCTCAAATGACACCCCCCCCCATCTTTTAAAAATATTCTTACTCCTGTGGCTCCATTCTCTTGGAATGTCATTCAGTTCCATCTCCCACTTGATCTTCAGGGCCACCCCTTCTAAGAAGCCTCTCCAGCCTGTCCTTCCTTCACATTTGAAATTGATGTTTGTCAGTACATGTTGGTACCATATGGCTTCCTCGAGGCCTCTCTTACCCTCCTTGCCAAGATGTGACTTGTAGAGTTCAGTGGGCTCCTGGCCATAGTTCCCATTAGACTGGCAGGTACTTGAAAAAAGCAAGTGTACAATTTGGGTCTGATCCCTACAGTGTCTTGCACGGTGCCTGGTGCATGCATGTTTGTTGCGTGAGCAACCTTCCTTGTTATATTGAGCTCATCGTCATGGCGAGCACAGATTGAGTCGAATGGACGGTGTGAATTAGGATCTGCCCATGAGTGGGCAGAGCTGAAGGGTCAGACTTGGAGGACTTATTTAAGCCCCAGATCTGCTACTGATTAGTAGTGTGACCTTCAGTTGCTGCACTATCCTGAGCCAGTTTTCTCATTTTATGTATCATAAACATTAATAATACTTGCTGTACATCATTTGAAAAGTTGATGTAAGGATTAAAAGAGCAAATATATGTATAAACCTTTTAGAAACTGTAAACATATATACACATGGTATACATTTCCATTTTTAGAGCCTCATTTTTCTTCCTCTGTAAAAGAGAGACATTAACACTTACCTTCCTTATTGGGGTATTGTGAGGATTGAGTAGGAGAACGTACTTGGTAGTGCTTAGCAAATAGTAGGTGTTTAATCAGTGGTGCCTGGATGTGAATTCTCCTCTGCAGGCCGTCCTGATGTGGGGCTTTCTCGGATCTTGAAGAATGTGTGTTGAAGTCAGGCTGCTTGTATTTTCAATTAGCTTCTTTCTTTTTTCTTTTTTTCCAGTCTTGCTAGTTCCAACGTCTTAGCTCTAAAATGCAAAGTAATTAAATTTGCTAGTAAATGTTTCCAGGTCTTTGAATGGCAGCCAATAAAAAAGGCGAAATATTATTCTTTTGAAATTCATGTCCTTGATGTGGAAGACATAGCATATTTACTCGCACGTATTCCCTCCTTGGATTTTGAGTCAGAAACGGAGAAAAATGTTTTCCCCTCTGAATTTCCTTCTTGAAGGTGCTATTCGCATGGAAACAAGGATGGTGGCTGCCAGCAAAGGAGGTGAATTTCCTTTGCCAAGGTAAACCAAGGGTTAAACTCACAGCGCAGAGGAATCAGGCCCCTGCCGGCGGGCTGGACTGAGAGCTAATTCCTTGCAGTCACTCACTCCTCTGCCCTCTCCAGCTGTCTCTCACCTCCCTCCCACCACCAAGGAGTAGGTGTTCCTTCAGGACCAGTCGCTGCCTCCCTCCTCATACCCCTGTTTTTCCCACCCACACTTACTTCCCAGAACCTCTCCACCCTAGGACTGATGTTTCTTTCCGGGGCCCAAAGGCAATCAAGCCTTAAAACTAAAATTCACAGGGAAAGGCAGTCCTAAAGTCCCCCCACCCATGCTGATGACTTGAAAAGAAGCTGTTATTCTGTCTCTGGATCACAAACAACCTCACTTAAAGCTCTACCACTCAAGGAACTATTGAAGGAGAGAGGAAGGTCAGGAGATCCTAACGCCTGTGGAACTCTGGGTGGGTCTCTGTTCTTTAGTAAATAGAGACCGGCATCTCAAAGGTTAATGAAGTTTGTCTAAGGTGGCAGTGGATTTAGGCCTTCCATTCTCACATAAATTACCCATCCTCCAGGCCCCTTTGTCCCTCGACATTTTCACCACAAAGGCGCTCGGGGTGCACAGAGGATTACCTAAACAAGCCCATATTTATCACGGGACGGGATTATAGACCTGCATTTTAGGAAAAGAGGTATTTCAGGATTTTCTCATTACTGAAGCCCCTGTTTGTGTGACTGTGGTTTTTTTTAAAATCCCCTGCATTGAAATGACCAACTGGTAAAATTTTCAATTCCAGCATGTTCTCCAAAGAAGTCAAATTTTTTCTTTTCATGACTCTATCTTTGAATTTTTCACTTTACATCCTTTTGGAGACCCTGAGGCAGTATTTGGTGGGGAGTAACAGAAAACAGAAAGCTGGTGTAAAAGCCAAGTATCCCCTCGCTCCTGCCCTGCACCCCCTGTAAAGTTTTGGGATCTTGAAAGTGTGCTGAATTTTAAAATAAAACATCCACTTCTCGGCTAAGCCTTGAACTGTAGACTTTGGCCTTAAGTGTGTTTTTCTACAGAGGTGTAACACCCCCCTGTTTCTGTCAGCTAAAGAAAATGAATTCATTCAAGGTCTTCTCTGCCATTCATTAAGGGCCTCTGAGAGGAGTTTTCCAGAAAGATCTGTGCTAACTGCAAGCTGACCAGTTACCTGGCCAGTTGTTGTGCAGATGGGGGCCTTTGGGACTGCTCAGCGCCTCTCAAACAGGGCTGGGCATAAAGACACCAGGGCTCCATCTCCAGACAGTTTAACTCTAACTCAGGGTCCTCAAACACTTTAAATCCTGAACTTGAATCTTGAACTGAAGGGCGCGTTAAATATAAACTCCATGTTTAAAAGCAGTCGAACCCCCACCCACCTCCACTCTTTACTTCCCCCAGGGACACATCAGCACCTTGCAGCCCTGCTGTTACTGACAAGATGACAAGACATGCCACCCGCTGGGACCATAATCTACAACCTGAACTCATACCCCAGCTACCTGTCCTCTGCCCCAGGCTATGGCGCTCCCCGCAGTTTCATTGCTTTGCTGGTGAACCTTAGAGAGTCACCAACCACTTTCTTGTCACTAGGAAGTGGATTTCATTTCTTCTCCTCTCGGACTTCTGCTCTGTGACCCATGGCCCTCTGTGAGGTGACAGAGGCACAGACAATATCCCTGACTCTCCATTGCCCATGTTCTGCCTTGGGTTTCCTTTCTGGAAGAGGTGGGTGTGGGAGAGCCAGCCAAGTCCAGGGAGGCCTTTGGCAGTCACCTTGGCCTAGATAGTGTGCTGGACCAAGACTGAGCTAGGATTTGGGTTTTCCATTCTCACACAGCCGGTTTGAGGGGGTGAAGCACATGTGGGGTTCTGAGGACTCTTGAGTGGAGTAGTTGTCCCTGCTTCCGTAGTGCTGGAGGGAGGGTTTGCACTGAACCTTGAGAGAGAGAATTCGCATCAGCACCTCTGGGAGGATGTGGCATCCTGAGCTGAGGTTTTTACCATCACCAGTCTTTTTGGCTTTTCTTGTGCCCAAAGGAAGATGTTTCACCACTGAAATAAAGTCACATTGATGGTTCGTCTTATCAATTCAAATTCTTCCTTTTTGCAGGGGGGGCATCTCCAAGATTAATTCTTCTTGCCAGTTTCTATGGATCACTTGTTTGTCTAAAAGTACATACAGAGACTTCCCAAGGCCAGAGCAAGAATTCTGAGGACGTGGCTTCTCAGATCTAGGGCAGTTGTCCAGTTTCAGGGTTATCGGTAAACCTGGCAGAGGGCAGCGTATAAAGCCTCTGGTGGCGTGGGGGGTAATCTGGTGTGTGGGGGCTACCCTCAGGAAGTAGGAGGGAGTTGTAGAAAGCTATCAAGTGCATAAAGACGATGTCTCATCACTTGAGGGGACAATTTGTCTGCTGTTAGATCAGTGAAGCTTTGGATTCATGATGCCTGAACTGAGGACTGCTTACAGTTTTACCTTCTATTCAGATCAGTTCTCTCCTCTACAGGTCCCCTAAACAAATTCTTGTTTTTGATAATTAAGTAAACTGACACTTCTATTCTTTTTTTTTTTAGTTTCCTGATAACTTTTTAAAAAATTGAAGTATAGTCGGTTTACAATGTTGTTAATTTCTGGTGTACAGCATAGTGATTTAGTCGTACATATATATATATTCTTTTCATATATTTTTCCATTATAGGTTATTACAAGATACTGAATATAGTTCCCTGTGCTATACAGTAGGTAGGACCTTGTTGTTTACCTATTTTATATAAAGTTGACACTTCTATTCTTAACCAGTTCGTATGTTTGTTTAACTGGTGGCTGCTCAGGGCTGCTCACGTCATAAGCCATTCATTCATTCTCTCACTCTCCTGTTTAATCAACAAATGTGTTTTGAAATGAAGTCTATGTGGGGCATATAGTTTCCATAAGTAGGAGTGGATGCTTCAGGCAAATGCAGTATAATGAAGTTTGCCACTGAAGCTTCTGTTTCTCAAGTATTTTAGTATCTTTTCATATCCAGCGGTCTGCCGGCGAGAGGAAATTGCTGGGTATGGGAGCTCTGGAATAACATAATATTTAAATGTGTGAGCCAGGACCCCAAACCTCTTATTGTTACCCATGGAATAACTCAGTTTCCTGTCTTCCCTGGGGGAAATTTAAGAGGATGAGTGGGGACAGAAAGAGCAGCAAGTTTATGTCACCAACACAGTAGGAAGAGTGATCCTGAGCAGCCTGCTCTGGTCACGTGGTTTTGTAGTAGCAGCAAGACAACAAAACAGAGGACTTGGTAGCTTCTCGAGGCTTGTCACTGTGCCCAGTCACAAAATGGCCACGTTACACCTTTCAGTTTTACTGGTGCCAAAACTTCCCCGTCCTTTCTAAAATTTTTTTTGAATCCTTGAGATGTTTAATTGGCCTTAATGCAGTTTGGAGAGATAGAAAGCAGGAGGTGATGCGCTGGGTTGGAAAATGGCTTGACATTCACATGACTCTGTCGTGGGACTCAGCAGTGCATTGCCTTTTCTCCCGAGGACTCGCGGCAGGGAAGCGTGGAACCTCTGCAGAGCTTTGATCTGTTTGTTCAGAAAGAGAGTGTTTTATTGATTATTTCATGGCTGTCTTTTTTTTAATTGATCAAAGTATCTATGTTGTAAAGCATCTTTGTATAATATGATTCTGAAATGATCTCACACTAATTTATTTTTTTCTTACTTTCAAAACCACAGCCATCTTGGTTGTTTCTTAGCATCCCAGAGGAACGGGGGATCAGCTTGTGTCTTAGTCCATTCAGGTTATGATAACAGAATGCTATCAACTTGGTGGCTTATCAATAACAGACACTCATTTCTCACCATTCTGCACACTGAGAAGTGTGTGGTCAAGGCACTGACAAATTAGATGTGTGGTGAGAACTCGTTTCCTGGTTCATAGTCTACTGTCATTTTGCTGTGTCTTCACATGGCTGAAGGAGTCTCTCTGGGGTCACTTTTATGAGGGCACTAATTCCATTCATCACCGAATCACCTACCAAAGCCCCACCTCCAAATACCATCACGTTGGGGGGTTAGGATTTCAACATGAATTCTGGGGGCGGGCCACAGACATTCACTCCATAGCAGCTTCTCATGAACTTCTTGTGGTTGTGAACATTAAATATTTTAAGTAATAATCAAATCTACAAAGTTCGTATGATCATATTAAGGGAATCTGTTAAATTACAAGATTTACTGTTCTGTGCGCAAAATACCACTGAGACACTTGATCTATTTCAGAAGCAGTCCTGGGAATTAGTGCACATGGGTTCTAGTGATTCTACCACTTAGTTGAGACCTTGGGTAAGTCACTTTCCCTCTCTCCTCACTCAGTGTC
This sequence comes from Vicugna pacos, assembly GCF_048564905.1. Taxonomy (NCBI): domain Eukaryota; kingdom Metazoa; phylum Chordata; class Mammalia; order Artiodactyla; family Camelidae; genus Vicugna; species Vicugna pacos. The sequence continues at coordinate 92,876,476 of NC_133023.1, read as the reverse complement.
CTGATCTGTAAAAGTAAGGGTGTCTCAGTCCCCTCTAAGTCTCTCACCAGCTTTAACATTTTAAGGTTTAAAAAAGCCCATGGTGGGAGGGTTACTAATTACCCCCGCCAAACAAAAGAAACAAACAAAAAAGCCCATAGAAGACAGCCTACTCTTTGGAATCTTTTCCACATAGGTAGTTTAAACAAATGTAAAGTTACTTAGAAAGCTGATAAATACACAATAAAAGACAATGGTCGTTAAAGCAGCATGAACCTAGTCCCCAAATAGTATTATGGCTAATGGAATAGAAGTAAAGGTATATAGATATGGAAACAGATAACATTGTATTGTATAATTAAAATTTGCTAAGTGAGCAGAACTTAAGTGTTCTCACCGAAAAAAAGAAGAGAAAAGCAAAAATAAACAAATGGGACCTAATCAAACTTATAACCTTTTGCACAGCAAAGGAAACCATCAACAAAACAAAAAGACAACCTATGGAATGGGAGAAAATATTTGCAAATGATGTGACCAACAAGGGCTTAATTTCCAAAATATAAAAACAGCTTATGCAGCTCAATATATATATAAAAAAACCCAATAAAAAAATTGGCAGAAGACCTAAATAGACATTTCTCCAAACAAGACATCCAGATGGCCAACAGGCATGTGAAAAGATGTTCAATATCGCTAATTATTAAAGAAATGCAAATCAAAACTACAATGAGGTATCACCTCACACAGGTCAGAATGGCCATCATTTAAAAGCCCACAAATAACAAATGCTGGAGAGGCTGTGGAGAAAAGGGAACCCTCCTACACTGTTGGTAGGAATGTAGTTTGTTGCAGCCATTATGGAAAACAATATGGAGATTCCTTAAAAAACTGAAGGTACACTTACCATATGATTTAGCAATCCTACTCCTGGGCATATATCTGGAGAAAACTCTAAATCAAAAAGATCCATGCATGCCAGTATTCATAGCAGCACTATTTATCATAGCCAAGACGTGGAAGCAACCTAAATGCATATTGACAGATGAATGGATAAAGAAGTTGTGGTATGTATCTATATATCTACATCTATATCTGTATCTTGGCTATAAAAAAGAAGGAAATAATGCCATTTGCAGCAACGTGGATGGACCCGGAGATTATCATACTAAGTGAAGTAGGTCAGACAGAGAAAGATGAATATCATATGATACCACTTACATGTGGAATCTAAAAAAAGGATACAATCAAAACTACAATGAGGTATCACCTCACACCAGTCAGAATAGCCATCATTCAAAAATCCACAAATGACAAATGCTGGAGAGGCTGTGGAGAAAGGGGAGCCCTCCTACACTGCTGGTGGGAATGCAGTTTGGTGCAGCCACTGTGGAAACAGTGTGGAGATTCCTCAAAAGACTAGGAATAGACTTACCATATGACCCAGGAATCCTGCTCCTGGGCATATATCCAGAAGGAGCTCTACTTCAGGATGACACCTGCACCCCAATGTTCATAGCAGCATTATTTACAATAGCCAAGACATGGAGACAGCCTAAATGTCCATCAACGGATGACTGGATAAAGAAGAGGTGGTATATTTATACAATGGAATACTACTCAGCCATAAAAACCGACAACATAACGCCATTTGCAGCAACATGGATGCTCCTGGAGAATGTCATTCTAAGTGAAGTAAGCCAGAAAGAGAAAGAAAAATACCATATGAGATCACTCATATGTGGAATCTAAAAAAAACAAAAACAAAAACAAAAACAAACAAACAAACAAAGCATAAATACAAAACAAAAACAGACTCATAGACATAGAATACAAACTTGTGGTTGCCAAGGGGGTTGAGGGTGGGAAGGGATAGATGGGATTTTAAAATTGTAGAATAGATAAACAAGATTATACTGTATAGCACAGGGAAATATACACAAGATCTTATGGTAGCTCACAGAGAAAAAAATGTGACAATGAATATATATATGTTTATGTATAACTGAAAAATTGTGCTCTACACTGGAATTTGACACAACATTGTAAAATGATTATAAATCAATAAAAAAGGATATAAATGAACTTATTTACAAAGCAGAAGGAGATTCACAGACATAGTATGGGAACAAATTTATGGTTACCAAAGGGGAAAGGGAGAGAGGGATAAATTAGGAGCTTGGGATTAACAGATACAACTCCTATATATAAAATAGATAAACAACAGGTCCTAGTTTATAACACAGGGAATTATATTCAATACTTTGTAATAATCTACAATGAGAAAGAATCTGAAAAAGAATATATATAAACACACACATATGTATATAACCGAATCACTTTGCTGTACACTAGAAACTAACCCAACATTATAAATCAACTATTCTTCAATAAAATAATTTTTAAAAAGAGATAAATATGTGAGGTGATGGATATGTTAGTTAGCTAGGAGAAAGGAATCCTCTCATGATGTATACATATATCAAATCACCATGAGGTACACTTTAAATATCTTACAATTTTATTTGTCAATTATACCTCAATAAAGATGAAAGAAATAAAGAAAAAGGGAGAGAAGAAAACAGATGTTTGTGTGTTATAATCACGTAAATTGAACATGTAGTAAACTGGACATCACAAAAGAATAAGGAAGAGGAGAGCTACTTAACTAATAGATTGGAGAAAACTGGTTAGCAAATAAATACACATAAGCTCCTAAGCTGATATATTATATGAAAATAGATTCCAAATGGCATATGATTCAGTTATTAAAGAATAAACTTATTTAAAAAAATCAAATCACAGGAAAAAAAAAACCAGCTGAAAATTCATTTAAGAACCCATCTGTTACGTGGTAAGTTCTGAAGAAATCATGGAGGAAAAAAAATTACAGATTTGATAACTTAAGAAGTAAAGACTTCTGAACAATAAAAATAGAATAAGAAGGAAAATGGATTTGGGGAATGTTTGCAACAGACAAGGTAGAAAAGAGGTGTTAATAAGATTTTCAGTAAGAAAAACCTTAAGACATTCAGGTAAGTTAATGGAAAAGAAAATGAACAGACAATTGACACAACAAGGGATACAACTAGTAAATAAAACTATGGAGCTTATTAAAGAGGTACAGATTAAGGGATGACAAGACAGCATCTTATACCTTTTGAATTAGCAAAAAATTAAGAAAATAATGATTCTATGTACTGGAGAAAAGGTGGTAAAACTGATATAATCATATGTTGCTTGTGTCTACTGAAATTCTTCTGATTTAGAAAGCAAATTTGATAAAATAATCAAGAACAAAAAAATGCTTATTCCCTCTGACTTAATAATCCCCTTCTGAAAATTTATTTGAAGGAAAAACCCCTAAGGAAAAATTCACCTCCTTCCACCACTAAATCTTTAAAGTGGAAAAAAAAGATCTATGTATTGAATTTGTGAAGATTTAAAATTATCACATCAGTCCTAATAAAGAGAGAAAGAGAAGCAATAGAAAATATCCAGTCATTGGTGGGGATTGTTAAGTAAATTATAATCTGTACATTCCAAGGAGTATTATACATCTGTTAAAATGATCATTACGACCACTATGTAGCAACATGGAAAATGGTCACAGTGGCAAATGAAAAACAGTAGGATGCAGATTTGTATCTGAGCTAAACAATATTTCAACCACGTCCAAAGATACACATGCATTGGGATCCAGACTACAAGGCAGCTCAGGGAAATGCAAACAGTTGGTATATTAGGGTCATGGGATTATGGGTGATTTATTTATTTATTTTACTTACCTATGTCTAATTTTGCAATGAGTGAAAATATAGAAATGAAAACACAAACAGGCAGTTGCAGAAATGAATTATAGTCTTAAAGCAGTATTACTTATTGGAAGCTGTCCCTCTTTGCTCCCTTCGCCCTCAGACTCCTCGTTTAGATGAGCAGCAAGCAACTGGAATTATCTGGCCTGCAGTGGAACATAGTCAGTAGAAAAAAGTACTGCTTTATGTGAAGAGATTTATTCTGTGATGGTTGGCAGGAGAAAGGATGCACAAAGGCTCTGTGTGGGCAGATTCAGCAGAGGTAGTGGCAGTGAAAGAGGAGGCCATCTGGTGGAATGTGCTGCGGCAAATTAAACTGCATATTATGAACATGAAATACCAGAAGAAAATCTAAATGCAGTGGACTTGGAAAAAGCCCAGCAGAAGCACTATAAAACAAATCAACTGCAGACTGACAATATGCCGCTCATAAGCTCAGATATGCCCATTGCCAAGGAGAACATCATTCAAGCCAGATTTTGCAAACCACATTCTATGTGGATTTCCCTTAGGGGGAAAAGTCAGCAAACTACTTCCTGCCACACACATACAGATGCCTTAGAAAGAGCTACTGTTTCAATAAATAGGGTAAATGCAGAATTAATAGGAAGGCGTTGGGTTTGATTTGAGAGTCACGTTCATTGGTGAACTCTAACACTCAAACCGGACAACCACACATGTATATGGATATACATTGTGTTCTCTTCCTACCCTCCCTCCGTCCCTTCCATCCTCCCTTCCTTCTCTCCCCAGTCCCCACCTTTTCTCTCCTTCTTTTCCTAAGCAGTTCTGGTCGCTACCTTTTAGCCCACATCTCTGGAATTCTGTATAAGTTTACTACACTTTCCCCTTATTTCCTCTCAGTGTTCTTCACTTCTTCTCTATTTCCTTTTAATTTTTATTCTGGGGCTCTTTCGAGTGTGTCTATCTTGCATATTTGGCAACTTATGCTTTTCCCCACCTTTCGTGCTTTGACTGCCTCCATTCGAGTGTTGATAAATTTCTCACGATCCTTATCTGTATAGAGTTCTTGCTGGTATTTCAAATCTCTTTATGGCAGCTCTGCTGTAAGTGTGCTTTCAATGCACCATGGTTCTGCTGGGGTTTTGGAACTATCCAAGGAGATGACTCCATGTGATGGCTTGATTGAGGAGGGGCACAAAAGCAGTAGACATATTTGAAAGGCTGTCACTGCAAAAGGGGACTTAGATATTTCCCACGTGGCTATAAAGAACAAATCCCGGTGGGAGGTGGATTTCAACTCTGTAAAAGGAAGTGCCTTCTAATATAGCAGGTCAAAGACATTATGGGATATTTCCAGGGCTGATGCATCTGGCTGTACAGTTTTTTTCATTGTACCAGGGCACCTGGCTGAAGAAATGAGTGAGAGACAAAATGCAGCCCGTGCTTTGCTCACTGAGCTCTGGGTTTTGGAAGGGGGCCATGCTAGCTGGGAGGAAGGGGTGCTTGGAAGAAGGGGTGCTTGGAAGGGTATCTTTGAGTCTTCCATGTAGAGGCACCACGTGTGCTAGGGATAGCCCTAGCTATCTCAGGAGGGGAGTGCCTTGTCTCCGGATCGGTTGTTAGAGAGCAGGGAAGAGAACGGCTCAGCTTACGCATTAGAGGAAGTGCTTGCTTTTTCCCCATCGTCTTCACATTTCCCGGGTGTGCTTTGATTCTGCTGCACTACCAGTCAGTCTCCTTCTCCTAACTTGTCTGTGACCGTCTTGCATATGCTAAAAATATCTGCATCAAGACTCCCACCTTCCCGGAGATGGATAGGTGCCTTTACCCACGGTGCTGGATTGAATTCTCATTTCAGAGAATGTGTGTTCTCTCTTTTTGTCGGTGAAGATCAGCACCCCATTCTGGCCCACCACCTAGTACTTTGTGACAGCTGCAGGAGAAAATGCAAACTGAACGCACTTTGATAGCTGTGAAGAACTGTCATTATTAGTATTATTAGTAGTAGTAGTAGTAAATGAGATCGTGTAACATTAGGTAATCAACAGGCTTGGAACTCCAGTATGTCATCATCATCATCATCATCATCATTATTATTATTATTATTATCATTACTGAAGTACAGTCAGTTACAATGTGTCAATTTCTGGTGTACAGCACAATGTCCCAGTCATGCATATATATATATACATATGTTCATTTTCATATTCTTTTTCATTAAAGGTTATTACAATGTATTGAACATAGTTCCCTATGCTATACAGAAGAAATTTGTTTTTTATCTATTTTTATATATAGTGGTTATCATTTGCAAATCTCAAACTCCCAGATTCATCCCTTCCCATTCCCTTTCCCCTGGTAACCATATCCAGTGTGTCTCTAGTGGTGACAAGTACTGCTTGTCTTGCCATCAAAAATTCCCCAACCACTGCAGGTCATAGCTGAGCTTCGATTCGTCAGCTCTCGTGCAGGGCTGACATCCACACCATCATCTGGTTCTCCATGTATAGTAAATGGTCGTTTAGTCATCCTTTCGTGTGTGCATTTTGTTTTCCCCAAATAGACTGCAAAATCCTGGCGCTGGGTGCTATGCCATATACTCTCCTGGAATTCCCAATAGGATATCATCATTTAATTCATACTTTGAGTTCAACTGAGTTAATTTTTCCTTTTTATTTCTCTCCATCCCTTCCTTCAACAAATATTTTTTGCGTATCTGTGATGTTTCAGTCATCATTCTAATGAAAAAGACAAAAGCCCCTGCCTTCATGGGATTTTCTTTCTATTCTTGTCCAGATCTGCCTTTTAAGTTGTGTATGGCCTCAATCAAACCCATTTCTCTCTCTGAGACTGAGTATGTCCCCCTGTGTAAACTGAAGTTTTCACAGACGTTTCCACCTTTCCTTCCTATTATTTTTTCTTCAACCATCCTCTCCACCCTTAATTGGTTTCTTGGTAATGTCTTTATTTTCCCATAATTTAAAATCTTGAGTACTGGAAGTAAAATAACAAGGATGCCCTTTTTAAAATGACTCATATTTGGGTATTTCTATAACTGTATTTGCCTAAATCATCCTTTTCCTTTTTTTTTCCTCTTATAGATTTTTCTTTTTTAGCCCAAAGACAGTGCCTATTTTATTTCCACCTTGAGTTCCCAGCTTGCAGTGAGCTTTTATTCAGTGTCTCAAGTTGTACTTTGGATTTTTCTCCCATTAGAGCATCAACCATCTTTTGTTTATTTCCTTTAGTCCTCTGTCCTGAGAGCAGCTCCCAGAGTTATAGCCTTGGATTCTTGAGCTGCAGGAGATTGCTTGTTTAACCATGATCAATCCTCAGGAGACAATTGGGTCTTTTTTCTCCTATAATTTTATTTGTTTAAATCTTGACTGCTTATAGTAAATATCCTCTCAAGGATAATTTCATTTCCAAATAATTTGGCATCTGATTTGACGCAGCTTGAGTGTTTATTTTGGGGATATCGTTTTTCTTTTATAATGAGTTTCCCACAATAGCTTTGTTTAACGCTGTTACATCATCTTTTTGCCTGGCTACCAGCAGGATTATGGTTAGCTTTCTTGGAGTAATATTAGTTTACTAATAGTAATTAGCTCTCAAGAAACTTCGTTGTTAGCAGTAGCATTTGGTCTTCACACATACACACAAATAAAAACCATCTTTCAAAAAACGTGATTGATTTTTAAAAGTCCTAAGGAAATATGACACACTTACTCCTACATGATCTTTATAGTGTCCATAGTCCAATGATTATGCTCATATTACAATTTTTTTATTGAAGTATGGCTGATTTACAACATTGTGTTAGTTTCTGGTGTACAGCATAGTGCTTCAGTTATATATATATTCTTTTTCATACTCTTTCCATTATGGTTTATTACAAGATATTGAATATAGTTTCTTGTGCTATACGGTAGGACCTTCTTGTTTATCTATTTTATATATAGTAGTTTGTATCTGCTAATCGCAAACTCTTAATTTATCCCTGTCCTATCCTTTTTCTTTTTTGGAACCCTCCATAGTTTGTTTTCAATGTTTGTGAGTCTGTTTCTGTTTCGTAAATAAGTTCATTTGTGTCATTTTTTTAGATTCCATGTATAAGTGATATCATATGGTATTTGTCTTTGTTTGACTTACTTCACTTAGATATGATAATCTCTAGGTCCATTCATGTTGCTGCAAATGGCATTATTTCCTTCTTCTTTATGGCTAAGTAGTATACGTTTGTGTATATATACCACAACTTCCTTATCCAATCGTCTGTTGATGGACACTTGGATTGTTTCCATGTCTTGCCTGTTGCAAACACTGCTGCTAGGAGTTTTGTGGTTTCATATCTTACATTTTAGTCTTCAAGCCATTTTTAGTTTATTTTTGTATATGGTGTGAGGGAGTATTCTGACTTCATTGATTTACATTCAGCTGTCCAGCTTTTCCCACATCACTTGCCGAAGAGAGTGTCTTTTCATCATTGTATATTCTTGCCTCCTTTGTCGAAGATTAATTGACCATAGGTGTGTGGGTTTATTTCTGGGCTCTTTATTCTGTTCCATGGATCCATGTCTGTTTTTGTGCCAGTACCACACTGTTTTGCTTATTATAGCTCTGTAGTATTGTGTGAAGTCTGGGAGCGGTATGCTTCCAGCTTAGTTCTTTTTCTTCAGGATTGCTTTGGAAATTCTGGGTCTTTTGTGATTCCATTTAACTTTTAGGATTGTTTGTTCTAGTTCTGTGAAAAATGTTTTGGGTAATTAAATCTGTAGGTTGCTTTGGGTAGTATGGCCATTTTATAACAATATTAATTCTTACAATTCAAGACCATGGGATATCTTTCCATTTCTTTGAATCATCTTCAGTTTCCTTTATCACTGTTTTATAGTTCTCCATGTATGTCTTTCACCTCCTTGCTCAGGTTTATTTCTAAGTATTTTATTTTTTTCACGTGATTTTAAAAGGGATTTTTTTTAAACTTTTCCTTTCTGATATTTCATTGTTAGTATAAAGAAATGCAATGGATTTCTGTATGTTAATATTGTATCCTGTTACTTTGCTGAATTTGTTTGTTAGTTCTAGTAGTTTTGTGTGGAGTTTTTTGGGTTTTCTATATGTAGTATCATGTTTTCTGCATATAATGATAATTTTACCTCTTCTCTTCCAATTTGGATACCTTTTTATCTTTTTTTTTTTGCCAGATTGCTGTGGCTAGGACTTCCAATACTGTGCTGAACAGAAGTAGTGAGAGTGGGCATCCTTATCTTGTTCCAGATTTTAGAAGGAAGACTTTCAGCTTTTCTCAGTTGAATATTATGTTGGCTGTAGGCTTGTCATAAATAGCTTTTATTATGTAGAGATATGTTCCCTGTAGACTCACTTTGGTAAGAGTTTTTATCGTGAATGGATGTTGAATTTTATCAAATGCTTTTTCTGCATCTCTTCTCATATTATTTAAGTTTCAGTTTCAAGATCCCATGGTAAGATTACATTAACCTTTTGTCTAAGTAAGGTGACTAAATGTGTTCTTTTAGGAATGTATACTAATTCAGGTTTATTTATTGAAAGGGGTTGGTCTAGGGAGATGAAGGTTCTATTTTCAACTTATAATTTCACAGATGTCAAGCTTGAATTTACATGAGAATTCTAATAATGGCCTATCTTTCATTGTTGTTTCCAAGATACTGTGAGCATTGTAAGTAGTGGTAAGAAAAGTGCTGACCAACTCAGAGAACCACATAGTAGATGCCTGGCAAGAAAAGGAAATACTTTATTTCAGAAAGTAACTTTTCTTCATAAGCAAAGAATAATAAAAGTCGCTTTAAACTGTTTCAGATGAATTCCATATGGCAACTCGGATGGGTTGCATGATTTGGGCTGTGTCAATTTGCAGCACCTGGGAGAAGAGAGTTGTAGCCAGTCCAACAACTTAACAAATTTCTATTTAGTAAATTGCTGGGAACTGCTTATTATTATTATTTTAAAATCAGTTGTTTCATTTCAGTCCATCAATAGGATTTTATCTTCTTGCTGTGTCCTCACATGGCTGAAGGGGTGAGGGAGCTCTCTGGGACCTCTCTTCTAAGGGCACTAATCCCACTTAAAAGGGCTCCACCCTCATGACCTAATCACCTCCTAAAGGCTCCACCTCCAGATACCATCACATTAGGGATTAGATTTCAAGGGATGAATTTGGAAGGACAAAACCATTCAGTCTATGGCAGTTTTACTTCCAGATTCATGGGTCTGGAAATAAGTTACATTCACATAATGGTTTATGCTTTTCAAAATGCTTTTGCACTGATTTCATTTTATTCTGCCTAGTGGGCCAGGGATTCTCAATTTCATAGGTGAAGACATTGAGGTGTGGAGAGTTACTTGAGATTCCACTGTTTGTTAGAGACAGAAACCAGGACTAGAAGTGCAGTTTTTCTTTTTCCACAGCACTCGGCCATAGCAACTAGTTTTTGCTCTTTCATTCACATTGGCATTAATAGGTTAGTACCAAAATCCTTTAAGACAGAGAAGTAATTCAGTTTGAGTCTACTCAAACAAGATATGCATCCTTAAAAAGATGGATGTTGTAAGACCATGAAGATGGCAGTCTTAAAAAGAATCTCAGCAAAGAATAGTATTGTGACTAGTGATGGAGTGAAAGCTGTGAGAATTGTACAAATTCTAAAATGCTGTTAAACGAGGCTGCTGGTCCTCCTTCCACATGGGGAGTGTGCTTATGTGGTTGGTGGCATTTGTTTGTTCCTAAGTGGCTCTTGAGCTCCTGCTTCAAGCCTCCCACAGTCCCAGCTCAGGGCTCACAATGCCTTACCCTCCAGGACACAATTCACTTAAAATCACAATAAAACATTTTAGAAGAATTGGCGTTTGGGACAATGGTGGGTGATTATTTACAGTCTGATTATGCTTATTGGGGAATATGCTGCCTCATTTTGCTTCCTGCTGTCTGCACGCCTACCTTTTACCTTTATAAGCTCCATATTCAAAGTCCGGGTAGGACTGGAGAGGGGAGACAGATGGAAAGAGTTTTAACGGTTTTATTTTTTATCTTACAGCCCTTGCAAGTGAAATAGTTAAAGGAGGAGTGGGGTGGCACTCTTGGCTAGGATGTGTTGGGAGATTGTGGAATTCAAAGATCCATGCTCATGCTGTCCCCCAGGACTGCAAATTACCCGCAGCTGGCTATACATTCAAGACTAAATAAATCTTTTGAGGTTGCCTAGTGTCTTCAGGATTGCAGGGAGGATCTCTGACAGGCGGCAGAGCCTGAGGCTCTCAGCTGTGTGTTGGCCTCCCATTTAGAACCCCTTTCCCACTTTAATCAGAACCCTGACACGTAAAGGACTAACTGGTCGTGGCATCCATTTATCCATTTTACAGAATGGTAACCACAGGACCATAATCTGAATCCTATACTGGGATGGGTCCCCAGGCTCATTAATTGATGACAGAACAGGAGAAGACTTTGACACCTATGGATTTGTTAGTGACAGCTGGATGGATTTATATCAGGGAGGTCACCCTTAGAAACTTGATGAATTTCTGTGGGTTGATAGCAATGCAGATAGGCAAGGATGAAGCTTTAGGCTGAATCTACATGCGCTCCAAGAATGTTTTGCTATGATACTGCCTATCCCAAATCCTAACTGAAAAGGAAAGTGACTAGCATATTGATACTGTCTTTCTGAAATGGATTAGAAATAGAGCTGGAAATCAGAAGCTGGGAAGAGGGACGTACAAATATCTATAAAGGTGGACCCTAATAAATGGAATGTACCATGATTTCATTAAACAGTCAATGTCATATGTTTCTACAGTGTATGTAGTTACATAGAATGTTAAGGCCCCTCTTTTGTGACTCCTAGACTTTGCTGCTGACACCACTGCAGTTTAGGGGGCTGCAGGTGTGTGAAAATAAGATGAAAACTTTTAGGAGTGTATCTTTTCAATAATGCAAAGGATATAGATCAGTGTTTCTCAACCTTATTTTTTTTCATGATCATTCCTGTAAGGAGGAAGTTAAATTCAGTTTAACTTATCTCTGACAATAGAAATTAAATACTAAGGAATAAGATTTTGGTGGGGTGCAGGGTAGGATTGGATTATGAAGGGCCATACACCACTGTAATATCTAAGGTTTTTATTCACCCTCCCTAAGAATCAATTTTCTTCCCCTCCTGGGTGATATTGCTGAAAATGCATGATGTAGATCTGTGAAACCCGACCATTTATGAAGTGATATTTAATTGTCCCTGGTCGTGGGCATTGTTTTCATCACCCACATTGGTGATCTCTAATGGGAGGGCAGTGATGTCAGTTATGTTCTTACTGTGTATTAGATACTGCCCAGGTGTTGTTTCTCTGAATTCTCACAACATCCCTAAAGTGGAGAGGTTAAGGGAGATTCCCAAACTCACATAGTGGCTTAAACCCGGGTCTTTCCGATGCCAGAGATGATGATCTTTCTAATACTGACTTTTTGGGGGCATTTCTAGTTTCTTTTTTTTTAAATTTTATTTAAAAAATTTTTATTTTTCATAGAAGTATAGTTGATTTACAACGTTAGTTTCAGATGTACAGCAAAGCAATTCAGTTATACATACATATATATATTTTCTTTTCAGATTTTTTTCCATTATGGGTTATTACAAGAAATTGAATATAGTTCCCTGTGCTATACTGTAGGACCTTGTTGTTCATCTATTTTATATATAGTAGTTTATATCTGCTGATCCCAAATTCCTAATTTATCCCTCCCCTGCCCTTTCCCCTTTGGTAACCATAGTTTGTTTTCTATGCCTGTAACACCAACTTTTTTTTTAAAGGGGACATTGCAAGGTGTGTCTGTGTAGAAAGGATATAAAGGAGGTTGTTCATTGCTAAAGTTGATTTTGGAGTCTCTGGATTGCATTTTGGATACACTTGCATAGAGACAGACATGAGAAATTTGATTAGAACTAAATTTTGTTTCTTTCCCTCCTCCCATCCCTATAGTTTAAAATGTGCTTCTTAGTATCATGTGGAAGTAACCTTAGTTTCTTGATATGCGTGGAGATCTTAGGACCTCAGTGAATTGCAGACATTGGATATGGTTAATAATACCATAACAGAGATTTTATAGTTCTTACACTAACCTCTGCCTCGCTTCATGGCTCTTAATTTTACTCAAAATTGACTTCCAATTGTGAAGTTGGAAGAGGACAACAGATGGCAGAGAATGTTAGGCAAGTAGCAGAGCAATGATCATTTGCACAGAATTGGTAAAGAAAGTGGAAAATAAACTGATTTTCAACATGCAGTGCCTGAGAATTACCTACGCCCATAAAACCAAGCCAGGATACTTTGACCTAACTCTGGGGAAAGAATACATCAGGTTGTGTGTGTGTGTGTGTGTGTGTGTGTGTGTGTGTGTGTGTGTAGATGTAGAATCTTAGCCATTTCTTATCTGAATTTTTAACCTTTATATTTAAAGTAAATTATGCCCATACATAGGGATGTGTAGATTTCCCACTGGCGCTCTCACAGACATCTTCTCTTTAAGACACCCACCCTCAACCCTTTCTTTTTCTCCACTTGACAGTGATGCGAATAAACCAAATTAGGAATCCTGGGTCCCACAGTAGTTAGTAACTGATCAGTAGGTGCTCCCTTCATGTGAGAGACGGAGAAACTGAGGTCCTCAGGTGCCACACAAAGTGGAACTCAGATTGCCTGACCTGAACTGGCCTATTTCATCATCTGTCTGCCATCATTGTTCCTGACTCTGCTTCTTAGGAAAAGAGAGAATGCAAGAGTGTGTTGGCAGCTTCATCAGGTGGCCAGAGGTAAACTTTAAAGAGAATAAAAAGCGGGGAAGTTGACTCACCAGAGCATGTCATTTTTAACATAATAATACATTTGTTGGAAAATGGACTTCAAGCAAGTGAATATCTTTCTTGCAAAAATGTTTTGAGACTAAAAATTTTAGAGAATATTATAAAATCATACACCATACTTTTCTCCAAACACAAAACCCCACTGATATTTGAGTTTGGGTTTCGGGATGCCAAAAGTCCATCCATCTTGATGTAGAAAATGAGGAGTCATTGCTAGTCTGCGGAGAGAGCCTTCTGCTAGGAGGTGGTTGACCTGGGTTTTGACTTGTTTTTCCATGGACCTGCTGTGTGACCTTGGTTAGGTGTAATCACTTCTCTGGGCTTTGATATTTTTTCTGTCAATTAAGATGGTGGAAGTCAATGATTTCTAAAGCATCTCCCAGTTCTATAAAGTCTCTGCAAGTGGGAAGATAAATGGTTCATAATGTTTAGATAGTTTAACACTGCTATTTTCCAACTTCTGTGGATCCCTCTAAGAGTTTTCTTATTTGTGATGGGTAGTTGTGTGTACAAAGTTCATTTGATAGATCATAAAAGATCCTTGGTTGACAGGAGGTAGGTACAATAAGTATGGATCAAACCTTATCATTTGAGTATTAGATAAAGCAGAGCTGTTGACATTTGTAGTGTCACCAAGTGAGGAATTTAGAAAGTCAGTGCACCCCCTTGCGACCTTCCTACCTTTTTGAGCTATTTTCCTTTATTAAATACTTGGGTTCTGCTCACCGTGAATGCTAAAAAGTATTGTTTTTGCAGTGCTAATATTTGCAGTACAGTGAGTTTCCCATAGGTGGGAATGATTGTCTGATATTGTTAGCATCACCCCCGTGATCTAATGTGGGCTTCTGTGATTGTAATGATTTTGATTTGAAAAGACAGTTGTGTTTGGCTGGCAACCTCCCCACTTGAATTTTTCCAAATATGGTTTGTTGTCTGGCTCCTTGGAAGCCACGCAGTACACTGTGTGTAGCTGGAATACCTTCTTCCCCCCAGCGTCCAGCTTTTTGACTGTGTCTCCGCATTGTCAGTGGGAGGACTGGAGACTTAATATGCCGTGTTGCCTGAAGGAATAAAGGCACAAATGATTTTTGCAATCAAAAGTCACCAGAAGGAATTTATTACAAATTATAACAGAGAGAAAAGCAGACACTAAAAAGGAGGTTTTTATCTTTGTTTGCTTTTTGTTTCAATGGCTTGCTGAGCGTTATCAGCTTGTAATGAAGAAGGAAAAAGAAGACCTCTTGAAACCAGTGCCTTTGAATTTTATCAAGTTACCAAGATCCCCCCTCCCAATGAACACTTTATTTTTTTGGCATGACTAGCTCAAGGACAAGGCGATTTCTCTCTTTCCCCTTTTAAGATAAGCTATAAGGCAACCTGGGCACATTTGAGAGTGTGAAATTCAGCTACATTCATCTGTATTATTTAGAAAGAACAGAGGATTCTGTAAGCATGCATCTTTCCAGTCCCGGTTGGCCTTTCTATCAATTTGCTGGTGACCAACCTCTGCAGTCTTTGAAATGTTGGTGCTTAAGGGGGTGCTGTTTCCAGAGTTGGAAACCTCCATGCTCCTGCCTTCAGGGTTTCCTACCTGAATGCTGTTGGCTTTCAGTTATAAGTTTCAGTAAGCTCCTGGGGTCAGCATAGAATGTTCTTGGTAGTCCCCGTTGAGTGATTGCAAGCTGTATATCCTGGACCTCTTACCTACGTCTCAGGAGTGAAGAGACCTCCCATTTGCCATTTCTGAGAGTCCATGGCACATGTCTATGAAAATGGCCCTGTGACAGCCAGATGAATGTATGCTGAGCGCCACTGAGGCCAAGTGGCAGCAAAGTAGAGGGCCCCACCCCTTCTAGGGTGGAAGAGGGCCAGGAATGCTAATGGGCACTATTCCTTTGAAAAGAAAGGATCTGGAAAATGATTTTCTTTGTGTTTCCATTAAGTAGGTGTTGGGCATCCTGTGACGGGCTCGTTGCCATCCCAGCTACCTGGGAGGGGCACTTCTCCAGGCATCGAGGCAGTGCTGATGGAGGCAGATTGGAGGCCCCGCTCATTGGTCCTTCATGTTTGGATTATCAGACAAACCGCATTCCTTCCAAAGGCAGTGAGAACAAGTGATCTTTTTGAGCCCGTATTAAGCCGGGTACTGGGTAAGGAAGGCATCTCCGGTGTGTACGCTTTAGAGTCCTGCCTTCTTAGCCTGCTCTGAAAAGAGCATGGTGTTGGCAGCATTCTGTTCGCATACTTGTTGGAATCTCAGGGCTGGAAGAGCTCTTAAAAGTCACCTACTCCACCCACCCACCCCCATCTGATGCACCAGCTGCTTCTACAACCAAGTTGTCATCCTTGCCTCTGCATGATGCTTTCAGAGACAGGGCCCTCAGAATCCATCCATAGATCAAGTTAAAATTTTCTTCCCAGTTGCTCCCATCCATCGGTGCTAGCTGGGCTTCTTGGAACCACACAGAAGTCTAATTGTTCCGCATTCTGCCAGCCTTTCGGAGCTTTGTGTGACATCCCACTGCCACCCTTCCTACTTGGGTTCAGGTTCTTTCAAGTGCCTTGTAATGCAGTAGAGATGAAGCCGAGAGGAATGAAAGGATGCCTTTGAAATAACAGGGGAAGGGCTTTCCCTTCTCTCTCAGTCATAGTGTGGTTGGTTCACTTGAATAAGAAAAGGAGCTGGGATGAAGAGTGGCACAGTCATTCGTCTGATAAGACAGGCTTGGTTTTTCCTCTGCCTTTAGGTCCCGCTGATAGAAATAGGCTCCTGTATTTCTGTGTTCCTCTTAACAAGATTCAGATATGCTCTCACCTGCGCTGATGATCTCCTGTCTCTCTCGACTTTGATTCAACAATGCTGCCTCAAATCCTGTTACTTCTCTGAATGGTCTTCTCATACTGGAGATTCCTCTAAGCCACATGTGTCCATATTCCTTCCAGATTCCTTCCCTGCATTTTTGAAGGGAGATCTGTTGACCCACATCAGAACCTTACATTTATTTCCATTTAATTTCATCTGGTGAGAAACCACATCACTAGAGCTTGTTGAGATCGTTTGGATACACACCATCAGCCAGCACATTTTCAGTATGTCCAGCTTCACAAATTAGCCTCTGTTGCTCCTGGTGGACAGTTGTTACCAAATTCAGAGACCTTTCCTCTTACCTGATGCAGATTGCTTTCCTGGACTGGCATGGGCTTCTGTGGCAGGCTGGCTGGTGATCATTAGGAAGGCAAAGCTTTTTCTCCTTTTCTTTTTAACTTTTTTGGCACCCTCAGACTTCCCTACTAGAGAACTGGTGTGATCTAGAATGCGAGTGTATCTTCCCCATCCAATCAGATTAGCAAGAGAGAGAGTTTAGCCAAGCACCACTGCTCTGCAAATGGACTCTCCGGATGCCGCATCAGCAGAAGGAGAAGTATTGCCCTGCATAGAGCCTAGGGGGTAAAAAGCAAGGGTGACTAGATTGTTGCTTGGCAAAATTCATTCACTCCAAGCACTGTTCCAGTGCTATTAGTTCCACAGGCCTAGACAGAGATGGAGAATCACTGCTCATGGTGGGCAGATCCTGCTGTCTCTTTTGTGATCTCTTTTAAGGAAAACTTTCTTGCCTCTGTTCTGATTTCTGCATCCGGCCAGGCCCTAGTTGTGCCAGTTGCTAGCTTAATGACCGCATTGTCTCCACTGCTGGTCAAAATCATCAGACTCTCATTTCAGCTTTCAATTATATTATATCCCAGAAACAAATCACAAGAGATGGGCTGAGCTTGGTATAAGAATCCTACTAAGGCAGTTCTGATGCCTTATTTATTGGGCATTGCTAGAGAATGAGATACTCCACTCGAGTGAAGTTGACAGACAACGGAAATGTTTTGCTTTCAGGGGCCAAAAGTGCAATTTTTGATCCTAAGTTGTAGAGCAGAGGTCAGCCAACTACAGCTGGCAAGCCATATCCATCCTGTTTCCTGTCTTTCTAGGACACACAAGCTAAGAATGGGTTTTACATTTTTATATGGTTGAAAAAAGTAAAAACAAGAATATTTTGTGAAATGTGAAAATTATATGAATAACACTGATTAGTTTACGTGTTGCCTATGCTGCTTTCTTGAAATAATAACAGAGCTGAGTAGTTAGAAGAAGACTGTATGACCCAGAAAGCTGAAAATATTTACTATCTGGCCTTTTATTAAGAGGAAAAGTTTGCCAATCCCTGGTCTAGAGCATAATTTTTGTAGAGGATTCTTCATTTTGTGACTTCTAATCTGTTGGAAGCTGGGAAAATAAACTTCTTATGAATAACATATTTAATGGGAGTCTTTTGGTATCTGCGTGTGAACCCAAAGAAGGAACTCTGGAGAGTTTTGAGACTGCTAAATGAGGCATCTATTTCTATATATAAAATCAGAGTCTTGGAGCTGGAAGGAATATTCAAGACGCTCACTGAAGTTTTGCTGGGTTGGTCATTTCTGGATTCTTCATATGCAAATCTAATAGCCTCTCACTCTAGGGTTGCACAGTAACTTCTAAAGTTCATAAGCATTGTAAAGGATTGCCTCCTTCTGAATAGGTCTGAAGGTTATTCAGTCAGTCACGTTCATTCGGCAGAATTCTTGTGCGTTTCCTCTGTGCTAGTCAGTAAGTGCAGAGACCTTTCTGTAAGATTTTCCCAGATGTGGAATTTTGGGGTACTTTTACCTTAATTTCTTTGCAAATGACTTGGTGTCAAATTACGTTTTTTTTTTTTTTGCTTATGGCCAGTTGTCTCCTTTATATATAGAGAGATGTTAGAAAGCTAACTTTGAAATTTCAGCTGCTTGTTTCATATATATGAATTGAATTAAATCGTCTTTTAAATGGGAAAAAAATCCTTGCGATTTCTTCATCTATATGATTTTTATCCTTAGAATTAGAATTAGTCAGTGATTGAGACTCATCCTCTAAATCAACCCTTCTCTCTCTTTCTCCATATATATATATATATGTATATATAATACAATTATATATGTATAAAATTTTAAATAGTATAGTTAAGTATATATATTTCTATATAATTTATATTTATATTCCTCCAGAACCTTGGGTTTAAGCTCTAGAGAGACTGTTACAGCACCCAGAACATTGTATTTTAGTAGTTCATTTTGGATGCCAAGACTATAGTTTATTCTCCTTTGTATCCCAAGCATTCAAGTACTATGCTCAGGACATAGATACCTGTTAAATGCTTAGTGAATTGAACAAAATTGACTTTCATTAAGACAATATCCTTGAGATTTCTTCAGCTATCTAATTTTTATCCTTAGGATTTATCAGTGATGGAGACTCATCTTATAAATATCACTGTAATCTCAGCGGTATTGTCAAGGGCATGTTTATGCTAGATCTGCGTTAGGTACGTGGGTGTTGATTTCACTTTTGGAGTCCCTGTGGTGTCGGGAAGGGACCAGGGCAATAGCAAGTGGTTGGCTGGGAGGTCAGTTCTCATTTTGCTGACGACTGCCCTGGCTGAGCCCCCCATTTAGTAGTAGAGTGGAAGGCAGAGGCAGTAGTAGCGCTGAGACTAATGAGAGAAGAAGAGAAAGGGAGTAATTAGCTACAGAAGGCAGACCTGTTTTACAGTTTAGATCCAGATCTTGGCTTCTAAACTTACACACTCACTTGGATGAGAAATGCCATTATTTGTGCCTGTAGATCAAGACCCAGAGTACAAGCAGATCATGGAAGGTCCAGGACCGGAGACACCTTAGAGACTCTGTTTTTCAGCCCCCTAGGGCAGTGGTTCTTAACCTGATTGGTCCACGGGTTCCCTGAAGAGGCTGTGTGTCTATATATTTTGTTGGAGAAGGGATTCAGAGCTTTCATTATTTTCTAGGAGGAGTTCAGAACACCCTCCCACTCCCCAAAAAAGACAAAGTTAAAAACCAGCTCTCTAAATGGGTGAACTCTCCACGGGGACTCTGGTAAAGTGGTTGAACGATCTCGTTGAAACTTATCAGTAACGGTAAATGTTGACTTTGCGAGTCTGCACAGCTGGAAATGTTAGGAAGTTACTCCTAACATCGCATGGCAGTTTATCTCTGTGTAACTTTCCCAAACTCATCTTATTAGTTTGGTTTCTACCCTCTAAAGTGACAGAAAATAAGTCCTACTCTTTTTCTGTGCTGCAGTCCTTGAACAGAAGAGCAGTTTTTAGACCTTCCTCTGGGTAGGCCTTCCCACCCCGAGCCAAAGAGCCTTTCCAAACCTAGTGTACCTGTGACTTCCAGACTCTTCCCCATGTTGGTGTTTGTGTTTGTCTAGTTTGTCATTGTCTGTCATAAGATCGTGACAGCTAGAACGGAAGATAGCATTCCATGACTGTTCTGACCAGCATAAATAAGAACGTTATTATCACCCCATTGTTCGAGATAAAATAGTTCCAGTAATGCCTACTTAATTAGTTTTTGTGATAGCCACTTCACACTACTACTGATTCATGATGAGCTGACTGTTGATTTGCCATCATGTCTGTCAACCTGCTTGTAGGTTTGGCTCATGGATCTATTTTTTTTTGATTGTTTAAAATTGCAGTATAGTCAGTTTACATCATGACTCTATTTATACCCACTATCCTAGATTTTAAAAAACGGTTCCACATAGATGCCCAAATTGGGGCAGTTGTGCACATGTAGGTAGATGA
Source organism: Vicugna pacos (assembly GCF_048564905.1). Lineage (NCBI taxonomy): Eukaryota > Metazoa > Chordata > Mammalia > Artiodactyla > Camelidae > Vicugna > Vicugna pacos. The sequence goes on along the minus strand of NC_133023.1, from coordinate 92,856,145 downwards.
GTATGTTTCCTTTCAGGAGATTTTTTTTAAACCCTCATTTTACCTTTATTATTCTTGTTGCTAAAGAAACCCTGACATATTCAGAGCAAACACCAAAACTCATGTGAGTGGGCCAGTATTCAGTAAGAATGTTCAAATATGAAAATACATAGTGATTTATTTATCATATGGTCAATTATTTGTTTTTGAAGGAAATTTTAGCATTTTTACTTAAAATACCTGGGGAATTAGTGGTAAACATCAGTTCAGGTAGCATTCAGGACTTTTAATGGATAAAATAATTATGAAGAATGTATTTACTATAAGAAATGGTCACTTGTCATTTATAAGATGAGGCAGGTACTGTGAGCCAATTAGGAGGTAGAGATACCTTCTTTCTACATATGCACCAAAAACTACCACGAGGCACTTTCTGGAGTGGAATGGAGCCAAGCCACCCACTGAGTGGCATGTGTGTACAAAGAGCTGTCAGTGAAAGGCAAAGGTGTCCTTGTGTCCATGTGTGGTGACTCTGCTCCTTATAGACAGAGAATTGTTTCTTAGTGTCATTTTCTTATAAGTGCTTTGCTGTTAAATCATTAGCTGTAGATCCAGATACTTGTAATAGAGCTAGAGATCTCCCTCTGGTCCCAAGTCGCTAGAGAATTGCCGGTAAGGACTGCACAGGTGCGATCATCCCAGATGTGACAAGATCCTCATGCGGGAGTAAAATCACCAGGATTCAAATCCTGCGGTGGTTTCTTTCTGCTGGATGCACTGATTATCAATGAGGGGATTCTGCGTATATTGATACAGGAAAGCTCCCATCTGCATCCCAGTGTGAAGGATGGGGGGTTGAGGGGAGAGCAGGCTAGTCTCAAAGCACTCTTTTCTTTCTGTCCTCCTCTCTCGGGATTTTTCTGGGAATAAAAAGGAAAATATTTTTCTGGTAGCTTGGCAAAACATTTAATTAGGGGTGGTAATGAAATGTCATCACAGCAGCACAGTGCATTGGCATGATGAGTTAAACTTAACATATTTAAGGTTATTTGCTCATAACCTGTTTGGTGATTAGAGAACAATCTACTGAATATGGCAAACAAATACGCAAACAAATAAGTAAAACCACTGTGGGCAAAATGAATATGCTGAAGTTAGGCTGCATATAATTGCTCCAAAAGCAAAACTGAGCATAGATGGTCCCCACAGAGAGGCAGAAAGCCTTGTCAGGGAGCATTTCGTTTATGGCTCTCCATGGAATGGCTCAGAGTTGAGTCTGGCCGCTGGTAACAGTAGAGTGAGTTGATCTGTTCAGTCAAAACTGGTTGGTGTGGTGATCGAATTTCTCAAGTGTTTTTATTTTTCCCCTTCATATGGACAAAACCTCTAAATTCATTGGGGGAAATTTTTCTAACCTTTTCATCATTTATATGAGGTATCATGTCTTCATCTTCAGTCTTCTTAGACTTTAAGCGATACAGTTATTTCACCTTTCCTTTGATCTTCACCTGATGGGTGTGTCACCTGCGACCATCAGTGTCACCAGCCTATTTCTATGAAAACACTAGATAAAATGTTCACCCTATTATGGTAGGCCTATGGATTATAAAAATAACAGGCTATTTTAGTTTTAAAAAACTGTGCTTTGTGAAAAATTCAGTAAAGCTGGTTTTTTGTCTTAGCAAAACCTGACACATGGTTGCTTGCTTTTTTAGTTCTTTTTTTAATTTAAAAAATTATTTTCATTGAAATCTAGTTGATTTACAATGCTGTGTTAGTTTTTGGTGTACAGCATAGTGATTCCATTTATACATGTATATAGTCTTTTTCATATTCTTTTTCATTATAGGTTACTACAGGATATTGAGTATAGTTCCCTGTGCTATACGGTAGGCCCTTGTTCTTTATCTCTTAATTGCCTATATGAGGATCAAGTTAAACTGAAGTCTACTTCTGAGACTCATTTGCATATGGGCTTCCCATTTCATACCGTAGATCACTGAGTTGATGGTTGTAGCCAGGGGCCCTCTAGTTTGCTCTTAATTTTATTAAGAGCCTCATTGCCGGCAAGAAGGCTCCTTGGCCAGTTCTGATAATGAGCTTCATTTCCAGCATTGACTCTGTGCCCTTGAACTCCATAATCAGTATCATGGCTGTGGTTGTTACCTACAGAAATGTCAGTGGTCTCGCTGCCGCCCAGTTTGAAACCCATTACATATATCCGCAAGATATAAAGGGTCTTCCACAGAGGAGGTGCTGGAGAGTTATTTGTGGAATATACAAAAGCCCAAGGATGAAGCAGCTAAGCAATGTTTACGCTGATTATAAATACTTTCTTGATTTGAGAAAAAGTCAAACTCCAGCTAAGAAGAGCAGTCTCATTGGAGACTTTTGGAGAAATGAGCAATAAATCTAACAGGCTTCTTTGGAACTCTCCAAAAACTGATAAGTCACAAGTTTCTCCTGGGGTTCTACCTAAGAGTACTGTCTCATTATTTCTAGTAAAAATAACTTAGAGATGGAATTTCTTTCAAAGTATGAAATTCGGTGAGTGTGTGAGATCGTGCAATTTCATTTCCCCTGTCTGGGCTTTCTTATCATTTATAACTAGAACTAAGGACAACTTCGTTGCACTTTAAACAGAATGAAGCTCTGTAAGCCCATTGCTTTCTACTGACCCACTGCAGTTTTCAAATTGCTTTGGGATTTTTATGAACCATCCCTGTGAAGTTCATAAAAAACAAACACTGTTTACATGATATATGGGAGAGAGAGAAAGTGTTCAATGTAACCATTTTTATTATTAAGAACAGAAAGCATACAGCTTGATTGAAGAATCAGTCCTAATATTTGTGCATGTTTGTGCCTCCATGTATGTATTAGAATTGGCATCAGTCACCAGTCATGGCCAGATAAGGGCATGATGGTTCTAGAAAGAGAGAAGTAGAAAGAGTAGGGGTGGGGGGAAGGGAAGGGAAAGAGAAAAAGAGAGTAAAATTAAGAGTTCATGAGCACATCAGATGTGTCAGGCACTGTGCTAGGCATTTTCACACACACAATTTCATTTAATCCTTAAAACATCCTTGCAGTGTATACAATTAAAAAATTCCAATAATATTAATAAAAAATTTGTCAGGTACTTTTTTAAAGAGAGAGAGGAGAGGTGGAGGAGGAAGAAGAAGAAGGGAGGGAGGGCGGGAGGAAGGTAAAAGGGAAAAGAAAGAAGGAGGGGAGGAGTATTGGGGAGGAGGAAGACACCAGGCCTGCCTCATTTCAAAATGTTTGAACTTTTGGGAACCTGCATTATTTATCTCATTATTCTGAGCCCCCCACAACTAAATCCAATTGTTAAACTGGTTGGATCTTTGTGGGTATAATGTGGATAAGAACTAGGAGAGATTTGTTTCACAGTCAGGAGGAAAGGGATTAGGCCCAGTTCACAGCTCTTCAGCTGCTCTTACTAGCCTTGCAGAGGCTCTGTTCTAAAGAGGATACCCCACTTCCATGGGGATTTTTTTTTCCTGTTCTGGTTCCGGAAAATTATCATTCTGAACAATTCTCACTTGCTATAGGCAACCAGTTTAATGGTGGTAGGAGGTGGAATGCTCCTTACTCATTGTGTCACCTAAACTGCATTTTTCAGTGAATGGTGTAGAAATCCAGACTGACTTTTTCCAAGTTCAAGCGTGACAGAAAAAAGAAAACCTTCCTACGTTGGTTTGGAAGTAATACATGTGACTTCAGAATTTCTGTGTAAGTCCTTTCTTAGTAGGAAAAAATAAAATTCACGTTAAGATGATAAAGTATTAAATCCAGTGTTGCCAAGTGGAGTCTAATTTCAATTCATATGTTGTAATGCATAATTCTGGGTCCTGGGAGCCAAAGTCCCCTTAGACCGCCCTTTCAATCCAGGCCCATCATTTGGAGATCTCATCGCTCCCTTGTCTGTAAACACCATCTGGTGAAAGTGAGAACATTGCTAATGACCTGCATGCTTCTGGATACGCAGAGAGACCAGGGGCTAGTTGTTAGGACCTCATTGGATGAGTGGCATCTCTAAGAACAGAACTGATGACTCTACTTGGCAGGAAAAGGGAGGGAGGGCAGGAGAGGTAAGTACGGGGGAGAGAAGGAAAGTATGTCGTGAAGCTTTGCTGTAGGCTTGCCAGAATCTGATGAAGTGCCAGGGGGAAAGTCAGTGTTAGAAGAAGAGTAAGATGGTTAAAGAATTTCTGATAATTAAAATGATGTTTTTTTCTGTATGTGAGGAAGAATACAGCCATAAAAACATAATCACTGCAAAATATGCTGCATTTGACCAAATAGCCACCTGATGACTACCACTGCCTGTGCAATGAAGAAACCAGTTCTTTTATAAGAAGAAACAACATGGGTATTATGTCTGTTTGCATGCTCCTGTTAATTGTTTGCAGTTAAGCCATTAATTAAGCAATGGATTCTTTTTTAAAATTGACATATAATTGATTTACTATGATGTGTTAGTTTTAGGTACGCAACAAAGTGATTCAGTCATACATACACATATATATCTATTCTTTTTCAGATTCTTTTCCATTATAGGTTATTACAAGATAGTGAATATAGTTCCCTGTGCTATACAGTAGGTCCTTGTTGCTTATCTATTTTATATCTAGTAGTGTGTATGAAATAATACATTCTTACAAGATGGACTTGTAAGATCAAATAATGCACAGAGTATGGCAAATAGTTTGTGAGAGGAGAGGATGATTCTGGAAACAGGGTCAAGTCAAGAACTCTCTGGACAGCCGTTGGGCACCTGCAGTCACCGGTCTAGAATAGTATAAATCAGTTTGAATGAGAGATTATGTCTTTTTTTGGGGGTTTCTTTTCCCAAGTGCTACTCCGTAAAGGATGGTTTGCCTAGATTTATGAGAGAAGAGTGAAGGGAAGGAAGCAACGAGGACTGTTTCAGGTGAGCCTGCTGAAAAGGGTCCCTATTTGAGTTAGAGATGCAGTGACACTGCCTGGAAGGCGATTACAATGACGCCAGGCTTTCTGCCTTCTGTTGAGTTTCCTGCAGTCTGTGGCCAGTGGGGTAGCTTCAGTCCCACAGCGGCAGGGAGTCTATATTCAGTTAGGCACACCTGTCCAAGAAGTCAAGCGGTCATTTTTGATTAGTTTTCCCAATTCTGGACATAACGGAGCAGAACCAGGTAAGCGTGTGAATGGCATCTATTTACACACAGACAGGGCTTTGCTGTTTTCCTGGACAATCATTTTTCCTGCATTTCCTGGAGGAACTACTGGAATCACAAATCACAATTTGCGGCTCGCCCTGGGTAATGAGTCATTGGATGGAATTTCATTTGGTAGATTTAAAGAGAGTTAGTGTTGATCTATGAAGCCAGATGATTTAAGAAATTGAAGCAGTAACAAGTAAATTGCTTTTCTCTTGTACTGCAAAATGCTTTCTAGGAGTTTTCGGCTTTTCTTTTTAAAATGGATTTATAATACTATTTCTCTCCACCTCAAGGCTCAAGTAAACCCCTTTGCTCTAATGAATCCGAAATGCTCCTCATTTCCCATAAACAGATTGTCCAATAGAGTTTTGACTATCTTGTTTCAGACTGTGGGAGCTAGAATTTTTTAAGTCTCTAGGAAACACAAATGAATATACATTTCATTTTAGGGGCTTTATTCCTTCTGACTTATGAAAGAAACCTCTGTACCACCCAGTTCGAATTCCTTAGTCTTATAATCAAGACTTGCCACTAACCAACCCCCACTCACTCGCCTTTATTTATCTGTTCATCTGGGAAGCAGTGAGGAAGGCTAAGGACGCGGACGCGCCCCGCGTGCCTGGCTGCTAAGAGGAGACACACTAAAGAACGAGCCCAGCTGCTTCCTTCAAGCGACTCACTGGCCGCTGGCAGGACAGATATGCAAGGGGACACTTGGTGTACAGTGTGTGGGACCTGTGCTGAGCTGGGTGCAGGGTGCTGTGGGAGAGGGGAGGGGCCGCCTCTCACAGGGTACCTTGAGGGAGGCTGGAAAGGAGAATTTCTCTGTCTGAGAGCTGGAGAGACCAGAGAGCCTCCCAAATGGCCTTTTCCATCTTCATAAATTCTCTTTCCATCCCTCCTCTTGTGGACATGTGTCCCTCCCCCAGCCACCTCAAGGACCCTTGAGACTCAATCACAGTTAGCGACAAATGGCAAGTTACACAGGGAAAAAGATCTCCATGTTAACTGTGTCCACATCATAGAAACTCCACAGAAGTGCACCCAACTTGATCCTGAGCTCATTGAGGGCCGGCAGGATGTGACTCAAGGTTTGTCACCACAGAGCCCAGCTGACACAGTGTTGCAAATGGTTGATGCTCAGTAAATGTTTCAAGCTGCCAAGGATGGGGGTGTGTGGGAGGGAGCACTATGGGAGTCTGGAAGAGGGGACAGTTGACCCCACCTAGGGAACTCTGGAGCTGTGCTGAAAAATGTGTAGAGATTAATAAGATCTAGAATTTGAAAGAGTACTTGGGACAGGTCAGGGCCATGGCTACCAGAAAAGGAGAGTGAAATGAATATAGCAGATTTCTTACCAGCTGGTTCTCTAGACCACAGGGGCCACTTGGTGAACCTGGAGTTAAGTGGCTACAAGGAGACATGTAAATGCACGAGAATTCAGTTCATACGGCTACAGTTAGATGAGGACTTCCAGGAAGATGCTGAGACAAGGCGAAATCATCGGGTATTGTGTAAGCGAGCAGCTGTCATTACTGGGTTGCAGTCCGAGACGGGGGTGGGGGGCTTGGCGGGCTGGGTTTGATGTAATTGGTCCTTTGTGCTCCTCCTCCTGTCCCATTGCTCATCCAAGCAGCTTTACACCTCATATATATTTTCCACCGTGGTGGCCTTTGTAAGACATAAGGTGAACAAACTGCTTATTAAGGTAAGACAATGGAGGCCCCATTTTAAAAAGGTTAAGATGTACTCGAAAGTGTCAGTGCATCCCAGGAATCATTAACAGTGTACAGAATGCACAGCCTGGTATTTTCCAAAGGCCACACTAACCTTTTCAAGCATGGAGTAGGCTAAAAGGAATGGATTTCCTCACCATTAGATGAGCGAAGAAATCTTTTCAATGCTGATTGTTATTTGCTCGCTGAAAATCATCTTTGTGGAGCTCAACACGAGGAAATAATCCTGAACATTTTAGCAGCTCACTTAAAATACCGTTAGAGAGCACTTGAGTTATTAAAACTGAAAACTAAAGGCGAGGAGCCCTCTGGTGCTAATAACACCTGGAGAAAAAGCACCTGTGCCCTCGTGTTTGCCAAAAATGTCTTTGAGTTTAAACTCCTCGTTGTTAAAGGCGGGAAGCTTAAGTTTTGCCAAACTGTTTTTTTCCCCCTTTAAGTACACCCACTTTTCTGTGTAATTGGCTGAACACTGCTATTTTGCACAATTGTCATATTTTTCTGCTTTCCAAGAGGTCTGGTAAGCGTAAAGGTGAACTACAAAGCTTTGACAAAGTGCACATTTATGTGTGATGTGCAATTCTCAACTCATGAAGAAAATTATATCATTTCCATTGAGTTTATCTTACATTTGGAAACCGAGGATTCAAAACTGATTGCTCCCTCAGCCAGGTTTGACCTGCTATCTTTTAATGCGGCCAAAGAGCAATTTCCTGAGCCTTGGATCTTCAAATAATGTTGTTTGCCATGGCCCTGACTTTATCAATGACCTAAAGCCACGGCATTTTTCTTTAAGCTTTGGTTTAACCAGAAGATTTTTCAGTTGGAATCAGGGATTTCTTCACAGCTGGGCCATGTGTTAGCGATGAGATAACAGACAAATCCTTTAACCCCCCAAAGCCTCGGTTTGTTGAACTGTGAAATGGGAGCTATCTTGAACTCTTTAACTGGAAGAGGTATTGGGTTTTGGTGTATGTTACTCAGGTCTTGATACCTAGTAGGTGTTCTCATAAATGTGTGACTTTGCCCTTTTCCTTCTCTTTTGGAGCAAGTGGATGGCATTTAAATGAATCAGAGGGCTTGAACCTCCTAGATTTGAATTCTGCCTCTACTGCTTTTTGGGGGTTGGGAAGGGACACAGGGGGTGGTGTGATCTTGGGTGGATTACTGAGCATGGGAGTCTCGTTGTTTTTTTTTAATTTGCCCCAGTGGGGACAGATAATAGAAATACACACCTCCAGGCTTGCGTTGTGAGAATTAAAGGAGATAGTGCAGGTCAAAGCATGTTAAGTGCTCAATAGTGTTTCCTATAGTTAGTATTACTGTATCCTTAACAGCGGTCATTGTCAGTTTTGGGTTACTGCTGGTAGTGTCCTGAAAACCTGTTCCCTCCAGATTCATTGGGTTTTGTCTCTCGCATTCAGAGATGGTGGAATGTGCAACTTCCCTTCCTATGACTACCCCAGGAAGCCTCTTGCCTACTTCCGTTCCGAGGGGGGACTAGGCTCTCGTAGGTTTCCTGATTGCTGGGCACTTCTGGCTGCAGCCTGAGGGCATCAGATTGCGGTGTGGAATGGAGGACCGGTATTCTGTGTGTGATAGTGATCAGATCAGGACGATAACAGGACACCAGGCATCCGGCATCTGACAGCTTGTCACATAGGTCACTTTTGAGCCCTAGTTTCCCCTTGACAAGGTTAACCACTCCTGCCAAGGGTTTCACGGGCATAATTCTGGCTGAGCAGTAAACCCTGACAGAGAGGGAAAAATATAGGCTGGCAGGAAGGCTGGCGTTGCCCTAATGTCACAGGCTAGGACTTGCATTCATATGAATGAATCTCTCATCAATTGGTTTTGTCCAGGGACCAGTGCAGCTTAAACTGATCAGAATAAAGGGGAGTGGAAAGTATCTAAATTTCTAATAACAAGTAGTTAAATGTATTATCATAAATCTAGTTTATGGACTATGATGTAATCATTTTTAAATGAAAACTTGGTGATTAACATTAGAAAAGGCTTATGTTACAATGTTAGCTGAGAAGACCGTACAAACATAAACATTTTTTATATTATATAAATTATACTAAGAAACACAAAATAACAACAGTAGGCAAATGTACAAAGACAGAAAGGTGAAAATACTCTAATATTGATTATGATGGAGTTGCACATATTTTCGACTATACTAAAGAACACTGAATGGTACATTTTAAGTGGGTGAGTTGTATATTATATGAATTATATCTTGATAAAGCTGTTAACAAAAATCAACAGCAACAAACCTTATACATAGAGAAATAGGATAGAAAGAAATTTTCCAGAAGGCTAACAGTGGATATAATTTGGTGCTGAATTGCAACTGCTTTTTTTCCCTATTTTTCTGTGTATTCCTATATTTTTCTTTCTTTTTTAAACATTTTTTATTGAGTTATAGTCAGTTTACAATGTTGTATCAATTTCCAGTGTAGACCACAATTTTTCAGTTACACATGAACATACGTATATTTATTGTCACATTTTTTTTTCTGTGAGCTACCACAAGATCTTGTATTTATTTCCCTGTGCTATACAGTATAATCTTGTTTATCTATTCTATATATACCTGTCAGTATCTACAAATTTCAAATTCCCAGTCTGTTTCTTCCCACCCCCTCACCCTTGGTAACCACAAATCTGTATTCTATGTCTATGAGTCTGTTTCTGTTTTGTATTTATGTTCATTTGTCTTTTTCTTTTCTTTTTTTAGATTCCACATATGAGTGATGTCATATGGTATTTTTCTTTCTCTTTCTGGCCTACTTCACTTAGAATGACATTCTCCAGGGACATCCATATTGCTACAAATGGCGTTATGTTGTCGTTTTTATGGCTGAATAGTATTCCATTATATAAATATACCGCATCTTCTTTATCCGGTCATCTGTTGATGGATATTTAGGCTGTTTCCATGTCTTGGCTATTGTATATAGTGCTGCTATGACTATTGGGGTGCAGGTGTCTTTTTGAAGTAGGTTTCATAGTGATCACATATGCACTCTACTGTTTTATAATGAAAAACTTTTTAAAAGGCACATAAGTAAAATTGAGTTAAAAGCAACTTTTTTTAGCTCACAGAATTTAAAATGTGAATAAAATATAAGGGACAAAAATTACTTTTACACTAAATGAAAATTTAACAGGAAGTGTATGGCCCTATGGAACCTGGATTAAATGTCAATACTCAGCTTTTTCATTACTATTTTAGCTTTTACTAGAATTGTCAGACATAATGGTAGGTACATAACACAAGACATAAATGTTATCAGTGGGGAAAATCTGTGATAAATATCATAATATTAATAAAATTATTTCTCAGAATTGATGATCTTCATGGTTCAGAGTTAGAGCTTTTGAAAGTTTCAGAATGTAAAATAAAAATTCTTTTTGTAATTGTAGGAGAGGAGAAAATTTTTTTCTTCACTCTTTTAGGTTCTATTACTGGAACCTGCAAGTTAGACTCACAAAGATTAACAGGAACAAAGGCATACAAATTTTATTTGATGTCACTATTTTACTTTTAATGCATTATTCATATTTATTTATAATTTAAACATAGGACCCATGATAGTACACAGTGTAGCTATAACATTATTGCTTACAGTTATTAACTAAATGAGAATTATTTAACCAAATATTAATAAGATCGATGTTCTGGGTTTCTCCTTATTAGATGTGCATAGTTTGTTTCTGAATACATTTCCATCCAGTTATTGAACATTTATCTAAAATCATATTTTGCTTTAAAATAGAGAACTCGTGCAACCTGAGTCAGTATTGTCCTTTGTAAGAGTCAAATTACAAGTTTCAGGATTTGATTGGAGAAAGATATTAAAACTTAGAGACCTGCTATTGTTAATGCCCTTACGAAAAATTCATTTTGCCTGTGTTCTAGCCTCCATTATCTTTGAGCACTGCCAAAATCTTCCTCTTACAGTGTTTCTGTACATGTGTGATTCTATGTATGTGTGCATGTGGTATACAGATGTGGGTGACTGTGTGTGCATGCATGTGTGTGTAATGTGCACATACTGTGTGGGAGTGTGTGTGTATGTGATGTTAATATTCGACTTTATTCCTGCATGGAGGCCTTCATAGCAGAGAAAGAAAGACCCAAAGAGGTAGTTAAAAACTGGGGGCTTATATACCATTTTAGCAAAGAGTGATTTATTTGTGGAGAAGTGACAACAAAGGAAAAGGGGTTTGGGTTTCCAGGAGTGGTAAATTGTGGGAAGGTAACTCTCTGGGGAAAACTACTGGAAGATACGGTTATTTTGGTAAGGTTTATTTGTGCAGATCCATCTCTGCGCTGACTTTGTGCCTCCAGTGACAATGCTTGTCCCCTCTTCCTGGTGTGGAAGATTGGAGAGGAGGCTGCTTTCACAATGAGAAATTTACACCCTGCTTTTAGGCTGAAAGAGGACAGGCAGAAAATTCCTCTGTGTCTCTTTTTTCTCAGTTACCTTCAGCTCAATATCATCTTTATGCCAAACTGGTATATTTGGGAGTGGCATAGTCTGATCTCCTTCATAATCATAATGCATCCCAGGTCAACATATGTTGGTCTTAAATCCAGTTTATACATTTGAGCAAAAGTTATACCACTCTTTATTAAAAACATTCAGAGAAGTGATCTTCAAATGATTTGTACTGAAGTACCAGTAGGAAGATGAACTTTTTCAAGTGAATAATTTGCTACAATCCAGTCTTTCCACTGAAGTTTAATTCTGAAGGTCAGTCACTCCCTAGCTGTCCCTCCCCATGGTAACACCTTATTACCTTTTGTCTCCTGTAATTTTGTCTTCTTTGGCCTCCTCAACCATAAAACTTCTGGTGGCTCTACAATTTCTTCCGTTCAGTAACTTAAGTCCTAAAATCCACAGAGAAGAGAAAGTGTGGAGTGGTCATATTTATACCCCAGCAGACCATTTTCAACATTACTGCCATGCTTTTTATATGGAAAGGCAAGGAACAGCTGCCTGGCTCTACACTGGTGTCCAGCTCAGCTGTTTCATATTCATCCTGTTGCTTTAAGCATCTGTTGACAGGTGGGAAAGCTCACTGTGAAGAGAAGCATTGTTGCCTTGGGTGGCTTCTGCCTAAGACAGGCCTGACCCCTTTGTTGGCCCCTGGAACAGGACGTGTGCGTTCCTCCCCGCCCTCATTAAGTACAGCTGTTGGGTACATTTTAGTAGATGAGAACCATTTCCGGAGCATCTCCGTTCTGAGAACTGAGGGGCAGTTTCCAGAATGTAGTTGGACAAGGCCTGTGTGCAGTGGAATGTCTGTCGGTGGCTGGGCCTCACGGCGGAGAAGCCAGCCCGTTATTAGTCCTCCTTGTCTCAGAAATAGAGCCTTTCACTGGAATCCCTTCTTAGGCGCTCATTTTGTACAAGAGAACCTGGAAACTGAAAGGCTCTTTTGTTGCAACCCTTCATTTCACAGATGAGGAGACTCGCGTCCCCGTTAGCCCAGTTAGCTCAGTGTCTTGCTTTTAACAAAGCCAGTTAGTGGCATTTTGTCTGCCACTAATAATAATACCACAGTATTTCAGAGTTGTTTCCAGCCTCTTTCTGTCAGGTTTCTGGAAAACCTCTTTCTCCTCATGTTTATGATGTGGGCCTTAATCCAGGGTATTGAAATTATAGATTGGTCACGGGATTTGCTGTAAGGTTTCAGAGACCTAAAAGGAAGAAAAGTTCTGGAAAAATGAAAATCCTGAAACTGTTTCCTGAGAACTGCTCTTTGAAAATTTTAAAATAAAACAAAACAACCCCCAGTGTCCCCCCTGCCCCTCCACCCCCCACCTTCTGTTGTATTCGACGTATGTAACTGTTCCCACGCACAGTAGGAAAGTAGGTGTAGATTAATGCAATTTATGTGTTCACTGGGGGTAAAATGCCCTGGGAATTCCTGCACTGGGTGTAAAAGCTTGGCCCTGGGACCTCACTAATGGCTTTTCAAGAGCAGTTCTTTCCAGAGCCCAGGTCTTCAATCTTGTAACCGGACCATCAACCCCAGTGACAGCCCACTTTGAAGGAGGCCTCTGAAAGACAAGGTTCAGGCTCTTTCTAATGGCTTTAGCTAATGGAAAACCTGGAGGGGAAAAGTGAAATTGTCCTCAAACTTCATACAGGTAACAAAGGAGAAAATCTCTAGAAGTTCTGACAAGTGACAGGAATTTAAAAATTTGGGTTGAAACGCAAGAAGTAATAGAGGATGATGAAAAAACACTTGAAAAGGCTTGCTTTTGTTATCGGCAGTGAAAAAAATGGGAGTCTCAAATTGCTTGCCCCTTGATCATTCACCTAGCAGAATAAATCAAGGCTGATGACAATTTGTTAGGAAATGGCAGGGGTCTGAAGGATAGAGCTGGTCATCTGAGGTTTTACCTCTGTAGTCATCTCCCCTTTTTTGTCACTGGGTTCTTGGTCTCATATCCATCCTAGCGAGGCCTCTGTGATCTGGGGGATCCAGGGTCCCTTTTGAGTTGCATTTTTGTCATTGCATTTATGTAAATTTGATGCATTTATGTAAAAGTGCTCTGGAAAATATTTAAAGCATGGCACTAATATAAGAGAATCCATGTAGAGTGTGGTATTATCTTGAGAAGTATCATTTTGTTAAGCTAATGTTCATCTTTCTGGCTTGATACCAAAGCCCCTTGTGCGATTGTTAAGAGTGAGATCGATCATCATGAGTCCCTTAGGTTCCCTATCGTCTGATTTAAAACAAAATAATATAATTACGTTTCATAGAAAACACAAGTGGTGGATGCATTGTACACAGACACAAAGTGATTCTAAGACAACTGTAGGAAAAAGACTCAAAAGAAATCACCTGAAATTCCATCATCACGACATAAAACCCTGTTATAATTGTGTGGCAGTGGTTTCTGTCTTTTTTGTCCTCTTTGTTTCTTTTGTCGGGACAAGTCATCATATACAAACAAGTTTGGTAGCCTGCTTTTTTTATCCTGACACTCACAAAACACAACCTAGACCCTCATAAACAAGTACCTCTTCTTTACAGATACTTGTTTGGCCATCATCCTACACATAGTTCTTCTCATGTTTCAGATTATTTCCTTAGGAGCAACACCCGGAAATGGAATTACTGAGTCGAAGATGCTGAATCTATTTTCAGGATCTTGATACATGGTGGCAAATTGCTATCCAAAAGGGCTGTGCCTGTTGGCATGGCTGGCAGTAGCAAGACCTGTGTCTTCCTTTAGGCCTACACATGAGAACATGAGTCATTCAAAAATACTTTTAAAATGAGATATAACTTGCATACAGTAAAGTGCAGAAATCTCCAGTGCATTAGCTTGGTGAATTTTTACAGATGGACATCTGTGAAAATGCTACCTAGATCAATATATAAAGTTAGATATTTGTATTTCCATCACCCCCAGAAGGTTCCCTCCTGCCTCCATCAGTATCTATCTCCTCTTCGAGGTAGTCATTATTCTGGAAAGGCCTTCATTTTCCAGTGATTTCTGGAAGTTTCTGCGCTCATTTGAAATGATTTGACAGGTGGTCTCTGAGAGAAGATCTTCATGTTCTTGGAACCACCCAGCCTTCTCCCACCTCATGTTGGCAGGTCAAAGCAAATCTGCACCATCTTTATGTCATTTCTGCCCAGTTGCCTGTACTCGGCTTAGTTTATTATGTGCCCAGCCTGTCTTAGTATCACTTTGTGACTGTACCCACCATCCCACCATCCCCACTACTTTTTTTTAAAATCCTAGAATTAACAAAACCAACTGTCATCTGTTCCAAACCGCATGAGGTAGCAGGTAGGGGTGATGAAGATGTGTTGTAGAAATAAAGCAGGAGTGATGCTGCCTTTAAATGAAACACCCCCCCCCCAGCTGCCCCTGGCTGTCTTCTTTCTATAGATGAGTCAGAACAGAGGGTGTGTGAGGTGCTTGGTTTGCAGATGTTGATCTCTGTCTTGTTACCGGAGAAGATTTCGGGTGCTTTTTATCCCATGAAGAGCCAGTCCATCTCAGTAAAGATGAAAGCAGCTAAATAAACCTCTCTTTGAAAATTAGGAGCCATTATTTTCATCAAAATCAACAGCAAAATGACCAATTAGTCTCAACAAATGGCTATTCACTCTCTGATCCCGTATTTCAAACTGGACTGATCGACACAAACATTCCATTTCCTCAGGCCAACCATACTCACCGTAGGGGACTCCATTTTAAGACTACTTCCTAAGGACTTCAGTACAAAGTGCAGTCCTGCCCTGGCAAAGGATGGCAAGTTTTGCAATTAACAATGATGGAGTGTCTTCAATAGGCCAAATACCATGTCAGGTGATTTCATATGCTGTTACTCATTTAATATTCACAACAAGTTAGTGAAGACCTTATTCGCCTTTGCTATCACATCTGGTGCCATAACAGTCTCTCATCCATGGTAGCATGCCCTTCAGGGTCACCTCCATCCTTGAGTCCCTTGTGCGGGCTTCCCCGACACTGTGGACCCTAGTAAGCCCATGAGCATATGACCCTTGAGTGCTACAAGTCTATCTGAAATCTTTTTCAGCCCCCACAGCACCTATAGAAGTTGCATGCACAGAGCAGTCAGTGATTCCTAGGCTTGAATAATGCTGTGACAAAGAAGAGGTTCTGATCAGGAAGAAGGCTTTTGTAGCCACTGTTGGCATAAAGGTACCAATGGTCTCTTTGAATGTTCCAAGGGCTCCTGAGTGATTTCTGATCAATGGAAGCTCTCTAGTCCCCCAACTACTGCCTTAAAATCAATATCATTATCCAACACTGATCATCCAGTTTATTCCTTTGCCACCCTCCCCCCTTGCAACCATAAACCACTTGACTGTATTTTATTTTACTATTTCACCAGGGAGCTTTCAAGCTTCTTAATTAATAACAAAAACATATCAAGCAGGAAAGAAATGGCCTGATGGAAGCGAATTCTTTTACCAAGTATCTGCAGACAGGTCCCCATCTGGCATATGCGTCAGGAGCTCCCATGCTCTCCAAGGACCTGTGAGCAGTTCACACCTGCAGTGCTAGATCAGAACAGACATGAAATTCCAACACTAACAGTTGTTTTAGGTGTTCTCTGAAAAGAACAGTGGTAAAATAATTAATGCATCTAATTATCAGTGTGTTTGCATGCTTTATATTTCCAAAGGGCCCCAGCAGTGCTATGTAATAGAAATATAATGCATGCTGCATATATAATGAAAAATTTTCTAGTAGTCACTTGAAAAAATGTTAAAAGAAACATGGGAAATTAATTTTAATAGTGTATTACCCTGATATATCCAAAATATTATCATTGCAACATGTAAGTAATATAAGAGATAGTTCACATTCTTTTAGGGTACAAAGTCTTGGAAAATAAGGTGTGTAATATATACTTACACCACATTTCAAATGCTTGATACCCATATGTGGCTACTGGCTGTAGCCACATACTGGACAGCATAAGCCCAAAGAAACTTGTAGTGGAATCTTTCCTATAAAGATGGAACTACGTTTGTTCATCGGCAAAAAAATTTTTAAAGTGTGTTTATTGGATCCCCTGCTCTCTGCTAGGCACTGAAGGGGGAGACGAAAGATTGCAGTACAGTCTGCCATCAAAGCAGTCACACAGGAGAAGTGGAGTCATTCTAGATTGTAATTTATAATGTCTCCATCCACAAGACAGTTTCTGTGATTAATTCTCAAGCAAGTGATTTAGACAGTAAAAGACTATGTTTAGAGGAAAAAGTAATTCTTGCTAGTTGAAGTAGTTAAGGATATTTCATGAAGGGAGGACAAGGGAAATTGGACAAATATGATATTTATTTGAGAGCAAACAGGTTAGGCGGCGGGTAC
Source organism: Vicugna pacos (assembly GCF_048564905.1). Lineage (NCBI taxonomy): Eukaryota > Metazoa > Chordata > Mammalia > Artiodactyla > Camelidae > Vicugna > Vicugna pacos. The sequence goes on along the minus strand of NC_133023.1, from coordinate 92,839,316 downwards.
AGCTCCAGCAAAGGTGTAGAACTGGTTAAGTATCAGATATATTGTAACACAGTGAGTAGATTAGCTTGGCTGTAACTGGGAGTTAACATAAAGGGGATTGTAGAAAGAGAGGTGGGATTTCTTTGGGCTGTATTACAAAGAGGTGAAATGTTTGGAGAAATAGCTAAGATACTTTTGTTACTAACAGTGATGAAAATAATAATAGCTAGCATTTGAGTGATTAGAGGTTAGTCTCTCTACTAAGTGCTTTATATGTATTATGTCATTGAATCTTACAAATGAGAAAGCTGAATCTCTAGAGAGGTTGAATGACTCATCTGAGGTCACACATTTAGAAAGCTGGCAGAGCAAAATGTTGAATTTAAATGTGTCTGATTCCAGAGCATTCAGTTTAACCATTAGCAGTTAGGTTCCTTAGAATGCTGGGGCAGTGATCTGTGTGTGTTGTGTAACGGGAGGCCTCCTCTATTGACAAAGGTACTGCAGGGGTGCTGAGGTACCACCCTATGGTAGAGAATCTCCAGGCCAAAGATTCTCAGCAGTTTGTTTCTTCTGAAGAGATTCAAATGGACCCAGTTGGCATGATGCCTCTGGGACTTGATTGGTGTCATTAAACACAGGTCTTTACAACCTAGTGTCCCAATTAGTTGATTTCCTTTTTTCTCTTTCCTCAGTACCTCAGAGTCATTTAGTTCCGTGCTCTGATCTTCTAGAAAGAGCAAACTGAGGCCCGAAGAGGAAGGGACTTGCCCAGAATCCCACAGTTGTGGAAGTGGCAGAGCTGGGGCCCATATCAGGGTTCTTTCCACCCAGAGAGCTGTGTTACCATTTTCCAAAGGCCTTCTCAATAGAAAGCCACATATTCAGGATGGGAAGTATATTTCAATTACTCTGAGTAATTGTTTCAGCTGTCTAAGGTTCTTTAACAATTGAAAAACTTTATCGTAGATGATAGGTATCCCTGAATTAAGAGATGGGTTTCAGCAATGACTGCTATGAAGTGAGCTTCTGGTAAGTGGACTCGGTAGTCTTCTGAATTTTGATAAAATCCGATGTCCTTCAAATGGTAAAAATGTTGACCCTGCTGAATAGAATAAAATTGTGCTTATGAATGCAGCAAATCTTTAAAACTCACATTTAAAAGCATGGGCTTTTAAAATTAAAAGCTTACTCTGAATGCGGTTCCAGTTGGAGAACAAATCACAGAATAAAAATACTGAGTTAAAAAACATACTCAGATGAGCACAGAGTGGAGGCCAGGCGTTCTGCTAAGTGTTCAGGTTGTCTCCTTGTCTGACAGACTGTACACTACACTTAGAAGGCAAACTGTCCACAATACAATGCTTAGAGGCCCTCTAAGTCTGGCCTCACAGGTCCCACCACTTTTCATTTCTTTATCCCTTTTCTGCTAACCTCTAACATCATTTAACTTTACGGACTTCTTTGCCCAATAATATACTGTCTGTTTTTCTACTTTCCTTGGAAGAAATAACAGCCTAGAAATTGAAGGCCAGAAATAGCTAGTTGCTACTTAGTATTTGCTGCTTTTCCTTGTATCTGCTAGGACCTAGTGTTGATCAGGCTCTTAAGCAGAGTGAGAGGGACCAAAAGAGGTAAAGGCAGTCCAGCCATCACGAAGCATAGCCATTTAAAATTTCTCACAGAGGGACAAGATGGCAGAGTTTGGGCCCCCAGTTTACCAGCTGGAAGTTCTCTTCAACCATGAGGACTACTTCTCCTTATAGGAGTGTTCCTCAAACAGGCTCTAGTCTCATGAGTTTTGTGCATGAAAAGGACTCTGTAGTCAAAGAATTAATTACATGCCCTCCTCTTGGAAATTGAAACAACATGTTAGTATATTCAAGACTTTTAGAAGTCTTGCAGCTTGACTTTAGCCCAGTATGAACCAAACTGATCTGCCTACAGAACCTTTATTTCATAATCCGTGGCCTGTGAACCTTGTGGTACCCAGCAGCACGTGCAGTGGGAAATGCTGCTCTGCAGTGACTGTCGCTGCACCCCCTTAATGGCTAAATGCCTGATTTGGTTACAGTTCTGTCAGCTCCTGGACTTTCCAGATGGAAGTCTTGAGCAGGAAGTCAGAAAGAGAAGCTAGCCCGAGCTATTTTAACAACAGGCTTCTAACTGAAACAACCTCCCTGTGTGTGGTTGATAAACATTTTCCCTCTCTTAAGGGAAAATCATGCACAGAAACAAGCACATATAAATAATTTACCAAACTGTAATATGCTATAAATAACAAGCCTACTAAATAATGAATTAACCCAACTGCTGATTCATAGGTAAATGTCTCTTGTAAAGCAGCATTTTTATGGATTTTACAGCTTAGTTAATATCCACTCATATTTCATTAGGACGGTTCAGGTGAAGTATTGGGGTAATAATCTGGATATATTTGAAAGTGATATAGCACATATCAGGAGCCCAGACAGAGCTTGGGGAGCTGCCAGGCTCCCTTCCTTTTAGCCAGAGCCTGAGGGGCGCTGGCACTGGGCTCTACCGTTCCCTTTCCTCCATGGTCTCAATTTGCACAGCTCCTCTGTGCAAGCTTGAGCTGCTGTCCCCTCTGAGGTCATGAGCAGGGGTGGAGGTCAGGGTAGCTCTGGACCAGTGGAGGGAAGACAGACAGACATCACTTGGGCCTGCTGGACAGAGCCAGCTCTTCTAAGATCCCGTAAGTACATAGACTGTGGAGCTGAACTCTTGTTACTTTGACCTTTACTCATCACTTATTAACTTTGTGACCTTGAGCAAGTTCCCGAAACTTGCTCTGGCTCAGCTCCCTCATCTGTAAAACAGGGACAGGAATAGTGCCTACTTCCTCAGGTTCTTAAGATTAAATGAGTTTGTGATGTCAAGTGCTTGCATGTGCTCTTTAACTGTTAGCTATTAGATTCATTGGAGAAGGACCGATTTAAATTGATTTTGGCTCTCTTCTGCCCTGCTATTGGAGTCTGAGAACTTAAATCCTGGGGGTTTGAAGAGTCTGGGTGGGGGGCCATTCAGATACCTCCTCTTGCCTCCAAAGAATGGATAGGGGAAGCAGGAACTATAATTTCATGAGTCAGAAAACCTGCTTGTGACTAATTTCAGTTATTAAAAATAAGAAATGTTTATTTTAAAGGAATTTTGTGTATCTGATAGTGAGGGTGTCTTTTTTGAATGGAAAGTGGCAAGAATGATCAGTCAAGTCATTTTGAAAAGGAGGAGATCTGAATTTCAGAATTAAACCTTAATTTGTTCCTTGAAACCGATACCAGAATGAAGGTGCTAGTGTTCCCTACTTACGGTGACACTGAGTGCCCCGTGACATGGAGCATAGAAACGGGGCATTGTTGTTCTAGTTTCCCTCAGGGGTGGCGTGAGGGTAAGTGTCTTGCCCTTTGTGTCATCACACCAGCACCATAAACCCCACCACCAGCCTAATGACCACCCAGTTATGGAATGGCAGCTCAGGTCCCTGCTCTGATTTGTGGCAGATTAATAGGCCAGTGATGAGACCCCCTTTCCCCCAGTCTTCCTCTCCTTTATCAGAAGCACTCATTGCTGCTTAGGCCAAGCTGTAGATTCAGCTCATTACAGTGGTTCTTGACAGCAGCCATCTGAAGCCCCCTCCGCCCTCCCCTCCCTGGATAGTGGTGCGTGCACGTCTTGCGGTTTGGTCTTCGGCCGGCTCTCTGTCCCCCTTTCCCACGTGGTCCCTGGACTTCCTCAGATCCTATGAGGAAAGCCACTTGTCCATTCTTCTTTCTTGATCTTCTAGCTTCAGAAGTCCAGGGGTATCATTCCTGGTCCTCTGGCCACCCCTCCCCCACCGTCTACCCCAGCTTTAGGCGCGACCGATGGTGGTGCCCAGCTTTCTGCTCTTTAAGGTAAGGTGATGGCCTTGGTTCGGGCCCTGCTTGTTGAGGTTTTTCATCTGTCTGTTTTGGAGAAAGAGAATGGTGAGGAAGCAGGAGGCCTTTGGCTTGACAGGGTTGGACTTCCTCCAACATTTTTGGAAATGCCTGGCACTACGAGGTGCAGCCTGCTAACCTGCCACAGACCCGAGGCTGGGGAGGCTCCGGGCACCATCTAGGACAGCCGGTCTGCACAGTGCCTTCCCGAAGAAGGGGAGAGCCACCCCCTGCTTCCTCGCAGCCTTCTCCCTTCGGCCTTGGAACGAAAAGCTTCCCAGCTCACAATTACCATTTGGTCAAGCCCCCTCCTCACCCCGACCCCTGTGAAGGGGAAAGAAATACGGCAGCGTGACATTCACTTTGACAAAGCTCTTTTTCTTTTCTCTACTTCTCCAAAAAAAGCCGAAAAGATATCAAAACAGTTGCTAAGCTACTGGGTGGACACTATCAGCATGTTTTGTTACCTTTGCAGCTTTAGGGACTCGTGTTATCACATATTCGGCAGCTAAAACTAAAGAAAAGAGGAAACGGAGTGTCAGGTCCCTTGTCAGGTCAAGTGCTTGGCTATGGGGGTGCAGGTGACCTGGAGCAGGTCCACTGCCATTCTGTCTCCAGGTGGGAAAATAGGAGGGGGATTTCCTCGCAATTCTCAAACTGGTCCAAAAGAGGATGCTGATGTGGGGCCTTGTCTTTCTTTCATATTTGTTTCAGAAAGGTCAGCTCTCAAGGAAGCATGGGTCATGTTCTCAGTTCTCCAAGCCTTGTATTTTGCACACATCATGTGCAGTTGATGCAACTGATGGGGCCTGGACTCCAGCTGGGCCTGGTGAGCTCCTAACTACGTGTTCCAGAAAGCCTACAAGGCCAGACCTTCCGTATTTCCCCTAGATTGTTTGTATTGTTTTGCCTTCTCTTTTGTGGCTCCAGAATTTTCTTTTTCACAGTTGGGTGACTCCCAGGTGAAGCAAGTCTTCACTGAACATGTTCAGTTAACCTCTAAATTCCACATGTTTAGAATTTGTTACATTATACAAAAGCCCCCCACCCCCCAATTGGTTCTGAGAATCATGTCTCCACTCCTAGTCCAAAGGCATTAGCACCGAGAATGGCAGAAGGAGATGCTGTTTCCCAACACCGCTTTGCAGCATCGTCTCCATCGTTCATAATGGCCTAATCCACCCATCACGCGTTGGCTCTCAGTATGGGGACAATGAGGGCATTACTGACTTTAGGATTGTTTTCATCCGCTAGCTCATTCTGTGTAAAGTTTGGTTTAGAAAAAAAATCTTATAAAAATTAATGCAGCCTGGGACACCCTTTGTGGAGGATACATTGAAAATACATCTTAAATAAAAACCCAGGAAATTGTCCCCTCTGTCTTTCACCTGTCAGAAGAAGCAATAGAATTCTATAGCCCATTCAGTGGCATATTTAATTAGGCAACCTATCTGCTGAATGCGCTGGGAGTTGGCTGACAGTGCTTTTCACTGCTGATTTGGATGACAAAGGATGTGGCGAGATATTCAACAGTCTGGTGGAATGGAAAGAAACTCCCGATTAGTCACACCCACCTATTTCTCTTGGCATGTCGCATTCCCTCTGATAATACAGAACAGAGTCTGTCTTTTATTTACTGAGAAAGTCATTGGACACCAACCTCTTGCCTTTGCTCTTCCACAGTGAGCCCTGACTGAGTTTTACACACATTCTCATTACAGATGAATAGACATTTCGTTGTAGGTGGGAAACTTTAGATTGTAAGTTTCAAAAGATAAGACATTCAGGTGCTCATTTTAATCCTACTGTAGAACCATTCCTGACCTTCATTCTTTGTTTTGGTAGGAGTTATGGTCACTCCCTAGTGTCTGATAGTGACAGTTATGGAGTGTTCATATGCTAAAGTATTTTATATATTATTCCTCCCTATTTTATCCTGTGGGGTAAATACTATTAATATTCTCTTTTGCTGATGAGGAAATTGAGGCTCCGAAAACTTAAGTAACTTGCCTCTAGTTACACAGCTAATAAGTGATAGAGGCAGGCCTGGAACCTAGAGCTCATCTACCCCACAGCCCATGTTCTTGACCACCACTCGACTTTGTCACTCTAGGAAGCCAAAAGGGTTTGTGATCCCAATACAACTATTAATACTGTCTGGGGGGAGGGGCCGCAAGACCATTGGGATTGCAGACATCTTGGGGAGGGGTCTATCCCATGAAATCTGAGTTTCTTTACTTAGGTCTGTGGGGCCTCAGGGAATCCATAGGGCTCTTAAAATTAGATGCAAATGTATATATATGTATTCTGGGGACATGGGCCAGTATTCATCAGCATCTTGAAGAAGTTTATGACACAAGACGGTTAATAACTTCTGTATATACCCAAAGTGCATATAGCACTTGCTGTATGCCCGGCACATGGTGCTTTATATACATGAATATAAGTAAACTCGTATCATTCTCACCACAGCCATAGGAGGTAGAGATGATTGTCATGCCCGTTTTATGGAGGGGGAAACTGAGCCTAAGGGAGGCAACTTACCCAAGGCTACAAAGCTAGTAAGTGTTAGCACTGGGAGTTGAAGTCAAACGGTCTGGCTCCTGAATTTTGTTTTGACCCACTTTCTACTGCAAGTTCCTTTTCATTCACCTGGCACATCTCCTAGCACAGTGCCCGACATGTAGTGGGCTTTATTGATATTTGTTGAATTGATCTGCGTACTGCTGACTCCGTGTAGATTTTGTCTTAGGAGTCATTCTCAGAGGTCTGAGGCTTGTGGTGGAGGCGCCATAAATCTTGACTGGATGAATGAAGAGAATCAACATGGTCAAAGGATAACTTATCAGAGTTCTTCAAGATGGGTGGCTGGGCAAAGCATCGGCACTTTGCTTTCCGTCAGGGCATCTCGGGGTGCTCTTGTACTGATTCCCCAAGCCCATTCTTCTAGATTGTTCAAAGTGCTTATAAGGGACCTCTGAGGATGGGCCAGGTAACTTTGATGGCTCCATGAATGTATGTGGTGGCTTGTGTCCTAGTGACTATGCAGAGCTCGCCCTGCCTCTTATTTCCAAGTGACCAAGCAGAAGCCACCCAAACCCTTTGCATGTTGACATGAATCAAATCGAAGTTTCTGCATGGTCTGTCGACTTGATAGAGGGGAGGGCGGAAGCGGATGCAAATTCTGGTCAACTTCCCCAATCCAAGTTCCGCTGTAGTTGAGTGTCTAGGTTGGAGCACTCTTAAAAAATCAGAACCGTTGGCTGTGATTATGAAAAGTGCAGGGTGGGCTGGCAAGCTGGCGAGTAACAAGGTGGAGCAGCTTGAGTTTTTAATCACCTTGATTACATGTTCCGAGGTTTAACTTTGTGGCCTCCACTGTTCCCCTAATTTTACCTGCTGCGACCTTACTCTACTTTTCATTTTATTCTCTGATCACTGCCAATTAGAGCCCCGAGTCCACGCTGCTTCTGTTGCCTGCCTCCCGGCCTGATGGGCCTCTTTGTCCTGAGGCCCAGCTGGCGGCTGCACTTCCTGGGGGCCGGAAGCTTCATTACTCTTTGCTGGCAGTGAACTCCGAAGTTACTGGCATTGGAGTTAGGTTTCCTCAAGCACGGCAGCTTAACATTTGTTCTCAAAATTGAAGTTTCCTCCCCTCCCCAAATTAATCAGATGCATGAGCTAATTATAAGCCAGCAAATATTTTAAGAAAACTACCCTCCAGGAGAGACCCTTGCATGAACTGCAGACTGTTTTCCCAGTGATTAATATGCTGCTTTTATTTCCTTCGAGGTGGAAAACATTTGTTGATGAAGTCTCCCTCCTCATTTGGTTCAAATGACTTAATTTTGTACCTGAAGTACTAATTACAGTAGTGACACCACCTTTTCCTGTTGCAGCTCTCCCTTGGATAACTCAGAGCAATTTATAACCGTTAGATCTTTGGGCTAGATTCATCTGTTCATGGGCAGTGGAAAGGTGAACACTGTGATCAGAAATATAGCTAACCTCTTTAATTGCGCCCCTACAAATTCAAAAGGTAATAATTCAGGTGGTGCAAAGAACAAATTTAATAAGTCTATGACAAGAAGAAAGTAAGTTGGCAAAGGGGTTATTTCAGCTGCCGAGTAGAACACAGTTTTAGAAGTGCCAGTTCACAGGCGGAGAACTGGGAAGTAGGTACAAGTCATTCCATTAATAGACTCCTAGAATCTGAAGGTTAAAAGCCATATAGTACAGCTATTCAATACTCAAAAAACATTTGTTGAGCAGCCCTATGTGGTGGACCCTGGGAATACAATTATTTTGGTAGCAGCTTTATTGTGATATAATAAAAATAACATATAATTCACCCATTTAAAATGTGCAATTCAGGGGTTTTTAGTTTCTTCGCCGAATTTTGCAATCATCTAAATGGTCAATTTTAGAACATTTTATTCAGCCCAGAAAGAATCCTCGTATCCTTTCGCCATCACTCTCCAATCCCCCCATCTCCTTCAGCCCGAGGCCACCACCACTGCTGTACAAATTTGATTAAAGCACAAGATCTGCCTTAGAGGGGTTCGCAAGCTATTGAAAGAGACATTGAGCAGATAACGCAGACCTGTCACAGCATCGTAGAATGTTGATGCTGAGGGGGGCCAAGCAGATCATGGGCTATAATCTTCTGATTTGATGCACGAGGAAACTGAAGCTCAGAGAGGAGAAACTGAGACAGGCTGGGACGTGGGACCTGGGACCCTGGGCTGCAGTGCTTGTACAGGGACCGAACAACAGAATACAAGGAAACTATAAGGGATTAAAAATAACTTGTGTGCGTGGGCAGCTGGGGTGAGTTATGAGCAACAAGATACAAAAAGACTGAAAACCCAACTGCCACTTCTGGGGTGCTGGGAACAAAAGCAGGGTACCGGGAGCAGACACAAGATACTGCACATGGTCCCTGCACACGGCACCACCAAGGGGGTGGGCAGACCACCTAAGCCACCCCTCCAGCATGAACCTGGACCTGCCCCTACCCTCACCCCATTTAAGGGATCAGCTTGCACCCCTATCCCACCCGGCCTCCTCAGGGAGCAAGCAAGGGAACCTGTTACTGGTTTTCAGTCCCTTGTGCTGCAGCATGAGTCCCAATAAAACCTTGCCTTGCCTGAATTTCTCATTTGCCCTTTTATCAATTTCTATTTCTTAAAAAAAATTAAAAAAAATTTTTTTCAATGGAGATCCTGGGAATTGAACTCGGGACCTCACGCATGCTAAGCATGCAGTCTACCACTGAGCTGTACCCACCTGCTCAATTTCTATTGATTAAGCAGGCCAAGAACTATGGTCAGTAACAAAATGATTTGCCCAAGGATACACAGATAGCAGAGCTAAGATGAAAACTCATGTATTCTGCAGTCTTAGCATGCCACAATGCTAATTACAACATACAAACTTTTGGAGAACAGTGGTGGTTAAAAGCATGGATTCTAGAGCCAGACTGTCGGGATTTGACTCTCAGCTCCACCTTTCATAGGCTGTGTAACCTCAGCAAGTCACTTAATCTCTGAGCTTCAGTTTTCTCTCTTGTTGAATTGAAATGAAAACTGTATGTACCTTACCGGTCTGTTGTGAAGATTAAATGAGTTAATGTATGTAATGTACTTAGAACAGTGTTTGCAACAGAAGAACTACTTCGGTGATTGTTATTATCTTATTACCTAGTCATTGAACGTGAAAACATATTTTATTAGATCCTAAAATGGGTTTTCCATATTTGTTTTTCAGCTTTTAAATCCTGACTGTCCTTATGCAGTTTCTCTTCAGTTTGTTCCAGCATATATTTTGGGGTGTTAGGTGCTGGGTATAAAAAAGATGTTTAAGAAATTGTCTGTAGACTTGAGTTCACAGTCAAGTGAACAGATACGTAGCTATAAATCAAGGCAAGCAACAGGACCTGCCCCAGATGACGTCCGCACCAGTATAGAGGGTATTGGAAAGACTTCGTGGAGGCAGTGGTATTTGATTTGGGTTTTGAAATCTGAGTTAGATTTCATCAGGCTGAAAGGGATGAGAGAAGTCATTCCAAGCTAGGGTAAGAGCAGAAGCAGAGGAAGGCATTTGCCATGGTAGGAGAAAGGCTAAGTGTTATATGTGTCCGGAGCACAGCAGGGAAGCCTGAAAATAGAGTTTGCGACCCTACTCGGTAGGAAGGGGAAGAGAATTGATAATTATGTGCACCTACTATAGCAGGCTCTGTAAAGTACCAAGTACTGGATGTGTATAAGGTCACTCATTTGATTCTCACTGCCATCCTGAGGAAGCAGAGGCCGAGAGGTGGAGTGAACTGATCGATACCACACCTAGTAAGTGACAGAGGCTAGATTCAAACTGGCATCTCTCTCTGACCCTAAGGCCCATGCTTTTTCCACACACCACTGCGACCCCTGGACTTGCAAATCAGCTTGGACATTATGGAAGATGGGAGCTCTGAAGGTTTTTGAACATGGAGGAAAGATGTATCCATTGCAGTTTATTTACTTATTTATTCATTTGTTTATTTGCTTTATCTGATTGTAGGGCAGAGGATGGTTTAAATGGAGGAGCTCAGAGGCCCCAGATAATCTATTGTGAGGCTTTTGCAGTACGTACAAGGTAGTAAGGGCCTAGACCAGGGCCATGACAGTGGACAGGAGGAGACACATATAAGAGAGAGGCTGACTGGACAGGGCATATGACCAGTGTGATGTGGTCAGGGCAGGGGTGAAGGAGCGTCAACCACGAAGCTGTGGTTTTCCAGCTCTTGTGATGTGGGTTGCTGTGCTATTCAATGAGCTAGGAAGACTGGGCAGAGACATGGATTTAGAGAACGAGGGAAAGTGAGTTCAGTTTTTTTTTGTACAACATAGTGATTCAGTTATACACACACACACATATATATATTCTTTTTCAGTATAGGTTATTACAAGATATTAGAAGATATTACAAGGTTATTACAAGATATTGAATATACTGTGCTATACAGTACGCTCTTGTTGTTTATTTATTTTGTATATAGGAGTGTTTATCTGCCAATCTTAAAACTCCTAATTTATCCCTCCACCCCTCTTTCCCCCCTGGTAATCATAGTTTGTTTTCTATGTCAGTGAGTCTTTTTCTGTTTTGTAAATAAGTTCATTTGTATCAAAGTGAGTTCAGTTTTGTTACCATTGGACTTTCTCTGAGTCTCCCAAGTGTAAATGTCTAGTAGGCAGATGGATATATTGGTCTGAAGCTTGAGGGACTATAAGAACAGAATCTGGCAAAAGAAATGTGGCAAACAGCCACGACCAAGAGGCAGCAGTTGAAAAGACCAAGAGTGAGTGAGAGAGATCAGCAAACCAGGGGAGAAGGGAATTTCAATAAAGAAAGGGTGGTCGGCATTGCCAGGTGCTACAGAGTGGCCAAGTCACTAGGCTGAAAAACGTCCCTTGGATTTAGCAATTAGTGAGGTTATTGAGGAATAGGAAGCAGATCAAGCCTCATGAGCCAGTGGTTGGAAATGTGAATGTGAAGTGGATATCTGGAGGCACTGGGTGTAGATTACTCTTTCCAGAAACTTGTCTAGTAAAGTGGAGAGGCATGGCATAATCTCGAAGACAAAACAGATCCTACAGAAGCTGTCTTTAGGATCAAGAAATTTGAGTATGTATTTAGATAGAAGTGAGTCAGTAAAGAGGCAGCTAATAAATGGGGAGAAATAGGAGGATAATTGATAAAGAAGGATTTTTATCAAGGAACCAGGAGAACATGGCAGCTGGACCACGGAGACAAGGTTGGCTGTGGACTTGAGCCCTTCCTCTGAGATGGGGTTAGAAAGAAAGGCTGCACAGGACACAGATAAACGAAGGGCTTTTTTTCAACAGAGTCTGAGGCATTCATGATTAGCTCCTTCTGTAATTTAGAATTCTCTACTTGTCTAAGAGACCTTGCTCCATGCATTCCATGTAAAATCCTTACGATAACAACAATAGCAAAGAAATAGTTCGATTAAAAGTGGGCAAGGGACTTGAATAGATATTTCTCTCCTCAGAGACATACAGATGGCCAGTAAGCACAGGTAAAGAAGCTGAACATCATTAATTACTAGGGAAATGCAAATCAAAACCACGCTTGCAAATTGCTGGTGGGAAAGTTGATTGGATGGTTCTGCTAATCTGGGCCAGGCTTGGCTGGCCAGAGCTGGACTCACTGGAGTTCCCATCAGCAGGTAGGTCAGCTGCGGGTTGACTTTTCTAGGATGGCCTCAACCAGACTTATCTCTGCTCCATGTGACCTCTCATCCTGGCGAAAATTAGCTCAGGCTTGTTCTCATAGTATAGCACAGGTCTAAGCAAGCAAGGTTATCATACAAGAGGGCAAGTGAAAATGCCCACAAGCTTTTCAAGTCTCTGCTTGTATCTCATTTGCTAATATTCCATTGGCCAAAAGCAAGTCACATGGCTGAATTCAGATTCAGAGTGGGAGGGGTCTCCAAAGTTACAGGGCAGAGGGCAAGGCTATAGAGAGGCCATTAATTGGGGACACTGATGCATTTCATCTACTCTGGAAAGCTTAACTAAAGGCTGGCAATCTGTGTATTTAACAAGCATCCCAAAGTGATTCTTACGCAGGTGATTAGTGAACAACATTTTTAGAAATATTAGTCTAGTGTCTCTTGGCACCAAGATTGGGACTGTGATCATGAAAGGTTAAGAAAACTGAGGGTTGTGAGTCACAGAACAAATATCCTTTTCTTTAGCTCCAGCTTATGACTCAGGCCAATTGGTATCATGAAGGCAGAGGCTTAAACTAAAGCTAGATCTGTGTTTCAGACAATCTCATATAGTCATTTACTTTTTTCAAAGAACAATGTAGTTGGAATAAAGCTAATAAGGTATTATTTTTCAATGCAGGTCGGGAAAGCATTGTTGGTTTGTTTTGTATTGCTCATTATAATATGTATTTCGGTCCCAGGGAAGCTCATAGTGATGGAAATGAAGCATCAAGGTGGTTTATGGGGCATGTGATAGAATCATAAAGTTGAGACTGTTGCTTGGACAAGACCTTTCTTAGAATAGTAATCCATGCAAGGAGAACACAAACGGAAGAGAAAAGAAACAGGAAGAAATTTCAATTATTTAGCCAGTGGTATGAGGTTTTTGTTTCTCAGACCCTTAGTCAAATGTGGGATGAGAGATGTACTTTAAGATTTGTGCACCCCCTCCACCCCCTGCCCCGTGCAGGTCATGGCCAAGCTCAGTAAAAGCAGGAACCATGATATTGTGGGATCCCTGACACCGACCGCCGTGATTGCCACATGGTCAGTGCTGAAAACATTTTATTTTATTTTATTTTTTTATTGAAGTGTAGTTGATTTACAATGTTAATTCCACATGTACAGCAAAGTGATTCAGTTATACACATACATATGTATATTTTCCAGATTCTTTTCCATTATAGGCTATTACAAAAAATTGAAAATAGTTCCCTGTGCTATACAGTAAGTCCTTGTTGTTTATCTGTTTTATGTATAGTAGTTAATATCTGTTAATCCCAAACTCCTCCCCTAATTCATCCCTACCCCTCTTCCTCCTTTGGTAAACTATGTCCGTGAGTCTATTTCTGTTTGTAAATAAAATTCGTATCTATTTTTAAATTCCACATACAAGTAATATATGATATTTGTCTTTCTCTGTCTTACTTACTTCACTTAATGTGATAAATATTTCTGTTGAATGATTCTCTGCAGACTTCTCGGATCCACTCTCAGAGAGATTTTGATTGAATAGTATAAAGAATATTCCTTCCAGTAGGGTCCCGAAGCCTTCTGAATCAGAATCACCTATGGAGTTTGTTTAAAATCTGCTGCCTCGGTCCTACCTTTCACTTCGTGCGTTTGGTGCATGAGAAACCCTCCCTTACACATTTGTGAAATCCGTGAATAGATGTCACTGCCACTAATTCAGACTTGTCTGGAGGTAGTGGTGCGAGTCTCATTCCCTCTCCTCGCCCCCGCTGGGAGAGCCGCAGGAGGGAGGCCTGTGGTCCAGTGCGCTGATCTGACGACCACCATCGTGCCAGCTCTGTTCACATGGAACTGACAGCACTCATTTAGCATCTCTTAGCCATTTAGCCTCAGTTTCCTCATGTTTGCCATTTTTTTGGACTTTTCCCCTGGGGAGCCAGAGTTTAAACTAACACCGTGTTGTCATCTTCCTTATTCTAGGGCATAGGAGTTGGATCTTAACCCCCAAAGCAATCACAGCATCCCTGAGTTCTGAGTCGTAAAGCGTCAATTGCTTCCAAAAGGCTTTTCCTTGCCTTTCTGGACAATGTAGAATTTCCAGGTGCTGGGATTTAGGAGACAGTAGAGCAGTGAGCCCTGGGGAGTGGAGGGACTGGAGGGACTGGGTGGTGCCCTCCTGGGCATCGCCTGGGCCTCGAGTGTAAGGAACTGCAGAGTTTCAAAATAAAACCTCCTTTTCTGCATAGCCTTCAGTTACAGGAATCACTTATATTACAGGCACATTTGGGAAAATGGCAAAACAAATTAGATACTTTTTTTTCCCTGTCTAGTAGAAAGGTATGTCACTTTAAGTGTGGAGTGTGATGTTTGGCAATGTGAGAAGAGGTTTTTGGGGAGTCATTGGGGGTTTGAGTGGAACACCTCCCTTTTTGTGTCTTTCTTAGTTTGGTTTATCCCGTGTCTTGTTCAGATAATAATTTAATGCATCCACCTGATCTTCTGGAGCAAGGATTTAGGGAAAGCCATTTTCTGAGCAGCCCCACAAGGGTGAGATTTGCAGACTGGCAGGGAAAGGCTGTGGGGACACTTCTAGGTGGCCAGTGAATGCATCAAGTGAGCCAAGCTGGAAGTGTCTTGTAGGCTGGGATCCTCACGTGCAGCTGCGTAAGAGGATTCAGGAGCCCTCCTACTCAGAACAATTGGCCAGACACTGATGCTGAGTTTCCCCCAGCCGTCTTGAGGGAGTACAAACCAAAGCCCTCTCTGTCGTGACATTACCTTCCCATGAGCCTTTTAGTGCTAATGCGTTTTGCTCTAATGCCCAAAACCCTTGTCTTCAGTCACTTTCTTAGTGTCCTTTTGCCTCGCTTGTATTTCAGCTAAAACCATGCCTCGTGACTTTTCTATTCCCAGCGTGCTTGCTCCTCACAGCAAAGAATCTATCAGCTGTTTCTTGAATCGTTTCGAGTCTTTTAAGGTGCTAACATTTTCCATTTTGCCACAGTCAGCAATTTTGCCTGCTCTGACATGCGCTCAATAAAGACCTACAAAAATTGAGGGAAGAGAGAAGCCTGTCTCTGTAAGCTCGAGCCCTGACACTGTTCACTGCCTCCTCCCCAGCACCCACCCCACTGGCACATATCTCCATCCAATTATGCCCATCTGGCCCCTTTTCTTTTTAGGTTAACTTTATTGTTTTATCTCAATCAGCTATGAAAAAATCAAGCTTTTAGAATTCTTGTTCAAAATGCAATGAAAATCCAGTTCCAATTCCTTAGACTTTAATGGACTTTATTTAAATAAATAGCTTAGCACAATCCTTGACACCTATTATGGGCTCAGTGTCATCATAATTGCTGTTACTTCTTTACCCACTCAGGTAGGAATAGTACCGGGCACTGCGCATTGTTCCCCCAGCCATGACCCAGAGGCCAAATCCAGCTTGCCTGTGAGCTAATAAAGATTTACCCATTTTTAGTTGGTTGCAAAAATAAAATGAAAAGAAGAGTGCTATTTGTGGTATGGAGAAATTACCCAAAATTCAAATTTCAGTGTCTGTAAATAAAGTTTTATTGGGACACAAGCATGCTCATTCTTTTACGTATTGACTATGGCTCTTTCCACTCGACAAGAGCAGGGTTCAGTAGTTGCCACAGAGAGCATATGGCCTGGAGGGTTGAAACATATACTATCGTGCCAATCGCTGCTCTAGGACGTTTAGCTGTCCGGAGGATCAGAGGGATGGATAGTTGGGGAATTCTTACAGCTTATCACCACTAATATCCCTAAACTGTCATCTGTGTGAGTTTGTGTGTGCCAAGTGATTTATAAGGGAAGAAATCATACAAGTCCATGTAGGACACATGAGATGAGGCTTTTGTGGCATTTTTAGCTAGCTTTTTGTGCTTTGGAGGGATTAGGAAGAATTTAAAAAGTAGTGGCAGCATTAGTTAGATGAATGTACAGGTTCTTTTGTTTTTCTTTCCTCCATCAGAACCTTCTCTGCAAGGAGGAGAGAATGGATAATTAGCTTCTCTTGCTAAAATGGATTGAATTGCTCTTATTAGGTGTACCGTAATTCTGAGGACTTGGTTCTGAATGTGACATGCACCGAGGCAAAGTCTCATCTCAGCAGATACCACCTTAACACCCCTGTTCTCCCTAGAAAGGCAATTTCTCCAGAGAAATGTAAAATCTTAGACTATCCAGGTTGGAAAGAGCCTTGGAGATCTACAGGGATGATATTCGTATTAATATCACCCACTGATATAGATACAATATCCTGTTGGGAGGCAAAATACTGTAAAATGATCAAGTCCTAGCCCATTCAATCTGCTCAACCAGGATGGCTTTTAATGAGTGTTTGTGTACTGTGTACTGGAACTATATTTGAATACCTGTAAGATATTAAATTTCATATGCTTTACAAAATGTACAATTGTCAAGACACACAAACATAGAACCCAGTTTTGCATTATGGTGGTGGGGGTGGGAATGTTTATGGTTCAGGGGCTGAAAATTCTGAGTTCTGGTCCTCAGGCCCATCCTCTGCCTGGCCTCAAAAATACCTTTTCAGTAGGGATGAGTTATGCGTGGGGCTGGGGAAGAGATGGGTGAGATCTGACAGTCTGTTGTCTTAGGGGAAAGGTGTGTGTTTAGCTGAGCTACACAGACATACCAATCTGGGTCTCTCTGTCAGGGAGGGATCCCAGGCTGTGAAGCTGCAGGTGGGAAGGTGAGAGACTGGCCTGTCACAAGAGGAAGGAGGAAGGCAGGAGGCTGGAGAGAAGCCTTTGGACTAGATCTTGCTGAGAAGATCTCAGAGCTGACTCCTTGCCTCCTCTTGCTTCCTGCACATTGGGCTTTTGCACTCTCCGGACTGGCGTTAGGGGAGATGTACTTTTTCATATTTGATTCTCCCCTGGTGTACCCCATGCTTCTGTGTGCAACCAGGAGGCCAGGCTGATGAAGACCAGTCAAGGCCAAAGGTGGCGCCATGGATATAGAACTGGCATTCCAAGTTCATCAGATGCATAATCTACTGAACAGTCTCATCTTACAGCCTGAAGTTTCCTTTCAGAACCTTCTTTGTAGGGTTGGGCCTGGCCCCTTTTGCCCTTTAGCCCTCCTTCCCTTTCTCTTGTCCCCTGGGAGAACCACACTGAACATCTGTGGACAGTGACAATCGGTAGCTACATACACCATAATTTCCTCTTTGTACACTGTACTGGTAGACTTCCATTGTGATGAGGTTTGGATACAGGGTGGAAATCTGGGTATTTCAATAAGCTGCTATAAAGAGGCATCAATTTGAATGCCCAAACTACCACTCCAGTAGACCAACAGAGCCCATGACTCTGTCTTGCAAATGGATTAAGCCTGAGAACAGCAGTGGGCATGGCTAGAGGTGTCGACACCATGCTGTCTAATGACCCGTGGGCTTCAACCTCTTCCCTTACAGAAGGCCAAAAAGAACTCTTGGGCTTCCAGCCTCTAGGGCATGCGTTTCCTTGTATCTGCACCTCTCCTAAGTGCTGAGTGGTAGGCATGGACATGGCCGAGATGGGGCAGTTGGGACACTGTCGCTGTGCTGGAATGTTGGTTAACTCCCACAGAATCATTCAGCCCCGTGAGCTCAGGGAAGGAGCCTGAGTAAGAAAACCATACATCAGCAGTCCTTCTGCCATGTTTATTCACTGGAGTCATGCCTTTATAACAGGCATAGGCTTGAAGGTATAAATAAAGCCAGTTATTTTAGTTTCCCATTGATTTTCATATATAAATTATCAATATAGTTTTGATCTAACAATAAAAAATAACAGCCTGGAGTTTTATGCCCTCTGCCCTTAGGCTGTCTCTCTGTACAGGGAAGCATGTGCTATGCCTGCCGACTAAGGAGAGTTACCATTTTTTAAAATGTTTTTTTAAATTTTATTTTTATTGAAATGTAGTTGATTTACAATGTTAGTAACAGCAAAGCGATTCAGTTGTGCATATACATATATATATATATACACACATATTTTTCAGATTCTTTTCCACTATAACTTATTACAAGAAACTGAATATAGTTCCCTGTGCTATAGAGTAGGTCCATGCTGTTTATCTAAAGAAGAGTTACCATTTTTTGAGTACTTACTGTATGCTGGGCATTGTCAAAGTGTTTGCAAACATTATCTCATTTAATACCACCAATAATTCTATGAGGTAGATTGCCATATTTATACACATGTTACAGATGAGGAAACCAAGTCTCAGGGAATCGCTTGTCCAAGACACTAGCTGGTAATTCTAAGGAATTCTTGAAACGCTAAGGCAAATCTGCCTGCCTTCCGACCCCAACTCTTTGCACCATGTTTGGGAACTTGTGTAGGACACTGGTCTGGGAGGTGTGTCCATCAGGCCGTATCTTGCAGACTTGGCAGAGCCAGAGACCTGGAGCTAGAACCGGAAACTCTGAAAGCATGTAAAACAGAGCAATTTCCTGGGAGACTAGGAAAAACTAAGAGGAAGTTCTAGCTTGTAAGGGCCAGTGAAGGGAAAACTAGGAGAGGATCTGGCCACTGAGCTTAACCAAGTAGAGACAGGCTTGGGCCAAGTAGGAATTGGACAGAACAGTTAAAACTGGGCAGGGCTGGGCACAGGCCCGTCCCGGCTTCTCTAAATGGCTCTCTTACCCGCCTTCCTTCTCATGGCCAGAGTCAAGGCCCCACGACCACCTTCCTGAGGAAGGAGGGAATGGGGGTGGGGAGACTAGGTGCATCAGTGGGGCAGCATCTTCTAGGGAGACTCCAATCTTGGCACGATGACTTACAATGGCCGGAGAGCGTTTGAGCCCCTTCTCTGCCCTGGTCGGCTTCCCCTTTCCGACCAGGCCCTCTACAGTCCGAGTTCTGGTCCCTGTGTGGGAGATCTCAAGCCACTGTTCCTTACGTCTCTGAGACTGGCAAAGTCCCAGTGGCTCCGTTTAGTGTTTTCGTGCTCAGCACGCTAGGTGAGGAGGTGAGGGTGCATTCGTGACGCCTCCCTGTTCCCTTGGCCACGGAACATCAGAGTGGGTTTTCATCTGTTATCAGCTGTCCTTGGAAATAAGAGTTAGCTTCCCAGAAGTTTAGCAAGAAGTCGTCTTCTAGAGGGAACAGCTGGTTTGCTTCTGTTTCTCGAATCGCAGTGTTTGTTTTGGAATGAAGGTTTGTTTTCCCAGGAAAGCGTTACTATTTCACAGTCTCCCCCTGGTCTGTGAAACTAAAGAGAAGGCAGGCAGCCTTGCTGCATGGGCAGACCGCAAGCTGTGAGGGCAGAGGAAAGATGCATCTGGTTTTCCCTTCAAATCAAGGACAACTAAGGTAGTGACACAAGCCTGTTGAGGTCTGTTGCCATCAGCACGCTGCCTGGTCTTTAGCAAAAACAACAAGCACATTACATAAACGACTGTCATTATTTTTGTGTCCGAGGTTTTGTTTTTCTCCTTGGCTAGATTTTCATTAGCTATAGTAGCATTGTGATGGTCTACTCCAGTGCCAGGTACAGCCTTACTGTCCTTGTCACCAGCCTTTCACAGACACCCCCATTAAAGAGTAGATTTCTCTAATCACATGTTAGGCAGGTATTTTGTATTACAAGCAATGTTTAATTGTATTCATTCGAAACAAGTTACTTTTAAGCCTCTGTAAAAGCTCCACCATCCACCTTACAGCTTAGCATTAATATTTCCTCTAGAGAGGAAAATCTCTCACCCCGCATTTCTCTGATGTACCATTTTTGTTATCAGTAAAAACAAAAGACACATGTTTAATTGGATCCCTTAGGTATCGGTTTAAAAAATAAGATTTGGATTCCTTGCTTGCCAGGATGGTTCCGTAGAGCATCTTAGAACTATCCTCTTTCTCAAATCCTTTGAGGACGCACCCATCTTAATGTGTTCCTTTCAACTACCATGTTGTGAGCTTAACAAATGCTACACACTTGAGTGCAGGCAGCCAAACTTCGCTGGGAGGGTGGAGGTCTGTGGCATGCCAGGGACCCAAGAGAAGGCCACCTCAAGTTCTGTTCCCATGTTGGGCCAAGGGAGGAAGGGAACAGACAGCAGCCACTTGGCACTGAAATCCTGCTGAGCGGAGGGGGGGTCCCAGCTGTTGGCAGTTAACTGTGTAATCCATCAGAGGACAATCCTAACGAGTCCCCTTTCCAAATCAAAACAGTTAATATTTCTTTCCATACTTTATCTCATAATCAATATTCAATTTTCAAGGCAGTGAAACTAATCAAATCATACAAAATGAATCTAGCACAAGTGAAGGGCAGTGGAATGAGGAAGCTGCAGAGGAGGCTGAATGAGAGAATAGGAGAAGATTTGTAACCATAGGATGTCATTCCTGGGGGTTAACTTCTACGGGAGGCGTAGACTAAGCTCTGTCACGTGGGCTGCTAGGTTTGTCCCTTGAAGCACCAGAATCAGGAGGCAGGAACTATACTCAGAAATCAACCAAGTTCTTGTGGCTCTTCTCTCTGTATTATTGGCGTGTTTCTAATGATGAAATTGGGTGTGTGATTCCTCTGGAGCCTGTAATTATGGACCATGGTATGATGAGTTCTCCTGCACAACATGGTGGGCTGTGGGGTTGAGGCAGGCACGTGGGTAAGCAGTCAGCATAGGGGATGATGAGAGTGAGACGTTCTAGACCACTGTTCTGGCATCTTCTGGATTCTTGAGAACTGGTTCTCTCTTACACCCCACCTTACTCTCATCTTTCCTGGGCTCTTTCATTTCAACCTTTGCCAGCAGGTGAAGATCAGCATGTCCTGTAAAGGTCTTTCTAAGAGAAGTAGAATAATTGTTTAGATTTAGTGAGAACTTTGGAAACGCGCTAGGCATCTCACATGTATTATCTCATTTAGTCATTTCCACAACCCGATGCAGCCAATGATATTATCCTCACATTACAGATGAAGGAAGTGAGGCTCACAGAGAGGTTGTCCTGTCATACACACTGGTCACAAAACCAGTCAGTGGCAGATGCAGATCCGACAGCTCAAAAATGAAAGAGGGCACAGTATTTCACATGGAGATGGACACTGAAAATATTTGGGATGAAATAAAGTGACCCATGTTTCAGTGTTCAGGGGCTTACATGAGATAGCAGTGTTCTACACCATAGCACTTCATCTTTCTAGGTAAAGTCTAATTAGAAAGAGTTCCAGTCAGATAAAGATTTCTGGAAGCATTTGTAATTATCCCAAATCCTATCCACCAGTTCTCTGAAGGGGCTTCCAAGGCCTAGAAACTCACCTCTTATTAGTGGTGCTGACCTTCCTCGTGAAGAGTCTTCCCTTGGCTTATAGCTCACCATTGACCATGAAGAACCAAGATGGTGCCTTACTTTACTGATGGGCCACTAGAAAGAGTCAAAAGATCGTTAGGCCCCAGGACATAAATTGCTTATAATCCAGTACCTGGGGGAATGGGCTTGCAAGAACTTTGTAAAATGGAATGATGCTAGTCTAGTAATTTATTTAGTGAACATTTACTGAGCACTTCCTCTGGGTCAGGGTTCTAGGGGCACAAAGATGAAGGAATTCTCACCCTTGAGATCACAGTCAGCTAGGGGAGAAAAGAAGTAGATCATTATAAACCCCTGGGTCAGAGCTACTGTGAAGATATGCAACTCTGTTTGCTGAGTGCTTTGGGAATGCGGGCACTTATGACTTCATGGCTGGATGGAGGCAGCTCTATTGGAAGATCTGGAGGCCTGTACACATTGGAGTTGACATCAGCCTCAAGCCAAACGCTTGTCTTCTCAAATGATTTTTAACAAAATCGGTTTCTTATTATGCTAACTCAAATGATCTGTTCTGTAGAGGTTTATGGAACCATTTTTTCCCTTTAAAATAACTAATAACTATATGTTTTGATGTGCTTCGGGGGATAATTTAATAAAAGAGCACAGATAGGACAATGCTGGAATACATCTGTGTGCTGTGAAGCCTGAATCAGTAATACACAAAAATACACAAAAAACCACACCTTAAAAAACAAAGTAAAGCAAAATGCTAAAAATTATTAAGTACAAAGAGGTGGCATGGTGTGGGGAACAATGACTTGGAAACAGGAAGGCAAAGGTCCTTGCTGACTCTTCTGCTGAGTGCCCCTGGGAGGTCCCTGTTCGCCTCTGGACCTCAAATTCCTGGTCAGTAGAACGGGTGATGGATGAGAATCTC
This sequence comes from Vicugna pacos, assembly GCF_048564905.1. NCBI lineage: Eukaryota > Metazoa > Chordata > Mammalia > Artiodactyla > Camelidae > Vicugna > Vicugna pacos. The sequence goes on along the minus strand of NC_133023.1, from coordinate 92,816,933 downwards.
AATCTCAAGCCCTAAATTCCTTTACGAGTTGCTAGAATCCTGGACTTCTCTGACAGCGGCATCGTTGGAAGGTTCTGCAGTGTAGCGTGCAGTAGAGGCCCCTTTTGCTTCCTTCTTTGCACGTGCCGCTTCTTCTCCTAATGCACACGTGTGTGTACATTGCATACACACACGTGTATGTACTCTGCCACCATACTAGGGGGAAGGAACTGGACCCAAACTCCTGTTTTCACTCCAGAGTCTCAAAATGACAGCTATCTTTTTACACAGTTCAGTATGAAATGGAATTCCATTTTCCTCGTCCAGTTCCAGACAGAAGAAAGAGCCCAGAATTCCAATAGCGATGGGGTTCTTGGCAAGCACTTTTTACAGGGTGGTAAGGTAATCAATCTGCAGTTCAGCCGTCTGAAGGCCTCAGCTTTCATCTGACTTGGAAAATACCAGGGGCTCAGGATTACAGCTTCCATCCACATGACTTTGCTTTGAGGTGAACATACTTTTTTCCACCAATTATGATGTGCTCTTCATCCACCAAGTAGCCACGGCAATCAAGGAGAAAGGACATGACAGATGAAATGGTGCTTGGTGTGCTTTTAGCATCGGTGGGCCACAGACATCTTGGAACAGGAGTTACTTTGAATTCAGCTCAATACCCTCCTTCAGTCAGGATGCGTTTGCCGTCCCAGAATCCACTTGTGAAGGACCAGCAGGTGGGCTAATCAGGGACTACTCCAGTTTTCTGGCTCGAAGAACATAATGCAGTTTATTTACAAATCTAACCATTCATCTCTGCCCTGCATTTTCCTTTCTTTTTTATGATTTGAGCACTCTGGGTTTACAGCAAGGTCTCAGTTCCTTAATGTCCGCTGAAAAAATAATCAAAAAGTGTGGCAGAGATTTACCCCCTACTGAAAATATAGGAGGTGACTGGCTTGGAAGGATCCTTGCATCCCTTGTCCCTTCCAGGGATCTGAACAGCTCTGTTGCCTTTGTGCCATGGGTTGGCCAGTATCTGTAGATTTACTTCAAAGCCACACTGCCATTCAGACTTGAGCATTGCTTTTTACTTGATGGTCACTGGAAGGACAAATGAAAGTTCTTCAGAAACTGCTCCCATTACATTTACCAATCCACGTGTGATCACCACTTTCAGCACAATCAGGGCACAGCCGTGCCTTTTTTAATTGAAAACATATGGTGGGTATTTAGCACAAACCCTCAGCCAGACCCAGTCACGGTGCCATCAAGGAGAGGAGGAATTAAAAAGGGGAAAATGGTATCCAGGTGGCAGGAGGGCTTCAGTAGGTGGGATGGGAAATATTTATCGTTAACAAGCTTTCCTAAGGAGAAGAGAAACAAGTTAGATGCAGTTTGCAGGTCTATTAACAAGGCAGTAACTGCCTGGAGAAGGCAAACTTGGAGGGGATTCTCAGTGCTGTACCTCACACTGAACCCAAACCATCCTTCTGTCCCCTGCTCCCCCACCGAACATGCTTAGTAAATATTATTAAGCTTTGAGAATTTTGGTAAGTGCTATATGTCAGGCACCATGATAAAAGTTTCATTTATATTTTCTCATGTCATCTTCACAAGGATCCAGTGAGGTGGAGGGTATTATCCTCATGTTACAGATGAGAAAACAGGCTCAGACGTTCAACCAGCCATCTGCCTAAGTAGCCCTGGGAATGGGAGCACATGAGTCTCGTTCCCAGAGAGGTTTCCAGTCAGCCCACATTACTTCAGCCCCCTGTATTGCAGTCAAGGTAAGAAGAAGGCAAGTGATGGCTTTGAAATACCTGCAGAATGACATCACGGCATCCTCATCCTCCCCTTCCCTCCCAGTGTCAGTGGAGTGGAGGGAAGGTGTGGTCCCAGACAGGGAGGGGAGGGGAGGGGGAAAAGCTGAAACAGATTTAAATTTCTCCCGGCTTAACTTGCTTTCCCTTTGTTCCCCTATGAATTCTGCCACGTGTGCGTTTTCAGGGATGATCAAACTGAGACTTCAGTCCTGGACAGTGGAAAGGAACTAGGTTCAGAAGATTTCAAGACCAGCTTTACCAATAATGAGGCGTGTGACTGTGGGCAGATGACTTAGCTTCAACTTCTACATCTGTACAATGGACATTATAATCTTTTCCCATGTTATAGTACTCCATCATGGTAAAGATTAAATCAGGAGATTCTGTGAAAGTATTTTTGAAGTCTGAAGCCCCACAGACATATAAGTGATGATGAGAAATTTCAGAGAGGGTAGTCAAGTAACTGACATCATGCATTAGATGAGAGAAAGTTGGTCCTATCCTCCCCTCCTTGGTGGACCAGCTTCCTTGTCCTTAAAGCACATTTCCAGAGCAGAAGGAAGCCTTCCTCCAAGCCCAAGTGCCACGTTTCTGTAGGAGAGCTAGTTTGAGATTTAAATAAACCCTGTCTCTCAAGACACAACTTTGCATCTATTCTGTATTCAAATTTATTTGTCTAGAGACAAAATCGTGCATTTTTTAATTCTACTCACAGCATATGCAAGCAGATCAAATGAGGTGCTGATCCAGCAAAATGGCAAGTAGCCTTTTGCTTCCTTGAAATTGCTCATTTTACAAATGGTGGAGTGTTGAAACATGGCACGGAATATCGATTTTACTAGAATCTGGCAACACGGGCACATATGGTCTTGTCAGGAATGAATCAGACACAATTCCAGGATTATAATTAAGCAGTTGAAATTCCAAAAGGAATAACTTAACACGAACAAAATCAGATTTAGATTGCTTTCTGTTAGCTTTCTCTCAGGTTCCTTCCTCGGCGTGTTATCGGCCACATAGCTGCTTTGATTTCTTGCTTTGAGAAATATTTAATTGTAAAACATCAAACATTTTCAGCCTGATTCTAACTGTACTTGATTTAACATCTGTAGGCCATGCGTAGAGTACCAGATATCATAGAGTATAAGACCAAGCATAGAGGTCAAGCCAGACATTCTTGTATAAATATTTAGGGTGACACCATCTCCCATCAAATCTAAACTTCTGATCAACTCCCTGATGGGCCATCCAAGATTAATAAGGAAGATAGGGACCATTTATAGAAAGAATCTCTCTCTCTCTCAGTCTCAATCTTTCTGAATGCTCTTTCTACCTGAAGGGAGGAACTGTGTCCCATTCTTGTATGTGGGCCCAGCAGGTAGCATAGGGCCTGGCATATAAAAGGAGTTGATTTGGAGATTTTGCATCCTATCTTCAGGAAACATTCTTAGCGAATCCTCTAGAGTTGTTGTTGACCTGATTTTGAGCCCTATTTTGATCATTCAGCATCTATACCTTAAAGCACATGTCAACGAAAAGGTGGAAATAACTCAGATGCTCATCAACTGATGAAAGGTTAAACAAAATGTGGTATATCCACACAATGGAATATCATCCAGCCATGAAAAAAAAGAATGAAGTGCTGATATGTGCTACTACGTGAATGAACCTTGAAAACATGATGTTAAGTGGAAGAAAGCCAGTCACAAAAGACCACATATTGTATGACTTCATTTATATGAAATATCCAGAATAGGGAAATGCATAGAGACAGAGAGTAGATTGCCATGTGATCCGGGAAAGGGGAAGATTGGTAGATGATGGCTAAAGGATGTGAAGTTTCTTCTTAGGGTGTTGAAAATGTTCTTAAGTTGATTGTGGTAATGGTCACACAACTTTGTGAATACACCAAGAACATTCAGTTATATGCTTAAAATGGGTGAATTGTATGGTAGATGGATGATATCTCAATAAGGCTATTATTAAAAACAAGGTTATCCCCAATAATGTTTTTTTCAGGCTCAGTATCCCAAATGATTTTGATGTGCACTCCCAGTTCAGAAGCCTGGGCTAACCTGATAGGTCCTGGGCCCTGTTTTGATTCCTAACCCATTTCTCTTCCCGGATCTTAGGCCTTGCAGCTTCCTACCTTTAGTTCTATTAACCAGAACAAAGACCTCACTGGAAGAGTGTATGCCTTGGTGAAGAGGAGACACAAGAACTTTCTGTTTCAAGCTGCATCTGCACACGTCCATCACTCCCAGTTACTTCCATCTTGTTTTCCCAGGGCCTCGCAGAGCCCAAATCAGTTACTCTGTTGTCAGATTGAAATCGCCTGGATAGCGCCTGAGTATTTTTCTTCCACAAGAATGCAGTGATTCTCTTAACAAAAGCAGCTGCCGCAAAACAATGTTTTCATGTTTCCTATAGGAAATGGAAACTTTCAAGGGGGGAAAAAAAGAGTTGATATTTAAACCCAGGTTTAATACAACAGACCTAAAACACTGAACGCTCCACTTCATTTGTTATCTCCTTTTTTCTGCTTATTTAGAGAAAGGCAAAGGAAAATGTTCTTGCTCGTTCAATCCCCAAGCTACTTCCAGTTTCTGACTTTAAAGGGAACCAGTCCAAAGTAAGAAAATATTATTTGGACACCTGAAAAAGAAGATTTTTTAAAAAACAAACTGGGTGGTGGTTTCTAACCACCATTGATGAGCTTAAGTACTTTTTGTTAAAACCTCATCAGTGAACACTAGAATATTTCTTGGAAGATGACATTGTGGTAGAATTTATAAGGGGGCTGCAAATGGCCCATGCCTTTAATTCAACTACAAAATATTTAGTAGTTAAAGATTGATCGTGGTATTAAGTATTTAAAATGTTGGTAAGAATTAGAGCTTTTGTCATGACAGACTGTGGTCTGTCTACTTGCAACATTTTCCCCTAGGGTGGTTCCCGGAATATATTACCACAAATACTTATACAGTGAGAAGTGATAGTCACTGTTCCATGTCTTTGAACTTGAACCTATCTTACATAACATTTTCATTGAAGAGAATTTTAAAAAATTATTTAACCAAAACATTAAAAAAATCTAGTATACATCTTAAAGTTTATTGTCAGCCCCTCTTTTAAGGTCCACAGGTACCCAGAACAGTGACATTTTCAGAGGTATATACCTACTTGCTTAATTTATTTCTGGTTGCAAAGAATGATTCTACAAACAGCATGAAAGTACTGAGATTTCAAGGATTATTTATGTTGGTTTCATGACCAAAAAGAAAAGAATGGCTTGGAGGATCGAAAGGGTGGAGGAATGAACAGAGAGACTGAATAGACATCATGCACTCATTCAAAAATACTTCTGAATACATAATTTCAATGGTGATACGTGTGAGATAAAGGCAAGAATCAGGTACTAGGAGAGTATATACCAGGGGCCTCTGGCTTAGTGTGGGAAACCATGGTTAAGCCAAGACTTGAAGCTGAGTAGGAGGTGGCAGGAGTGGAGCCAGGAGGGGGTCCAGGCAACATGTGAGTCCAAAGAGGGAGGATGAGGGGAATAAGAACGTAACAGAAATACAGACAGACAGGAAGCAGAGAGAATGAAGAGGATGGCAGGGATTAAAGGTGCAGCTGTGAGGTTGATGGAGTACAGCTGATGACTCCTCAGAAGACTTAAAAGTGCTAAACCTTTGTAATCTGGAAAACTCAGTTAACCAGAACCACGCATTCCCCAATGATGCCACAAATCCAGAATTTTACTGGAAAAGCAAACAGACTGGCCCCAGGCATTGTCGGCAGATGCTGCTGTTTCGCCTTCCGTGTCTGACAGAGGTTCCAGACGACAGATCAACAGAGCACAGTCATTGAGTTGGAAGGGGGCTTAAGAGTCATTTAGCGGACCTTTCATTTTATCGCTTAAAATGGAGTAGTGATAGCTAAACCCGATGAAGCAGTGCCCATGTGCCAGTCACCGTTCCAGCGTTTATATTAACTAATTTAATCCTCAGAACAATGCTATGAGGTGGAAACCATTATTCTTCCCATTTTACAGGGGAGGGGCTGACTGAGGCACAGTGAGGTTAAGTGACTTGCCTATGGTCCCATGGCTCCTAAGTCATGCCAGAGACCTTGGGCATGATTAGCTGGTCTGTATCTTTCAAAATCATGTAGTTGTTTAGTGGCAGATTTGAGAATGAAGCCCAGGTCTCTGACTCCCAGGGCAGTGTCCTGTCTCCTGTGTTAGCCAGGACTTGATGGCGCCGCCTCCATGGGACAACTTTATTATCCCCCAGTAACTGCCAGGATGAAAACGAACTCTTTAGTCTCCCTGTCTCTATTTTTTTTTTTAAAGTGGTTCTCCCTCTGGAAGGGAGTGAACTCAGCCTACCTCTGGGACTGGGCTGCCCAGAATTTTGTGCTCCATCTCGGCACTGCTATTGGAACAGCGAGTGTTTGGAGCTGGCAGAAGGGATTTTTGTGCTTCAGTTCAGTTCAGCAATTGTGTTAGAAACCATCCTCCAAGTGCCCAATGATGTTCATGTGTTGCTTTGTGAGTGATTTAGAGGTAAATGGGCTTCATTCTAGGGTGATGTGCTGAACAGGAGACTAAGGTATGAAACACAGTGCTAGAGAATAGATTTTGAGGGCGGTGAGTCAACCTGATGTCAAGGATTTGCAGAGAAGATTTGATTGGGAAGAAAAACGCATCTTGGCATCATCATTTCCAAGCAATTTCATGCTTCAGTTCTCCATACTTCTGTCTTTTGAACACTTTGGAGGACCACACTTGGGCCTCAGCGTCAGCCTGGAGTCTTGTGTGATGGAGGCGCTGGGCGACGGCTATCGGTGAGTGATGTAGAAAGCTACACGGTAACACTCGATTTTGATCGAACAATTTAATCATACTCTTTTGCCTCGATTAGGTTGAAAAGACTCAAATGCAGCTGAAAATTGAAAAGTGTAACTGAATGAGGTTTATATCACATATTGAAAAGGCTAAGAGAGAGTGAACGGATGCAATCTGGAGTCACCCAGGGGTCCATAGAAAGATGTTCTCTTTCCTGAACTGAACCAGGGAGGAGGTAGAATGGGATGGAAAAGTGTAGACAGCAGAAAGCCTTCCCAAGTGGGTGTCTGGTGCCTAGTGGATGGCTGAGTCTATTATGTAAGATTTCAAATGCCACCTGATCATTTCTTGAGGACCTTGTTTGAAGGTCTGTGGGGTTGTTTCTTTTTTTCCCCCCAGCTTTATTGAGAAATAATTGACATATAACCTTGTATAAGTTTAAGATATTACAGCATGATGATTTGATATACATATGTATTGTGAAATGATTACCACAATCAGATTAGTTAATGCATCTATCACATTGCATACTCTGTGTGTGTGTGTGTGTGTGTGTGTGTGTGTAGAGAACATTTAAGATCTGCTTTCTTAGCAACTTCCAAGTATAGAAAACAGTATTGTTAATTATAGTCACCATGAACTCATTCATCTTATAACTGGAACTTTCTACCGTTTGACCAACATCTCCCCATTTCCCCCAGCCCCTGGCAACCACCATCCTACTCTCTGTTTCTGTGAGTTCAGCTTTTTTAAATTCCACATATAAGTGAGATTATGTAGTGTTTGTCTTTCTCCGTGTGACTTCTCTTACCTACCCTAATGCTCTCAAGGTCCATCCATGTTGTCACGAATGGCAGGATTTTGTGGGACTGTTTCTTGATGCCAGCCCAACCCGATGCGGTTTCCTTCAGTGATTGCTTGGGTGTTTTACATGTAGGGGAGCAGGGTTCTCGATTCTGGCTGCACATTTCCACAATCACCTGGGGAGCTTTTCAAAAATACTGAGGCTCAGGCCCCACCTTTAAGATTAGGATTCATCTGGTCTTGGGTAGGGGTCTGGGCATTGGTCATTTTAAAAGCTCCCCAGGTGATTCAAATCCACTGACATCAAGAGTGTCTCATTGAATTTGGGGGACTCTTCCCTGCTTTGCTCACTCATCCTCTTGCAACTTAGGGGTAGAGTCCCATTCTTCATTGTGACAAGAGTGAGAACTGTACAGTGGCCTCGGTGCTCACAGTACACCTGCCAAATTCCTCCAGTGCCTTAGATCAGTGGTTTGGTTTGGATTGTCTCCATTTCATGCCCTGTTTCCGACGTAATATTTCTAGCTTTCCAAAGAACCATTTTTGATAACCTTGCCTTCATTTTGTATACCTTTAGAGAAATCACTTGCCCTCATTACTTTGTAACTCCCTTATGTGGAAAAGGAGGTTGTGGAGAGGAACTTTTTAGGAGGCCCCAAGAAAAGAAGCCCTCATCTTCCTTCCACTCAAGGCTTCCCTCTCAGGATATTTTGAAACAACACAGGCCTTCTGCTCTCCCTGGCCAGCCCTCCTAGAGAGGAGAGAACTTCTGAGGGCAGAGCTACTGGGATCTAAGGGAGAGGTTCCTGGAGAGCCACAATCCTAGACTGAAATTCCCAGGCTCAGTGTGTCCCTAGGAATTCCCTCGGGACTCCCAGGTGTGCACCTAGGTGAAAGAAAGCTACTGTTGAGGAATTTTGCTCTGCCAGGGGCCCCAGGACCCGGTGTGGGTGTGTGTAGGTGGAGCTGAGGGGGAAAGCATCGCTGGCTGCTTCACATGGTGATGATTGACTTTAACAAACAAGATCGGGGCTTTGGGAGACAAGAGAGAGCGTGTGTCTATAGGGGTTTCAGTTTGCTGACAAAATGAACATTTAAGAGAGATTTACAGACATCTTCCCCACCCATCACATACATCTAGATTTTGAGTTTGCAAAGGAACACTGGCATGATCTCAGTGTCTCTGATTTCGGAAGTGAGAGTGAACGCTTATGAAGCACCTACTATGTGCCAAGTAGTGGGATCTATATATTTGCCCTTATGTTACCCTCGTAAATAATTTAATTCTCTCAGTATCCAATGAGGTGTCTATGATTACTATCCTTGTTTTGTGGATTTAAAAACTGAGGCTCAGATCATTGACATGATTTAACCAAGGTCACACAACCTGGGTAAGGACCTGGGCCAGTCTGACATGTAACCCCAGTCCCTTCTGGGAAAACACGGAATAACTCTCATAACTCTTTTACATCACTTGTCATGACCCTTCTCCTTCGTGTCTTCTTTTTAGGGTAAATACCTTGTCCCTTCAATTATATTTCCAAATGTGTTCTAGATTTGACTTCTCCAGAGCCTCACCTGCTGGTCTTCCTTGGTTCCCTGAAATCTGGCTTCTTTTCCAACATTTCTGATGAATCTATCTTCCCCTAGGTCATTGATGATCAAATTGTTAAACTCAACCCTAATAATCAACCCGGAGCCAACCTGTCTTCACAGCATTTACACTAATGGGGACCAGCCTCTTTCTTGAATTGGACAGTCTCATCTATCCCCCTGGGTGTACCATCTCTATGCTGACAACTCCCACATTGACCTCTGGAGCCTTGACCTCTCTCTTGAGCAACAGACCTATCCATCAAACTGCCTGCTAGGCTTTCTCACTGGGGATATCCCACAGGTAACTGAGACTCCATGCACCCTAAAAAGGATCTCAACATTTCCCCTAACCATCACTCCACCTCAGTCCTTCTCTTTTCTCTCTATTCCTTATCATGCTCCATTACTGGAATCGCCCTTCACATGATTTACCAAGCCAGAAGCTCAGATGCATCTTTCTCTGCACTCACTCATCTAGGTCAGTATTTCAAGGTCTATGGATTCTACTCCATGTATAGGTCTCAAATTTGACCTCTTTTCTCTCCATGCCCACAGCTCCTTCTTTACTTAAGCATCTCTTAAGCATCTTAGACTCTTAGCATCTTAGACTAGTTCAAGAGCTTTGTAATATATCTCTTGGATTCTCCTTCACCTTACGAGTCTGTTTTCCATACTGCTGACAGAGAGCTCTTTCAAGGCCCTGTTCAGACTGTTCAATGGCTCTGTGAACCCAAGTTTCCCAAAGTGCATTTGTTGCACCCTAGTTTACAGGATATGAGCAGTGGGACTGTGGTCAAGTAGCTTTGGGAAAATCTGTCTCCTCTATTTTTCTCCTCTTGGAGGTTCAGATTCATATTAAATGTCCTGAGAAGTCCTTCAGTTAAAACCATGTTTAACTTTGTGTATTTCAGCATCTCAAATGCCTTGCATCATGGAGTCGCCCCTCTCCCCCCGCTTATATGTTTCAGTGTGGGTCCTGCCGACAACCTTCTGCAGAACACCTTTGAAAGCACAGGGTGAATGCTCTGATCCTCGACGTGGTGTACAAGGCTCTCCTTCTTCATCTGGCCTTTGCTCATCTGTCTAGCAAACCCTCCCCCTTAAACTCTCACCGCTCTCCGCATTCTTGAGAACACCCTACTCCCTCACACACCTCTGGTTTTGTGCCTTTCCTTTGCCTGAAAAGCCACTCCCCCCCCCACAACCTTTATCTACCTTCAACTCATCATCGAAGAGTCAGCTTGACTGTCCTGTGAATTTTCTCTGATTCTCTCCAAGGGAAAGTTAGTCACCCTTCTTTTTTATTTCTGTATGGGTCTCCAGTGTTACACTGAGCACATATGAAATCATTTCATTTCTAGGTAGCCCTTTAACCTTTCAAACTGATGGGATTATTTCCGTATGTGCCCATTTGAACACCACCCTTATCTCCTGTCGGGAGTTTGGACACATCACTGACCCAACAGGAAAACAGCCCCATCCCTTCTAGTGTGTGGTAAGGCAGTGTATGTGAGAAACTTTGTAGCTAGGTGTGGACCAGAGCCCGTTGCAGTCAGCGTGCTGCTTAACTGGTTCAGCTACGCAGCGTTGCCATAGCGCCTTATCTCTCCTTGAGGACAGGCTTGATGGGAGGTGTAAGGTGCATAATAACACCTGGTGCAGGAGTGAAACCCAAAGCCACTGGAGCCCCTGTTCCCAAGAGTGAAGTTCAAGGTCCAGCTCCAGCTAGTTAGCCTGGCTCCTTCTCCAGTCATTGTGGGGCTGGCGACCTGGGAGTCGTGGCGCACTCATGAAGCCTACTCCTCAGCAAGGGAAGGAAACTATTCATTGGTGAGGGCTTCCGTGTGCAGGCACTGTGCTATCTTACTTCATCCTCCCAGCAACCCCAAAGGTAGGGACTCTTCTTTCCTTCATGGTACAGGGAGGGCTGTGAGGCTCAACAAAGTGAAGTGACCTGGTCAAGGTCACTGACCTTACGGCTCCCGGCTCTAATCCTGCCAGCAGTGTTACCTTGGGCAAATCGGTTAATCTAGCTGAGTCTCAATTGTCTCCCTTGCACAATAGAACTCATACTAGTGCTCACCTTGTGGAATGATCACAAGGTTTCGGGGATCTGGTGTCTGCAAGCCTGGCAGGTGGTAAGTACTCTATAAATGGTAGCTGTTATGGGCTGAGATCAGAGACATCGTTTCCAGCCAAGATGAAGGGGAAACAAGAGGACAATTTTGTATTAAAAGAGAGTTTGGGTCCAGTAATTATTTGAACCATGAAAACGTCACACTTCTCAGGGCATCCAAAGGAGGATCCCTGCTCCAAAAGGATGATGGTCACACTTCTCAAGGAGCCAAAGGAGATTCCATCTTAAGGGCAGTGGGGGAAGATGGCAGCCAGCACAGGAGCTCTTGATGGGAGAAGGGCTGTCCACGTGGAGGCTTGAGGTCAGTAAAGCTTGGCTCTGGTGCAAATCAAGGATGGGCTTGGCGTGAACTCCATGCAGCTGACCTTGTTTGTGCATGGCAGTTTCTAATGCCTTCTCTGTCGGGGTAGCTGCCTCCATCGTTGTAAGAAGTGCAGCTGACAGATGGGGAGGACCACCTGGAGAAGGGATCCAAGTGAAAGTGGGTGGCTGATGGAGAGCGGAGTTAGAACAATAGACTCTGATGTCAGATGGCATACATTGGAATTGTTACTCTGCTCCTTGCTAGCTTTGTGGCTTTGGCTACCACTACCTTTCTGGGCCTCAGTTTCCTCATATGTAAATGGGAGACAGTAAGAGTAAGAGCACCTACGTCATAGGGTTATTGGGGGAAATAAGGGAATTTATCCATGGATTTTAGCACAGCCCAGGCACTTGGTCAAGTCTCGGGAAATACCTGCTATGGTCATCCTTATTGTGTGTGCTGGATGTGGCGGAGGGGGGTGGGGTGGGGAGGGAACCGGGTGGAGGATCACAGGGCTTGCAGAAACAATCCCAAATGAACCGTCCCCAAATCGACTTCTGCAAATATTGCATTTGCCTCCATTAATTAAAAGAAGCTTCGTATTCTTTTCTTTCAAGTTTATTTTGTGGCTCAGATCTTAATGAGCTTCTTAAAAGACTATAGAGATTTTGATCTAATTAAAAACTACCCTCTAAGATATCAGCATCTGACAGTTACACTGTACACTTTTGGGAAATGATTGTAATGTGATATTTATATCTGGTGAAAATTATGAATTTTCACTAATTCTTAGATTAGACAAGATTTAACGGCTAGAATGCAGCCTGCACATTTAATCTACTTCAGAGCAGCTTCATTTACTAGATGGTCCTCGTGGGTCTGGGGAAGGGATGTAAAGTATCTTCAATGAAGTGTGAAGCAGGTTTTAAGGGATGGAGTTTCTTCTTTTCAGAATGGTTGGAACTGATGCAAAATCACAGCCACTGCCTAGCTACGCATAGTCCTCATCCCAGCCCAACTCCAAAAGGTTTTTTTTCTTTTGACTTGGTCCAACCCTCCTTTTCCTCTGCTGCTGGACTAGCATCTAATTCAACACCCACACGGCAGTTCTCTCTGCGTTTATTTAGCCGTTGCAGGTTACTGTCTTCTTGTGGTTTTTATGATGTTTTGAAAAATGTTTCAAAGCACCTTTTGCAAAAAGTCGTGCTGATGATCAGCTAAATGTTTTGATACAGCTTTTCTGGCAGTGTGAAACATTCTGATCACTGCCAAGTGTCAAGAAGGCCCTGGAGAGAAAGAAAAGGCAAACTCCAGCTCCCTTAAGACAACTTCTTAAAAAGACCCAGGGCTTTTCAATTCAACTTCGTCCACCGCTCCCCACGTCCCTCCAAATTAGTAGAATGTAAATCCATTTATGGTTCATAGCTACTGTATTAGGTTTTGAGTTGACTTTATAATTCAGTGGAGTTGTGTTTTGCATGTTGAATACATACATCATTGTCTTCAGACACAATTGTTTAACTGAAGCAATGTTCTTGGTGAATTTATTAGAGAAGCTGTATTATGATTTGCTTAAGGTTGCTTTTAGGTTCCATGCATAGTCCTGTCTGTGATACACTTGATGCCTCACCTCTGGTCAAGAAGGCAGCATTGCTTCCAGGGGAGAATGTATTCTATGACAGTGACTTGGCTCCCAGCAGTGAATGCATCACCCCGGAACTTGAGAACGGAGCCTAGCCCAGTGTTGGCCACACAGTAGGAGCTCATTAGACATCTGTTCAATGGCTGAATTAACTGTCTGTAATCAGCTCAGCCACCACTGAGTGGAAAATGAAAGCCTGAGACTTCTACTCTCTCTGGCTCCATCACAACCCCCCATTTTAGATAACCTCATAACTCTATGCTGTCCTCATTTCCTTACTAAGAGTCATTCATCTCTTAAAAGGCTTAAGAAGAGAGGATACCGAACATAAGTCCAAAGTGAAGTTCTTTAAAAGTGATATTTAAGCTCCTTTAGATAAAAATAGGATAAAACCAAACCCATCATTTTATTTTTTTCCATTTTTAATTGAAGTATGGTTGGTTGACAATGTTGTGTTAATTTCTGGTGTACAGCATAGTGAGTCAGTTATATATATATATATATATATATATATATATATATATATAGTCTTTTTTATAATTGTTTCTGTTATAGATTATTACAAGATATTGAATGTAGTTCCCTGTGCTATACAGTAGGTCCTTGTTGTTTATTTTATATATAATGTAGTTTGTATCTACTAATCCCTAACTCCCAATTTATCTCTCCCCCAGCCCCTTTCTCCTTTGGTAACCATAAGTTTGTTTTCAATATGAGTCTGTTTCTGTTTTGCAAATAAGTTCATTTGTGTCATTTTTTTTAGATTCCACACTATAAGTAATATCATAGTATATTGATCTTTTTCTGTCTGACTTCCTTTACTAGTATGATCATCTCTATGTCCATCCATGTTGCTGCAAATGGCATTATTTCATTCTTCTTTATAGCTGAGTAATATTCCATTGTATGTACCACAACTTCTTTATCCAATCTTCTGTTGATGGACATTTAGGTTGCTTCCATGTCTTGGCTATTGTAAATAATGCTGCTATGAACACTGAGTCTATGTTTTTTCAAATTAGAATTTTCTCCAGATATATGCCCATGAGTGGAATTGCTAGATCATGTGGTAAGTCTATTTTTAGTTTTTTAAGGAACCTCCATACTGTTTTCCATAATGGCTGCACCAAATTACATTCCCACCAACAGTGTAGGAGGGTTCCCTTTTCTCCACACCCCCTCCAGCATGTATCCAGATGCATCATTTTAGATAAACTTTTCTTCTCTTTTACTCAACCAGATAGATGGTGACATATAATCAACACACATTTGTCAAGGAATGCTGTCGTAGATCTCAGCGCTGGGCTAGACACTGAATGGCAGTGTTCCTGCTCAGAGAGCTTCCAGTCCAGTTGAGTAGACAACACATATGTGTCAACCAGGGTTTTTTAGCCTCAGCACTGGTGACATTCTGGGTAATATAATTCCTTGTTGCGGGATGTTGTGCTGTGGACATTGCAGGATGTCCATGTTGCAGGATGTTTAGCAGCATCCTTGGCTTGAACCCAGTAGCACCCGTCTCCAGTTATGCCAGGCAAAAATGCCTGTAGACGTTGCCACAGTTTCATTCCCCCTGGGATGCAAAACTACCTCCCTTTGAAAACCACTGGTGTTACGGGATTCATCATGCAAATTAGTATGTGACTGTCAAATGAGGAAGGAAGAGGAAGGGGGAATTCACTGGAGTCAATGGACTCAAGTCGTCAGAGTCTTAAACTAGACCTTGACAATTTGGGGTGAGATTTTGATAAGCAGAGAGATCATTTCAGAAAATAAAATGACACAAGCTGTGCTTCTAGACTGAACCATGCCTGGTGAGTTTGTGGGAGGGCCTGAATAGGTGGCCTGGCTTGAATGGAGGAGAAAGCAGGTGGTGGGAGATTAGGCTGACAAGGTAGGTTGGTTGCTGTGAATATCAGGCTTTTGAGTGGGAACCACAAGATTTCTGGGCAGAAGAACAGGATGCAAAGGGTATATGGGTAGTGACTTTGACTGTACTTTACAGGCTGGGATGGAGGCAGGATGGACAGGACCAGGGCCACAGCCCCCTTCATCCTTGCTTTTACAAAGAGACAGGGTAAAATCAAGGTGAAAGAGACAACACAGATTACTAATGCAGCAGTGACGTCTCTTAGTTGTGTGTGCACTCGACATTGGATCACTGACAGAGGATGGGCTCTGCAGCTTTGTTTTTCTTTCTCTTCTTTGCCTGAGTTTTGGAGATCAGAAGATGTAGATGTTGCAGATTTGTCTTCGAAAGTAATTGTCTTGTTCATCACATTAATGTACTTCATTAGATCTTTTAGATTAGCTCCTGGGGCTAAAATCCATATCCTTCAGACAGTTCTCTTTTCAGCTCTGTGTCTTCCATTAGTTCTCTTTTCAGCTATGTTGCACCTCTGTCACCTTTCAAAATTTTCTCAATTTTGCCTGCGCTATCTCTCCTCCAATGATATGGTACACATTATCTGATGAACCGCTCATCCCATGATCATACCATTGTTAAATACACCTGCAGAAAACCTTTCTTTCATAGTTTATTTTTGACAAAAGTATAATATACACACTGATGACATTAACAACTTTCCGGCACATAGAGTGCCCATAAAGCATATCATGTGTGCTTTTACATTTTTGTAACTTAGGAGTTAGTCTATCAGGCCACCTACATGTAACCAGCAACTAAATGTGAGGGTGTGAAAGTTTAGGGCAGCAAAATGATCTCAGGACTTTTTTATTTCAGGACTTGAGATGAATGAAAATGGTCACCCAACAGTGAGCCCCGTACATTGGCTGATATTATCAAAGCATGTACCAGCCGAGAGGGGATAATTCACTTGGTTTATTAGCAAAAAAAAAAAAAAAAGCGAGAGAGATGATTTCTGTTACAACTAACCTCGAAGTTACTAAAATTGAAAAGTTCCATGAGAATAGTGTAAAGTCCCATGGTTTGGTACCATGAACCTGAGCCCAGTTAACCAGGCTGAACCCAGTCAGCCTGCCATTTAACTAACTGTATGATGTAGTCCTGGTAGATGGTGAATCAGTGAATGTCTCAGGGTCATTCAAGTTCAGTTCGTTTAGGAAAGAAGTGGAAGCTATACGTCCATTTTCTTTGACTGTATCCCATAAAGAAATCTTTTCCGTCATTTCACATAGGAAAGGAAGTCCCCAGTGTGCCCTTTCATTTATCTGGGGTAAAATAAGCTTGAAGAATTAGTGCTGGTCCTGAACCTATTGCATGCCTGCCACAGTGCTAGGAGAAGTGGAGGAAGAGTGGCAAACCACGTGATCCCTGTCCTCTACCGTTGAGTGTAGATCATTAAGTAATTCTCCATCAATTTTCCCTACACTCTCTCTCCTCCGATGATCTGATACAAGTTACCTGATTCTGTGTGGCACAGACCAAGGCCGATAGGGGCTGCAGAGCTGTGGAAAGTTTCCTGGAGGAAGACAGACTTATGCTGCGCCTGAAAAGGTAACATGGCGAGAAAGATGTGGACATTTTGAGTAACATGAGAAGAGAACTAGCATGTTGCCTGTAGGGAAAGGCTGGATGTTCTGCCCAGCAGGAGCGGAGAAGCGGTATACTTAGGGGGAGAACAGGAGGTGAGGCTGGATGGACAGGATGCCCCTGACTCTGAAGGTAGGACCTCAGTATTGTCAGCAGTGGTAACCACGTAGTCCATGGAGCAGAGATGGGCCAGGAAGACAATGGTACCTTGAGGAGGAAAATCTTTTTCAGCCGGAGCAGTCCTAGAGAGTTCTATAACCTAAGCTGAAGTAAAATGAATTGTGATTTCTAAAGCTGTGGTTCATGCTGGTCAGTTCATTGAAGCTGCTTTAAACCAACTTCAGCTGTCCATTCCTTTCATGACTCATTCTGTGACTTTCCCCAAACAGATGAGGTGTCCTTGCATGAGGAGCTGGAATTCAGCTTCATAGCAGTTTTGAGCCACTGTCCGTAGGAGCTAGTTTTCTAGAAGCAGAACTATTTGTAGTCAATACTAAAAATAACTGTATGGAGTGGAGAATGGAAAAGAGCCAAGGGCACTGTGTTTTCAATGAACAAGGAGGTTCAGCAGCTTTTCTCCCAACCCCCAAAATCTTCTAATTGGGAGTTCCTCCAAAGATGCAGTTCTAGGTCATGGCCTTTTGTGGCTGGGTTTTTAAATTTTGTTGAATGTTTTTTAAATTCACCCGTGTTGTAGCATATATCAGTCCTTCATTTCTTTTTATGGCTGAATAACATTCCGTTGTACGGCTGTACCACATTTTGTTTGTCCCTTCCTCCAGTGATGGGCATTTGCATTGTTTCCACTTTTTGGGCTGTTGTGAATAATCCTGTGAACATTCCTGGACAAGTTGTTGTTTGATCATCTGTTTTCAGTTCTGGGTATATACCTAGGAGTGGAATTGCTGGGTCTTACGGTGATTTTATGTTTAACTTTTTGAGGATCTGCCAGACTGTTTTCTAAAGTGCCTGCACCATCTTACATTTCCGCCGGCAGTGCCCAAGGGTTCCAACTTCTCTACATTTTTGCCAATACTTGTTATTGCCTTTTTAGGATAGGCAGCCTAGTGGGTTATTGTTGACTCTTGCATTATAAATGTATGGTATAAATATACCCATGGAATACAAGTGTGAAAAGCTTAATCTGTTGTTCCTTTGCAGCAGAAATGGCTGCAGAAATATGCCAGTATAGTATTTTCCATCTTGCATCTTTACTTTGAGGTGGTGTGGTTTTATTTCCTCATAGAGTTAAGGAAAAAAGAGAGATTTGGGACCAGCTAAACCAGATTTTAGCACTTTCCTGTTTCAGAGTGTGGTCGTCATAAGAAAACATGCACTGGGCCTTGAGATGGCATGGAAAGTTCTAGAAATATGTCATTTCATAATGTCTGCAGAAACTGCTTCTGTGTTAGTGCGTTCCATTTGAAACCACATTTTGTGCGTGCTCAACTTTTACACAGATCTTGAGAAAATGAAATTGAATTTTATGCCTCTTTAATTTGATTTGAGACCATGACCATGCCATTTCTTTATAATAATTACAAGAATGTATCCAATATATGACTTTCATCTTCTAGTAATTACAACCATTTACCATTTATAGAACGCATAGTTTAGGACACCATAAGTCACATTTCATGCTAATCGCTTTTCTGAAAATAAAGGGTTCTGTTGTACAAATCCAAGAACAATGACAGAGGAAAAGAAAATCAATTGATATGTCACATCAAAGAAGAGATCAAAATGAAGACGTCAGATATGCTAAAGGCTCTCATAAATCACAAATTGTGAACTCACCCCAAACTTTGTTTTTAGGCAAATAAAATATCTTGAAGTCTTATTGTAAAATCCACTTCAAAGATGATTTGGTGACAGTATTTTCCCTGAGGCCTTGCCAGTTTTACATGCCAAAGGCTTCCAATGTGAGTAGGGTTCCATGGGACCCAAGCCCGAGCAGCCAACTTAGACTCTGAGATATCTGGTCCTTCATTTAAGGACAAGAAGCCCATTTTTGTGATCTGCTTCCCATTTCCTTCTTTTGGGACTAACAGAAGAATTAAAAGTTGTCTTCCTTTCTAAAGTTATATGCAGGGCACAAAGAACCGATTTCAACAGCTGTTTCTCGTCATTCTAGGGGGAAAAAAAAAACATCTGATGTGAAAAATATCCCCAGGTCCTCCAGATAGTTCTTAGATTTCTCACTCACATTTTCCCTTCACACGAAGAAGTTTGGCTCTTATCCCCTTCTTTATAGGCAATATGTCTTCAGGAAGATATTGTTTTTCAGATATTAAAAGTCACACATTAGGAAACAAATCTCAAAGCCCAGGAAATACAAAAAAAGAAAAGAAAAATCACCTGTCGTCTCATGACCCAGTGAGCACCGTTTTGACCTACTTTCTTACGCTCTTGCGTTCATTCATTTATTTTTATTTCACTCAACAAATATCTGAATGCCTACTCTATGCCCTGCAATGTGTTAGGATATAAACTGTACAGACACATTGTCCTAGTTTTCTTTATTATAATTATGTTTATAGTTATTGGTAAAATATTGGTATAATATCTGTCTCCCCTCTTAGATGCAAAACTCCAGGACCATCTTATTCACTAAACATCATACTATGACCACTTACCAGTCATTGAATATTCTTTGTTTTTGAAGTGCCGCCAGTTACAACATGTCAATTTGTGGTGTACAGCACAGTGTCCCAGTTATGCATATACATACATTTATTTTCATATTCTTTTTCTTGGAGCCTAATATTTTTAATGGCTGCATAATATTTCTACCATAATTTTCTGTAGTGTTGGTCATTTAAGATATTTTCATATGCCTTGTTTTTATAATTAAAAGTTTTGAACATTATATCAAAAGGTATACACATTTCTATGGCATGTGTTATATTAGCCAAACTGCCCTCTAGAAAAAGCTCTACCGATTTAAGCACCTATTGTATGAGTACTTCTCCAACACAGTTAAAGGGAATTACAAAACGGCAGCCTCGGGGAAGTGAAAGACTTAACAATCTATCCCTTTGCCTGAAAGGAGAGTCAGAATGACCAACCCCCACCTCCCGCAAAGCCAGTTAGTTTCCGAGAATCAAACAGCACTTGGGAAAGCTCTCTCAGCTCAGTAGCATTGTGATTTGGGGCCAAGAACAGGCAGTGGTGCCGCTTGTTTCTTTATAGAAGTTTATAACGTATGTTTACAGACCTAAAAGTAAGCTGGAAAAATGGTGTCAACATAAACTCAGAGAGGCAATCCAAATACTTCTTGATCCTCGATCACGTGTGAGAGCCAGAATTAGGTGCTGTGGGTGATACAGAGGTGAACTCAACACAGTTCTTGTCCTCAAAGAGACTAAAACCCAGTAGCAGGGAAAAGTGTGGGCATCGGAATCTGAGAGACCTGAGTTTCAGTTCTGATTCTGCTCCTTATTTGAGCAGTGACATTGGGGAGGTCACATAACATGTCTGATCTTCACTTTCCTTATCTGAAAAACGAGGTTAGTTATAAAGTTGTTGGAAGAAGGGAACGAAATGGTGTGTGTCAAGTGCTTAGCAGAGTGCCAGTATGTAATGCAGTAGCTCTCTGTAAGTGAGAACTACCGTTGCCTTCATCATGATTTTTCCTATCTTCCAAAGATTTTGTGGGGATTAAATGAAATAATAAATGCAAAGCACTTAGCATGATGCCAACATCAAGTTAAGATGTGATGATGATATGATAACCCTTTTGGAGAAGAATAGGAAAATATATCATAAGTGAGTTGAAACAGTCATAAAAGAGCAGCAGAAGGATAGCTGCTCTTGTCGCAGAAAAGGTGAGTCTTGGCACATAATTTGTTGAAGATAGCGTAGGCTCTCCAAGGCCCATGCCACCAACACTTAGAAAGATTAGCTGCTCAGAGACATTGCAAATTCTGATCTACTCAGCTGTCGGTCACCTCTCGTCTTTGTATTTACCTCATTCAGGGCACCTGGAGTGCATTTTATCTCTGTGGAATCGTGAGGGCACACCTCTGGCTTTCCTGGAATTGTCTACCAAGGCCGGGGCTTTTTAGGAGCAGATGGTATTTTTCTCCTGTGCCATCACCAACGAATAGCTTTTGTAGTTTGAAATTAGACAGGGTATTCAAGACCTCTGAGTCTCTGGCAAAAGAAGTCAGCGGCTGGAAAAGCTGCAGTGGATGTCTCTGAAATGCAATTGATGAACGCGCTTTTCCCCCCTGAGCCACTTCCCTGTTATGGGGCTGAAGCTGGTCTATTTCAGTGATATGTGCTGGCTTCTCCCCTCCTGAAGCCTGTGTATTCAGTGCCCCAGGTTTAAAAAGAATGAGGACAAATTAACTGTTCTTCTAAAGTACTAATGCTGCAGGCCTTTGCGAAATAAAACCTTCGCTGAGTGGAAAATATTATTGTCTTCCTACTTTCAAAAGTTCCTTGTTTACCTGTTGCTCACAAAGCTCAGGGTAATTCGTGGTTGGGAAAAGATATTCTTTTGTCTGATGGGTTTCATTTCGGCACCGTAGACTTCCCCAAATATTGCAAAGCTATTCTGCTGCTGCACATTTATAGAGCTCACCCTGAGGAAGGGGAATTAGTGTCTGGTAATACCTTCCTGCCTGCCAGTTGTACCTCACCGATTCCACCTTTGGAACTGATGTAATCAGTGGATCAGCACATTATTCAGAGGGGGGATGCTATTACAGAAAAGCTTTCACGAGGGTTGGTGATTCATACAGACACTATTCAGGACTTTTAATCACATCACATAAAAGAAGCAAGTTTGAATGTTGCTTATGTCTAGAATGTTGATGCAAAGTGAAATATTAAGGAGTGCTTAGGAGAAGCCCGTGGCTTGGATTTAGGTGTGCAAACAGTTCTTCTGAGAAAGCAAACTTAGAATGTTCTAGAATAAAGAACCACAAAAACCCAAATCACACCCGTGGACAAGCCTGATGAAAGCAGGAGGAATGAGGGGTTGCACATGATGCCAAAGCTCAAGTGCTGGACCTTGTGCCAGATGGTCAGTGTACTCCCGCAGAAGGAGTTCCAGCTTGGGTGACAGAGGCCTCAGTGCACTTAGCTCAGTGGTTGGGCGAGTGAATGTCTCTGATCCTCATTTGCCTCATCTGTCAAATGGGCTTAGTAATACTTCCCAAGATGTTTGTGAGGATTAGGATAGTAAGGATTTTGTTTTTACTTTCCTTATAGGACTTATCAGTCTATGTTCTTTATATTTTAAAAATTATTTTTGTTCTCAAGCTGGAATCTAAGTTCCATGGGTATGGTGGGTCCGATAAAGTATTTGGCATCTCTTTTACCAGGCTGGTCCCACTCACCCTGCGGGTGGACCCAGTGCAGCCACTGTAGATATGGAGGCCTTGGGTCATTCCCAGAGCCTTTTGGATAAAGCAGATGATGTGTCATCTCCAGGACAGCCTGGCTGGGTCTACTGAGTTAAGTGGAAACATCTTCACATGGTTTAAGAAAAAGGCTTTGTGTTCAGTCAGGAGGAGTTTTGA
Source organism: Vicugna pacos (assembly GCF_048564905.1). Taxonomy (NCBI): domain Eukaryota; kingdom Metazoa; phylum Chordata; class Mammalia; order Artiodactyla; family Camelidae; genus Vicugna; species Vicugna pacos. Next base: position 92,794,754 of record NC_133023.1, on the reverse strand, counting down.
ATCCCAGTTCTCCTGCTTAAGAGCTATATAATCTTGGGCAAGTGGCTCAACCTCTCTGTGGTTTTCTCATCTTTGGAAACATGAGACTAAAAGGGGAGCCACGAAGATTAAATGAGGTTAAGTATGCGCAGCACTGAGCACCATACCTGGCACGGGGGGCTCATTAAAGGGCAGTTGGGGGAGTGGCAGCTGCAACAGCAGAGGCAGCATTGGTCCTTGAGGACACAGGTTCTCTGCCATCTTGAAGAATGCTGGACCAGTTAGCTCCATGAGTTCTCTTTGAGGGAGGCCACATTCCTAGTCCCTGGCCTCTTCGGGTGCCTAGAAGCTGCTGATCTCATATTGACTACTGTAGAAGGCCTTTGTAATCAGGCCATTGAGGTCGGACAGATTTGAATTCCAGTCCTGGCTCTGTTTTCTAGCTGTGCAACACTGGACACGTTAACTTACTGAACTTCTCCGAGCCTCATTGTTCTCAGTCATAAAATGATAATAAAACAATTATGTACTGCAGTGTGATTGAGAAGATGAAAAATGATACTCCATGTGAACATATTTCACCCAGCCACTGGAACATGACAAGTGCCCAGTAAAGGTATCCTCCTAGACATGGAAGCAAGACTTCCTTACATGCGGTATCATCTTAGAATTGAGTGCATTTCATTGTATTACATTTATGTGAGAGTTGGTGTTGTGGACATGGCAACCGCAGCACCACAGAATGTTTTCTGGCTTAAAGCTGCTCACTTTTCAGCCAATATGGATAAAGCGGGGTTCTTATAGCCCATTAAGATCAATATTTTCACAACAGAATGTGTTAGACCCTTACTACTCAAAGTGTGATCTGTTGACCAACCACGTGGGCATCATGGGAGAACTTGTGAGAAATGCAGAGTCCCAGGGCCTACTCCAGTCCTACTGAATCAGAGAAGATCCCCAGGGGATTATTGCTACAATGTCCATTGCCATACTCACTACGTTATTATTATTTGATTATTCCAGTGCTCAAGTTTCTTGGGATGCATATACTATGCAGTGTTCTTATTTTCCAAGAAGGGAATGAGCCCTTGAGAGGCTGAGTGTTTTGCTCTGGGTCAAGTGACCTACTTAGTGGCAGGGCCAAGATTAGACAGCTGAGACCCCGGCATTCCACTGTCTGTCCTCCATAGCCGTTGTTTTTGCAACCTGATCTGCTTCCCTTTCCAGTGCCTGCCATCCAGTCATCACTCTTCTTTCCCCTCAAATCCCAGGTGGCCAGCCTTTTAGTGCTGCCTTTCTTAGATACGATATCAACCGTATCAGGGCAGAATCTAAATGACTTAATAAATTAACGATGAAAAAAATCATTTACCGATAGTGTTGACCGCTGCCGATGTGTTTTGTAGTAATATTCCAGTTCTCCTGGCACAGATGGATGCTGTACTGATGTGGTTTTCAAACTTGAGTTGCATTAGTTTTACTTGTGTTTAAAATACCGACTCCTGGGCCCCACAAACAGGGATTCTGGCTCCTGAATCTGGCCTGGGCTTCAGAATCTGTGCTTTTAACATGCTCCCCAAATAATTCTAACGTTTGTAGACCGCACTGGTAGAAAACCGCTTGGCTTTAGAGTCAGACTTCCTGGCTTCAAATCCAGGCTATGCCACTGACTAGCTGGAAGTCCTTGGGCCTTGATTTCCTTAACTTTAAAAAGGGAATAACAGTACTGACAACAATACAGTCAACCTAATGTTGCTGTGATGATTATGTGAGATAATGTGAAACCATGTAGTGCGAAACCCACAGTTAGCGCTAAGAAATAGGTAGTAGTATTTTTAAATCTAGGATGGGGTTTTCTTATTAAATGGTAACTGGTATTGAAGGAAAATTGTCTCTCTGTTAATACACATGTATCTTCAAATAAATTGAATTACCCTGTAAAGCTTAGCAATGACACTCTCTTGTCCTTAAAGTGTTTCTGAACTTCCTCCCAACTGGAATAACTGTTCCTTTTGTAGCGCTCCCATTGGTGTCTCCCGTAGAAGGCATTTTACATCAGAAGTTTGAATCTCTCTCTCCCTACCTGCAACCTCCTTTAGGACAAACGAGGTGCTATACCACCCTGCTCCCCCACTCCCACTTCCCATGACCACAACTCCCTATACACAGCACTTTGTACTCACCAGGACTCAAAAACATATTTGCTATGTTGATCGGAAGTTATTTTTTTTAATTGGAGTCTAGTTGATTTATAATGTTGTGTACAGCATAGTGATTTAGTTATACATATACATTCTTTCATATTCTTTTTCATTATAGGGGGAGGGATAAGTAAGGAGTTTAGGATTAGCAAATACAAACTACTATATACAGAATAGATCTGGCGTTCCTGAAGTGAGCGAAACTGGAACTGAAATATACCAGACTAGACTCTCTACTCTCCCAGGCCTGAGCAAGTGAGAGATGACAAAATAAAATCAGGAGATGTTGGGTCTTCTCTGGCTTGTTACTTCTGCAGTAGGATTGAGCAGAAATGTCTACCAGAAGTGCATTTGGGAGGAACGCCATGAAAACCACCCCAACCACTATAGGCGTTTTTTTTTTTTTCAAATCGGAATCTGATGGAGAATATTTCCTGAAATTGCACCTTTGATTCCTGAAGGGAGGGAAAAGTCCATCCATGGAAGTGGGTGTCCATTAATTTGGTGGAGGGGTGAGGGGAGACTCAGCTTGGCCTGGGGGGAATTTCTGCATGAGCGTCCAACAGACAGATAGAGAAGGGTGTTTCCTTTCAGGACTTATGAAACAGGAGGCCAGTTAAAGTTTCTACTTGAGTTTATAGACAACATGTGTCTCCAGATCCTACATTTCACAGAACAGGGATTTGGTCCCTGAGAAATGTGATGAAATGTCACATCATAAGCTCTTGGACTACGAATGCCGAAAGGATTTTAGCGATCATCTAGAATATGAAGCAGGAAGCACACACCATTGTTCTTTCACTGTTTCTGCAAGACTCAGGGGTTGTTGCACTGCCTTTTGTGGTTGCTTTCCTGCATTAGGTCCCATTCCAGTCAATGGCTGTGTGACCTTGGGCATGTCTCTTGCCCTCTTGTGGTCTCAGTTTCTTTTATAAAAGGAGCACACTGGATTGGAAACTCTTTAGGTCCTTTTTAGCTTTGAATACAAGATATTCTCCTCAAAATAGAATTGTGCTCTTCGTTTTTGGGGAAAATCCATTCTTCGCTAACGTTGAAATGCCAGCAGTTCAGTGAGTCAGGTCACCATGCCGTCAGAATTGTCTCACAGAGTCTAGAAGGAGGTAGGAAGCAAGGAGATATTTTGAAGCCTGTTTCTCCTATTAAATCTATTTTGGTATTCCAAGTGGCATTTGTTTCTGCCCAGCTCACGCTCCACACCAACATGCTATCTGACGGGGCATACACTGATTAAGACCTGTTCCGAGAAAACATATTCTCTCTGGAATCCAAACGCATTGATTGTTTTATCTCCATCAGGAGAGATTGCTCTCTATCTGGTGATGGATGACAACGCTTCATGCCACTTCATCTGCCAACTAGACAGGGGGTGATGCGGGCAGCTTCCAAGTCCTGTGGGTTGAGCCATTAGCTGTGACAGTCAGTTTCAGACCCTCAGTCACACTGTCGTGGGCCTATCATGGTCACAGTGAGCAAGATTAGATGTGTCACGGCTGACAGATGATTCCTCAATGGAGGCCTTGGTGGCAAGAAGCTTTAACAGTGGCAGGCCCACCTCAAAGCTTCTGTACACGGTGGGACCTGGAGAGCTCCTTACAGAGAGGACATCTGGGGTCTGAGCTGTGTGCAGCTTCTCCGCACCCCAGTGTGATTGCAGGAGAACCCCCGAGGGATTAAAACCCGAGTATTTATGGGCTAAATAGAATGGTTCTCTCTCTCTGGGGATGCCCATTAGGAATGCCACTTACATTGGCACAGAATGCTTGTATTTCACAGAGTACTTTCACATGTGTTAGCTCTTTTGAGTCTTAAAACTTGAATCATGGGAAATGGATAGAACCTATGCTTTCACCATGTTACAAATGAGGAATCAGCCCTGCCCTTTAATCTCTGACTCTTGGCCCCACAATTGACTCTTCAAGGCTTGAACCCATGGCTCCTAGTCCAGGATTCTTTCTTTTATTTTTTTTAACATTTTTTATTCATTGATAATCATTTTACAATGTTATGTCAAATGCTAGTGTAGAGCACAATTTTTCAGTTATACATGAACATACATACATTCATTGTCACATTTTTTCTCTGTGAGCTACCATAAGATCTTGTATATATCTCCCTGTGCTATACACTATAATCTTGTTTGTCTATTCTACATTTTGAAATCCTAGTCTATCCCTTCTCACCCCCTGCCCCCTTGGCAACCACAAGTTTGTATTCTATGTCTATGAGTCTGTTTCTGTTTTGTATTTATGTTTCGTTTGTTTGTTTGTTTATTTAGATTCCACATATCAGCGATCTCATATGGTATTTTTTCTTTCTCTTTCTGGCTTACTTCACTTAGAATGACATTCTCCAGGAGCATCCATGTTGCTGCAAATGTGGTTATATTGTCGATTTTTATGGCTGAATAGTATTCCATTGTTTAAATATACCACATCTTCTTTATCCAGTTACCTGTCAGGGTTCTTTCTACTGTTCTGAGCTGTTCACTTATCCAAGCCTAAAGCTGATGCCCGCAGGTCAAGTAATCAGAGCAGCTCATGTTTACTGAGCTCTTACAGTGGCCCAGGGACTTTATCTAATTCTCATTTAATCTTCATGATGACCTGCTGACGACAATGTTATTAATGTAATCCTCCTTTTACAGAAGAGAAAAATGAAGCTCAGATTGGTTAAGAAACTTGCTCAGGGTTCCATGATCTTTAAGTGACAGCACTCAGACTCAAACCCAGTCAGCCTCGCTTCAGAATCTGTGTTCTTAATCATGATGCTATGCTGCTGGCAACTCACTGTCACCCGCCCTTTCCATAAAGATTAAGAATAGGAAGAAGAGGAGTCGGTTTTACTTCCAAAGTTATGTTAGCAACAGGGCCCAAGGGAAAATGTTGTTTCAAGTCAGTGTTCTGGAAGGAGACACTAGAAGCTGACGTGATGCCAGTATAGACCAGTATGCCCACAGGTCCATTTCTGGGTCCTTTCTGATCTTTACCACTCTAGCCCCTCTCCCTGACCTCACAGTCTTTTCCCTCTGGATCTGCAGCAACATTGTTACCCCTCTTTGGACACCCTTTTAGGTGACGTGTAGGGTTATGGTAGAGAAATGTTTCAGATTTAGTATTATTTATTCCCCTCTTAATTCTAAAAAGGACCTGAAGGAACTCCCAATAAGAACTAACTATTAAATCATTTACACTTTAGAAAAGAGATATGAAACCTTGTAGAAGAAAGGCAAGGGAGAAGAAGAAGCGGAAGTTGTTTTGATCAAGAAGTTGGAAGAATATGAAAACTAATATATGTATGCGTATGCATGACTGGGACATTGTGCTGTACACCAGAAATTGATACATTGTAACTGACTGTACTTCAATAAAAAATAAACAAAATAACAAAAGAACTTGGATATATAATGTAGATAAACAGCAAGGTCCTACTGTATAGCACAGAGAACTATATTCAATATCCTGTAGTAACCTATAATGAAAAAGAATATGAAAACAAATATGTGTTTGTATATGTATGACTGAAACATTAAGCTGTACACCAGAAACTAACACATTGTAAACTGACTATGTTTCAATGAAAAAAAAAAAAGAACTTGGCACGGAAGTCATTTCAAATAGTTATTAATAAGCCCTGTGAACTGGGTCCTGGGACGGCCACTGAAAATGCAGAACTGAGTCAAACACAGCCTCTGTCCTCAAGGAACTTAAAATCTAGTAGCATTAGAATGATTGGTGAACTTGACCATTCCATTTGGCTTTGAATTCTAGCAAAGACAGTAAGTAGAATGGGATGGATTGTCTAGTACTCATCTGATAAATTATATCCATTCTTCAGAAGAGATAAGCTTCTTGAAAGTGCTGAATAATAATGAAAAATTATCATTTTCTATGAGTAATCGTTAATATTCCTTGAGAGCTCACCATGTGCCAGCCACTGGGCTAATAAGCACTTTGCTTTCATTATCCCACCGAGTCCTCGCCAGTCTCGCCATGATATATGTATCATGACTCCATTGTACAGATGGGGAAATTAAGGTGAGGTGAAATTAACATGTGGACTCATATGTAATACAGGGAGTGATATCTTTAGTGGAGTTTTTGCAGAGGATTTAGACCCGCCTTTCATAGAGCCCATGCAGGCATCACTCTGCCATTTCTGTCTCTCTGTCATTCTGTAGGCAGTGGCTATGAATATACTGTTTCCAAAGGCAGTGACTGTAGCCATTGTGCTTTGGTATTGCCATTTGGAACCTAATGGTTCAGAAGATGCAATAACTCTCCTCACATGGACCAATTACAGAAAAACTCCCTTTGTAAGGCAGCAGCATGAGCGAGAACAGGCACTTCATTATCTGCCTCTGCCCACAGGGAAGTAGAGATGCTGGTGAGAGGATGATTGGCCTGGGAAAAGGCAGGGCTTGGGAGCTACACTTTCAGGGTCAGGGAACTTCATGCCCACTTCCAAGATTGGCCTCCCAGGATGCTCTGGTGCTGGCTCGCCCCCTGCAGGGGTGGGCTCCTGGGGTTCATTTCTCAGTGGGATCCCATTGGCAGCCTCTCCCCTCCCACAGCAGCAGCGGGCCTATTGACTTCTGGGCACTCATTTCCCAGGGCCCTTTTCAGTCCCCGAGAACCACAAGTTCTTTTCACTCTGGGAGTTTGCAGACGGCGCTGCATCAAGGAGAACAGAGGTACTTTCCCTGGGGAGCACTTTAATCTAGTGAATTGCGTGTGCTCAGACAGGTAGAAGGTAATTTTCCTTCCTTTCCTGCATCTTTAAGTTTCTGGGGTCAATTAGAAGCTCCGCAGGCTTCTGGGCTCCAAAGCAGAGGCAAGAGTCATTTCTTTCTTTATGCCTTGAATAAGGTGGAAGATTCTTAGCTAGAAAGTGATTTTTTTTTTCTCAGATCAGATCCCAGGAAACAATGCTCTCTTTTTTGTTAAGCCAAACAGAATACAAATCACATCACCCCAAATGGAGTAATTACAAGTCTTGTTAGTTATCAGAGTTTTATTTTGTTTGTATTGGTTACATGTGGAACAGCTCGTTAAGAAGCCGATGCCTTTGGCCTGGGTCTCAGACTCCCTTTTCCCTCTGACGAGCACACTTACAAGTGAGGGACGCAGGCCTCGAGACTGAGTGACTTGTGTGTGTTGAGAGCGTTACCAAGCGGGTTCCCCTCTGTTGAGTCAGACGGTTCCCGTCTCCCACGGGACTCTCTTTACACATACACACAGACACTCTTTCCTGTCTAAAACTTTTCCTCATTTTGAGTACATATTCGATTGCCTCCTTCACCCCCTCCTGGTTGCCAGTGCTCCTGTCTTCCTAACTCTGCCATTTCCAGGTTTTTGTGTAAAGAAATCGAACTTCTGTGGGCAGAGAACTCTCTTCTTCCTGAAGGTCTCTTCTTGCAAACTTGATGGGTCACATATTCCCTTTTCACTTCTCTGAGCCTCAGTTTCCTCAGGGAGTCATAAATAGCACCTACCATATAGGATTGTTGTGTGAAGATTTGGTAAAATAAGGCATGTAATTTAGCATATTGCTCAGCCTGCAGGGGTCAATAAATACCGGCTGTTATCACCAGGCCTATTGTTATCGTAGATGTTTTTGTGGTTCGGGATTTTGCATCATCTTGATTCTGTTTTTTGCTGCTCAGGACTCAGAACAAGCGTCTCCATCACCAAATTACTTGTCTTTTTAAAATTGAGATGAAATTTACATAACACAAAACTCACCATGTTAAAGTGTACTGGGGGGAGGGTGTAGCTCAAGTGGTAGAGCGCATGCTTAGCGCGCACCAGGTCCTGGGTTCAATCCCCAGTACCTCCATTAAAAACAAATAAACAAACCTAATTACCTCCCCCAGCCAAAAAATAATTTAAAAAAAGAAATGTTCTTATGTGCAACATTGTAAGCTGACTGTACTTCAAATATAATAAAGTGTACCAGTCAGTGACATTGAGTACACTGACAACATTGTGCACTATCTATTTAAAAACGCTTTTATCACCCCAAAAGAAAACCCTGTACCCGCCAAGCAGTCACTCCCGCCTCCTCCCCTCTACCAGCCAACTTATTTGCTTTTAAGTCTGTTTCTTTCAGATTATAAGCCATTCTAGAAATCTAAGAAGTTCAAGAAGGTGAATTCACGATAGTAAGAGTTTTCCAAAAATCAGTCAAAAACACGTTCCTAAATAGACGAAGTGGACTCTGACAGCAGAGGACTGACTTACCAGAGAGCAGAGTGGACGATCGGAAGAGATAGATCCTCACTCTGGCCAACACAGACACTGTCTCTTCGATGCTGGTCTGTCCTGCTTCACATTCTTTTCTCTGTCTTGTGGCTGAAAGAGAAAATGGGCTTGAAACTTTGAGTGCGGGGAGGGATGGATTTTTAACCCCTCCTGTCAACAAATGACGGGAAAGCTCTGGAAGAAGGTTAGCAGGTCAGCATCTTTGAGTGGACTTTCCATCCTGCCACATCCCAAGAGAGGAAATGTAGTTTGGGAGGCTTGTGCCAGATAACCCTCAGGGAAAATGCAAGCCTTTGAAGTTTCGGGTCATTTCTGCTGCTGCTGAGCTCTTCACGCTTGCCCAGGTTGGAGGGGCCCAGGTCAGCAGCACTCAGGGATGGTCTGACTGGCTGCCTCTCTGCAGGGGGACAGCTGGTTGGCTTCCCGCACGCGGGTCTGTGGGGAGAGGACAGGGTCTGATGAGTCCACCACAAAAGACAAAGGATGGAAGCCCCAGTTGGCTCAGGACTCAAGTAAGAAATGGGAAGGACAGACGCTTAGGAAGGTTCGTTGGTGAAAATACTCTCCGATTTGGCAAATGGACCTGAAGATCTTGTATGGCGGCCAGTTGGCCTTGTGGGGCTCTGGGCCTCCCTGAGAAGGCTCTTGGTAGAGTCAATATTGAAGCAGGTTTTCTGCTTGTGTGGGATTCAGGACTTCTAGCTAGGCCTCTTTGGTTGCTATGTCACTTTTTAAAATCTCTTTTATTGAGATATAATTGACATCTAACATTGTATAAGTTTAAGGTATGCAACATAATTATTTGATACATGTATATATTGCAAAATGATTGCTACAGTAAGTTTAGTTAACATCCATCACCTCACATAGTTACAATTATTCCCCCTTGGGATGAGAACTTTTAAGATCTACTCTTTTATACCTGAAACTAACATTGTAAATCAACTACATTTCAGTAAAACATTAAAACCAAAACCAAAACCAAAACCAAAAAAATAGGATTTACTCTCTTAGCAACTTTCAAATATACATACAATATAGTGTTGCTAATTATAGTCATCATGCTGTATATTACATCCCAGAACTTATTTACCTTTTAAAAACGTGTATTGAAGTATAGTGGACTTACAAGATTATTTAGTTTCCAGTGTACGACATAGTGATTTGATATTTTTATAGATTATACACCATACAAAATTATTATAACGTATTGGACTATAATCCCCATGCTGTACATTATATCCCTGTGACTTATTTATTTTATGATTTATTTTGTTTTGGTAGTTTGTACCTCTTAATCCCCTTCACCTATTTCTTCCCTCTCCCCACCCCTAGAACTTGTTTATCTTATAACTGGAAGTTTATACCTTTTGACTACCTTTACCCAATTCCTTCTCCCATCTACACCCTGCCTCTGGCAACCATAAATCTGATATCTATTTCTATGTTTTTTTTTAAGATTCCACATATCTGTGAGATAATGCAGTACTTGTCTTTCCCTCTCTGACTTACTTCCCTTAGCATAATGCCCTCAGGGTCCATCCATGTTGTCACAAATGGCATTATTTTATTCTTTTTTATGGCTGAAAAGTATTCCATTGTATATATACACGTCTTCTTTATCCATTTATTTCATTCGTCCAAAATTGATGACACTCCTATCGTCTTTTATAAGAGCAGCCTCTTCCTAGGAAACCACGTCCCTACCTTGGGCAACTTTGCCATGGTTTATAAGACGAATACATTTTGGCAACCTTGCTTTAATGGGTGGCGAATGGGGTTTCTCATATTAATTCTAAAAGTGGATAGACACATAAGGGAGGCCTGTAATTTAAATGTGCTCCGTCTCTTGGGTCTTGCTCTAAGTCAGTGATCCTTACACTTTGGTCTGCATTCTGATTCCTGGGCCCCACTTTTCCAGCATCAGAATCCTGGTGAGACCAGAGAAGTAACTCTTGAGCAAGCAACTCCGAGTGATTCTGATGTAACTGCTCTTTGAACTAAACTTGTGGAAAAATTGCTCTCAGGAGTCATATGTCGAGGAGGGGGATCAGAATAAACTGCTTGGTCACAAAAGTTGTATCAGGAAGTTATGCTGAAAAGGAGTAACCCCAAGGAGGGCCTCTCACCCATTTCTGTTTATGCCTAATTCCTACTTTACTGAGAGAGTTTTAAGTGAGCAGCCATTATTTTTTATTGAAAATACAGTAAGTGATGTTATAGGACTAGTTTTGAACAGGTTCAGTTTTAACCTCATCCATGAGATTAAATCGGAAAAGTGTGCTTGAAGACCCATCTCTGCATTTTAATAAACAGACATTTCTGAAGGTGTCATGCTCAAGGGTATTTTGTTTTCTCAGGTTTGTTCATTTGCGGAAGAATGAATTCTGCCTCCTATTCACAGGGCAGAAGATTCGGTGGCTCCCACTGAATGAGTCCTTTCTGTTCCTTGAGGAAAAAGCTTAATAAAAATCAGACTGCATTCTGGGAATTGAATGATTTTTTTGTGTGTGTTGCTACAGTGAGATGGATTCCTATAAATGAGCCCCAAACAAACTGGTTAAATCTCTCTTAAAAAGCAAATCTTTCAAACAAAGGAGAAAGTTTCTGAACAGTCCAAGTCTTATTTTGGCCCCTGGCATTTGTTTGTCTCAAAATGACTTTTAGAGGTATTGTAAAAACACCAGAGCATTGCCTAAATCACCCCTTCCTAAGACTGGGCCTTCAGCTGACTTTTCACTTATGGAGGGGAGAAGGGAAGACAGAGAGCCAGACAGAGATTGAGACACAGAGAGAGACAGGACACAGAGATAGACGCGCGCGCACACACACAGTCCCCAGTGAGCCAGCCTCCACCTGGGGCTCTGTCCCCTTCCTCCCCGTTTTGCTGTTCACTGTGCCCCCACCACCTCCTGCAGTCTTACCACACCCATACCCGACCCAGCATCTGCCCAAGTGCCACAGACCCAGCGTCCCTGCTCCTGGGCACAGAGTGGCCCAGAGAGAAGTTTCCAGAGGTGATTAAGTGGGCCTCCCATCCTGTCTTGGTGCCAGAAATCAAAGTGACACCATCCTTGCAGCTTGTTTCTGGAATCCTCCTACAGCTCTGCACGACGTGTGCCCCTCTGCCGGCTGCTTCTCAGAGATGCTGGCTTTCTACGGCGGGAGGTTCTTTCCCTGGTAACACATTGGAGGTGAGTTAAAACAACTTCCTCCCTCAGCCTCAGCTTCCTGTTCCTAAGGGGGAGTTAGACAATTAGTCTCAAATAGCCCCAGCTGTTAGGGCTTCCCAGGGGCCCCTCCCTGGGACGTGGTTTTCCCCTTTGGCAATTTCGATTGCTTCTTATGAGGCTGCCTGCTTTATCTTTAATAGACAATGCGAGGCTGCACATCTGTATCCTTACAGCACCTTTGCCCCAAGGGTTTTGAGGGTTTTCCAAGATCACTCTTGAGAGCCTTGACCTGATGGCATTTTACTTGCTGGGGGTGACAAAAACCTTTCCTGTTTTCCCCAGGGAGCTGGCCTCCTTCTGCTCTAGGGTACTCTGTGTGTTTAGGGAAATGACTCTTTGGCTCTCAGAAGACACACACACACACACACACACACACACACACACACACACAGAAGGGAATGGGGGAGCAAGATGGAGAGAGAATGGGGAGGAAGAAAGAGCATGAGAGAGCGAGAAAGCAAGTGAGATCTCCATTATGCATGAAAACAAGGCAGCAAGAGCATGTGGGGTGGACAGAGAAGGAGAGGGAGGGACAGAGAGCTCGGGCATAAGCACCCCTAGAAGCATGAGCCACCACGAGAAAAGAGCTCCCGAAGAGCAAAGAGAATAAGATGGGCCAGAAGCCAAAGCCTGATATTGAGGAGATTGAGAGCGTGAACAGCCCAAGCGAGGGGCCAAAGGAAGGTGGGAGACAGGGAGCGAGAGCTCAAGGGGCAAATGAGTCAGCCAGACAGGTTAGCAAATAACTGTGGGCTGCTTAAGAGAAAGTCCAGAGTGAGCAGCCACGGCCCCCAGCTTGGTAAGTAAGTGAGAGTGGAAGAGAAGATGCTCGGAGCTGGGATGCAGTCCTGCTGCCCTGGACCCAAAGTGGGCCTCCTGGGACCTCGGGACTTACATGCTCAGGATCAGTACTGTGCAACCACTTTGAAGCCCACTTGGAGCCACGTATACGCTCCCCACCACCTCCATGCGTATTATTTGAAAGTATAAAACAAATGTCATCATTAAACACAAAGGAGAGCATGATAACTTTAGGGCATACTTTTTCCCACCCCTAGACCCACGTGAGATGACTTAACTTAGTGGTTCCCAAACACTAGACCTGAGGTCACACTGGCTGTCATGGATTCTTTCTTGTTAAAATGGCAGCTCCCTGAATCCTTTCCCAGAAAGTATGATTTCGGAGAGCGGGGCTGAGGTCTGGCAGTGTGTAGTTTTAATACACAGCTCCGCTGGAGATTCTGAGGCCCAGCCAGATTCAGGCCTTAAGCTGCACCTTTTCCAGAAAGTTCCGCTGGGTCACTGACCTGAAGCCCGACTGCTCCCTAACAGGGCCTGAACTAAGGTGAGGTGAGCGAGGCACTTACCTTGGGTACAAAACTTAAGGGGGTGCTAAAAATCTCAGTAATCAAAATAAATAATTTTTTGATGATACATTTTAATGACTCAAAATTAATGCCGAGAAATCCGTGGTGAACCAAATGTGAAATCGGTAGGTGAAGGCTGTCTCCAGCTCTGCCCTTGCACATCCCTGCCTCTCTTGCCCCGCCCTAATGCCATCCCTCGTCCCCTTTACACTTTATTTACAAAAACAGGCAGATAGACAACTGGTCAGAGTTTGCTGATTTGATTTTTTTAGAAGATTGCATTAAAACATTATTTATCCAACTAGCACTCATATCTTGGTTGCTAATACCATTCTTCAATAAAAGCAACCAGGGCTCCTTGGAGAAATGACTGATTCTAGGACTGGGGCAAGCAATACACAAGATAAGCCTGGAGCAGCTTGTAGTGCCAGAAAGTAAAGAAACGCTAAAACAAAAACAAAAAAATCTCCAAAAAAAAAAAAAAAATCCAAAGCAAAACATTGATGGGGATAGGGCAAAGGAGTTGGCTGAAAGAGCTCCCAGTGGCCAAAACTGGAAAATTTGAGAAATAAAATAAATAAAGTAGTATCAGAGGATAACCCAGAGTATCATATAAATATCAGAGTCCAGACTGATACAAGTAAATGATTAAATAAATAGACAAGAAGAGGCAAACCTCCTGTGCAGTCATTCCCAATCATCTGTGCAAATACTTTGCCCTTAAGGAGATGGAACACAACTCTTCACTCCTGATGTGTGAGCTGTGAATAGTGACTTCCATCCAAAGAGGATGGGGCGGGGTAGGGGGGGAAGGGAAAGGACAGTAACCTTATCCTTTGTCAAAGGGGAGGAACTTGACAAACGCTACCTCAGCCAGGTGATCAAGGCCAACACCCATAGTCAGAGTCAAATCATGTGGACAGTACATACCCTTGGTGTGATGTGATGAGAATGGCATTTTACCTCTGTGGTCTTCCTCCCGTTAATCCATAGCCTTGGTCTAAACAGGAGAAAAACATCAAGAGAAGTCTGGAAGAATATCGTACCCTATAAAATACCTGACCAGTACTCTTCAAAACTGTCAAAGTCATCAAACACCAGTAAAGGCAGAGAAACTGTCAAGGCCACAAGGAGCCTAAGGAGATTGCCAACTAAATGGCATGTGGGATTCTGGAACAGAAGAAAGTGAAAATTAAGGAAATCTGAATAAAGTGTGACTTCCAGAATAATACATCATTAATTGTGACAAAGGTACTTTACTAATCCAGGATGTCAATGATGGGGAAACTGGCTGTGGGGTATACGGGAGCTTTCTGTACCATCTTCACAGTTTTTCTGTAAATCTGAAAGAACTCTAAAATGCAAACATTTATTCTAAAAAGCTTCTCTTTTATTGAAATCTAGTCAATTTACAATGTGTCAATTTCTGAAGTACAGTGTAACATTTCATACATATACATACATATCTTTGTTTTCATATTCCTTTTCATTATAGGTTACTACAAGATATTGAATATAGTTCTCTGTGCTGTACAGAAGAAACTTGTTTATCTATTTTATACATAGTAGTTAGTATCTACAAATCTCCAACTCCCAATTTACCCCTTTCCACCCCCTTTCCCCCTAGTAACCATAAGTTTGTTTTCTATGTCTGTGAATCTATCTCTGGTTTCTAAAGAAGTTCATTTGTGTCATTTTTTTTTTTTAGATTCTACATATGAGTGATATCTTATGGTGTTTTTCTCTGTCTGACTTACTTCTCTTAGTATGTATGACAATCTCCAGGTCCATCCATGTTGCTGCAAATGGCATTATTTCATTCTTTTTATGGCTGAGTAGTATTCCATTGTATAAATACACCACAATTTATCCAGTCATGTGCCAGTGGACATTTAGGTTGCTGCTATGTCTTGGCTATTGTAAATAGTGCTGCTAGGAACATCGGGAATTAGAGTTTCCTCCGGGTAGATGCCCAGGAGTGGGACTGCTGGATCATATAGTAACTCTACTCTAAAAAGCCTTTTGCTTACTGAGTGTTTTGACACCCCCTTCAATTTTACACCCAAGGGGAGTGCCTCACTTGCCTCACTCTATGCCTGCCCAGCTCTCTAAATGCAAAGCAGACTCCTCGTGCTCGTTTCCTGGGACAGGACTGTACACACTGCCCTTTTGGCCTCCATTCTCTTCATTTATATAAATAAAACTGTAGTACTCCTTTCCCCTACAAGCTTCTCCTTAGCGTAAGCAGAATTACACTCCTTGGCTTCTGATGAGGAATGGCTTTAGGAAAAGCTTAGCGGGCACTTCCGGAAGTTGCAGCTTTACAGCCCCGTGAAGAGGCCAGGCAGTGCTTGGAAGCCAAAGCCACAGAAACAGGGTGTAGTCCAAGAAAGGTCTCCATGCAGCGCCCAGCCAGCCAGAGCTCTCCCTGCAACTGCTTTATTCCACAAAGGAAAGCTGTCCGCGCAGACAGCATCCAGGGGCCATCTTTGCTGCCTGGGTCTGCCCCTCAGCCAGGGCTCTGGAAACCAGGGCCTTTGTCCTAGAAGGTGACGAGACCAGAGTAGATTTCATCACGCCTGTTACTCCCTTTCCTCTTTTCCCTCTTTTCACATCAGTACTGACAAGAGAAGACAAATACTCATTTAAGGCCTAATGTCATAGGCCCAGACCTCTCCCCCATCCCTCCCCTCCCCACCACCTCCACCCTGGTCCTCATTAGAGACACTGCTTTCACTTTATTCCCTCAGGTGAAACCACATCAATGAAAGCACAGTGTTGAGCTGACTTGAGCTTTTCCGGTCTCTGACTTGACTTTGGGGGACAGATTTGTTTTGAGGGGACCTGGGATCCGGGAGGAGGTGGCACTGACACTAGCTCGGAGTATACCATCTCATCTCTGACAGGCATCTCTGTAAGAAGATCCTTCAAAACCAGGCAGTGTGATTCCCATTGGAATAAATGGCTGAATCTGGTGTCTGTTCTTGAACAGCTCGGCCCCTTGAGGCTTAGCAGGGGGAAGGGCTAGAAAGTGAATGCCGGAGACTCCATCCGGTTTCATGTATGAGAACATTGGCTCTGGCTTCAAACAGACTTGGGTATGATTTTCAGCTCTGGAAGTTCTCCCCTGAGTGTTCTGGGCAAGGTACTTAGCCCCACAGAACCTCCCTTTCTTCTTTTGTCAAATGGAGATGACCGAAAGTTGGGACTGGGGTAGGGGACACTTCCATCAGAGTTTAGACCCAAGAATGACTCTGGAGACAGGTTGCAGGAGGTGGGCTAGTTTTGCAAGGGTGTTTCCTTCTTGCTGGTTGATTCAAAAGTGAGAAATGGCCCAGGAATAAAATTTTGCCCTTGAGAGAATTCCAGAAAAGGCAGCATGGAAAATCATGGTATTCCAAGGTGGGATCTCACAGGATCAAGGTTTCTTGTCCTTCCTTTTAAGAAAGGAGGGGCTCCTTGGTGAAGAGGGCTTTGCAGGGAAGAGCAGTGGAGGGGTGGGGAGTCGGTGGGAGGGGGCTGGCCCCTCCTTTCTCCCCAGTTTGGTCAGGCCGCATACTGAATTCTTTGCATTCGTAATGTGCGATGACCTTGGCTGGGCTTTGCACTCTGGTCCCGGGAGCCAAGGGCCGCTCTGAGAACGGGCAGCATCATGCATCTGCCTTCCCAGGTGCAGTCCTGAGAATGTGCTGATGGAGTTTAGTTTTAATAACAATCATAACTCAAGAGGCCTACTCTTTACTTTTTTTGATTGTGCAGCTGAAGACTAGATGAGCTCACTGGAAAGTGGAGGAGAGAGGCGGATAGAAGCAGCTGTTGCCACAGGAAACACCCCCCCGGGGGGGCACTGCTCCTAAGGGCTCTTCGGAGGTGGGGTGGATCCAGAATGGCAGCTGTCCTCCACCCAGATCTTTCCTTCTTTGTGTATCCAGAGGTTGGGCTGCGCTGTGGGCGACTAGACTGTGGATTAAGAAACCATGTAGAGAGTTTCCAGAACAAATCCTTGGCCTGTAAAATCTCCATCTGGCTTGCTCTACGAAGACCCGTATACCTGCAGTTTGGTGTTTGTGGCTTATTATATACCCTCAGCTTTCACTGAAGCAAGATTCAAGAGATATGTATGAAGCCTTCAAACACAGGAGTGAATAATTAAGCCAAAGGCTTGATGTGGAATTTTGGGTACCAGCTGCAGGTTGCAGTGTGGGCGGTGGGAATTTGGGGTCAGGGGAATTTTCCCGGGGACTTAAATCACCGCGTTTTGAGAGCTTCTGTTCCTTCTGCAGACAGTGTTACACCTGTGTGGGCAACTGCACATGTCCACCCAAGTTATTCTGCCCAGTTCTCAGCCCCTTGACCCATCACACCACAGGAAGAAAGGACTGAAGCCAACGAAACCCCAAACAGATGTCTGTGGATAAAAACAAAGCTAACAGCACTACTGGAGGGCCCACACATTGTTGTCATTTTAGAAATAGATGGTTGTGGCTTTTGGTTTCCTTGTGCACTCCTTATGCCCTTGCCTGTTGATTTGATGCCGACCAGGCAAGGTGGCTTGCAGGCTTTCCTTGGCTCTTTTTGATGACTGGATCTTTCCTTTCTAACCAAACCAAACCAAACCCCTCCTCCGGAAATTCGAGTCCATCCACATCCATTGAGCACCTACCTGGTTCCCGGGCCTGTTCTAGGCCCTGGAGTTGGAGGAGGGTGTTACAAGTACACATGTGCAGATTGGACCCTGTCCGGTCTGGATCAGGCCCAGTCCTCACCGGTTGTGGTGGGAGGCAGGCTGGGAAGAGACTGTTGGTTCCCGGTGTTTCACAGGGAAGTTTAAGAAGGGAGCTGGGGAGTGGGGCCTCCTGAGACTCCCACCCTGGTTAATTGGCTTTGTTTCTGTAACACGCTGACCGGTGTCCGATGGGCCGAGCTCGTGTGCAGGGCTGCGTGCTGAAACTTCATTAGCTCTTTTCAAAGCCCTCTTCCTATTGGTATAGAGGTTCCTCTTAACACTGCCAGTTTCCTTGAAAGGTTTGTCAGCTGCCCCTGATAGAATCGCTTCAAATTAAAATGCTTCGTTCCAGGGGATATTTTATTTACAGCCAAGCAACTGTAACTAGCGGCACCCCCCGCCCGGCCGCAGTGACTGCGGGGCTTTGATACTGCTGAACCACTCTGCCAAGGGTTCCAGTTTGCTTCTATACAAGTGAATCGCCCAATTCAAAAGAGATGTACCCAGACTGCCTTGCTCTTTTCCCCACTCCCCAGCCCCCATGCCACTCCCTGTAGGCATGTAGCCCACAGTTTGGCGTTGTCCGTCAGCTGTCTGCCCGGCACAGACGCATTGTGCTGGTCCACCCAAACTCAGTAGCGCTCGAGCTTGACCGCAAAGCATCTGGTGACTTTTGTTAAGAGAATAGTTCTTTCTACACCAGTCTCGCGTGGCCAGAATATATACCTTCCCGAGCCCTAAAACCAAGTGTGTCTGTGGTGCCATGTTTCATTTTCAGAGTCATAGAATCTTATTGCTGTAAAGGACCACTTTATGACGTCACTGCTGAAGGCTGTATCTACCCCTCCCCCGCCGCCCCACAATTTGGTTCAAGTTCCAAAGGGTTTTCTGGGCTCAGCTCATGGTTAAGTGTTCCAATATCAGCTGTAGCCCTGTCCTCAAGAAGCTCACAGTCCCTCAGGGGTGACAGGCGGGTCACCAACTGGCTCCAATGTAATGTCATAAGTATACCATGATAGCGGCAAGAACAAAGTGTGTCATGAGAACCCAGAGGAAGGAAGGATTACTTCTGCTTGGGAGGGGAGAGAGTCAGGAAGGGCTGCTCAGAGGAGGTGATATTTGAGCTGGATCATATGGGAAAGCTATTCCAAGCAGGGAGAAGTGTGTGAGGAAAGGTATGCACGCATTTGGCGTATTTGGGGAAACTTAGTTAGGAGACGAGAGGCGTCCCGTGGTCAGTGACTTCCCAGGGACTAAACTCAAAAAGAGCATCTGGCTGTAGAAAGGTCCTTCCCAACTGTGATCCCTAGGACTCAGCCCTGACCTGGGAGCATTTGTAGATGGGCAAGTGTGTGTGATCATGGATGGCTCCTCCTTGGGTGCCAAAGATTGGCATGTAGCTACCTTCCCTTAAACGGTGACAGCCAAGGACGGCAGCTTTGTGGGAGAGAGAAGTTAAATCTGAGATTTATTTTAGTGCCATTACCAGCACTCCTTTTCTGAGCGAGGCTTAACAAGAGGCAGAACTCCTAACGAACTCTCGAGTATCACCAAAGTGTTCGCGGTTGGCATGAAAAGCCAAAGAAGATGAAAAGAAAGAAAGGAATCAAAGGGTCCTTCGAAAGAAAAGAGGCAGACAGTAATGGCTATAGGATTTGGAATCGCTTTTCTCTGATTGGCAGGTTGGAATTGCAGCTTAGCTAGGTTACAGGGTAGTTCCCTTTTAATGCTATTATTGATACAAGACTCTCTGTTCGCACAGAGAGAGCGATTTGGGGGAAGAAAGGAAATATTTGATGTCCGATTCACTGGCATGCTGACTGGCCCGTACATTGTGGCAGAGAAGTAGCTGCTTTCTTTTGTCAACCTTTTTTCCTTTGTTTTTTTTCAACCGGACAAAAATACTGTAGGGCTTTTGTCACTAATCGCAAGCCTTTCACGTGGCTTTATTTTCCAAATCTTGCAAGCCTGCTGTTTCCTTACCCTAGTGGGGAGCAGAATGTCAGCCTCCAATCTGGAGGGTGTGGAGCCTTGAAGACCAGCATCCTCTTGTGGCCCCAGCATCCACAAAAATGATGACAGAGACGACTGTGCTGACTGACTGGGTGTTCTTTCACCTCGTGTCTGTCTGACTTTGGACAAGCAAAGGATTGGAAAGCATCAGGACTGGAAGTTGGCGCTGAGCCCAAACCCTCCTTGTACCAATGGGAAAACCAAGGCCCAGAGAGAGAAAGGGACTTGCTTGCGGTCACACAGCTCACGGAGGCAGAGCCAGGAGTAGAACTCAGGGTTCTTTTTTTCTAGTCTTTTTTGCACCAATCACAAGCTGCAATCCCCCTCCCAGGAGCTGGCAAGAACAGCAGATTATTCTCTGGGAGGGGCCAGGGGAGTGTTTGAATTGCTGCCAATCGAGAAAGGTCTGGAGAAGAAAGAGAAAGAGGTCTACTTACTTGCTGCTCCCCTCCCCCAGGTAAACCGCCTTGTTTCTTTCTAGTCACAGTCCCCTACCAGTGAGATTTCTGCCTATTTCATATGCCTTGTTAAGTAGAAAATCAATGAACTTTCTCAGTTACAGGGGAGATTCATGAGGGCAAAGTCTTATTATTGCCCTAAGCCCCCCTTTGTCACAGGTTTTGTCCTCCAACTGCCATAGTGGGAGGAAGAGGTCTGCGTAATTTAGGCATCACCTCCTCCAGGAAGCATTCCCTGATTTCCAGGACTGAGCTGCACAACCCCTTCCCACCTTAGCCCTTATCACACTGTATGTCATTGTTCCCATATCTGTCTCCCTCACTGGACTGTGAGCTCCTCGAGGACAGGGACCATGTCCTCTCTGTGTCCCCAGTGCGTAGCACAGGGTCTGGCCCAAAGTGGACAATTAATGTTTCCTGAACGACTGAGGACTCAGATGTCCATGGTAACAAAGGTTGACTCTTGTTTCCGCAGCAAATTAAAGACCCAATCGCACCAGGGGGCGAAATGGAAAGTCCAGTGGGAAGGGAGCTCTTTGTTCCTTTTTGGGCATGATACTTCCTGGGACTCTGCAAGCCCAAGTCCTGAATAGCCCTTCTCTGTGGTGGTGTGTCTGCAAGGGACATAGCAGTACAATCCTGCAGTGTGTATCTTTCTGGGTGCCTGGGACTGGAGACTTAAGAAAACAGGATGGGGGTTTTTGAATAGTTGTTACTTACCCTAGGAGGCCTTGGCTGAATTCTGTCATCTTTCATGAAACATTACAGAGGAGACGCGTCTTCCAAGGCAGAGGTGGGTTGATTCTGAGGACGCCAGAGCTTCAGGTCAGAATATTTTTTGCCTCTTAACTAAATGATTTGGTGTTGGTTCTCTGACCTTCCGGTGAGTTCCACAGGCTTGCATATAATGGTATTCCTATTCCTAAAAGCCACATACCTGCGGGATCCTGGGCCATTGGAGGCAGTGTTTTTGACTTAGCCTCATTTGCTCCAGGAAAATGGGCAGTGCTTCTTTTTGCACTGTGGCCAAGGCTGTAGGAGGCAGGGCCGCTGATAATGGGCCGCAGGAGACAAAACAGTTACTTTCAAACTCTTCGTGGTCTGTGCCTGTCATTCTCAACACTTGCTGCACATTTGAAGCCTTTTATCAAAAATTGAAAAGGAATGTAAGATTCTGGGGAAGAGAACATTTAAAAGCTGGTACCAGATGAACAGGGGAAAAAATCTGATGCCCAGGCCCTACCTGGACCCGCTCCATTGGAAGCTCATGGGTCAGGCCTGGGCATCAGTGTTTGACAGACTCTCCAGATGATTCTGATGTGCAACCAGATTGAAAACCACCGGCTGAAGTAGACAGTGATTATGTGTTCACTCCTTGTTCTCAGTTACTTTCTAGAAGGTTCCAAAAAGAGGCCATCCTTTAAACTAGCACGCTCAAGATTTCCCCCTTCCAAGTCTGTGAAGGTTTGAGACACTACAGAGAGACACACACTCATTCTGCTCCCGCCTCGAGCTGTGCTCCAGCCGGAGCTGTGTCTGAGTGGATGTGAAGCACTGAGTGGTGGGGGCACAGAGGGTCTAGGGGACACATTTCTCTTCTCACCGTGCCTTATAAGGCCACCAGGCACTCATGATTTTGTCTTTGACATCACTGGTCCATCAGAGCATCTGGTTCTGCCTCACAGATTACAGAATTTCACCTGTGCTTCAAAAAACTGCTTCCAAAGTACACAAAGAATAGTGAGGCCAAAGCAGTTTTATGGCAAATTTGAAGTCATTTTTTAAGCATGAGTCAGTTGGCATTGGTTGCCTGCTTTCCCTTGTCAGTCATTTCTTTGGTCTGAATGTGTGATGGGCACACAGCAGAGGCAGATCTTTGACTTTGGGGCTTTTGAGATTTGGGGCTTATGGAGAGAGCTCTTGGTGGGAGGGGGCGTGTGTGTACGTAACCCAGAGGCAGCCCGTCAATACATTTGGTGAGTCAAATAGGTCAATGGAGTGAGAAAACCATCTGGCCAACTGACTGTCAGACTGATAGGTTATTTGATTGACTGGGCCAGTGGAGTCACTCAGGAAGGCTGAACCACAGCTCTGCAGCCTGGGAGGCCAGACAACCAGCAGATGCTTTTAGCATCTGCTTAGCACACATTGGAGCCCGGTTGACTCAAGCCATTAAAACCAGATAGGAGTAAAGACATCCAGTGCACTGGGACACCAGGAGGGCGGGCCACTCTTCTCCCTCATCATACTATAGTCCTTCAAATCTCTGGGGCCACACAGCTCATGACCCTCAAGTTTCCTCTTGAGCAAGTCGAGAGGAAAGCTCAACTCTGCAATCAAGACACTGCAGCTTCTTTGCTGTGTGAACTTGAGCGAGTGACCTAAACTCTCTGAGCCTCAGTTGCTTCGTCTATCTGTATTACATACTTCATTGGGTTGTTGGGAGGGTTCTATGAAATTACGCGTGGAAAATGCTTAGAAAAATTCATGCTTTCTATACATAGAAAACATCAAACATGGTAGCCCTAGTGATTCTTATTAAAAATAATGTTTTAGTGAGTGGATAGGACACAGGCTTTGGTGTCAGATGGCCTGCATTTGAATTCTGGTTCTACCACTTCTGACTCAGTGGCTTGAACAAGTAGGTTAAAGTCTCTTGATGGGTCCCACTTCCCTCACGCTCTGTTATAGCAGAAGAGGGAGGTGGTGTGAGCATTTAGCATTGTGCCTGGTGATGAGTGGTCCATAAATGGTGGTTAGTTATGATTATCAATCACTGTCCTCATCCTCCTGGTTGCTGGGAAATTGCCCTAGGTCTTCAACCCCGCCTCAGTAGGACACCTTTTCTCTATTCCTTACCATTCGTGCGCCTTTCATTCACTCCTGCTTCAGCTTGTCATTTTCTCCCATAGGGAGTGTGGGATACAAAATAGACCCTCAATTTGTGCTGCCATGGAACCCGGCCTTCTTGTCACACTGCCCCATGCGTCCCTCCGCTGATGCCAAGCTTTCTGGCAGTGGCCGCCCGAGGTCCTGTTGTAGGGATGCTGTGAAAGCAGGTCTCTCCAGCTTCTACCTAATTGATGTTCTAAACCTCGGCCTGCAGCTTCACCTTCCTTCCTGTCAAACAGCGCTTGTGTTTTTGCCCACGAGTCCAGCCACTCGCTGGCTCTTGGTCGTCTGCTTTCCTGGTTATTTTGGTTGAGTTTTTTTAGGAGGGTTGTGTGTTGATATTTATTTTGGTCGGTTTGGGTCTGACAGAGGCCAACTGTGGTGCTGCTCACATCACCATCTTCCCCCTTGCTCTCTTTGTGGTTTGGTAAATCTTGAATTGACATTCCTAGGTCATACTTGGCCTGGCTGAGAACCCTGATTGCGGCATCTACACACTCAAATGGGCATGGCTGGATATCTGGTAGCATCTGTCTGAAATATTGCTGTTGTGACTAAACAGGACTCTAAGGACTTGCCGTGTACCCCTAAATCTTTTAAGTATTGGGGAATGTGAGAAAGATGTGTGATTTAAAATATTGACCTGGGCTTCAGAAAATCAGGAAAATTATTTAGTGCCACAGAAAACCCGATGTTCATGCATGACTTTTGATTAACCGTTTAATTGCTTCCTCATGCTGGTGCATAAAAAAGTGAGAGTCAAGCTTTGAATGAAAGGAAGCACAAACCAGCCCCCTGTTTGCACCTGTCGTTGGGGGGAGATTCGGCCAGTTACTTTAGGCTAGCTGAGAGTATGCAACAGGGGCCCACCCAAAAGAATCCTTGTTTGGCCTTTATGAAATGGGTTCTATGAAGGACCAGCCATGCAGCATCTTGCCTAGTGGGCAGGATATAGTGAGAGGAGACTTTCTCAAGAGCCTGGGAATCTGGAACCCATTTTCTGCTCTGCAACTGTGGGCAAGCCGTTGCCTATCTCTGGGTCTCAATTTTCAGAGGGGTTTGGCTTCAGATTTGACCTTTGACTATTTTAGCGACTTGGAGAGAAACAGCTGAATCCATGCGTGAACTTCTGTCTCGACCTTAAGTCTTATGAAAAACCAAAACTAAACCAAAACCACCTTGTAGGCAAATAGCACGCGATTTGTAATAGCAGATTCTGCCTCTGGCCTGTGTCCTGCGCTAGCTCCTGCACATGCTCACTCGCTCTCACATCTGCCTGGTGCCGCATGCTGCCTGACCACACAAGCCTGTTCCATTTTCACACCAGATGCGTAAGTCCTGTCTCTTGACTGTGCTCGCTGAAGCCTGGTGAACAGTTACGTACTACAATCACTACCACTATGAGTAACACCTAGCAGTGACTGACTGTGTCCTGGATGTCAGGCACTTTGCTGTGTACCTCATGTACATTTTCTCTTTCAATATTTCTAGCGCCCTATGGGATAGGTATCATTCTCATCCTCTTTTACAGAAATGAGTGATGACTTACTGAAGGTAACACACAGCTAGTAAGTTTTGGGGTCATAGTAGGAGCCAGGACTGTCTGATCCAAATCTGAGGGCCTTAATGACTGTTGTGTATACTGCTTTTTGCATCCCTGGGTGGAGCTGGGACCACATCGCCACCACCACCATCATCATCATCACAGTAGTAGTTTTTCTTGTATGCTGTGAGGCAGGTACTGTTATCCTCCATTTTATAGTGGAAGACACGGAGGCTGAGGTACGTGGTCACTTGCTCGAGATCACATATCTATAAGCCTCCAAGCTGAAACAGTACTCATGACGATCGCCTCTAAACTTAGGCCGCTTCACCCATACCACGCTGCCTCTAGGGTTAGAACAAGTCTTAGAAGACCTTGTGAGTTTGTTTTCTGTTCTCTGCTCCAGGAACTTTGCCCCTGCTTTCCTCAGCAGCCTCACCAGCACAGCCAGCCAGGCTTAGGCCATTTCCTACAATGCAGCAGCATCCACCCCCTCCGACAGCCCCTGAGAAGCATGTGCTCCTTACTCCCAATTCCAACCAACAAGCAGGTAATTCTGCCTTTTGGGGCACAAAGAAGTAAATCAAATGATACCACCAAATAGAGCAGAGGAAAAGAAGGAACAAACGAAGTTGAAAGAGATCCATTCTTTCTTCTCTGACCCACCTCGGCCAACGTCCACAAAGTCTCATTGTCTCTAAAGGCATAATCTTAGCTTTCCACCTCCTTGCACCCAGCGATCCATGTTCCCAACGGTGTCTAAAGGCTACCTGTAGTTGACTGTTAGCTGCCTTGATGTACCTGATTTCTCAGTTTCAGCAGCTGCTTCCTCAGTTTCCCTAGCCTTGGGAATGCGTAGCTTTTTGCCTAGCCAATGGAGGATTGCCACCAAGTGGTACATCCAGGGAACTGCATGGTTTTTTAAAAAAGTATTTTTTTCCCCTTTCTAAAGGCAAACTCCATCCATTGCTCAATCCTAGTTAAGGGATTAACTATGCCCTTTCTTCTCTTTTTTAGTCTTTTGTCAGTTTTGCTGCTCATTAGCTCTTGTACAAGAAGCAGAGCAAGAGAAGTAAGCTCAAGGAAACACAAATCACTGATGGATTTCAGTACACCGCCCCCCTCTTTCCCCAGCCCCTACTCCATCCCCGCTATTGTGAGTAGTTTGCTGGGAGAGAAGCTCTAGGAGCCTCTGATGGAGTTGGGCCCATTCAAAACACCCCTGTTCTCCTTTTGTATTGATGACTCAGAAATGATTACATCTGTGGAGCAATGAGAAGTGTAGGTTCTAAAAGGGGCTAATACAGAAGACACTTCACAACGGATTATGTTCGAATACCTAATAAACAAAAGGCAAAAACACCACTTCTCTAGTAATCAATGAACTGTAAATTAAAGCTAACAATGGAAATTATTTTTATATATAAAATTGGCTGAGAAATGTTAAATTCAAAATTCCCAGGATTGAAGAGGATGCAGTGGAATGGACGTTTTTATACACTGCTGGTAAGATTCTTAAATTACTCACAGCCTTTCTGGAGAACACGTTGGCAGTGTGATCAAGAGAATTAAAAATGTGTATATGCTTTGACTCTACAGCTTTGCTACTAGAAATTTCGCTGAAAGATGTAATCAGATTCAAATATTTATGTATAAGGATCTTTACTGAAGCATTACCTAGGGGAAAAAAAAAACTACAGGACTCTGAATGTTTAAGAAGTGTTAGTTAATTTAAGATGTAATCATAGACTAGAATATTACTTAGCTACTTATCAAAAGCCATGTTCTTAGGGAATATTCAAGGATCTAAGATTATAGGAAAATGCGTATGGTATAAAAATATATATTTTTAAAATCCTCTCAAGATACAAAACTAATCATATTCCATTTTGTAAAACATCCTACTTTTGAAGAATAAAATGCATAGAATACTTACTGGATGCAAGCAGCGATCATCTCTAAGACAGAGGATTATTAGATTATTAGTGGTTTTTTTCTTCTTCATACTTTTCTGTATTATCCAAGTTATTATTAATTTTATAATTTAAAAAACCTGATTTAAAATTTTTTTTTAAATTTTAGAGAAAAGAGGCTTGGAGAATGACAGTTCAACTCAAATGCATGGTCACTGCTAAGAAAATTGTTAAAAGCCTGTACATTCCTAACTCACAGAATAAGTGCTTCAAAAGACCTTGGATACAGCTAGGGTCAACCTCACCAGTGCCACTGAGATTCTCTCTGTGATTTCCCGGCACCCTTGTCAGGCAGTCTCTCCTTAAACATTGTGCTTAAGAAACTCATTCACTGCCTCTGGCAGCTGCCTCTTCAAAGTGTAATAATAGCGATAATCCCTTACATGCATCTAGTCATTTACAGTCTATAAAGCTTTTAAAGGTACCATTTTATCTTACAGCCCTCGGAGATGGGAAGGGCAAGTGCAATTATCTGCATTTCCCATATGAGCATCCTGAGTTGAAGTGACTTCTGATGGTAAAGTGACTTGTTGCATCGCTGGTTAATAACAGAGATGAGACTGAAATCCAGGTGTCCTGACTCCCAGTCTGAGTTCCTTCCATCCCTCCCCAGTATCCAGTGTTTAGTTTCATACAAGGATCTCCTTGGCTCGAGCTTATGTTGGCCTTGCTATAGCTTGAACTCCTCCACGGTACCTTGTGTATAGTCTCCTAGGTCTTCAAAGATGTGCCTGGTTGTGGGGCTACGTGTGAGCTCAGGGCCAGAATCGGGCAAACATGGTAGGAGCGCAGTGGGGGAATGGGGAATCCCGTGATTCTCCCTTGCTGCAAATCCTGACAGTCTCCACTCAGAAACCTGCAACCATATTTTTGAAACGTTGTTTTCATAAACTGCTGGTTGTTCAATAAGGCATAAAATAGCCAGTATACGATAGTTATTTGCTCTACAAAATCGTTTTTGCAACATGGCTTCAATGTCATAGCAGTTACTGCATTTCGCTTAGTTTCCTAAGAGATGTGACACACAAGATTAACTGTTGATATCAAAATGCCGAGGTTCCCTTATTGCTGTCAGCAATCTTGTTCTATTCTTCTGCCACACTCTGCATCCTTCCTTGGGAGAACATTTGTATACTTCCACTGCAGGGCCTGGTCACACACCCATCTGGCTTTGTCAACATTATGAAAAAGCAACAGGCAGAAAGGCAACTTTCTTTGCCCTTGGGAGGGTGTCTGAGTTGGGCAAGGCCAACCAATACTGAGTTCGTTATAGGTTAGTCTGCATACACAGATGGTCCCCAGCCCATCCCTGGGGCTATAAGAAAGGATAAATAAGACCCAGAGGAGTTCTCACTCTGGCTGGGGAGGCAAGAGAAACAAGGGGAAGAACCAGTCAGAAAGGACCGTAGAGACTGACTTGTCAGCGTGTGAGAAGAGTTCCAAGAGGGAGGTCTGCTGCTTCAAGTCAGAATCAGGTCAGAAGCCGGCGCTGGTCTTGACCCAAGGATGGTTGGAGAGCAGAACCAGCTCCGTGGGTTGGAGAACAGGACCGGCACTGGCCGGGGCAGCGCACAGGGTGAGGGCCTGCTCACAGCCCGCTGGCGTCTTGCCGGGTGTCCAGGCGCCTCCTACCAGGAACTCAGGCTGGGAACTCAGCGGGGGCTGGCCGGCCCTCCCGTGCCTAATCTGCCTAATCTGCCGGCTGACACCGCCAGCACCTCCCTGGCCCGGGGCTACCCGAGGGGGACAGGGCCGGTTCCAGCCAGAGAAATGCCCAAACAGCTGTGCTTGTCCCTTCCACTGGTTTGACTCTTCCCAGCGTGGACCTGAGGAATTCGGGGAAATGATTCAGAGAAACAATTGGTTGATGCCATTAGAAAGTGAGTCAAAGCAGAGTTCAGGCAGAATGTGCTGCGGAAGATGGCCTTAGAGGGCTGGGCCCCCGCCAGAGTTCCTGACTACCCCTCCCTTCGTGCTGCTCAAGGTGGAAGATGCTGGGAGTGAAAGGATGAGCCTCTGTCGAACAAATGGAGAAAAACAGAGCCAAGTGCGTACATTGGCTACCCGACCGCTGCTAACTGTGGTCTCACTCCCCTGCCCCGCAAGTTGTCATGAGAGTGACGCATGTCTCTTCTGGAGAACACCCCGAACGGTCTTCTACCAGACGTTAGGGTCTGTAAGGGGCCATGTGATTGACAAAGAAGGAACTCTCAGGCCCATACGTGGATCTAGAGATTAGCTCTGGAGCTGGATTTCACTGTGTTCTTCAGTTTGTCCAGGTTCCTGGGGCCCAGGTTCTCCTCAGTCTCAGATTCTTTTTTTTATTGAAGTATAGTTCCTGTACAATATTATAATAAGTTACAGGTATACAATATAGTGATTCACAATTTTTAAAGGCTATACTCCACATACAGTTACTATAAAATATTGGCTATATTCCTTGTATTGTACAATATATCCTGTGGCTTATTTTATACCTATTATTTGTACCTCTCTTACTTCCCTTCCCCTCTCTCGCCTCTCCCCCTGCTCTCTCCACTGGAAACCACTAGTTTGTTCTCTATATCTGTGAGTCTGCTTCTTTTTTGTAATAGTCACTAGTTTGTTGTATTTTTTAGATTGCACATATAAGTGATGTCATACAGTATTTGTCCTGCTCTGGCTGACTTAACTTCACTTAGCATAATACCCTCCAAGTCCATCCATGTTGTTGCAAATGGCATTACTTCATTTTTATGGCTGAGTAGTATTCCATTGTGTATATATATCACACCTCCTTCATCCAGTCATCTGTCAGTGGACTCTTAGGTTGTTTCCATGTCTTGGCTATTGTACATAGTGCTGCTATGAACATTCGGATGCATTTATCTTTTTGAATTAGTGTTTTAGTTTTTTTTTTTGGATATATACCCAGGAGTGGAATTGTTGGTTCATATGATAGCTCAATTTTCAGTTTTTTGAGAACCCTCCATCGTGTTTTTCACAGTGGCTGCACCAATTTACGTTCCCACCAACAGTATAGGAGGGTGCCCGTTTCTCCACATCCTCGCCAACACTGGTTATTTGTGTCTCAGTCTGAAACTTCTTTGTTTGGCTCCCCACAGAGTCTAGCTACTTGACCTTTGCCAAGTGGCACCTCCATTCTGGGACTCAGTGTTTCAAAATGAGAGAGTTAAGTCAGATGAGCTCTGTGGTATCGTCCAGCTCAGACATTCATTCTGTGGATTTAGGTTTGTCCTCTTTTGATCCAAGCTGCAATTGCTTTCCTGGGATGCCCCCAAGAGTCTTGTCTCCTACTCGTAGTCTTATAAACTCAACTCTTCTGTCTTCTTTATCCTCTGCCCATCTGGACATACAGGTCCTCTTTGTTCCTTTCACAAAGTGAGTCTTCTGCTTGGAGGCTTATTTTCAAGAAGGGCAAGGAGGAATCTTGTATTTATCTAGGATATTCTGATCCATCATGTGATACCATGCCTCCACCTTAGGTTTGATCATTCATTCATTTGTGTATTCATGTGATCATTCTCTCACTCAGCATTATCAATGGTGTGCCTATTTTGTGCTTAGGGCTGGGCTGGGCTGTGTGGGTGTGTAAGAACACACAACACAATCAGTTCTGTAAGATGGGAGATGATATACAATGAAAGCTATAGAGTCTGCACCAGCGCGTGCCACCCCTGGTGGGAAACTGCACCTTTCAGTGTATCCTTAGGAATATAAACAGCTACCTGTATTTAAGATTATTGCATATGATTAATTTATAGGCTAAGCAAATGAGAGTAGAGATGACTCAAAGGATGTTTAACCCTCCCCCCCCAAAAAAGTTGCAGATAAGCACATAGAAGCTATATGTGTGTTTTCATTCCTATGATGAATGTGTATGTCACTTAGGAGACTTAGAATATCAGAACCAAGATGAGTAGGGTTATTCTGAGGTCTTTGGATTGAATAGGTCAAACTTGGAGTTAGATGATGTTCTCATCAACTTCCCATCCCTTTACCCATTTTCCAGCAAGGGAAACTGAGACCTCATGTGACCTTTACTACAGTTTCTGGTTGCTCAGAATGTGGCTGAAGGACTGCAAAGCCCTCCTTTTGGGTGAATACTGCTCAATCCTGAATCCCAAAAGTCATGGGGCCCTCATTCTCCGACTCCAACTGTTCAATTGCTGTGTTGTCCCCAGGCCCAAGCCTAGCTGTACTGTAACCCCATTTGGACTTTCAGAGAAATCATAAACGAGGAAGCCCGGGATGTAGGCTTCCTGTTTAAGCTCTGATGATTGGTGCCAAGAACTCCCCTCACACGCCCTTGGTCCAGATCGCCTGTGTGCTCAGACCGTTACAACAGATCAGACCCCAAATCCGTGATTAATTCCTTGAATGTTGCAGAGTGGATTCTGCCACTTAGTATCTTACCTACCTTTTTCTTTGGTACTTCCTGGGGTCTTTACATGTTCTTGACACTTGCTTTGACCTTTGAGATCCTCGAGGTCTTGCCCAAGAGGCTTTCTAACAGGGGCCTTGTTTACAGAGCCCACCTCCTTGCCTGCCTTACTTCTGCTGCTTTGATGCTCTCCCCTTCCCCTCAGTGGGACAATGACCATTCTGGGCACGTACAAGCTTCCCTTCCGAATGACAGCTGTGTATGAGGAGTGGCTGGGTTGACAACTGATTTAAGACATTGACAAGATCTCATTATTTTTTGCTCCTGTGTTTACATCTCTCAAGTGTGTTTGAAAAAATCAAGAAAACAATACAATTGAGTTTCCCAAATGGAAATGATAATGAAATTGCCTCTTTCTCTATTTAGTTTTTGTTGTTCTTGTCTTTTCTCAGGCCTCTTCTCACGCACCCCGCCACTCCCCGGCCCCATCTCCCTCCCAGCTTTCTCTCTGGAAAAGCTCTACTCCATCTCTGCTCAGGTACTGCATCTTCCCAGGGCTTTCCCCCACCGTCCTTTCTGTCCTCATTCACAGAGGACACAGCTGATGAGGGGATCCAGACCTACGCAGGTTTGGTTGAAAGGGACAACATAGCATGTTCTGTTCATAAAAATTGTGCTTTAGTTTGCAGCTGCCTTTCCTCTTGTCCTTCTGCTTTTCTCGTATCCTGTTGCCTTTGCTTGTGAAGACCGTAAGACTGTGGTGACCAAACTAGCCAGAGCACTATGGTTTGGTCCAGTGGGGAGACACTGAGTGCCTACGACACCCAGGGCATCCAGGGAGAAGTGGAGCGTCACCCTTACCGTGGGAGCCCGCGTGGGGAAAGACATGTCTTGTCTTCAGAGAGGAGAACGGGCTGTGAGGGTTCACGAGCAGGTGTGACTTGTTCCAGTGAGCTTCCACCACCTCTGACCACCTCACTTCAGCTCCAATTTTAAAAGTCCTGTCCTCTCCAGGCTTGACTGACACTGTGCTAATTTCTCTGTTTTTGTTCCTTTGTTGCTCGGTCTTCCTTCTCTGTGCCTCTACCTGGGATTTTTCAGAGGCTCAGTTTTGCCTTTCTTTCTCTCTACATTCCTTTCAAGATCTCACTGACTATCACTACTCTGAGGAAGGCTGCAGTGTCTCCAGCCCAGACCTGTCTCCCAAGTTTCAGCTCAAAGTTCTCCTGGACATTCCTATAGGCGTGTGTTGCCAACCTTCCAACCTTGGACTATTCCATCACCATCATCTCTGCCATCTGCATGTACATGTGGGTATAGCTCAGTGCTGGAGCATGTGCTTAGCATGCAGGAGGTCCTGGGTTTAATCCACAGCACCTCCATTAGGAAAAAAAAGACTTCAATGTATTTCTAATCAGTTGACAAGTATTCTTGATTCTATTGAAGATCAAAACATTTTAGAGTTGGAAGCAACCTTAGAGATTATCTAGTATGGAGTTTTCATTGTTTCAGAGAGTTGGAAGGTCGGTAGTAAGGTTGAGACTAGAACCCAAATTCAAAGATCCGCAAGCTTTCACTTTTTTTAACATCATGCTACCCTAAAGCATAAATAAAGTTCACAGGCTTCAGAAACAAATGACTGTATTCCAAGTTCTACCCAGCTATGCCATTTGCTACCTTTGACCTTGGGTAAACCACTTAATCTCTCTGTGCCTCGTCTGTAAAATGGAAATAATAATACCTTACCATAGGTATTGTTGTTAGAATTAAATGAAAAAAAATCATAAAGCACTAATGTTGGCATGTGTGTCATCTCACTTCCAGATGCACTGCTGACACTCTTCTAGAAGTTTCCACACTCTGTTAATCTTTCCTAGTCTTCCTAATATGGAAACTTTAGACTCCAACATCTTTTCCTGCTCTGAATTCTATTATCCTAACCACTTAAGGAATTCAAATCAAACCATAGTTTCAACGCATTTTGAAAAAGAGAGTCTCTATAAAACGTTAATACCTCGGATTAAAGCAAAGTAGGATAAAACAGAGAACCCATTAGTAAGTACATATAGCATAACTTTCCCAATTACCCTTTGTTAAATTTGAGAGGGAAGTGAAACCGGCCATAGTCTGGACTTAGGTCATGTCAGAAAGAGTGGGCTTTCTTGTGGGGGTGGGAGTCATAGGACATACTAGATATCCTATTTGACAATCTGTTCTTATTTCCATTTAACAAAGTATCTTGGTCGTGTATTATCAATGAGCGATATCCCTTTGTGACCCAAGACTGTCTGTAGATTTCTTAGAGGAACCCTAAGAGACTGGAGGATGCAGGGGAGAGCAGATTTCTGGAACTAGAAGAGTGTCTAAAGGAATGGGAGTCATCTTGGATCCATCGAGAAAGGGGCTGGAACACCCAACATCTTTCTGAATGTGGAGACCACAGAGGGACGAAAGCCAGAGGAAGAAGGTTGCCTACAAACCCTGGGGTCTAATTTCTGGGCTGATGGCTTAACCTAAAACGAACTTCAAACCTTAGAAACTGCTTTCTAAGACAGTGTCATTTAAAACCACCTTTCTGTGTTGAGGTACCTTCTATTGTCAGAGCCGAAAGAACTTCAGATGCCCATATGCATGAGGAAACTGAGGCCCGGAGAACGGAGAGAATTGCTCAGAGTCCTCCCAATGGTTTATAACAGTGTGATGAGCGCTATTTCCAGGGCTTTTGTGTGTGGAGACGGCACGGATGAATCCTTCATGTTATCATGCGCAGACCTAAATAAATGGACACAGTTGTGCTCTTAAGACAGAGAACCAAAAGCTTGATTTTTTTTTTTCTCCTTTAAAGGATAGCTAAACTGCAGTTGCCGGCCTACTTTACTTGACCTTTTTAGCTTTGATAAAGGCAACCTTGATTCCTGATGCATGAGCCTGGGTCTTTGAAACCGATAAGAAATGGTTTGTTCATTGAACATGCAAACAAATTACTTTCCAGGGGCTGAAATTTAAACTGACATTAAGCTCTGAGAACATTTATATATAATTATACATAAAGGCCAGAAAACAATTTGTAACCTTAAAATAGTAAAATTAAAAGAGAAGTCCCACCTATGCAAATAATTTATTTCATGGCAACACTACCCTTTAGTTTTGCCATCATTTGTCTATATTAGCAGTGCTGGCTTTACCAAGATTTCCAGGGCGGCCCTGAAATATGAGCTCAGATTGGAAATAAGAGTTACAGCAGCTCTCGGGGAGTATATTGGCTTCTTACAAAGTTTGCCCCTTGGTGGGAGGAATACTAATGAAATACAATCTATAATAATTTATTTCTTTCAGAATAGGACTTAAGGGTCAAAACGTAGCGAGAGGAACACAGGCAAGAAAGCAGCAGAGATTTGGGTCCTAAGTCTGACCTAGGGCAGAATCTGACCTTTCTCCACTCTGACTGTCAGGTTCTGCATCTAAAAGTGAGAGGCTTAGATCCAGTGATCAAGTTGGAAGAAAAGGAGGAGAAAGTGACATGAAAAGCATGAATCAAATAAAAATGGCTTGGTTATTTCTAAATGCCCCTTACCACCCCCTTCTCCCCCCACACACATGCGCACCCACACTACTTGTCCCCTTCAATAGAGCAGAGCCTGGAATTGTGGACAGAGCACTGGGCCAGGGGTCTGGAGATCCGGAGTCTCATCCCAGCTCTTTCTTGACCTCCGTGTGTTCCAGGTAAAGCTCTTTCCCTCTCCGCCTCTCGGTTTCCCCACAGGCTAAGTGAGGGAGCTGGGTTCTCATTGGTTCCTCATCTGGAGGGCACCTCAGCAAGCCATCCCTGAATATCCCCTGGGCCAGGGACCCGCAGTCCTGTGTGTTATAAATAGCTTTCCAGGTGATTCTGAGGTGTACTTTGAGTTTAGCTTCCTGGCTAGCCAGTCTGTGTGCCCTCTCAGCTCTGGCATTTGGAGACATGAGGGAGAATTTTGGGGGGTCCTTTTCAGGCTTTGTGTGCACTGCTGCTGCCACTCTGGCAGTACAGGGATTAGCCCACCACTGTATTCAGCTCGTCCCTTACCAGCAGAGTCTTTTCAAAGGGCTGGAGGTGTGCCTTGGGCAGGAGGGCGGGAGGCACAAAGACACCCTCTGTGGAGTCACCACGTGGCCAGATGCCAAGACACTGCTCTTAGCTCTCCAGTTGTTGCACGTGTGAGCCTTTCTTGAACTATACAGGAACCTGATTAAATTAATTGATTCCTGGCTTTTAAATAATCCCCTCTCTGGTGGGATGCATGCTGCTCCTCAAGATGTGCTGAGGAGGCTCGTGCCAGCTTGAATTCTTTGCCCTGAGAAGGCCGGGGCTGGCATGGCTCAGAGGGGCGCGTGGTGGAGCAGGGAGGCCAGACTGCTGCCGGCTTTTCTCTCTCTGTGGACTGAGAACTCTCAGTGGACCGTCACAGACCAAGTGTCCTTGCAAAGTGGGGACAGGGAGGCCCTGGGAGTGGCTCGACCTGGGTATTTTCTAATATCCCTTAGTGCCTAGAACAGTGCCAAGCCCAGAAAGAGACTTCAACAAATGGGATTTGCTGTCGTTACTTCCATGGCATCCCACGGTAGGGGGGTGGACCTGATCCTGAACTGGGGGCCGGAGACCCGGATGTAACCACAGCGGTCCTTGACTTACCAGTCCACAACCCTCGCCTTCCCTTGCGTCCTGGTTTCTGAAATGAGAGGGCTGGGCTTATCAGTTATTTTCAAACTTGGACGCTCGGGGTCCTGAGGAGGTATCCAGAGTGTGCCTCGGGGGCACAGAAGGCGGGGAGGAGGCTGAACAGGCAGAACTCAGACCCTCTAACCCACCCCACAGAGCCTCTGGGCTTTGCACTAACTCCCGTTCACACCATTGATTGTCCTTGTCAGCGGTTCTCGGACTTTTCGGTATCAGTGCTCCTTTACACTGTTTTTTAAATTGAAGTCTAGTTGATTTACAGTGTTGTGTTAGTTTCTGGTGGACAGCATAGTGATTCAGTTACACACGTGTATAGTCTTTTTCATATTCTTTTTCTTTTTTTTAAAACATTTTTTATTGAGTTATAGTCATTTTACAGTGTTGTGTCAAATTCCACTGTAGAGCACAATTTTTCAGTTATACATGAGCATACATACATCCATTGTCACATTCTCTTTCACTGTGAGCTACCACAAGATCCTGTATATATTTCCCTGTGCTACACAGTACAATCTTGTTTATCTATTCTACATTTTGAAATCCCAGTCTGACCCTTCCCACCTCCCATCCCCCTGGCAACCACAAGTTTGTATTCTATGTCTATGAGTCTGTTTCTGTTTTGTATTTATTTATTTTTTTTTTAGATTCCGCATATGAGCGATCTCATATGGTATTTTTCTTTCTCTTTCTGGCTTACTTCACTTAGAATGACATTCTCCAGGAGCATCCATGTTGCTGCAAATGGCGTTATGTTGTTGGTTTTTATGGCTGAATAGTGTTCCACTGTATAAATATACCACCTCTTTTTTATCCAGTCATCTGTTGATGAGTATTTAGGCTGTTTCCATGTCTTGGCTATTGTAAATAGTGCTGCTATGAACATCGGGGTGCAGGTGTCATTTTGAAGTAGGGTTCCTCCTGGATATATGCCCAGGAGCGGGATTCCTGGGTCATACAGTAAGTCTTTTCCTAGTCTTCTGAGGAATCTCCATACTGTTTTCCACAGTGGCTGCACCAAACTGCATTCCCACCAGCAGTGTAGGAGGGTTCCCTTTTCTCCACAGCCTCTCCAGCATTTGTCATTTGTGGATTTTTGAATGACGGCCATTCTGACTGGTGTGAGGTGATACCTCATTGTAGTTTTGATTTACATTTCTCTGATAATTAGTGATATTGAGCATTTTTTCATGTGCCTTTTGATCATTTGTATGTCTTCCTTGGAGAATTGCTTGTTTAGGTCTTCTGCCCATTTTTGGATTGGGTTGTTCATTTTTTTCTTAATTAAGTCGTATGAGCTGCTTATATATTCTGGAGATCAAGCCTTTGTCGGTTTCATTTGCAAAAATTTTCTCCCATTTCTTAGGTTGTTGTTTTTGTTTTACTTATGGTTTCCTTTGCTATGCAGAAGCTTGTAAGTTTCATTAGGTCCCATTTGTTTATTCTTGCTTTAATTTCTATTGCTTGGGTAGACTGCCCTAGGAGAACATTTCTGAGATGTATGTGAGATAATGTTTTGCCTATGTTTTCTTCTAGGAGGTTTACTATATCTTGTCTTATGTTTAAGAGTTTGATCCATTTTGAGTTTATTTTTGAGTGTGGTGTAAGGGAGTGTTGTAGCTTCATTGATTTACATAAGCTGCTGTCCAGTTTTTCCAACACCATTTGCTGAAGAGAATGTCTTCATTCCATTGTATATTCTTGCCTCCTTTGTCAAAGATTAGTTGACCAAAATTTGTGGGTTCATTTCTGGGCTCTCTATTCTGTTCCGTTGGTCCATATGTCTGTTTTTGTACCAATACCATGCCGTCTTGATGACTGTAGCTCTGTAGTATTGTCTGAAGTCTGGGAGAGTTATTCCTCCAGCCTCTTTCTTTTTCTTATGTAATTCTTTGGCAATTCTAGGTCTTTTGTAGTTCCATATAAATTGTATTATGATTTGTTCTAGTTCTGTGAAATATGTCCTGGGTAATTTGATAGGGATTGCATTAAATCTGTAGATTGTCTTGGGCAGTATGACCATTTTAACAATACTGATTCTTCGAATCCAGGAGCATGGGGTATCTTTCCATTTTTTTAAGTCTTCTTTAATTTCCTTAATGAGTGTTTTATAGTTTTCCGCGTATAAGTCTTTCACTTCCTTGGTTAGATTTATTCCTAGGTAGTTTATTACTTTGGCTGCTATTTTAAAGGGGATTGTTTCTTTACCTTTTTTTTCCTGTTAATTCATCGTTAGTGTAAAGAAATGCAACTGCTTTTTTAATGTTAGTCTTGTAACCTGCTGCCTTGCTGAATTCTTCAATTAGTTCTAGTAGATTTTGTGTGGCCCTCTTAGGGTTTTCTATATATAGTATTGTGTCCTCTGCATATAGTGACACTTTTACTTCTTCTTTTCCAATTTGGATCCTTTTTATTTCTCTCTCTTGCCTGACTGCTGTGGCTAGGACTTCTAAGACTATGTTGAATAGGAGTGGTGATAGTGGGCATCCTTGTCTTGCCCCAGATTTTAGTGGGAAGCTTTTGAGTTTTTCAACATTGAGTACTACACTGGCTGTAGGTTTGTCATTTTTGCTTTTATTATGTTGAGATATGTTCCCTCTATATCCACTTTGGTGAGAGTTTTTATCATAAATGGGTGTTGAATTTTATCAAATGCTTTTTCTGCATCTATGAGATGATCATGTGGTTTTTGTCCTTTCTCTTGTTGATGTGATGTATTACACTGATTGATTTGCGTATGGTGAACCACCCTTGTGTCCCTGGGATGAACCCCACTTGGTCATGATGTATAATCTTTTTTATGTGTTGTTGGATTCTATTTGCTAGTATTTTGGTGAGGATTTTTGCATCTATGTTCATCAGTGATATTGGTCTGTAATTCTCTTTTTTGTTGGTGTCTTTGCCTGGTTTTGGTATCAGGGTGATGGTGGCTTCATAGAATGAGTTTGGGAGTATTCCCTCCTTTTCAGTCTTCTGGAAGAGTTTGAGAAGGACTGGTATGAGTTCTTCTTTGTATGTTTGGTAGAATTCCCTGGTGAAGCCGCCCAGTCCTGAACTTTTATTTGTAGGGAGGTTTTATTTTTTTATTGCTAATTCAATTTCAGTTCTAGTGATCGGTTTGTTCAAGTGGTCAGCTTCTTCTTGATTCAGTCTTGGTGGACAGTATGTTTCCAGAAACTTGTCCATCTCCTCTAGGTTATCCATTTTGGTTCCATATAGTTTTTCATAATATTCTCATATAATATCCTTTATTTCTATTTTATTTGTTGTAATTTCTCCATTTTCCTTTCTTATTTTGCTTATTTGTGCTCTCTCTTTTTTCTTCTTTGTGAGTTTGGCCAGAGATTTATCCATTTTATTTACTTTTTCAAAAAACCAGCTTTTAGTTTGATTGATTTTTTTCTACTGTTTTTTAAAATCTCTATTTCATTTATTTCCTCCCTGATCTTTGTTATTTCCTTCCTTCTAGTGACTTTTGGGTGTTTTTGCTCTTCTTTTTCTAGTTCTTGTAGCTAGAGGGTTAGATTGTTTATTTGAGATTGGTCTTTTTAGAGGAAGGCCTGTATCGCTATAAACTTCCCTCTTAGCACTGCCTTTGCTGCGTCCCATAAATTTTGTGTGGTTGTGTTTTCATTTTCATTTGCCTCAGCGTATTTTTTGATTTCAGCTTTGATTTCTTCATTGACCCATTGGCTTTTTAATAGCATGTTGTTAAATCTCCACACTTTCCTTGTTTTCTCCTTTGTTTCTCTGTAGTTGATTTCTAGTTTCATGGCATTGTGGTCAGTAAAGATGCTTGAGATAATTTCTATCTTCTTAAAATTGTTGAGGCTTCTTTTGTGCCCAAGTACATGATCAATCCTAGAAAATGTTCCATGTGCACTTCAAAAGAGTGTATATCCTATTTTGGGGGGTGTCATGGTCTGAAAATATCCACCAAATCTAATTTTTCTATTGTATTATTTAATTTCTCTGTTGCCTTATTTATTGTCTGTCTGGAAGATCTGTCTAGTGATGTTAATGCAGTGTTAAAATCTCCAACAATGATTTTATTCCTATCAGTTTCCCCCTTTATCTCTGTTAGTAACTATTTTATGTACTTAGGTGCTCCTATATTGGGTTCATATATATTAATGAGTGTAATAGCCTCATCTTGTATCACTCCTTTAATCATAAAATGTCCTTCTTTATCTTTCTTTATGGCCTCTGTGTCAAAGTCTATTTTGTCTGAAATCAGTACTGCTACACCTGTTTTTCTGGCTTTTCCATTTGCATGGAATATCCTTTTCCATCCTTTCACTCTCAATCTATATGTGTCCTTCTCCCTAAAGTGGGTCTCTTGTATGCAGTGTATTGAAGGTTCTTGTTTTATTATCCAGTCTGCCAATCTATGTCTTTTGACTGGAGCATATAGTCCATTAACATTTACAGTAATTAATGATAGATGAGTGTTTATTGCCATTTTGAACTTATCTTTGCAGTTGAATTGGTATATCCTCTTTGTTCCTTTCTTCTTCCTTTTGCGGTTTGGTAATTTTCCTTTGTATTATCTTGGATTTTATTTAGTTTTTGTGATTCACTTGTAAGTTTTTGGCTTGTGGTTACCCTTTTTTTAAGTCTATTAACCTATTACTATAACTGTTTGTACTAAACAGATAGTAATATAATCTCAAACCCATCCTACCGAGAACAAAGAATTTTTTTAAAAAGTAGAAAAAAAATACTCTATGTTTTCTTGCTTCCCTCTCCCACTCTTAATGATTTAGATGTCTTCTTTTACAATTTTGTATTTATTCTATTTGTAATTCATGGTAGTTCTCACCTTTCCAGTTATGAGTTTCTCATTTCTGTAGCATCCTGCTTCTTTTCTATTTAGAGTAGACCTTTCAGTATTTCTTTTAGCATGGGTTTAGTGTTGCTAAACCCTTTTAGTTTTTGCTTGTCTGTGAAATTCTTTATCTCTCCTTCTAGTCGAAAGGATAGCCTTACTGGATAAGGTATCCTAGGCTGCATCTTTTTTTCATTCAGGGCTTTGAATATGTCTTGCCATTTCCTTCTGGCCTGTAGTGTTTGTGTAGAGAAATCAGCTGAGAGCTTTATGGGGGTTCCCTTCTAACTCATTGTTTGTTTTTCTCTTGCTGCCTTTAGGATCATTTCTTTATGCTTGACTCTGGCCATCTTAATTATGATATGTCTTGGTGTGGGTCTTTTTGGGTTCTTCCTGTTTGGGACCCTCTGAGCCTCCTGTACTTGGATATCTCATTCCTTCTTTAGGTTTGGGAAGTTTTCAGTCATGATTTCTTCCAATACCTTTTAATCCCCTTTGTTCTTTCTTCCCCTTCTGGAACCCCTATTGTCCTATCTTCTAGGTCACTTATTAGTTCCTCTGCATTATCTAGCCTGCTTTGTACAGCCTTTAGATCAGTTCTCTTTTCAGCCAGTGAGTTTACCACTTCTACTTGGCTCTTCTTTATAGCTTCAATTTCATTTTGATATATTTTATATCTCTAAACACTATCTCTTTTAGTTCCTTCAGTACTTTGATCAGTCCTTTTTTGAAATCTTGATCTCATAGGCCATCAATGTCTATTTCATTGATTGTGCTTTCAGGGGATTTCTCTTGCTCTTTTAATTGGGAGTGGTTCCTCTGCTTCTTCATATTGATCATATCTCTCTAGTACTGTGGCTTAAGGAGTATCAGTTATCTATTGTGGTCCTTAAGGCGTTTATTTATTTATCTAGCTAAAGCCTATGCAGGAATAAAACTTCAGAAAAAAGAGAGAGAATTTTAAAAGAATGGAGAAAAAAAGGTTTGAAAACAGTGTATAATCAATAATAGAAGAGCAAGTTGAAGTAGAATAGCAATTGAGTTGAGACATCTTTTAAAAACCTTAAAAAAGGGAGAAAAGATCAGAAAACAATATTTGAGACCTGTGTATAATCCGTAGCAGGAGATCAAAACCAAGAGAAATAAAAATGAAATGAGGTGGATTTTTAAAAGTAATAAAAATGAAAATAAAAATATTTTAAAAGGAAAAATTTAAAGGGATTAAACCTGGAGACATACAATTGTTTAAAAAGTAAAATTTTAAAAGGTAATAGAAAATAGAATAGATGTTAACAAAAAATAGAAGAGAGTATTTTAAAGAAGGGAGAAAAAAAGTTTTTTAAACAGTGTATAATCAATAATAGAAGAGCAAG
This sequence comes from Vicugna pacos, assembly GCF_048564905.1. Lineage (NCBI taxonomy): Eukaryota > Metazoa > Chordata > Mammalia > Artiodactyla > Camelidae > Vicugna > Vicugna pacos. The sequence goes on along the minus strand of NC_133023.1, from coordinate 92,752,789 downwards.
TTGAAGTAGAATAGCAATCGAGTTGAGACGTCTTTTAAAAACCTTAATAAAAAGGAGAAAAAATGAAAAAACAATATTTGAAATCTGTGAATAATCAATAACAGGAGATCAAAACCAAGAGAATTAAAAATGAAATGAGGATTTTTGAAAAATAATAAAAAGATTTTAAAAGAGAAATTTTAAAGTAATTAAAACTGTAAACATACACAACTGTTTAAAAAGTAAAGATTAAAAAGGTAATAGAAAATAAAACAGATATAAAAAAGATTAAAAAAAAAAAAGGATGTGTTCTTCTGGAGACTGTGCGCTCTTAATGCTTTTATTGAGAAGTCTTTCTGTCTGCCCTGTTTTGCGAACTCAGCTTGCTGTTTCCAGAGGCCCTCCGTTGGCGCCCTAGTCTGTGCTGCTCCCCTTGCTTGTCGGCAAGCAGGTCGCGCCCCCTCCCAACACTGGGTCAGGTGCTGAGCTCTCACCCAGTGGCCAGGTGGGTCACTCCCCTTCCTGATGCCACAGTCAGATGTTGCGCTTAGGGGAGGTAGGCGAGTGGATCGCGCTCCCTCCCAGCACCGAGGTCAGGTGCTACGTTCCTGCCAGGAAGGCAGGTGGCCCCCCGCCCTCTCCCTGTGCCGGTCGCTCCGCTGCTCTGCGCAGCTGCCCGTTCCGCCTTCGGTCAGCGCTCCGTAGGCGGGCTCGGGGAAGACCACAGAACAGCCCTGCCCCTGCTCCGTGCCAAATCTCAGCTCCTTGTTTGTCTTGGTGGCGCAAGTTCTCTGAGGTGCCAGGGCAGAAAGATCCTATCTGCCTCGGTCTGTAAACAAGTCTCAGTCCTGCCTAGGAGTTGCGGAGCCTGGGGTGCGGATTCAGGTCTTGGCCCCGGCCTCGCCAGAGCACTGAGCACAGAAGGGTATGGCGGCTGTGGCAGCGCCCTGCCTCTTTTCTCGTGAGAAGCGCCAGTAATGGCGCCGCGGGCCTGAGGAGACAAAGGCTATGGCGCCCCTCCCCCCAGGGCACACCAGCCGTGTTGCTTTGCTTTTTTTTCCCATAATTTATGGGGGGCCCAGGTTGTTCTGCTCCGTATCCCCTCCCAGCCACGGCGCGCAGTACCCTGCAGTCCCCCGGGGCCGCCTGAGTGCCGCTGCCCCAGTCCTCCGCCCGGCTCGGGCCGCCTGTCCCGGCCCGCAGGAGCTGGCTCGCGTCTCGTGCTGGATGTCACAGGGACCCTTTGTGCCTGTTTAACTTGATTCTGTTGGTCAAGGGGTGCTCCCGGCAGATCTGAGCCTCGGAGGCTCCCCCTCCGTCCTGCTGGCCTCTCCATTGGAGAGGGGGGAGGTTCAGTTAACGAGCGCTAATCCTCCTTTGCTGCTCCCTCCCCGTGGGACCAGTCCCACACTGTTCTGCTTCATCTTCTTTGTTTTTTCCTTTACTCCTACCAGATTTTTTGCGTCTTTGTCTTTCGAAGAGGGCAATATTCTGTCGGAGTTCGGCAGGTGCTCTGGTTGGCTGAGTGGTTCTGTAGATGTGAGTTTTGGTGTATTTGTGGGAGAGGGTGAGCTACGAGTATCTTTCTACTCTGCCATCTTGCTTCTCTCTATATTCTTTTTCATTATAGGTTATTACAAGGTATTGAATATAGTTCCCTGTGCTATACAGTAGGACCTTGTTGTTTGTCTATTCTGTAAATAGTCAAACTATTTAATCCCAAACTCCTAACTTATCCCTCCCCACCTTCCCCTCTGGTAACTGTAAGTTTGTTTTCTATGTCTATGAGTCTATTTTTGGTTTATATATAAGATTTGTATTTTTTTTTAGATTCCACATGTAAGTGATATCATATGATATTTGTCTTTCTCTATCTGACTGACTTCACTCAGTATGATAATCTCTAGGTCCATCTATGTTGCTGCAGATGGCATTATTTCATTCTTTTTTATGGCTGAGTAGTATTCCATTGTGTGTGTGTGTGTGTGTGTGTGTGTGTGTGTGTGTGTGTATACACACACACACACACACACACCACAATTTCCTCTGTTACAATGTTAACAATTACAGAGGCTCAAATGAGCTTTTATTTATATGGGATTATATCTACTGGTATTTACTGTATTTGAATTTAAGACAGTGATTTTCAAAAACATGTATTAACACCTTTAAAGTAAGAATATATCTATTACATATTAATATAAATCATACATTTTTATGAAAAATAACTGATTTCCAAAGCAAAAAAATAGTGTCAATGTTTGATATATTGGATATCGTTCTGATATCTGGCTTTATAGAAGATAGATGGAATCTCATATCAGCTTCTTCTGTATTCCATCTCTCATAATATGTTACTTCAGTTGAAGTAGGTGGAGAAAATCCAGTGTCATACAGCTGTATATTTGGAAAAAAGGAGGACCTCAGGGACCCCTTGAATGGGTCTTGGGAAGAACTGCTGCTCTATGTGAATGGTGCTCCTTGGAGTTTTACACCACTGCCCTGTGGGGCAATAAATTGCAGCTCTGCTCTCCCAGCCTCTCCCTTCACCCCATATCCTCCTCAAATCAAGCAGCTCAGTTTTAGGTGTTTTATAGACTGGAGTTATTGGAAGGTTTTTGTGTGCAAAGAGGGCTGTGCTTCAAAAAGTGTTTGAAATCCACCCCCTTAAATCTTAGGTTACTGATGAGCCAAGGATTTGGGCGGTGATGGGGATCATTGAGATTCTTTCCCCGGGTTTCCTCTCCCCAAAGATAGCTTGTCACGCCATGAGGAGGCGGCTTTGAGATCATGCCACAGCTCTTCTGGGATGGTGGCATGTCATCTTGATAAGTGACAGTCTCAGCTCAGCAAAATGGCATTTTATGGCTTGAAAGATTTAATGCTGCTTCAGAATGGAGCTCATTTGCCCCGGGAATGATGCAGGCTGGAGGAGGAGTGGATTCAGAGTTTGTCGAGCTATCTGATCACTGGAGGGGAGAGACAGGCCATAAGGGTGTGTTCCAGTGATATATGTTGTCATCTTTAGAGCTAGACATTCATCATTATTATTTACTTCCTAGATATGTCTGATCTTTATTCCAAGGGACAGGAACCAGTGCCAAATATCATGGGATCTAAGTGCCCTCACAACCCATTGACGCTTCTTTCAATTTCTTGTCTAATAGAGAAGGCCATGCTGTTCTTTTCCTGACTGCCGGAGTCGTTATTGATTTCATGTCATTTCTTTCGTAAAATCACCTCGTGGGTTTTGCTGGACTTGGCTCTTATAGCTGAGAATGCTCTCCCCTCACTTCTTTGCTGGGCAAGATGCTGTGAGTCCCATTGATACGGGTCAGGGGGACAGTTCCACAAACAACCTGCATGCTTTTCCCTTTAGGCTGTGAGCATGTGTAGAGGCTCTCCCAGAACTATGACAGGAATCTTCTCTTTGTCCTCATTTGCATTAATTAAAGGGCCTGGAACCTAATGCCCAGCATTAAGGTCGATCATTTGGGCTAATTGAGTGTCTCCAATTTAATGGAACTCTTCTCTGGAAGTAAGAACTAAAACAGAATCTCTGGGAGAAATTGGAACCCTTGTAATTTGCTAGTGGGAATGTAAAATGGTGCAGCTGCTATGGAAAAATGGTTTGGCAGCTCCTCACAAAGTTAAACATAGAATTACCATATGACCCAGCAATTCCAGTCCAAGGTATATACCCAAGAGAAGTGAAAACATACATCCACACACAAAAAGACAATATCATGAATGTTCATGGCAGCGTTAATCATGGTAATAAAATAGTAGAGGCAGCCCAAATACCCATCGAAGGATGACTGGGTAAATAAAATGTAGTGTATCTATACAATGGAATATTGTTCAGCCCTAAAAAGGAAGGAAGTATTGACACCTGCTACAACATGGAGGAACCTCAAAAATGTGATGCTAAGTGAAAGAAGTCAGACAAAAAAGGCCTTGTATTGTGTGATTCCACCCATGTGAATTATCCAGAACAGGCTAATCTCCAGAAACAAAAAGCAGACTGGAGGCCGCCAGGAGCTGAGGGGAGGAGGGAAGAAGGAGTGACTGCTTAGTGGGTACAAGGTTTCCTTTTGGGGTGATGAGAATGTTTTGGAAGGAGAGCAAGGTGGTGGTTGCACAGTACGTGAATGTACTAAATTCTACTGAATTGTATACTTTAAAATGGTTAATTTTATGTTATGTGAACTTCAAAAAAGCAAAACAAACAAAAACACCTGAATCCCTGGCTGCTGCCCTCTCTTGGGCTAGTTCCTCTCATGAATGTTTGTGGAATTGAGGACCTCACCCAGGGCCATTAGCTCCTTCCCAGTGGAGAATGAGCTTACTGGAGCTTGTAGGTACCTTCAGTCATGATGTCCAGTGGCATGCCTATGTATGGTGCATGGTTTTCCACACTGCTGTCCTCACTGTTTGCTCATGGAAGGCAGGGACCCCGTCTTGCTCATCTTTGTATTCCAAGTGTCTTAGCACATTCCTGACACATAGGAGACCCTCAGGAGATGTTTGTTGACTGAAAGATTAGATGGTTTTGTTGTATCTTCTTATTCATCTCCATGATGTACCCCCATGGTGTTAGTAACAGATGTACTCTAGCAGGTAGCAGGTGTTCAGGACAGACTATGGGCTTGTCTAGTTGATAGGGATGAAATTATTTAGATGTATTTTATTTTTATTTTTTTGGATAGTCACTCAGTGGAATGTTATTTGGCCATGAAAAGGAATGCAGTACTGGTACATGCTGTAACATGGATGAACCTTGAAAACATTATGCTATGTCAAAGAAGCCAGTCATAAAAGACAATACATTCTATGATTCCATTTACTTGAAATGTCCAAAATAAGACAATCCATAGAGACAGAAAGTACATCTGTGGTCAGGGCCTGGGAAGGATGGGGGACAATAGGGATGGGGGTAACAGCTAAAAAGTACTGGGTTTCTTTTCGAGGTAATGAAAAGGTTTTAAAACTGACAGTAGTGATGACTCCACAGGTCTGCGAATATACTAACAACCACTGATTTGTACCCGTTAAATAGGTGAATTATCTGGTATGTGAACAATGTCTCAATAAAGCTGTTAAAAATTCAAATATATGTCAGAAGAAGAAAGGAGAAAATTTGAATCAAAGACAAGTGCACTCTTGTTTGGGGAAAGGTCTGCATCCCAGATCTAAAGGAAGTGCCCCAATATATTCAAAGGGTTTCTCCTGAGAAAGATGCCTGTTTGCATTAGGCTTCCCTTAGAGCAGCAGCAGCAGGTTCTGTGGGCTTCCAGATCATCACCCACCCAATGAGGACCTGGGGGCAGAGTAGCTTAAAGCCGCATTGTGAAGGGCGACTGCCAACTGTTGGGCAGTTGGCGATGTATCAGAACGTATGTCCGTGGGAAACCAGGATTTGGTTAACGCAAACCCAGATGCCTGGTGGTTCCTCCACTGCCTGCAGGATGTGCAATGGCCCCCCTCCTCACCCCATCTTGACCAGGAAGAGTGAGCAAGTAGCCTAATGATGTGTCACTCAGGCAATTAGCAATTCAGCAAGTCCAGCTTCAACTAAGCAGTTCCAAATTCTTCCTCCTACTCCTGGGGACTGTCCCATGACTTCAGTGCCTGTCAGCTTTCTTGAAGTAAGAGACACCAATCTGCCGTGGGGCTCCCACAGTGGGGCTGAGGCGGGGCCCTTTGAGGGCAGTTGTGCGCAGAGATGAGCACCGCCTGGTGCTGTGTGCAGACGTCAGTTGGATCCCTTGCCTTTAGGTATCAAGAAACTCCCACAGCATCATCCCGCTTAGCTGACACTTCAGATGCCCTGAGTTCCCAGGTAAGCAGCCTCAGGTGACACCACCAGTTCTTGGCAGGGGTGGATTACAAAGCCCTCAGTGGTTAGGAGGGAATGGAGAGGCTACTCTGATGGCTTCCTGTTTTTCTTGGGTCCCAAGGCCAACGACAGTCCAAAGTTGCTCCTTAGAAGCTGTGGATGTGAGTTTGCAGATGAGGGCCCACCCTCGCCAAAAAATGAACACGTAACAACTCACTTGTAACTTGGAGGGACCTCCTTTCTGTTCGGGAGACAGCTATAGAGAAACGAGGGGGCCAAAACATAGCTAGGGCAAAAAGCACAGAGGCTTTGGAGTCAGACCGACCTCCAAGGCTTATTCTCTAGGTAGCTGCACGGCCTTTGGCAGCCGCTGTTTCTCTCTGAGGCTGTTTCCTCACCTGTATAAGGAGATAGGAAAGCGCATCTTTCAAGGTTCTCCTTCTGATTAAACAACAAAGCCTCGTCCTCATGCCTGCATCTCTGCTGCTGGCTCCCAACTGGCCTTTTCACTCCTACCCCTCTAGCTTAGATTGCCACGCTTATTTTCTTGTAGAGGACCCTGGTGCTTATAAGACTCAAACTGGAAGTCATGAGGTCTTGGAGATGGTTACAGCCCTGTTTTATCCTGTGTGAACCTTGGACGAGTCCCTTTCTCTCTCTGGGCCTGTAAAAAAGCAGAGGTTGGGCTTGGTGGTTTCTCAGGGCATCTTCCAACCTTGATAATTTTAAAGCTACATCAAGGTCAAATTGTGGGTGGTCTGGCTCACCCTGCTTGAGAATGAAGCCCATCACCAAACACAACTCTTACCCAAGGCAGCAGCCCTCCTTTTCCCACTGTAATGACATGGGCCTTTGGGAATGGGGCATGCACTCTTATTCTTTCCCACTTTCTGCCTTGGTCATCTTGTCTTGGAATTCCTAGGCTCTGTCTGTATCTGATGTAATCGAACTTTTCTACAGATGGGAAATACAGGTATAGTAGCGAGAAGTGGCCCTCATCCCCACCCTGCTGGAGGAAGGGAGGGAGGGAGAGAGAGCGAACGGATCTGTCTGCCAACTTCCTCTTCCCTGCAGGCCCCCGGCCCACCCACTGCTACCTGGTTGTCCGAGGGGAGCAGCATCACAGCAGTAAAGATTTACACTAGGTTTTCATCTTCAAATGAGCTACTACCCTCTCTTCCTTGTGTATTCAAGTGCTTGGCACTCAGAGCCTGCAAGTTTATCCTGAAATTCAAAATGAAAAATGGTCCCTTGAGAAGCTTGAAGAGAGGCACACAACGAATCACTTCAGAGGGGGCCCCAGGCTTGGAGAGTAACAGGAATGCAAGCCGGCTCTCAGGGCGGGTTTGATGTGCATGGAGAGATTATCCAGAGGGACCCCTCCCACGTTTGTGCCTCGCGGGGATGTGGCACACAGCGCAGTGGGGAATGCATGGGCTTCAGAGTCAGGGAATAGTGACTGTCCTTACCTTCACTTACTAGGTATGTGACGTTGAGCAAGTTCTTCTCTGAGCTTCACCTGAGTCACCTGTAAAAAGATAAGAATGATGCCTACCTCCCAGGTACAGTCAGTACAGCTTAGTGGCTAATGAGCTTGGGTGCTGGCATCCTACGACTCTGGATTTGAGTTACTAGTTGTGCAAGTCCCTCTGAGTCTCCGTCTTTTCCTGTCTACAATGAGGATAGACTTCTGCTTGGGAGGAAGTAAGTCCTGGAAAGTGCAAGGTGCCGGCATATAGGGAGTCCTCATTATGTAATAGCTAACCGTATGATTGTTATTGTTTGGCATTCAGGTACAATTTCCAATAATTCGAGAAAAGATACTGTGTACTCTTCCAGATGAGCTGGCAAACTTGTCCCATATTTTGGATTTAGGGGACAGAAACACTCAGAGTCTTTTGGGTCCTTAGGTTTGAAACTTCAGGTAAGACATGAAACCGAGAATCCGGCAGGAAAAGGAGATCTGCTTTCTCATGAATACAGAGGCTTTGCCCTAAACATCGTGCTCCATCTGCATGTGGAAAGGTGTCCCATGTCCACAAAATAGGTTGAACTGGACATGAATTTTCAAAAGCAGCGCATTCATCAATAGCAGCAAATTAAGTCCAATTATGACTATTATATCTGCCAAACAGAAAGAACTGTTTGGCCAGGGGTCATGGCCACGGATCTCAAGCACAGCCCTGGACCTTTTGACTTGTCACGTTGACAGAGACTAGCAAGCTCTAGGTGGGCAAGAACAGCGGTGGCGGAAAGTCTTAGCACAGACTTTGACAATGGAGTTCATTAAACAGATGTTTCGTTTATTTCATCCCGGACAATTAGCTCTTTGGGAACATCTGGACAAGAAGGAGTATTTTTCATTTTTTTTAAATCAAAATGGTTGGCTTTAGAAAATTCAGCAGGTTTCATGGAGCACCGGGTTTGTGCCCTCTGTCTGATATTATTGGAGGTCACAGTTTTGTTGAGAAAAAGAAGTCTGACAGATTTGAGTGACCGAAGACAACTCCAAAGCCTGTGCTCGCTCTGCCCTAGCACTTGTCGCTTCCCAGACCTGCCAGTTCCCTTTGTTTGGGGCTGGCTTTAGGGAACTTTCAGACCCGTTCCAGTGGCTCCTGCCATACTTCGACATCAGCAGAGATCGAAGCTCATTGTCAAAAGCAAGTGACTTATGTCCAGAACGGACCTTCCCAGGTGTCTCTACTGTCTGATGCTGTTACTGACTTGACTGAGTGTTCCCTGAGAATGATCTCGCACCCTGTTTTCACACTTGCCAAATCACTCTTCGTTGGGGACTTTGTCATGCTCTGTGTTACCCACGTGTTAAATTGTGAATGAAGCAGTTCTGTCTCGCCTTGGCAGCTTGCCATTCTTTGTCTGTGTCAGCTGAAAATATTTGGGATTCAATAGCGTAGCAGCCTCTTGTGAGGCCGAATGTAAAAAGTACAGGGGAAATTGTCCCTGCTGATTTGAACTAGTGCTGAGAAAGCATTCACTGTGGCTCGTCCAGACCCTCAAATCTGAGATCTGGAAACAAAATGGGAGGAAAGAAACCACAGAAACACACAGTCATGCACAGTGCTATTTATATTATCAATGAAACTTTCTCCGGCTCTTATTAACAGAAGGCAAGCCCTGTGATACGCAGAGCATTTCTAAGGGATTCTTAATGGTCTGTCCTCCGTTCAAAGCAAAAGTGTTATGTATGATCAAGTTGAGGAGACAGATTACTGAAACCTAACATACAAATACAGATGTTTGCATCTGGGGAACTCTAAAACACATTCAGAAATCACTGTCAGCTTTCAGTTGCTGGAGTCGGCCTGCGTCTGTGCACCTTTTATAATTCAAGCAGCGCCCCCGCATCGTGAATGGGAATGCTTCTCAGGAGGGAGGACACGCCGGCTTTTCTTTTATGGCCTTCCTTCTTTTTTTCTCTCTTTTTGGTTTTCATTTGCTTTGTTTGTTCAGTGGCAGAACCCTCCCTTCACTGCTTTCAGGAAGACTGAATTGTCAAGCAGGTGCGTTAGAGAGGCTTTCAGAAAGAATGTCTCCAGACAGAGCCAAGGTCAAGTTCTAGCTAAACCCATTTCCCACGAAAACAGGAATCCGTCAGTCTCCAGGTTCTTAATTAGATCAGCGCTAGAGGGCACTCTTACGATGCCAAAATGGGAGGATTTTACTGAAAACTGGTGGGCGAGGGTGGGGGTGCGCCGAGGGGGTGATTTGGGTACTGACTGCAGACAGCCAACAGCTTAGGGAAGACTTCTGCTGCTGAGAATTGCCTGGCTCGCCAACAGATAAGAAAACACTGTTTGAAAGGGACTGAGGCAATCTGCCTCATCAGACCCACTGTTTCCAAAATGTGGTTGGTGTTTTGGCAATGTAGAGGCCCAGGTATAAGGCCTTAGTTCTCAAAAGGAAAGACATTGAAGACTCGCTGATTGTTAGCACGTGATGGGGTAAAGGCAGAAAACAAAATGTGAGAGAGAAGCTTAGGAAAATGTGTTCACAATTTAACAGCTACTGGAAGGGGAGAATTTGAAATCCTTGCAGTCTTTCATGGCCGATTCCCCAGTCTTGATGCCATTGCTCTCTGAGTTGTTCTGAAGGGTTGTGCGACTGTGTCTGGGGCACAGATGCCTGCTTGCCTGCTGCCCTCGGCAGGGTCTGGTGGGCCCACGGTGGGTAGTACGCTGTCAGGGAAAGGGACCTACAGACTTGGGTCCTGGGCTTGGCTTTCCCACTGATGTGTTCTGTGACCTGCGTCAGGTCCCTGCCCCACCAAAACCCAGGGCAACACTCATGGTCTCAAAAAGATCACCAAAGACATCTCCTGGCCACTCTGACTGTGTGATTAATGATTATAGAGAGACCTTTCAAGTCACTTGCTTAGAGCAGCCACTTGAGTTCTGAATCCAACATGGGGCTAGAGGATGACTCCGTGCTGTTGATGGAGATGGTATTAGAGGGTTTGCCCACCCAGAGCAGCTGATCTGCTCATACTCATCACTCCTTTAGGTTTGCCACCCAGTCCAAGTCTAACCTCAGAGAATTACTACAATTAAGCCATCAGTAGCTCCCCCCAGTTCGGCTTATTACGCCCAAGTTAGGTGACTCCTGACTTGCACGTGGGGCACTGGCCAGGTCTCAGGCGTGGCCGTGTGCAGTTCCCTGAGGAGCCACTGAGGGGTCTGGAAAGAGTGGGCCACTGAAGACAAGCTTGTCTACTCAGCCTTCCGCCCCAGAGTCCCTTAGAGCAACGCATGAGTATGTCCCTCTAGCCTCGGCTGGTAAGAACCCAGGCTCTACTTCATTGGAGTGTTCCCAACTGAGTCAAATTCATTATAAAGTCCTAGAATGTTCTAATGATCAGGAGCCTTTGAGAAAGCACCTAGTCCAACACCCTCACTGTGCAGATAGGGAAATGGAGAGCCATCTTCTCCACTTGAGAATGGCTTGGGCAGGGTCACACAGCAGAGCTGGCGTGAGGACCTCAGTCTTCTGACTACGAGGCCGAGCCCCCTTCTGTTACCTTGTGCTCCATTTGTCTTTATCCTGGGAAGAAGAAACCAGCAGCGGTTAACCAAAGGGTTCTGACATAGCTAGAACAGTACTGTGTTACCTACTGTATATTATATTGTATTTGAGTGGCATGTGGTCTTAAAGTGTTCTTGCTCAAAGGCAAGGGTACGATTGAAATCCCTGTCAGCTGTCAGGGAAAGTAGGCCAGGAGGATGGGTCTGGAAGCCAGATTTAGTATCTTGGGGAACAGGGGCCAGTGTGAAAGGAGCAGGCCAGACGAACCCGGGAGGCCTCAGAGTTGTGCCAAAGGCTGGCCTTCAGGGGATTAAAGCAAATACTTATAAAGGTTGGAAAGGATGTTCTGGATTCTAGTCTTCTCGAGCAGACCATGAAGAACTTCCTTTCTTGTAGTTTGCACAGTTCCTGGTAGGCTTGGCATGAAACAAGGAAGAAAGCAGGGCAGGCAAAAAGTAGAACGTAGATATTGGGGGACAATATATTTATTTATATTTATATATGCATTTATAATATAACTTCATTTCAGTTGCTTTCAAAGTGACCTTTTGCACGTAGGTGTCCTTGAACCCTGGTTCTGTTCCCAGGGTAGCAAGAGGGCTCAGTGACAGGAGGCTAGGAGTCTTGATCCTGGCCTGCCAGAGACTGAAAATACTTTTGGACAATTCTCCTACTGCTTTCTTCCCTAGATTGAAAAAAATAGATAGTGTATAAAAATAATCATGCATACAAATTTTTGAGTCCTGACTCCACAATGCTGTGGAGTTTCCATGCATGATCTCACATCATAATCTCCTGTCTGCACGGTTGTTTCCGGTTGGTTTCTGTTCTGATCGGGCTGGCTCCTGGTCTGATTGGTCAGGGCCCAGGCTGTGCTGGCTGTTCACTGTGTTGGCTATCACTCCTGGTGTGGTACTGTGCTTGTCCACATTTTATAGGGGAGGAAATCAAGGTCGAGCAATTAAGGCACCTTTGCAAGATCATACAGTGAGTGTATCAAAGAGCCTGGACTAGAACCCAGTCTATGTGACCCCCGGCCTTATTCCACGGCCCCACACCACCTCTCAGCCTTGCGTGAGCAAAAGGCTGAGGCCAGGCGTGTTAACCCTTTGCAAGTCAAGAGGAGAAGTAGGTTTTTTTTGTTTGTTTTGCTTTGTGTTTTGTTTGTTTCTTGCCTAGGGCCTTAAAAGTCATCCAGGCCTTTCATCTGGCTTCTCTGTTTCCCCCACCAGTTTGAATGAGTCCTTTGCCTGGAGGAAAAATGTATGTATGTATACGTGTAACTGAATTGCTTTGCTACACACCTGAAACTAACATTGTAAGTCAACTACACTTCAATACAAAATAAAATTTTAAAAAAATAGTCCTTTGCCTGTGACTTTGTGGGCATGAGACCCCTTCCCATTTAGGGGGGCAGATTCAATATGCAGAATCAGATTTTTCTCTAGGATATACTGTATTTGGCCTGAGATACAGAAGGAGGTGGCGTGTCACTGAGCAGCATTATGTTAGGTCAGACCAGGAAGAGAGTGGAAAAGCATCCTATGTGGGAAGAAGGTGGGAAATCAAGGACACAGCAGCTCCGGGTGTGGGAGCTGGCAAGAGGGTGGGCAAACCAATCGGGTGTCAGAAACCAGAGAGGTTGAATGGGCCATTTGCTTGGCAGCTCTGGGACAGTGGTAGATGATGGATTCCCACAGGCTGTGTTGTCTGCCACAGATCTGCAATTAGACCAAAACAGTGTTGGTGTGGGTTTTTTTTTTAACCACCTTTTGCAAAATCCGAGCATCTATGTAAGCCTTTATCTGAGAGTGCAAGGCAGCTGTACAAGCAGAAAGACACTTGGGGGAGGGGGAGTCAGTTGTTCATCAATTAGATTTTCCTTATTATTCTCAATTAAGCTTACTTGTATAACTTTTCCATCCTAGAGAATCAGACTTTCTGGATTTCAAATAAACAAAGCTGTTTCCCTGGACAGAATGATGATCCGCTACATTTCAACTTGGCTGTTATTGTTTTGGCCACGGTCTCATTTACTCATAAGCTCAGCCTGTTGGGCTCTGGGCTCTCTGAACTGCTAGTGGCATGTTGTGCTGAAAAAAGTGACTAGAGATTGCTGTCCTTTTAGCTAACTTGGCATCAAAATGAGAGGCAAAGCTATTAGAGAATTACAAAATATTGCAACTGGAGGAGTTTTAGAAGCCCCCTTGGGAAAATCCTTCATTTCACATGGCTCCCTGAGAGAGTGGAAAAGGGAATTCGCCCAAGATCAAATGAATCGTCGGTAAAAGCAGGATTAGAAAGCAGGAATCCCAGGTTTTATTTTACATCATCCTGTTTTTCCTAAGTCTTAACATCGAAGTGAACCGATAGCTTCACTTTTAATTCTGAAGCGCTAAGCACCTCCCCTGAGACTAGAAATGCCAGTGGGTAGGTGTCCTCATTTGAGGTTTCTGGTTAGCAGGAATCCCCATGTGGAGTTTTGGGGCTCCCAAATCTCCCCCTCAGTTCTCACTTTTCCCATTGATACATATATGTTCCCTTCATTTTCATCTTCTCCTTTCCCTGCTAATTTGACATTTAGGCAGTAGCTGTCAGTTGAGAGCTGTTTAGTCACATTATGAACCTTGGCCCAGAGGAAGGTTTCTCTTACTGTGTCCTCTCCAGCCAGCGTCTGGGTCACAGGCACGATAACCACAGTCCCTTTTGCCCACCGACTGCTGTTGCTTTCCCAGGATGTGGCTTGCCGACGGGTGATGAATCCAATCTCAGAGTGCGGTAGCATCCGGTGGGAAAAACTCTGCCAGGACGTGGTACCACAGCATTACAAAGCTGCCGTGGAGAGACTTCTTGTTTTTACAGTTCTATGAACAGCAAATGGTCTAGCTGAAAAGAAACCTGTCTTACAGTCTTTTGGGGGAACTTTCCGGAAGGAGAAATCATGGAAAAAATAATGTCCCTTCCAATCCGAAAGAGAATCCTTTCTTAGACAGATGTTGATACGTTCTCCATAAATAAAGACATAAATAAAAGGAAGAGAAACTTTCTTCCTCGAGTTGATAAAATACAGTATCTTTCTGTGGAACTCTTTTCCAAACAGCTGGTCTAAAAAAAAACTTCCAAAAGATTGCAAACTCAGTGAAGGCAGAGATTTGTGTCAGTTTTATTCACTGCTGTGTGCTTAGTATCTATAACAATGCCTGTCACATAATAAATAATACATTTTTTGTGGGGAGTGATTTTTTTCATTGAATATATTTGACACGTAACATTGTGTCAATTTAAGGTGTACAACAGTGTTAATTTGATACAGTTACATGTTGTACTATGATTGCTGTTATAGTGATAATTAGCATTTCTATCCCAGTATGTAATTATCCTTTCTTTTTACTAAAAGGTCTTTTTAAAAAGATTCCATTTAAGAACCTTCCCAAAGAGTGTGTGTGTGTATATATGTATAAAATGGATTCATAAAGTTAATTAATTTTTTTTCTAATCAGTATGCCTCTCCATCTTTTTCTCTTTTTTCCCATGGCCTTCGATTCGCTTCTGATGACCACCCACCCTTTTGATTGGTGCATCTGCAACATCTGCCTGATTCACCACTGAATAATCCGCCTCTGACAACCTGGACTCCCAGGTAAGGCAACGGACTTCCAAAAGTCCCCTCAGTGCAATCACTGGGCAAACTTTCCTAGGCAGTAAAGAACTTTACATACAACTTAAAAAAAATCTCAAGCGGCAGTAATTCCCCCAATTAAAGTTAAAATTGGTCTGGTCCCCATATGTATCAATTAAGTACATACTTATATTATTTGAGAATTTCTATTAGTGCAGCAAAAGTAAAATTATGGTTTGGGAAAGTGCTACGTATTTGACTTTGGAATTTTTAGCACTAAGAATCAACATACAGCTTTATGTTTTCATGTTGTTGTTGTTGTTGTTTTTATTTTTCACCCAAAATTGTGTTATTTTGTTGTTGTTGTTCATGAGACCAAGTGCAGTGCAAGGGGGTACTCGGCTTTCTTCACTGTGCAGGGAAACTTAGTCACGGGGTAGGTCAGAACATTCTAGGTCACTTCTTTCTTGCGGCTGGGATGGAAGAGGATCACGCTGGGTCCTGGGTGGTAAGTCAGCTAATGGGGGTGTCATGTCTAACAGATCTGATGTCAGGGCTACTAAGTACCTCACTTGTGCTTCTCATTACACTTGCTTCTCAGCAGTCTTAACAGCTCACAGAACCAGAGAAGGGGAGTTTAGCAACTCCAGGCACTGATGATCAAAGAGCTGTGTATTCTTCTCAAATGATGATGCAGGAGAGGGCTCTGCTGCTTATCGTGCTATTAAGTCTCCCTTAACTCACTTCTAAAGCCTCCAGACATTTGATGTAAAGAAACACTTCTCCCAAGAAAATACACAGGCCATAGAACTCTCTTTGGGCACAAAAGTGTTATCACATTATAATACCCTTTGCTTACTATAAAACAAAATGCTAACTCAGCCCATGTGAACTCTCACATTAGCAGTTGACCCCTGCACAACTTCATGGGCGCCGCCAATATCAGAAATTCACGTAGTAGGATTAATGTTTTGTGACTCTTAAGACATATATTTATATGAAACTGGCTGAATGTTTTTTTTTTTAATGGAGAGACGTTGTTTACTTTTATGGATGGCTTGCACGTGGGTGGAAGGGACTAGCAGTGATTTATGTATCCCTTTCTGTGTGCTTTGAATTTTCATCTGTTTGAAGTGCATCAGCAAAGCCTAATCATTCGTTTCTTTTCCTTTTGTTATTTGTGTTTCATAAGCTCCCGATAACATGCAAAGTCCCTGTAAATTCATCTTAGGTCCTTTCCATCAGGCATTTCCATTTTAGTGATGTCATAGTGTTTGGTTTGGCATGGTCTGGTTTTTGATTTATTGACTTTTGTTTTTTGCTTAGATACCCATTTCGTTTTTGAAGGGGAATGGAATTAGCATGACTGAGTGGAAGATCTGTCACCCTCAGCCCATGACCCTTCAGCGGTCTGACTCTCGGCGCTGCCCTGACCTTCTAGTCCTCTGATTCATAATCTCCTCACTATGTGAGAGGAGCTAATGAGGAGCAAAGTTGGGGGGCCATCCATGAGCTGTTTCCTTGTGGTTTGGAAAGCTGGAAAAAATATGCTATCAAAGTGAAATGGGAAACTTTTATTATTTTAACTCTTCTCTTACCAAGCTCTTGCTAGCACCTGGTTTTACTGTTCCTTTAACAGGTGGAGGATTTTTCAGATTCTAGATGCAGCAAGGTAAGTGACAATATATTTTTAGTTTAACTGAACCCAAGTAAGCTAGAATAAATAGATTCTGCACTTGCCTATCAGTTTAATTCCCGTACAATAAATAGTTAAGTTTTCGCTTGGACAAATTCTTTCCAGGGCTCTTTTTTAGTTGAAAACAGCTGAAACTACCCAGGCAGGTAATTTCCGGTCTGAAAGCTGACCTAGCTCAGAAGTGGGATGAATGTTCAGGGCCAGCAACCTAGACAGCTGGGCCGTAGCTCCTTTTTCTTTTTGCAGAAATCGGATAACACAATAGAGTCTTCTGTTAGGAAGACCCCGCCATCAACAGTGTTCTCCACTGTGCTATCAGGCACCCTGCCTGTGGCCAGGCTGGATGATGGTTTAGGGAACAACTAGTTCACCATTTTATTGAAGGGAAATCAATTATTTGAAAATATCAGGACTGGTAAATATGTAACGTAGACTTGCAAGGTTGAGTAATCCCATAGGCCAGGGTTCTTTATGACATGAACTCTGCAGCCAGGCAAATCTAATCAAACACAGGAAAGTTCCTATCTGGGAGTGGGCAGGGGTGCTGCTGAGAATGCTACAGGATAGTGTCTTTGCAGGCAACAACTGTTGCCATGAGGCGTGCCATCATATTGCCACCAGTGCTGAAGAGACTGTGACACTCCTAAGCCATCTTGTAAATGTTCTCTCTAGTTGCTTGGCACATGGTTTTCTAAGATCATGACGCTCACCAGGACCATATTTGGCCTATAGTCGGCTTATTGGCTCCAGAAAGATTTACCAGTTTCTCTCCTTTTTCTTCCTACCCTCCTCCATCTCATCCTTTGTTTCGTAGCCGAATAGGTTAGCAGGAGCAAAGGCTGTAGCCTTGGGATTCCTCCACTAGTGCAGACTCTCATTAAAATGGAATAGATCCACCATATCTTAGATTCCCAGTTTGGCTCCCTTTTTCCAATCAGGGCCTCAGTGGCTTTATTGGATATCCAATAATAAGTAGTAAATTCAGGGCTTAATTCCATAGTCAGGTTACAATTCATTAAGATAAATGGTGTAGACACACATAGACACCTAATCACACAATATTAGTATGGAAGGGCATTTAAACATCGTAGATTAGATGGGTCATGGTGGCGAAAGTACTAGGTTTTGCTACTAACTAGTGGGGTGATTTTGCTCAAGTCCTATCTCTGCTGGGAGCCTTGACTTCCTCATCTCTAAATGAAACGGAGTGGGCGACCACTAAGATAATGGTAAATAACATAGGGACTGTTATCCCTGTAATGGCTTTCATGGGATGAATGTGGAGAATTTTGTTTTATTTTTGTTTTAAAGTTTGCTACATGGTCTAACCATCTCTCTATAACAATTCTACTATACAATAAAGCAAATCTTGACATATTCTTTATTTTTACTATGGTACTGATCAGTTTGACCAGCAGTGATTATCAGAATAATTTATACCTGGACTTAGTTTGGGAGAGAGGAAGAGAGGAGTACAAATGGTGAGATGGAAAAGAATTGGCTTTGGTAAACGTCCATGGGGCCATTTTTAATTCTGGTGAACTGAATGATGTATGAAAACTATTTGCAAGGCTGGCATATTTTTCAACCACTAGTAAAATAATAAAACCACAATTCATTTGGTAATCCCCATTGTATATTCAATTTTATAAATATACAAGATTATGATGATCTCTGCCTCATAATTAACAATTTGCATAAATGCTTGCTATTATTTAGTTGTCTGAATGGATTTCCTAATCCGGAAAAAGAAGGGAACAATCAGTGGAAACCATCCCAAATGCCTTGCATTATTGCTACACACATGCACAATGAATAGCGACGCTAATTGTTTCAGACCAGAACCTCATTTGTTTTTCTGTAGACAGCAAAAACATTAACTGCCAGAGTGTTTGCCAGTCTCTCTCTCTCTCTTTTTCCTATAGCCAGTTGTATCATAGGGTCTGCAGTTGGTTGCAAGCAAATTATTTGGCTGGATTTTCACAGTATCATTTTGTGATGGAGTTTCCACGCTTCTGCTCAAGTTAGCAGTCATTGCCTCCAATAACCAAAGACTCTTTGTATAACAGTTTAACAGTCAGCCTCTATAAATTTTAAGGATAAAAGGATGTTGACATACAAACCAGTTCTGTTGCTGCATTTACTTTCTACTTCTTATTCCATACCTTTAAAATTATTGGCATTAGACCTGCATATAAGAATCATAAAGAAAAAAATCAAGGCTGGAGGAGGCCTTTCAGATCATCCTGTCAAATTCCCTCACTTTTCAGATGAGTTTGCTTATCAGTAATTTGAATATCCATAAGAACCACCAAATCAATGACGCCGCATTTTTTTTTTAACTGTCAAACCCTTGGGAGCTACTGTAGTAAATACACTTGAATTACGGCTGTTTTGGAATCACATGGCTTCAACTTATTTTCCAAAAAGTGAATCTGATTTCTTTAAATATGCCTTCATAACGTTTACCTAAACATAGCCATAATATTGATGGTATACGTGTGAAAGGAGACGTCCTATGCAGAACACTTGGCGATAGGAGACACTCAGCCACTATATCCGCTCCCTTCCTGTCATGCGCAGATTCCCCAGCTAACACCAGCATCTGGAAGTGTTACTGCAGAGACTGAGAGTAGGGGCTTTTAGAATCAAACTGTCCTTGGGTCTGATCCTGGTGCTGCCACTTGCTAGCGGTGTGACCTTGAGGAAGTTCTTTAAGCTCTGTGGATTTTGTTTCTTCACATGTAAAATGTAGACACCTTATAGGGTTGTTACAGGGATTAAATTGAGATCAGACATATCAAATGTTTAGCACCGTTCCTGGCACATAGTAAACAGTCAGTAAATGGTGGTGGTGATTACCACCATCGTCTGGCACACCCAGTGCCAGACTCATTCAGTCATAACCTTTAATCATACAGTCATTTGGAGTCCATGCATACACACCTGTACACATCTGCATTTAGGCACACAAAGTTCACAGAGGGGCACCCTGAAGACTGCTTGCCCAAAGGTTAGCTGTGACCACCATGTTTCAAAATCCAGTGGCTTCTCTAGCTTCAGTCTTTAACTCTTTGGAGGTTCTGGAACTTTTCCATATCTTCTCTTGCTTGAAAGCATTCCCAGTTTATCTTGGTTCACCTGCTGTCTTCTTCTTAACGCTTCTTAAGTTTCCTTTATGGGATTGTTTTTACAGACACATGCAGACACACACACACACACAGCCTCTCCCTCCCCCTCGCCCCTTTCAGTGAAGCAGTTTCCAAGGTCCTGTCATTGACCTGCATCTCCTCTCTTGCTGTGTTCTCATTCTGGGTAATTTCATCTCCTCACACAGCTTCACCTTTCACCTCTACGCTAATGATTCCCAAATTGACCTCTCCGATTCTTAACTTATTCCGGAGCTCCAGGCTAACTCCAATTTCCAGTTGCCTGCTGAGCATCTCCAGGGCAGGATATCCTACGAGGCTGAAGTGTCGTCTGGCTTTTGTCATCCTTTGTCAGGAATACTGATGGGGGACTCTAGCTTCAAGAAGTATTAGAAGTCGAAAACAAGGAAGAAGGGCCAGGCATTAGTCTGAGCAGAAGTAAAAGTAGTCTAAGTTAGGAGAGTGGTTCAAACTGAGCTTTCCAGGGAAAGCGTGGCAGGTAAACTATGAATGTCTATTATTATGAACTGGAGATAGGAGTTGGCAGTTGGACCTTTCAAAGGTGTATGTTTTCTAGAGGAGGGAACAGCTCTCCTAAATGAAAATTGAGTTCAGATTTTAGGTTCTGGAAGGTTGGTATGTTTGAGGGGAAAGGCTATTTAAAATAACCTTTCTTGGGACAATTTGTATGTAAATCTTTTTAAAAAAATATGTTATTTATTACTGTATTACTTATTTTATTTTGGTGGTGGGGGGTGATTAGGTTTGTTTATTTTTAGAGGACGTGCTGGGGATTGAACCCAGGACCTCACGCATGCTAAGCATGCGCTCTGCCTCTTGAGCTATACCCTCCCCCTGTATGTGAATCTTGGGTAAGTGTTTGGTTTTGCAAATGTCTGTGCTGAGAGGAAGGATAACGTATTCAACTTGGAGCCTGAGCATGTGGTAATTTTGAGAGCACTGCACACATATACATGTGCTGGGTCAGATAGGCCTGAGATTGTGAATGTGGGAACATAATTCTGTCAGAGGGGAGACAGATGTTTTCTTTCATTTATTTGACCAATATTTGATGAACACCTACTTGATGCCCCGCTCTCTACGGAGCAATGGGCTATGAATCCAGAACGTATAGAGTCTTGCCCGTAAGTGTCTAATACAGTTTTCATTAGTTATATGCAAGTACATTGAGAGTTTAATTTGGCCTAGAAATATCTGCAGCCTGTGACAAGTTGTTCAATGACTGTAACCTTGCTGACAATCTTAATGACCAAAGAGGAACTTGAGGGAAATAAAGACAGTGCTAAAGGGGGAAAAGACTGTGCATAAATTGATTACTTCCTTTAAATTTAGTAAATATTGAATTACTTTGCGATTTTACATTTCAAGTAGGCTCTCAGTGTTTTGGGACAGAGTAAGAATGATTACATCCAACTCTCAAACTTAATTAGAGCAAAGGGGATAGACACATCTTGGTTAATGTGTATAGTGTTGTTGGGAGAATTCTGTAAATGAGCTATTCTTATAGAAACTACAGACCTAGCTTATAGCTTTAGCACAGAGAACAATATTCCTTCTGAAGGAGGGTGACCTCGTTCCCCAACTTCCCCAGATTAAGTCCAGTCCCTCCAAGTTGAATTACTGCCCCATGGCCTATGCAGAGGTCATTATACTTTCCAAGTGGTAATGACCTAGAAAACTGGGTGAGTTCCTTGCCTTCATGGGTGCACCCCCGCTTGCCCTTTAGACATTTGGCATGGCCCTTTGTTTGCAAGTCTTAAATCCAAGTGTTCTCAGTCCCAGTGGTCAATTTCAAAGTCCCCTTCTAAGTTGCTTTCAGACCCCATGGATCCCTCATTGCATTTGAAAACCAAACCTGATGCCCCAGAGCTCCTGCTCTGACATGTAGATGGCACCACTCCCCTTTTACTATGCTAGCACCCCCTTGAGGACTTTCGTGGTGCAAAAGCTCTCATAATAATGGGGCACCTATCGACTAATGTTCCTATTTCATTGGCCCTAAGTGAGTTAGAGATATTGATATACTTCTGACTGGAAGTAAGACTAATACAAATATCCTTGGATTTATAGTCTTGGATGTCTTTATTCTCACAGCTTGCATCAATTATAGTCTGGGGGAGGGTATAGCTCAGTGGTAAAAAGCATGCTTAACATGAAAAGCATCTTAACCTCCTGGGTTCAATCCCCAATACCTTCGTTAAAAAAAATTAAAAGTTAGAGCCGAACTTCTTTTACTTTTCTCAAATTTATTCATTCAAGATGTATCTACTGAGCACTTACTATGTTCCAGGCAGTGTTCTAGGCACTGGGGACAGTAAGACAGACAAGGTCTCTGTCCTTGTGTTTTTTAAGGGCATGTGTGTGTGTGCACGTGCAGGTTGGAGGGAAACAGAGAATAAACAAATATACAAGTAAATGAACAAGCTAATCTCAGAGAGTGATAAATATGAAAAAAATAAAAGTGGATGGAGAATGACTGGATGGGTGGGAAGTGATCAAGGTGAATTTCGCACATTGCTTTTATTGATTTTATACAGATGTCACTAACACTTTGCTTGGACCCTTTGGTTTTGTCTATTTCATACTTTCCAGTACGAGTTCTAATTTTGCTCCTTCTGGCCGCTTTATCATTAGGACCACTTCCCCTTAGCTAGTCCTGAAGTATAACCCAACATGTGCTCCTTATTAAACTCCTGTTCCATATTCTCATCTTTGTCGGCATTAGAATTTGGCAGATTCACCCGCTTGTCTGTCATAGAATAGATGGGTCTACTGATCCCTGCGGGGTATTTCAGTTGATTACTCACTGCATTTTTGTTGTGACAAAAGTCGCAGACAAATTACCTGTTGAAAGAAAAATACAAGCATTAAAGGTTAGTAATTGTGGCATTTGGTTTTGTCCACCTCTGTAGTGGGAAGAGCCCCAGATTGAGAATCAAAAGACCAGAGTCTCTCTGCTACAAATAAGCTATGTGACCTGAGACATTAGCACTTCTCTCTAAAAACCAGTGTTCAAAGTAGCTAATCCCGAAGGTTCTTTCTAGCTCTAAAGTGGTACAATTAGCTGTTTTCAGAGACACGGGCCAAGATCTTTTTCCAACATTCTGTTTAATTTTATAAAGTGGATGTGTAGGAACATTTTCCAGTCTATCCGAACTGCTTAGATTAAGCATAAGTTTTCCAGCAAAAGCCAGCTTTACGATTCTTGTAAATGTCACAAGAAGTTAAAGCATTGCTTCTTGTTTTAACCTGTGCCAGCGAGGGCATCAATTCAGCATCAAAGATGCAGTTGTCAGTGTCTTCTGTGTGACTATCTGAATGTCCACTGTCTTTTCGGCTTGCCCACGGGGAATCATCAGAAAGAATCAAATACCCCTAAATGAATGAAGGCATTCTAAGTTGGATTCAAAATGGCATGGCAGAGGTGTTGCCTGCTGGTGACTTGAGTGCCGAGAAAAGCATCTTAACTCTTAGAAGGCCACTCAAGATTCTTCCAGCCATCACTGTACTGCCTACCTCAGCATCTAGTCAAATCCCGGTTAGGAATTGAAGTGGGAGTTGGAAAGCTTGCCTTGCCTACCTTCCCCACACCTTCCTCTGTCTGCTGCACTGGGCTTTCTTTGCAGGAGAAGATGGGGAAGCAGGAAGGGTGGGTTTGGAGAAGGTGGAAGAGATAGAAAGTCTGATGTACCTTTGCAACTCCATTCTATGTTGTCACCATTCCCCTTCTGATTGAGATACTCGGCCGTGTTTGAAACACAACAATCAGCTCCATGACTAGATTTTAGGAAATCAATCTTCTGAAAGTGCATTGAAAAGTGGAGCATGATTCTGTGGTAAAGGAGTCTAAAGGAGAGGATCCAAGAGTGTTTGGAAACTCCAAGAAGGGCATGTCTGATTTATCATCACAGGGTCTTGACATGAAAGAAGAGGATTTATGGAAAGAGGTGAGGAAGACAGCCTAGGGAATTCCTGCATGGCTTTAATTTGAAAGGGCGGAATGTTGTGCAGGTGAGAAAGTAGATCCTCACCAAGACAGTGACTTGCCTAAGGACACACAGCTAGTTTGTGGCAGACTCAGGACAAGAACCCAGGTCAACTGCATCCTGTCCGGCCTCTTGATTTGGAATTCCCTATTCTCACTGGAGTTTTGCTTGCTTTTGCTGTTTCATTCTTGGTGCTACTTCTGTTCACAGCACTTGTAATTCATGATTCTCAAAGAATTTTATCAGTGGAAGTGAGCAAAACCCCTTAGCAGTAGGTAAAATGCATTTATTTTTGAGGATTTGGGGCCAGCTGATAGTACAAGGTCACAAAGAGGAGAGAGTCACTGGGTTGGAAATCGAGGCTAAAACTCAAGATTCAGTTGAAATAAATGAAGACAGGGAGGATTGTGGCTATAGACTGGGGATCCCCAGTTAAATGTATACATCATCCCTTTAATGCTCTTTGTTAATTACAGCTCTAACCCTTTCCCCATCAAAAGATTTAAATGCCTTTTATTTTAAGTTCTCAGTACTTTGAATCCTTTTCCAGGTATATTTGTTGCCTTTCCCTTATCTTTCTATTTCACTATTCTAGATGGGTTTTTCTTTTTTTTTCCTCTGCAATCTTCCATTCGTTCGGTCTCACTGTCTTGTCCAGGGCATTCGTAGTGCAGCTATAAATCACAGGAGATCCTAGGTGCACATAAAATGGAGAGCACTATTTCACAAATTAGAAATTAATAGATTATTTCTGTTCCCTTTCCAGAGTTGAAATATTTCCTATTTGGCAAATGATCCTTCTTTGAAATCGGAAAATTGCACCTAGAAAAAAAAAATGACTGTCATTGTGGCCCCATGGGGCTTCCTGTCCCTTCGCTTTCATTGGCTGAACGTTCAGTTTGCTCCATTGATTTTCCAGACAGCTCAGCATCGCCCTGTCAGCCAGATGCTGGAATTATAAGGGGGCTTCATCAAGGCCTGATGTGGTTTGAAGAGTTTTCACCTTTCATGATTTTGGCCGCGGGTATGCCAGAAACCACGTGTAAATGGCCTTGGGGAGCACATTGGTCTTTTTCTCGTGGCTTGTGCCATTTTCAACTTGATTTCTGCTTGCCGCCAGGCACAGTTTACCTTCTCTTTTCCGGGAGCTCTTGTTCATTTGTCAGGAGCCCTAAAAGAAAGCTACTCGTGTACAGCCATGGAATGTCAGAGTCATTCTAAACTGGCATAAATGGACCTTTAAATGGTCTTTACTGATTGTTTCTATATTAATATATAAATGCATGTAAGACTTTATGAGGAGCCCATGCATAGTCTTTCTCCTATTTTTTTTCATATGAATTACTTGCCAATATCATAGATGATGCATGAGGTAAAATAAAGAGTTTCTTAAGCCCATTACAGCTTGTTTGCATGAAAAGGAAAGAAGGCTACAGGGAAGAAGTGAACATTATGTGACTCACAAAAACCTTTTAGACGATAGCCTATCTTCTGAACCTACTCAGGGGAAAGTGGTCACTGGGATATTCTTTTGCGCAAGTAACCTTTCTTGACTAATTAATGAGAATTAATTTCTGGTTACGTGGGAAATATTGAGGATTTTTGTGAAATTCACAGGGGTGAAATAAACTAAGAGAGCCTCAAAATTAATTAGTGATAATTATAATTGCTGGTATGTTTTATGAGAAAATGAAATAGGATGCAAGGATATGAGCTTTTAATGAAGACTCTCTGAAAACCATGCAATGTTCTATCATTGAAGAGTCATGTGATTTAATACTTGGAGATCGTAAAACATCGTCTTAAGCCATGAGTGTTTCTGAGTGCAGAGTGAAAGCAGAATAACCAGGGAATTATCCTCTTTCTCAACCTGTCCTAGCACAACCACAAGCACAAGGTCTCTGATTTCCTCTTCTACTGGGGGAGGTATTTCACATCTTGGCCATAGGCACTCCTGTTCAGTTTTCCTGGCCTGAAATCGTAGGTGGTTGGCACTGAGTCATATTGAGATTGAAGGAAACAGGTGATGGCCATCAAAAGACTTGGGGGAACCGGGAGAGGACCTCCGACTTAGTGATCATCCAGGACTGTAGTTGAAAATTCACTAGTAATTGATTAATTCATTCAGTCATCTCAGATCTATTTATTGAGCACCTACCATCATCCAGCCCTATTTGTAGTGCTAGGGATTTGACAATTGAAGTAGACAGGTAAAGCTCTCAGGGAGCTTCCATTCTGGTGGTGGATACAGACCATCCAAAGTAAGCAAGTCAATAAAGCATGTCCAGATTGTGATAGGGATTGTGAAAGAGACACGCAGAGTGCTGGACAGGGAATGTGTAGTCTTTAGAATAAACTCAGTGGGAGCAAATTTTATCCTTTGTGGGTGTATCTGATTTTTGGAAACATCAAAAATGACAGGAAGCCAGGTCTCCTCAATAGAGAAGATCAAATCGATTGATAATGGTTTGAGCCCCAAATGAAAGTTATCTCTACTTAATGTAATATTCTTGAGTGCCAATAAAAGCACATCCTATGCTGAGTAGTGCTGTGCACTTCTATGTTTTTAAATGCAATGAAAAGACTCCAACAGTGGATGCTGTCCTTCAATGATTATTTAGGCGTATTTAGCTATCAACAGCACCATCTCTATTTCCCTGCTTCTCTATAATTCTGGTCAGTCCTTGTCATCATTGGCAAATGTACTTTAACTGTTGTCTTTGTAAAAAAAATTATCCTAGGATTGGGAGTGGGATGTAAAATAAATATTGAGATATTCCATACTATGTAATACAGCTGTGAGGCACGAAATTTGGTGATGACAGCTTATAATTTAGTCCTTTCATTTTATTATATAGCTCAGATAAAGTGAAATTTCAATTATGCTATTTTGTATCAAATAAATCTGTAGCATGTTAATACACCATTTTGATGAGATATAATTAATTTGAGTCTGGGGAAAAAAGAAAATGTTTATAAGCGACAACATTAAGATGAACAGACAAAGGAAGCCATGAGAGGAGAACTGAAAAGCCTTTGTGTGCCCCTTCCTGGGCTAACTTACGGGGTTTCCACCACTTCTCCTTAGTGATTCCATATGTCCTAGAAATGTTGATTGTGTCCCCCGTAAAGGAGAGCTAATAAGATGGTTTTGTTGAATGAGACGATGCTGATGATTGCCATTTAATTGCATCTTTGAGAAGCATTGATCTGCTTGCTCTAGAGGTGTTTACTTGAGCAACTGCTCTGCCAGACTCTGGGCCAAGATTTGGGGTACAAAGGTGAATCAGAGAAAGGTGCTGCCTTTATGGTACTCCTAGTTAAATTGCGGAGACAGAAATAAATGTGTGATGGAATATGGTGCACGCTTATATATAGGTACACAGATAGAACCTCAAGGAGTCTGCACTAGGTTGAGGTTGTTGGGTCAGAAACTACCAAGAGAACTATGCAGTGGGTTGCTATAGCAAGTGATGGGGCAGATATGTTCATTTTCTTGACCCGGAATAAATCTCTTTGCAGCCTTGGTGTGATTCACGTGCATACATATTAAATCTATTTGCCATTTTTTAAAAGTCTGGTGGAATGGGGAAATCGAGCTTCAAAATTAAGTTGGGTTTATAGGGAATATTCTAGAGTTTCTCCTTGAATGCAGAAGCGGACTGGGTCAGAGTAACCCTCAGCTGACCTGTTGTGAGGACCTAGCCTTGATTTTCTTTTCTTTTTTTTTTCTTTTTGCAACACCACCTCCATTTCTTGCAGCAACTGCAGCTGAGCCAAAAGCAGATTCATTGCCTGTTTACTTCAGACACCAAATAGCCACTGAGCCGAGGATTAAGATAGCCCTGTCTTCTGGGAGCTTATAATCTAAAACAGACAACTAACCAGAAACCCTATCCATCATGCCTGATATGCTCATTTCCTTTCTCATAAAGCTTCAAAGAAAACAGAAAGTGGCAAGTCACGTTCTCCAGAGTGTGTCAAACCTCTAGTGAGTGTTCTCGCTGTTTTGCTGACTTTTCAAGTTGAAAGCTATTTTGTGTATAATCTGCAATAGATGAGAGCATTATTCTTTAAATTGGGGATGAGAAAGCAAGCGATATTCTTTCTTTTTTTACTATCAGCAAGTTACATCAGAAAAGTATGGATCAAATTAAAAATGCATTCTCGATTTGCCGTGGGGAAATATGCGCAGTATTTCAAATACTCTAAGGTCAGGGTCAATGTTGAGGTAAAAGAGGTATCATAAAAATTAATTTAGGAAACTACCCTTGAGATATTTCCTGGTTCTAATAATCCCACAGGTAAAAGCAACATCTGTGGAATAATAAAGGTGCTTAGTTTGACCTTTTTAGCAAAAAAGGAGGTATTACCAAGGCACGGCCAAAGCTTGGCGCTGAGGCAAAGCAGTAAATTAATGGGGGTCTACAAAGTAGTTATGTTATAGGGATAATAAGATCGTTCGTGAGAAATGTTGAAAAAGTAAGGCACGTGCCAGACCAAGATTAATTTCCCAAGGCTTATGTGTGTGAGAGACAGAGACAGAGACAGAGACGAGCAGAAATGCAGAGATATAGACAGACAGACAGACAAAGTAGCAAGAGGCTGAGTCAGAGATGGATAGAGACCGAGAATTGAAAATACAGCCAAGTCTGCTGTAAAATTCACTCTGAGCCCTTAGTTAGGTCTCGTTGGGCCTCAGTTTCACCATCTGTCAAATGAGGGGGTGAGCTAGAAGATGACTCTGTAGAATTTACTAGCTCTCTAATTCTACTTTTGGGTGCTAGGTAAATGCAAAGGCCAAGCAGGTGGGGAGATCAAAAATATACACAGGCCAGCACATGCAAACAGACAGACAGACTGCTGCAAACCTTCATCGACTAGTTTAACAAAAATAGGAGAAAGCCACTATTAGGGTGGACAGTGGACTGTGAATCACAAAGCCTACGAGCCAGATCCGCAGAATCATCTCCTCACTTTCCATAGGGCCATGACAATCTGAGGAATTGGCAGCTTTCTTTTGCCTGGCATTGGCTTAGCCTTCTGGGGGCCACTGTTGAATCGTTTTCTAACTGGTCTGGCCACCTTTCTTTCCTGTACAGGCTCGGAAGAGTAGTTATGTGAGGGTCTGTAAATAACCTCTGGTACCCAAATAGAAGGAGCACCCAGATGCTAAGCTTTGTCCGTATAACCATCACTTAGTTCCCCCAACAGAACCTTCTATGGAGGAAGGGTGTGGAGAGAGTGGCTACTCTTACCGCTTGAAGAAACTCAAATCACCTACATGCTTTTTTTTGCCCAACTCTGTCTGGATATCTGTCTGTGTTTCTAAAGCTCTGTGGGTAATTTGGAGCATACTGTGTTCCCCAGGCTTTCAAATTTTATCTCTTTTAAACTTTGTGAATCTCGTTTGCGAGGTTGGGGAGC
The DNA here is from genome assembly GCF_048564905.1 of Vicugna pacos. Taxonomy (NCBI): domain Eukaryota; kingdom Metazoa; phylum Chordata; class Mammalia; order Artiodactyla; family Camelidae; genus Vicugna; species Vicugna pacos. The sequence goes on along the minus strand of NC_133023.1, from coordinate 92,724,033 downwards.
TGATGAGAATAATTAATACTTGTCTAGCTCCCAGCCAGCAAATGACTTTAGCAAGGAGCCAACTCTGTACCGAGAAGACAAACCTAGTGTGGTAAAAAGATGGGGCTTCAGACTGGATTTCACTTTCATGGTTTTTTGCAAGAAACAAAACACTGGGATTTTCTTGCTTTGCTTACAGCTAGCCAACTCCCCCTAAAATAACACGCCAAGAGTTTAGCTTGAGGGCACTTGGCCTTATGGTAGGTCTCCCTCCAGGTGCATTTGATTGGAGGTTGGTCTCTGAGCCATCTAGGACTCCCTTTTGAATTTACCCAGATCTTCATATTCTGATGCTAGTACATGTTGGAAGAAAAGGAACTTCATCAAAAGCGTGTTTCTTCAGTGAAAGAGAGCACATCCGGATAACAGCCTCTACATAGCACCCATCATTATGGTACTTTCTTAAGCAGCTCTTGCCATCACTAGAACCCCCATTTTGCAGGCCAAGTGAGTCCTGAGAATGAAGGCCGGAGTGAGCATGGTGTGTGAGGAAGAGGGTGAGGAGGCCAGGCTTCAGGCAAGCTTGTTCTTACACTGAGTGGCTGATGGTGTCAGTTGGGTCACGTGGAGCCTGCTTGGAGAGAACGCTGAAAGACTGGGGACAGACTTGGCTTCCAGGTACATCTCCAGCCTGAACTCCCCCCTGGTCTCCAGACTTGTATAACCAACATCTCAGCCCAGATCTCCACTGGGAAGCTGAACTGACATCTCAAACTTGACCTACCCCAAAATAAACTCCCGACTTTCCCCCAAAACTTGTTCCCTCACAATCTTTCCCATCTCAGTAAGTGGCAACTCTTCCCTTCCAGTTGCTTCCAGAGGCCGAAATTCTCAGAGTATCTTTCATGTTTCTTTCTCCCAGACTGTGTCTAATCCATTCTCAAATTCTATCTACTCTGCCTTCATAATCTATCTGGAAACTGACCGTCTCTCACCACCATCTCTTCTGCTGTCCTCATCCAAGCCACTATCATTTCTTACGTGGGCCACTATAAAGGACTCATGGCTGGTTCCCCTGCTTTCACCATTGGTCCCCTACAGCCTGTTTTCCACCTAGTAACCAAGGTGATGATCCTTTGAAAATGTTCATTCAGATTTTGTCACTCTTTTGTTCAAAACCCTAAAGTGGCCCCCTATCCCACAAAGAATACAGGACCAAGGCCTCCCCATGGCCTGCAAGGGCCTGCACAGTCTGGCCCCTGTTTTTTCTCTGACTTCATATTTTATTGCTCTGCCCTGAGCCCATGCCTCTCTACTTGAACCAGACTCCTTTCCTCACTTTAAATATACCAGGCCTGCTGCTGCCCCAGGGCCTTTGCACTTGCTCCTCTCTCTGCCTGGAAAGCTCTTCTTCTAGATACTTGCAGGGCTTGGTCTTTAAATTCAATCAGGTCTTTCCTCAAATGTCACAGGAATGATTTCCAAGAAGTCTGATTCTTAAAAAGAGGTCACTGGACTTGGCCAGTCACTGATGATCTTTTAAGAGAGCAGCTGCAGTCAAGTGGAGGAGGAGATGGGTTATCTTCTAACCATCCGCATCCCTTACTAGACTGTGTGCTGTCGAATTCAGCACTGTTGTCTCATTCATCCTTGTGTCTCTAGTGTCTGGCCTACTCCCTAAAACCCAGTTGGTTTTCAGTCAGTGTGTGTGGAATGAGGGCACAAGTCTTATTTTTGAACAATTGGTTTCATTAAAACACGTGGCTGACTGTTGTGATGGCTGGCTCAGTTTTCTTCAGGGAACATGGTTGTAAAATAAGACCTGTGCATTCATTGCAGACCCTTTTCCTGAGTCCCAATTTGTGACATGATGTTAAACATGTGGTTGACAGGTTTTTGGTGCCCGCAGGGTTGGGCAGGTGCAGGCTGAGACCACCTTAGTTCTCCTTGGGAGATAAGACAATCCCTGCGTATTAACTAGATCACTTCCCTTTTAAAATCCCTCTTTTAGAGACACTGGAAGGGTTATATAAACCCAAAAGCTATCCTTAGGGTTAAGCAAAATCTTAATGACTTTAGGAGTGTTCATATAGTTCACACTCAGCTGATGGGAAAAACTACATTTAATGAGGATCCCCCAAATGATTTTAATTGAGTTCAACCTTCGTCTCCTTTATTTCCCCTCCTTTATTTAACAGTGGTTCTGAAGTTCAAAGCCTTTCTTCTTCTACACTGCTCCTCCTTCAGGCTCTGTCCTCCCGAGATCTTTCCCTAAACACCAGTTAGAGAATGTTCGTCTTCCCTGAAACCCTGTATTCCTAGAGCCCATTCACACACAGCCACTGTGACTGCCGTCCTCCTTTGCCATCTGCAAACTGTAGGAAGGTCACTTCTGCAACATGGGCTTCCAGGAACCTTACAGCCGACGGCTGGGATGTCTTGGCAGGATGCTCCTCCCATTTCGAGCATTGCTCTGAAGCCAGCTCTGCCTGCAAATGTCCCGGTGACAGACTTCAAACCCTCTAGTTCCTGAAAGTGACTATGACTTGTAACCTATTCCTGGGGTCAGTCCCTCCGGGGCTGCCGTGGTGTCTGCCATGCTTATCATGTGAGCAATTCACCTACATAGGAAGAAAGACAGTATCACCCATATAGCCAAGAATAGGTAGTCACTGTACCACGCTTTGAAGTCACTTCCACTCCTGCACAAGAGGATTGTTCTGTGACTCCCTCTGCTATAAATCAATGGCATACTAAATAGTTATATGCCACCCAGATTCATTCAGCAAACATTTGCTGAGTGCCAACTGACCTGTATGTGAAGGAGGTGGGGGAAACGCTGAGATGAAACACGGTCCACCTACTCTGCAATGGCAGAGTCTCCAAATCCACAAATACCTTTGTGGATTGTGTGCCCACAATCCACAAAGGGTGGAAATAAAGAGAAATGTGTAGAGAAATCTTATGATCCAATGTGATATAATCAGATCTGAACAAAATGGAGCCAAGAGGAAGGGATTGCTGTTGCCCAGGGCTGTGGAGAAGCCTACACAACAGAAAAGGTAACGACTGTAGGTTTTTAGAGAGAAGCAGGAGTTTGCTGGGAGGAGGTGATGGGGCAGGACGGTCCAGGCAGAGGCAGCAGCTTTGTTAAAGCCCAGAAGCAAAGACAAGCATGGAGGGTCTGGGCAGGGCAGTTGTGTGGTGTTTAGAAGACGTGTAAGGGCTGGGTTTCGTCACGAAGGGTCCCTGCTGAGGAGCAGACCTGACCTGGGAGGCAGGAAGGAGCCAAGCACGGGTGGGGCGAAATAGCTGTTTTGTCCAAAGATAAAATTGGCACAAGAGCAGAGAGGGGAAGGGAGTGCGTTGATGCTGTGGTCCTTACGAGTGTTTCCCCACCATTACTGCACTGACCACACCGAGACAAACACAGTGGAAAAGAAGGCACTGTCGTGGTCCAGACGCCTGTCCTGTCTGGGCAGAAGAGCTGCAGTGCCATCACTCTTCTGGTCCATGCTACGCTGAGCATGGGATGAGAGCGCCTTGTTCCAAGGCAAAAGCCCTCAGTAGGAGACTGTTTATAATCACGCCTAAAATTACTTCATTATTGGAACCTGTGTTTGATCTGTGATTAGGCGCTGGATTAAGAAATCAAGTAATCAACCATTGAAAATTGTAACCATGAATTGTTCTATAAACAACCAGCTTCCCCTGCTCCCCCCAGCCCAGGGAACAAACCTGAAAACACATGCTTCTCCTGTTGTTTATCTGCCCGTGGGTTTTAGGCAGTGCTTTTGAGCTGTGTACAAATTCAAGAGCCATGCCTGGCAGCCCCAAGGCCCCGTTAGCCCTCACATATGGAGCGCTCGTGCTGGACCTTGTCAGACTAAGCCGAGACAGCCAGGGAGCGTGGAACTGTTAAAAATATGCAACTTATTAAGATTCGCCTAGTAGAGGGGAAGAGAACGGAGGAGAAACTGCCTGGAGTTCAAGATGAAGAAGAGTTAAAGGGAAAAAAACTCTCAGAGACGGTTGCTGTCTGAATGATTTGTTGGAAGTAGTTTTTGTCCTGAAGGGGTTTATTCCTGGCCAAAGGCATTCAAATACTGCAGTTCGTAGAGATATGTATTTCTGTAAAACCACCTTAGGGCTTATTGACTTTGTCTTGTCTGGGACTTGCACTGTGCTTAACCTTTCAGACATGTAATAAATAGTCATAAATTCTCAGTAAGATCTAAATTTCATTTTGGAAAGACTGGCAACCACGAAGCGGTCAGGTCACATGAAGCAACTGACTGTGCCAGGGAGGTGCCTCCTCGGTTCCCATCATGCCCAGCGACAACCAGACAGGAGCCGCTTGAGACGTTTATTTGTTTGCTCATTTCTCTGCTTCACTTTCTTTCTCTGCCATCATTTCCAACTCAAGATGCTTAGAAACTGTAACATGAAAGGATCTTTAAGAATCTTTACAAACACTTCCATATTACAAAATGAGGACGAAGGCTCCCGAAAGTTAGGTGACCTGCCCTTTGTCCTCGGCTAGTCATCAGCAGAAACAGAGCTGTAATCGAGTCTATAACCCAGGTGTTGCACTTTAGATAAGAGCAGCCCTTCATTTGCCTCTTGGAAACAATTCTAGTAGCCCAGTGATAACACTGGCCTTTCACAGAAATTCACATTGACAAGTTTGCATCCTTGACACTTGGCATGCTAATACCACCGACAGTGGTTAACACTTGCATGTAGCACTTTACAGTTTGCGCAGTGCTTTTCATCATAGCATCTTTAGTGTAACTACTAGTGTTGTCGATGGCTTTATGGGTGGCATTATAAATGACGATGTGTTGTAGACGGGATCTGTTTTCTCAAAGAGTTTGAATTCTTTTTAAAAAAGAAAAGAAAAGAGGACTGAGAAAGGTTTTACTTTATGTTCTTGTCATTTCCGAAAGGATGTATGAATAAAAATGTGAAAACATCCTGTGTTGAAGTAAAACTACCGCAGAATTGGAATGGACTTAAGTACAGTGGGCAGTTCTAGGAGGCACGGCAGTGGAAGTTTCTAGGTCAGGAATAAATACTGGTAATGAGTTTCCAGATACCACTCTTGAATTCTAAAGACATGAAAAGAAATCGTGGTTCCTGGAAAAAAAAATGAAAGAACGAGAGGAGGTAAAGGCAAGGGGCTGAGAAAAGGAGGAGGGGAGAGGCTGAGGAGAAACCTCTGTCTGAGACTGGAACTTACAAAAATGATGTCTCTTTTTCCCAAACTCACACATTCACAGAAGTAAACTGCTGAGCTTTGAACATAAAGCCCCTAAATCTTTCAAAGCTTTCTGATTAGAATTTAGAACTTTGAGAAACTGAAGACTCTTTCAATTTCCCAGGGAAGTTGCTGATTTGGGTTTTACATCAGAGGTCAGCAAATTCCAGCCTCCAAGCCAAGTCCAGTCCATTGTGTGTTTTTTGCCTGGCCTGTGAGCCCAGAATGGTTTTTATTTCAAATGGCTTTTTAAAAATTAAGAAAAATATTTTGTGACACTTCCAAATGATATGAAATTCACCTTCCAATGTCTATAAAGAAAGTTTTGTTGGAATGTAGCCACATATGTCTGCTTTTTTGCTGCAATGGCAGAGTCTCCAAATCCCAAAATATCGACTATCCGGCCCTTTACAGAAAACTTTTGTGAACTCCTGCTTTAAAAGGAAGTAGCTTCCTGATCTGAAAGAGTTAAATAACTTTCTATGGGCCCCAGGTCTTCACCAGAGGGGAGTTTAGACACTGGGACACTCTGGTCCAATAAAACTTCATTCCCTGACTTGCACTGTTAACCACCATGCTTTTAGAATCAAATTAGAAAAATGGGATCTTGTGCTTAAAGTCTAAACTATAAATTGTATTCATGAAGTACACGAGATGTATAAACTTTTTTTGAGATGTATAAATTTTCTAAAATGTAATATCGTTTCCTAATAATTCTAAATGAGATTAAGACGAAATGTTATCATTTGTGCTTTGTAATGACCTGCTTCATATAGTGAGCAGCCAGCAATTCGGGGTCTGCGGGCCCTATGAGGACATATTTCCTATCGATTAGCTGAAGCTTAAGCCTGAATGGTTAAGTCAGCAATTTGACTTAAAAAAAAAAACTGTAGGTGCTAACACCTCTATAGCAACAGCTCTGCTATTGGGTAGGTTGTGGGGACAGGCAGTTATTTGTCCCGATTTTCTGGCTAATTACTCGTCTTTGTGTTGTGGCATCTCCCACCAAAATGCCATACAGAGCTGGGCTTCCCAAGGGTGTTTTGGAATAATGGAATTCAAGCAGGAATTTAAATACTCACCTAAAGCTTTTTCCTGGATCTCGTCACTAAGGATGGTCCTGGCTTGGGACAGAGACCGAGGAGGTAAATGAAGGGGCTGAGGATCAGCACTGGAAGGTCAGAAAGGCACGTTATGCATGTTGGAACATCCACCCTCTGAATCATTTCTCATGCAGTTTAAAGGCATATTTTGCATTGATTAGCTGTCGCTGAAGCCATGCAGTTCAAGCAGTTTTCTGCTTTTTACCTCTTTCCCAAGCAGCTTAGAGCTAAGAGAAGAGGATGGAGTCTGTGCCTAGTTGAGATTTATTCTCCTAGCAGGGAAGGTCCACGGCCTTTCAGCCTCCCATTTCCATCACTGCCTCTTGGAACTAGATTACTTTGAGGACTGTACTCTGTAATTTTCCCATTAGTTTCTTATATTTCTAAGAAATAATTTCATACAGTTATGACCTTACATTTCCAATTACACTTTATTTTGGAGATCTTGCCATTTTCCATGGGTTTCTGTAGCTCCCTTGCTTTTGGCTCCTGTGAAGTCTAGGAGAAAGGTTCCCCCACCCCCACCCCCTGGCTTTTATCCTCTGCTACAAGCATTAGAAGCAGCTTGAATGTGTATTTCTGAAGGCTTCTCTGGGATCACAGGGAAGCTGTCTGCTGATGGGTCTGGTTACCTGACTGAAGATTTGTATGAGAATTATGAGGAAATGTCCAATTCTCCGTGTCTTCTGTCTGGACAGGTCACAAGTTTGTAATGGTTTCTTGTACGACCGCTGGTTTACATTCCAAGTGTTTCACCTGAACATTCGAGATGCTGTTGTTCAGTTGATAACCGTGAATGATTTCCTGTCGGCGCTTCCGTATCCCAAAGGGGTGTCGCTTACGATGGAATTCATTCAGAGATGTATTGATCCCTCAGCCATCACACTCCATTGATTCCCCCCAGCCCGCAACAGAAGAGTGCCTTTCACGGGCCCAGAGGTTCACATCGCCTCTAGGTATGATTGTTTATTCAGCAAGGGCTTTCATTAAGCCCAGCAACACTATGAGATAAGGAGGCTTAAACAAACATGGCAGCACTTAAGCCTAAATACAGCGGGCACAACAGAGGACTTCTCTTGCTGTATAAAGGATGCCCAAAGCCTGACTATTGTGAACTAATTATTCCTTTCTTGCTCCTAAATGTACCATGACTGAGCTGCAAGGGGCAAGGAAGAGGGTTCATTGGAGTGTCCTAGAATTTACTATTACAATTCAGTCATTTCTTTGAGAGTAGAGAGCACATAGTATTTTCGTATCACTAGAGCTTTGCCTGTAGCAGGTGGTAAGTGGGTTGTTGTTGAAACAGCAGTAGATGAGAGCTGTGAACTTGGACAATAAGGCTGAGACTGCTCTAACGAGTAGAAAACCAGAACTGTCACCTTGAATCACTTAAGAAATAATTAAATTATTATAATTTGACTATTTCCATTTCTCACCATCATTATTCTGGGCAGTCAGGTAGCGAGACTGCCTTGTTTTACCCCGTTTTTCATTTGTGTGAACCGAGGCATACCAATCAATTGAAGGATTGGTGTGATCCTTTAGAGCAAGAACCCCTGTTCTCCAACTGTCCACATGGTGCTCTTCTCAACAATCCGCTGAAATCTAAGCTAGCATCACTCACGGTCGCTATTTACAAAAGTCTAATGAATACCTCTCACTCCCTAATGAGATACTTCTCTTGACTGCATAGACAAACAGAGCCAAGCAGGTGACGTCAGAATGTCAGAGTGAATTACTGGGCTTGTGTCAACCCAGGCAGGGATGAAAAATCACCCCAGGGAACTTAATCCAGGAGCAATCAAGGGGCCAAAGTTTTAATTAGTGAGAGCTGTGATTTACGTTCTCATTCGGCGGTCTAAAACTCTGCATTAGTCTTCCAACTCCTGCCCCTCCCTGGTTTTGTCTGACTGGTTAGGATAGTTCATGTGCTTTTATTTATTTATTTATTTATTTATTTATTTATTTAACTTTTTTTTTAATTGAGTTATAGTCATTTTACAACGTTGTGTCAAATTCCAGTGTGGAGCACAATTTTTCAATTATACATGAACTTACATATATTTATTGTCACTTTTTTTTTTGCTGTGAGCTTTTAAATAATGTTAGTTTCATGGCACTTTGAAGGGACTGAGGTAGGAATCTATTTCCTTATGCACCAGCAGAACTTTTTCCAATACAGAAGTCAGTGAAAGGTCTTGTGTTGGGAGGGGCTCAAAAAGGGGGATATTTCAGCTTGGTACCTGGTTCTTTCATCTTTACCCACAAAGAAAACCAAAATATTTTCAAAATATTTTCTCTGACTGCTGATATTAGGATTTATTCCTAATCAAAAGGAGAATGAAGCCAGAGCACTAGCTGTGAGTTAAAGAATGGAATGGTTTTATTTCGAACAAACAGAGCAGGACTAATAGATGGAAAAAGGTGCCAGTTTCTTCAACAGAACCAAGCTTTCCATGCAGCTGCATTGGTTACTACGTTCGACAGCTGTAGTATGTTCTCTTGACTCTGCTCAGTGAAGGACACATCTTTGTCCTTTGAGGGTTTTTGGAATCAGTCGAATGTTATCAGAAGGTAATTATGATGTACTAATTGGATGCTCAAGCTGAGTCTTATGGTTAGGGCCAAAAGTGAAGTGTGACTCCACAGTCATGAATGATATTTCTCATAACTGTCTGTGAAGAGAGTTCCCAGGGAAGAGCTCTAGAAATGAAAATGCCAACAGCATCCTTGGAATCTGTATACAGCGTCTTCAGGCGACGACTTTAAGAGGACCAGCATGCATGGGGTATAACATGGGCCCCGGTAGGCTTGCTCAAGATCTTTTTCAAGACTTTGTCATACCGTCTACATTGACTGACTCCTCATTTGCCAAGTAACTCTGAGCCTGGTTTCTCCTTCCAACAATCTGGATGGAGCTAGCATCTTTCCTGAGTGTAAATTTATGAAAGCCTAATTAATACCTCTTACTTGCTAATGAATTACTCCTTTTGACTTCCTGGCCAGGCAGGGCCAAATATGTGATGTCAGAATTCCCTAAGTGAATTATTGAGCTTGTGACAACCTGGGCCGGAATGAAAAATCACCTCAGTATATTTAATCTAGGAACAATTAAAAGGCCAAAGAATTAATGAATGTGGGTTTTAATTTGTTAAGGTTTAAAGAGGGAGCCTTTTTGTTTGTCCTGGTGCCTTTTTCTGTCCTCTTTGATTAAAACTGAGTATACATTTCTGGAAACATACCCATTTCCTTACTCCGTTCCTTGGGCAAGAAAGAAAAAAAAGTGGTCTCTGAGCCTGCAAAGAGCATCAAGTCATCGGCTTTGCAGTTCAGGTGATGAGCCAGTGCCCTGCCCCGAGGAACTGAGAAGAGGCGTGGAAGAATTGCCACTAGAAGGAGCAAGTGATGATAAAAGAGAATGCGTGATAGAGTTTGACAGGAGAGCAATGCCCCAGGGGCCCTGAACAAAGAACTAGAAAGAAGAACAAGGGAAATTGGGAGAAGCGCTTCTCTGCAGTTTTGGGCCTAGTCCCCCTAGCTCCCAAAACGATGTCAACAGCAGATACAACTGCTGATGTGGGGACAGGATCCAGGCAAATGAGCTGTGCTGGGGGAGGAAAGCCCCAAGGCCACTGACACAAGGCGACCCAATGGGATCAATCCTTTCTGAAGTCCACTGAGCGGGTGGTTTGGGGAATCATTGGTTTAGGGTCCTTGTTCAAATGCATGCCTGTAGGTTTTCCACCCTCTTCCCCAGTATCAGCTTAGATCACCAGGAAGGCTGCGCCTACACCACATTAGCTTAGCTGCCTGCAGGTTGTTGCCACTGGCTTACCTTCTAATGGGGTGTCTTCAGCTGCTAAACATGGATGAATTTTGTAGTGTGGAAATTATATGTCACTCAATTTTTTTAAAAGTATATAGTGTGTATATATATATACACACACTAACTACTATACATAAAGTTGATAAATGACAAGGTCCTACTGTATAACACAGGGAACTCTATTCAATACCTTGTAATGGCCTATAATGAAAAAGAATATATATATGTGTGTGTGTGTGTGTGTGTGTGTGTGTGTGTGTGTGTGTGTGTGTGTGTATAACTGAATCACTATGCTGTATACCAGAAATTAACTCAACATTGTAAAGCGACTATACTTAGATTTAAAAAAAAAGACACTATCCTGTGGAGAATGCTGTTGCATGTCCAGAAAAATGTGTGCTTCTTAGACCCAGCACCAGGGATAATTTTGACTCTCCTGACAAAATGAGGCCTTCCTTTTTCTCACGAGTTGAGAACGCTCTTACCCAGCTTGTCTCCCTTGTGGCCTTGGTTGCTAGGAAATTCAGAGCTAACTCTGGCACTCAATTTCAGTAATCCTGCAGGCCAAGCTTTTGAGAACAAGTCTTTTCCCTTTAAAAAATATTTTTATTGATCTCATTTTTTCCCCTAGGGTCACATTATAGGTGTGCTTTAAGATAAGCTACCTCTCTTTCGGGGTCATGGTGGACTGTAAATTACAGCAAGTACTGCAGTGGCCCAGCCTGTGACGGTCCAACACCCACTTCATTCTCCTTGGCCCGTGCTCCTACCTCTGAACTTGTGCTCCTTGCAATAAGCTATGTTTCTGTTAGTCACAGCCCCTCTTTTCACACTAAATTTGTTGCTTTTTTCCTGTATAAATTTTTTGTTGTAATTTCTAGATGCCTCCAAATATCAGAAAAAGTGGTGGGGTGCATGGAGTAGCATGAACCTCTCTGTATTTATTCTTATCTCTAGACCCAGTTTTATAGAACTGCCAAGAAGGAAATTTCCACTTAGACCAGAACCTTTCAGCACGCAGACTGCTGACCTGCGGGCAATGACTGCTGATAGGATAGCCTTCATTGCTACTTTACTTGACTTTCAGTTTGTGGCCATCACTTGACAGAATTAAAAATTGACTCTGCTCTAACTGCTCATTTTTTGAAGGGGACATTCTGTTCCAGAAGAGATGTTGTCCAGGAGAAAAAAAAAGACTCTGTACTGTACCCAGAAACCAAAATTGGATGGGTCAGGGCCCAGGCCTCCAAGTTGTTGGATTCCTGGAGTTCATGGTCTCACACAGGCCATGGATGACCTTTCTTTAGAGCCATGGACAGTTGGACAATGTGCCTTGACAAAGTCTGGCTGAGTTTGACATCCTGGCAAGCAGGTGGTAAAGGACACGTCCCCTTAATTTAAACAAAAGTCCTACCCAGGCCTCCAAGGGCTGAATGGAGCAGGAGCCCCTAAGGGAAATCCAAAGGAAGAAGCAAGGGCAAAACTTTTCAACAGTAAGAGGGTCACACTTGCCCTCTAGGGTTTCAGCCTCCCTCTTGAGTTTCTGGAACTTTAATGCTGAACTGCCCTCCCTTAATCCCTAGACAAGCTGAGACTGAAACCATGCTGAGAAAAACAAAAAGGAAAACAATTAGCATAGAGTAGATGGGGTTCACAAAAGCCATCATTCTAAGAATCCCGGGAGAAGCATTGAACAGCTTTTAAAAGCACATTTCTTTTGCTCCTGAACCACAGAGGATGGTTTATATCCCTTTTATGCCTCTATCTGAGTGCCTCTCCTCCCGATTCTGGGTTTCCCCAAGATAAATACCATCTTGTTTCCCTTGAAATGTCAACTCTGCTTTCCCTGGTTGGAATCTTCCACGTTACTTCCTGATTTCCCGCCTGCCCTTCCCCTACTCCTTCCAGATGCACGGTGAAGAACTGGTCTACTTCCCAAGGGCATAATGATGAACTGACATTCTTGAGCCCCAGTGAAGGTTCTAGCCCTTCACAGCTTAAGTTATCTGCCTCTCTCACACAGAGTCATTCTTTACAACTCATCGCCGGGATGTCCTGACCCATCTATCCCTGGTTGTGAGGGATCTGGAAGTGATTTAATATGGTTTAACATTCAGGGCATCCCTCGTAGACAGCGTCAATAACAGAGAGCAGTCATTTTCTCACACAGGTTGAGGGCAGGGTCTTTGCATAGTAGGATCTGCTCCCTGCCAGTAATGAGGACATTTTTCACAAGAACTTTGTTCTTTACTTCACTTAGACTTTCATGGTGATGAGTTTCGTTTGTCACATTTTTATCACTGTAGTTTTCTCTCTCCAGTCTCCATTTTCCTTAAGCCAAGAAGTACTCCCAGACAGTGAGATCTTGCATCGTGATTTCAGTGTTTGCGCTAGAGAAATGTAGGGACACCCAGTTTAAAGGATTTATTAATAGGAAGTTGTTTAGTGGCTGGGGAGCACCAGAGGGCCATTATTTTGACGCACAGAACCTATCTTATAAGAGGTGGCGGAGATGAGATCTTGTCTCTCAGGAAACGCAGACCTTCCCAAGTGCCCAGCAAGTGGGTCTTGGCATATGGCTGACTTGAATTCTGATTATTCCAGAGCCAAGATTTTCTGAAAGTTTTAAAGCCGGGAGAGAGCAGTAAGGCCCGTTTCTGATTTTGTACATAATAGAGGAAGCAAACAACAGGCACAATAATGAAAAGCAGACTAGTTCTTTCTTTGGGAGATTATAACCATATTTGCATAAACGTTAGTATCATGGCTTCATCTGGCTTAGGCACCAAAACAGTCTCTTGTTTTATTGACCTTTGTTTCAATAAATCAGGCCAGACTGAAAAAATAACATCAGAAGCCTGTAATTATGGATTTGTATGGCCCAGGATGCTTCCTTCGGCATACTTCAGATTGTCTTTTCCAGGAATTGATGAGAACAGGTTGCATGTGATCAAGAAGCCTTATCCTCTATCAAACACTCTTGGCATGACAAAGGCCAGCATGACTGATGAAATACCACAGCTAATCAGAAAAACACGCTAGGAGAAAGCAACATGTAGCTGTTGGAAACCCAAGACAGGAAACCATCTTACAATCAGCAGAGGAGTCTCTTATGATTGAGGTATTCATGCTCCCAGATCCAGCTTTCTCCCTGGGCTCACGTGAGCCCCCTTGCTCCACTCTTGCTTGTCCTTCTTCATCTTCTTCCCAGACTCTTCTTTCCTCATCCGACACACTCTCCCTGTATCCTCTCTTCAGCTGAGATGTCTGTTGTAGCTAAGCTTTGCATCCATATATCGCATTCTTAATTCGTGTCCCACAGGTGCATAAAACTCAACATAACCCCAAACTGAACCTCTCATCTCCTTCTACAAACTACCCCCCTTCTAAAGCACCCCCCCTCCCCGCCACTTCCTGCCCTACTTATTTTGGCAAATGGAGCCACAGTTCATTCATGTTACCTCTTCTTTGGTTCCAAATCTTCCTGCCTTCTTCTGTATTCTGTGGGGGCTCTGGCCCTGTTTGCTAGTTGCCAGCCAAGTTCTGTCCTTAACTCCGTCCATCCTTGGATGCCTCCCTTAGATACATCCATTCTCTTCTCTGGACCTCACTTTCCTATCACTAAGGACCCTTTTAGCTCCCTATTTCTGAGTCTTTCCCTTGCCTGGGGCGGGATAGAGTCAATAAAGAGCCTTAATATTTGGCTTAGCTAAGTGTTCTGTGTTAGACTAGACTGTCATTAAAAACTCATAATCGTGGAAAGAAGTATATTGTTATAAATTATACAAGGGCCTAGCATTTATCAGTGATTAATGGGTGAGACAGAACAAGATTTGTTTTGTTTCCATGAATTTTCAGTATTTTAATCTTCCATGAACATACACAGTGAAACAATGCTCAGATTTTCAAATTGGAAAACAACAGAAAGAAGCGGATTATTGGGTTTCATTCAGAAAAGGGAAGTAGAAGTAATCTCCACGCATCGTGGGGCAGATAATGTTCGCAGAGGAGCCCCGACTTAGAAACAGCATCCATTCAGACAAGCAGTTGATATCTGAAGGCATGATGCTTGAGCAGTTTGAAAATGAAAATATTTTCAAGTTTTAACTGTGCCTCTTAAAATAAATGAAAAGTGTGAAACCCTTTGGTTTAGAAGCTCAGTGCTGTTAAGAGACCACGGGAGCATAGCTGAGAGAACTTTTCTTTCCTTACTGCCCCAAAAAGCATTGTCAACACCTTGTTGACCTGGCCCTTCTACTTTATTTCTAAGGAGCCAGCTGCATTTTCAAATCTTGAATACATTCACTCCCTTAGAAAGCACTGAAGATGTGGAGTTCGGCAACAAAAATACAGTTGAATGCTCCTGGCTTTGGACACCAACATGTAGCTAGAGAATTGGTGCCCTGAGGCCCCAGCATTAAGACCAGAGGCCTTGGTTAGGCAGGACCAACCCCGCCTCCATCACCCAACTTGTTCAAGATTCTCCAGCTATTATAGAGTGTGACCCAGTTCTGCCTGCTTCTGGTGCCCACGCTGTTTCCACAACTTCAGAGTTGCCTTCAGTTCATTGGCAAAGCCGTTCCCCAAAGTGGCTGACCACTGGTTTTATTCTATGAAAAGTTTCCTATTTGTGAGCATTGAGACCCAGAAATGGCACTGTGGTAGGCTGTCTCCTTTTTTAGGCATACAGTGTGGTCTGGCATAGTCATTTGAACAAAAAAACCAAAGGCACATGACTCTGTTATTAAACCTCTAAGCTAATATGCGTTAGTCAGTCTGTTCAATTCAACAAACGTACGTTAGAAGTCAAATTTATCAGGATGCTTATCAGTCAGCAGGTGCTGGAAACCTATAGGACAGATATGCTCAGAAACTTTATGAACAGATAGGAACACAATTTGCCTTCATCATCAAAGAATTTAATAAATAGTGTGCAGGCAGAGTGGACGTTCTTGAAAATCCCCTAAGAACATACTTAGTAGGAAGTAAAAACAAAGAGAAAAGGAAATGAATAAATGATCAGTTCTTGCCCCCTCCCCACCCCCGACACCCTGGGTTCATGTCATTCTGAAGTATAAAGTCAGAATCGTACTTCCAAGCACAACAACTTACTCTTCTTTTTTCTCAGTGTGCTAATCCCTGCCGCAGCAGGTGGCCTCTCTGGCTTTTCCTAAAAGTTCACTGAGACTTTTCTGGCTTACCCTGGGGACTCCCTAATGTCTAATGTTCACCCACTAGGCTCCAGTTGTGAATTTTTCATTATGCCAGATCATTTTCAGTAAATAGAACTTCAAGCTCAATTAATGCTGTCGGATCCAATTTTTGTCTCACCTGCTCCGAGCTCCACTCTGTGGTGTTGGCAGTAAGTGCCACTTCCTCGGGAAAGAGGAGCTTCTCCAGAGATGGGTGTCGGCAGCCCTTTGCTTCCGCCTCTTTCCGGACTCTGGAGCAGTCCAGGGGGACACATTTCATCCAGCACGTTCTAAGTGTGTTGTCTAGAAAGCCAGGGCCATGGATGTGGCGGATTGAGATCCCCCAATGGCCCCTGAGGGTGGCTGGGCACTTCTTGTGAGGCAGTGGTTCTCCAAGTGTGCGCCCCAGCCCGGCAGCATCTGCCTCACCTGGGAACTTGGTAGACGTGTGAGTTCCAGCCCCACTTCCTAGAACTGCTGAATCAGAGACGCTGGGGGTAGAGCCCAGCTAGCTGTTTCACAAGTTCTCCAGGGGACTCTGATGTCTGATGACGTCTATGAGCCACTGTCGGGAGATGTGTTTCAGACTAATGAAAGGCATAATTTCATTCTATTTTGTGAAAATTCTCATAACCTAGGTTTTATTTTCTGATTTATAATTTTTAATGCAAATCAAAAAATCATCATTTTCATAATAGTAATTCAGCTTTACCCTGATTGCCCTAAGCATAGGCGGTTGCTCCCTGGTTTATTTCCCTAGTCCCTTTCACACTTGCTTTGTCCCATTTGGCACATGGTGTTGTTTTGTTTCTGTGAACATGCTCGCCTCCTGCCGTGCCTTTGGGCTGCCTGAGGGCCGGAACTTTGTCCCACTTATCCGTGCACACCTAGGGCCCAGCTCCATGAAGGGCACACAGAAAAGACACAAGGTTTTTGAGTGAATCCATTCTTTAATGTTTTATAATTTTCGAAACTATGCTGTGGCATTAAGAAGTAGAACGAGCAGATGAGAAAACTGAGAGGTTAAGTACAGACCGAGAGCTAAAGGCCAAGGCTTGCCTCAGTTTGGGAAAGGTAATGGCCAAGTTCCTTAAACGCTGCAACGCTGCCCTCCTGAACTCAGCTCCACTCAGGAAGCCTGGGATACTTTAGCTCTTCAGGGGCAAAGCCCTCGATTGGCTCCCAGGCAGGCAGATCCCACCCCCTGGCTGGGGTGAATTTACTAGTTGTGTCATCCTTGTACCACTCAGGATGCTCGGGCAGGGTGACTTGGGGTGCCAGCTGGTGGGTGCAAAGACTGAGAACGGGAGAAGGAAAGGGAATTATGCCGAAAAATAGGAGTGGATTTTAGCATGATCGGAGCTACAGCCCCCGACATATGGTTAGTCCTTGGAAAAGTGGAGCAAAAAGGAAGGGATGTGAGCTTCCAGGGAAGCCAGAGTTTAAAGCTCATGCTTGCTTCTCCACCAGGCTGCCTTCCGGACACCAAGGTGACAGCAGCAGTGGGCAATGTACTGTGCGACACCCCCTGTAAGCAATCTGGCCGGGCGAGGAGGATGGGGAGAAGAAGGCTGTGGGCATGGGATGAAAACAGTCACTGGCCTGCAAAAGGCTTGAGGCCTGCACTTTCCCTCACTAACCTTAGCATTGAACTCTGCACGGCTAAATTCTTTGGCTCAGGCTCTCTGACTTCGGACTCTGGGATATAAGGCTTGTAACCCACTTGTAAATCATCATAAACTGGAGTAGAAGAAAGCAGATGCCAGCACAGGCTGTGCCCCGCCCAAAACATTCACTCGTTCATCACAATGGATCACTGTCCCATCAGAGTCCCTGCTGATCTCACAGCTTTGACTCCCGCTTCGGAGCACTGACTGTACGTCTGACCCTGTCTTGCTTCCTGAGCTGCAGTGCTGTCTCTCTAATTGCCTGCTGGACACCATCCATCAGCACCCCAACTCGCTGTGCTCCCGAACAAATCCGTCACCTTCTCTTCGAGTCCAGGTCCCTCTCCCAACTGGTGTGTCTCTTTCACTGGCACCTCTGTATTCCTATACCAGAACTACGCTTTTTTTTTTGCTTCTCAGTCCCCCATTGGATGGAGGAGTTCAGGGCTAGATGTGACCGCTTTAGTACTAAGATACAGTTCTAGTGGCCTCTGCTAGTCTGTAGCCAACATCCAAGCTCTTGGTAAAGACATAAGTGAATAGCCAGCCGAAATGGGAAAATAACATAATTTAGGAACTGACTTGTGTTCTTTCTTGACCCCAGTGAGGCATTCAGGGATGTGACCGCCTTCCCTGGGCAAAAACGGCATGTGCCAGGGGGTGAAAAGAGCAAAACAGCAACAATAATCAATACGCTCACTGCTCCCATTCCCGATGCCCTGTGGTGAGTTGTTAGAGTGAAAAGTTAATGGAAGGGGAGAGGGCAAGATAACGCGAGGGTCCCAGCTGCCTTTCCCAAGAACGCTGCAATTACAAAGTAATTGTGAGCTTCTGTGTGAATGGTTTACCTGATCAGTTGAATGCCCTCTGCTTTAGAGATGAGAATCCTCAGACAGAAGGAAGTTATATGCCTTGCTGGCAGCCAAGATTAGAACTCAAGATTCCTGAGTAAATGCTTTGAACATCTGAGGTTGTTTCAGAGCGACCCAAGCCATACTGGGCTTCATCGCAATGAAGATGAGCTTTTCTCTTCTCCTCTAAATACCCTCAGTCATCATCCACAGTTAAGCAAAGGGAAACTAGGGAAGGACGCGAAAGGAAAGCACATTTCAGTGGATGGAACTTTCTTTGCTTGATGATTAAGAGGAATCACAGAGCCTGGGACCAGGATGCTTCAAGCGGCATGGACTCTTGTGTAGATGTGGGTAGAAGAAAATGAAAAAGTTTGGAGCAAAGAAAGAAAAGCACATAGGATATAACCTAGCAAGACAGAAAAATGAAATAAAGAAGACTCATCAGCTCTAATTAAAGGAAATCAATATTTGAAGAGCTGTCTAGTTCAGTCACAGAACAAGAGGAAAAATACTTCAGACATGTGAGCCTCTTAGAAAAGAGAAAAGCAGGCTTTCACGGGGAAGCAATCATGATTTAAAAGCCTTCAAAGACAACCACTTGGTGGATTGATGTGTTGTTGAGGGGACTCAAGCACCTGTTGGGGAGCAGATTAGATGAACTTCTATCCCTGGTAGAGTCTATATTTTTAAGTACATTTCCATATCTTGGCAGCTTTAAGGAGCTGACAGTCATTTCTAGGGAGCAAAGAGTAGCTACCATTTCCCCAGAGAGACTTGAAGTAACTTGTTAACGATAGCTTGAATTTCATCTCTCTTACCACTTACAAGAACGCATGCTGGAAAAACACCAAAAGCTGTACAAATGCAACAGACTCTGTCATCCAGCGGCACTAGCCAACCATGCTTGAGCATCCTTTCTAAGCTCACTTGTCTTTGTGATCCACCTGATGATCAACCATCAGGGACTGGAATCCAATTTTCCCAGACCATTCTTCTTTAGGGACAGAAAATATATGAAATGTGTGTCATCCCTTCCTTCACTCACACTGGTGCCAGACATCGATAATCAATCCCAGTACTCCTTTCCACTGAGCCAAAATGCAGCCTTTTCATTTATTTGTTCAACAGATATTTTTTGGAGCACCCTCTTAAGAGCTAGTTGGAAATACTGCCATTTGCAGCAACATGGATGGACCTAGAGATTATCATTATAAGTGAAGTGAGCCAGAAAGAGAAAGAAAAATGCCATATGATATCACTTATATGTGGAATCTAAAAAAGAAAGGACACAAATGAACTTATTTACAAAACAGAAATAGACTCACAGACATAGAAAACATATATATGTATAACTGAATCACTGTGCCATACACCAGAAATTAACACAACGTTGTGACTCAACCATACTTCAGTTTTAAAAAAAGAGCTAGCTGGAGATAAACAATGAAATATAAACAACATGACAAGCACCACATGCTAAGTACCAAATAAAAGATATGTAGACAATAAGTATTATAGCCCAATTCTCTCTTCTGAAATACTATTTCAATTTCCTAGGACCCTGAAAATTAATTTTTCAAACTTCACTGTTGTTGTCGTTAGAGCAGCACAGCTATTTTTCATGGGTCTGAGGTGAATTATTTCCAAAAAAGAGCTTACAAAGTACCATGGGAAATGCAGAAGTTTCTGTACGCCGCCCATCAAGAAAGGGAGTTGAGGGTGTTTGAAACTGCGAGGTTCTTCCCCGTCAAGTACCTCTCTGACCTAAGAGAAAAATCCAGATTGGAGTGAATCTGATTGCCTTTTTGGGTTAAGTACACTGGATGCCGTTTCAGCGTCAAATTATTCAATCAGAAACACTTTGAAAATGCTGAAGAGTTGGGTGAGTCAGTTTTCCCACCTGAATACAATGTGCTTAATACGGCAAGGTTTGGGGGTTTTTGCCCACTTTTCTGGTGTTGGAGACATTTGTGGAGCCTGTGGAAAATGGCTTACTTGATACATGCAGACGGACAGCCGACCAAGCAGACAGAAGGAGTGCTGGTGTTCATTAAATTTTCGTCTCAGCAACTCACCTGGAATTGTGTTCCTAGGCTTTTGATGAAGCTGGCCTGGGAGGGAGGAAAGAATCTTATCCTCAGAAGAAGACAGCTCCTCCTGAGATGAGGGAGAGGCCGGCACTCCTGCCCTCTGGCATTTTAGCCTTGAAGATTGCAGCCCAGAGAGGAGATGAAAGAAGGCTGCCGAGTGGTCTAGAGACAGACAACATAATAACAACTGAGGTGGGCCTGTTTCTGGTGTGTAGGTTGGAAACGAGCTCTAATTCCAGGCAGCGACCCCAATCTCATATACCCCGATATATCATCCACATCTCTGCAAAGCTTATGCCTCTCAGTCCCTGGGCTTACTGGGATGTTTCTTTCCGTGGCTAGGGTCCTTGGCAGCATCTTAATCTTTGGGTCCTTAACCCACATTTTCCAGTCTCTGAGGCTCCCAGTCTGCAGTTGCAAGACTTTTTTTCCTTTCTCTCTCATGGAGCACTTCTGAAAAACTCAGGGTCTTTCTGGCTCAAAGTGTCAGAATTAGAGCATCTTGTCCAGACTTACCTACTCAGCCTGGAAACTTGTCGGGGAAGGATGACTCTTTTCCCTCGGTGTAAGCCTTTCTATATACAACAGTATAGCTACAGAATTAAACTTCTAGGACCCAAGCTTGACACAGTTCTGCTGGCCCCTCCCCAACTCTGAGAAACATTTTGCTGCTGGGAATGGATCTGCTATTTGCATGGAATAAACATTCTGAGTTATTCGATTACTTTCACCCCATTCTTGGTGCCACGCCTTCCGTGTGTGATTTTTCTCTGAGAAAGCTTTTGTGTTTATTCCCCTCAGATCCGCACTCAGAGGCTTTGGCAGTAGGTCAGAGGGGTCTCTCTTCCTATCATTTAAAGGACGACTGCTCCAGGACCACCCCTTCTAGAGCAGTTAACTGAAATAAGGCTGCCACAGCCAGCTGACAGCTTCCCCTGATGTCCTGCGGTGCCGTGCATTGAGCTTAAACAGGGGCACTTGTCATGCAGATGATAAAGGACCCTTGCACCCTGGGCACAGACATGGAAATATAGCGGTGGGAATGGATGTTCTTTTATTCAAAAGAGCGTGGATGCCTGAACTTGGTGACTCGAGAGAGGGGGTGTTAAATGACCACCTACTCTGAGCCTAGTAGTGTACAAGATCAAAAGATCCCTTGTTTCATATACGTACATATATGTGTGTAACTGAATCATTTTGTTATACACATGAAACTAACATTGTAAACTGACTACACATCAATAAAAAATAAGAATTAAAAAAAGATCCCTTGTTTCAGAAATCTTCCAGCAAAGCTTCCCACTGCCTCCTGTTTGAGTGAGGAGCTAGGAGGAGGCGGACTCAGTGGCCAGTGGCCAGACTGTAGAGGAAGGAAATCGAGACCTGCTTGAATTTTGCAACACAGAGCATATTTCATCCTCCGCATTAGACTGCACCAACTTTCTGAAAGAGACAGTTTTGAATTCTTCTGGGTTTCAGTCTTTTGCCCAATTGTTTGGTATTATCATTTAGTTTCTGAACTTGGTTCTGAATGAGGGTGCTAGCTGGTGTAGTCCCAGGACGGTTATGGAGTTCTTTGCTAGGAAGGCAGCATGGATGGGGGTTGGGGGGCAGCGCTGCATGAGTTCCTCAGCCCCAACTCCGGTGCAGCCTGTGAGCTGGTGAGTCTGTGAGCAACACAGGGAAACAGTCCCCATGCTGTGCAGGAATCCCAGTGCTTTGTCTCAGCGGGCTCCTGACACCTCCTCTGCGACAGAATGTGTGCCCACTCTCTCCAGAGTCACCCATGCCAGCAGAAGGCTCGGGGCTCACCTTGGTGACTCCCACTGCGAAGAACTGCTTTTTGGCTCTCCTGGACACTGAATTCTACCTGTGGGAACTTTTGCTATCTGTCTGATTAGCCCTTTGCCCACACACATCAGCATTACGTTTGCAATCACCAGAAACTCACGATTATCTCTTGTTCCAATCACATCCGCGTTGCCACTTCAAGCTGATGGATGCTAGGCAGAATATCTTTTGTGACCCCCCCCACCCTACCCCACCTCACATCTGAATACAGCTACTTGCAAGCACCCATTTCTGAGGGATTTAAAAGATTTGTAAATATCCAGAAAGCTCTTTGACACTCTCTGAGACAATATTCTATGCCTTTGGAAGGCTCTTTTATACTAATTCAAAGCCAAGATATGCATTTTTCTTTTTTACCTTCACTTTTCATAAAAGGTTATGCTGACGTCGATCTTACTAGCAAAAAAAAAAAATCTCTCTGATGAAATCAGGATAAATAATTCCACACATCATCAAGTGGCGAGAAAGGCTTTGAATTGGTTTCCATGGAAATCTGAGGATGAAGTAAAGTAATAATTTCAAGGCAGAGCAGCTGAATGGAAGATAATGGTAAAAATAGTTTGATAAAGAAAATAGAATAAAGTAATCAAGAAGACCCCAATCAATTATTCCTTTTTGTTTACCTTCTAGTGATTAATTGGTCTGCGTTTATTAACCTGATGAGATTAAGCAGACCTTCCTAGTGATTTATTTCGTAATTGTTTCCAGGGTTTGACATAAGCTGTGGAGTTATTGAAGGTGGAGATTTAAATTCAATTACTCATGAAGCAGGTGGTGCTTCTCCTGAAAGAATATCTGAATTCACGGCCTTCCCATGTTAACAATATGAGTGAAAATTATTAATTCATCCGATAGTATCTCCCAAAGACTTTTAGAAGTCGTTTGGCCTCCACATACTTCACTAAAAAGTCAGCAGCTTCAGAACTGAACTTGGAATACAGAGAATCCAGAGACTGGAAAGAAAGGATTTTATGGTAAAGACTAGTTATTTTTATACACTTTTTTTTTTGGCCAGACCCTCCCTTGGGGCCAGGGCTGTGGTGCTGTCATTAATGGTGTGCACCTGCTCCAGCTTTGAATGCCAAAAGAATAGCTGCCTTTGAACTTGACCAATGGTTCCCACTCTCAGTACCTTTGAAGGGCAGCACTGGATAAGATCATGCTCTAAGTTGACAGACCAGAGAAAAAGAGAGAGAGAGAGGCACCTTGAAAGTCTTTAAATGAAATGACTAATTTCTTTTTGTCTCTGTGGTCATTGTTGTATATATTTTTCTATTCTTTCTGTGGGTATAGTAAGGATAAACAGGGTTCTGCAAATATTAATCCAGGCGCCAACTCGCCATCATCCACAAAGGCCCGGAACACATCTAAGAATGGGAAGTAAGTGAAAAGTTCCCCCGTGCATCTAACACAGCTATCGCAAAGCCATGTGCTGCCCTCATTTTGTCATTCATTCATACTCATTCAGAGATGTGCGGAATGCTGTCTGTGTGCTTCGTCTGTGTGCTTCGTGGTGGGCTGCTCACTGGGGATTTTAAATGAGTAAGGCATGTGTCGGGGATATTGGGTGCATGAAGGACTAAAGAAAGGGGAGGAGAGGGATGGGGAAGTCAGGAGACGACTCCGGGAAGATAGCTTCTAGGGCTGATTGTGAAGGGCAAGGACTTATAGTGATGCAAGATTTGGACTGTGAGTTTCATAAATTGAAGAAAGAAGATGCGGCAGCACTGATCAATCATTTGATGATTTGCCAAATCTATGAAAATCAGTCTTTGATCTGTACACTAAGATTTTGGGCTGATTTAAAAGAATCTGGAAAACCATTCCATAAATGTCTTGGTTTGAGTACATTTGCATTGTAACCATATCACTGATTTACACCATATGTGTTCTTCTCCTAGTGGCTAACATGTACCATGTCCGACCTGAAACTGTCTTTTTGGTATTGCCAATAGTTATATTGGCTGAATACTGGTGATGTTAGATTAACCTCTTTTGGCTGATTCCAGAAAACAACACTGGGTGACCTCTCCCTTTGGATTCAGCCGAGCATGGCAGTCTCTGAAACAGTGTGATCCCATGCGGTAACCTGCCTCCAGTTAGGCGCTCCCCCTTCTAAGCGGCCGCAGCCCTCTGGTAAATGACTCGGGTCCTCTTGTAAGCTGTCTCTCTCAGGGCTGGGGGGCATTGCGATGGGCAGAAGTACAGCCCCAAAGGAGCACCCAGCCTGCATCTGGGAGAAGATGAAAGATGCCTTCATCATGCTAAACACTCCAATCTAGCAATAAGCTATGTCACTACATGGCTTTGCCATGAAAGGTGAACTTGTAATTGTCATGCAGCGGGTATTCAGCACTGGACCATAAATGCTGCACTTTGAATATGATCTTATTTTCTATTCCCAAAATGAAAGATCTGTTGACTGCCTTTTTATTTTCTCTTCTCCTTCTGAATACCATTTCAGGTTTACATATAAAGTTGAATGTGGGCTATCTCAGAGAAATATAAAAAGCAGTGGTGAAGGCATAAGACTAAATCTCAGAGCTGTTAGAACTCATTTCAGTTATTTATCGTGGAGTCCCCACAGTCAAAACACTGTATAAATTATGGAGGAAGGGAATTGATGTACACATTCCCAAGCAGCGGAATGTTTCCAAATTAGACCCAGTTCATCGTCACCATGCGATCTCAGTTAACAGAAGCGGCATTGGAGAATGGCTTTGAACTCCAGGCTTGCAGAAACAGCAGGCCCTGTCTAGGCACCTGATACACACCTGTCCTGCTGACAACTGCAGGGCACAGTGTCTGTTGATTAGACCCTGATGTATAATTAGGGATGTTTGTGATGAGTGTTGTGCTTTGAAAGGGGCATTGCTTTATTGCTTTCGGCTTTGCAGGAACCCAGTCTCTTACCTTTTAAGTGGAGAGTCTCCGTGTGTGCCCCAGAAGGAGCCGCTGGGAGCACTGGAGTTAAGATGACATAGAGAATGCACACCTGCTACCATACCCAGGCTGTTAACAGTAGGAGGCCTGCATAAATCCACTCTTAAGTCGATAAACACGATCCTACATCCCACTCGCTGGATTTGGACACTTCCCAAGCTTCTGCCACGGTGAGGGCCTCCCTCCTTACACCTTCAGAGCTAGACATCTTTTATCTGCCATGTACGTGACTCACAGGTTGAGCTAGTTCTTTTCGATGCTTCACTCTTTTTGTTGATTATTAATGAAGAATAAAAAGTTCTCCAAGATCCAGTAGTCTCTTCAGGGATACGTCTTTCAGGTTTCCTTTCTCTTCTCTCCCATCAGTTTGCAGGAGGTTTTTTTTTATTATTATTTTTTCTCTGCACATTTTCTCCTTTCAAGGATATTTTTGTTAACAGGAGCAGTACAGACCTTCCATGAATCTGGTGAGACTATCTGGGGGCATTTTTTTTCACACTTTCTAGAGGAGTGTCTATCACTGTCTTAGGCACATGAGCTATAGTTCAGAGAGAGCAGTTATTTCATTGGTTTGGGACTGTGTGGCGGTGAGGGAGAGGGGCAGGTGGATTTCTGCTCCCGCAGGGCTCTTCCCCACGGTGCCTTGTCACAATAGTCAGCACTGACGGCCAGCGCTGTTCTGCTGGGTTTTCTCCTGTTTTTTGACCTGGTGACAGTGGGATAGAGAGCAGTTTTTAAGAGCTCCTCCCTGTGATTTCCTCTCTGTTATTTTCTGGCCAGATACAGGCTGGGAGACAGAAGGTATATTCCTTTCTTCTCTGAAAAGAAATTGGTCTCCTTTTTTTTGGAAGGAAAGTCAAGCTGCCGCAAATATACATCAAGGCTAAAAATAATAACAACTAATATGTGTTGAGGGAGGGCTCTGGGCCAGCCTCTGTCCCAGGGGGCACTTGTTTTGTCTCATAAATTCTCACCCATCAAAAGCTAGTGAAGTAATAAGCACTATTATTATTTCCATTTTATAAATGAGGAAATTGAGGCTTGGAGAGGATACTGTGTGCCTAGATGGGGTCTCCAAATGAATAATTTTGGTAAAACCATTCCTTAGCACCCATAACAGTAATAATAACTAAAATATTTCAAGCTTTTACTTTGTGCCATTGTGCCAGACCCTGGGGCCACATAGACAGACACAAGACACAACAGGTGCCCTCAGGGAACGCATAGTCTTAGTAGAGGAGAGACAGGACGACGAGGTGGTGTTAACAGTGAGGCAGTTACAGGGTGCTGTTGGAGCCAACATAGTCGCCCCTAAGCAATGCCGGGGTTTGGGTGGGGAAGACATCATGGGGGGATATCACTGAAGGCTTCTGAGAAGTGACCCTTGAACCATTTACTTTTCTCCACTTAAGGCTAGGACAGAAGAGGAACATACAAATTAGTCACTAACATGGGCAGAGTCCTCTAATGTTGATAAAAACAAGTTGGAACTGTGGATTAGGTCAAAGCTGAAACTAAATGGCCAATTCTGCAGTTTTCCCCCAACTTCAATCCATTTGGGGCCAACTGCCAGGCCGCGTAGCATGCTGAGTAGATTTAGAAACCTGCGGCTTAAGAGTTGTGTCAGATCTGCTTGCTCTGTTTCATTGCCTGGATCCGAAGCTGGGTAGCCTGCCCTCTGTTTCCGGGAGGAACAGACAGAACGGGATATGTCTGAGCAGTAGAGCCAGACTACCCTGGCAGTCACTTTCAAGGAGGTACACACAGTTTCTTCTATGCCAATGGTGAGCCAAATTGACAGGACAGAAAAAAAAAATAAAAACAGTGCAGAGCCATCCTGCTGAGATCAGGAAGCAGAGGTTTTGCAGAGGTTGATCGGAGACCAACCAGACCCAGCCAACCATATTTAACGTCACATTTGGTTCCATCTGGTAATGTGGATCTGTTCTTCTGTCTGACACATCAGGCCACAGTCACAGTCAATCCTTTCGCTGATCTGTTGGGTTATTCCCAAAAAGCACTTAAATTGTCAAGGCTGAGCATACATGGTAGCCATAAGAAGCTGTTAAAATTTTTCGTTTTATGAAAATTTTCAGAACATTTTCACACACATGAGACCAACTCTTCTGCTAAGCAGATAAGGACCCAAAAAGGGTCAGTCACTTTCCCAGAGTCACGCAACTTATTAGTAACAGAGGCTAACATAGAATCCATGCTCTTTCTGCTACAACTTATGCTGTAGTTCTGCTCCCAGAAAGGAAGACACTTTGTCCAGTCACACCAAACGAAGCTTGGAGCCGGGTCTCAGGATGTTCAGCTGAATACCATGCCCTTTGTATACCACCATACCAGTGAGGGTGGATTCTGTCAGCCTCTGTGAAAATGGAGACTTGGGGAGAAATTAGAATCACTCCATTTAAAAAAATGTAGCAGTAGTGATGATGAAAGGAGATAGTGTACACTTTTCAAACACTTGGCTTTTTCTCCAAAATAACATCATTCCGGTTGTGTTTGGACAGTCACCCTTTCTCAATACTATTGTTGGGCTATCTCAAGCCTTTAACACACCCCTTCATCAAGAAAGCAGGAAAGAGAACTTGTAGATTACTACAGCTAGTCTCCCTCAAATCAGCCAACCAAGGCTGAGGGTGTGTGTGTTGGGGGTGTGTTTGTGTGTATAACATTCATACGCATCAATTTAAAAATTAGATTGCAGGCAGTTGCAGATGATGATGGAAATCAATCAATCCTCTCAGCCTGAGATGTTTTTCACATAGGCTCAGGTTATGGAAAGACAAGGACCAAGGTCAACTTTCAAATACTAGTGAAGGCTATGAATTTTACAGTACCAGGGCAGAGCACCCCAGCACAGTGCCTGGGAAATGATACCATAAATGTTGAATTAAGTTCCATAAATGTTGGCTTCAATGAATTAAGGCGGGGGAAGGAGGGAGGCTAAAATGGAGGGGAAAAAATACAAAAGGGAATATGAGATGGTCAAGTCAAACCTTGCTCACTTTACAAATGTACCCAGAGCCGACCCTCGTAGCACGTGTCACGGGAAGACTGACTCCAACCTGTTTTTGCCAAAATTGTCTCATAACGAACAGACCTGTTTATCTATTCAGCAGTCTCTCGATGAGAGCAGTCGAGAGCACGTGACTTCATCAATGTGCTAAACATACGAACGGTCCTTTGTTTTTGGTGTGTAGGCGCCAAGTGAAAAGCATTTCTGCTTTAGAAAGAAGAGGCGGATTCTTGCTTATTCCGTATGGATTCAGAGTGGTGCAGTCTCACGTTCAGATTCAGTTGTTTACATGTGCGTTGCTGAAGTCCAAGACCTGCAGAATATAGTTTCATGACTCTATCGTTTCCTTTCATTGAGAACCACGTATTTTTGGTAAGACACTAGATAGCAATTACCGTTAAAACCCCAAGCTTTGCCTGCAGGTGAAAGGGTGTGTGTTTGTGTACTTTCACTTCAAAATAGTGATATGCTGTGTGAGCATAGTGATTATACAGCCAAATACTCAAACTTTTCAAATAATTGCTGTAGTTTTATGTGATGATGTCAATAGTGCCTTAGTTCAGCTGTTAGACTAAGTCTAATATCACAAAGGCTTGTGAAAAACCAAAGCCCCAAACTGACTGATTTCTTTGTCTCTCTCTCTCTCTCTTTCTTTCTGTCTACCTCCCTCTCCCTCTCCTTCCCTCTCTTTCGTTGCTCCTTTGTAGAAAAAGACAAATGGCAGAAACGGGCATGTGCCTGGGAATTAGTACATGTGCACTGATTCCCCATCCACCATTATTCCCCATCCAGGATAGTGCGAGACCTTTGGTCACAACAAAAAAAGTCAAATCTTATCCCAGAAAGTACACTCATTAATAAGGCAGGAAAGTAGCATAAGACATTTGAAAAGGACTTTTAATAACAAGGAGTAAATGACACATAGGTTTGTCATATTTTGGGGTTTCACCTCAGGCTAACCAGCTGTAGCATGGGGCTATTCAGAGATCTCTTTAAATAAATTAATCACGCAGCCTTTGTGTGTATTTCAAAGGATATCAGCTTTGAAGTCAGATAGACCTGGATTTGAATCCTGGCTCTATCACTGATTAATTTTGTACCTACCTCATTAGGCTATTGTGAGGATGAAATATCATAATCCAAGTAAGGGTCGCCTAGAGCCTGACACGACAAGGGCTTAATAAATGTCAACTAGTGATTATGCTTGCTTCAGCTGCCAACAAACTGTGGTTGGGGACACTGTGACCTGGCCAGTATGATTCTGACCAAATAAGAGTTCTGCTTTGGCAGCTTGCCTGGTTATCTGCTTTGCCAGTTCCAGAAATGGAGAAGCAGAATACATAAACAATGGCAACACATAAACAATGCCCACAGATTGAGACAAGAAATTACTGGAGGATCCAGGAAGAAATAGTCCAGTCATGGAAATATTTCCAAGTGGGTACACATGCATCTCTGTATCTCTGTGATAGTTCGGATGTAGAGTATACTAGCTAACATAATAAATTCCCCCAAAACATCTGACTGTTCATGTTGGTCATGGTCTTATAGCTTAGTCAAGAAGAGTGAGTGTTCTACCAGAAACAAGACTCATAGATATAGGAAACAAACTTAGACTTACCAAAGGGGAAATGGAGGAAGAGAGATAAATTAGGACCTTGAGATTAACAGATACAAAACTATTATATATAAAATAGATAAACAACAAGATCTTACTGTGGAGTACATCAGTACCTTGTAATAACCCATAATGAAAAAGAATATGTAAGGGGATATATATGTATGACTGAATCACTTTGCTATCCACCAGAAACTAATACAACATTGTAAATCAACTATACTTCAATTAAAAAAAAGAAAAGTGTTTTGCTAATGGAGCCTTAGAAAGCAGGAGCCATTTTTCTCCCTTATCGCCTGCCACACAAAAATCACAGACTCAACATGCTGCTCTCTAGAACAAGGGTCCTCAATAGCTCTTTTTTCCCCTCTGTGGCATACATGGTTAAGAATGCTCATTTGCATTTCTCTGGTAGAGCTCAAGTTTCCCAGGTGCTGGCTGGAATTCCACTCCTCTCCCTCTCTCTTGAGAAGGCCCAGGAAGGCAAGGTAGAGTGATGGTAGACAGGACTCCTCCAAGTAACAAATCTCTCTCTCTCTCTCTGTCTCTCTTTCTTCCTCCTCCTTCCCTTCCTGCATCATCCCCTCATCTATCCATCTCTTAATACTCCATCTGCCCTTATACACCAATATGTTTAGCTCTCAGCCCAGCTCTTTTTGAGCTGAAGGAATTACAGAGGCAAAATCAATGGCAGCTTCTAATGCCTCTAGGCCAAATCTGTTGTTTTTCAGACATATAACCAATTAAACGTGGCCCACTATGGCTTGCAGTACTAACAGATTATGGAAACACAGGGCAAAACTGACATGCTTTCCAAATAATTGCTGTAAATCCAACATTGAATAAAAATCTGGAGTTTGGAGCATTTAAATGTAGAGTAGAAATTTTTAATTTGATGAAATCCAATTTACCATTTTTTTCTTTTCTGGATGTTGCTTTTGTTACATATCTCAGCAATCTTTGCCTAATCCAAAGTTGCAAAGGTTTTTGCTTATGTTTTCTTCTAGATGTTTTATAGTTTTGGTTTTCCATTTATGGCAGTTATCCAATTTGAGTTAAGTTTTGCATATGGTGCAAGGTAGGGATCAAAGTTTTGTTTTGTTTAACATATGCATATCTAGTTGTTCCAGTAGCATTTCTCAAGAAGAATATCCTTTCTCCATTGAACTACCTTGGCACCTTTATTGAAAATCATGTATACATATAATAATGTATATAGATAGATAGATAGATAGATAGATAGATAGATAGATAGATAGAGATATAGATAGATAGATAGATTCTTAATTGGTCAATATTTTATCCTTATGCCAGTTCCGCACTGTCTTGATTACTCTAGCTTTATAATAAGTTTTGAAATCAGATGGTGTGAGTCTTCCAGCTTCATTCTTCCTTTTCAGTGTTGTTTTGGATATTCTAGGTCCTTTGCATTTCCATGTGCATTTTAGCATCAGCCTGTACATTTCCGGGAAAAGAAAACAAAACCTGCTAAGATTTTGGCAGGGATGGTGTTGAATATATATATATATCAAATCTGGGGAGAACTGACATTGTAATAATATTGAGTCTTACAAACCATGAACATAGTTTATCTCCCCATTTATTTAGATCTTTAATTACATTCAGCAATGTAGTTTTCAGTGTACATATTTTTCCTGTCTTCTGTCAGATAGATCCCTAAGTTTTTCATACTTTGGAGGCTATGATAAATAGTAGCCTTTTATTTTAACTATTAATTATTTCTTTCTACTATATAGAAGTATAACAGTAAATAGATTTTATGCCGTGCAAACTTGCTAAGCTCACATATTAGTTCCAGGAGCTTTTTTGAAGAGTCCATTGGATTTTCTACACAGACAATTATGTCATCTGTGAATAAAGGCAGTTTTATTTTTCTTCTTCAACATGTATGCCTTTTTTTCTTGCCTTATTGCACTGGCTAGAACCTCTAGTAGAGTATAGAATAGCTATGACTTATTTGATGTGTAAATAATTCCCACCCATTTAGCTTTGTGAAAAGATGCATAAAAACAATGGAGAGATAGCTGAACAATGGAAGTGTCCTCTAAAGATGTTATACTGGGGACAAATGATTGATCACTGCCTTTATCAAAAGGCCAAAGCTAGATTTCCAAACTACTGCACAAAAATTTCTTCAGAAAAAAGTAAATACTATTCATGAGGAGGAGGAGGATACCAAAAAGCAAGAAGCAAATGAAAAATAGACTCTAAATTTCATAGAATCACATACACTCTTCCCATTATTCTCATTCTCTCTTTGTATTTTCTCCCTCTCTTTTCTCTCCCTTCTCCCCTCTCTTCACTCCTCCACCTTTCTCCCTCCATGAGTTCTTTAAAAGAAACAGGATAGCATAATGGTTAAGATGGCAAACTTTGGAGCTCAGTTGCTGCTTTAAAATCCCAACACTTGCCTGGACAAGTTTCTTAATCTCTCTGTACATCAGTTTCTTCACTTGTAAAAAGGGGCTACTAATAGTGTCTGCTTCATAGGATTTTCTTAAGGATTAAATTCGTCATTTACCCCCAAATTTTATTGATTGCTTATGAGATACCAGGTACTATTGTAGGTTCTGGGGATATAGCAAAGAATGAAACAGACAAAATTCCCTACCCTCATGCCTACTCTAATGGAGAGATAATGTCTTTAAACACGTAAGTAAACTATATAGTATTTTTAAAGGGAATAAGTTGTAAAGGAGGAAAATAGCAGGGCAGGAGGATAAGGAGAAATACAAGCAGGAAATTTGTAAATTTAAATAAAGTGGCTGGAGAAGACATCACTGAAAGTTGACATTTGAGGAAATATTTAATTTATTTAAATAAGATAATACATTTAAAAATTATAACCATTCCTCACATAAAGCAAATAGATAATGCTTTTATTAGCTACAATTTATTGAAAGCTTTCTATGTGTCAGGCACTGTGCAAAGTGCTTTACATAATATTATCTTGTTTAATCATTACAACAGGCTTATAAAGCAAAGGTTATTATTAGCTCATTTTACTGACAAGGAATCTGAGATGACATTGACTTGTTCCAGATCACATAGGTAATAGGTGATAAGGCCAAGACTGCAGCCATATCTGGGCTTGTCCCAAGAGGCTAAGTTCATCCATCCTTTCTAAAGATGCCCTTTGTGCTTTGGGACTATATTAGACTCAGATTCAGAAAGATTAGAAGACTGGTCCTACTTTCGGAGGCCTTAGTTGGAAGGAGTAGCGTTGAGTAGATAGAAGGTTCTTCAGGGGCCCTGGAAGGTGGTGAAATCTCACCTTCTTAGCATTTCAACTTGAAGATAAGGCAATCTTGCCTGGGACTCCGCCATCAGCACCTGACTGACACTCTCATTACTATGTGCATTGGGTGCATACAACCTGAGAATGGAGGAGTGGGGAGGACAGAAATAAAACTACATTACTGGTCCACGGCTATGGCTTCATTACAAAACATGCTTTGGGTTTTCAGGATGGTTGCTTGCTAAAGATTAAACAGAAAAGAAAAATGAGGTAGGACTCAGCTCACTGATGACTGAACTATAAATTTTGCCTGGAAAATACGGACGATGCTATAAAATTCAGGCCACCATCTGTTAGTGCTTGCTTGAAGTAGCATTTGTACTGGTTGATTAAGATGTCACATTTATCTGAAGCACAAATCATCAGTTCCTGGGTGCCTAGCATCCCTGGATGGTGAAGATGGTCCAAGAAGAACATCGTGTTGCTTGAAGAATATATTTATATGATATCACAAGCCACTGTTTTGGATCACTTGAGTGGGGTTGAGTGTGGATGGAGATGAGGACAACTGAGAAAATGGGTTGCCTAAATTGACTGGATAATTTAATCAAATGATCAATTGATTAGTCCTATGCCATTTGGCAGACCTGATATGAGTTTGGCCATCACTGTCTACAAAGCTTAGTGTGAACTGGAGGATACATGTGACAGGGGAAGAAAGCAAGTCTGGTCAAGCCCAAAATTCCTAATAATAAAAAGAACCCATTACTTGTACAGTGTTTCATAGTTTGCAAAGAGCATTCTCATCCATTATCTCACTTAATTTAACCGATGACCCATTGAGGCAGGAATTCCATCTAGAGCTTACAGAGGAGAAAACTAAGGCTGAGAAGAGATAGTGTATTTTGCCCCAAGCCACAAATAATAAGTGGCAGAGCCATGAAGGAAACCAGGGTCCATTTTTCTCTAAATCCTAAATTATTTTCCTGACCCCATAGAGCCCAAGAGTAGACCAGTCTTCAATTAGAGTCAAATAATTTTAAGTACCTGACCAAAAAGAAAGCAAAACATCCTTTACATGCAGATTGAGAACTTAAGAGAATTCATTCCCAACAGAAGTAGTAAAGACTGCCAACTCTAACAAGGACCAGGAATTTTAGAAGGAGCAGTAACATTTTTGAGTTTTTCCTATGCCCTAGGCCCTATTCTAAGTGCTTTACTGCATGCATTTTCTCATTTAATCTGAAAACTACCCCCTGACGTTGGTTCAAGGAGAGCTCATCACTTTCTTCAGTGGCATGGATCATACCCCATCCTGGAGGTTCCCTTCAGGTGGATGTCCAGGTGCCCCAGCAGAGACAAGACAGGGCAGTGGTTCTGCATGCCCTGGAATCTAGAGGGTTTTGCTTTTTTGGCATCAAAGGTCATGATGACAGAAAGTAGGTGTGCTGGGCTTTCTTACAAGTACCTCCTCAACAGGGTCCTTCTTTCTCATGGTCAGGGAGGAGATGTGTTCTCCCAGGGTTTTCATGAGATGCTCTCTACTCAGCCTCTTCCTGTTTACCTTCATTTCTCCTATTCGGGCCTATGGAACCTTCTAGAATGATTAAGCTCTTTTATGGCCTTCACAGTAGGCACCAGGGCACCTGCATCAACTGTGATCTTTGTCAGAAAACAGTATGCCACCGCTACCCCCATGTCACTTTCCCAGGGCTGCTCCTCCTAGTGTAAAATGCAGATAATCCTTCTTGTCTCTCCTGGCATCAACAGGAGGGTGTGAAAACAAGCGCTATCATGTCTCTAAAGACCTTCGGGAAAAAATAGCTAGTCACACATACGCTCTTTCTAGTGTTTCCTAGAACTTTGGATAAAAGTGCATTTCTGTGTCAGCGAAGTTGACAGGTTCAGTCTCTTTCCCTGAGAACGTTGACAGTCCTTCTGCCAGGTCTACAGTGATTGCCCGTGTTATCCCGCAGGCTGTCATGTCTTCTGCCAACCACATGCCCGGTGCCTCACCAAATATTCATCTCTCTGCCGTCCCTCTGTAGCATCTGTATCTCAGGGACTATTGAGACATAACCAGCTTTGTCCCTGGAAACACATTCATTTTGGAGGCTGTGGGTTTCTTTACCTGGGTATCTGGGCCTCTGTCACCCACCTGGAGGCAAGAAGGAAACAAATACATGGTGTGGAAGGCTGTTGTTTTTTTTTCCTTCTTTCTTGGAAAATGGAAGTCGTTACCATTCATTACCAAATGCTACAATGGACAAGGCATTTTGTGCTAAGCAACAGGAGTACCAAGAAAAAGATGTATTCCCCTCCCCCACTCCCTGTTCTGCAAATGCCTCCTGGTGAGGAATCTGCCTGTCCATTCTGTCACCATTTTCCATTGCTATTTTGGCTTCTAACAGATGAAAAAAAAAAGCTAAAAAGAAGTCTAAAGAAGCTACCTGGGCTTAGAGAGCCATTGAAGTGCGCTTACTACATCCTTCCTTTGTGTGGACCATTGGTTTGCGATCTATGTTCTGTAGAGCTCTTGGGTTCTGAAGCAGGACCTCAGAGGCCGCTGAAAGTAGGGGTAATGGGGAGTCTAAAGTGGGAAAAAGATGGGGCTCCAGGCCTCCACTCCACTTCCCTGAGTGACTCCGTTTTAATCTGTTCTCTATATTGAGGACTGATTAGATTTCATTTTTTAAAGCCCTTCTGCTTAGAATGAGTTTGACAACCTATGCGTGGACACCCAGCCTGAGGCTGTCCAAGGAACAGAGTATGGGATAACAGCCTTTGTCCACCATGGCCGGCTCCCTAGGGACAGGCAAAGCAGCCCTGACTCGGGTAATGTGGCAGCCCCCGTATCGATTCTGTAAGCTCTTAAAAACAAAAAACAAAAACAAAACAAAAAAACAAAAGAAGCAGTAAAGGAAAAAAACTCCCTTCTTCTGGCCACATTGCTCAGAACAGATGAAAGGAACCAGGCTGACGGGTGATGGTTCCCTGAGAGTACAGCTCTAAACCCAGGCTGCATCTGAAGTCCTCGGAGGGGGAAAAAAGGCCGCAGATTTTGAGTAATGCTCCCCAGCTGGCTTCTGTTCTGAAGACTAAATGAACACACACTATTTCCACTCCATTTCCTTAAACTGGCCTCTGTGCTAGGCTGTAATGAAACCTGTAGGGGAAGAAAGGACCATTAGCTTGGGGAGAGGATGATTTTAGTTGCTTAAGCCATCCTCTCTCAGAAAATAGTCAGGCGGGTGTTTAAGCTAAAGTCTGGATCATTATGTTGAATGCCATTTGAAGGCCCGGGTTTTTTTCTAATATTTATTCATTGTAGGTATTTCATACAATCTTATCTACATTTTTGTTATAATTTTAAAACTCTTAGCGTTTTTATTTTATGTTCGCTGACTAATTCAGCTTTATCACCAACTATATATAGTGTCACCATCAGCCCAGCCCTTGGTTATACTGGTCTCTTCATCTGCCACGTTCCCTTTCTGTTCATAGCATTGCACCTATCTTGAATGACGTCCATCCTTCAACTTCACCTCTCTGAATCCTGGTTTACTGGGAAGAGCTCAGTCTTTCGAGTTAGATAGATATAGGTTTGTATCCCAGCTCTAGCATCTTGGACAAGGCACTTAACTTCTTTGAGCCTCAGTTTCCTCATCCATAAAATGGCGGTAATAATTGGACCTCCCACTCTACTAGAGATTGTCTGAGGATTCAGTGAGATAACTTATGCAGTATGCTGGTTCATATTGGTCCTCACTGAATAGAACTATTGTTACTACTCATATTGCAAAACAATTAATATGCCACTTCCTCCTTCATGTTTCTCGTGAGGCAGCCTGAGAGCATCCCTACCTCATCTTGAACAACATCCATTTAGCATTTAACCAAGCACTAATATGTGTTCATTAAATCAATCAGCAATATTGTACATCTGGTATGTGATGGGCACAGTACCAGATGCTGGGGTTGGGTGGGAGAGAAGGAGGGGAGGAGGTGGAGAAATCAGGGCTAAAACAGAAACAAATTCCGTCACTGCTCTCAAGCATCTTATTTGCTAGTAGAGAAGATGCTCATATACACAGATAACTAGAATCCAAGAAAAAGCGTGGTGTGTTCTGCAAAGAAGGCGGAACCACAGATGCCGCTGGAGGACTGGATGCTGCGTAATAAAAGACAAAGTTCTGGAAAGAACAGCTTCATTCTTCTTAACGTTCCTCCAGCTCACATAGGGCTATGGCTCCTTTAAGGAAGAGTAGGTGGAATTCTATTATCTTCCACAGAGCGTACCAGAGTACATCATGGGCTCTTAGTATATGCACTGATACGAGACACTTCTGTAAATTGTCCATAGGAAACAGAATCAAGTGTCTTCAACACACCCTGGGAAAGACCACTTATTCTCTTGCTTCATCGTCTTGTGAGGATAGAAAGTGAACGCCCTGTAACTCAGTATGTGAAAATGTTAACATGGCTTAGCCTTTTTTTTTAATGAATCGATGAATACATAAATGAATCCTTTTCCTTGAATCTTGAAGATCTTTAAGGTTGTTTTAAACAAAAGAGACTTGTATGAGGGATTTGGGTATTGAGCCAAGTATAGGACTCTCTGCTTTCCCCTGAGCCCGTGGTATTACAGACAGATGCGTGGAGCGTTTCTGAGGTGCTCTCACTCCACAGGCCTCTTTATTTTAACCCGCCACTTGTCCCTGCCTTTCCAAACTAGCGTCTGGGAAATAGCGCCTGACCGTGCTTTTGGGAGATGTTGGTTCTAACCATCTTGCCATAGCAGGCTGCTGCCAGGCCTGTGGGCAGTCAGATCCCCCACCCCATCTCAGCAACCAATTCGCCTCCTCCAGTTCATCCTCCTCCCCTCTGTCCCCACAGTCATCCTTATCTTCCTCAAGTGACTCACTTATTCCATTGTACACCATTTTTTAAGGCAGATAAGGCAGATGCCAATGACTTGGAATTTGTCCTAATTGAAACTAGGCCGGGCACCAGCAGCAATGAGCAAAAAAACCAAACAAACAAATAAACAAGAAAAACCCTGAAAGCCGAAAGACTGCGGTTCTAGCCCCAGACCTGATCCTTATTAACTCTGTCATCTTGAGAAAGTCACCTAGTCTCTCTGAAACTCTATTTTGTTCTCTGCTGTTAAATGCAGGGACTGGCTTTGCTGAAAGTAGCAACAAATAGCTAGACACACCCCTCCCCATCACCACTATTCACACCAATAATAGAGCTGGAAACACGAGATCCTTCCCAGGTAATTTATTAGGGCTGCGTTTTAAGGGCAGTGGGCTGGGAGGATGGGTTTTAAAGGTAGGGGGAGGAGTAATTCCCAACTCCCAAGCTAGTGTTCGTAATGGTCTATTAAGAACACATTTAGAAGAAATAGCCTACTTCTGTAGTCTCCTCCCCAGGACAACTGGCTGGTTCAAAGTGGTTTTTGAATAGCGCAATGCGTGAGCAAACCCCTTTCAGTGAAACGTAGAGCTGCTTTGCAGAAAGCGGAAAAGTGGAGTTTTCCTCTAATGCATTTAAAAATGGTCACTTCACCATTGCCAAACTTCATTACCGCTCCCAAGAGCTAAAGCTTTGAGATTAATGGGCCTCATCCCAAAGAGAAGGCAGTGACTGTTAAAAGAAAAAAAAATCAGCGACACATGCTATTTACTATTCTGCATTCTTTGAGAATTAGTGTCAATAATACTGTTGCAACATTTTTCAAAATAAAGGATGGAGTTTTCTAATTGTCTAGTGAAAACAAAAGTTCCAAGGCTGAATCCCCAGAGGAAAAGACCTGAGTTTAAATCATTAACACCACAAATCTCTGATAATTGTGGGGTGTTTGCAAGTGCCTTAATCAGGATGGTATGTCTGAGTGGCCCGTTTTAATTTGATCACACTGATTAAGTTTCTGTAAGCTAATATACGTTGTGTTCCCAATTCAATTAAATGAGAATCTCCTGCCATTACTAGATATTACCAAAATGCCCTGATGGGTGCAGACTAGGCCTGCTATTCTCAATTGCTCCTGACTTCCTGATTATATAATCTTTGTATGAAATGAAATCAATGAAAGCTCAAATTAAATTCAGCAAGCTTTAAGGAGTAAATATGTTTTCCCCCTACTTTTGTTATATTTTCACCTCGAGGTATGGAGCGCATTATTTGAAGCTCATTGATTACCATTAGTGATACATTTTACAGGGCTCTCTCCCTTCATAGACCAGTTCCTAGAACAGTCTATCCTGTTGGAAGGCACTGTAAATGTGGGTGATGAAACAGGCGCTCTCCCTATTATATATGTATTATAGTTGTGCCTCTTTGACTCTTGATAAGAGGCAGCTTATGTAAATGCAATTGCTTTCTAAATGTAAATGCCTATTGGGTCATCGATCACTCCGGAGTTGGAGGAAGCGGAACAGTAGGGGGAGGTGTGAAAGAAACTATCTGGGGACAGGAATGAAGAAAATTGCTAAGTGGGTAAGGGATTGAATCGTTCAAGCGGGAGGACCTGGTGAAGGGGGCTGGGATGGTGGAAAGAACAGCCCGGGAGCTACCTGCGAGAGCAGCTACAGAGCCCTGAAAAGGCCTTCCTTTCTTAAGATCTTGAAGACTGACTACTGAAAGGGAAACCTAGTTAGTGCATGCTTGAAGCAGGAGGGATGGAAGAGAAAGCCCGCCTTCATTGTGAAGCGGGACCCGGGCATTCTGGGTGCCTGTCTTTAGCGGGGCTCCCAAATCCTTGCCGCTCTCGACAAGCCACAGGGGTTGTGAGAGTCTTCTCTGGAAACAGTCCCTTAAGGGTGACGATCACTTGCCTCACCCTGGAGTCGGAGAGTACCAAATAGACCGGATGCCGCCAGTTCCCAAGCCCTAGCAGCATCCTCAATTTTGGGGGTGGTATCGGGAGGCAGACAAGCCCAACGGCGAACACAGGAACCATCTGGGTGAGAGTGCCCTGCAATTTTCTCACAATATGTTAGGTCCTTTTTATGGATTCTGGCTTTCGAAACCTGCTCTAAGCCAAAAGTGTGACTCACGGAGTAATACAGCCCTCTAAATCAATTTGTAAGACATCTTGGAGATAAACAAAGGGAAGAGGCTTTCTATTTTTGCCCCACTTTTTTTTATATCCCGCCTACTTCCAAAAAGGATTTGAAGTGACTTCCAAAAAGCTTTCTTACTCATGCCTAGGAGTATTTAAGAACTATTTCTTAAAGTTGACTCGTGTGTATCATATAAATAGAGAGGAATGATTATATAAGAATATGAATGTACCAGGGATCTCTCGCTTTATATCGTAGATAAACTCGGGGGAAGTGTTAAGTGAGTGAAGTATTTTGGGCACTTAGTCCATTCTTCCCTTGGGAGTCCTTCGGGTTCCTTTTCCCAGCATCTGCAATCTCCAAACACTGCCTTTCCTCCCAAGAAAAACTTTTCTGTCTCCTCCCCATACCTGCAAGGACATGTATTTACTTTCTAATAAAGTACATGATAATAAATATAAACTAATGCTTG
The DNA here is from genome assembly GCF_048564905.1 of Vicugna pacos. Lineage (NCBI taxonomy): Eukaryota > Metazoa > Chordata > Mammalia > Artiodactyla > Camelidae > Vicugna > Vicugna pacos. Next base: position 92,683,824 of record NC_133023.1, on the reverse strand, counting down.
TAAGGAACTTAATATGTCAGTCACCCTCATGCTCAAAGGATTTCCTGTAATGGTTGGGGAGAGATTCAGGAACAGAAATAATGTTGTAAGAGTTGATCCCAATGCCTGAGGAGTATATAGCCTAATCACAGACCCAAAAAAATGTCTAAAAATTCAGGAGAAAGAGTCAAGTACTGACTCTAAGAGCACTTGTTGCTCAGAGAAGGGAAAGAACAAGGTCGTCTGGATGGAGCCCCGTGCAATGGAAGAGCCTTTCGGTGGTGCCCAGCAAGTGCTCAAGGATGGCTAGTAAAGGAGATGAACGCCTGTGTGGACAGGCTTTGGATCAGAGAAGGCAGGAGGGAGAGCATCCCCACCTGCTTTTCCCCTTGGTCTCCCTCCTCTCTTAGCCACCTGCCCATCTCACCTCACACTACTTCCTTTTTATTCTTCTTTTTCCTCTCTGCTCTTTTCTCTGCTCCCCCTTCATCCTTTCCTTTCCTCACCATCCCTTTGATCCTGCTTTCTTCCTCTCTGTCTTCTCCTTCCTCTAACTCTGCTTCCTCTCATCCTAGTCTTCTGATGAGTCCTGTCCTAGTTGCCAAGTCACTTTAAATAAGGCTCAGAGGGGAGCAGTCAGACCCAAGAACCCTGAAGATGAGTACTTCCCAAAGCTCTAAGCCCACTGGGGGCAGGGAGGGCAAGTGGATCCTTCACTCCCTTTTGAGAAATCACTTTTCCTCAGATTCGCCCTCTGGAGGGCCCAAATGCTTTGGAGTAGGCGTGCTTTTGCCTGTGTCTCTGGCACCCTTCTCTCCTCCTCCCCAACCCTTAGAGGGGCTTTAGTTCTGCCCCTCTAACATCTGTGCAAGCACTGCTAGGAAATGGATGAAGCCAAGTTCTTAGCTGCAAGAAGCTTAACTCAGAGCAGGAGGAAAACGCTTTGTAAATGTAAAAAAAAAAAAGGTGGAGGTTATCAAGAGCTTCAGGAGGACAAGAGAAGGCTCCCCTCCTCTAAAAAAATAATTTAAGCAAGGCAATATAGCATCAAGGGTAAAAGCAGGAGCTCTCCAGCCACCCTGTTAGAGGCTAGCATGCCAGCGCCACCTCTTACCAGCTGTGTGAATTTGAGAGTTGCTCAACCTTTCTGTGCTTTAGTTTCTTCATCCATAAAAGAGGACGACAGTACTATCACCTGCCTCACAGGTGGTGATAGTGACTAAATGCATTACTCCGTGTTAATCACTCCGACTCATGCCTGGCACGTAGTAAAGGCTCACGGAGCACTTGCTGTAACTGACTATGGGTTTGTGCAGGACTTCGTAGACGGCTTGATCCGCGAGGCTGACTTCCATGTTTTGTGCAGAATGCTTTTCTCAGTACCTAAAGAAGCTGACCTGGGGTTGGGCAGGGAATCACTCAAAGCCATTTCCAGTGTCAAGGGCAGTGGCACCTGTCCCTTTGCCCCCAGAACCACACCGTTTGCATGTGTACTTCCCATGGGTCTCAATGAATGAGGACCAAGTGAAAACTGCCCATGACTCAGCCAAACCTGAATGGACAGCTCCCTCAATGGGGCCACGGAGATCACCCTCCTCAGCTAAACTGACTGCATTTATCATTCTGAAATCAAAAGCTGAACAGGTGGATAGCTCCAGAGACTTGGGTTTCTGATGCCATTTAACACTGGAAATTGTACCCAGAAAGAGACAAAGAAATGCTTGGGTATAAATATAGAGCAAATTTAAACTGTGAGCAGATATAGAACAGTCTAACTTCTCTTTTGCAAGCCTTCAGCTTCATGTTCTACCTAATATCCACCTGTGCCTTTCATGGCTGGCTAACAATTCCACCACAGGGGTGGACTTTTTAAAAACTCATTTTCCTTGATTTTCTTTCATGTCTTTAACCTGGTGACACTGAGAAAACGTAGCTCCAGCCTCCGCCCCCAGGCCAAATCAGAAGACGTGGGGGGCCACTGCTTTCTCTGAGAGCCTGAGTCGTGGCTTGGTCAGCGGTGTTATCCTCGTGAAGGGTGCACAGCTGGCCGGCACAGCCATCGCAGCCTTGGAGCCTTGGGAGGGGTTCTCAGAGCTAACGAATGTTTCCTTAAGAGATCCTGAAACGTGTGTGGGGTAACACATATTTTATCATAGTTATTCTGGCTCTGCGAGTGCAATGAAAATGTTAGCCTTGGCATATCAATCGTGTTTTACAGATGACTGTAATTTCCTGAATGTCAAAACTCCAAATTTTTCTACTAAGCAAACTTTTCAGTGGCAAAACAGATTGCCTCCATAATGTATCACTGTGGGCAGGAAAAATGAAATCTTTATGCACTGTATTATGAATCAATGAGGCATTGAGATTCTTGGAAGGGTGAGTGGACTCTGGAAAATGAAAAACTGCCGCTATTCCATCTCTACAAACCGCCGCTCGGGGAGTGGAGGCTTCGGCGGCATTCAGCATATGGACCCCCAAAATAGTGGATTCAAGTTGAAACCAGTTCCTGTCTCTCCCTGCGTTTTGCTACGGTAAATGTTGCTGCAAATATAGTGTGAGCCAGGGCATTGAACAAACCCTCCTAACACGATCCCCTTTGTTTGTGAGATAATGTCTCTGCTGGGTGATTGATAAAGGGAGCCCAAGAGGACGGCACGTTTCATTAAGAGAAAAATAGTATTAATAGCAAATCATTGTGGCATGCATACCGGGTGCCCTGCATCGTGCTAAGCATTTTACATGAATTATCTCATTGAAGAATCACAACACCGTGAAATGGGTGTCTGCAGAAACCAAGACAGAGAGGTTAAGTAATTTGCACAAGGTTACATAGCTGTGGCTTCCTTCCAGAACTTTCTGACTCCAGAGACGGAGCTCTTAAGTACAAAGCATTTATCAATGGCTGACTGTTTCTCAAGACTCGGAGCCAGCTAGGTCCCAGGGCAGAGAGGAGAGGCGATATAAAGAGGACCCTCTTTCCACGTCGGCCACAGCCTTGGGAGGAAGAGCAAACTTGGAAATGAACACCAGCATTGCAAAGTCAGATGAACAGGGTCCTCTGGGAGAAATCAAGGTAACCCTTTCTAGAGGCTTCGAGGAAGGCATGGCTGCTTCAGCTCTGGGTATCAGAGGAGGGAAGCCTTGAGAAGACCAATTTGGAGAGACAGGTAGAGAGGAGCAGGCACTGTTGTGCCTGGGGGACCAGCAGAAGCAAAGGCAAATGTGAGACACAGGGAGGAAGAGTTTGGTTGGCTCAGAGCGAGGGAGTGCTTGTGCAGGGGAGTGCTGATTGGATGGATAATACGTCTGGACCGGTAACTTAGTGATAAATGCTGGACCTTATTCAAAGTAAAATCAGTCTGCTAATTTCCCCTGCAAAGCCTTGCGCTTTACCCTTTGTATCTTTGCTTTCACATTTACTTTAAACCAGAGATTCCTGATGGGTCCTTAGCCCCAGAAAATTTCTAAAGTAGCCAAGTTTGCCTGTGGTGTCCTCAGTTTTCCTTCTTAGTTTCCTGTTCCTTCCTCAAAACTTGGTGCCCCTCTCTTTACATGCCCTGCACACACACCCTGCTCCAACGTGGGATCTGAGTATTAAACTTATAGGTGAGATATCTTAGAGGTGATTTAGACCCTCTGCCATCTAAATGACTGACAAATCTTAGTGGCTTATGACCCTCTATCCCTCTTTTCTCTGTTCCCCACCCCCACACACAGGACGCAGAGCCTTTTTTTAAATTGAAATATAGTCAGTTTACAATGTTGTGTCAATTTCTGGTGTGCAGCATAATGTTTCAGTCATCCATGTACATATGTATATTCATTTTCATATTCTTTTTCATTACAGGTTACTACCGGATATTGAATATAGTTCCCTGTGCTGTACATAAACTTGTTGTGTATCTATCTTACATATAGTAGTTAATATCTGCAAATCTCAAACTCCTAATTTATTCGTCTCCACCCCCTTTCCCCCCTGGTAAACATAGGTTTGTTTTCTAGGTCTGTGATTCTGTTTCTGTTTTGTAAATAAGTTCATTTAGGAGGCAGAGCCTTAAACCAAAGGAATAAACCTTACGTTGTGGTTTCTGTGCCAATTGTGAGGGGGGAGAACTCTGCTTCTCAGTACCCCGGAAAATTCTGCCACCCCACAGAGCTGACCCTGGTGGCCCATCCTATTAGGGTGTTGCAGAAAGCTTTGTATCTCTTCACGCAAAACTCCTCATTCTCAAATAAATGAGCAAAAATGGCGTGGCATAGCAACATGAATCTGGATGTCCAGACATGGGTTTCAGGCATCTGTAACTTGATCACTCTCTAGCTCTGTGACCTTTCACCTCTGTGCACCAATACCTGCATCTATGAAATGGACTGGACCTATCTATTTCACAGGCAAGCTGTAAGGATCTAATGACAGATGATGAAAATGTGCTTCGTTAAAAAAAAAAAACCCACAACTTTGCCATAGAGAACTTTTTAGAAGAACAGGACAAAGAGAATGTTATATCTTCAAAAAGGTTTGGCATAATAGCTTTTAATCCTTGAAAATGAACTGAGACATCAAAATCTTTCAAATGATTTAAGAACCTCCGAGGTGAGTCACTTGTCACCTGAGCTATGCTTGGTACATTGAAATGCAGTCACAGTTTCCTGTCCAAAATGGACCTGCCCGCATGTCAACTGTCAACACATTTTTCTCACCGTGAAGAAGGTGAAGGTCGCTGTGTTCTCCCCTCGTGCATTTCTAGTGACACCTTGACTTCTGAATGATAAAAGGAAGGCAGTGGGGCAGGGGAACAAGAGGACTTCACAGAAAGTCCTCAGGAAATCAAATCTTGTTTTAACGTCAGGTGTGCATGACTGATTCATGATTCTGAAAAGGAAAAGAAGTCTGATCAAATGGTCACCAAATGGCCTCATTTGAAATTCCTATGCTTTCTTTGAGCAGAAAGGATCAGGCATCCTGATTGGGACTATTGAAGCAGCCGTTCACCGGCACACCATGGCCAGTCACCTATGGGCTGTGATTTCAGGAAGGCCTTCTGCCCCTTAGTTCTTGCCCATCTGCTGCCAGAAATTCTCCCATAAGTGAAGAGGGTGCAGCGTCGCCCCTCGGGGATGCCTCTCTAAAATGGAAGTCCTGGTGGTGCCAAGTACCTGACACCTTGATGAATGGAGTTGGTCTGTGCACTTTCTTTCCAGATCCAAGTTTGGAGCAACCTAAGCTGAGAGATTCCAATAGGAAAAGGCAGGAGGAAAGGGGAGGTATAGGATGGGGATGGTGGAGATTGGAGGACAACAGCCCTTGGGGTCTGTAAAGTAGTGAATGATCTCAGAGGACGAGCTGATGCCCAGCGAGGTCGGAGAAGGCAAAAGGACCACCCTGGCCATTTCCAAGGCTTGAGTGATGATAGACATTCCATTAACTGACTCACCAGTCTGCATTCCCACAAGGTGCTGGGCCCAGTGCTGAGAGATAGGAGAGATGCCGAGGAGTCTTGACCATTAAAGTATGTGCAACCTGGTTGGAAAGACAAAACCAGAGAGGTAGACTCTTCAGACATCCACTGGAGTCTGAATGAACAGAGACTAGGGAGGAAGACACTGAATTGGCAGTTAAGGGACCTGGGTTCCAGTTCAGGACCCACAGCTGATGAGTTGTGTGTCCTTGGGCTAGTCACTTCCTTTGTTTGAATTTCAAGCTTCATCTCTAAAATGATAGTTCTATACTGTGCCCTGGATACATCAAGGGGAAGATACAAGAGCCGTGAGTCATTCATCTTTTCCCGTGAAACTTCTGATTGTTATTAACCTGTCTCCCCTCCCTCTCCTCCTCCCTCCCTCCCTCCCATCTTCCTTCTCCCAGGGTAGCAGTGGATTTTCTTCAGATGACCCTTCTGAAAAACCACTGTGGGAAGGGGGATGTCGTTTAGAGTCCTCATCTGAGGCCTTAAATCCAACTCACTGTGGGTCATTGTCTCTGAGAATTAACCTGAATTCCAGGGAGAAAAGCCAAGCCGATGGGGGCGGGTAGCTCTGTAGGTGAATCTGACTCCCCACTGATGCATCTTCCAAGTGAACGGCTGATAGAAGAACCCAAGGGTGGCACCACCCTCAAGCGTTTGCCTTAGGTGGGAAACTGTGTCAAGCATGGTTCCTAGTCTGAGCATTGACTTTCAGTCCTTCTTTATGGTTTTCAAACCCTGCAATGGCGAATGAGTGAGCTTCTACCAAATGGAGGGGCTGTCTTTTCCTAAAGATGGTTCTTATTTGTCAGTCACCTTGGGCAAGATATTCTGAAACCTGGGGAAGGACTCAGAGATGATTTTGGATCCCGGCTCTGCCACAAAACAGCTCCTGTGACCTGGGGCGCGCCTCTGTCATTCATCTCTGGGCTTTGGTGTTCTTGTTGGTGAAGTGACTAGACCAAGTGACCTCTGAGGGGCCTGCCGGCTCTGCTCCTCTGTGTGAAACGCGAGTCTGTTGCCTTCCCCTGTGGTGCCCCCATCAGTCCTCACCCCAAGGGCTTGCTTTCAGCAAGTAGACTCGTTTACACACATGGAACATGGTTCTCGCCCATCTGGAGAAGAGCCCAGAACTCAGTCTGTGCGTAGACGGAGTGACCTGCTCCCCACTGGGACTAGAAGATGGCCCCACCCCTTCTCAGAAAAATGGAGCTCCATTTTGCCCAAGATGGTGCTTGGAAAGTGCCATTTAAAAGGGTTTCTACTCGGTCAGAAATAGTGGGATGGTTGTGCTTTCATCAACCAAAATGAGACCAGGACTTATATTTCAGCACATCCATAGTTGTCTGATTTCACATACTGTAAGTTTTCCCACGCTCTCACACTTTGAATGGGTCCCCCAAAAAACTTTTCTCCAGAACTTGGGTCATTCCAGTATGATATTCAGTTATAAACTGGAGGAACAGCCTGTGACGGGGGAGGGCTGGGGAGGGCTTGTGGCCCCTGGCTCCCCAGTGCCACACCACTGACACCAGGGTAGGCCCTCTTTTTGCCTTAAAGGGGAAACACAGTTATTCAAAGTCTTTTACCTACATCGTGAAAAATAAACCTCTGACTCTCAGAACCTGAAGAACTCTTGTAAGCTTTAGCACTAACGTAACCTTCAAAATCATTCCTTCTGCTCAAGCACGATCTTTGCGTGTCTGCTGCCCCTTCCTGTACTCACTCCAGTGTGACATGGATTCTTTTTTTAGAGAGAGAGGTTGGGTGGGGGATGAGTGAGTTATTTTTCCATTCCCAGTGTTATCACTGTAAGGAAATGAGGCTGTGCCCAGGACTGGATATAATGCTTATTTCCACACGCGTACAGCACAGCCGTGTTACCCAGTAATTGTGCCTTCTGCAGCCTGAATACCTGCAGGGAAAAAAAAACCCTCCCAGGGGAAAGGAGGCACGACCCTGCCAGCCCTTGAAACTCTGAATGGCTCCCATTCTTCACAGTTTAAGTGGTAAACCAGGTCTCTTTCCCCCACAAGCCGGGGTTTTGCACTTCGTCTCTCTCAGCACCTTAAAACAATATTAGAGCTCATTAACATCCACCCAGGACTGGAGAAGGGCAGCCTTCATTTAGAAGCAAACTTTTCCCCTGTGCTATTCTGGGAAATAGCGCAATGCTGAGAGCAGGCATTTATCTGGACTAGTTTTCCTCTAACGATTTCTCCAAAGCGCGCCCGACGAGCCTGCCTCCCTGGACCGGTGCGGCTGGCTGCAGCCTGCTCGCAGTGCCCTTAAATGATATTTATGGACTGCCTGCCATCTGCAAAAGCCCTGTGACTTGATTCCTTATCTTTGGGGAGGTCCCGAAAGAAAGGATCCCCTGGGTCTCCAGATTTCTCACGATGAGATGGCGAGGGAGCCAGCTACCTGGTTTCCTCATCTGTGGACGTTTGGGCTAGAGGGGTCGCCAGCTGCACCGCAGCCCCGGCCCCGGGTCCCAGCTCTGCCGTGCTCAGATCCCACCCCGCAGGCTCTATCAGCCACCAGCCCCCTCCTTTCACAGCCTGGAACATCCAGCACCCTCCTCCTTGAAACTTCCTGCTCCGGCCAGGCCAGCCGGGCCCTTGGCCTGTAGCTCCTTAGGCTGTGCTTAGTGCCCAGGTCCAAGTGAGGATGTACGACCAGTGAGAGCACTCAGGCTGGAGGCTCAGACCCGCCTGGCCAAAGACCAAATTAAGGCATCATCAATCAGGGCGGCGGGCCAGAGTTTGGGCTCAGGAGTCACATAGACCTGACAGTCACCAGCTAGCTTTGTGATTTTTAGGAAGGTCAAATAGCATCTTTTAGCTGAATACCCTTATCAGCAGAGCATCAACAGCAAGGACAGTAACAATAATAGTAATGAACATTTGCTGAGTGCTGTGTTCCAGGCTCGCTTCCAAGAACTTTATATATATTATCCACTTTATCTTCATTGAGATCCAGGACAAGAGATACCAAGGATGCTTATCCAAAGAGCAAGACATTAACCCCCAGGGGTGGCATTGAGGCATTCCCCCGGCTTCCTCCTGACCCCTGGGGGGTGACGTGGACCCTTTTTCACCTCTGCCCACTCTTGTGGAGTCAAGAAGAAAACCAGCCCCTCTCCCTGGCTGCCCTAGATGCCAACCCACAGGGGATGACAATTTGCCAGGGAGATGCCAGATAGAAACACTCAGGAAGCTGAGAAGTACCATGTGGAGCGGGAGGAGTCCCCAGAAAGGAAGGCAGGAAGCCTGAGCTTGTCCATCAGGGCGGAACTGGTCTCCACGGGACATGGGGAATCCTACCCCTTTGTGGGGCCCCAGCTACCTCATCTACACACTGAAAGGGTTTTTCTCTAAAAGTTCTTTCCACCTCAAAAACACACTGAGTATTAATGATCCAAAACTCACGGAGTAATTTTAGAATGCAAAAAAACGTCAGGGGGCTGTATAAGTGGCACAACTTTTCATGCTGCCAGGTGGTTGAGTGGACTTTGAGTGAAGGTTGGTAACTATGGGTCCCAAAGCTTGGAATTTCACATCTTGTTAAAAGTCTTGGCTTTCTCGCTATTTGCAAAAGTCCTTAGATTTATGTGCTTTGGAGCCTGCTGGGCTTTGGGAAAGAGTAGAGCTAGATTTCTTTTAATTAATTAATTAATTAATTTATTTATTTATTTTTTCCAGAAGAATATTGAGTTAGTTTATTCAAATTCAAATAATATAATCCAACCTGTACAGTGTACATAGACTAGTTAAGTAGAAAGTGATATTTTTAAACATTTTTATTGAGTTATAGTCATTTTACAATGTTGTGTCAAATAACAGTGTAGAGCACTATTTTTCAGTTATACATGAACATACATATATTCATTGTCACATTTTTTTTCGCTGTGAGCTACCACAAGATCTTGTATATATTTCCCTGTGCTATACAGTATAATCTGTTTATCTAGTCTGCATATGCCTGTCAGTGTCTACAAATTTTGAAATCCCAGTCTGTCCCTTCCCTCCCCCCTCCCCTTGGCAACCACAAGTTTGTATTCTATGCCTATGAATCTGTTTCTGTTTTGTATTTATGTTCTTTTTTTTTTTAGATTCCACATATTTAGCGATCTCATATGGTATTTTTCTTTCTCTTTCTGGCTTACTTCACTTAGAATGACATTCTCCAGGGGCATCCATGTTGCTGCAAATGGCGTTATGTTGTCGGTTTTTATGGCTGAATAGTATTCCATTGTATAAATGTACCACATCTTCTTTACCCAGTTATCTGTCGATGGACATTTAGGCTGTTTCCATGTCTTGGCTATTGTAAATAGTGCTGCTATGAACATTGGGGTGCAGGTGTCTTTTTGAAGTAGGGTCCGCACAACTTTTCATGCTGCCAGGTGGTTGAGTGGACTCTGGGTGAAGGCTGGTAACTATGGGTCCCAAAGCTTGGAATTTCACATCTTGTTAAAATCTCAGTTTTCTCACTGTTTGCAAAAGTCCTTAGATTTTTGTGCTTTGGAGCCTGCTGGGCTTTGGGAAAGAGGAGAGCTAGATTTCTTTTAAAAAGAAGTAAATATCACCAGTACGTACTGGGCGTAGGATTCCACATTGGGTTTGGATTTGCAGACATTCAGAAATCTTCTTTTCTTCCCTGCTCCTTTGGGTGAGGTGTGAAGAAGAGCAGAAAACCCTTGCAGGACAACTGGATTGCTTGTTTGGTGGGTGTGAGACCTTCAGCCTTTTCCGAGTTGGTTTTCTGTCCAGTAGATGCTTTTCCTGGAATGCTTATGTACTGCTGAGGATTCTAAGTCAACCCATTCAAACAGCCAGTGAAAGTTTTGGCTGTCATAGCTCAGTGGGCTCCCAAGGATTGGTCCTGCTCCCTGCCTCTCCTGGGTTACCCAGGAAAGCCCAGCCTGGTCTTGAGTCCATAGCATCAGCTTGAAGGGGAAAAGGAGAGAAGTTTGGCATCCAGATCATTTCGGTCTTCCTAGTGTTGTGAAGATGATCAAGTGAAATTGCACAGGTGGCGCTGCTGGAAGTAGCCCACTTGGTGTGAATGTCACAGGTCACTCTTCTCACGGGATACAATCCAACTCCTAAGCCACAAGACTGTTCTGACAAATGTACCCAAGACAACACATCTAAATGAGCATCCACCCACTTCAAAGTAGCCCCTTCTTCAAGCCCCACTCTTCTGAGGCTGCTGCCACTGCTGAGCGGAGTGTTTACGGGACTCCTCTTTGGGGACTGTATCTGAGTCACACAAGAAAAGCAGTTAAAATGGCAACTCTAGGGCTTGGGGGATCCAATCCCACTGGAGGCATATTTGCTTTTGAATCAATTAACTGTACTTTCATTTAGTCTGCGATCACATATTAATGTTGTTTGATCTGCACACCATCCTCCTTGATTTGACCGAGTCGTTTACACACAGTGGGAGGATCTGTGCAGTTGGCTTAGACATCAACCAAGGAATGAGGCCAGACCTTCAGCTTTCATGACGCAATGTCATATTCAGGCCCCACAGACTATGTAGGACCACCAACCACAGTTCTTATTTCTGTACCACTCATCATTACTCCAAGAACAAGATGTGCAAAGGCTGAACTTTAAAAGGAAAATACAAAACCAAGCTACAGGTATAATAAAATGTTCACTCCTATTGATTTGGGCTAAGAATTTGTTTCCTTTCTTAAATTAACTTTTTATTGATCACTCCTATGACCTTAACTTGTGTAGTTTTTCTGGTCTTCTTCCATAAAAACTGGCTTTAATATTTATTTCCCCTTTGAGTGGTGCAGGAACAACCTTACTGTGGCCTTTCGTGAACCAGTGGCCTTAAAGGAAAGTAAATGTTTACAGCAGGATCCTCATAACTTTGCTCCAGCCAAGTTCCCTGGGCTTTCCCTGGACAGCAGTGGGCATCCTTAAGCTTGCCTCGTGCCTTCTCTTGGGGGTTCACTTGGTTTGTCCACACTCTGGGCACCCCTGGAATCCCTAAGAGACTTTCAGTTCTGAAGCCACATGCCTGGGACAGTGATTCTCGAACTCGAACATGTGTGTGCATCAGAATTTCCTGGAGGGCTTGTTAAAACACAGATCGCCAGGCTGCAACCATCCCTGAGTTTCTGTTTCTGTGGGTGGACTCAAGAATGAGCATTTCAAACAAGTTCCTAAGTGATGCTGATGCTGCTGGTTCTGGGAGCACAGTTGGAGGACCACTGCTCTAGCTTGTTTGCAGGAGCAGAGGTCCTGGGTTTGTGTCTCAGCAGTAGGATAGGAAGAATACAGGATCTGGAGTCAAAGAGAGACTGGTTCGAGCCTGAGGGCCCCAGCTTAACTTGTGGTGTGACATTGGGTCAGATCACATCTCTATTAGTCTCAGTTTCTTCATCCTCAAAATGGGAATGATAACATCTGATTCACAGTATTGCTGGGAGTTCATGTGTAAGTTCTGGGCACAAAGCATCCCCAGCTTCTGGCTATGCAGCTGGTGTGAGGAAGTGTTTTCTCTCAGCAGCCAAATGTTTCCCACCGTGGGCTCTTGCAGGCACGGTCCCTTGTGCCGCCCTAGGTAATGAACAGACACAAAGACAGGAGCTACTAAAAATATCGGCCTTCAACCCAGGAATATTCCCCACAGTTAGATTCATTCCCAAGAGCTACTGACAACTTGTGACTTGTGGGCAAATCTTTGCCTCTCTCGGGGCCTTGATTTCTTCACCTCTAAAGTGAAGGCTTTGACCCAGATAATTTGCCATTGCAAAGGTTTCTTCTTGCTCTGATCTCGAATTCTGTGACTTAGAACTCAGGTACTTATTTCAAGATAATCCGTTACAATTAAAATTTTAAAAATGGCTGGTTCTTGTTTTTATCCATTTACTTACTTTTAATAACCTTAAACTTTCCAGCCTTCTTTAACATTGGGCTACAACACGGAAAGCCAGGAACAGCTGCCGACTATAGCTGGATCTCCTGCATAGCTAGAGCCTGCAAATGTTCCGGCACAAGCATAAAGTGGTATATGTGTTATTTAATACTGACATCTAGTGGCTTCTCCTTATCAAAGAAAAAGATAGGCATTTTCCTACTAGCTCATCTGAGTTCTGCTGCTTCTGCTGTAGACATTCATTCAACAGTCTTTTATTCATCACTTATTTTATGTCAAACATTGTGCCAGGCCCAGAGGAGCTTATGTTGATAAATGATACACGATCCCTACCCTCCCAGAGCTGCTCGTCCAGTGGGGGAAGCAGACAAATCACTAGGCAATACAGCACATTGCGATGAACGCTACAATGGGAGACGCCAGCACAGCTAGAACAGAGGAATACCAGGACAGTTAGGTCTGCCCAGGAAGGTCAAGGGAAGTTTCACGGAGGAGGCCATTTTTGAGTTGAGTTTTGGAGGTTTCCAGGTAACCTACAAAGGACAGATAGAAGCCGTTCCAAAGAGTAGGCACTCCATATACAAAGGAAAAGGGCCTGTAGGGTCTTTGCCTGAGTACAGTTTGGAATATTAAAGTTGCTTTTACCTACTTGGAACATAGAATATAGAGTAGGATTTCTCAACCTTGGCACTATTGACATTTGGGGTCAGATAATGATTTGTCTGCCTTGGAGGATATTTAGTGGCATCCTTAGACTCAACCCACTATCTGCCAGTAGCACCTGACCCCAGTTGTGACAACTGAAATGTCTCCAGATACTGTCAGATGTCCTAGAGTCAAGGAAGGGGAACAGAGAGAGGGGTGCAGAATTACCTGTGGTTGAGAAAAGCTTGTGTAGAGGGAGTTTGACAGAGGTAAGCCTGGAGAGAAAGAAAGGTGGTTACCAGGTCCCACAAGGCCGTGTCTGGCATGTGGAGGAGCTTGAACTTCATGTCATAGTTGACAGGGGGCCATTAGGGGTTTTAATTAGGGAATGATAGGTCAGATGTGTGCCATACAGGGGTGTGTAATGAAATGGATGGGAGGCCAGAGACAGGGAGGTGAGGCGGCACGCTGATGCGGTGATCCAGTAGAGAAGTGATGAGGGCTTGACTCCAGCAGTGATCAAAAGGATGGATGTGTGAGCTATCAAGAACTAGAATCAGCAGGACTTGGGGAAAATTCAGGTGTTGGTGGTAAGCGAGATAGAGGAGTCAAGGATGGCCCCCAGGTTTCTTGCTTGGACAGCTCTTTCTCTGGTTGCTGTTGTTCCCACAGTTGCTTATCAGTGACAGGCAAAAGGTGGTCTAGATTTGTAGAGGGTGGCAAACATTTCCCTGTGTCCTGCCTGGAAAGGCACCCTGGGCATACAGAGGCACCAAACAATGGCCTTTAAATTAACCCGAGTAACTGAGGGAGAGTCTTGACTCCACTTTAAAGATGTGACACCTGGTCATCTTAATTAAGTAACATGCTTGGTCACAAAATACTTCTGTCCAATCCCGACTAACTGAAACAGGCTGAGTATGAGTTTTCTGTGGCTGAGCTTGGCTCACTCATTTAAAACAAAATCAAACCACCCTTCAGGTTTATGTCAACCTGAAGGGAGATATCCAGCAGCTCCCAGACCTGCTCTCACCTGCATCTTGTTCTGTTTTGATCAGTGCGTGGATACAGGCATTGACAAAAGAAATAAGAAGAGATGGCGAAGATATTGGGGGATAGAATCAGAATCGAGATGCGTTTTGACAGGCTTAAGCTTAGTCAAACAAGAAGAAATTAAACAGGACCACAAACACACTGCATCGGTCCGGGACAGAGTAGATTGGGTTTCCAAATGGCATGTGTGTAAAAGAATGAAAGAATCGAGTTGACTGTGTGTCCGTGGCATGGCGTGCCTGACAAAAAGGCCGACGTGATATGACGCCACGTTTAGAGAAGAATGTGGCAGTGATCGACTGTTCCCTGCTTGTTACTTGTCAGACTGTGCCTGGAGGGCATGTTCCAATAAGGTGGAATATATTCAGGGGCAAGCAAAAGGATCGTGAGGGGACTTGAAGCAGTGGAGAGAAGAGTTGAAAACCAAATTTAGCATAAAGAAGAGAAACCTCGGGGTACTTAAACGCTGTCTTCAAATATCTGAAGCCACACGTGTGGAACTAGAAACCAATCCTTAAGTAGGTCATCGAGGTCTGAAGCGACCACGTTTTGCTGACAGCTCCACATGAAGCCCAGATCACTCTCTGGGGGCACTATCTTTTCACTCAGCTCTCTTTTTGGATGGCTGGCCCACAGGCACCTGGAACCTTCCGCCAGAGACCTGGGAGGCCTCCTTAACCCCTCCTCTATCATCTCCCCTACATTTTCTCATCAAGTCTTGTTCCTTCTACCTCCTGAATACCTCTCCAGTCTGCCCACTCCTCTTCTGTCTTGTTTTCTGCAGGAGTAACCTCCGCTGATGTCCCTAATTCCATCTCCACACACCATCCACAGTGAGCTTTCTAAAACACAGATCTCATCATATCACTCTCGTGCTTATAAAACCCTTTAAAGTCCTCCCTGTCGCCTACAGAAGTCTAAATTCTTTAATGTAGCATCTGGGGCCTTCTACAACCTGGTCGGTGGCTACCTCTCCATCCTCAATTCCTGCCACTACCCTGTAATTCCCAGTAAGATGTTTTCAGTGCACTTCCTCCACACGCAGCAGGCTAGTGTATGCCTCGGTGCCTTGGCTCATGCTGATTTTTCTGCCTCATACTCCATTCCACTCTTCTTGCCTCATCTAATTCTTTTTTGTTTTACAGAAACTTCCTCTAGCATTAGGCTGGGCTCAGAATCCCTGCAAGGTGCTGGCATTGTGCCTTGTACTTGCTCCAGTCGTTCATAGCACATCAGATTGAGATGCTCTCCTTAGGGACCCGAATTTTAGCCCCGTCGGCATCCCCGGTGTCTGTCTCAGTGCCAGGTACACATTAGGTGCTTGAACAGAACTGACCACTGGAAGAGTGCTGCCCGTGTTTCTGTGCGTACTTGCCTCCGCCGTCAGAATCGCATCAGGCTGGACTTTCACATCGTCATTTGCTCTGGGTGGGAAGACCGCGTCTCTGGCATTTCCCTGGCAGCTCGTCCTTCAGGATAATGAGCATCCTCAATCCTTTGCCCAACCAAGCCGTCCCACTTACCTGCCTTCCCACTTCCAACACACTAGGCAATTTGTGAGGCCACTGGACACTCCTGGAGACCTACCCTTCAGCAGATCTTCCTTTTAACACACGGGATGGTATTTCAAGCAGCATCAAGTGTTTCCAGTTGAGGCAGTCAGCCACCTCAGGCCTATTCTCCCTGAAGGAGGAGGCTGCTGGTAATCACTGCTTCTCCAGAGCTACCGGCATCTGAGTGTAGGTTAGCTGTTAGCACCCCCAGGTGTGCGAGCCCAGGTGTGGCTCCACTCATTTCTCTGCTGCCGTAGTAATCCCTACAGCGTAAAGACGGAGGCTGCCCACGCTGGACTGCCCTCCTGTCATACGGACACTAGGGGACCTTCAGCTGGAAGGAGTCACACATCCATGAGAGCCTCTGAGAATGCCTGCCTCTGCCTTTCTGTTGTGCCTCCTCTCCCTCCACGTGGGGATGGTGCTTACAAAACCCTGGTCCTGATACTAACCCCAGGGGTTGCAATCCATCTGCTCTGAAAGACAGGGAACAGTTTCTAGTTGGAAGGAGAACCACAGGCTTGCATGGGGGTGGGGTGCACACTAGGAATGACCAGAAGATGTCACTATAGGCTAAAACCAGTCAAAGCAGGGCAGGAGGACTGTCAGCTAAGCATGAAGGTGACTCCATTATGGGGGGTTAAGACGCCCATTTATAATGCATGCCTGGAAAAGCTGGTTGAAAGATTAATCCAAATGTGTCACTGGACTTCATAAATTTCTCTTTTTTTCCCAAATAATCAGACTAATTGCCTGTCTGTCGCCTCAGGCTTAGTATAAAGGCTTGACAAACACATACTGAAGGAAGGAATGAAGGAATACCAAAACTAGGCATGGAAGGAGGGAGCGCATGGGAACAGCAGTCACCTTTGTTGGTCAAGGCTACTGGGGACCGACAGCTGCTAGTCGTTAGCAGTGGGTGTTTACAGAGATGAATTTGAGTGGCACCAGCAAAGTCAGGTCCTAGGAAGAGCAGTGAGGTAGGTGAGGGTGACCTTGGCTCCCTCTCCAGCCTTACCCCTAGATGCTTCTCCTGTGGCCCATGCTTCCTTATTCCAGAAAAGCACATCAGGTGATTTTTAAAAATGTCTATGATTTTTGCATGGCACTTAGAAGAGGCTCCAGAGTTTTTATATGATGAAGCATGGACTTCTGTTTCCAACTCTCTCCCTCCTATTCCCTGGGACATTTCATTAAATAAGCCATTTAAAGAAGTCACTGCCATTCTGCTTTGTGGCCAGTGTAAAGGCAAAGTCCGGAGCTGAAATGGACGAGGTGAGACTCCTAGAAGAATAAGCAGAGCCGCTGTCCCAGAAAACATACTTTAAGCAGATACACAAACAACTGATGGCCATTCGGTATTAAAAGTGTTTTAACAAAGGTTAAGTGTGGCAGTGCTGTGGTGACACAGAGGAAGAGGTGGCGGCTGGCAGCAAGGGGCGAGGTCAGTTTTCTCAGAGGAGAGAGAGTACTTGGACTGGAACTTGAAGGATGCCTAGAATTTTCCAGTCAAAGAAGGAAGGTCACGGCGGGCAGAAGAGACACCTTGCACAGCATAGAGGCACACAGGACAGACCCCAGGGTGTCGGCGTTGCTCAAAGCCCAAGACTTGGGAGAACCATTTGCTCAGAGGACATCAGCCGCCAGACTCAGCCAGTTGGGTGATTGAGTTGGTTCCCTCTGGCTCCTCCTGTGTGTGTTCAGAACCACCATCTCTCAAATGGGAATGAAGAAACTTCAGAAAAGCCGTGATTTTCCTTTAAGAAACAAAATGCTAATATTCCGTGTTTACTGTTGTTTTCTTTCCACAATATGACTTCCTACAACCTCATCCTTCATCCGCTGAATCTGAGCGGAAGCTCCTTTCTGATTAAAGCACCAGTGTTGAGTTGTTTTCTCCCCTCTGGTGTGCCTGATCACATCACAGACTGCGACGTTTCTGGGCTGTGGTGGGTCTGTGTGTGTGCACCTGCCATGTACGGGTGTGTGTGTGTGGGGGGTGGTTTAAATGTTTGCTAGTCTGCTGTTTGAGCAAAGAATTTTTTATCAATTTGCAGCTTTAAAGTGAAGATAGCCATACAGCAGGGCCTGCACACGTGCTGACCATCCAGGTGTCCTTTCAGTGGGGTAAAGAAAAAGTGCATTTTGGAGCTGATAGAGTTAACTGTCCACTGCTGGGAATGTTATCACATGAGAGAAGGCTGAACTCAAGGTAGTCACTTGCACATATGCCATTGGCAGCTACCATGTCTATTTCAGTCAGTGACTAACCACAGTGTTTCTTTCTGGAGGCCCCGGGTGGCTCCTCCTTTCTCCGCATACCACTGTGCTCATGTAGGAGCCGTGATCTTATGACAACAGCTAGAATCCAAAGCATCATGTCAGACACTCTTTCAATGAGGTTTTGTTCTTTACTAGGGTGTCCTGATGAGACTAGATATTAGAAAAATGCTTTTGTATATTTAGTAAGAAAGATTAGAACTTGAGCTCACTTGTCGACCTCATATCATTTCAATGAAATCACTTGTTTCCACTGAGTCTCCATTTCATGATCAGATAATGGGGGCTTGGGGGTGAGGAGTGGGAAATAAATGAGGTCATTGGGAAGACGTTGTCACTGGTTGGAGAGAAAGAAACAGGGGAAGGGAGGAGGGGGAGGGGAGAATGAAAAGGCCGATGTCCTGGGCCTAAACTTCATACCTGCTTTAGCTGTGGTGCCAGCAAATTAGGTGAAAAAATGAGCTATCTGGACAGGCTAGTGGGACTCAGGGAGGGGGCAACAGTACAGTTCATGGGACAAGTGCCACCAGATGGCCCTCATTCCCCTTTTGCCTTCCTTACTGATCAGTGAGCATCACATAAGCCATGCACCTCCCTGACTCCGCTGTGGCACCCACATCCCTGACTGTTGGCCTGTGTGCTTTGTTCACAGGAACTTCCACTACATCACCATCCTCCGTGACCCGGTGTCCCGGTACCTGAGCGAGTGGAGGCACGTCCAGAGAGGGGCGACCTGGAAGGCGTCCCTGCACGTCTGCGATGGAAGGCCCCCAACCTCCGAAGAGCTGCCCAGCTGCTACACTGGAGATGACTGGTCTGGCTGCCCCCTGAAAGAGTTCATGGACTGTCCCTATAACCTGGCCAACAACCGCCAGGTGCGCATGCTCTCCGACCTGACCCTCGTAGGCTGCTACAATCTCTCAGTCATGCCAGAAAAGCAGAGAAACAAGGTCCTTCTGGAAAGCGCCAAGTCGAATCTCAAGCACATGGCGTTCTTCGGCCTCACCGAGTTTCAGCGGAAAACCCAGTACCTGTTTGAGAAAACCTTCAACATGAACTTCATTTCGCCATTTACGCAGTATAATACCACTAGGGCCTCTAGCGTAGAGATCAATGAGGAGATCCAAAAGCGGATCGAGGGCCTGAATTTTCTGGATATGGAATTGTACAGCTATGCAAAAGATCTCTTTCTGCAAAGGTATCAGTTTATGAGGCAGAAGGAGCATCAGGAAGCTAGGAGGAAGCGTCAGGAACAGCGGAAATTTCTGAAGGGAAGGTTCCTTCAGACCCATTTCCAGAGCCAGAGTCAGGGCCAGAACCAGAATCTGAGTCAGAATCCGAGTCAGAACCCAAACCCAAATGTCAATCAGAATGTGACTCAGAATGTGACTCAGAATCTGACTCAGAGTTCGGGTCAGAATTCGAGCCTGAAGGAGAACCAGGAAAGCCAGAAGCAGAGCCCAGGCCAAGAGCCAGGCGATGGCCACACCAGCCCTGGCACCAGTGACTACATGGGCAGTGTAGAGAAATGGCGTTAGGTGGCTCCCAGAGGCTTTCGCACACTTCTCCCCAAGCGCCAGTCAAAATATGGCAAATCTCAAAATATGAGAGTGTCCAAACACATCATGCTTCCTTCAGTTTGGAAGTTAAAAAAAAAAGTTGGGATGTTGCCTTTACAGTTGCCTTTCAATTCAATGTTCTACTGTGTGTGGGTAAAACAAATTTCAATATGTAATTAAATTGTCTTTTTTTTTGGTTGTTGGCGTATTTATAAAAACCAAAAGCCAAACCAGACTCACCAGAAATGGCTGTTTCGATACTTTCAGAAGTTCTTGAATTAGTTATAGAGACAAAATGAAAACATAATATGTGGCCATTTCACTTATGGCAAAGAAATGGACTTTAAATTATTCATGATACACTGTTAGAACCCAGTCTTGGAAGCAAACATTCTTTTTCCCAGGGATAAGCACAAATATAATATAAAAGAAACTAAAATTAACCACGAAACTTTTCATTTTCTTCTGATTCTAATAAGGAATCGATTTAAGTAGAATAAGAACTGATGGTTGATTTTACCAAACTGGAGAAAATACAGAAACTTCTCTCCTGAACATGGGTAGTTTTATGTAAACATATTGGCTTTCGAGTAGAACAGGACTCATACCTTGTTATTTAAGAGATGTTTGAAATTTTAAGCTTTTTCTACCTTCTACTATTTAAAGGTTTTAAACAGGGTGTATCACATATTAAACAAAACACTTTTTTTTCCAAATGGATTACCAATGTGAAGATCTAATTTCCAGATGATTTCTGGGCACTGTAATTTCAACAATTCTGGAATCTTTTTGGCGCTGCTTCTCATTCATTTTCAAGCTTCTCCGAGTTGTGCTCATTCCAGACTAACCCGTTTTAGAACCTTTCTTCATCATCTAAATGGTGTGTTGCTGAATTTATTGTGATATATAATCCTGGATTAAAGTCAGGACTTTATTTCTCTAGAGTTGTCTTATCAATGTTTGTGTAGTGAGGTCCTTATCAAGAAACGCTTGAACAGGATAATGTGTCTAAAAATATTGCTGAAGTTGTTCTTGATCAGATAGAATTGAACCTGAATGTGAAGGAATTATTATTTACTTTTTGTACATTTTTATTGTAATGTTTCCGGTTGGGCGGGCTATTTCTAGCCCAAGAGTTCTTTTTTCGTGTTGACAGAGTATAGACAATTACAGGAGAAAAAACATTTTCCTGGATATGAATAAGCATTAGTGTAGCCAGAGTTCTTCAGTAACACCAAAAACTGTACCTCGATACTTTGGGTGAACTGTGTACCAGGTTTTGTTTTGAGAAAGAACAAAAGAAAAGAGTGTTCTGCAGTGAGGTTAAGCGCCAAAAGCATATGAGTTGAAGAAGCTGATTTGGTATTGGAAGTCTATGCAGAGATGTTTTTTGCGCAGGGCAAAAAGAAGTCCGTAGCCCCCTGTGCTAGCGAGCATCCTGATTCTGGGCAGTTCCCATTTTACAGGTTTTGCTGTACTTTTGTAAGGATTTACTCTAAGCCCCTGGCTGTCAATCAAACAAAGCAACTGGGAGTGGCATTTATGTTTTCATGAGGAATATGGTTAGAAGTGTGACCATAAAGTAACATCTTGTACAATCGGCTCATTTGCATGATCTAGTTTCATCTGTAATAATAAAGCCACAAGCTGGACAAGAAGCTGACTATTTGGGTTAAAAAATAAGTGTTCTTGGCTCTGCGCTTGTAGCAATAGATCTCAGTTTGATTTTGTCTGATGGTATCGCAGTCCTGGGAATCTGAGAACTGGAACAACTGAAAGGGAACGTTTTTTAAAAATCCCAAACACCTTGAAGTCAAAGTGTTTTAGAGTGAAACTATTTTGTGTACATTGTGTTTTTAAAATAACGATTCTGTAGATCACTGTGGTGTTTCAATTTTGTTTAGTTTTCATTGACAATGTTTGCTCTTAAAACTGAGAGGTATTGTTGGAAAGCAGAATGAAGCCCGAGCCAGTGGAAAAGCCTGTTACAGAAAAAAAAGTATTTTGTGTTATTGCTGTGGTGTGCATGGTTTGCTGAGATTAAGTGCATTTTCTCTGTCTATACTGATTTATTGTATATAGGGGATGTTATAAATATACATTTTGGTCATCATCATGTAAATCTCATGATTTCAACTGTAAACATCTGTCCAATGGTGTAGCTTACAAACTATTCACTGATTTTATGTAATTTAACAATAGATATGAAATAAAGTTTAAATTACAAGTGCTGAGTAATTTTGTGACTTCAACATTTGCAGCCACTAGACATTATGACATCACAGAGAGAATTCTCTTTTCTCAAGGAGTTTCTTTTTTCCCTCTTGGCCACCAGGTATGGAAATGAGATAGGCCATTCTCATCTACCACAGTAAAATGGCCTTACCTTTGGGGGCTTCCTTCCAGGAATCCATGGTGTATCCTCTTTTGAGTAGAACAAACTTGTCAATCAAAGACAAGGATGGCTATGTATCTTAGTCAGCTCGGGCTGCTGTACAAAACACCATAAATTGGGTGGCTTACCAATAACGGAAACTTACTTTCCAGAATTCTGGAAGATGAAAGTCCAAGATCAGGTTGCCAGTATGGTGGGGTTCTGGTGAGGGCCCTCTTCCCGGTTGCTTTTTCTCATTAGGGCACTAATCCCACTCACGAGGGCTCCACTCTCATGACCTAATGACCTGTCAAAGGCCCCACCTCCAAACACCATCATATTGAGATTAGGATTTCAACATATGAATTTGGTGGGGACAAACATTCCGGCCATTATACTGTACAAGTGAAATATATGTGTGTTTTTAAAATTATTAAAGGAGATACTTGCACGTTTAAGAGCATACTGAAAAGAAAAATAGATCTTTAAAAAAAAATCTGTGGATAGAGATTAAAAAAGGACTTTTTTAACCCTATGGATAGAGGTTAAAGGTGAGCATTAAAGTACTGGCTTTCAAAGTAGTGAAGACAGTATAGTATGCTCTGATTATATTCCAGGTACATGTGTTTCCAAACAAGCTTATGGTTGGGACTATGGATGGGAATGAGTTGTTCTTGCCCTTTTCAAAAAAGAATTTAGATTTGTCATGGGATTAGAGGGAAGAAAGCTACAAAATTTGAGGGGAGGGCAGTTAACTTTACTCAGGGAGGGTATTCTTGGAGAGCAGGGTACTCTGAAGTGGAGGAAAGGTAGAAAACCTGCACTACGCTTCTGGACATGAGATCCGGGTTGGCTGCTGAGGAAATGGGCTATCTAGAGGAGGAATAATGAAGAGATAACTAATTGGCCCACTTCTGAAGGACTTAGGATTCTCAATAGGACTTAACCAAGTCAGAGCAGGGCTTTCTTTGGGAGGCGGGAGGTCTAAAGAGCTGTCACATTTGGATAATTTCCTTCCATGAGGAGAGGAGGGTGAAAAGAACCAAAAAGGCACCACACAACAGGTTTCAGACAATTGCGTTCTCCCCGTGCCTGAGACGCAGAGGAGACCAACAGAGTGGTCCAGGCTGGTGATGCGCAAATCACAGCTTTCTTGTCCTGTCCTGAGGAGTGCCTTCTTTCTTGTCTTCACCAGGGATTAGATTCAGCAAACAAACAAAACCCATGTATTTTGTAAAACAAGACACAGCTGACTCCAAATATAAGCCCATGGGATGGTGAAATAAGGCAATCCTAACCTCTCAAATGACCAGAATGAGGTGAGCTGACAGTTTTAAACGTCAAAGGAATTAGATCAACATCTCAAAAATCCTAAAGGAAATTAATAACACTTCAATCAGACCTTCACGAATATGCAAAGCCTTCAAAACCACAGGAGAAAACTATCTGGAAAACAAAGCAAATCAGTTGTTTCTCAGTGCAGGTGACACTGTTCTGAGCCGCTAGAGCAGGTGTCCAAAAACTACAGACCTCAGGCCAAAGAGGCCCTCCACCTGCTTTTGTAAATAAAAACGGGTTGGAACACAGCCATGCCCGTTTCTTTGCATATTTCCTCTGGCTGCTCTCACGCTGCAGAGGCGGGAGCAGTTGCTGCATAGATCTGATGGCCCGAAAACCTAAAGTATTTATTTCCTTGTCCTTAAGAGAAAAAAAACTGGTCAACCTCTGAGCTAGAGAACTAATCAAAATTTCCCAAATAGTAAAATCACAGCAGAGTTTACAAAGATTCCAGAGTCAGAGAGAATAAAGCGTCTGATTCAGACAACATACTTCCCGCTAACACAACACAAGCAACATTTACGGATTACCTGCTGCTGTGTGAAAGTCAGTGCGTCCGGCCTGAGAACAGGGAAGACTCTGGTATTTTCTCTCAGGATTATGGAAATCTAACCCAAATGCTGTGCCAGAGAGTATAGTGAAAAGCTTAATTAATTCTTCAGTGTGTGTGTGTGTGTGTGTATGTGTGTGTGTGTTTGAGTACCCGCTTGTAAAAACTTAAAAAACAATACAGTTACGTAAATTAAAAAATGAAATTACCAGTTACATACACAATTCTCACTCCCCCAAAATAACTAGTTTAATTATCTGATTTCTTCCAGACCTCCTCGTCCTTTTTGCATTCAAATCTCTTTCTCTTTGCCCCCACCCTCACATGCATAATTATCAGTAACAAAAATGAAACCATCTAGCTCTCAGTGTTACTGAGTCTCCTTTTTTTTTAAAGCTCAACAATGTAGCATGTTTTTCCTTCCAAAACTCGAATATAGTGAATGGTTTACCCGAAGTCCCTAAGCCCCCAAACCGACTCTTGCTGATGTTATAGGTTGATAATGCGGGCCCTGGACCCACACTGCCTGGGTTTGAACCCCAGCCCCACTGCTTACCAGCTCTGTGACTTTGGAGAAGTCACTAACTTCTCCATGTCCCAGTTTCCTCACCTGTAAATGGAGAAAATAATGGCACCAACTTCAGAGGGGGTGGTTGTGAGAATGAAATGAGTTAATATTCGTAAAGCACTTAGAATAGTGCCTGACACTCACTAAGCTTGATATGTGTGTTGATAGTATGATCATTACGTTTGTTATTAGTATGGAAACTAGATGACTGATGGATGCTCATGTCTTCACTAGCTAAAGGCTGACTGACTCTGACATCAAGAATTGAAAATGCTTGCAAGAAAATAAGCAAATAGTATGTGTCCAATTGTGATTCATTTTTTAAAACTTCTAAAAATTAAACATATTATATACATTACGTATATATACACATATATATTATATATATATTATACATACATATATATAAAACAGAAATGTTATATAATTAAATGTATAAAGATCTACCCTAAGGTTTACTTCTGAGTTTTGAACGTAGCCAGTGACAGATCTTCTGAAAGATCTAATCCAGAAAATTGCCAAGTGAGTCACCAATATTCTCTCCAGCAATGAAATGCATTATCTGACGTCCCCGGCCGATTCGGGACCTATTTCAGTGCACTTAGGCAAGGATGACTCACCCCCAGCCCCCTTCCTTTCCCACCCAGCTTCCAACCCAGCATTGCCAGAGTATGGGCCTGTCTGCACCACGCAGTCCGAGAGGGCCCCAAGGTCAAGCTGCCTCCTCACAGGTGCGGGAGGGTGCCTGCAATTCCCACGCCCCAAGTCCCTACTCTGGGTGAAAGCAGCCTGTGCAGAAGACCCTATTAAAATGCATATATGCCACTGAGGAGGGAGGAAGGAGAGGAACCCATTAAAAGTACCTCCTAGTTTATCACATTAGCAGTCACGAAAGGCCCTCGGGGCAGGGGACCCACAAGTCTTATAAATTCAGGTAGCTCACTTCACTTTAAAAAAAGAAAAGAAATAGACTAGTTTGCTCCCTCTCATTTGAATTTTAAAATTTTGATCTTGTTGCCTGAAGGGCAGGATAAGGTTCAATAATCCTCATCAAGGCTCATTAAATTGTATAAATTCTACTCTCATTGTGCCTGGTTAAATCTTGTGACTTCACTAATCTCTGTAAGATTTACTGATGCCTAACTGGGCCTAAGAAAAGTTTAACAGTTTTTGTGACTTAAAAATGCTCTACTGGATTTCATGTGACCTAAGAGGACCTGAAAGGAACTATCAAGTCTTAGAAGAGAGTGCTTTTCCATAGCTGGATCGGTCCTAACCAGCCAGCTGGAGCCAATCCTAACCAGCTTTTTCAAGGATTAACTCAGACACAAGAGTGGTTTTTTCTCAGGCCTGAGAAAGGTCTTCTGTCCCTGAAACTAGCTAGAGCAGGACCATATGCCCATCAAGGTCCTTAGGGTTAGATGGCAAAGACTTTGTGAATTTGATCCAAGAGGCAGACTTGGGCTTTGCAGAGGTGAACAGGTAGGAAGGAAGTTGAAGCACAGAGCCTCAGCACCAACTAGTCAAGATGAATAGAAATTATCAAGAATGAACTTGACCTAGCTACTAACTACTACATATAAAAGAGATAAACAACAAGGTCCTACAGTTATCACACAGGGAACTATGTTCAATACCTCATAATGGCATATAATGAAAAAGAATAAGAAAAGAAATATATATGTATAACTGAATCACTATGCTGTACACCAGAAATTAACACAACATTGTAAATTGTATTTTGGCAAAAAAAAAAAAGAATGAACTTGACCTAACAGCCATCGGTAAGTTCCCAGTGCTCTCCAGGGTCCATTGCAATTGAAAAGATGCTCCCTCCAAACTCCCAGGAGCTTGACAGGGCAGTTATTAGTTTGATTTCCCAGCATTCCCACTCAAGGTCAGATTTCCCTGTAGCCCACCTGAATGGTCACAGTATCTTCTTAACAGTTCTGTCCTCAGTCTCTTTCTTGACACCACACTCATCTTCCTAAAACCGTGTCTCAAAACCTAATCCATGGACCTGTGGCCTCAGACTCCTCCCTGACGTGTTTGTTTAAAGAGGTGGATTCCCCGGGCCCCACTGTAGAGGTTCTGAATCAGAGTCTCGAGTGCAAATTGAGAGATCCTGTCTTTTGGGGTGGGATTCCAAGAGGATTCTAAGATGCTCAGGCAAATTGGAGAACTGCTCTCCTACATCATAGGTCTGAACACTGCTCTGTGCTTCTCAGAAAGCGCTGGGGGCTCTTCACCATCTGCAGATGGAGGTCCACATTCATCAGCTAAATGCACAAAGCTCTCTATCATCTGACTCCCAATTTCTTTCCATGCACCATTGAAAGCCACCCTTCTTGAACTTGAACTTTTGCTTCAGGCTAAAGTTCTTTACTCCTTGTCCCAGGCATTGACTTTCCAGAATGAATTTGAATAGGACTTTTTTGAGATATCATTGATTCGAACAGGCTATATATAAAATCTTACATAGGCTGATTGCCATTTAATAGAGTTTTAATGAACTCTAATAAGCCTTGGCTTATTAGCTGTGTGACCTCGGGTAAATGACTTCATCTTTCTGAGCCCAACTTTCCTTATTTCTAAAATTGAAATTATAATAGTACTTACTCCATAGATTTGTGGTAATGATTAAATGAGTTAAAACATGCAAAACACTTGAGAACAGAGTTCTGGTGCTTTGCAATTTGATTGGATTAATATAGGTAAACATTTCTAGCACTGAAGCAATTTATTATTTTTGACAAATATGTTTTATTCATTCAGAAACTTTTAATGGAACACTTACACTGTTTTTCTTGGTAATGTTTTACAGTCTCCCCGCCCTCACCATTCATTTTATTCTGCTGTTACCCAGTAATTGAATTCATTACCACTAAAAGGAAATATTTCCGCCTAAAATCCCTGTAGAAATTAGATTTCTATTTTTTTCTTTCTAATTTTCTCTGACTCTCCCCTTGGGGGGTCTAGTACTGTATTTTACACCTAGTGGGCACTTTGTTGGACACAGTAATTAATATCTCTCTAACGTTGGCAGATACCTTTTTTAGATAGGTAAGAACAATGTGTATTTTTTCTCAGCAATAGTAGGAATTACTATTTAGCAGATGCACAAGGTGTACTCAACTCCATACGCAGAATCCTTCTTGTGTTGAATCCAGTATAGGAGATGCATGCATCAGCCACTTGCTCTGTGTTTTCCATGATGGTCATTATTTCTCTTATTCTATTCCACTGTCAGTGCATAAGTGCTAATTTTTGTTCTGAAAACTATGGTTATCTTTAGTATTTGTACTAAATTTTAGCATTATTTTATGCCTTTAATCTTATTCCCTGGTGGTATATAATTTTAAAAAAGATATATTTGTAAATAAAGCACTCAGTGACTTATCTCTGAGCATCGTTCCAAATTCTTTAGTCTGGCATTCAGGGCCTTTGAAGATCTGACCCCTGCTGATTTGCCTGTGTTACCTCTCAGCACTTGCCCCTCGCACCCCACGCACCCGCCAAGAGGCGCTATTTGAAGTCTCCCATCATCTCTCGTTTCACCTCTAGGCATTTTACACACGCTGTTCTCTTTGCCTTAAGTGCTATTTCTTATCTCCCTCACTCTTGCGTGCTCCCCGATCCAATAACACACACACTTAAATGCACTCTCTTAGCGTGGCTCAGTCATGCTCCATTCTTTGACATCACCATTTCAAACAAGTCTTCCCTAACCCTCTCCAAAATGGATTTAGTCCCTCCCCCTTTGCTCCCCTCAGCCTCTATGTCAACCCCCATCCCAGGACACATTCTGGCACAGCAAATTGTCTTTCATGTGAAGGCTGAGGATCCGGTCCTCTTTGATTTATATACACTTGGAAAACTTGATAGTGGGGGTAGGAGTATCTTTAGGAGGTAATGAGTTAAGTTGTCTGAAACCCTTTCTATCACTCATTCTTACCGTTGTCTATTTCCTTCCTCCAGGGGGCTGTGAGCTCCAGGAAAGCATGGATGGAGCCTGTCCCACTCATCTTCATGGTTCCAGTGCCTTATTAGTCAATCACTCAACAAATATTTAACCCACTACATGCCTGGCTCTGTGTGCATATTGGATATTCAGATATAAATAAACATACCACCTGCTCTAATGGAGCTTACTGTATAGCGTTGGACTGATATTGATGAAAATATCTTACAAGTCAGTTACTATGCCAAACTATGCTAAGTGCCATAAAGGAAATGTAGAAAGGAAAATGCTAAAGGGTGACAAAGAGGAAATATTTAGGATGAACAAAGAAGACTACTTTAGGAGGTGACATTTCAACTGCAGCACGAAGGATGAGAAGAAGCTAGTCGTGCAAAGAGGCTGTGCATCAGAAGAGAGAGGAGGCACATTTTAGGTACTCAATGAATATTTGTTGATGAATTAATTCATGACTGATGAATATTGACATGAATTCTGCTGCAAAGGCGTTTGTCAGGCAGGGTCACTTATAATGGAAAGAATCACCCAGTTTCCCTGTTCTCTATCTTGGATTTTTCCCTGCATGCAGCCCTGGACTCTCAGCAGTCTGACTTTGGTCCTTGAGCTGGTAGTCCTTGAGATTATGACAGACGCTTACAGCAGGAAGTACCCCAACTTAGCCATTCACTCAGCCTGCTTTTTTAAAATTTTTTTTAATTGAAGCACAGTTGATTTACAATGTTAGTTTCAGGTGTACAACAAAGCAGTTTAATTATACATATGCACACACACACACATATATATATATTTTTCTGATTCTTTTCCATTATAACTTATGACAAGAAGTGGAATATAGTTCCCTGTGCTATATAGTACGTCCTTGTTGTTTATGTATTTTATATATAGTAGTGGGTATCTGCTAATCCCAAACTCCTAATTTGTCCCTCCCCTCCTTTCCCCTTTGGTAACCATAGTTTGTTTTCGATGTCTGTGAGTCTACTTCAAGCTTGTAAATAAAAATTGTATCTTTTTTCCACATATAAGTGATATCGTATGATATGTGCCTTTCTCTGTCTGACTGACTTCACTTAGTATGATCATCTCTAGGTTCATCCATGTTGCTGCAAATGGCATTATCGCATTCTTTTTTATCAGCCTGCTTCTTAACAGGCCCCAGTGCACATGACCCAGCATCCTGGTCCCTGGCCTTGGGCAGCCTCCCAACCTGGCAACTCCTCTCTAGGAGCTCAATTCCAGCAATAAATAGGCTTTTCTGTGACTAGTTAGGATGTTGTTCTCTTTGATTTATATACAGTTTGGAAAACTTGAGAGCGCTAGGCTTATCCTTGGAGGTGATAGAGTAGGATGTTTGATATTGGATCCTCTGTCAGGAAGATAATCTGACAATACTTTGAAACTCTCTTACAAAGCTTATCACACATTACCTTGAATTTTGTTTTTTGTGTGCCTCCCTTAGCTCCCTTACTGAGCTGTAAATATATTCTTTAGAGTGAAAGTGTGCTCTTTAAGCATCCTCTGTCTCCAATTATTGACTTGCCCAGAGCAGGCGCTCAAGACCTGTGTGTCTGGATTAAATTTTTCCTGTGAGGAAATTTACTGGG
Organism: Vicugna pacos; assembly: GCF_048564905.1. Lineage (NCBI taxonomy): Eukaryota > Metazoa > Chordata > Mammalia > Artiodactyla > Camelidae > Vicugna > Vicugna pacos. The sequence goes on along the minus strand of NC_133023.1, from coordinate 92,653,974 downwards.
GCTTTCTTCATTGAATTATATTCTTGGAAAAGCTTCACAAGGTTCAAGGGCAGTTCGTGGTGTAGTGGGTTTCTTCGTGTGTGGCCCATCCATAATATGGCTATGTCAGTCAGAGATTAAATCAGAGAAGCAGAACCACAAGGATGTGCATCTCTCTGTAAAGAGATTTGCTTTAGGAATTTGACATCACACACTTGTGGGAGCTGGTTAAGCCATCTCTGTAAGGTCTGATCTTTGTGTCTGATGCTGAATCGTGAAGTCCACAGGCCAGGCAGCTGGGAAGGGAAGGTGGGTGTAATGTGGGGAAAAGCAAGAACACAGTGGAAAGCATGAGGATGGAAGGAAACCCATGCCAGTGATTTTTGCCTTGAACTTGATGTCACAGGTGTCCTATAGAGGCCAGAATACTTTGCCACAAAGCTAAACACATGCACGCACACCTGGTCCAGAAGTTGGAGGAGCTGACAGAGGATACAGGGAAAGATGGAGCAGTTGCAGTCCCAGCCACATCCACACACCAACAAGGTGAGACGGCAGAAAAGCCATGAGGTGGATGAGCTGCAACACTGTTGCTACTTCCCTTCTGCCCTCCAAATCTCCCACAAGAATCTCTCCTGCGGACCACTCTACCTGCAACATACAGGAAAGGGACTACTGGGAAATGTAGTTCAGTCTAGGCAAGGGGGTTCATTACAAAGCCAACACAACTTGACTCAACCCTCACTCTTTGGAGCCTGTAAGCTCTCAAATAGTCCTTATCCCCTTACAGGAGGAAACAACAGCCCGTTCCCATCAACGCTGTTTCAGCGTGTCAGACTTGCCTGTTTGACTGACTCAGCCTCAGTGTACTTTGATCCAAACATTGTTATTCCCTTAAATATGTCACGGTGTCACATCCCTTAGAAAGATGCCATCTTACTGATCCCATAAGGTGATTTTCTTCTGCAGTGTTTCACCTGATTTTTAAAATTCGTTGCTGTTGTTTTAAATGAAGGCCCTTCCTTGTGTTGTTTTGCTGATAAAGCAAAATGTATCTGACTATCCTTGCCACTTAAGGGCTCTTTAGAAGCTATATGTAATTACAGAGGAGTTGTCCAAAAATCAAACACAGACTTGCTGTTCGGGGTAAGTGATATTGGTGATTGAAGGAAATAGTACATTAGTGAAGAATTTATTCTGGAAGTCCCTTTACCTGACTTTCAGAATTTCTGATTGAGTCTTTAGCGCTGATTGAGGCATTGAGGCGGTCCTGACAGGACAGAGAGAGAGAGAAGGAAACACAGTATGTAAACCTTGCTAGCACTGGCTTTCCCTTCCAATTTGGTGGCTGGAAAGAGAAAAAGAGAAGACAAGATGGTGATGGACCTTTTGCAAGGTTTCAGCAGAGAGGATCTTGGCAGATTGCCTACCAGCAGGAGCATGCAGTTTATAAGCATGGCCACAAGATGGTGCAGTGACTGTGCACACCCTGTACACTGGTTGAGGGGGGAGGGGGCGGATCAAAGCCCTCTAAATATTCAGCTTTCTTGTTTTTCCATGTGGGGCCTAAGCATTGAGAAGATAGCAAATGTGGAAGGGAGCCAGGGAATTTGAATGTTTTACCAAATATTATCTACAGTGTTGGAGAATGAAGAAAACCTATTTACAGCCATACTTGGCTCTGAAATCCTGGTGACGGGTACTGGGTATCCAATCTGTAAAATGTGTCAACTAATTATGAGTTCTTTGCTTTGTCACTTATTCAGCAAGCTAATAAACTGTGGCATAAATTGGCACATTTGATACAACAGATTCTGTTGCCTTTGGACTTGCTCGATGGTCTGTGGGGTGGAAGGGGACAGAGAGTTCTTATCTCTCTAACCATGAACTTTTCTCTTGAGACCTGGATTATGAGGTTCATTTACTTTATGCCACTTAAGCCCTGTCCAGGACAGTGAAATCACAACAGTCCAAGATGGCGTAAGGGTCTTAATGCAAGTAAGTGTTGCTGTCTCATCTGTCTGGGGCTCAGTGAAGGTAGACTGGCATAGTACCCATTAGCAACATGATTGCTAAAGATAGGCATGTGACCTCGAGAGTCTGGCTAAAATGTCATAAAATATAGGATTTCAAAGTGAGTGCAAACTATCTTTAAGCACTTTAGAAAAGAATGCACTACTCAACACAGGTAAAGCTTGCCTTGGCCTTCATTTATACGCTGGTCAGAAAGATTAGCTATACGTATAAAACAGGGAGTGTAAAATAGGATGAATTTTACTCTATTCAAAAGTAAAACAATTTAATGCTGTAATTTTAAAAATTGTTGGTTTTCCTCCTGGAAAACCCTATATAAAGCTAGTTTTTGACACAACATTGTAAATTGATTATAAATCAATAAAAATTGTTAAAAACATGCTACAAAAGATAAAAGACAAGTGACAGTGTAAAAGAAAATAACTATACTATATATGACAAAGCGTTGCTATCCATAATTACAGAGAACTAATATAAAACCGATAAGGGAAAGATAAACAAACCAATAGCCAAACAAATAAGGGTCTTTGACCAAGACATTTTCAGAAGAAATCTAAATGGCTAATTAACATGTGAAAAAGTGCACAATCTCACTGGGTAATACAGAACAGTCCCTGAGTACTGGTAATGGGGAAATGCAGATCCAAACAAAAGACAGCATTTGGGGGGGCCTCCCAGGTAGAGGAAAAAAGGTAATATCCTGAGTAAATTGTAACAGCAATTCTGGAAGGCAGTTTGGCAGCTTCCACCAAAACTTACGTGTATGCCAAGAGGTTTCACTTTTAGGAATGTCTCCTCTCCTATAGAAATACTCAACATGTGCCCAAATTTCTGCATACAAAGATGCTCATTGTTTATGCTGGAAAAGATGAAAAACCATCTAATTGTCTATCAGTTAAGCCAGTGGCTAAACAAACTGGCGTAGCAATACCATGAGATATGCTGATGTGAAAAGGATTGAGACAGAACTGCATGTAGTGACGTGAGCCAATCTCCCGTCTATGTAGTTTAAAAATTGTGTGTGTGTGTGTGTGTGTGTGTAAATATACATAAACAGATCTGGGAGGACACACTCCAAAATGATAATACTGATTAGCTCTAGCTCTACAGAGGAGATGTGAGTCAGCAATGTGAAGGAACACACCCACATTTTGCTTTATCTACTTCTCTCTATATGTTTAATAATTAGCAAGTATTAATGTATTATGAAATTTAAAAATAAACGGATTTTAAAACATATTAGTAGGATTAGAAAAGTTATAATCTCTCTTCTCAAAGCTTCACAGGTACCCAAATAATCCTCCATAACAAATCAAAAAGCTAAGACCTACATGAGGTCAAGGTTAACAACTGTGTGCTCCCCATACCCCTTAATTTTGTTCTTTTCAAACCCACAGAATTCTTTTATTGCAAGTTTTTCCTGGCTGCCATCCGGCAGTTGCCCTCCAAGGGGTGATGTGAGGGGTTGGGTTGAGGAGCAAGAGGGTTGGCTAGAAAATCATGTTTTTTCTTTCCTTCAACCTCCTTTGTTACTTTAACTCATTAAAGAATGTTTCCTTCTTTACTTTTTGTGTCCTTTCTTATTTTAGGGCTTTCCAAATCTCACTTATACACAATTATGCAGTTTTTAGTACTTACTTGTCATTAGAGGTCTGTGATGAGGCTAGATTTGGACTTTTGCAAAAAGCATTCCAATTTGCTTTCCAGGGCTCTGGGGAATTGTCACTTCAGCCAATTCCTTGCTCTTTCCTCTTCTTCTAAGGGACTAATAATGACATAATCCATTCTTGGACCCATAGAATTGCGCCCACACTTCCCTCAGGATCACCTGGAGCCTTCTATCATGGTTTTGTTTTGTTTTGTTTTGAGGGGGGTAATTAGGTTTATTCATTTATTTTTAATGGAGGTACTAGGAATTGAAACCAGGACCTCGGGCTGCTAGGCACACGCTCTACCACCACGGAGCTCTACCCTCCCCCTATCATGGTTTTTGTTCTGTTAAAAACATTTGCCTTCTTACACTGAATTTTGTTTAATGGTCTTGATTTCTGAGTATACCATATGATTTTGCACCAAGGCTCCATCCACATTCAACTCCTTAACTCTTTACCCTCAGAGGACAAATTGTCGTGATGAATGATATCCATTTTAGCTGATTGGTTCAGCTTCTTTGCTCAGTGCTTCCGTGAACGTACTCCTAAGGCATATTTCGCCATTTGTGACCTGGTGTACTTTTTTCCAACAGGTACATAGATTGCTGGTCGCACATCACCATCAGATTGTGACCTGCAGTTATATTTGTAAATGACTTTTCAGCCTTTTCCAGTAGCTCCCTTGATCTGTATATCTATAACGAACTCCTTTTCTGAGATCCCTATCATTTATTTGCTCTCTACCTTAACTCACTGTGACCTCCTTTTTGTCTTATCCTAGCAGAGAGCATGCGTCGAAGACTAGGGTCTTCCTCTGCACATCTTTCATGTACTCTTGGAGATCTATTTTCTTTTGTTGGAAGAGGTTAAAAATAGCTACCATCTATTAGGTAATTTCTTATCGTGGGTTAAAAATCTTCATTCCTGTATTTTCCTGTAATAAACAGGCATGTTTGTCTCCTACCCCCTGAAGTATTGATGAAAATATTAAATAGCGTCAGTGTTAAGTCAGTTCCTTGAGAAACACAACTCAGTGTGCTTCCCTGCCTCTGGTGCTTATTGAACTATCAAAACCTAGTTTGTCAATATCATCCTCTAGTGCCAACTGTATATGATCTGAACCGTATTTTTCAAGCTAGCTAATGAGTAGGTCATGGCCAGAAGCAGAATCAAAAGCCTTTCTAAGGTCAATACACGTTATGTTGTTTGCTCCCCCAATCCATTAGGCTTGTCATCTCTTACCAGCAAAAATTACATTGTTCGGCGGGGTTTTTTTTTCCTTCATAATGTAGTGTTGATTTTTACTCAGCATCCTGTGCTGTTCTTACCTTTCTTTCTATTTTTATTGTGGAATTATTTTTTTAATGTTGTCCTGTGAGTAGAATTAGGTTTATTTTACCTTGCATGTCTGTGTTGACTCTACCCCTTCTTAAAAGGTAGGTGGTGCCTGTGTCCTTGTTATGATCTCCAGGGAGCTCTAGCTTCTAAGAATTTTCAAACATGGGCCAGTAGTTCATCAAAGAATCTAGATGGTTCTCCAAACATTTTAGGATGAAAGTCCCAAGATACTGTTTTCAATGCTCAGTATCAATTAAGATTGCTCAGTATCAATTCGTGGAGATTTAGGCAGCCCCTGTTGCCTGCTGTGATTGTTAAGTGTGTGTAGGTGTATCAAAATTTCCTTTTATTTTCATGTCATGTTTTCAACTACCTTCCCACACACTCCAAGAACCACACTAGTACCTCTTCCTCTTACACGATATGTAATATTTTCCTATACATCTGTTGCTAGGAGGATCTTATTTCTTGCTTTGGCTTGCCTCATTTTATCTTTAAATGTAGCTGTCTCAAATCTTCTGTGGGCTGGAGAAAGGTATTAAGAAATTAATCTACTTCCTAAATGTTCACACAAGTAGTTTTGTTCCAATCCACTTATGCCAAGGACTGCAATTGTTAGCTTCTGGAAATGGTGCCGGGGGGTGGGGGAGGAGTAATGCCTTAGAAAGCCTCTTCTGATCCTACAGTGGGGCTTGGCATCCAGAGTTTAAATGACTAATCTCCAGTTTTGTAAACCCCATGCTTTCTCTCTAAATAGTACACTAAGCCTTTTAAAATAATTATACACTAGGAACCCATTCTCTGCTATTTAGATTTTCCCTTCCTTTACATCATGATTCTGTTTTCATTAATGTAGGTAAGTAAAGTGTAAAAATTAGAAAAGTAATTTTGCGGATGCAGGCCATCTTCATAATTTGGCCAACAAAGACACCCCCAAATCAAAAAACAAAAAGTAAAACCTCTTACTGGAAATGTTTTCTACTCACCTTTGTTTCTTATCAGAATTAGTGGGGAAAATATAACAATACTATTATAGCCAACAACAGCTAACTTATAGTGAGTGCTTACTCTGAGCAAGGACCTGGGCTAAGTTGTTTCATGCAGTTAACCCCTATTTTATACTTGGAGTACATGGACGTTCAGAGAAGTTAAGTGACTTGCCCAAACTCACACAGGTAAAGAGTGACAAGGTTGGCCACTCTATAGTAGACTGGAGTTGGGTAGTCTGAAGGTCTTAGATAACATTTTTGACAATTTATTGTCCATGAAATTAGCATCCATATTACAATTTATGGCATATTAAATTCTATTAAATAGAGCATTTTAAATAAAGAGTATTGTTTTTATTATAAAAGAACAATGTGTTCATATTAAAAATTTGGGGAAAATATTCACACCTGGGTACCACCATTTTGTCTTATTGCCTTCCAGTTTTTCTTTTATGCATAATTTTTCTTGTGATTTCTTTGTTTTCCATGACTGTGAAATTACTCTGCATGTAATTTTGAATACTTTTTAAAATGTATCTTTATGGCATAAACATTTTCCCTGCTGTCTTCTTTTTTAAAGGCTACTTGGTAATTGAATGAATAGAATGCATAGTTTCCTTAGCCTTTTCCAAATGATTTTTTTAGGGGGAGGGAGGTAATTAGGTTTATTTATTTATTTGTTTATTTTTAATTACTTTTAAAATGGAGGTACTGGGGTTTGAACCCAGGACCTTATGCATTCTAAGCACACACTCTACCACTAAGCTACAGCCTCCCACCTTCCATATGATTTAGCATTTAGGCTGTTTCTGTTTTCATTATAAACATCATTGTATTTAAATTCTTCGTTCATAAAGCTTTGCTGTATTTTGAATGATGTCACAGAAATGAAATGACTATATCAAATAATGTGAACGTCTTTAAAGTTTTTGATAAATGTCCAGATTGATTTCTGAGCTGATTGTATCAATCAGCAATCTCAGGGCCTGAGAGACAGATACCAAGTAAAAAAAACTGCCTTAAGGTATGCCAGAATTTTCACTATTAGATTCATTTGTAGAATCATAGAAGGATAAAGCCAGAGGGATGCTGGAAATGACATTTGATAATATTTCTTTGTATAGACAGAAACACAGACAGGTTGTGATTCATGAAAGTTCTCTGTGGGAGTTGGAAGAGGTGGGAATTCGAAGCAGGAATTGACTTCAGTTACACATTTTTTTCCCACTACTGCTCCATGTATTCCCATGTTAAATCCTGTTGCGTTTTGCATTTTATAAAGATCCATGAGTGTTTACATGTTTAGAAAGGGCTCTAGAAAGAGGGAAAAATCTTAGACACAGACATGGATTAATGGTGGTGGAGCACCTAGCCCCAGTGAGGGAAGTACTTTGGACAAGGAGGTTTCCTCGATCATGTCCAGTTGCACCGTGTTGACTGCCACCACCTCTACCAACACATGACTGATTGTATTCAGAAACCGGTCTGCACAAAGCCCCACTCTGCTCTTCTGACATCAGATAGTCATTCAGTTCTTTTCCTCGGCTTACTATGGGGCATCTCAGAAACAGAAAACACAATTCTGCCGTCAGGGATCTAATGGTGGAGTGGAGAAGGCAAGAATTGTATTCATTACAAAAGTAAAGAGATGTTAGAGTGTACACCACAAATAATTCAGGCTTTAAGGACGTTTTAAGGCGGGGGTAGGTGGAGAGGGTTCCGCACAGGAGTTGAGTAGAGCAAGCCTTTAACAGATGGGCAGGATGTGGGTCGGCTGTACGAGAGAAGGCGTTCTCCCTTTAATTAAATTAAGAGGTGCCGTGAGGATGTAGCCAGGATCAGGGAGAGGCTTAGCCCAAGGGAAAGAGGGCTCTAGAAACACTTGAGAACATCTGGTCCATCTGCCTCATTGACTAGAGAATAATAACCACAGCAAACATTTATACCACACTTACTAAGTACCGTCTTAAGTCCTTTACAGATATTAACTCATCATAACAACTCTATAAATCAGTATCCCCCTTTGACAGATGAGAAAACTCAGACATGGAGAATTTTAAAAACTACCCCAGGGTCACATAGCTAATAGGCGGTGGTGTGGTATTCGAACACAAGCAGTCTGGCAACAGAGTCCATGTTCTTTTTTTTTTAATTTAAGTATAGTAGATTTACAATGTTGAGTTAATTTCTGGTGTACAGCACAGTGATTCAGTTATACATATATATATTCCTTTTCATATTATTTTTCATTATAGATATTACAAGCTTTTGAATATAGTTTCCTGTGCTCTACGGTAGGACCCTGTTGTTTATTTATATATAATAGTTAATATCTATAAATCCCAAACTCCCAACTTATCCCTTCCCATCCCTCTTTCCCTTTGGTAACCATAAGTTTGTTTTCTATGTCTGTGACTCTGTTTCTGTTCTGTAAATAAGTTCATTTGCATCCTTTTTTTAAAAAGATTCTACACCTAAGTGATATCATATGGTATTTTTCGTCTCTGCTTAGTATGACAATCTCCAGGTCCATTCATATTGCTGCAAATGGCACTATTTTATTCTTTTTTTCAGAGTCCATGTTCTTACTGCCAACACTGTGCTGCCTTACATACAAGGAAGAAAACCAAGGCTCAGAGAAGGGAAATGATCACCTTCCCGAGCATGGCCTTCAAAGCCCCGTGGGACTGGTGCCCTGCTCATTCCTCTAGCCTGGCTTCTCACTTCCCAGACACACCTCTGCCACACCGAATCATCCACGGTGCCCCAGACTCATCATGGCCTTTCACGTCTCAGAGGAGGGCCTCAGTACAGCAGAATGAGTCTGGGCTTTGGGGTCAGCGTGCTGAGCTGTCCAGATCTAGCTTTCCCATATACACAGCTCTATTGAACCTCTGAAGTCTCTCCTTGCTCATCTGTAAACTGTGCAGAATAACGCCTACTTTACAGGGTTGAGTGGGAATTTGAAATAACACGTAGAAAGTACCAGCAGAGTGCCTATGCCGTAGCTGGCACTCAGAGACAGATGTGATAATGATGATGATGATGTTATTTCTGCCTCTGGGCCTTTGTGCATGCTGTCCCCTCTATACAACGTGCTCTAACCCCCCCCCCCTTTCTTGGTCAATTCTATCCACCCTTCACAATTCGACGTAAACATCACCTCTTCCAGAGAGTCTTCCTAGGCCCTTTCCTCTAGACTCCTCCTCTGTGGGAGCTCCTTTGTGCTTCTGCAGCGCCCTGGGCCGACCTGTCAGTGCTGTAGGACAGTACATTTCCTAGCAAGGTGAGAGACACTGGTTCCTTCACTGTCTACATTTTCAAATGCCCAAGCTTTGAAAATTCACTCTGAACACAATCTTTCTCTTTTTTTCATTTCCCCCAAAATAAATATTTAATAGTGCTCATATTTGAGTCCCCTCTTTTCCATTAACTGAAGGTAAAGATTCCCCTTTCTTCTTTACTTTCCCCTTCAGTGAGTGCCGTCCCTGTAATGGGAACTGGCTTAAGGTGTCTCCCATACCTTATTCTATTCAACCTTTTTAGAACTCTGTGAAGGTACATTAGTCCTCCTTACAGATGGGGAAACAGAGGCTCCGGGGATGTAAATAACTTGTCCAGAGTCTCAGCTGGATGCTTCACGGGGTGCCCTGCCAAAACAAGAGTGGCATATAGATCTTTCACACTTGTGTGGGGGCCGATGGCAGTGAGCCAGGATAACCATTTGGAGGCAGGATCGAGAAACATCAGGCAACCATGTGAGCTCAGCCCCCTTAATTCACCTCTGTTGCTGCATTTCCTCATCTGTAAAATGTGAATAACAATAGTACCAACCCCACAGAGTTCCGTAGAGAATGAATTCAGTCAATGCATTTAAAATATTAGCACATTACCTGTCTGTGGTAAGCTCTCAATAAACGTTAGCCATTGTGTTTAGGAAACAGAGGAAGCGAGGCAAACTTATGAATAACATTATGATTGCTAAGAAGTCCAATGGGGAATAATCCCGTAATAGCTTCAAGTGGAGTCCTGTGAGAGGTTTGGAAACCAGCAGGGCACAGTGACCTAGGCAGGGTGTCAGCAGCTCTCAATGGTCAGAAGCAAGGAAAGGGGCAAAAAGCCAAGAAGGCGGTTGAAATGGTGACAAGTCCTGAAAATAAATCAACATGTCATCTTATCCTTTCACAGAGAAGCCAAGCCAGTCAGGGGCACGCCCCAGCCTTTGCAAAGTACACCTAAGTAAGTGCTGGGGATTTTGAAAGAGAAGACAGCTCCAAGGCATTGGAGGAAAAACAGAAACCACGGAGACACAAAAAGTTAAAAAATAAATATAACCATTGTATGAATATGTGTATATTCATGTATAACTGAAAAATTGTGCTCTACACTGGAATTTGACACAGCATTGTAAAATGAATATAACTCAACAAAAAAAGTTAAATAAATAAATAAACCATTGTCAATATTTTTATGTTGCTCTCTATATTTTCCTCTGCATACATACTTTTTAACAAAATGGAAATCATGCTGTAAATACCACATTTGTCTTAAATTAAAAATACATCTTGAATATCTTTTGATGTCATCAAGTATTCCTCCACAATTTAATTTCTTACAGCCGTCAAAATGTAACTCTGATTGTACAGCTACAAATGGGCAGGATGTGAACGAACAGAGGGAGGACCGAAGAAACGGGGACGTTCTTGTGGGAAACCCGTGGCTCTGTTCACCTTTGAAAAAGGATGCATTCAAAACCTGGGGAGACAGGATTCCGAGCATTGCATCTCAGTGTCATCTGCGAATTTGATCGTTGTGTCTTTTAGAGATTTTCCCACTCATTGATTGTGGCAGCCATGATAATGTGCGTGGCAGACATCCAACTACAGAGAAGGAAACTGACCAAGGGCCCCAGCTGCAGGGCTCTGAGGTCCTCTGCTGAGTTTGACCTCTCTCTTTCACTTCCCAGGGTCAGACTTACATTGCAATCTGAGGCCACTCCCAGCATCTCCAGCTCCAGCCCCATTTTCTTACACAGCTATTTCCTCTGATGAAATTCTTGCACGTTTAATCCCATCTTGGTATCTGCTTCTTGCAGGACGTGAACTAACAAACGGATTAACACGGGAATAAACAGGGCTAGTGTCAGGGCCCACTGAACATGTGAACTTGGTAATCTCACCGCAGGTTACCACAGAGCCATCAGATGCTGTTGCTGACCCTGAATGATCTTGAAATACTCTGGATGCTGATCCACCTATAACTGGTCAAAGCCATTCTGCCCAGCTCAGTTACTGAGGTTGCTAGGAACCAAATCTCCTTCTTGGCTTCTGACAACTAGGGCTTTGTAGAAAATATTTTTCTTTTTTAAATTACAGGTGTTCTAGCCCAGTTATGGTCTATGAAACTAGCCAATTCTCCTCAAAGGCCAGCCTGATTGAGCAGCTGCAAGCTGACCCAGATGACAGCGTCAGTCCGTCCAGCTCTTTGGTCAAAGCCATTGCTCTCAGTAGCACCACCGCACTTGCCAATAGTTATAATAAGAGCTAACATTTATTGGACACTTAATTTGTGCCAGGCACTGTGCCAAACAGCATGCAGAAATTATCTTATTTGATTCTCGTAACTACTCTATCAGGTAGGTCCCATTTTTTCCCCCAGAGAACTTAAGTGTTTGCTGAAAGCCACACAACTAATAAACAGAAACATTTAAAATCAGGTCGATCTCATTTCACAGCCCATGCTCTTAACTACTAGAATGAGCACCCCTGGAACAAGTTAATGACGTTTTCCCTGCCAGTGATACGTCCAAGTCAGGACCCCAGGCTTTATTCAGTCAACCTGATTGCTTGGTAGTGACCTTCTCCAGACTCACATCTCACTCTGATGTGGGAAGTGGTGCTGGATGGGGCTGACTTGGATAAGGAGTTGGGTCTAGATTCCCATGCAGGGAAGTTTGTAGCTGAGACGACAGTCAGCTAGAGGAGGAGCTGGAATTAGAGGAAAGTCTGTCCATTTTGCTTTTTACATCTGGGGACACCATGCTCATGAATGATATAATTGAGAAATCATGGGCTACAATACAAGCATAAAAAGTAAACAGAAATCATTTAGGCAGGGCTTTTTTTTTCTTTTCCCCAAAAATCCAGAGTGATTTTACCCAGAGACAGAGTCCTCATTTGTGCCGTTAATACCGCTTCATGGCGTTGTGACTGACTTAATTACTGCTGTTCCTCCTGTGGCAGATAAAGAATCTGTTCTTTTATGACCCATGGGCTGCACAAGAATTAGCATCATTGCACTGCCTCCACCTCTGTAACAGCTCAGCCAGCACCCAGGCACACACAGACCATCATTTGAGTCAATTAGGAAACTATGGAGCGTCCCTTCAGCTTTGCGCCCAGGCTGTACCTGATGGCTGTGTCAGGGCACTGGCTGCTCCCGTTCCCGCTGATTTCCTTCCCAGCTTCTCCATTTCAGCAGCATGGTGACTTAGCTGGTGGGGCTTCAGTGAGTTCCCTCCTGTTGACACCAAAGTCAAAGCTGTGTCTCCACGCTGGTGGCAAACAAGCAAGAGGGGTCAAGACTGCAGCTTCCTAGGAAGTGGGAATCTTTGGGCAATTTAGTAAGTCTTTATTAGGCCCTTATTATGTGCCCCTAACTGGGCTAAGTGCTGAAGGGAGGAGGTGGAAAAAGGAGGAACTACATCATCATCGTCGTCATCATCATCATCATCATCATCAATGCTACTGTTTGCCAAGCACTTACCACGTGGTACTGGCATACATTATCTCAGTACTCAGAGCAGCCTTATGAGAGGTGTTACCCCCATATTACAGATCGGGAAATTGACCTGCAGAGGAGCCAGCTGAATCATTTCTCCAAGTTCATATACAGCTAGTATATGGCTAAGCTAGGAAAAGAACCAGTGCCTATCCACAGGGAAATCATGTTCTGTTTGGGGTTTAGAAACATATAAAGATAAAATAGTTTTAGTTGACATTATTAAAGAGTATGTGGCAAATTAACGACTGTAATAAAATCTAGGGCTATAATGCACACTGTTGATCGAGGCCACGGTGGGGGCAGAGGATGGGGAGGAAGGAGAGAAGTTAGGGAGCAGCAGCTATGTCATGGAAGACTCCTGAAGAACGTGGCGTTTCAGTGGAGTCTGGAAAGATGTATAGGATCTGGATAGAGTGGGGAAATGGAGAAAGTCCCAGGCGGGAAGAATCACATAGACAAAGACACGGGGCTGACAAGGAACCAGAGGGTCCACACTAGGCACTGGACGACGCATCCCTGGTTTCTTTTTATTGTCATAACACTTCTCACTATTTCTGACTGTCTTGTTTCTTTATTTGTTTACTTATTCCCCATCTCTCCCCAAAATGTATGCTCCATGGCAGCTAGGACTGTAGAGGATGATTTTAGTTGCCTTTCTTTCATTCCCCTCTCTCCTGACAATAGCGCCAGATGAATTGGGAAACACCCCAAATACGATTTTCAGCCAAGTGTTTGGTGTTAGTATGTTGCCCCTATTCCCTACTCCACGCCCAGCAGTGTAATTTACTCCCCCTCCTGAAGTTCTACTGGTTGTGTCAGAGATGGGCGTGTCACCTGGCTCAAGCTGGTCCAGTTAAGGCAAACCTCAGGATATTTGCTCTCCCCTGGGTGTGAAGATGTGAGGCTACAGCCATTGATGGCCTGGAGGGGAACAGCTGTTGCTGCTGGGTATCCTCCTGTGAAACACGAGGGTAAAGCTAACACTGCAGAGGATAGGACAGAAGGACAGAGAGAACCTTGGTGATACGACTGAGTTGCCAGGTCAAGTCTCACTGGAGTCGAAATCTGCCTCTAGACATTTCAGTTATGGGAGCCAGTTTGAGTTAGCTTTTTCTGTCTTTTGTAACAAAAAGGTTTGAGACAGGAACTTTGTCTTCATTGTGGCTGTATCTCTAGTGTCTTTTCTAGAACAATACCTGGCACGTAGTAGGAACTCAGTATTTTAGTGAGTGAAAAAGGAGGTCAGAGAGGAAGTAACGACCCCTTCTTTTCTTGATGTTTAATTTTTTAAAATACGTTTTTATTGAAGTATAGTCAGTTTACCATGTTGTGTCAATGTCTGGTGTACAGCACAATACTTCAGTCATATAGGAACATACATATATTCGTTTTCATAGTCTTTTTCATCATAAGTTACTACAAGATACCTTGATGTTTATTTCACACATTAATTTATTTGTTTAGATTTAACTTTTGTGAGGCGCATCACACTTGAAGTTTGTGCCCAACAGAGGCGTATTTATATAATAATATTAAAGAGAACACCTGTGTAACTTTCACCCCAGTTAAAAATAGAATGGTGCCATTTCATGTGCATAGATTAGATATGTATAGACCACAAACATACTGAAGCAATTTTAACACATTATAGCAGAACTTGGCATATGTATTGCAGTTTGGGGATGAATTTCTTCCCAATAAAACTTGTAAATTGAAAAAAAAATAGAACAGTGCCAACATCTTGGAAGCTCCCTTTGCTTCTTTCTCAATCACATTCCTCCCCACCCACTTTCTCAGAGTGAACCACGAATGCTGACTTTGCTGAAATTTTTCCTGTGTTTATCTTTCCATTACCTCCAGTACCCAGTATAGTACCTATTCAAAAATGTTTCTTAATTTACAAATGCATTTTTGGGTAATCTTTTGGTTGTTTCTTTCTAGCTTCATTGCACTGCTGTAAGATAAAGCGAATTGTGTGGTTTTGAAGATGAAAAATTGAAGTCTGAATTTCCCTAAAAATGTTCTATGAATGCTTGAAAAAATGTGTATTTTGCAGTTTTGTGGTGTTAAGCTCTCTCTCTGTCCCTTTGGACAATTTGTTATATATATTATTTAGATCTTTTATATTCCTTTTATTTCCTGCTTATTCTATGGATTTCTGAGAGAGACATGTATTTAAAACCTACCATTATTGTGGGGTTTTAAATTACTTTTTTTTCTGTATATATATTTTGATTGAAGTATAGTCAGTTTACAATGCCAGAAAGAGAAATAAAAATACCATATGATATCACTTATATGTGGAATTAAAAAAAAAAGACAAACAAACTTATTTACAAAACAAAACCAGACTCACAGACACAGAAAACAAACTTATGGTTACCGGGGTTGGGGAGGAAGTGGGCAGAAAGGGTTCAATTGGGAGTTCGAGAAAAGAATATAAAAACGAATTAAATTTCTTTTTATAGGACATTTATATTTTTGAGGCCATGATGTTAGGAGATGCAAATTTAGATTTATCATATATCATTCTTGTGAATTAAGCTTATTGCGATTACAAAGAAAGCCTCTACATCTTTAGAAATACTTTGTGCTTCAAAGGCTATCTTAACAGACATTAACCTTGCTACACTGTATTCTCTTCTTTTTTAAAAGCATGTTCATGGCCTATCTTCTTTCCATGTTTTACTTCCACCCTTTCTGTATCTTTATCGTTCTGCTGGGTCTCTTGTAAAAAACATTTAGTTGATCTTTTTACTAATCTAGTCTGAAGGTCCTTCTTATTACCTAGAGCTTTTAGTCCATTTACAGTTGATTTAATTAATTATCTCTCTGGATTTATATCTACCATATTATTTTGTGCTTTCTAATTGTCTCAGCTCTTCTGTTTCTTTTGTACCTCTGTTCTGCGTTTCTTTCTCCATTATTTTAGATGGATTTAATATATTTTATCATTCCATTTTGTCCTCTACTAATTTGGGCGTTTTAGACTCTGCTTCATGCTTTTAATGGTTATCTTCAAAATGGCAATGTGCGTACTGAACTAAGCAAAACTAGTTTGATCACATTCTTCCTCTCCTGAACAATTATTAGAACTTGTAACACTAACTAAATTTCTTCTTCTCCTGAAATAGAGAGATTTGCTAACTATTTTTTAGTTCTTTTTTGTTCTTTTGACCCCATGAGGCATTATAATTGTATAATCCGTATTTTTTTAACTGACGTACAGTTGATTTACAATATTGTGTTAGTTTCAGGTGCACAGCATAGTGATTCAGTGTTTTTGCAGATTACACCCCATTATAGGTTATTACAAGATAATTGGTGTAATTCTCTGTGCCATCCAGTATATCCTTGTTGCTTGTCTATTTTGTATCAGTATTAGACTCCCCACTTTGGTGGCTCTCTGTCACCCACACCTCAAGAGGCTATGACAATTCAAACTGAGATTTTCCCAGTTCAGTAAGTGACTTTAGTTCAGAAGTACTATTAATGCTCAACTACCTATCTGAGTTCAGCCTTCACTTATATTTTGACCTGGTAACTACTAACTCCTTTTCCAGCTCCCCGATGCTTTAAAGATGTTTAGAATAGTTCATTCAACATTTTTAGTTGTGTGTGTGTGTATGTGTGTGTGTGTGATTTTTTTTAAGGCAGGAGGATCAGTCAAGATACTTATTCTGCTAGATTACCAGAAATAAACTTGGCCTTGTCTCTTTTTATACAATTTCATTTCAGTCTCTTTCTTAAATTTTTAGGTACATCTGCTTCAACCACCTTTCAGTTGTTTCTCTCTTTCTCAGCTCTTGAATTTACCTCAGGAAAGTTTCTTTTCTGGTTTCCTTCTTTATTCATCTCATTTGCGTGTCAAAAAGAAAAAAAATAAGGATGCTAATCAGGTCTAAAACGCATAAGAGTAATGATAGTGCTGCCCTTGAATCAAGGAGAAATTCATAAATTATGATATGAAGTTATGCAAAGAACCAGTGCCCTAAACTTCTAAAGTCCTTGAAACTATCCAGAGACTAGTTTAGAATGTCAAGAAAAGTACCTGCCTACCTTTCTTATCTTCCTTTCATTACACCTGTTTTTCTTAATTACCACCACCATTCAAGAGAATTTTAAAAAATCTATTGTTTCTATTTAACTGCTATAGTGTAGTTTTATGCTACTTTTCAATGGAAAATTCACAGTGTTTGAGTTATATTTTGGTTATATTCAGTATTATATTTTTAAAAAACATCTGAGACTCCCCACAACCATCATGTACAATATTTTGGTGTATCAAACATCTGACTTACAAATGACTCTCGGGACCATAATCTGTTTTTAAGCTAGGGTACGCTTATAACTTAGTTTTTAAAAAATTTGTTAAAATAAGGTTATAACCACATTAAAGGCCACCTAAAAGAAAATGTTTTCAATCTCTACCAAATAAATATAACTATTTTCACTTCCCCTCATTCCCTTCCAAGCTTTATTTATATACTTACATATATTACTTAGGTGTAATCACGGTAAACATACAATGTTGCATTCTCCTTTTGATACCTTTTAGTGTTTCATAAATACTCCTTCCTGTTGTTACACAATTTCCTGTCCATCATTTTTAATGGCTGCCTACTATTCCACCAAGCTGATATAATTTGCTTAATAATTTCCCTACGGTTGAACTTTTAAGTCTTTCATTTCTATATTCTTACCATTACACTTTTGTCAATGTGTTTGTGCATGTATTCATTTTCTTCTTTTGACTTATTGCTTAGGAGAAGTTTCCAGAATTGAGTTTACTGCGTTTGAGGCTGATAACATTTTATGACTTTTGATACAGATTGAGCCCTAAAAATATGATACTGATGTAGCCTGACACCCCAGTAATTGATGGGTATGCTCATTTCCCTTGACCGCAATCTAAAAGTTATTTTTCTTTGTTTTTTTGTCAATTGAAAACTGTGTATAAATGGTGCATGCATTCAACATGGTAGCTGAACTCATGATGAGTTAGGCATTGTGCCAGGTACTATGAACACTGAGATGAATAAAATGTGGGCACTGGCTAGGGGCAATTCAGTCTAGTGGGATAGATCAGAAGAAGAGAATGTAGTTGACCAGAGTGCTAGAAGAGGGGCCTGTGTACATTTCCATAGGAATGCAAATGAGGGACAGATTAAATATGTGAGTTTACCTCTCTGCTTTTCTGGGACAGAGCAGACTTATTATGGAGCTTGGTTCCTACAGAATATGTTAGAGTTTCCCAAACTGACAAGGGGGATCTCATTTTGATTTTTGTTTTAAAACGTGCATTCTCTTATTTATTACATTCATTCCCAATCTGTTTGCTTTCTGTAGTTTCTCTTGCATGGATTAAATGTTTTATTTTATTTTTAAACTGCATTAATAATAATATTTGTAGGGACTTAGTATCACAATGAAGTAAAGCTAATGAAGACAATAATGTCACAACAACAATTTTCTGGAAGGAAAAAAAGAAAGGATCATAATGTTGAGTTGAGATGTAGGAAATCTTGATTACCTATCTCTGAAAGAAAGGCGATCCTTCCAAGTTTACTCCCAAGACAGGAAGAGTCATTTTGATAATAACTTTCCAAAAAAGACAGGTATACTTTCTTCATGAACCCATACTCTGTTTAGATATAGTACTTAGTTTTGGAAATCATTTAATAATTCATTTATCCTTGAATTGTGGCAGAATAGTTCCCAAGCTCTGGGCCAGGCTTGTGAGATGGTTCATCGTGCATCAACCATAAGCAGTGTAATGTGGTAGATAGAGCACAGACTTTGGAGTCACACAACTTGGGTTTAAGTCTTGGTTGGACCACACATAAGCTGGATTGCCTTGTTATCAGAGCCCCTTTTCTTTTCTTTTCTTTCCTTTTCTGGTATCTCAGTATCTTTTATTTTTTATTAAAATTTTTTTTAATTGACGTATAGTCAGTTACAATGTGTCAGTTTCTGGTGTACAGCATAAAGCTTCAGTCATACGTATATATACATATATTCCTTTTCACATTCTTTTTCATTATAGGGTCAGAGCCTATTTTCTCACCTGCTAAGTTGGGGGCGTTAATCAGACCTACTCCCTAATGATGGTGCTAGTGTTAGATTAGATAACAAGTGTAAAGTGGTTAACACAGCACGTGACACATAAGTAGACATTCAGTAAATCCTAGTCTTGTTTGTCGTCACTGGGTTGGGAAGATAAGACACAATTCTAGGAAGGACTAATTTTATTCCACCTTGTTGATTATAGCAAGAATGAACTAAAGAATCCTGACAAGGAGACTTTCCCACACCACCAAGGTGAGGAAAGTCATGTTATGATTTTCCAACTAATCTGCTAAGGTAATGGAAAGGTAGCAGCTCTCAAATACTTTTGGGGCAGGAAGAGTGCTAGGGTGCTACACTCTGCAGGTTGATTAAATACAGAAGCCAGCCAGGCTGCAAAGCATTTCTTTTTGCTTTCAATCAACCAATCAATTTCATGTTTCAAGTGGGTGCTTCGCTAATATCACCTTTCCATTTACAAATGGAACAGAAGCTCGGGAACATTGAAAACCGGATTTGCAAGGACTGGCCTTTAAGGTCCTTGAGCCCAAGCCTCATTTTCTAGATAAGGCTACAGATGTCATCATGGGCTACTTAGTGGAGATTTGATTCAGAGGGAAAAAAATTTAGACTTCCTTCCTTTCTGGTCCATTTCCATTAGATCAATAGTCGCCAACCTTTAGAACTACAAAGAGGTTGAGAATTGGTTGGAAGCACCATGGAGCATTTGGAAAATGGACTGAAAGCAATTTCTGGGTGCATTTTGTAGTGGTTGTTACCAGGTGGGCATGAGTCCTTTTTGTTTAGAGTCTCTCGAGTAGGTATGCTCTGACAATGGCGAGCACTAAAAGGAACATACACGTGAAGAGGCCACTTAGCGTCACTCTCCTCGCTGCAGTGAGACAGCCATTACTTTTCATTAAATAAGTAATATTCTGAGCAATCCACTTACTCATCATTAAGGGCCATTAGAAGCTACTCTTTGTCACACATAAACCCTCCCAGAGCTCTATTAAGGGTTTTACTAAAGAGTTGCTAATTTTCAAAGGGAAAATTAGTAATGCTGGAGGCAGAATTTAGATTTTCCTTTAAAGCTCTTCTAAATATCCTGCCCTTTCCCCTCTGCCCTGGAAAAACAAAGCAGCCACACACTAATTATGGCGAGGCTCCAGCAGGAAGAACCTCTGCTCTGGGTTTCCTCTCCTGTGGCTGCAATTCAGACTTTGGACACAGGGGAGCACACTGATCTCTCAATTGATGAAAGCTCACCAAAAATGCCCACTTCTCTGGTCTTTTTGGTCCTCAGTCTGTCCAGTTTGAAGGCCAGGTCATTTGGTGCAGCCAAGAAGTCACAGAAGAGTCCTCTTTTAAGCAGACACCAACTCCTGTCTGTCCCAATATTTCAAGGAGAGATTTTCTGAGGCTAATTTGAAAATACAACTGTAGAATGAGTGGATTGGGGTTGGCTGTGACCACAGGTTGTTTTTATCTCCTAATGGCAAATCTGCTTAGTGGGGCCAGAGGGGTCCTAATTAACAGGCTTGGCAGAGAAAGGTGGCGTACCTCCATGACCTCAGGTAAGAGCTGTGAGAATTCCCCCCTACACCTTCTCACTCATCTTATCTTCAGTGCATCCCATTGGTTTCATTAGTCAGTCCTCTTTCAAAATGGAAATTCCCCTAGATTTCGGAAAACTTGGGGTACGTTATTTGAGTAGATCATTCTGAAAGTTCTAGCCTGGGCATTGGTGCTATTACTTGGCTAGATATTCAGAGATAAGTAGGACCAAGGAAGAAGAAACCAGAGCAAATGAGGGCAGAAAAGTGTAGACCTTATTTTCACTAATGAGCCCACAGAAAACTGAAACTTGATTTCCTTGGCCATCTGGCTGTTCATGAATTTAATTTTTGGTTTTTACACAATAAATAACAGACCAGTGGCTGACTTTGGATATCTTGTTTCCTTTGCTGGGTTCAGGATTTAGGAGGTAATCTTGAGACTGTTCATTGTATATTCTCAACACATGTAGATATTAAACCCACCAGGAGTCAGGGTACTTTGTGTTTCCCAGAAGACAATGCCAGTTTCAAATGCTTTTTAATTAACAGGGGCTTTGTATCAGCTTTCCTATCTACCCAGCTAGAGTTCACATGTCTGGGCAGGTGCATCCTGTTGTGTATTACAGAACAACAAAGGGGAGTACAAGGGCAGGGACACTTCAGACAATTATGAATGAATGAGTGCCTGCTTCCCCGCTCTCTGCCTCTTGCTGAGTCTGTTGCTCCTCCTGCTGAATTCCCCAAAGAAGTTTTCTTTAAGCAAACTGTAGTGCTGGTTGCTTTATCCATCCATCCATCCATCCATCCATCCATCCATCCATCCTTCCACCCATCCATCCACCCATCCATCCATCCGTCAGTCTGTCTGTCCATCCATCCATCAATTCATCCATTCATTCATACATTCCACAACTATTTACCAAACACCTGCTCTGTGCAATGTGCTGTGGTAGGCTCTGGGTATATAGTGCTAAATAAGGTGGGCTCACTATCTAATACAGAAGGCAGTTTATTCATGAAACCATAAAGCTTAAGTGAGATCTTTATTTTAGTGCCAAAAGTTTTGGAATTTCCCACATGGATTGACCACCCTTTTCTCCCAATACTGTTTCTTTGTCTGCCTTTAAAGGCCTGCCATTCTGATGGAAATGGACTACCTCACCTTACGGTGCCACGGAATCCTAGAAAAGATGTCACCACCCACACTGCCCAACAATCTGATGTGACAAGCAGCGCTCCCAAAGCCAAGAGCTAGTAGCATCATAGAACCAGCGTCAGGACCGTTGACACCCATGCTATACAGCACAGAAGCAACTGGACTAGGTATATGGGGCCAGACTGGGTCAATGATCTTCCTAGTTCCCCATTTTATCTTCTTAGTCAGACCAGTAGACTCATCAAAGTGTGATATCTGAGGCCAGTCCTGATCTAGAGTGGGGAGAGAGAAAGGTGGAAGATAGTGAATAATTACACATAAGGATCATAGAATTTCAGAGCTGGTGTGATCTTCCATACACTCGATACCCATAGTATGGTTCATGGACCAGCAGCATAAGCATCACCTGGGAGCTTGCTGGAAATGCAGAACCTCGTGCATCACCCCAGACCTTCTAAATCTGTAGCTGCCATTTAGCAAGATCCCCAGGTGATTTGTAAGCATATTCAATTATGAGAAACGGTGCTCTAGATCGGGAAGTTTCAGCTTTCCCCCTGATGCCCACACAGTAGATGACAATTCTGTGCAGGACACATTTCCCAAAGTGTGGCCAAGGTCATGAACACTTCTATACTACGAGTGACAAATGATAAGAAAGCGCTGCAGCACACCAGTGCCCTACTGTGGTTCATAACAGCTGCTCTATCTTAACCCCTTCATTCTCAAAGTGAATGAATTACAGGTCCTATCCTGTAAACTCATGGCAAAGGTGGGACCAAGGATGCAGGTCCTCAGCTGTCCTTTACATCAGTCTTGAGCCAGGGGCTTCCTCTTCTTCCCTTATGACCCAACTCCTCACGGGCTGTGTTCCTGTCATCTGTGTCTCAGGTTTAAGGTGCCAGCTGCTGGTATGTACAGGCAGCTAACATGACTGCTTTCCACCTATCTTTGAACAGCTTGGTAATCTTATCTCTGTTGGTCACAGTAACGTGTTTGCTTGCCTGGGATACTCTTTCATCTACAAAGACCATTTTCTTCTGGCCTTGCCCCCCCAGTTACCCTACATGGAAACTTTGGCCCTTGGGTTTTGTCTTGACCTCTTTGGACAGCACACGTCGCCCACTAGTTTGCTGTGAATTAGCCACATGAACTCATAGCTTCATGTGAACATTTCTCACAAAGCAGATTCAATAGTGAGACACATATTTAGATTTTTCCAGACTCTAGAGCCTACTTGAGCTCTGGACTCTGAGTCCAGATTTTTCAGCTTGGCCCTATTCAACCTCCAACTGACTATCCTCTCTCTCTCTCTCTCTTTTTAAGAATATGCGAGCCACAGTGGTAAGGAGAAGAGAGCCTAGAAAGCAAAGATGAATCTTCATATTAACAAAGGGTGGGGAGAAGTTAAAGAGAATAGCTTCCCTTTCTCAAAGAGGAAAATAAGAGGGCGTCTTCTCTAGGTTAAGGGTAGAATTCAGTATCGCTCAGACTGATTTAGTATTGAAAGACTTTAAATTCCCCCAAAGGTCAACATATTAAAATAGAAAGATGGTAGGTAGATAGTATCTTAATTATAAGGCAAATTATTGTCTCTTATATTTTGATATTTTTGCTATTGATGAGGAATGTGTCCCTGAACACAGCTTTAACAAACATGACGAAGACCCTGAACCATCTCATCCGCACTTGGAGACCAGGGCTTGCTCCAGGTGATGTGCGAAGTAAGTGAAGCTTCTTCTGGGGCTCTTGCCCCTTTAGGTGGTGCTCCCTTTTATTTGGTTCCCAATGTTCACTCCCTGCCTGTTCTCTCCCCTAGCCAAGAAGAGGCCACTTGCTAAAAATATCCAATGCCACGTAACCCATTACTAGAGTATCCGCACATGAAAAAACCCAGAGGACAAAACTTAACTGAAAGGAGTGATTACTCAAGCTGGAACTCGAGGCACCCATGTTGAGGGAGGTCTGTTGGCCGTGGGGCCTTCAGATCCCATCAATAGCTGCTTGTCTGCTTCTCCCATAGATAAGGTCAGATCTGAGGAGAATGACACCTGCCCCTGCCTTGCTTCATAAGGGGATTAGTAAGGAAAAATTAGGTCAGAGATGGTAAAGTGCTTTTGACATAAATCAAATCAGGGCTTTGATTGTCCCCAATCTAATAGCGCCCTGCCTTAGGGTCAGTTTCTGCCTCAATCTCTCCATCTTTCAAAATGAGAGTACTGTATTCTTGCATTTCTTTGCAAGGCTGCTGGGTGAAAAGGAAACAATTGCATTTAATTGTAATGCCCGTTGGATCAAAAATACGCGAGACGATTGTCTTTATGGGACCCATGACATTGCAGAAGAACAGTGGCTCTTTTCAGCCTGCATTTCAAATTGGCCTGGAGCGAAGCCATGTGCAGACAGGTGAAAATTTGGCACCTGGGAACCACACAGCAGAGGAATGAACACTTCTGTGTTTGATGGCTGGAGGACAGTGGAAACAGTTTTGCTTCATTTTAAGAACAGACATCATGCCTTTTACTTGTTTGTTTTTTCTCTCAGAGCTAATCTAGATGCCTTTAGAGGACAAAGGAGTGGCTCCATGGTATTGTTCCTGAAAGTGTGGTCTTTGGACCTACTGCCTCAGAATTATGTGCTTGTTACAAATGCAAATTCTTGGCCCAAGCATCTTGCCAAACCCACTGCTTCAGGATCTCTTGGGTGGGACCAAGAAAGCCATATATTACACAAAAAGATGGCTCTCTGGCAGACTAACATCTGTGAGCCACAATCATCGGAGGATTGAATTCCTCCAGTATCACCGGAGGGCGGTGGTTCTCAACCCTGGCCACGCACTGGAATCACCTGGAGGATTAGGAAAAAACACCCATGACTGGCCCTACCCCGGACCAATTAAAAGAGATTTTTCTGGGGCTGAGGCCCTAGCACCTGCATTTTCAAAACTTACTGAGCCAGAGCGCTGTTTCTGGACGTTGAATATGCCGACAAATCGCCTGGGGAATTTGTTAAAAGGCAGCTCCAGATTCAGTAGTTCTGGGGTGGAGCCTGAGGGTCTGCGTTTCCCACGAGCTCCCAGGTGATGCTTATGCCGCTCTTCTGGTGGTTTCAGGTGTGCAGTCGGGGCTGGGAACCTCCCGTGCAGGACCAGTAAGTGGGACCTCTCCCCCTCTCCTCCTAGGCTTGTAAGAGAACTACTCCAGGGCACTGACTGCACAGGAACGCTGCCTCCTTGCCCTCTCTCAAGCTTCTTTTTGGCTGATGCGTTAAGGGTCAGAAGAATCTAAGGGGCACCTGCTCTGTGCTGTAGACTGAGGAAGTCCACAATCCACCAAAGAGGGTAGATTCTGCTCTCAAGGAGCCCAGCCTAGGGGGAGAGACAGTCCAATCACAGAAGGTGAGTAGAAGCCGTTATCTCTCTCGTGTTCCCCTGTTGACCCGCTGGGTCCTCGAAATCAGGACCTTGGTCTTCCACACACCAGAGAATGACTTGCTTATGACAATCCCTTGGTTTACCCTTCCCCTATCTCCTTGTTCAAAACATATTTTACAAGACCTGATTTTGAAAGTTCCTAGAAGGCATTGTAGTTCTTAAGATATTTTGGCCTATGTGAGTTTCTACCCAGATCCTGACGATTCCCTCAGGTATGAGTTAAGGAACTGTTCAGTCTCCCCCTCGAGGCGCTTGCCTGTGTTCGGACATGAATGTTGGAGCCGAGGGGTGGTAGGCTGACAAGTCCTGACTCACCAGGTACAAGAATGAGCTGCTCTTCAGCTCTGCCGAAAAACAAGCCTTTATCTTCAAAGTCAGTGCCTGTGAAAAACTTTCTTAAATTCATTTTATTGGATTCTCTTTGGAGATAGAGCTTTGAGGCAGCTACTCCATTTCAGGCTAATGTATGGAATAATGTCGAATCTATCTCCCTGCTTATAGAAGGGCTCAATTAAACTTAGGATGTTGCTCTTTAATCATCGAATGCAGAACACACAGCATGGCCATTAGGCAGCTCTAAGTGTCAGAGCGTGATGTCTTTCAACTGGCTGCCTAGTTTTACAAATGTTAGCTTTTGCTTCTTTCCCTTCCTCTAAGAATTTACTTTTTATAATTTATCAGCTAATAAATTATTTGGGAACTGTTCCGTCATCTCCTACCTAACACCAAAATATATTTTTTTCCAAAAAATGGGAGAGAAAGTTTTTGGCAACCATGACCTTGTTTAGTTGGAGCCACAAATGAACCTTTCCCATTTCATTTACTGAATTCATACTCTCTCACCCCTGCTCTGATCTGGTTTACCTTTCTGAAATCTAGCTTTGGGAGAAAAATCTTTTCTATTTTTTTAACCCCAGCTTGGCAATGGTGAGTGCTTGTCTGGAACAGATCATGTAGTGTCCTAGCTTCTCATTTAACATTAAAGCAAATCCCCTTTATTTATACCCATTTAGGGAATGGTTATAATTTTAATTAGCAGCAATTTGAAATTCTTCAACTACTCAGTGGAGGAAAAGTGGCGTGAGTGCTTGACTGCAGAAATAATGGTAGGCTCTGGCTACGGATCTAGGCATAATTATCAACTGGGCAGAAGGGTACCTGGGGTGAGCTAGCACTCAGGAATGTGTAGGAAATTAATTAATCTAGCAATGGACAAATAATAAGGAACTTATGTGAGAATCCTTTGAACATAAGGCAAAGGGGTTATTTTTATTGTTGACCAATATGTTCCGTAATAACAATGATTAGCCTTTCTGCTTCCACTTACTTGATTAGCTCTGTTACCATACAGGCAGAGCAACCGCGGTAGAGAAGGCAGTTGCTGAAGGAGCAAAACAAACATTCTATAAACTCCCAAGGGGGTCAATTATAAACATGGAATGTGCCAGCGGTATTTTTTAAAACAGCTTTATTGAGATGTAATACAGTTCATACTGCATACATGGAATACCATTCACCCATTGAAAGTGTCCAATTCAGTCGTTTTTGGCAGAGCCACTGAGTTGTACCATCAGCACCACAATCTAACTTTAGAACCTTTTTTTTTAATCACTCCATACCCATTAAGGAGTAACTTCCCTGTCTCATCTCTCTTAGCCCCTGGCAATCATTAATCTACTTTTTGTTTCCATAGATTTCTTTTCTGAATATTTCAGATAAATGGAATCATACAATATGTGACCTTTTGTGTCTGGCTTCTTTCGCTCAGCATAGTATCTTCAAGGTTGATCCACGTTGTATGAGCACTTTATTCCTTTTAATGGATGAATAATATTCCATTGTATGGTTCTGCTGCATTTTGTTTATCCATTTATTACTTGATGGACATTTGGATTGTTACCAGTTTGGGGCTATTGTGAGTAATGCTGCTGTGAACATGTGGGTACAAGTTTTGTGTGAACATGTCTTCATTCATCTTGGGTAAATACCTAGGATTGGGATTGCTGGCTCATATGCAAAGTTTATATTTAGCATTTGGCCAATGAGTTCTTAAGCCATGGTTTTAAACATTCTTTTCTAAGTTTAATTGAACTTAAAGAGATTATAATTGAATATGCTACATAGGTTTAATTTAATCTAATTTTTTCTTGATATCATTTGTGAAGTAGTATTTGAAACTCAAAGTTCACAAAAAACATGAATCCTTCAATTTGCTTCCTAATTAGATAATTAGCCACATCTGTACATTGTTTTTTACCATGTCTAGAAAACAAGACCATTATTGGAGTGATAATGCCTGAGCTAATTTTGCTGGTTTCTGGATGTTCTTCCCTTAAGGTAAATTTACCTGGAGAAGAAGGAAGAAAAAAATAGCCTTTCCAATTTGACAGGTAAATAGTCTGCTATGTTCCTTATTTTATCACCACAGGTATGACAATATCGGAGCATAGAGGGGCTATTAAAGTGTAGTCAAGTCGGACACAAATGGGACACAGTGAAAGTGATAGTGGTAAGGAGGGTTTGGAAATAATCATTGGGAAAATGGGGTCGACTTTGAGGCTCATTGCTCTTCTATGACAATTTTGGTGGATGGTATACAGACAACAGCAAGATCATATTTATGCAGTGCCTTTGTATAGCCTGGACCTGTGCTAAGTGCTTTACATGCTTCATTTCATTCAACCCATTTTATAGCTGGGGAAACTGAGGCCCAGAGGTTAAATAACTCGCTCAAGCTAACACTTAAGTAAAATTCAAAACCCACGACTCTCTGATTCTGGAGCCCACACTCTTTAACTCCCTAAGCTCTACTGCAAGGACAACTACTGTCTTCTAGCCCCACCCAAGAGCTTTAGAGAATTGTTTTTCCTTCCACACTTTCTGGTTCCTAAGTGGCAATGGAGGTAGGTGGTCTCAAAATGGCCCTTCTGTTTCCAGATGTACCACACACATAGCCTAGAAAGGAATAGGAATCTGCTGGCTCTAACTATAGTAACTACATGTCTTGGATTTTCCAAGAAGGGAAGGAGGAGAGGAAAAGAGGGCCTTACAGTACTTTCCCTGCCCGCATCTCCATTCTCACCTCCGGCAACTCCTTCCCTCATACACTATGCTTCCCCCATACTCAACACCCACATGGCCATAGTACTTTGCACATACCATGTTGTTTCTCATCTTTCTCACCTCTGACCTTTGCTCAGGTTGCTTCTGTTGTATGGAATGCCCTTCCACTCCTCTTCACCTGGAAGAGCTCCCAATGAACCATTAGGTTCATCACCTACTTCAGGAAGCCTTCCTTCATCTTTCTTCTGTTCCTTCCTAATAGCCTAGGTTTTCCATACTGTATCTTAATTGTGTGTTTTGGGGTCTTTGGGTCTTCATTGTGACCTCCTTAAGAATGAACAACTCTATCTCCTTTGTCTTTGTAGTCCCAATACCTCGCACAATGATTGCCACATATAGAAAGTGTTCAGAAATGTTTGTTGAATGACTAAATGAACTAATATTTGTGGAGCACCTATTAGAGGCCAGGCTCTTTACAAATATCAATTCATTTAGTCCTCAAGATAAACCTGTAAGGTATGTAGCAATATATCAATGTTGATAGGTGAACAAATTAAAGTACAGATTTACTCAGTAAGTGGCAGTGGTGGGACTCAAACCCAGGCCTCAATGACTCCAAAGTTTGGCTCTGTTTATGTATCCTTAACTGTCTCCTTACCATAGAAAACTGACTAGATTTCAAACACCTCTTCTCTGTGGTCATCTACCATGGAAATAGTCCCCAGGTTCAGACATTTCATGTCTAAATTACATCTCTCAAATGTTCTCACACACTTTGCAGCAGCTCACAAAACTTCTGTCATACAGTATACCCTGATTTCTCTTTGATATTTTTGTGAATATAGTCATAGAAGTTTGGCTGGAATTCAATACCTAATTCTTCATGAAGCTCTATCATTGAATGTTTTAGACCCAGACTGGTCACCTCACTGTGTATGTCAAAGTCAAGCAGAGATGACAATCTATTACTATAAGCATGGAAAACAAGGTCGAAAGACTTTAACAAAAGATAGCAATAGAGATTCAAGGGTGATACACCACTTACTGTGTATCAACATTTTTATATGATTCATTTGGGTTAAAGAGTTTAATATTTTTGAATTCATGCAGAATCTAATTGCACAATCCAGCTAGTGAGTAAGGGCTACTGGAAAGACTCAGAGGCTGGGAGAAGTCTTTGTTAAAGTTTAGATATAATATCTCTTACACCTCCTTTCTGACGCCACTGAATGTCTTTGTCTGATTCTATCAAGCAGTAAAGAAGCTGGTTATCTGAAGCATGCTGGAATCACCAGATTGGTTATAAATAGTTTGCTTTGACATAGATCATTGCATTCATCTAGCACAGACCTCATTCTTTTTCTAGCTGAACAAGAAATCATCTCAGTCCACCTTGATTGCTATAAGCCATGAAATTATGTTCTTCTTAGTTACTAAGAGGCACCCTTCCTTTTCCCTCCTCAGACTGTGTTTGAGGTAGACACATAAGTGGCAGAGCCAGAATTAAATGCCTCATCTGACTCCAAGTCCTATATCCTCCCATTCTATGAAGTTGCCTCCCAAGTGCAAATCCATTGTTCTCCTCACAAGTCAATGAAAATGTTCCCCAAATTCTAACATTTCAGTGTCCAAACCACCTCTTCCTTGTGGCTCCTTCATTCCAAGAATCAATAGGAAATACCCTCCATGTTTTTCTTTACCAGGAATATGTTATGTCATTCAGAATAAGGTTCATTCTGCTAACCACGGCAGTAAGAGATTTTCATTAACCACTGTAAGTTTTCTTGAGGACTCTTCTAGGGAAATTGCATAGGAACTTCATCTAGCTTCTCACTAATTACACAGAAGACTTCCAGCCCAATTGTCAGTGCATCTTTATCTAAAGATGGGACTGCTAACACCTTATTCCCTTCTTCAAATATCTGTGACCATGCTGTTCAATTGTTCATCATCTTCTGATCTTATCCAACCTTGGCTGTGTTTTCCCATGCTGGAAAGGGAGTTCAATTCCTTTTGATTTTTAATCTATATATATAGTCCTCTACACACTACCTAGAATCAGATATGTCTGTTTTCAAATAAAGAGCTTGGAGTGACAGGTGTAGAATGGAGATGGTTGTTGAAGAAAAAGAAGGTGGAATTTCAACATTCTGATTTCCCAAATGATGTGGGAAATGATGTGACGCTTGTAAGTATCACATAACTGTCAAAAGTACATGAAACCAGCTGCATAACACGTGATACATTAATTTGTTCAACAAATATTTATTGGGTGTCTATTATATGTCAAGTTCTACTTTAGATGCTGGAAATACATCAGTGAGTAAAAATGACAGAGATTCCTGCTCCCATGGAGTTTGTATTCCAGCAGGGAAGGAGAGACAATAAACAATATACATATAAAGTACTAAATTATCTAGTGTGTTAGAAGGTAATAAATGCTATGGAAAATTTAACAAAAGATAGAGCAGAGTTAAGGGGGTTCGTAGCACAGAGTGGGCTGGGTAGGTTGCTCTGTAGAACAGATTGATCAGGGTAGACCTTGCTAAGAAAGTGACATTGGAACAAAGACCTGAAGGAAGGATGGGAGTCAGCCATCCAGATACCTAGGGAAAGAGTATTCCAGGCAGAAGGAGGAGCCAGGAACAGTGCAAAATATATCAAATTTGCATCGAGATAGGAAAACCAGAGCCTACTACTACTACATCAAAGTAATTGGGGCCATTGTCCCTATTTATATATACTTAATTGTGTTATGCCTATATTTCTAATGACAAAAATCTCAGTTTGTTTCTGAAGCTGCTATCTCAAAGGGAGTCCCCTTAATGGACTATGCTATCTTAAAATGACATCTAGGTAGAAAGAAATATGTTTTTTTTTAAGATTTATTTTTTTATGGAGGCAACATTGGTTTACAACATTATATAAGTTTCATGTGTACAACGTTCTATTTCTATTTCTATATACCCTACAGTGTGCTCACCACCAAAATTTAATTTCACCCATCACCATACAGTTGATCCCCTTTACCCATTTTGCCCTCCCCCGTCCCTTCCCCTCTGGTAACAACTACTCTGTTCTCTGTATCTACATGTTTGCATTTGTTTGGTTTGGTTTGTTCATTTATTTTGATTTTTAAAAATATTCCACATATTAGTGAAATCATATGACATTTGTCATTCTCTGTCTGTCTTATTTCACTTAGCATCATACCCTCAAGGCCCATCCATGTTGTCCCAAATGGCAATATTTCACCTTTTTATGGCTGAGTAGTATTCCATCATATCTATATGCCATATCTTCTTTGTCCAGTCATTCGTTAATGGACACTAAGTTGTTTCCATATCTTGGCTATTATAATTAGTGCTGTGATGTACATAGGGCTGCATATCTTTTCATGTTAGTGTTTTCATATTCTTTGGGTAAATATTCAGAAGTGGAATAGCTGGATCACATGGTACTTCTTAATTTTTTTGAGGAATCTCCATACTGTCTTCCATGGTGGCTGCACCAATGTACATTCCCACCAACAGTGTAGGAGGGTTCCCTTTTCTCCACATTCTCACCAACACTTGTTATTTCTTGCCTTCTGGGTAATAGCCATTCTAACAAGTGTAAGGTAATATCTCATTATGGCTTTGATTTGCATTTCCCTAATAACTATTTAGTAACTAGTGATGTTGCATCTTTTCATGTGCCTGTTGGCCATCTATATGTCTTCATTGGAAAAATGTCTATTTATCACATGCCCTGATTAAAAACTATATTACAAAGCCATAGTAATTGAAACAGCATGGTATTGGCAGAAAAACAGATACATAGATCAATACAGGATTGAGAGTGCAGAAATAAACCCACATGTATATGGACAATTAATTTACAACAAAGGAGAAAGAACATGAAATAGAGAAATGATAGTCTTTTCAATAAAATGGTGTTGGGAAAACTGGACAATCACATGCAAAAAATGAAACTAGACCACTATCTCATACCATACCCCAAAATTAACTCAAAATGAATTAAAGACTTGAATGTATGACCTGAAACCATAAAACTCCTGAAAGAAAACATAGACAGTACGTTTGATCTTTGACATTGGTCTTAGCAATATCTTTCTAGATATGACTCCTCTGGCAAGAAAAACAAAAGTGAAAATAAACAAAGGAGACTACATCAAACTAAAAACTTCTGCACAGCAAAGGAAACCATCAACAAAATGAAAAGAAATATGTTTTTGAAGCAGATGTGCCCACAGCCAAGGGCACTACTCAAACTTTTTTTTAAAATTCAGTTTACAGTGTGTCAGTTTCTGGTGTACAGCGTAATAGTTCAAACTCTTAATGTAGCTGATGAGGGAATTGGTTTAAATTAGATTTTTCAGACCATTAGAATCTTTCCTACCTGTGTCATGACTGAATTTCTAAAATTATTGGACATTTAATCACATTTTTTCATTTTTTGTTTTTTTCCCCCCTCACACTTTGAAGCAGGTATAGCAAGCCCAGAGATGGCTGCTAGGAATTCTGAACCAATACAAAATTGAGATGCCTTCCTTCTCTGTACTGTGTCATACTTCCTCTGCTGTTTTTCTTAGGCTAACCTATCTGCCTCTGCAATCTGTAGCACCACTCTTGCAGCTTTCAGAGTCGTAATGACTATCTGTCTTCTACTTGCCTCTGGGGGTGCAGGCTGCCTTTCCCTCTTGCCCCAGGTTCTTAATCTATTTGCTCTGCACTCTGGTTCTCTTAGCTTCCACCATGTGCCTCCTTGTCAACACCTCACCTCTGTTTTCCACGGATCTAGTCTGCCCGCCCACCCCAGAGTGCCTC
This sequence comes from Vicugna pacos, assembly GCF_048564905.1. NCBI lineage: Eukaryota > Metazoa > Chordata > Mammalia > Artiodactyla > Camelidae > Vicugna > Vicugna pacos. The sequence goes on along the minus strand of NC_133023.1, from coordinate 92,621,096 downwards.
TGTAAACCCACAGACCCACCTGTTGCCTCCTACTTTCCATGAAGGACTCTTTCTAGCAGCATAACTCTCTGGGCTTTGTGAGATTCCTGCTCCCTGGTATGCTAATTCCCTTTCCATCACCAATATTTTACTCTCCTGTTCCTTTCGCTGGCTTGTCCTAACTGAAACGTAGCTTTCCTCAGGCCCAGTGACCTCTCGCAGACCATTTATCTAACACAATTATTCTGCTATTTTTTTTATTACTACTTACTTATTTTTAAACCATAGGGGTGTGTGTATGTGTGTGTGTGTATTGTATGTTCACAATTGGAGGGGAGGTTTTGGATTATCTCTGATTCTCTTTTGAATTCAGGTTTTAATTATGCTATTTGTGTTATTATTGAGCTCTAATTCATATACTTTGAAATTCACTCTTTAAAACATACAATTCAGTAGTTTTTAGTATATTCACAAAGTGTGCAACCATCACTATAATCTAATTTCAGAATATTTTTATCACTCCAAAAGGAAACCCCACTAAGCAGTTGCTTTCTATCCCCTACTCAAAACCTTGGTAAAAACTATGCAATGTCTTCTCTCTCTCTATAGATTTATCTATTCTGGACCTTTCTTATAAATGGAATCATACAATATGTGGTCTTTTGTGGGTGGCTTTTTTAACTAGCATGTTTTCAAGATTCATTCATTTTACATGATAAAAATCCATTCCTTTTTATAGCTGAATAATAATCCATTGTATGAATACACCACGTTTTATTTATACATTCATCAGCTGACGAACATTTGGGTTGATTCTACTTTTTGTCTATTGTGAATAATGCTGCTATGAACGTTCATGTGCAAGCATTGCTTGAATACCTGTTTTTAGTTCTTTGGGGTATATACCTGGGAGTGGAATTTCTAGGTCATATGGTATGTTTAAATTGTTGAGCTGCCAGACTTTTCACAGTTGCAAAATTCCAAAATTTTACATTAGCACCAGCAATGTTTGATGGTTCTAATTTCTCCACATCCTTGTCAACACCTGTTATTGTCCATCTTTTTGATTACAGCCATTCTAGTGGAAGTGAAGTGATGTCTTATTGAAGTTTTGAGTTGTATTTCCTTAATGACTAGTGATGTTGAGCATCTTTTTATGTGCTTATTGGCTATTTACATATTTTCTTTGGCGAAATGTCTATCCAAATCATTTGCCCATTTTTATTTGGGATATCTCATTTTACTGTTGAGTTATGAATTCCTTGTATATTCTGGATACAAGTCTCTTATCAGATATATGATTCGCATATATTTTCTTCCATTCCGTGGGTTGCCTTTTCACTTTCTTGGTGATGTTCTTTGTATCATAAAAGTTTTTAATTTTGATAATGTTCAATTTATTTTTTTCTTTTGTTGCTTCTAATTTGGGTGTCATATGGGTGTAATATATAAGAAAAAATTGCTAATTCAAGATCTTGAACATTTACTTCTATGGTTTCTCCTAGGTTTCTTGTAATTTTAGCTCTTGTATTTTTGTCTTTGATCCATTTTGAATTTTTTGTATACAGTGGTTATGTATGGGTCAAGCTTTATTCTCATGTATGTAGATATCCAATTGTCCCAACACCATTTGTTGAAAATATTATTTTTCCCCATTGACTTGTTTTTGGTGTGTATGTCAAAAATAAATTGACTGTAAGTTTGAAGGTGTATTTCTGAACCCTCAATTTGATTCCACTCATGTCTATCCTTATGCAAGTACCACACTGTTTTGATACTGGATGTATGTAGTAAGTTTTGGAATCAGCAAGTGTGAATCCTCCAACTTTGTTTTTTTCAATATTATTCTGCCTGTTTTGGGTCCCTTGAATTTTCTGCTAGGGTTTTGATAGGGGGACTGTTGAATCTGTAGATCAGTTTGGGAAGTATTGCCATCTTAACAACTTTCCAATCCATGAAGGTCTTCTTCAATTTCTTTCAACAATGTTTTATACTTTTGAGTGCACATGTCTTGAACTTCTTTTGTTAAATTTGATGCAAAATATTTTATTCCTTTGATACTACTCTAAATGTAATTATTTTCTTAATTTCATTTTCAGATTGTTCATTGACCCTGTAGAGAAATACAACTGATTTTTGTATATTAATCATGTATCTTAACAAACTTGCTGAACTCCTTTTTTAGCTATGATAGATTTTTAGTAGAATTGTTAAGATTTTCTATATACCAGACTGTGTTATCTATAAATAGAGATTGTTTTGCTACTTCCTTTCCAATCTGCATGCCTTTTATTTCATTTTCCTACCTAACTGCTCCAGCTAGAACCTCCAGTAAAATGTTGAATAGAAATGGCAAAAGTAAACATTCTTATCTTGGTCCCTTTCTTAGGGGGAACGTTTTAAGGCTTTCACAATTAGGTATGATGCTAGCTGTGGGTTTTTCATAGATGGGCTTTATCAAGTTAAGGAAGTTCTCATTTATTCCTAGTTTGTTCAATAATTTTACCTGAGAGGGTGTTGAAGTTTGTAAAATGCTTTTTTTCTACATGTAGATGACCATGTGATTTTTTTCCTTTAATCTCTTCATGCAGTATATTACATTAATTGATTTTTGTATATTGAAGCAACTTTGCATTCTTTGGACAAATTTCATTTGATAAAATATCCTTTATGTTGCTAAATTTATCTTACTAATATTTTATTGAGGATTTTTGCATCTATATTGACAAGATTCTTTTCCTGTGATGTCTTTGGTTTTGATGTCAGGGTCATAATGGCCTCATCAAATGAGTTCACAAGTATTCCCTCCAGTTCTATTTTTTGGAAGAGTTTGTGAAGATTTGGTGTTAATTTTTCTTTAAACATTTGGTAGAATTCACCAGTGACGCCATCTGGGCCCAGGCTTCTTTTATTTAAATTTTTACTAATTCAATCCCTTTACTTGTTATAGATATCTTCAGGTCTTCTATTTCTTCTTTGAGTCAGTTTTGATAATTTGTTTATCCTTAGGAATTTCTCCATTTTACCTGGGTTATTGAATTGATTGACATACAACTGTACATAGTATTACCTTATAACTCTTTATTTCTGGAAGGTAAGTAGTAATATACCATCTTTCATTCCTAATTTTAGTAATTTGAGTTGTCTGCTTTTTTTTTTCTTTGTTAGTCTAGCTAAAGATTTGTCAATTTAGTTTATCTTTTCAAACAATCAAACTTTTGATTTGTTGACTTTTCTCTATTGTTTTTCTTGTCTATTTTAAATTTACACCCTAATCTTTATTTTTTTCATTTCTTCCTGCCTGACTTGGGTTTCATTTTCTCTTCTTCACTAGAAGGATGGAGAATTTGGGTTTTTTTAATGATAAATATTGGCTAAATTTTCACCTCCAAGTGCTCTGGGAGGTACCTTCCTCATTATTTTGATGACTGGTTCATGTGTTTTCCTTTTCCCTGTCTTCCCTTGGTATTTACTTGATGACTTCAGCAAACAGTGGCGTCCTAGCCTCAGCTCCATTGAGTCCAAACTGGCGACTCCATGAATCCCAACTCCACAAAGAATGCTCATTCTCTGAGATCTTACACTTAGTTTTCCTTCCATTAAACATAACTTTTTTCCCTGCCTTCAACTGCCATTTCCCAACTCACACTAGACTCGCCTCTGACCTTCTAATTGTTTTGTCTTTTTTCAGTTCATAATGTCCATTAACATTCTCATGCCCACAATTAACCCCAAGTAGTCTAAACTCCATGAATTAGCACTTTAGTTCTACCTTACTATTCTACGGTGCACGGCTCTGTCCCTAAATCAGCCCCACTGCCCTCTGTCTATCCTCCTGTTTCCTGGAGGCAGATCATGGCTGTAAGACAGCATTAACACATTCTGATTTTGACCAACTACTCCTTTCAAAAACTCACCATTATTACTTGTGTGACAAGTCACTAGTATGGTGCCTGGCACATAGTAGGAATGCTATGAGTCCCTTTCCTGTTCTTTCTCATTTTTTCTCTTGTTGATTCTTGTCCACACCCTCCACTATGGATATTTTTACTGTTCTTTCTCATTTTTTTCTCTTGTTGATTCTTGTCCACACACTTGTCTATGGGTATTTTAAATCTCCATGAAACCGATGCCTCACAAGTTCTCCTGCTCACACAGCTCTCTCATTCATTTGTCTGTCTGTGTCCTGAAGAAGATAGAAGCTATACAGTATGAGTTTTCAGTGCATCCTCTCTCTCTCTATCCATCCTCCAAGGCCTTCCCTTATTACTTAAGGATATTGATGCTGCTCTGTCAATAGAGTATTACATTTTCTTCAGTTCATAGCCAAACCCCTAGTTCGAATGGTTGACAACTGCTTCATTATGGAGTGGTACTTCCACCAGACTGGACGGAAGGTTGGTAAATGGGAGTGGTCTCTATCTCTGCTGCCTTTACTTTTCACCATCTGTTCTCTCTTGAATTCATACCCTTTGGCTTCCTCCTGCCATACTGAACAATTTTTTTCAAAGATATCCAGTGATACTTAAAACCTTGAAGGCATAGCGTTTTCTTCTAATTCTGTCTTCCTCTGTGACTTCACTATAGGATTAACATAGAAAGTCTCTCCTTTGTGCCTTTTGAGGCAACACGTCTGGAATTTTCCTATACTCTTCCCTGTCTGCTCTTCTTACTCTTACCCCACATTTATCAGTGTTCCTCAAAGTTCTGTCCTATGACTCTTCATTTTTTCCCTTGTTCCACTCACTTTCTCAAAGTATGTATGCATTCCTACCACCTCCACTGTCCTCTAGATGTGGAACACTTAGAATTCGTCCTCCTTACACCTGCCCTCCTTTCTGTGCTCATGCACATGTGTCCAGCTATGTGCTAAACATTTCCACTGAGATGCTCAACTGCCACCAAAACATACACATTGAAAATACACCACCGCCTCTTTCCTTCAAAATATTCTCTGATAAACTTTCCATTTCTATCAATGGCACCACCACACTGTCAGCTACATAGATGCAAAGCCATTCTTTGCCTTGTCCTTCCCAACCACTCAGCCACCAAGCCCTGTAGCTTCCAATTCTTCCATTGAAATAATAGATACCTCTGTATGTTCTTTTCTCTCACTTACTACCATCAATCACTATTTTAATTCAAAACCTTCTTGTAATATGTCAGAATTAATTAGTCTCCTAAGTATTTTCTTTCCTATAATTTCTCCCATATCCTTGTCCTTACTACACAAAGCCACCAGCTTAAAAACAACAACAACAACAACATTTATTTGACCTTGTCACTTCCCTGCTCACAAAGCATCATGGACTCTCTACTGGACGGAGTGCAAACTCGTTGCGATGCAGTTAAGTCCTTGTACTTTCTGGCCCCAACCTACAGCACTTTGTTCACACATCTAATAGAGGCCTCATCTCATTGTCGGGGAATTATCTGTTAATGTTCCTGTCACCTTCACCGAACTGTGTGTCCCCGGAGGCCAGGAACTGTGCTGTCTTCATGCTTTCAGCTCTGAGCCTAGCCTGTATTGCGTGTTCAATACACAGAAGTTACCTTGAATAACACTGTTGCACTTTTGGATCATAGAAGCCGCCGGAGAGCGGGGTATTGTTGAGGGTCTCAGTATGGTACTTGTCCTTTGTACGAAGGAGTCCTTTTTCTCACTGTTCATCTTCCCCCACTTTCTCAAATGGAAAACAACCCTTCTGATTTCAGGATTCTATTTAGTTGCTGTGGATTTTATTACCCTGTTTGCTCTGACACACGCACATCCAATTGCTCCCCACTTGACACCGTACGTAAATGTTCTTTCACTGCACGAGACTGCCAGCGTGGTCCGTGTCTCCTGACCAGAGGCCTGCAGGTATGCTCTGATTGCCCACATCCATGAATGGCTCCCAGGAAGCCAGCCACATTCATGTTCTGCCTTTTGTCAAACATCAGCCAATGTGGCCATCTGCAACTCTGACAATACTGATGACGTTGCAGCCTGGATGTTGTTAGAGATATTGGGAGTTCTGGCTCACTTTTAAGAGTTCAGTCATGATGAGCTAAATTTGTAAATGCTATTAGCCAAGTGAAAGAGAGAATGGTTGTAAGAAAAAAAATTAAGAATATAGTCTTGGGAATATTCAATAACCTGATAGTTAGCAGACTGTAATAATAGTAATTAGTTTAAACATCCATTTTATCTCCAATCCACCTAAAAGTGATAATAAAAAGAAGGCATCAATAATGCTCTCGCTCATGTAACAATGGCTATAAGTATAACTAGATGTGGCCCTGATATAAGAAAATCTGATGTAATAAAATCTGAACTTATGAAATGGATAAATCAGCATAAGCAATAATTTATACTAAAGAACTATTCTTTACTTACACCAAAGGGTTGCTGATTCCATGCTTCTGTAGGCTTTACCAGTATAGATTTACCTCTATTGTTTAAATAACCTACATCCTTCAGAGTATTAGTTGAGACAGGATAAAATCTCTGATTCTTGTGAGTCTTAATTGACATCTACCACTATGTATTAGTTCAAGGTCATATGAAAGGTTTTGCCATTAATAAGTAATATTTCATTGAGCAATCTTAAAAAACAGAAGTCTGAATTTGTTCCATCATTCCCAGAATAAATCTATAGGTAAAATGAGACTGTCCTTTATGATTGACTTTGTAATTTATGTCATCAGCTTTCTTTTTGTTCGTGTTTATCTCTTTAGTCCTAACAACCACATGGAAGTAGATGTCACTATTTTAATTTAATAAGATAATGAAACTGAAGCTGGAAAAACTAAGTGATTTGCATAAAGGCACAGCTAAGTTACTGGTAGAGCAGGAGAACAAACCTAAGTCTGTCTGACTCCAAAACCCATTTTCTCTCTTACTTCGCTGGCTACTCTTGTCTTATGGTGGCCCCTCTTCTACCCATCCCTTATGTAATGGTGTGCTATTTCTATCTAGATGCTTGTCTCCTTGTCTCTCTGTGCTCTATACACTCTCCCCTGGGACATGTTAATCTTTCCCATGGCTTTAGTCTACCAGCTCTATACTGAGAACTCCCACCTCAATGCCTCCAGCTCAGAGTTCCTGCCTGAATCTAAATCCCATGTTGCCAACTGCCTACTGCATGCTAGATCTCCACTTAAAAGTCCTGTTCACACCTCACTGCAAACTCTACACGTTCAAAACCGACCTCATCATCTTTCCCCTACACCAAACCTGCTTCTCTTCCTGTATTTCCTGGCTCAATAAATGGTGTCACCATGCACCCAGTTGCCCCAGCCAGAAACCAAGGAGTCTCATTAAGCATCACTCCCTCTCCTCCTTAACACCCCCATCCACACACCCAGTTAATCACCAAATCCTTTTGATTCTCTCTCCTAATATCTTTCTCAGCTCTTCACTTCATCTCCTCTCACTGCATCCTTTCTTACCTGAACCATGGTAACACCCTGATAACTGGTCCTCTTGCGTTTGCTCTTTTTGCCATCCTTCCTACTCCCCACCAGTTTCTTTGACACACAGCCAGAGTGATCTCATAATTTGATTTCCTGCCTTATAACTTTTCAGTGGTGTCCTATGACCCTAAAACTAAAGCCCAACTCCATGGTCTGGAATACCTTCCGCAACGTCCAGGGCAAGCCTTGGTCTGGGGCCCCTTTGTGTGCTCTCCCGGTACCCTGTGATCAGCTACCTGCCAGCAACAGTCTCACTTTAGATTGAAATTTGCCGGATTATTTGTCTCTCTCCTTGACAACGTCTCTGGGCGGAGGCTGTATTTATCTTATCTCCAGGGGCTGTCTCAGTCCCACCAAATGTTTGTTGAATTAAGTAACTTGTACAATTGTTTACACTTATATGTTTCTGTTTCTGATTCTGGTTTGGACTGAATAGCCTTTAGGTACCCATTAGTAGCAATGTCTGAGGAGGCAAATGGTTGATGCTTCTGAACTGTTTAAGGTTACTAGTGATTGGGCAAGGAAGCGGGAGGAGGAAGTTTTACTTTCAAGAGCTGAGGGACTAACTAGTGATCTCCTACTGCCAGTTGGTAGGGTTTAATTAATGTGGGGAGCTGTATATTTGGTACTGCGTGGAATCTTTTGAGTTATGTATGAACACAGTATATCAATACTTTCTTATTGAATTAGCAGAACTGAGCAGTGAAAATCTCCCCTGGTCCTCTTCTCTCCAATGAAAGCTTTTCAGCTTCTCCAGCAAAAGTGTCAGATATACCAAAAAAAATAAGAAATCATTTTGTAAAAAAACAAAAATAGAAAGAAATTGATTAACAAGCTTAGAAGTGTAGGAATTTTCCATTCCTCACCTCCAAAGAAAAATATCCAGTTACACAATTCAAGTTGTAGAAAATTGAAACTCCCCACTCCCAGATCTGTATTATGACCATGGCAATGAGATCTTAAAGTCCAGATAAGCCAATGTGAGGAAATGACAAGTGACGAATTGTGTCAGTTGCAATAACGAAGGCTGGCTGCATTAGCTTGTCACTAAGTAGGAAGCTTCAAGGGAGAGTGTTTGTCGGTGTATTTTCATACACACAACGAAAGGAACATTAAGTCAATTATCAGAATAATGCAAGCCTCCAATTCCCCAATGTTTGCTTCAATTAGATAATTGATGCAATTAGGTGAAAGGTTTTGGGGTAGGTTTTTCTGGTTGGAATTATCTCAAATTACTTTAATTCTCCACTTCACTTTGATTACGTAGACCCAGCTCATGCTTGAGTGTGAGTGAATTTAAGTAACTGTTATATTGGCAGTTCAGATAATTCCTTGCTATATGGGCATCATTTTTCCTCCCAAAAAATGTGCCCAGCACACTATGTTTATAAGCTAATTTTAGTGACAAAACCATGGCTTCACAGAATAAAAGTGTAGGACGTACTGTTTAATGCATAATGGGAAACAATTGCAAGGAAGGAGTAATTTAATGGAAACTGGTCAGGAGTGAACATTTCTGCCTCTAATACTTTCTTCCTTTTGTTGGAGAGGGTAGGCTAGGGGACAAAGTTGAGTCAAGACAAATCATATAAAGTTTATGTAGGCTTGGCCTTAACTGAAATGATTTACGTTGTTAAGAACTTACTGCATTGTGATAGAAACACCTTGATTACCTTCAAGTCAGATTCTTACCAATCTCAACAACTGTACAAAGATGTGCATCGGGAAGTCAGAGGCAAAGGAGTCTGAGAAGTGATGTGTAACACTGGAGTGAGAATGGCCTCCGATCAGATTCTGTTGACTTAGAATTAGACAAAAATTGTGGCTTAATAAAGGTTTGTTTATTGGGTTTTTTCCCCAGTTCTTCTTGCAATAATATATTAGATTATTGATATGGGAAGAGGGGCAGAAGGAAGAAGAGAGAGGGATGTTCTATCCCACCCACTATGATATAATAATACAAGAAAGACAGGAGACTCTGGGGCCACTTAGTGGGGGAGCAAATAGTCCAGAAAAACTCGCCATGATTTGAATCTTCATTTAAAAACTAATATTGATTAAACAAAATTGAGCATAATCTTTTTAAGAAATCAGGGGGCTATGTGGTACATTTTAAAGATATGTTTTGACCCAAATAGCTAAAAATTGCTTGGTATACATGTGCTTCAGGTATTGGTAAATTTTATTTACAAGAAACTACTAATTCCTCGATGGTAGCATTTAGATGATCTTATCAAATCTGGAAAGTAGACTTCTAGAGCTGTCTGCCACTAATCTTGCGTCTAAAGTAAACTAAGCAAAGTGTAAAATAAACATGTTCTTTGACTCCTCAATCCTCAGAATAGGAAACTACCCCAGGAGATTTTCTCCCAAAGGCAAAAAAGACACGTGAATTTCATTGATCTGTTTTTTTCATTATAATGAAAAATTAGAAATAACACCAATGTCCAACCATAGGGAATTGGCTATGAAAATTATAATTGATCCATACAGCAGATGCTAAGGGGCCATTAAACATGATATTGTGGGAGAATATTTAGTGAAACTTGAAAAGATAATTATAATAAATTTTAAGTAAAAATTTTAAAAAGTACTGCAGAACAACATGTGCCATTCTTATATATGCATATTTGTATGTGTTTAGATCTAGAAAGATGTTTAGAAACAGGCCTCCAATGTGTTTAAAGTGTGGTGGTTTCACCTGTTAAAAGTGGTAGATGTATGAGTGTTTATGGTACCATTCTTTCAGCCTAGAAGATGAAGATATATATTTATATCACATCTTCTTTATCCAGTCATCTGTCGATGGACATTTAGGTGTTTCCATATCTTGGCTACTGTAAATAGTGCTGCTGTGAACATCCGGGTGCATGTATCTTTTCAAATTAGAGTTTTCTCCAGATATACGCCCAGGAGGGGGTGTTGCTGGATTATGCTAAGTCTATTTTTAGTTTTTTAAGGAATCTCCATACTGTTTTCCATAACAGCTGCACCAAATTACATTCCCACCAACAGCGCAGGAGGGTTCCCTTCAATATTTTTGATGTGCTCAAACTCCACAAAGCCTTATTCTGGGAAAACAGACAGCCACGTGGCTTTATCATATTTCTCAGTAGGAATATCGTCGCCAGAAAATTGCAAATCATTTGGCTAGGTAATTTTTACTATTTTTCAAGGTTTATTTTTTTCTTTACCTAGTAATCAGGAAAATGAGACTAAGAACTTAATTCCAATGACAGATTAGAAAAATGTAGTCTAGCATATAATATGATTCAGAAAAGTCACCTGGACCTGAGAGTAATAACCAAACTGGTCAGCCCTTGTAAGGAAACCATCAGAGACGTTTCCCCTCCATCCTTAAGCTCCTTATTGACACTTCTGAGGTCATTTCTTGGCAAATATGCCGTAACAATGCTACTACTTTTTATTTCTGTGAAATATTACTGGACATAAAATTTTTGGCCTTTTTTTGACTTTTAACATCGTGTCATGACTTCAGTTCCTGGAGCCTACGTATAGGAGTGAGTACTAAGGTGGGAGAATGACTGACTTCTAGTCCACATTTTAAGTTCACTGACTTAGTTGCAAAAGTTTCTTTCTTTGCAGAAACTGCCTACAGGTAGAATCAGGCAGGTTTTGCCACGCATGTGAAGTAGAACGAGCACACATAGATAGGGATTATGTAGCCCCATGCCCTAACATCACTTTATGGGTGGTGTACAGTGTTCCCTATCAATGAGAGAACGATTGATTGATTGTTAACAGAGTTTGACAGCGCTACACAAAGCCAGCCAAGGAAATTCCCTAAAGGCTTGGCTCTCCTTTTGCTTTACAAATGCACCAAGTACAGGCTGCACCCTCCACCACTGGGCATATGTCCAGCTGACTTACAAAAAGCCATCATCTGATTTTTAGAGAGAATCTGAACAGTAATATTAGATCAGACAAAACCAACGCTTCCCCAAAAAAATCCTTGAACTTTTTTCATACTTAATTTCAAGATACTGAATTTTTCTTTTACAGATGAAGAACTGTGCATTAGTGTAAGAGTCTGGGAATGTATGATAACTATTAAAATGAACCAAAATGGGATAAGAAGATTGACTCCCTTGGTTATTTACTTCGTATGGAAAAGAATGTGGCTGGTAGGCTTGAGGAATGACCAGAGACCAAACATGGCTACAAAAGTGAAACTCCATGGCTGTGTCTCCACTACTTCTCCAGTTTCTCCATGTTGCACTTCCTGCTTTGCGCCAATACCCCAAGATGAAATGTCCACCATTAATTTACAAAGCCAAGAGCAATTCTTGGGTATTACACGTAATATGAGATCATTGGCTTTATAAAATTGAAGTCTTACATATTAAGTTCTAATTAGATCCTTCCTTACAAATCAGAGGAACAGTTTTTTGACTCCAGAGTACGTGACCTTCAACAAAAGAATTCCAAGAGAACTCTTGGCTATAGAATTTGAGTCGGATGTTATTTTCGCATCTGCTCCTATCCGGTATATTGAGAACAGTGCCTTTTTTTCTGAGGCAAAACATGGAGCAATGAGGATGTTTCTAGCCAAGCCTGCATATCTCTGTATCTGCAGAAGAGGAGGAGAGAACTATAACCATTTAGCAGCTACATCAGGCCAAAATGTACCCACCTCTATGCAGAGATGGAAAGCAAAATGGATTTGAATGAGATATTTCACGAAACTCAGGAAACTGCCTTGCTTCTCGGTTTCTTAATATGCACTAATACAGTTGGTGACAGGATGGGCCTGCACAGTTAGCCGTCTTCTCTGCCAGAGCTGGGGCTACGATCAGGTTTTTCCCATTTCGTCTTCGCAGCAGTTCTACTCGGTAGGTATTAGCATTCCTATTTTACAGATTAAAAAAATAACAACTAATTTTCAGGCCAGTTACATAGCTTGCCCAGAATTAATCAACTCTGAAGTAAGACAGCCAGAATTTGTAACCCAGGTGTTTTGAACTCCTGACCTCCACTGCAGGACCTGATATTTACGTAGGATAGAAACTTCTAAAATACGCCTTTTATATCGACTCGTGGAGTTTTTCTCTTATGGGAGGAGAATAGATGTATCAATGCAATCATATGATAATGCTCCAAAGTATGGGCCGAATGAGGAGGGAAGAGGCAGCTCAGACACATGGGAACATTCTTCATCTTCAACAAAGTTCTATGAAACAATACCTTATCACTCTGATTTAACCATCTGCACGTGATTTTTCACATACTAAGTGCACAATTAATATTTCACCAATGGATAATATGTACTTACTTCAAAAGGCTTTTTCAGTCTTATAAAACCTAGAACTTTCAACTTGGGATGATCGTAATGGCTGGCATTTATTGAGTGCTTGCTATGAAACAGGCACTTATTCTAAGCCTGTTTTCCTGCATTACTTCATTTAATTTTCACCATCACCATGTGTAGTCAGTACGATTCTTATATTCATTTCACAGATGAGGCAACTGAGATGCAAACATTTTAAGTAGCTTGTCAGAGATCCAACAGCCACAGGGTGGCAGAGCTGGAATTCCAATCTAGGTCTTTGCATCAAAGACTTTGCTCTCAGTATTAACTACTTTACGGAAATCTCAAAAAATCAGAAGCCATCTCAAATGTTCCTTTCAAATAGTATAGGGTAGCAGATATTTGCAGGATTCATTCATTTAAGAAAGGAACTAGTTGTTAAATAATAGTTGTTACCTGTCTTAGTTAACAGATAACTAAATAACTCTGGTAAAATGGTTACCCTCGCCACATCTGCAACTCGTTCACTGTACCCTTGCCTGGTAATGGAGCATGGTGGCAAGTCCTGAGATACTTTGCATGATGCAAAAACCACATCTCCTGCTGCCTACAGTAAAAACCCCCAAAATGCAACAACAAAATTTGCCAGCCAAATTCAATGCTGGTGCCTTAGCATGGAGTTCAAGAGCCTCCACCATCTGACCTCATTTCCCTTCAACCTTCTGTTCCCTGCCTCCTCTCTACCGACACCAGGCTCCTGCTGTTCCCTGTACATGTCCATGCAGTCTCAAAAATAGCAGGAGGTGTTTGGTGAACACATTAAATTGAAATAGGAGGTCTGAGAATCTGCCATTGTACCACCTGCGGTATATGTACCATTACCACAGAATCTTTGGTGCTTGGGTTGACTTTGGTGACATTCGACTATAATCAGTTCTGATTATATCTCTGCCTTGCTTGAAATCCATCACAGACATTTTTATTTTGGGTGAATAGCAACTTTCACAGTGCAGTTGGTGGACCCCTGGACATCCCCAAGACCCTTTCATAGGATTGACAAGGTCAAGTCTATATTTATAGTAATATTAAAACATAATTTGCTTTTTTTCACTTTTTGACACTTTCACTGATGGTGCAAAAGCAACAGATGGTAAAACTGCTGGTGGCTTAGTGTAAATCAGGGCCCCTGTTCCAAACTGTACTGGTTAGTAATTGTACCACACACACTCACGGTTTAAAAAAAAACAGCAATTTTCATGTAGTGTGTCCTTGATAAATCAGTAAATATTATTGCTTTTATTAAGCATTGACCCTCTAGTATGTCTTTTTAATGTTCAATGTTATAAAATGAAAACTGTTCATAAACACATTTCTGTTGTAGACTAATGTATGACGGTTGCCTTGAGGAAAAGCACCAGTGTAATTGTTTGAATTGTGAATTCAACTAGCTACTTTTTCCCAAGGAACACCATTTTTACATGAAAGAACTGTTGGCAAAAAACTCTGGTTATTCAGGCTTCATGTACATTCACACGGGACACAAGTATCTTCATGTGTTTTGCCCATTCAGAGAGGTCTATCCACATACCTCTTCCCCAATTTTCTTTGTCATCAATTTTGCAATCATGACCCTTCCAAATCTCTGAACAACCAGCCAGACCATTGGATATGGCCCATGAATGGGTATATAGCTGCACATCTGGCCATTTCTCCTTCTAAGCAAAGTGAACAAGCAGGTACATCTCTTGGAGTTCTGTCCACTGGGAGGATTTTTTTTCCACCACCATCCTTTGGAGATGCCCTAGAAAGAGGTTGTAGTGCTACCGCTGTTCACTTTTGGGTAGTGCCTGCTTATCATGCAGAACCATCTCTAAACCAGGTCTGAGTCGTCTCTTTCTCTGTCAACTGATTGTAGGGAACTCCCGATGAGGCCATAGGTGCGGCTCAGAGAGAGAAGGCATTGTAGTAGGGGTGAGGATCACATGGGCTACTGTTTCATGTAACTCACTTGTGCCTTGGGGCCTGCTCCTGTCTGATCATGTATATACGACTTCCATTCGATGATGGAGCGCTACTGTGCACGCCCAAACTTATGGCGTGGTGGGTCAGATCACACCCAGTTCATGATGGGCAGCTTAGGTCACATGGTAACCTGGTGGCCCAGTAATATGCTAAGAGCTATTTTTCAAAAGGAGAGTAGCTATCTTCAGATAATGGCAGGTCCTTGCTTCAAAGTCCTGTACCACTGTGATGGCCTGCCAAAGGCTCCGAGCAGCATCCCTATCTACATGGACACTTCAGGAATTTTTGGATCTTCTGGATCCTGTGGCCCAAGTGGTAGAGCAGCTTGCACAGCAGCCTGGACCTGGTGCAGAGCCTACTCTTGTTATACGTCCCATTCAAAACTTTTTGAGTTATTCAGTAAACGGGCAGGAGTCACACACCCAAATAAGGAATATGTTGCCTCCCAAAATCCAAAGAGGCCCACTAGGTATTGCAATTCTTTCTTGGTTGTAGAAGGAACCAGATGCAACAATGTATTCTTTACCTTATAAAGGACTGATATCTTGACATGCCACATACCACTGGACCCCTAGAAATTTCACTGGTGTTGAAGTCCTCTGAATTTTAGTCTAATTTCTCTACCACCCTCTGACATTCAAATGTCTTAACAATAAGTCTAGAGAAGTTGCTACTTCTCACTCACTAGATCCAATCAGCATAATATCATCAATGTAATACACCAGTGTGATACCTTGTAGAAGGGAAAGTTAGTCAAGATGCCTGTGAACTGAATTATAATGTAGGGCTAAAGATTTGATATACCCCTGAGGCAGGACGATGAAGGTATATTGCTGGCTTTGTCAGCTGAAAGCAAACTGCTTCTGGTGGGCCATATGCACAGGTATAGAGGAAATGGCATTTGCCAGATCAAAAGCTGAATACCAGGCATCAGAGTGTTTTAATTTTCTCAAGCAATGAAACCACAGCTGGTACAGCAGCTGAAATTGGAGTCACCTTTTGGTTAAACTTAAGATAATCCACTGTCATTCTCCAAGATCCATCCATCTGTCTTCTGCACAGGCCAAATAGGTGAGCCAAATGGGGATGTGGTGGGACTCACCACTCTTACATCTTTCAAATCTTCAGTGATGACACTAATCTCTGCAATCCCTCCAGGGCTGTGAAATTGCTTTTGGTTAAATCTTCTTAGATAGAGGCAGGCCTAATGGCTTCCACTGGATTTTTCCACCATAATAGCCTTCACTCTACAGGTCAGGGAACTAGCGTGGAGATTCCACCAGCTGCTAAATATATCTATTCCAATTATGCATTCTAGAACCAAGGAAATAGCTGTAAAATGAGTATGGGGACCCACTAACTAGACCCACTCTAAGATGGACCTGAGCTAAATCTCCATTGATCACCTGACTTTCATAAGCCCCTACTCTGAATGGAGGGCCATGGTGACGTTTTGGGTCTCATGGAATTAGTGTCAATTCAGCATCAGCGTCTAATATTTCCCCAAAGATCTGATTATTTCCTTTTCCCCAGTGTATAGTTACCCTGGAAAAAATCCATAGGTCCCTTTAGGGGAAGGGTAGGAGAAAGATTAATGGTATAAAATTTTGGTAGTATTAACTAGGGTCTTTCTTCAAGGATACCTGGCCTCCCCTTCATTCAAGGGGCTCCAGGTCTATAAACTGGATCAAGTCTGGGAATTGACTACAGGGGCTGTGACTCACTGTATTATGATTCAGGTTAGACTCTTGACACTTGACCTAGAACTTTTCTGCTTATAGAGATCAAATTAGCATTTGGAAAGCTTCCTGTCTGTTTCACTTCTAGGAATACCTTGATCCATTAGCCAGTGCCATCGGTCTGCATGGGTCAGACTATTCTGATTGCTGCTTTGACTCTGCTGCCCATTACAGTAATCTTGCCCACCTTGCCTTTGGCAGTTGAGTGCCACCACTTGGCCCCTGACATCCTGGGATCCAAGTACTCCCATTACATTTAGGTTTCTCAGTTCAGTGATTGTGGTTCCCACTGTAAGGGGGAGCGATCACAGAGCACTTCACTGAGGCCTGAGTTCCCCTTACAAATTTATTCCTCATAGTATTGGTGAAAGACATGTCTTCTGGACCCTCCCAGCATGTGTGAGTAAGTCTTAAATGACAAAGCCCCTCTAACATTTCAGTCTTCCTAAGGCTTTCAGTCCTTTCCTCTACAATAAACTGAGAGATATTGGGCATTTCCAATGTGCCCCACAATGGGCCACCTTTCAGTCTATGATTGAGCCTACCAACCAGAAAACTTCTAGAGCTCTTTCTAACTCCCCAAGCTGCAACATTAAATGCAGACTCTCTTCTTAGTCTATGTCAATAAATTCTACTTGATCTAACATTTTGTTCCACCACTCTATATTCTTACTATCCATTCCCACATGTGTTCCCTGGACTTTTGTTTGTATAAATTAAAAAACTCAACTAGTCCTTTTGGAGTGTAGGTCATCTCACGATCACACATTGTACCTCACCTTTAGGGGTCTACTGAGATTTGAATCTAGTTGTACATCTAGAAGAAAGAGGGGTCATGGGGGTGGGTCCTGAGGAGAATCATAATTGCCTTGCATGACAGATGCCTCAGGGGAGGCCATTAAGGTTTCAACAGGTGATGCAGGTGGAGGTGGAAAGGCCCAAACCACTGTGGGTGGGGATGCCACTGCCACTGGGGACGGGGAGGCCACTTCTGCTGGGACTGAGGAGGATACCTTTCTATTGCGGGCAGGGAAATCTCTTCTACTAATTAAAAATGACTCATCAGAATGTAGGGGCTCAGTGTCCCAAGCTTCCTCAAGACCTTTCCAGATGTTCTCATCCCAACTTTTAGGATCCTATTCTTTGCTAATCGATGCTCTTACTTTAACAGTAGATACTCTGCAATGCTGAGGGTTCAACTAGTGCTCCAGTTCAGCCAGTTGCAAAATCAAGTTCTGCGTTTGATTGTCAGCAATTTCAGCCCTGCAGCTATGGGAGATAAGGGCTTCTTTCAGGGCATACATGGAAGCTTTTAGGTCATTTATGTAGAGTATGAGCTGGGAATTTGAATCCCTGAGCTCACTCTTTTCTTTCACCACTTTGTCCAGGAACATAAGATACAAGCAACCAATCAACATCATTATATGTGTTACTTTTCCAAAAATGTTCAAAAGTATTCTATAGAAAGTCATCTAGCTTCTGGCTTCTTCTAAGTGGTTGATTAAGGGTATCCAATGGTGATGTTTTGCATATCTCTCATGCCAGATCACACCATGGACAATCAGTGTTCTCTCTACTGCTGGAAATAGAGTCATTAGTGTCTTTAAATCTAATCAGATTAGAGAATCAACTCCAGAAACCCTAGAACCAATTCAGAAAACGCACCCTTACTATTCTGTTTCTCTAGAACCACTCCAGGTATCAAAACCTAAGACCAATTTAACAATATGACTACATAGTAGTTTCTTCATTAACACTAGAATTTTGAACAAATATTACTTTTATCCCTTTCCTTGTTCAACTTTTACTCTTATTCTCTATCACTCATTTTTTTCATAAAAACATTAAGACAACAGGTGTTTGATTTTACATTCCAGTTGAATTATTTCTTATTTTCTCTTTTCTAAAAATAAGAATGCCTGTGTATACTTCAAATATTTTCCTATTGGACTCATCCTCCTCTTTATCTGCAACAGATACTCTTCGTGATGTAAAGAATTCTGATGCTATTAGTCACAAGCTTGCTCTTGTCTTTTTTTTCTCCCTTAAGGTAACTGGTCCAATGATTTAATGGACTCATTAAGTGTTCCAAGATAATTACTGTAATTTTTTAATTCTAAAAGGAATAACATTCAGTAATGTTTACCAGCTATTTTCCCCAACACAATACCTTGAAACCAGCACAGCCTTCACAAAGTCCTGGAAGATTTGTTCAGTTACAAGAAAAATAAAATGAATGAATGAACTAAAGAAAGAAAGGGACGCTAGAAGAAAGGAAGGAAGGAAGGAAAGGAAGAAAACTTGAAGAACACATAACTCATATTTCCGAAAACCTCAATACCCTCTACTTCAGTTACCAGAGCACCGGGAGCCACTGTTAGATCAGATCCATGGTTATCTATTTATTTCAGTTACCTTGGGACAATAATGTAAATTCACCTGGTGCTAGGGTAGGTTCAGTTTTTTCCTTCTTTCATCCTTTCCTTCATTTATTCTACAACGATTTACTGTTGATTTTTCTATGCATAACACAATGTAAGATGCTATGTAAGATACAAGGAAATTTAATGCAAGGCTAATTCCTGTTAATGTTCTAAAAAACATTAAATGCCCTTGTGGAAACGAGAGACACAGAAATTTAATTAAAGTTTGTCAGGCTTAGGGTGATTCATGCATCAGAGGACCTAGTTCTCTGAAGTCCAGAGTATATGATACTCTTATGAAGCATTAGTTGCTGAGATACCAAAAAAAAAAGCCCCAAACCTGCATGAACGTCAGATGAATACAAAATGGTACTTGTAGAACTCGCTGTATCTCTGCCCCCAAAACTCACCATTTTGAATTTGAAGGACATGCTTTGGCCACCCATCAAATATTTGAATTACTTTTGTTGAATGACCCTCAAATTGTCAAAGAGTGCATTATGTTTACTTATTCTTTCACCAAACACATTTTTATTTTGAGTGCTTACCATGTGCCACACCCTGTCCCTGGTGCTGGGGATACAGCAGTGAACAAAAGTGAGAAATATTCCTGTACTTCTGAAACTTATATATACACACAATGGAATAGTTTTCAGCCTTAAAAAGAAATGAAATGCTGTCAGATGTTACAACATGGATGAACATTGTAGATATTAGGCTAAATGAAATAAACCAGATACAAAAAGCCAATTATTGTATGATTCCACTTACATGAGTATTGAGAATAGTTAAATTCATAGAGAGTTGAATGGTAGTTTCTAGCAGCCATGGGAGGGAGGAATTGGGAATCACTATTTAATGAATACAGAGTTGCAGTCTGGGATGATGACAGATTTCTGGAGATGAGGACAGGTGATGGCTGCAAAACAGTGTGAATGTACTGAATGGCACTGAACTGGACAATTAAACATGTTTAAAATGGTAAATTTTATGTAGGTATATTTTACTACAATAAAAAGAGAAAAGAAAAATTAGCCCCAGGTATTGCCCATAGGAAGCTCAAAGTCTTCTATGGCATATAAGCCATGTTAATAAAGAATTGACAACTATGGTTGAAAGTGGTAAGTACCAGAGAAGAGACCTTGGTAAAGTGCTCTGGGCTGGGAAAGGTCTAGATGGATGTGTCAGCTGAGCTAGCTGTGGAAGGAGGAGTTGGAAGTGGAGAGAAGGCTAATACAGGAAAAGGTATCAGTAAAAGCATGGCCTACATACGGATGGGGCAAGGTTAGCGTGGCAGAGGGATGAATAATCTCATTACTTGGCATCAACGGTCCATAAAGCAGAGTAGGAAGACTTGTAGTTGGAAAAGTAGGTTTATGTTAAATAAGAGAAGGTCTTAAAAACCAGTCTAACAAATATAGTGAATGAAGAAAATCAGTAATCATGAAAGGTTTTGAAACACTGGCATGAGCTAGCATGATGAAACTGTAAATAGAAAAGAATCAATGCCAGAGATTTGAGAAGGTAGAATTGAGAAGACTTGAATGTGAAAACCAAGGGAGATGGAGGAATAAGAGATGATTTGGGTGTAACTGGAAGGGTGGTGTCTTTCAAAGAGCAAACACAGGAGAATGAACACTTTCTAGGGAGAAGATGCTGAATGAATTTGGGGATGTCCTGCATTTGGGGTACTGCTGAGGCATCCAGAAATGAAGGACTAGACCATGGCCCAAAAGACAGAGGTAGAGATTTTGGAACCATCCTTAGGCAAATAATGTTTGAAGGCATACGTTTGGTTAGCTCATCCACAGACAAGAGAAAGGCTCTGGGCAGAGACTCTCAGAATCCATTCATCTAGGAAGGTGAGGGGGAGGAAAGAGAAACAGAGGGGACACATGGCCAGAAAGGACACAGCCCAGACCTTGGTTTTATATTGTACTCTCCACACAGCTGCCAGGACAGTTTTTCTGAAACACAAATATCATACCATTGCTCTGCTTAAAATATTTTAATGCAATCTTTGTAAAGATGGGGTCTGTAGAAAACATGCATCAGAGTTCCCTGAGGTGTTGTTTAAAAAGGCAGATTTCCAGGCCCACTGTGTAGGTTGGGAATTATATTCTTGAGGAATCCTTACTTTTCAGAGAGTGTATGAAAAAAGTTCATAAAGAAGACTGAGGAGGAGGAGTGAGAGAGGAGAAATAGGCGTGCAGTGTCAGGAGACAGTTGTGTCTCAGAGTGTGGGCTGACTTTATCAGGATCACCCAAAGGATGGGTTAAAATCCACATTCCTGAGCTCTGCCTCTGACCTACCAAATCAGGCTCTGGAGGGGGTGGTCTAGGAAATGTGCAGGGGTTTTGGTGGTTTTTAAAATTGAAGTATAGTTCATTTATAGTGTTATTTTTGTTTCAGTTGTACAGCAAAGTATATATATATTCTTTTTCATATTCTTTTCCATTATAGGTTACTAGAAGATATTGGCTATAGTTCCCTGTGCTGCACAGTGGGTCCTTGCTGTTTATCTATTTTATATATAGTAGATTGTATCTGTTAATCCCAAGCTCCTAATTTATCTCTCCCTGCTCCCTTTCCCCCCTAAGTTTGTTTTCTGTGTCTGAGAATCTGTTTCTGGTTTGTAAATAAGTTCCTTTGTGTCATTTTTTTAGTGTCCACATATAAGTGATATCATATGCTGTTTGTCTTCGTCAGTCTACCCATGCATTCTATATGGCAAGTCCCCTTTGAGACCCACTGGCTTTGGCACTTCAGGCAGCCTCAAAATCAGGAGCAGTGGGGTCTGTACTGGACAGGAGGGAGCAGGTTTTAGGTATCGTCCATAGTCTAAGATGACAGGTTGGAAAGGGTCCATATCCAGAGGTCACTAGGAGAGGCCAAGGTACAAAATGAGGAGACATCCCCCACCCCGAGAATCATAGCTGAGGGTCAGAAACTAGGAGAAACAGCCAAGGCTTCTTTCATCCAGCGGCCATTTTAAACAGGCCATTGGCTGCCCTGTTGTTGCTGCTCTGAGGCTTCTTGAAAACATTGCCCAGCAACCAAACTAATGTCTCATCTAACCTCAAGATTCTCTTATGATAGAACCCTTAGATTCCATTGAAATAATAGTTTTTTTTATTGTGTTCACAGCATCTGTTGAGCATTTAAAATGTTTGGGGAAAAAAGCACTATGGGGCACTGGGTATGATTCTAAGTTTAGAAAGTATAAGATAATTCTAAGAACACTCACTTGCATCAAAGCAGTGAGTCAGCCTCTAGGATAAGATCTTGTGAGAGAAAGGAAGCTGGGGTGCAAGGGGAGGGTGAGGCCAGGCATTTGTGGAAAGAAATACATTAAATACAGAATGTTGTTTGTTAACATGTTCAGTTTCAATGGGGCATCTCCTGATTACAAAGCCCCGTGCGACACTTCCTTCAAAGCCTAAACAAGCACGGGGGAGGACAAACACATTTCAGTAAATGTTAGTGTCCCAGGGCCTGTGAAATTGTTGGCAACACAGGAACAGGATGTGGGGGAGCCAGAGGATTAGGTGGAGAGGAGACCAGGAAAACAACGGGAGGAGTAGCAACTCTCCCAGATGCCATGCTGGATAGGAAATCCCATAGCCAGTCCCACTAGGCTTTTTATTTTTTTTTTTTTTAGCAAGTAAAGGTTCCATCTTCCTATATCTCCAAAGCAGTCAGGAGGGGCCAAATCCTTCCCATCAAGAGAAGCAGTGACCGTGTTCTAAGGCAAGTGCAGCAGAGCAATGGCAAGGACATTTTTCTTACATTGCTCAGGAAGTATGTTGAGAACAGGAATTTAGTAATGAAACAACCTTCACAACAGGGAATGGATCAGAAGTTTTCCTGGGCTCCTGCTGGTTCCTCACCCTGCTATCCTGATCAGTGTCTAGCACTGGCGACATAAATCAAGGGTAGGGAACGTCGTCTTCTGACCATAGACCCACGGGGGAGGGGAGGAATTTCAAGGTCACATAAGGGAAAAATAATCTTGTTTTCCCCTGAGAGAAACAAATACAGAATTTTCTATTCACCTGGTTTTTCAATTAAAATTTTACATTATACCTGCATATTACCTTTTTTTAAACCTTGTTCTATTTTGCAGCCAACTAATGGAGGGTGGGCAAAGAAGGATGGAGGGAACAGGGAAGTTGATACTAGAACAAGGATTGGGTGAGAAAGAAGAATGGATATTCACATGAAGACAAAGGCATGAGGGGAAAAGAGGGATGGAAACTCCCAGGGAAGATGGTGGTGGGACCCCTCAATGTCTTGGTGTGGACACTGGCCTTTGAAAAGTTGGTGAGCATTTTAGCAGTTTAAAAAAATCTAGCAAATTTAAACTCTGTTTTCTGCATTATAAGATCATATTTCTGCGGGGGGAAGGGAGGTGGGAAGGGATAAATTGGGAGTTCGAGATTTGCAAATACTAACTACTATATATAAAATAGATAAACAACAATGTCCTATGGTATAGCACGGGGAACTATATTCAATATCCTGTAGTAACCTATAATGAAAAAAATATGAAAAGGAATTTATGTATGTATATGTATGACTGAAACATTATGCTGTACACCAGAAATTGACTCATTATAACTGACTATATTTCAATTAAAAAATAAGATTACATTTCTGCCTTTATTTTCAAATTTCAAAATTGATTTTTAAAAGAAGCCTTTATTTTCTCACAGGATCTGAAAGGCTTTGCTTGTATGAAAAAGACTGTGTTTACTCTTTCTTTTGAAATCCTGGAGGTGTTTTAAACTTACTAGCTAGACCTCCAAAGTCTTGTTATGGGAAAAATTAATTGCCTGGTTACCTTATTAGCCCCCTTTTTTTGTCTTTTCATTTGTTTATTTGCTTGTTTCGTTTTCTTTCTAGTTGACACTTGTGGAGAAATAGTGGGACACAAAGGTGAACTAAAAGTAAGGATAATTACATTTAAGATCAAGTAGGCATTTTTCATAACTGGATTTCGTGAATTGAAAAATCTTCTTCATTTTGATCAGGCCTCACTAGATCAGGTGACATTTATGGAACACTCGACAATCTAGAGATGGGTTAGCGTCTCCTTGGTACCACACCTGTCATATAGGTCACCGCCGTATTAGTGGCACTTGTCAGTGTAGCATAGATCTCTGTGTTCTGGGTTATAGAATTGAGAAGCAAATTTTTAAAAATGCAGTGCAATCAAATGTTGCTCCTTTTCTTTTTTGTTTTCTTTTCTTTGGTTTTTTTAAACCACCTACAAAAAATATAACAACATGGCTGTCACCCTTAGAAGATGAAGAAATATAAAAATGTAAACCTAAATTTTAAGACACAAAATATGTAGGTAAAAAATGGCAACTTTTCTTCAGTCTGAAATACTGAACTACTTCTACACTGGTTTCCCTTCCCTGGCTAAGCTACAGGCCCCTTAAACT
Source organism: Vicugna pacos (assembly GCF_048564905.1). NCBI lineage: Eukaryota > Metazoa > Chordata > Mammalia > Artiodactyla > Camelidae > Vicugna > Vicugna pacos. Next base: position 92,596,752 of record NC_133023.1, on the reverse strand, counting down.
ACCTTGGTCTTAAACTCAGTGTAGCCTCATAGTCTTGCCACTCTTTATCCAAACTCTAGTGTTCCCATTTACACAGAGAAACAACCTTGCCTGCTCCTAGAGCATCAAGACCATGAAAATGCCTACTTTTTCTCACTTAGGGTATCATTTCTTAAATTGCCAGTTTACTCTGTTCTTTCTGTGGGTCTTCTGTGGACCCATTTAGGGCCCTCTGATTTTATGCAGCCATAGTTTTCCTTCTTAACTCCATTCAATATCCAAAGAGTTACAAGAATTTTTAGAGAAAGCTTTGGTTTACTGGCCTGCAGCACATGAAAAATTTTAAACTTATCTCTTTTACTAGAAAGCATCTAAGCCATAAAAGAGTGTATCCTTTCTATTTGATTTTTCAAAACCTTTAAATTATTTGAACACACCAAACTATTTTAAACCATTGTTTCTAGTTAACATCTTCCCAATGGGCATGTATCATTCTCCCTGTTGTTACTTGCCCCACTGGTTGGGTGGAATTAAGTTAAAATTTGGATTTAATGTTGGTCATGTAATTTTTTGCTCATTTATTTGTTTTTTAATCCTTTCCCTTCATTCTGCTGCTCATTAATATACATTTCTATGACAACTTCAGTGACCCATCTAAGGGCTTAGAATAAATGTTGACAATAATCTATTTTAGGATCCTTTCAGCGGTATCTGATGAACCTGTGCAGACAGGAACTCTTCTTCAGGACTAATGCCAGTTCCTACTCAGAAGAGAGTCAACATTTGCAGAGAATAAATATTTTATTTAGCCTAAAACTTAATGTGAGCATCATAAATGACTGTGCCTTAAAGATAATTTCCAAGTCTTGGAGAAAGGACATTATTTTCATTTCAAATCTAGACATGAAGGGCACCCCTTTCTCAACTCCTACCTCAAACCCATGCTACCCAACCCCATCCCATTCTTCAGGTAAGAGTATATCCCTCAAAAAGGATAGAATAATCTGCTGGCTCCCTGAATTTCCAACTTTGTGAAGAAGAAATAAGGAACAATTAGCCATTTTCAATTTCTTGTTGTAGTTGTTAATGGATGTGTAACTGCCTACATTCTCAGGAATTTTTGAGTTGCACGTGCTCTGAGATGAAATCTGAATTTTTTTTTGCTCATTAATTAACCTGGAAAGTCCTATCCCAAGGTGGTGGCTGTTGTTTGCATGACATCTTTGCAAAACCTATTGGTCAGAAGAAGAATGAGGAGAAGCAGGAGAAGGACTCTATCATCTATCCACTTACCTATCTTTCTTTTTTTCATTTATTGATCTTAAAATCTAGGAAAACAGTCATTCCTTTTTGTGTATGTGAACAGAATTAACTAGTGCTCAGCTATTGTGTATGTGTTTTTTGCTTTTATTTTTGTCTTTAAATTTCTGAAAAAAACGACTATAAAGATTATTAGTGTTATTTGCCACTACTAACTAGATAGTGAATAATGGTGAGTAGGAATTAGTAGAGGAAATAGATGATGTCTTAACATGTAATGAATGCCAGATGTGTACCAGCCACTCAGCCAGCCACTGTTTAAAACAACTTTCTTGAGATATAATGGACACACAATAAAGTGTTCATGATTAAATCATACATTTTTATAAGTTTTGGCATCCGCCCACATCCATGAAACCATCACCACAATCCAGGTAATATTCATTACTGTTCACCCCCCAAAGTTTCTTCATGCACCTTGAATCCCCCCCTTCTCCCTCCCCTCTTCTTCTCCTGCTCCAGGCAATCATTCTTCTGCTTTATGTCACTACTGATTAGTTTGCATTTTCTAGAATTTTATATAAATGGAATCATGCAGTATGTGCTTTCATTTGTCTGGTTTCTTTCATTCAGTATAAATATTTTGAGATTATCTAAGTTGTTGCATGTATCAATAGTTAATTCCTTTTTATTACTGAGTAGTTTTCCATCACAATTTGTTTATCCATTCACCTGGCGATGGATACTTGAGCAGCTTCCAAGTTTTGACTATACAAATAGAACTGTTATGAACATTCTTAATACAAGTCTTTGTGTGGAAATATGCTTTCACTTCTCTTGGGTAGATACCTAAGCGTGGAGTGGAGTGGCTAGATCATATAAGTTTGGGTTTGATTTTTAAAATAAATGTCAAAATATTTTCCAAAGGGGTTGTACCATTGTAAATTCCCTCCCGCAGTATGTAAGCAGAGTTCCAGGTCTGCATCCGCACTGACATTTGGTACTGTCAACTTTTTAAATGTTAGTAGGTATGAAGAGGTATCCTGTTTTAATTCGCCTTTCCTAAATGACTAATGATATTGGTCGTCTTTTCATGTTCTTATTTGCTATCTTCCTTGGTGAAGTATCTGTTCAAATATTTTTACTGTTTTATTAGTTTTTTGTGTGTGTGTGTGTTTCATTATTTAGTGTTGAGAGTTCTTTTTCTGTACTTCTAGCATTCTGTATCTTCTGCCATTCTCTGCATGGCCCTAGTTCCTTTAGGTGGAGAATGGTGTTAGAGACCAAGGTCCAGGCTTAGCTTTTTAAAAATTTCCAGTATTTATTATCCTACAAATCATTCTGGATTCTGGATTCAGGTCTTTGATTTGGACACAAGTCTTTCATATGCTTTACAACTATTTTCTCCTGGTCTATGGTGTGTCTTTTCATTCTCTGTCTTTCAAAAAAAGAAGTTTTTATGTTTGATACAATTCAGTGTACCAATAATTTTATGGATTGAGTTTTGGAGATTGTGTCTAAGAAAATTTACTACTTAAAGTTTTTTGTTTACCTTTTTTATCTAGAAATAATTTCAAACAGACAGAAATGTTGCAAAAGTCAGATAGTGTATACACGCATAACCTTTGTCTAGCTTCACCTCTTATTAACATTTTTCTTCCTTTGCTTATCATTTACTTGTCTGTCTCTCTCCCTTTCTCCCTCCCTCTCTCCCTCCTCTCTCTGTCTCTCTGTCTCTGTCTTCCTATCCCCTTTTTTCCTCAATCCCTTGAAGGTAACTTACGTACATCACATTCCTTTACCCCTAAATGCTTCAGTAATTGGTTCTAGAGGAAAGTCATCAACTTCATATGTTTACACTGATAAATTACTTTCATCTAATCTACCATCCATATATCCATTTTGTACTTTTTTCCAATTTACCCAATCATATCCTTTATAGCATTTCCCTCCCTCCAGTGCAGAATTTAATCTAGGATCAGGTATTACATACAGCTGTCATGATTTTTAGCCTCTTTTCATCTGGAACATTCCACAAACTTTCTTCATTTTTTGGTGACATTGACATTTTCAGTGTTCCTTTTGGAAGGGTTTGTCTGGTCCATGATTAGATTCAGGCTGTGCATTCTAGGCTTGAATACTACAAAGCTGTTGTGACCTTCTCAGGGCATAGCATTAGCATTGAAGGCACACAATGTTCATCTGTCCATCAACAGTCATGTTAATGTTGATCACCTGGCCAAATAGTTGTCCAGGTTCTTCACTGAATAATTACTATTTTTCCCCTTGCAACTGATAAGCAATCTGTAGGAAGACACTTTAATTCTATGCAAATATCCTACTCCTCACCAAAATTTCCACCTAGATTTAATATCCATTGATTTTCATTGTCTCATTCTTTATGGTGATACTTAACAGAATACTGACTTTTCAACTCCAGCATCTTGTCCACATTCACCAGTAAGCATTCAGCATTCGACTGTAGGCAAGAGCTATTCCTTCTCCCTAGTTATTTATTTTTGGTATAACCTCATGATTTCCTACTTTTCCCGCAATGGTTTATAATTATTACTTAATTATCATGGTGATCAAATTGTCCTGGCCAGTGGGAGCTCCTCCAAGCGAGTTCCTGTGTCCTGGTGACATGTCCCCATTATTCTTTGAGCACTTCATTATTTCTGATATGATGAGTTGTCCCAGGCTCATCTTGTGCCTTCTCTGTCTTCACCCTGGAATTAGTCATTTCTCTCTATTGCCCTAGTTTCTTTAGGTGGAGAGTGATGTTAGAGACCAAGGTCTTGGCTCAGACTTTCATTATTTATTGTCTTGTAAATCATTAGTTTATAGATGGTAAGTCTACATAGTTAAATGAATACTAAATAGCTGTTTGGAGAGTTACTAGCCTAGTATAATTATATAGTTTTTACTCCAAATTATGTTTTAAACATATGTTTTCTAAAATAATGCCATTAGTCTCAATTGCCTACAGTGTGATCTGGGCACAGAAGTTGAGAAAGCAGCGCTGCAAGAGCCCTTGGTGATTGGCTCCTCCATCACCTCATTTTAAAGATGAAGAAACTGAGGCTCAGACAAGGTAAGGTGTTATCCAACATCATAAAGTCAGCCAGTAGTAGCCATCATCTGATACCCACCCAATGTTATTTTCATGATGCGGCATTTCTGGCTACACTTTCTTTCACCAAAAAGTAAAATAAAAAAATCATACTTAAATAAAGACAATCCCTGTGAATTCTAAAGTTCCACAAAGGCCGTAAGCATAGTTCATAGCTACACACTTTGGTTCTAGTCTGGGTGTAGCTCTCCACCAAGGGGTCAGCATTAAGCATGGTTTCTTTAACAACTTCATTAATGATTTCAAAGAGGAGGGCAGCTATTCATCAGCTTTGCAGACTTTAGGAAGCATAAGTCCAGAGCCAGAATTTAATTAGCTAAGCCCCACAGAGGCCTGTATACTGCTTTTGCCTCCATTTACCAAACAGAATATAGAAGCTCAGGGAGCTTAAGCAACTAGTCCAAAATCAACACATAAAATGACAATAAACAGCATTTGATGCAGTTTTTAAATTGAAGTATAGTTGATTTACAATATTGTGTTAGTTTCAGGTATACAAAATGTCATTTGGTTATACTAAATGTATATATATATATATATATACATATATATATTCTTTTTCACTATAGGTTTTTATAAGATATTGAATATAGTTCCCTGTGCTATACAGTAGGACCTTACTATTTATCTATTTTATATACAGTAGTGTGTGTCTGTTAATCCCATACTCCCAATTTATTCCTACCCCTTCCCCTTTGGTAACCACAAATTTGTTATCTATATCTATGAGTCTGTTTCTGTTTTGTAAATAAGTTCATTTGTACTATTTTTAAAATTCTACATATAAGTGATATCATATATTTGTCTTTCTCTGTCTGACTTACTTCACTTAGTGTGACAATCTCCAGGCCCATCCATATTGCTGCGAATGGCATTATTTCATTCTTTTATTATGGCTGAGTAATATTCCATTGTATATACATACCACATCTTCTTTATCCATTTATCTGTTGATGGACACTTAGGTTGTTTCCACGTCTTCGCTATTGTGAACAGTGCCGCTATGAACATTGGGGTGCATGTATTTTTTTGAATTAGAGCTTTCTTGGATACAGCATTTGATGTATTTGATGTGAGACCTGGTGTCTCTCTAAATCCTTATCCTTGTAACCGGCTCCCTGCTGTTCACCTCTGCAACACGAGGGTGGGCATATAGGCCATCCCCTGAAATGACTGCATACACTGGCTTTGGGAGAAGCAGAGGCCTGGAGAAATAAAAAACTTCCCTGAGTTACTGCCTTTGGCTGACACAGATGTCTGAGGCTGGCAGGGAGCCTAAAAGAGAGGAATTATTAAGTGCTGCCACATTAGCTTGTGGACTGGGCAGTGCAAGCCTGTGGAATCCCTTGGCTGCAAGTATTTAAGATAGATTGTATAAACCTCTCTCTGGAGTTTCTTAAGTGAAACTAGAATCAGGGACTGGTCTACACAATGGTTCTTCTAGACTTTGGATCACCTTGCTCCTGGAGGGTGATGAGTAGGATGGTGTTGGAGAAGTTACCTAGAGTTATATGCCCTATAAATGTTGTCTGGAGATTGAATACATGATACAGCCCCCACGTATGTATACTCTTCTTCAAATATATCTAGATGTTGTGAATGATAAGACAGTTGTACTGAATTCATAGGTGGTGTTGTTGCTGTTGTTCTCAGTCACTGTGCATTTTCTCACTCAACAGGTAGCAAAAGTCCAAAATGCTATTATGGAGGGTTCACAACTTTTCTTATGCTCATATTCTAAAAGACCAGCATCCTTTGGACTATACAATCATCAAAGTTTCCTTATGCAAAAGAAAATTTTGTCACTCAGAAATGCATTTCTGGGTAATTTTACACAATCCAGTTCCACCCCTAAATAGCAAATAAATTATTCAGGGATCTTCAGGTCCAAAAAGACAAAACAAATTAGAGAGAGTTCTGAAAAGTGCAATGCCACGATTAAATAAGAGGTGGATCACAGGATCACAGGATCACAGAGACTCCTTATAAAGATAATTGAAGTGAACATGAGTTTGAATAAGCAAGCACCAGCAAGGGGATAAACAGGGAGAGGGTAACAGCATCATGATTACCTGGGAGATGTAAGTGCCAAGAATACAGAAGTATTATTTTGCTGCATTCGAGCTAGAAGTGGGCTATCTGGGATTAGAGTAAGGGAGAGCAGGAAGTTTGCATTTCCCACAGGTACTTCCTATTTCACAGTGATCAAGACACAATGAAATTCAGAATACAAAAGTAAAGAAATAAATCAATTGTGCATTCAATATTTGGAAAAGGGAATCATGGAAAAACTGTAGATGTCAAGGAAAATACTGAAGAGTTTATAAATTTAATAACTTACAGGATGTCTGAAGACTATTTTAAAACAACTTATTGGAGGCTCAGAACCAATACATGCCAGAGTTCAAAGTTATTACATGCTTGGAAAAGAAAGTCCTGTATGGCTTGATGGGTTGTGAGAGACTGCCAATGTTATTTTTTAAATTGTGGTTAAAAAAAATAACCACACGACATAACATTTACCAACTTAGCCATTTCAAGTATATAGTTCCCTCGTGTTAAGTATATCCACATGGCTGTGAAACAGATCTCCAGAACTTTTTCATCTTGTAAATCTGAAACTCTATGCCCATTAAAAAAAATAACTTCCCTTTTCCCACTCCTCCCAGCCCCTGGCAACCATTATATTCTCTGTTTCTATTGATTTGACTACTTTGAGATACTTCTTAGAAGTGGAATCATACAGTATTTGTCTCTTTGTGACTAGCTTATTTCACTCTGCATGATATCCACAAGCTTTATTCATGTTGTAGCATGTGTAGCAAGGATTCCTTCCCTTCTAAGGTTGCATACTGTTCCATTATATGTGTATACCATGGTTTGTTTATCCATTTGTCCATAGATGAACACGTGGGCTGATTCCACCTCTTAGCTCCTGTGAATACAGCCTGCCAGTATTTTTTACTTGTATTTTTCACCTGAGGCTTAATCCATTTATATGAATACATATAACATTTGCTATCCCTCTGACTCAAGGGATAGAGGATTAACTGTTCAAAAACTGGTCTTTTCCCCTCTTAAGCAAACAGGCCAAAGAAGAAAACTCTACCACCAGCAACCGAAAGAAACAAACAAGCAAAAAATTAATAAATAAATAAAAATACTGAATATTTGAGTGTTCTGTCACCAAACAGCAGTAGATCCACTGGGTGCTTGTTCAACTACACAGTCTTAAAGTTACGCTTTGTCTTGGAAAGAGAAGGGAATTTACCCTCAAATACCATAATTAAAAATAGAAATGGCCTGCAAATTCTTTATTACATAACTCTTTTTTCCCCCCAAAACAATGGGATTGTATAGCCTAGCTAGAATTCACGACATTTTTTGCAATTACTTCCTTCTAAAACAGTGGTTGCCAAGCCTGGTCATGTATTAGAATCTCCTAAAGACCTTAAAAATCTGTATTCTTGATTTCCATTCATAGCTACTAAATGAAAGACTCCAGGATTGGGAGCCAATACTTCAATTTGCTCCACAAGCTTTACCTAGAATGGATCATGTAAGTCATCAAGTTATTCTCTTTTATTATCATGAAGTCTAGAGCTCTTCCAAGAAGCCCCTGGCTTCTTTATCAGACATCAATTTAGTTATTTGATTTCACTGTGGCTCTAATTCATTTCTGGGGCTTCTACCCTGTCAACATTCCATCATCATGGGCTTCCCCTTCCACACCCACTGCCCGCTGCTCTCCACAACCACCGTTGATTTGTCATGTTACTACCTGCAATACGTCGTCCTCTATTCCCATCTCTGGATCAGAGCCTCCGGGATTTTCAAAGTGGCAATTAGTGAAACTGTTAAGTGACTCATTGAGATGTGCCAGTGGGTTGTCTCTCAGCTCCCAAGTGACAAGTTCCTTTTGTAGAGGCTTCCAATGACCATGCCTTTCACTTTACTCTCTATCTCTCTCTTTCTCAAAACCGGTACCATTTTTGTTGCTTCATCTGGGAAATATATCCTAGAATAGATGAGAAAGGGAGGGAGAGGAAGATTTAATATCTTTCTCATTATGCTTTAAATAATCAAATCCCTGGCCTATGCTCACACATACCCAGCTACAGATGTTCTCCAAATTGTCACACATTTGTCATTTCCCCCCTTTTCTTTAAATGTTCCCAAACTAACAGGACATTAAATGAGAAAATGCCTCTCCATAAAATTTGCTTATTTTTACTATTTGTCTCCCTCAACAGAGCATCATTCTCGTCATTTGTAATGTGCAATCAATCGCATACCCCTGGGAAGGTTGTTCATTGGTCATTTACATGATTAAAGAATGGAGAAAATGAGACACTTCAAAGAATAAAGGTGTTTTAATAACCTCCAATTTGAATCTCTTCTTATTATCTATCCCCACTGACATAATATAGTTAATATCACTACCTTCACAATCTAACTGAAAGGGATGTCCCAGGTTTTCCCCTGTGTGGTGCAGTATTTTATTTACTAAGGATGCTAGAAATATGTCAGGCCATTAAGCCCTATGGGAATCTCCATTCTGGCTGAAACAAGAAGATCACCATGGATACGTCTCTGCTCCACTGGATGATCAGCAACAGCTGTTGAGCCAAGCTTGGGAGCCCTCTCAGACTGTTTATCACACAAATTACATTAGGGAAAACCATAAATGCCACATCTCGCTTAGTGTCATAGGAATTAGGCTTCTTACAGTAGCTATGCCTGAAAGCAGAGTAGTCAACAGTTCCCAGAATCTCTCAAACCTATTTGAAATTCCCTGACCTTCAGTGACTACCCTTGCTATCAGAGGAGATAAATGGAATCCCTCTGTAATCCATCTCCACCCAAAAGTTCACCCCAAGCCCTGAGCTTAGCAGTTGGGGGAAACCAAGAAGGTGGGAGGAACCATCTTCATAGGGCAGCTTAGAGTCCTTGCTTCTTTGATATTATATTACACAAATATATGGCTTCTGCCAAATACACATCGAGCCTTCTAAAAGTGTTGGGCTTGCACTACGATGTGTCGTGATCCACTTGCTTTCTGAAAGTGTGGTGAACCTTGTAGAATCCTAGCTGACTTGACAGCCAGGAAAGAAGCAAAAGAACTTGAGTGTCCAGTAAGAGTGTGGGAAGCAATTAATATGGCTACATAACAGTCACAGGGAGCCCCAACCCCAGGCTGATTTATTTGTGGACCTCACCCATTGATTTATTTGTGATCTCATTTATTTGTGAGCTTTGTATTCCACACTTGTGACCAGCAGCCTGAGCCCTACTACAAGTGAGAGTTTCTTCTGTGAGTGAGGGCAAAATTGGTGCTGGGAAGCGAAGGTGATGGAGTTAATCTCAGAAATACCGATGAGTAAGATTCTACTTAGGAGTAATGATTAACTCTTAAGTACCTACAAAGTCTGGTCTCAGACTTGAAGCAATGGTGGAGTCTGGGTTCTTTGTTATGAAGACAAAGGAGGCAAAAAAAAAAAGCCAATTTTCTCGTAAGTAGTGGCCCCAAGGAAGTTCTTTCTTGAGAGCATCACTGCATTTAAGCATACCTTAAAAGAACTCTTCCCAGAGAAAATATTTACAAATGATGAGACTGACAAGGGCTTAATTTCCAGAATATATAAACAGCTCATACAACTTAACAACAACAACAACAACAACAAAAACAAACAACCCAATGCAAAAATGGGCAGAAGACCTAAACGAATTTTTCAATGAAGACATAGAAATGGCCAATAGGCACATGAAAAAATGCTCAATATTACTGATTATTGGAGAAATGCAAATCAAAACTACAATGAGGGTATCACCTCACACCTGTCAGAATGGCCATTATTAAAAAGTCCACAAATGATAAATGCTGGAGAGGCTGTGGAGAAAGGGGAACCCTCCTACACTGTTGGTGGGAATGTAGTTTGGTGCAGTCGTTATGGAGAACAGTATGCAGATTCCTCAAAAAACTAAAAATGGACTTACCATATGATCCAGCAATCCCACTCTGGGTATATATCTGAAGGGAAATCTAATTTGAAAAGATACATGCACCCCAATGTTCATAGTAGCACTATATACAATAGTCAAGACATGGAAACAACCTAAATATCCATTGACAGATGACTGGATAAAGAAGCTGTGATATATTTATACAATGGAATACTACTCAGTCATAAAAAGAATAAAATAACACCATTTGCAGCAACATGGATGGAGATTGTCATTCTAAGTGAAGTAAGCCAGAAATGGAAAGAAAAATACCACATGATATCACTCATATGTGGAATCTAAAAAAAAGAGACAAATGAACTTATTTACAAAACAGAAACAGACTCACAGACATAGAAAGCAAACTTATGGTTAGCAGGGTGGAAAGGGGTTGGGAAGGGATAAATTAGGAGTTCAAGATTAGCAGATACTAACTACTATATATAAAATAGATAAACAACAAGGTCCTACTGTATAGCACAGGGAACTACATTCAGTATCTTGTAGTAGCCTATAATGAAAGAGAATATCAAAACAAATGTATGTATGTACATATATGACTGAAACATTATGCTGTACACCTGAAGTTATAAAGTGACTATACTACAATTAAAAAAAAATTCTTCTGAAACAACCCTACATGTGTAGCTTTGAACTAAGCACTTCAGTATATGATACTTATTTTTAAAAAAAGCTTCATGGTATAAACCATTAGGTATAAAATAAGCTACCAAGACATGTTATACAACACGGGGAAGACAGCCAATATTTTACAATAACTATAAATTAATATAAAGGAATATAACCTTTAAAAATTGTGAATCACTATATTGTATACCTGTAAGTTATATAATATTGTATAGCAACTATACTTCAATTTTAAAAAAGCTTCAGGGATATTGAGATACATGATAGGGCAGTGTTTTGGGAGATAGAAAAAGTACAGAAAATAATAAACGAAATAAAGTTCTGAACAAACAAATCTACAAAATAAAAGATCAATGAAGGAGAACACATTATCAGGGATATCAAGAACACACCTATTTTCTCTTTAAACAATGCAATCAGAGTCTTCTCCAAAGGAATATACCAAGGCTGACAAACCTGTGAGTTTCAGGAGCGCCTGGACAATTAACACAACCTGGAAAAGATATTCAACTAAGCCAATCTGTTATATGAAAACTTTAGGAGATCCTCAATCTAGTTATTGAAAATTGATGAAAATCAACTCAAAGCTTTGGGCTGTAACAACTAGAGCCAATAAACGTTATGTATGGAGATAGGATTAGCATCAAAAGGGAGTTCCTAAGTTAAAAGTGAGAGAAGTAGCTCTAAATTCAAGTTTAAAAACTCATAATCACAAAGGAAGAGCTGGGTATGTTTCTTGGTTAGAAAAACAAACAGAAAAAAAAAACATGCACTCTAACATCAAATTGATTAGCACAAACCTTGAAACTAAGCGGGGGTTTTATCAGCAAAGTTGCATGCACGACCGAGCGCTATTTTCCAAGATTTTTAAACACAAGGATCAAAGACAAAACCTGAGAGGAAGCAAAGCATAGAAAATTCTTACAATACCAAAATAAGCACTTTGCTCTATTTCAAGACACAGTATAAGAGACATTGAGAAAAAGGACAGGAGATGAAAGAGGTAACAGAAGTCCTAGTCACTGCAAAATGTTGAAGATCATCAGACTCAACAAAAAGATGACATTTATCTGCAAATTTTCCCACACTGAGATTCTGTAAAGCTCGGAACAGGGCTGGCTTTATGAGTGTGTGACTTGTGCAGTCACACAGGGCTTCACACTTAGAAGGGCCCTGCACCTGGTTTAATGCTCTCCTGTTGCCATCTTGAAATGCTTAATCATTTTTGAACAAGGGATCTCACATTTTCAATTTGCACTGGGCCTCACAATTTATGTAGCCAGTCCTGGCTAAGAAGCTCATAACCAAGGAATTGTTGAAGATGGAAAAAAGGAACAAAAGAGAGAAACATGGCCTGTTAGAAAGTTGCCATTATTTCTATGTTCTAGTTTCCGTAACAGGTCCATGTCTTAGAAGAGTCATCCCAGATTATAAAGACCTTATTCTGAGATTTCCCCATTCCCTCAATGTCGGGTTTTTTTAAAAGGTGAATCTGCTTTTTATTTATGATTCACATCACAAAATCCAGTTTCTAATATTTTTTGATACTGAAATGAATTTAAAGACCTATCAATTCTTTCATTTAAGTAATACTTGAGGATTTAGAATCCACACCAAAAGTAGAAATTGTTGAAGCCACCCTAGCACAACTGAAGGATTTCTAAAGAAAAAAACCTGATGTGGTTGTGTTACAAGAAATGCACAGCAAATTGTCCTCTCAGTCACTACTGAATTATAAATAGTTTAAACATCAGCTTATTGCTTCAGGGATCTCAAAAGCAAGAGGTGCTGCCTTCTAATTGCTTAAAAATCCCCATTTGATGTCCAAGGGCTTGAAACAGAGCCTGATGGGTAATTTTATCTTAGCTAAAGGCAATCAGCAAAACAAATCATTAACAAGATGCTCACTTTAAGCGCTGTGTGCCCACAAAAGGCATTTTACAGCTCAATCCTTCGAAAAATTACATAAAGTTTGGTGACAGGCAATGGATAACTAGCAGACTCTTTAATGCCCTACTAAATGCAAAGATAGATCCATCCTCTTTTCCTGTCACTAATATGGAAGCAAGGTTCTTACACTGCAACCTCAGCTGTCTAGCACACAGATCATCTACGAGAGAATATTTTTTTACTCAACTATCAAAAAATTCCTCCATCTTGGATCATATTTTAACTTTCTCAGTTTGAGCATGTCTTTGTCAGCTGAGATCAGAAAAATAACGCTGGCCACCATCACCTGAGTCTCCCACAAGCTTTCTGGAAACAGAAACATTAAAAAGGGGCTTAGAATGAATGCCTCGCAACTCCATTTTGTGAAATGACAAAATAGTAGTCAAGCTTTCAGCAACAATTACTTTCTATCTTCACCCCAGTTCTTCATGTGGGGTATCACGTGATATGTTTAAGATGCATTTAATGGAACACTTTTTAAAAATTCTGCACTATTGCTATCTCCAAATGTGTAAAGCTCTGAGAAAAGAAAATTGTTCCTGGCTGAGAAGTAGGTGTTCTCTGGAGAGAAAAAATGCCAGCAGGACTTCCCCATAATTCTTCATAATAACAGTAATAATGGCCAACCTGTATTTTGTGCTTAACCCCTGTCAAATACTTCGCATGTGTTATCTTCCTGAATCCTCACCACCTGACTTTAAAGATGCAGAAACGAAGACTCACTAAAACACCCCATGAGTAAATGGTAGAGCCAGATATGAAAGCAAGTCTGTCTGAAACTGGAGCCCCTGCTTTTGACCAGTCCATTCCACTGCCTCTCAGTAAATGGCTAGAGGTACTGTGAGCAGAAAAGTGGAGGCATATTTCGTATGAGGCAGGTAGGATCTAAGATAATTAAGTTTGAAACGTCCACTTAAATACCTATGGATTTGGTCACTTCTCTGCTCAAAAAGCCTTTAATTGTCTGGCATAACAAATTTCTTACCTGGATTTCAAAGTTTTCTGATTTGGCCCCACCCACACTTCTAGACTTATTTCTTCCTCCTCTCTTTCACATATTTTCTGACTCAACCATTAATTGAACAAAAAAAAGCAGTAGGGGCCCCCATGAGCTAGTCCCTCAGCTCTTGTAAATGGAATCTCCCCCTTCGTTCTTCTCCAGTCACTAGTGCGTTTAGGCAGTTTGGGATCATCAATGCTTTCCCACTAAGGGTCTTTGAGGATGATTCAAATCAAAATAGTATCACATAGAGAAACACATAGGTACATACGATTGAAGGACTGATTTCATTCATTCATATAGTGGGACTGGACTGGGTCCTAGGAGTGAAAGCAAACAGCCCCTGCCTTCCGGGAGCTTTCAGTGTAGAATCTCATGATCTTTTCCAACTGCTGCTCGTGCGTTCTCACCTTTGTAGCTGCACTTCTTGAAAAGTCTCTTTTCATTGTACACATAGCCTTATGTCCAATTGTCTTCATTAACCACTGCAATCTACCATTTTCCTCATAGTGAAATCCTTCTTGCCAAACCATCATCTACCTCCCCCACCTTTTTAGTATAAATTGAATAGACCTATTTAGTTTTATTTTTTGACAGCTCGAATATTTGGCATTATTCACCTTCATCTGCGTACTTGAAATTCTCTCTTCCCCACATTTTCATGCTATAATGCTCTCCTGGTTTTCCTCTATATCCTTCCCTACTGGATTACTCATATGGGTTCCTCTTAAATGGTGGTATGTCCCAAGGTTCTGCTCTTAGCTCTCTTCTATTCTCACTCTACACCATTATTTGTCAAAGTGTGATTCTGGAAACACTTGCATCATCATGACCTAAGGTGTTCAGTAAAAATGCAAATTTGATTGCCCCTTTACCATTTCAGAATTTGACAGCATCCTAGAATCTGCATTTTAATTCAGCATCCTAGGTGACCCAGAAATACTCTAAGTACTGAAAATCAGTGTTCTATATACACACTGTCTCCTAAACAGTGTAAATTTTTCTCATGGCTTCAGTTACCAGCTATATACTGGATGTGGAGGATGGTAAGCTTGTAGTTGGCATACAAGGAAACTGAGAACATTTTCTTGAGATGGCTTCTAGTTTTTCTGTGAAGCAGGAGTTGAGATCATATTCTGAAAAATGAGAGCACAGGTTGGGCGTGGAAGAGAGAAAAGCAGCAGACCAGGGAAGTACAGAAGGTTTTCTGAGTAGTGTGGAAGCCCCAGATGAGATAGAAAATTAGGAAAGTATCATGAAATTCTTCTATATATTGGAGAGGTTTTTTTCCCCAGCAACTTTGATATAGATGAAGAGAAAGCAAATTGATTGATTGATCCAGAAGTTGATTTTTGCCAGGAAGTGTGAATAAAATATTGTGTTTTAAGTAAGTGAAGATACTAATAAGAACATGGAGATTATGGACCATAGGATCCACGCTACATAGAAAACAGAAATAATGAGAGAGGACTGACAGAAGCCTTGATGCCATCAAAGTACAGGTGTAACACGAGCAACAGAAAGAACTGGGAAAATGAGTGTAGATTGATAGAGTGGGAAATCTGAAGATTTCAAAGATGAAACAGTTTTGGTAATGACAAAGTCCAGAGTGTTGCCATAGAAATAGGTAGTTGAAGTGGAGAGTTAACAAAGATTAAGGAATAGGGAGAGCAGTGTTTCAGAAGGGTTGTCCATTGTGTACATTGATGTAACCGAGGATGAAGGTGGCAGGATTTGGAATGGTAAAGAAGGCTCTGAGTCAAAGTCTCCAGTGAATGAGGGAACGTGGCAATGGCAGCAGAAGGGATTGAGTATCTTGTCTATTGAAAAACATCTAATTTCTTTAAGTGCCAGATTTTTTATTGCAGTATCTGAGATTGTTCATAGTTTGATACCAACCTAAATTTTTAGCCTGATGGCAATGTATTCATCTTCACACAACCTCAGTTTCAGGCTTAACGGGCCATTGTAATTCCATAAAGAAAAGCCATATCGTACATTGTGCATTGCCTGATCCCTTCTCTGAACTTCCGTGGTGCTTTACTGGAACCCACACCTACAATTTAGGGCTTTATTACATTTGTTTGCATATGTGTTTCCTACCCTACTAGTGTCTTTGATTCCAGGGATGATGCCATATGCACCTTTGTAACACACATTTTAGCACCTAGTACAGTGCTCTTCCCATAGTAAACAACTGACAGATATTCAAGTATTTGTTGAACATTGATAAGGTTATAAAATTATATCTGGAATATGTCTGGACTAGTTGTAGAACTGCTAAGTAAGTTAAGCAAAAATACATGTTTATTCATTCACATGAAAGAAGTAATTTAATTTTTATGACTGGAAAATTCTCCAAACTAAACAATGGCATTAGAAGAATCTGCACAGAGTCTGGTTCGATAAGATAGAGGAGTTTTTGATAGGAGGTGAACAGTCATAACAGATTAAAACATTCTTGCAACTCTAAGGACAATAGTGATTTCCTAGAATGTTGGCTTCTCTTTAGAAAATGTCGTTGGCAAAACTGTTTGAAGGTAATCTATGTCCTATGACTACATCAAAGGATAATGGAAACAGGATGAGATGACATATAATGAGACATAAATATCCTCTGTATTATGTTCACTGCACATCATGGTGCCTACTGGAATTGTTAAAAGTTTGTTAAATAGCCTAGATTTTATGTTTCATTTTTTAGTAAGTTAATATTAATCTAATATCTATATAGATGTTATATAGATACTAGGTTATATAGACAGTATATATATATATATATATATATATGTTATATATGTACATATTTTTAAATAGCCTACGTACATATTTTTAAGGACAATATCATTCTTTGGTATTTTTAGCATGAAATTACTCATTGGAAATCTAAATTGGTGAGAGAAAATAGGTATATTCCCCTTTAAGATTTTTCCTTTAATTCTAGAAAAATCCAGAAA
This sequence comes from Vicugna pacos, assembly GCF_048564905.1. Classification (NCBI taxonomy): domain Eukaryota; kingdom Metazoa; phylum Chordata; class Mammalia; order Artiodactyla; family Camelidae; genus Vicugna; species Vicugna pacos. The sequence goes on along the minus strand of NC_133023.1, from coordinate 92,579,822 downwards.
TCTATTCAGGAATACTCTCCTTTCTCTTGGAACAGTCCTGAAAACACACAGGTCAAATCCAATAGTAATGAAATCAGAGCCTCTAGTCCTTTTATTGACAACTGTTGCTTGGAATAAGTAAGCCATAAACTGCAGCTCTTTGTTTAAGAACCACTTTATTGCAATATGATTGACATACAAAAAGCTGTCTGTATACAACTTGATGAGTTTGGAGACAAGTATACACCTGTGAAACCATCACCACAATCAATGCCATAAGCATATTCATCACCTCCAAAAGTTTCCTTCTATTTATATATTTATGTATTTATGTATTTATTTCTGTGATAAGGACACAACATAAAGTTTACCCTCTTAGCCAATTTTTAAGTATACAATACAGAATTATTAACTACCTAAAACAGTCAAATTTGCAGAAACAGAAAGTAAAATGGTGGTTGCCCTGGGCAACCAGGGAGGGAGAAATGGGAGCGAGTAGCCAAAGGGTACAAAGTTTCAGTTATGGAAGATGAGTAAGTCCTGGAGATCTACTTACAGCAGAGTGCCTATAGTTAATAATAATGTACTGTATACATAAAAGCTGGAGCTTTGAAATTTTTTGTTATAGAGGTCACAGTTTACTAGAGATGCACTACCTTTATCATGGAGGTTAGAGCTTTCTCCCCCAGAATAAGAGGACCTTGGAACATGGGCAAAGAAAAGTGTGGGAGTAGCAAAGTTTCAGTTGGGAATTTCAGGGGGATACACAGTTTGCAGGAGTTGACAGTTATAAAGATGCAGTTATCATTAGGTGAAATGATGTGTTGAAACCAAGAGCTTGTTTGTATTTAAAGTTGAAAACTACATTCCACATGTAGCCCATCTCGGGTGTTCCTAACCTATTATAGTACCTTCCATACCTGAAGTCAGAGACCATTTATTAATGTTTTACTGAAAATACACCTAGAGTACTGTCTTGGGAATGATACATTCAAAGAAGTCCTGGAACCACTCCACAACTAATTTTTTGCCATGTCAGAACTGATACCTGCTCTGAATGTGTATTCTTCAGAGGAGTCCACTGACCTGGCTTAATGTGGAAGGAGCCACTATATGAAAATGGCAACCATCAAGGGCTAACAAGGGGACTCTTTTCTGAAAAATAAATAGGGCTGAAAATGTTCACATTGGTAGGTAGCTGAGAACTGTGGGCTGCGGGCAGGAGAGATGAGGAGGTAAATTTTGATTGAGGTTGGTAGAGGGAGGACCAGAGAACTTCACTAGGACAGGCCTAGGCAACATGATGCTGGGAGTCACACAAAGCCTGGACAACCAACTAAAATCGGCAGTAAAGATGGAAGAAGACCAAACTGGAGAACAGGATCCCAAACCAAACTCATGTGCCTTATACTTTTTTAAATCAGTTTTTTTGAGGAATAATTTACACAAAGTAAAATTTACTCTTTTAAAGTATCAGTGAGTTCTGAGAAAAATATAGTCCTGCGACTAGAACCACAAGGTACAAAATATTTTCATCACACCCAAGAGTTCATTTGTGCCACTTTGAAATCAGTCCCCTCTCACACCCTGAGCCCCTGGCAAACACTGATCTGTTTTCTAGCTCTATAGCTTTGCCTTTTCTACAATATTTTATAAGTGGAATCAAATAATAGGTAGTCTTTTATATCTGAGTTGTTTTACTCATCAAGCTTTTGATACTTTCTCACACTGTATTAGTAGTTCATTCCTTTTTTATTGCTGAGTAGTATTCTATTGTAGAACTGTACCACAATTTGTTTATCCATTCCTAATTGATGGACCTTTGATCTGTTCCAAATTTTTGGCTTTTATGAATAAAGCTATTGTGAACATTTGCATACAGATCTTAGTTTTGAAATATGTTTTCATTTCTCTTGGGCAATTACCTAGGAGTTGGATCAATGGGACATATACATATGTATGTATGTATGTGTATGTCATAAGTGTATGCTTAACTTAATAAGAAATTGTCAAATTGTTTTTCAATTGCTTATTTTGCATTCTCACCAACAGTGTTTGAGAGTTTCAGTTGTTTTTCATCCTCACTACTTAAAATTTATAAGTTTTTGTCTTATTTTAGATATTAGTCATTCCAGTAGGTGTGTTGTGGTATCTCACTGTAGTTTTAATTTGCACTCCTCTAATGACTAAAGAAGTTGAGCCTCTTTTTATGTACTTATTGATCATCCGTGTATTTTCTTTTGTTAATATCTATTCAAATACTTTAATCTTTTCAAAAATTTGATTATCTTCCAATTATTGCTTGTTAGAGTTTTTTATGTGTTCAGGATACAAATCCTTTCTCATATATGTTTTGCAAATATTGTCTTCTGGCCTGTGGTTAATCTTCTTTTTTTTAATAAGGACTTTTGAAGAGCAGCAGTTTTTAATTTTGGTGAATTCCAATTTATCTATTCATACCCTCTTCTGGTTCTTGCTTTTGTGTCTTATCTAAGAATTCCTTGTATAAGTCACAAAGATTTTCTCCTATGTTTTCTTATAGGGTTTTTATAGTTTTAGCTCCTACAATTCAGGTCATGGTATATTTTGTCTTAATTTTTATATATAGTGTGAAGTAAGATTTGAGGCTCTTTTTTTTTTATCTGGATTACCAATTGTTTCAGTTGTATTTGCTGAAGATACTGTCTTGTCCCCGTTGAATTATACTGGTACTTTTGTCAAAAAACAATTGATCGTATAAGTCTGGGTCATTTCTGTACTCTATTTTATCTCATTAATCTATATGTATGTCCTCTTATTTACTTATTTACTGTGAGTCTTGAAATGAGGTAGTGTGGATCTTCAAAACTTGTTTGTTCTTCTTTATAAAAATTTTTTTAGCTATGCTAGATCCCTTGATTACTATATAAATTTTAGTATCAGCTTATAAATTTATACAAAAAAAGCCTGCTAGAATATTTTTGGATTGTGTAGAATCGACAGATACATCTGGGAAGAGCTGACATCTTGACAATATTGAATCTTCCTATCTATTTATTTAGATCTTTTCAAATTTCAGTAATGTTTTACTGTTTTCAGCAAAAGTCTTGCACATATTTTGTTAAATTTACTCCTAAATATGTCATTTTGATGGTATTATAAATGGTACTTTAAGTTTTATTTTAAAATTTCTAGTAGTTCATGGCTGGTATATAGAATTACAATTGATTTTTGAATGTTGATTTTTTATTGAGAACTTGCTAACTCACATATTAGTGTCCTTTTGTAATTTTCTTGTAAATTCTTTGGGATTTTTATGCAAATGATCATGTTTTCTATTAATAAAGATGGTTTAATTTCTTCCTTTTCACTATGGATGCTTTTAAATTTTTCTTGCTTTATAATACTTGCCTGAACTTCAAGACAGTGTTAAACAGAAGTGTTAGGAATGGACATCTGTGCCTTGCTCCTGACTTTATGAGGAAGCAGTCCGTCTTTCACCACTGAGTGTGATGTTAGTTGAGGTTTTGCATAAATGTCCTTCATCAAGTTCCAGAAGTTCCATTTTAGTCCTAGTTTGCTGAGTTATTTTTTTAACTCATGAATGGATGTTGAATTTGAAGTAATTTTTCTGCATCTATTAAGAAGTCCCTATAAATGCTTCTTTAATTCTTTTAAGACACTGAATTATATTGGTTGGTATTGAATGGTGAACTAACCTTACATTCCTGGATGTGTAAGTCTCTGTATTTTCTGTGCTTTGGAAAAACATCAATGTCATGATTAAAAGCTGGGATTGAAGATCTCCTTTTTAAAAAATATAATATGAACATGGGGGTCATACAAAATTTTTTAAATGAAACAGATTTAAACGGAATCACGCCTATGGAAGAACTCGAAGAGGGTTTTTAAAAAATAAAATAGTAAACACCACTTGTGTTTTTATTCTTATACATTGCAACTCTCTACTGAGTATATCAAGATTTCATGAATGACAGTAGGATTATTTATGCTTTATACTTACTTACTTTCTACAGCAGTAGAGAGCATTGGAATCTCTCTTTTCATAAAATTGCTGCTGTGCTCAGATCGTACTAATTAGGAAGAGTCTTTGAACTTGTGCAGTCATTTCAAGTGCCAAAAAAGAGGTACAAAGTTATGTGGTGCATTCTATATGTGTGTGTGTGTGTGTGTGTGTGTGTGTGTAGTTGTGGTTCCCAGATACAAATGCACTTGGGGTACTGTTATCTGTTATTAGTAGGTAAAATCCAGCCTATTTAAAAAAATATTTTCATTACAGTTTTGTTTGAAAATGAACAACCGATATAATCTTAAATGCCCCAAATAAAGGATGATTAAAAGAATCATCTATGTTACTGTGAGACAGTGACATAGAATACTCTTCAACTATTGGCAATGGTGGTATAAGTCTGTATTTGCCAATACACACATATATTTATGGTCTTTGTTAAGTAATAAATTAGTTTATTAAAATAGCATTTAAAAGTGACTCAACACTAATTATCAGAGAAATGCAAACCAAAACTACAATGAGGTATCACCTCACACCAGTCAGAATGGCCATCATTCAGAATTCCACAAATGACAAATGCTGGAGAGGCTGTGGGGAAAAGGGAACCCTCCTACACTGCCAGTGGGAATGCAGTTTGGTGCAGCCACTGTGGAAAACAGTATGGAGATTCCTCAAAAGACTAGGAATAGACTTACCATATGACCCAGGAATCCCGCTCCTGGGCATATATCCAGAAGGAATCCTACTTCCAAAAGACACCTGCACCCCAATGTTCATAGCAGCACTATTTACAATAGCCAAAACATGGAAACAGCCTAAATGTCCATCAACAGGTGACTGGATAAAGAAGAAGTGGTATATTTATACAATGGAATAGTATTCAGCCATAAAATGACAACATAACGCCATTTGCAGCAACATGGATGTGCATGGAGAATGTCATTCTAAGTGAAGTAAGCCAGAAAGAGAAAGAAAAATACCATATGAGATCGCTTATATGTGGAATCTAAAAAAAAGAGAGAACATAAATACAAAACAGAAACAGACTCATAGACATAGAATACAAACTTGTGGTTGCCAAGGGGGAGGGGGGTGGGAAGGGACACATTGGGAGTTCGAAATTTGTAGATACTGACAGGCATATGTAGAATGGATAAACAAGATTATACTGTATAGCACAGGAAAATATATACAAAATCTTGTGGTAGGTAGCTCACAGAGAAAACGAATGTGACAATGAATATATGTATGTTCACATATAACTGAAACGTTGTGCTCTACTCTGGAAATTGACACAACATTGTAAACTGACTATAATTCAATAAAAAATGATATAAAAAAGGAAGGAAAAAAAAGAAGGAAAGTTCCTCAACTTGATAAAGGACATACACCAAAAATCTACAGCTAATATAATTGATGAGTCTGAATGCTTTCCTTCCAAGACCAATAAAACACCTTCATTTCTACTTAGCATTACACTAGAAGTTCTCTTCAGTGCAATAAGCAAGAAAAAGACATTAAATGCACAGAGATTAGAAAGGAGAATGCAAAACTGTCTTTATTTGCAGATAGCATAATCATTTATGTAGAAAGCATGATGGAATCTACAAAAGTTACTGGAACTGATCAGTGAGGTCAGTAAGGTCACAAAGTATAAGATCAATGTATAAAACAATTCTTTCTATATATCAGCAACAGATAATATGAAAGAAAAAATGTTAAATGTCATTTACAACAGCATCAAAAATATGAAATACTTAGGAATAAATCCAACATCGAAACTATAAATCATTGCTAAGAGAAATTAAAGGAGACCCAAACACATGGGGAGCTATGTCATGTTCATGAGTTAGAAGATTCAAATCAGGATGTCAAATTTCTGAAAATTGATCTATGGTTTTAATGGGATCCCACTCAAACTCCTAGCAGAGTTTGTAGAGTTTGAGAAACTGCTTTACAATCCACACGACAATGCACAGGACCTAGAATAGCCAAAATAACTGGAAAAGAACAAAGTTGGAGGGCTAACACTACCTGTTTTAAAGTCTTCATGTAAAGCTGCAGTGATCAAAACAGTGCAGTATCGGCATAAGGACAGAGAAATAGAACAATAAAACAGAGTAGAGAATCCAGAAATAAGCCTACTCACATATGCTGGATTGATTTTTGACAGAGACACAAAGGCGATTCAGTGGAGAAATTATAGACTTTTAACAAATGGTGCTGGAAAAATTGGACATCCATACGTGAAAAAAAATCAACTTTTATCCATCCCTTGTGCCATACACAAAAGTTAACTCAAAATAGATAGTTGACATGAATATAAAACCTAAAATTATAGAAACTTCTGTCAGGAAATAATAGGAGAAAATCCTTGGGACCTTGATTGGTCAGAGTTTCAGATATGACACCAAAAAGCACAAGCCATAAAATGACAAATAGATAACTCTGATTTCATCAAAATTTAAAACTTCTGTTCTTCAAAAGTAAATGTTAAGAAAATGAAAGTACAAACCACGAAATGGGGGAAAATAATTGTAATCAAATATTTGCTAAGGAACTTGCATCTTGTGTGTATATATATACATATAGAGAAAGAGACTAGTGTCTATACACATCTATATGTATGCGTATCTAGATGTATACATCTATATGTATGTATATCTATATATCTATAGAGAGGGACAGAGACAGAGAAACAGAGAGAATTCTCAAACTCCACCAAAAGAAAGCAAACAACCTAATTTTAAAAGGTGGGCAAAGAAGATGTAAGGATGGCAAATAAACCATGAAAATATGTTCAACATTGCTATCCATTAGGTAAGTAAATGCAAGTGAAACTCTCTTATAAGAAGAAGGGAAAACTTGAAATAAAAAGTCAAGGGAAAAGAAGAAATTGTGAAGCAAAAAGGGACCAGTGGAGGAAAGATAAAGACAGGAGAGAGATGAGGTGAAGGAGGTGGAGGGCTTAAGAAGAGAGGATGCAGGCAAAGGAGGGAGAGAACAGAAAGCCCTATCAGTACAGGGTTCGTTTGGGTCCTGGCAACACCTATCAGAGCACAACTGTGTCTGTCTCCTTTCTGTAGGATGGGAGTTGAACAAGCTCCTTTGCTCCCTGTCTCCCCATTGGGATTCCACTGTGGGCCAGTGGGCCAAAATCTTTTTTGAGATTCTCAACAGCTGGGATCTTCAGAGTCAGCCGCCTCCGGGATATGGTATCAATTAACCCAGGTTGAGCATTCATTTGCACTTGTTATTTTGTAAAAGGAAATCAATTTGAATATAGACGAGGTATCAAATACCTTCATTCCATTAGACAAAAAGCTAGATAAGCCCCTTGCTTGAATTAACAATTGAGAATGACATCCTAGATGTGTGTAACTCTAGTTTATTACACATTTGTTTTCTCCTTCCCTCTTTAAGGCATAGGATACAAGATCCTATCAGGAAAGACACTTTCTAATGGGAAGACAAGAAAGCAAAGGTCTCTCCTGAGGCTGAAGATCGGGGTAGAAAATACCCCTCCCCTGCATTTGCTTTGGTACAGTTACTGATTGTTGAATTTAGGAGGGATTTTCAGAGTTTTTTTCCCCTCTCCAGCCCTCCCCCAATAGGGCATATGGATATGGCAGACAAAAATCTGTTACTGATGGTCAACAAGTCATCACAATGTGCTTGTGTTGAATCTGAGTTCCATGGTCAGTGGTTTATTTAGTTACTTTCTTTAGGGGCCTGTATCATATCAAAGAAATACTTTTTGAAGAAACAAGCAACTAGCCTCAGGAGTAAAAGATTCAACACAAACAGAATGCATCCTATGCTTACAAGCAATTTGCAGATTTAAATCAGCAAACCTCACCTAACGAAGTCAGCAACCATATCTTGTGTGTTGGAAGACACATGGACCCGTCCAGTAGAAGGCTCAGGGTCAGGATAGCTCTTGGCATGTGGGTCCTTCCTAAGATCCAGTTTAGATGGATGTGTTGCTCCAGTATCTTGGATGCCCAGGAGCACAGCCCTTGCTTCCTAGCTGAGCTCCTTGTCAGTCTGCTGCTCTCAAATTGGCTGCTTTCACTGTACCATGTACTCAGTTTCTCATAAGAGAAATGTTTTGTGCTTTTGTTACCAAGTCCAAACTTGTTCTGCTCACTGCACAACAGGCCAATAAATCAGGAGACGAGATATTGGGGCAAGGAATAACAACTTTATTCGGAAAGCTGGCAGACCAAGAAGATGGCAGGCTAACATCCTGGAGTACCATCTTACCCAAGTAAGAGTTCAAGTTCTTTTATACTATAAAAAAGGGGTGGGGATGTTGTGTGGTTGGTTGTTGCAAACTTCTTGGTATCAGAATCTTTTGTTCTTGCAGATGTCTACATAGGTCAGGTCATGGTGTCCATTAAGCCTCCAACAAAACAAATGAAATTCTCTATTCTGCAACTTTTCATCTTTATATGAATGAGAAAGTGTCATACCCTTAAGGGTCGGAGCCTTGAGAATGGGCTATCCTGTATATTTCAGGCTCTAGGCAACATTTTTTACAAAAGGTGCAGAACCAGCATGACTCAGCACAGGAAACAGGGCACAGGGTTAGAGCTAAAATAACAGATCTAATGAGGAGTCAGATTTGTTCTTCCTACTGCACTGTCACCCTGACCTGGCTTCAGAGCCATCCTGGGGGTTGGGCCCAGGACTTCTCTGCCTTCACTCTTCCCTTCTCCCCTCCGCATGAATGTCACTTCAGCATTGCTCTGGGAAACTTCTAAATTATCAACCTGTACTCTGTTCCTTGCCCTGAAAAATTCACTCAGAAGCTCCCCAGAGAACTCTCAAGAGCCAACCTTTGTCTCCTCCAACTGTCCCACCAGCCTCCCTGACAGTGGCTTCTGCTCTGACCTCTGGGGCTGACAGGTGTGAGGCCCTGGAGTGAGACACCTGTGTTCTGCTGGGATTGAAAGCTGAACCCTCCCAGGACTGATTGGGCGACATCCCTGTTAAGCCAGGCTGCCGCTGGCAGCAGCGAGGCCTTGTGGGGGGGGGGGGAGACCTTCTGTGCGCTCCCTGGGCAGCCTCTACCTAGGCCACATGGGTGAAAAATGTACACCCTAAATGCATATCTTCCACTTTTATTTGCCCATCATACCTCAATAAAGCTGAAAAAAAAATTTAAAAAGAAAAGCACTACTTTATACTTGAACTGTACACTTGAAAGTTAAGATGGTAAATTTTATAGTATATGTATTTTACTACAAACAGTTTTTTTGAAAAAAAAATGCAAGAATGCAGCTTTAGGGATAATGAAAAGCCATTTGAATGCTCCTTAACCCCATCAGTATATATGAGGCAGTACAGTGATGAACAGGATTGATTTTGAAGCTGCCATCTTAGATTCTCTGCCAACTCTGTTTGACCATGGGCAAGTCACTTTTCTGTGCCTCAGTAGCCTCATCTGTAAAATGGGAATATGGTTGTTATGAGCATTAAATGAATTAATATTTAGGAAGCACTTAGAATAGGGGCTCAGCATTATAAACACAATGTAATTCTTAATTATTATGATGATCCTGGTGACTTGTCATGACCTCTCTATGAAACTTCAAGGCAATATTCAGACCCCTCCTACTGACACACACACATGCACGCACGCACACATCCTTTGTGCACTCTCGGCAGACTCTAAGGCTCATACCAATTTCATGAACAAACTCTGAGGCTGGGAAACAAAGTATCAGCCTAGAACCAAACAACTACTTTGTGGCTCCCTGATGGACATTAACCAGTTCCCCCTGACTGCAAGACAAGAGTTCTACATTTTTCTTTTAATGGAAGGAGGTTAATCCAGCCCAATCATAACACACTTAGACTGGACAGATTTACTGAATTGCTTACGTTTGGGAGGATGTGAATCTTTTAAAACACTTACATAAAGCAATTGCCCTTTGAACTACAGACTACTAATTTAGTGAATTACTTCACTATTTCTAGATGCTCTGATAACTGAGGTTAATAGGACAGCCACACAAATGGCAAAAAGCTGGATGGAAGTAGGAAGGCCAAATTCACAATCTAGGGCAAAATGACAAGAAAGTCAGACTCTATCTCCAAAGTAGTTCTGCCCTTTTAATATTATGTAAAGTACTCAATTTCATATGAAGCAAAGCACAATATTATGTAAAATATTAAGGAGGTGTGTCAAATGAACAACATAACATCCAAAAGAGATTATTATCAGGAACTAGAAACTAAGCAAAAATCTGCAGAAAAGGAGCAGTGAGTGAAAGAAAACCTGATAACCAGCTTCTCTTTAATGGCCATGACACTGAGGATGGAAAGAAACTGCCACAGAATGAGCCTCTTTTCTGGGCTAAACTCTATACACTCCTGATGACACTGATTTCTCAGAACATTCTGTAGGGTATTATTATTCTTATTTTTAAGTTGCAGGAAACTAAGTTTCTGAAAGACTGTCCAACGTGCCTGAAAACACCAAATCAAAAAGTGGGTGAGTTGTAGTCTCAAACTGAGTTTGATGTCAAAATCTGTATTCTATTTATTACATCAATCCACCAGTTCAAAATTTTTGTTTGATAAATCAATACCCACCAGAAAGACTCAAAGCTACGTGTGCCTTCTCAGGAGAATAATTGTTCTGCAAATTTCCCCACTGCCCAAGGAACCTGTATGGTATATGCAACGGGTGACGTGGGAGATAAAATGGAGAGAAGTGGGATCACAAAAGGATCTTTTTTAAACATCAAGGAAACAGTAGGGTCACTTGACAACACATTAGTGAACCACTTTTGAGCTTGGATAATTGGCTCTATCTATGATTTTGACCCTTTACCTGGATCATATGTACTCAACTATGACTCAAACAGAAATAGATACCACTGGCCATTTTGACTACGTGAAGCACCTGGAATAGTGGGAAAACACTGGGTTTGGGTTTTGGTCCCAGCCCCATCACTGTGTAGGCAATTTACAATTTCTTTGGACTTCAGCTTCATCCTGTTTTAAAAAAGGAGGGGGGAGGAGTAAGACTTTCAGAATGATGAAACAAGGAGCTCAGTGGACCCTCTCCAGCAAAACATTTGAACTTTTGAAAATTATTTAAAATCTTTGAATATTGTCCTAAGGCTATACAGCAAATGGAGAAACATTCATTCAAGCAAATTTACTAACCTCTGTAAGAACAGTGAAACCTTTGTCACCCCTCCCAGCTCTGTGTTATGGGAGCTCTAACTTGGGCATGAGCAACCAGGAAGACAGGTGCTCCCTCTCCCCACAGTTTCCACTCTGGGGCTTGACCTGGGAGGGTCAAGATGCTGGTATTTCTCACTTCCCCAGCATCATGTTGTACAAGACCAGAGTTTGCCACCATTGCCCAGCACCAATCTCATAGGATGAGGTTGTCACTACAGAAAAATTTGTCTGACCCCAGCTCCAGTGCAGTCACACAGGATTCTTTCCAGAGGGAAAGGCAATCCATGAAGGTGAAGAGCTGCACAGGTCTGCTTCATAAGGTGGAAGTAGTGAGGGAGCTCTCCAGGGTATCTTTTATAAGGGCACTAGTCCCATTTATGAGGTTTCCATCCTCATGACCTAATCATCCCAAAGTCCCCACTTCCTAATACTATTTCATTGGGTATTAAGATTTCAGCATGTGAACACATTCAGACCACAACGTGCAACCTGAAGAACAGATTTTCAGAGAAGTGTGGAGCATCACCCCAAGCCACTGCTGTTGTTTTTAATCATTTCCCTACTGCTTTCACTTTTTGCTGGTCATTTCTTTAAGAGTGAGAATGAAAATACACAGTCACGCTTCCTAATTTCCTAAAAGAGAAACGGTTAAAACACAACTGTTTTATGACAGGCTTAAAAGAACAAGAGTTGATTTGTTTGTTACTTGTAGCCATGATAGCCTCATATATTTGCCAATTTGGGAACTGAAGGAGCAATCCTTTGGCAGTCGAACTAAGTTGTAGATTTCTAAAGCTAACATTTAGGACAAATTTGCCAAAATTTAATTCATATTTCAGAATTTTAGATTTCAGTCCGAAATTAAACTTTCACAGTATCTCTTACAAACTTCAGTAGCTATTCTATATCTCCTGTCTCCTTTCCAGAAATTATTTACCATATTTAAGCATATAAAACTGAATAATTAGAATAATTAACTCTGACCAAAGAAACAAAAGGTAAAGCATGAGAGAAGCAAATTACTTCTAGACTCCCCCCTTAAATAACTTTCAGAGCCTTATTTTAAGAGTTTTCCCAGAGACAGAATTAAGGGTACCAGTTTTGTCGAAGGCAGGATACCTAACAGCTCAACCTCCACATTACTGACCAAAGGCTGGTCATCTTCAGAAATGGGACTGGAAACAAAATGGAAAACATTATGCTCCATTTCTTGTATAAAATCATAATTCTGTCACATGTGGACCACTATGGGCAGGTCTGGGGAAGATTTAGAAAAAAAATAAGTGAAATGAGAAAATTTCCTCATAATTTTACATAACGGAGAGTAGCAGAGTGATATATGAAAGAGAAACAGTGCCTCCAATATGAAAAGAAAAAGAGGGTATGTCTCTTCCTAAAACCTGGAGAAGATGGTAGGATACATGAAGTTAAAATGAAGTAGCGAAAGAAATGACAGTCAGCATAGGTTAAGAATACAAACTCAAAAGTCATTCTGCCTGGTCTCAAAGCCTGGATCTACAACTTACTAGCTGTGTGACCTTGGGCAAGTAACTTACCCTCTCTGGGCTTCACAGTTGCCTCACCTATAAAATGGAGTGACGATAGTATCTGTCTCAATAGGGTTGCTATGAAGATTAAACGAGTCAATATTGCTACATAGTAAGTGCTATGGAAGTACACAAAACATTCAAAAATAATTTTAATAATGATGACTTTACTTTTTCAGAGAATATGAGGACCCACATATCACTTTTACAAATATTATCTTAGTTAATACCCTCTGGGATATGCATAAATAATCCCATTTTAGAGGTAAAGAATCTAAGTTCTAGTGCCAATAATGACAACAATCACTAACGTGTACCTGGCATCTACGATGTACCAAACACAGTATTAATCCCTTTGTACGACGTTATTTAATCCTTAAAATATCTCTGCAAGGTAGGGAATTTTCTACATGTGTATATGTATGTATATCGTATGTACATCATATTACACATATACATATAATATATACATAGACATTATTTTCATATACATATTACTATGCCAATTTTGCAAACCATTTGAGAGTAAGTTGTAAACATAATAGCTCTTTATCCCTAAATACTTCAGTGTATATTTCCTAAAAGCAAAGGCTGTCTCTGACATTACAACAGTACTATGATCAAAATCAATACATTAACATTGACACAATATTATTTATCCATCTACAGACCTCATTCAGATTTTGCCAATTGTCCCAATAATATTCTTTTTAGAAATAAAATTCAGAAACAGGTGGTATATTCAGTTGCCACATCTATTCAATCTCTTTTAACCTGAAATACAATCTTTATGTTTCGAGACATTGACATTTTTAACAGCACTGACTAGATAGAATTTCCCTCGGTTTGGGTTTGTCTGATATTTATGCCTACTTATATTCAGGTTATGCATTCGAGTCAGGAATGACCCTGAAGTGAAGTTGGGTTCTTCTCTGTGTGTCATATCAGGAGACACATGATACTGATCAGCTCCATTACTGGCGATGTTAACTTTGATCACCGGTTAAGGTGATATCTGCAAGGGATGTCTCACTATATCCTAACTATTTTTCACCTTTGTAATTCATAAACTCATATGGGAAAATACTTTGAAACTATGTAAATATCCTCAGAATTTTACACACTGAAATTAGTTGATTCTTGCCAGAAAATATCATTATTATTGTGGTTGCCATATAATAATTTTCTAACTCCAGCATTGTTTCTACGTTTATTAGTTGGCTTTTTACTCTGAGAAGGACCTTCCCCTTCTTTTGTTTCTTATTTATTTATGGATTATATTCATATAGACTCATGGATTCTTATTTCATTTAATGGGATAAAATCTTTCACTATCATTTATTTATTTTATTTATTTATTTTTTAATTTTTGAGGGGAAGGTAATTAGGTTATTTATTTATTTATGTATTTTAATGGAGGTGCTGGGGATTGAACCCAGGACCTTGTTTGTGTGCTAAGCACACACTGTACCACTGAGCTATACCCTCCCCAATCACTTCTTTAGATACTCAAATTATCCTCCATTTGGTCAGTGGAAGCTCCTAACAAATGGTTCCTGTTTCCTTTTGACATATTCCCCTCATGCTTTGAAAATTTTCTTACTTTCTGGCACACTGAGATGTTATAGATTTGTCTTGTTCTTTTCCTACCCCAACCTTGAAATGAGCCATTTCTTCAAGGAGCGTGGGTTTCTTTGAGTATTTAGAAACCAAGATCTGGGCATTAGATGTGCCCAATGCTTCTTGGGTGTCATTCCTTCTAGGCCCCATCTGCAAGGCTAGAAAATACACACATATATTCACCCATATCTATATCTATATCTATTTACATATCTATCTAGATATTAAAATCCACTAGGTCACATTGATATCTCCAAATCCAATCCAACACTACAGGGTTCATTCTATGTTTTCCCTATTTTCCATGTTTATAATTCCCTCCTTTGACCAGGAGAAACCTGGCTGGCTTTAGCCACAATATATCTATGTATTTGGTCAATCCTAGAATACACAGAAAGTAACCCAATATGGTTCATCCATGCCTCTAAGAAAAAGAAGCCTGCAAAATAGAGTTTAATATTTTCTTAGAGTTCTTTTCATCTTTACCTTGAGGTCATACTGTCTAAATACTGTGTTCAGAAGTTATTAGAGGCGGGGAGAAGGGACAGCAGTCCCGACAGCCCAGCTTCGAGAAGGCCCACAGGCACCCGGCGCATGCCCTCCCAGCCGCCAAGATGTCCCAGAGGAAAGTCAGTTCAGTCTAAGGGGCAGTGAAGGGAGAACCCAAGAGATATGCGAGGTTGTCGGCTAGACCTGCTCCTGCAAACATGAAAATGAAGCCCCAAAAGGCAGCAGGAAAGGATAAATCCTCAAGCAGGAAAGTGCAAACAAAAGGGAAAAGGGAACAAAGGGCAAACAGGCCGAAGTGACTAACCAAGAAACTAAAGCTCGACCTGCAGAAAAACAACTGAAATGGAGCGGAATCCAGTCTCTAATGAGGCAGGAGAGAAAGAAGCCAAGTCTGATGACTGTGTATCTATCCCCTGTCTTCTCAGTGGGCCCTATATCTCTGTACAGCCATAGGACTATCTTTCTCAACTCTTTTGTAAATGCAAGCTTTTTAGTAGCTCTGGAAACATTGTAAAGAAAGGAATGTCACTTCATCTCATTTGCTAAGTGTAAATGCTTTTATTCAAGAGGTGAAATCATTTGCAGGGTGAGTTTTTTTGGTTTTCATTTGTTTTGTTTTCTAGTTTTGGTGCAAGGAGGAAATGGAATATTGAATTATGTGAAGGTTTGACTATCTTGGGCGTAAACCTAACATTCTGTAGATTGAGGAGAGGCAGCTTTTATATCCTATAATACAAAGCATTTTCTATTGAAATGGCAATTTAGAGCCAGAGCCATGCATTTAATGTCTTCAACATTTTAAATGACTTCTATTCTAGGTTGTTTTTTAGTAGAGTTGTTTTTTAATGAAAACCACTTCCTGACCTTGGATTTCCCTGTCAGAATTGTGTGCACTTTGTAACGTATTTGGTTGTGGTGGTCCAGTTTTCCTAGTAACTTTGTTATGTGCTATGAAAGATAAAAAAAATTCGTGTAGGTAGTACATATGATAGTAAATCATAAATTAGTGAGACTTACAGTGTAGCAGCTTACCAAACATTTGAAGGTATTAGCCCTTGATATCCTCTTAGGGAAAATTTACCTCCAAATTTTAAGCTGCAAAATCACTTAAATAACCATTCAGAAAAGAATGACAACTACTTGGTTTTGTACATTTTTGGTGCATTCATTAAAATTTGAACAAATTGTTTGTAATATCTGTGTACCAATCCTCAAAATGACCAATAAAACCTGCAGTATGAAAGAAAAAAGTTATTTGAATTAGTGCAGTTATGTTAATTCATTTTAAAATAATGTTTAGTATATTTGTTACTATCTGTGTTCCATTGTAGAGTTTTCCCCAATCCTTGTTGATTTCAGTGATTTTCTTTTTTTGAGTGTGTGAAACATTAACATAGTTCCAAGAGTTAGAAATGTTCAAAGAAGAATCCCCAGCAAAGTGTAACACTGACTCCATTTCTATCTACCTTTCCCACCCACACTCTGTAGAAAACCTCTCATTAATCTCTTTCTGGCTGTGTGTTTTGCATAATGACCGGACACATGTATATTTTCTTATTTCTCCTTCTTAAACAAAATGTTGATACTAACATAAAAATAGACACAAAGACCAATAGGACAGAATCAAGAGCCCAGAAATAAACTCTTACTTTTACAATCAACTAACATTTGACATGAGAACCAAGAATAATCAATGGGGAAAGACAGCCTCTTCAATAAATGGTATTGGACAAACTGGTTAACCACATGCAAAAAGTGAAATTGGATCCCTATCTTACACGTTCACAAAAATTAACCTGAAATGGATTAATGACTTAAATGTAAGACCTGAAACCTTAAAACTCCTAGAAGAAAATATAGGGGGAAACCTCCTTGACATTGGTCTTGGCAGTGACTTTTGGATATGACACCAAAAGCAAAACAAACAAACACACATAAACAAGTGGGATTACATTGAACTAAAAATCTTCTGCTCTGCAAAGGAAACAATCAACAAAGTGAAAGACAATTTCTGGAATGGGAGAAAATGCATGCAAATGAGATATTTGATAAGGGGTTAATATTCAAAGTATATAAAGAACTCATACAACTCAATAACAAAAAAACCCCAAATGACTCAATTGAAAATGGGCACAGGACCTGAATATACATTTTTTTCCAAAGAAGATATGCAAACGACCAACAGACACATAATAAGATGCTCAACATCACTAATCATTCAGGGAAATGCAAATCAAAACCACAATGATATGTAACCTCACACCTGTTAGAATGGTTATCATCAAAAAGACAAGACATATGACCTAAATATAAGATCAGGTACTCTAAAACGCCTAGAGGAAAACATAGGCAGAACACTCTGACATAAATTGCAGCAATATTGTTTTTGATCTGTCTCCTAAAGTAATGGAAATAAAAGCAAAAATAAGCAAATGGGACCTAATTAAATTTAAAAGCCTTTGCACAGCAAAGGATACCATAAGCAAAAAAAGACAACCTACAGAATGGAAGAAAATATTTGCAAATGATGAGCCTAACAAGGGATTACTTTCCAAAATATACAAACAGCTCATACAGCTTAATATAAAAAAAAAACTCAATCAAAAAATGGGCAGAAGACCTAAATAGACATTTCTCCAAAGAAGACATACCAGATGGCCAACAGAAACATGAAAAGATTCTCAATATCACTAACTATTAGAGAAATGCAAATCAAAACTATGATGAGGTATCACCTCACATGAGTCAGAATGGTTATCATTAAAAAGTCTACAAATAATAAATGCTGGAGGGGATAAGGAGAAAAAGGAACCCTCCTGCACTGTTGGTGGGAATGTAAATTGGTGCAGCCACTACAGAGAACAGTATGAAGATTCCTTTAAAAACTTAAAATAAAGTTACCATACGATCCAGGGCACTCTTCCTGGGCATATATCTGGAGAAAACTCTAATTCAAAAAGATACATGCACCCCAAAGTTATAGCAGTACTGTTCACAATAGCCAAGACATGGAAACAACCTAAATGTCCATTGACAGATGACCGGATAAAGAAGCTGTGGTACACACACACACACACACACACACACACACACACACAGGAATATTACTCAGCCATAAAAAAGAATGAAATTGTGCTATTTGCAGCAACATGGATGGACCTAGAGATTATTGTACTAAGTGAAGTAAGTCAGACAGAGAAAGACAAATACCATATGATATCACTTATATGTGTAATCTTAAAAAAAATGATACAAGGGAACTTATTTACAAAACAGAAAGAGACTCACAGACATAGAAAATGAGCTATGGTTACCAAAGAGGAGAAGGGTAGAGGGAAGGATAAATAAGGAGTTTGGAATTAACATATACACACTACTATATATAAAATAGATAAACAATAAGGACCTACTGTATTGCATAGGGAACTATATTCAATATCTTGTAATAACTTATAATGGAAAAGAATCTGAAAAAGAATATATATATGTATATGTATAACTGAAACACTTTGCTGTACACCTGAAACTAACACAACCTTGTAAATCAACTATACTTTGATAAAAATATTTTTAAAAGACTAGCAATAATAAATGCTGTCAAGGTTGTGGAGAAAAGGGAACCTTTGTGCACTGCTGGTAGGAATGTAAACTAGCACAGCCACTATGGAAAACAGTATGGAGGTTCCTCAAAAAATTAAAAAGATAACTACCATGATCCAGCAATCTCACTTCCAACGGAAATGAAAACGAGATATCAAAGAGATATCTACACTCCCACGTTTATTGCACCATTATTTACAATAGCTAGGATATGCAAACAACCTAAGTGTCCATCAATGAGTGAATAAAGAAAATGTTACACACACACACACACACACACCACGGAATATTAGTCAACCTTGAGAAAGAAGGAAGTCCTGACATTTGTGACAACATGTATGAACCTGAGGGCATTATGCTAATCGAAGTAAGTCAGACAGAGAAATAACAAATACTATATGATATCCCTTATATGTGGAATCTCCAAAAATCATACTAGTAGAAACAGAAAATAGAGCTGTGGTTACCAGGGACTGAAGGGTAAGGGAAATGGGTAGAAGTTGGTCAAAAAGTATAAACTTCCACTTAAAAAATAAATAAGTTCTGGGGATCTAACGCACAACATCGTGAGTATAATTAATAATACACTATTATATTCTTGAAAGTTGCTAAGAGAGTAGTCTTAAATATTCTCAACACAAAAAAGAAATCATAATTACGTGATGTGATGCAGGTGTTAGCTAACTCTGGTGGTCATCATATGGCAGTATATAGATGTCTCAAATCAACACACTGTACACCTTAAATTTACACAGTGTTCTGTCAATTATTTCTCAAGAAAGCTGAAAAAAAACTTGCTTTCACACTTTATAACCAAAATTTGAAAAAAAAGTAAAATTATAGGTTGAAGTAGACATAAGATTCTCATTTTAAATTTTGTGTTAATAAGAAAAATTTCACTATTGCCATTGGTTGATTTTATAACGAGTAAATATTGTAACTTATGAAAAATACCTTTATACCAAAAATTTTCCTATAGCTTTTTATTGTCATTAATTATTATTGTCTTACGCTTAAAAACATAAGATTGTACAGTAGACAGAATAAGCACCCCCCTCCCAAATATCTCCACATCCTAATCCTCCGACCTGGTGAATATGTTACCTTACATGACAAAAAACTTTGAAGTTATGGTTAAATTCAGTATCTTGAGAATGAGAAATTACCCTGAATTATCAGGTGGCCTCTAGAAGCTAAAGAAGGCAGGAAAGATTCTCCCTTTGAGCCTCCAGATAGAACCAGTCATGCTGACACATTGATTTTAGCATAGTAAGACTCATTTCAGACTTACGACAACCAGAATTGTAAGAGGGTTCATTTGTCTTGTTTTAAGCCACTAAACGTGCAGTAATTTGTTAGCGGCAATAGGAAATGAATAAAGATAAACGACAATAACTCTTTAGACTTGCTGTTCATTTTGACAATCAAAGGATTCAAGTCTGTCTTTTTAGGTTGAAATTTGAGGGTTGTACATTCCAACTAATAGAATTTTCAGTTTTATTTTGTTTAGTTAATTATGAAAATTTTTAACCACACAAAAAGTAGAGAAAAGAATATAACCATCTATGTATCTATGATCTAGACTTAACAAGAAGTAACATCCTGCCAATTTCTTTTGGAACTCTCTTCCTTTTTAAGAGATAAAATATTACTGAAAAAATGTTATACTCCTCAACTTTTCCCCTTTCCTTTTTCTCTAGAGTTTGGTATATGTAATTGCCCCAACCTACAGCAATTTGTTCACACATCTAATAGAGGCCTCATCTCATTGTCGGGGAATTATCTGTTAGTGTTCCTGTCACCTTCACCGAACTGTGTGTCCCCGGAGGCCAGGAACTGTGCTGTCTTCATGCTTTCAGCTCTGAGCCTAGCCTGTATTGCGTGCTCAATACACAGAAGTTAACCTGAATAACACTGTTGCACTTTTGGGTCATAGAAGTAGTCTGAGAGTGGGGTAG
Organism: Vicugna pacos; assembly: GCF_048564905.1. Classification (NCBI taxonomy): domain Eukaryota; kingdom Metazoa; phylum Chordata; class Mammalia; order Artiodactyla; family Camelidae; genus Vicugna; species Vicugna pacos. The sequence goes on along the minus strand of NC_133023.1, from coordinate 92,559,393 downwards.
ATGGGTGAGTGAGTGGTTCAGTATGGTATTTTTCTTGTGCACAAAGGAGTCTTTTTTTCTCACTTTTCTTCCTCTCTTCCTTTCTCATACGGAAACAAAACTTTTAAGATACTGATTTATAGCTTTATTTTCTTACTTTGGCTTTGTTAGCAGGGTAATAACTGGCTCCATTTGTATGAGTTGAGAAGTGTTCTGTCTTATGTGATATTTTGGAAAAACTTGTGAAGTACTGGTGTCAACTCTTATTTAAACATTTGGGAGATTTCACTGGTGAAGCTATTTTGGACTGGGCTTTTCTTTGTGGTATTTGTAAAATTACTAATTCAACCTACCTATTTGATATAGGTCTACTCACATTCTCTACTTCTATTTGAGTTATTTTCTGTAGTTGATATCCTTTAGCAATCTGTTCATTTCATCAATGTTATTTAATTTGTCGGCCTACAATTGTCAATAGTATCCTTGTATAATACTCCTTTTTATTTTTGTAAGGTTGGTAGTAATGTCTCTCTTTTAATCTTGAGTTTAGCAATTTTAGTTTTCTCTCTTTTTTCCCTGGTCACTCTAGTGAAAGTCTTGCCAGTTTTCTCTGTCATTGCGAAAAACCAATTTTTGGTTTTGTTGATTTTCTCTATTATTATTTTATCCTCCATTTCATTAATTTCCTCTCTAATTTTTAGTATCTCATTCATTTTGCACACTTAAGGTTTAGTTTACTCTTCTTTTTCTAGTTTCTTAAGTTGGGAGTTTGGGCTATTTATTTCAGGTCATTCTTATTTTTAATAAATGTATTTATATCTATCAACTACCCTCTAAGCTCAGCTTTTGCTGTGTACTATAAGTTTTTGTTTCTTGTGTTTGCATTTACATTCATTGAAACATACTTTCTCTTTTGTTTTCTTCTTTGACCCATTGTGTATACAGTATGTGTTGTTTAATTTTTATGTATATGTCGCTTTCCCAAATTCACTCCTGATTTCTAGTTTCACTCCACAATTGTTGAGGAATGTACTTTGAATGATTTCAGTCCTGTTGAATTTATTGGGACTTGTTTTATGGTCTGCCACATGGTCTATCCTGGAGAATGTTCCCTGTATTCTTGAGAAGATTGTTTATTCTGCTGTAGTTAGGTGGTATGTTCTATAGATGTCTGTAAGGTCTAGTTGGTTTACAGTGTTGTTCAGTTCTATTTCCCTGTTGATCTCTATCAATCTATCCTATTATAGCCATGATTGCAAGTGAGGCATTGAAGTCTCCAACTATTATTCTTGACCGATTTCTCCCTTCAATTCTGTCACTTTTGCTTTATGTATCTTAGGACTGTTAGGTGTCTTCTGTTGTTAGGTGCCTATGTGTTTATAATTGTTCTACCTTTTTGAAGGATTGACTCATTTATCACTATGAAATTTCCCTCTTTTTCTCCATTAACAATTTGTGTCTTAAAGTCCATTTTGTCTGGTATTTGTATAGCCATTCTGGCTCTGTGTTTGTTACCATTTGCATGGTATGTCTTTTTGCAGAACTCTGGAAATTAACAAAAGGTTTTCAGCAACCCAGAATTTTGAAAAAGTTGATTCTGAAAGTTTTTGCCAATTTTTTCGTTGCTTATAGGGAAGAAATTTCAGAGGCCCCCGACTCTGTCATTTTTGTTGATGTCACTTCTTGATTCAGTCTGTAAGGATATTGAAATATTTTCCTAAGTATCAAGTTTTGAGAGAATTTTATTATTAATTTCTGACATTATTACATTGTGATCTGGGTACTTACTCAATTTGAATAACTTTATTTTGTTAATTGATGGGAGTTTTTTTTTTAACTTGGAATTTTAGAATTAGAAGAAACCATAATTAACTGAAGTTTAACTGGAAGGCTCTTTAATTTCATTTTTCCTGAAAATATTTCTTATGTGTATACATTTACTTTCATGGGCCACTCAGGACAGAGATACTAATGAATGCCAGTAGAATATTTTTATGCTGGTTGAGAATTTTGCAATGTTCAAGGGTCATCATTCAAATTTATGCTATGGTGTCAAAGTAACCTGGGTTCAAATACCAGTCCTGTCACTACTAACTATGTGAAGTTGGACAAGTGACTTAACTTCATGTCCTTGAATAAGTCACTTAACATCACTAATCCTTGGTTTCCTCATCTGTAAAATTAAAATATGTGACTTTTTCCCACAGAGTTATTGTCAAGATTAAAGAAAATGACAGATGTTCAATATGATTGGAAAAGAGGCTATATGAAGGAATAAATGTGAACTGTTAGCCAGGGCCAGGTCACAGAGATAGGCACATAGAAAGTGTTTCACAAACCTTTTTGCTTTCCCTGTTTCCTTATATAACTATCATAGGAAAATTGTAGAAAACTGGGTTCAATGTAAAACTAAGATACCCTCCTTTCCAGAAGGTTTGGTAGTATTTGTTAATTAAGTTGGCTGACTTTGCTTTTTTGTTATTTGTTTCTTTCTGAGTAAAAGTTAATAACAGCAACATTCCAGCAAATGGAGACTTCTAATTGGTTGAGTTCCAATTAATTGAGTTTTTACCTACCACCAATAACTGAGAGTTGAGTTTAACTTGGGAAATATCCTCATGATTCTTTGAGGATATCATTTTGAAAGGAAAATTATTAAAACTAATCACTCACTCAATGATGTGTGAATATACCACATCTTCTTTATCCAGTCATCTGTTGATGGACATTTAGGTTGTTTCCATGTCTTGGCTATTGTAAACAGTGCTGCTATGAACATTGGGGTGCAGGTGTCATCCTGAAGTAGGGTTCCTTCTGGATATATGCCCAGGAGTGGGATTCCTGGGTCATATGGTAAGTCTCTTCCTAGTCTTTTGAGGAATCTCCATACTGTTTTCCACAGTGGCTGCCCCAAACTGCATTCCCACCAGCAGTTTAGGAAGGTTCCCCTTTCTCCACAGCCTCTCCAGCATTTGTCATTTGTGGAATTCTGAATGATGGCCATTCTGACTGGTGTGAGGTGATACCTCATTGTAGTTTTGATTTGCATTTCTCTGATAATTAGTGATATTGAGCCTTTTTGCATGTGCCTGTTGGTCATTTGTATGTCTTCCTTGGAGAATTGCTTGTTTAGGTCTTCTGCCCATTTTTGGATTGGGTTGTTTGGTTTTTTTCTTATTAAGTCATATGAGCTGCTTATATATTCTGGAGATCAAGCCTTTGTCAGTTTCATTTGCAAAAATTTTCTCCCATTCCATAGGTTGTCGTTTTGTTTTGCTTATGATTTCCTTTGCTGTGCAGAAGCTTGTAGGTTTAATTAGGCCCATTTATTTATTCTTGCTTTTATTTCCATTGCTTGGGTAGATTGTCCTGGGAGAACATTTTTGAGATGTATGTGAGATAATGTTTTGCCTATATTTTCTTCTAGGAGGTTTATTGTATCTTGTCTTATGTTTAAGTCTTTGATCCATTTTGAGTTTATTTTTGTGAAAGATGTGTGATAAATTCTGCATTTGACTCTTTATTTTAAGAGTTTTGAGTGGCATCAAGTATTATATTTCTGAAAAAGAAATTCATCCGGTAAAATTTTGTTCAAATGAACTAAAATTAAGCTTCTCCATTCATCTAGCTTCCTTTGGTTAAATGTGTTTTGTGTTGAAATACAAATATAAGAAGAATAAGAAATCTTTAAGTCAATTTGGGAGTAATTAGACACCATTAGCAGATACTGAGAATTTCTCTTTCATTGTATTTAAATGCAATCCTCTCGTCAAGGGTTTAATCTTTTTTTTAATAGCGTCATTCGGCATCGAATAGGAAAAATGAATCATTAGTAAACTTAAAATCTCCCTAGTCTACTTTTAAATCTGTATTTACCTTTCTGCTCTTTCAATCCATCTAAAATCAAATGTTTATTCCTTTCATTTCCATCTTCTTCAATTCTTCCTCGTGTTCTTCTCATAGATAAAAGACAGGAATACAACAGCACTGATTTTGTATAGTGTGTAGATATGTATATATACTTATGCTTACTTATCTACACACATACCCATCTTTTTCTTGAATGTCTACTTTGGGGTCTATAAAATATACCCATATATATCACTTATTTATCTCAATAGCCCTTTGAAATCAGTATTTTTAATCCCAATTTTTATCTTTGAGATGAAAGAGCCTAGATCTTTTTAATCCACTTTAAACTAAAGTTTCTTACCTCTTCCTCACTATTTAAATAACATTTTATGTTTTAAACATAGAAATGAGTGTTCCTCTGGGGGCCATACACTTATTCCAATGGGATTTTGGGGCTACCACCATTTTGACCAACTTTTTTCAGGAATTGCCTTCAGGGCCTATTCTTATGACTCTCAGTGGTATAAAAGTTTGATCTTTTGAGAGTGGATTTAATTTTCAGAAAAGGCATACAGTCTTTGAAAGCCAAAACTGATGAGCAATGGGGGGTGGATCAAACTGGGGAATGCTGTTTTTGTTCAAGGATTAGGTGTGGATCTGAAGGAATGAGTGTGCTTTCCTTGTATGACTCAGATACTGGTTCTAAAGGCATTTCCCCAGGAGGAGTTTCAAAATGTGAAGTCCTGGCATTGAAGAGGTTACTTTTGAAGGACAAAATTCCCTTGGATGTTTTAGATGATGAGTGTTGTATTGAAACAAAGTAGTCTCATTGCTTTTTAGGCAATCAGTGGTCATTACAGGGTGGAAGACCAGCCTGTTCCCTAGTGATTTCAGTATAATTTTACTTTCACTGACCACACCTTCTGTAGAACAAAGGCTTCAGTCACTCAGTAGGAGTCACTTCTTTTGAAAGCCCTAGGCCTTACCTACTTAAATAACACACAGCCTCTTCAGTCCCCTTAGTAGGCCTTACTTTAGGATCAAAATGAAGAATAAGTTAAATGTCCTGCTGATGTAGGAAACATTGTAATGAAGAGAAGTGCCTCTATTAATTGAATGAGAAATCTGAAAAGTTAGATAACTTACACTAAATCTTCCAAATATAAAGAATCTGGTTGCCTGCAGATTATACTGCTCTGGTAAGGAACAGTGACCTCAGTTCAGGACCGAGAAACAAATTCAAATTAGCAACATTCAACATCCTTTTAATTCTGGGTGGCCACATTGTTCAAAAGGGCTTAAAGCAAGGGTCCAGTGACAGAGACATGCTGAGAAATACATAACAGGATTCAGGAGAAATCATAGGAGTAGTAAGGGGTAGTCACAGTTCCTTGGTGTCTTTCTTCTTTGCCACTGAAATGCAGCCATCTCTTGGTGGCAGGGCCTGCAGCCTACTTGCACACAGCATAGCAAGAGTGGGACAGAGAAGGAGAGGAACTTTCAGTGTCTTTCTAGAGGGTCACCAGATTTTCATACTCCTATGAAGAAACCCTGATATCTTTCCTTCTAATGCTTTGTCTGGAAAGTGCAAGCATCTGGAAATTAACCTTGGTTACTGTTCTTGAAAGCTACAAACCCAGGGCTGTCAGCTTTGGGTTTTCCATTATATTATGCAATGACACAGTCAAGGGGCTCAGTTCTTGAACCTTTATGCGGTAAAGGAGCACATGGGTGCTCCTTTAAGAATGTCCACTTGTGATTCGAGTTTGCTCTGTGGTGTATGTATTTCCTTAAAAGACAAGGAACTGGACAGAGGGATGGTACTGGCCAGAGAGGGCCACCATTAATATATCTTTTGACTTTTGACTTTTACAGCCAAGGTTAGACCGCTCTTTTCTTTCTGGGCTTTGATCTAAGCCTTAGTCATTAATTACACATTATTATGAACCATTAATTTAAATTCCACTGCCTTTCCACATGCTGTCCTCCTTGATCTGCCTTTCTAGGCCCATTAAAGGAATTGTTTCATAGAAACAGTACCAAGAGAAACCAACAATCTTTCTGTATTTCCATATTTCCCTCCACCCTTTCTCTTGCTCTCTCTCAAAAGCACCTGCATTATGAGGTCTTACATTTGTACCCGAGTGTTTAGACCTTTTAAATTTCACAAAAGACCGGAAGTACATACGAAAAAAAACCTTTGATAAATGTACTACTTAAGTATACTCCGTTTTAAAAGTTGTCGTTTCCTCTGACCTGTACAATGTAAAGGTCTAAATAGTGTTATAGTCACACCCCAACTTAATTGTCGCCGAGGCAACCAGAACCTTCAAGCAACTGGCAGAAGTTGCATTTGCAGGTGAAATCTGGGGAGGCACTGGCCGGGATGCCTGCATTCCAAAGCTGGTTGCCTAAGTCTTCCAACATAGCAGGGGGAGGGGCGTGGGGGTGGGTGGGAAGGTTGAAGTTGTTTGCAAGAAGTTGCTTAGAAATATTTCACATATGCTAATTGCAGCCATCAATGGTTTTGGAAGTAAAAGGATTCTGTGGCTTTGATCTGCTAGTTGTGGCACATTATTGGTTTTTGTGCATCTGGGGGAAACGGGGTTCAGGTTAGTATGAGAAGGGCTGCGTTTACTAAAGAAATATTGCACTGTGCATGGACTGTCTTTAAGGAGCTAGAAAGTGGTTTGTTTTTTTAGAGTAAACAGTGACACAGGCCAGTGGAGATGTGCAAATGTCAATGTTTTTTCTCTCTTTGCCTTAGAAAATTGGAAAGAAAACCTTAGCCCTGAGGATGAAGGAGACAAAGATGGGTAGGGGGTAGGGGAATTGAGGGAGGGAGCATATGAAATATGAAAGATTTAATGCACTCACGTGTAATTTCCTATGTTCCTCTGAATCATTCTGTTATCTATTCTTGGACCTATACAAAATTTGGTTTTAATTTGTGTGGGGAGATATTGATTCAGCCTGTCATGGAGGACTCTCAGAAGATATCTGGTCCAATCTTTTTCACTCTTCTTTTGTTTTCCTTTGTTCTTTCCTTCCTTCATTTATTTACCAAACATTTTAAAACGCTGACTGCATTCAAGGTGATAGTGATACAAATATGAGAAATACATAGTCCTGCTCAGAAAGAGTCCACAGCCTAGTGGGGGAGGCAGAGCTGTAATAGTGCATTAGCAGAAAGAGTGGAAAGTGAAAGTGGTTGAGTTGTGTGCAACGCACAGCGGAAGCACAAAAGGGAAGAAGATTACTTTTGCCAAAGTGAGTTAAAAAAAATCGTAATAATCCAAAGAGCAGGTGACACCATCACTGATGAAGAAAACAAAGCCTAGACAAGGGAAGAGATCTGCCTAAAGTCTTGTAGGAGGCAGAATTTGACACCACCCTGCCATTGTCATAAAGGCCTTTGGTGTCACCCCTTAGCACGATAATAACAAGTTTTGGCCTTGTTCTTATACATACTTGAGGACACCTGAACCATTCACTCAAAGAACTACATAGAAACCAAATTATATTGGAACATGGGAAGCTAGAGAGAATGATTCGAAAGATCCACTACTTCCTCTCCTTTTACCTCTCCTTCCTTTTGCATCTCCCCAGGCTTATTCTGCTCAGCCAGAGCTACCCAAGACAGCCTAGACTTTGGGTCTTTATAAGCATCTTTCTAAGTGAGCTGCCACCAGGCTTGATGGTGTAGTTAAAAGAGTGAAGTCTTAGGGTTGGTAAAGGGTTGTATTTCTAAACATCCATAACTAAGAGCTCAGACCAATTAGTGTTTGTGCCACCTCATCTGGGAATGAAGAGGAGTCCATTCTGCTGGGGCAGCATCAGTAGGGAGCAGGGTTTTTTCCCTTCCAGTTTTCTTGAGATATAATTGACATATGGAACTCTGTAAGTTTAAAGCATACACCACAGTGATTTGACTTCTATACATCATGAAATGATGACCACAGTAAGTTTAGTGAACATTCATCATCTCATATAGATACAAAATTAAAGAAATAGAAACAAGTTTTTTTCTCATTATGGCAACACTTAGGATTTACCCTCTTAACAACTTTCGTATATAACATCTAGCAGTGTTAATTATATGTATCATGTTGTCTATTATATCCTTAGTACTTATTTATCTTGTAACTGAAAGTTTGTACCTTTTGATTGCCTTCATCCAATTTAGGGAGCAGTTTTATTGCATAAAGGGAAAAGTTTTCCCTCCTTCCACATGAATCTGAACACCTCATTCCCCAACCCTGCCACTTTCTGGAAATGTTACTCAAGTTACTTACATGACCAAATTCAAGGGGCTGCTCTATTAAGGCTTAATCAGACGGTTTTACAAGTTTTGAACATTAAGTAAAATGACAATAACACACCCAATCTGGTAACCTGTTTTTATTATTACTTGTTAATAATAAAGACAAAGGTAAGGAATAATTAGCTCACCTCTTTTCGTGAACATTTAAAGCATATTTGTGAAATAGGCCCATATCCGTTTTAGAAATAAGATACATATATCAGAGGGAATAAGATGGTGAATGATTTATCTAAGAATATGGGATATAGAATATAGAATAAATCAGTAGTGCTGAGGCAATGATAGACTCTCAAGCCAGAACTTCTTTTGGATCACATTACAGTTAGAAAATAAAAGCATGTGCATAAAATATGGAGGTGAATATGTGTCATGTGTCTGTATTATATAGCTAGCCAATGAGAGGAATGCTGTACCACAAAAATCCTTTTTTAACATACTGTTGTTTAAACAGGAATGCCAGCTGTACAAAATGAAAGGAGAGTATGATATTTATTAGTTTTTTCTTCTCAGATTTTATTTTTCGATTTATATGGCAAACATTTACATAGGACTTTCTATGTGCTTCTAGTGTTCTACAACTTGTAAAAGTTGTAAACTCATTTGATCCTCACAACTACCCTTGAGGTATATAATATTATATCCCCAATTTACAGATATTAAACATGTTTATTTTAAATTCAAATATGTTAATAAAGGGAAGAAGCAGTTACATGTTAATCTCCCCAAATTATTCAAATAGAATAGACTAATTTTTTGAATAAAAATGATTAGATTCATAAATATGTGGAAGTTAAGCAACATACTCCTGAACAACCAAGAAGTCAAAGAAGAAATTGAAAAGGAAATTTTAAAAATACCATGACACAAATGCAAACAGAAAAATGCTCAGTATCACTAATTATCAGAGAAATGCAAATCAAAACTACAATGAGGTATCACCTCACACCAGTCAGAATGGCCATCATTCAAAAGTCCACAAACAATAAATGCTGGAGAGGGTGTGGAGAAAAGGGAACCCTCTTACACTACTGGTGGGAATGCAGTTTGGTGCAGCCACTGTGGAAAACAGTATGGAGATTCCTCAAAAGACTAGGAATAGACTTACTGTATGACCCAGGAATCCCGCTCCTGGGCATATATCCAGAAGGAACCCTACTTCAAAAAGATGCCTGCATCCCAGTGTTCATAGCAGCACTATTTACAATAGCCAAGACATAGAAGCAGCCCAAATGTCCATTGACAGATGACTGGATAAAGAAGAGGTGGTATATTTATACAATGGAATAGTATTCAGCCATAAAAAACAACAACATAACGCCATTTGCAACAACATGGATGTCCCTGGAGAATGTCATTCTAAGTGAAGTAAGCTAGAAAGAGAAAGAAAAGTACCTTATGAGATCACTCGTATGTGGAATCTAAAAAAAAATAAATAAGAAACAGACTCATAGACATAGAATACAAACTTGTGGTTGCCAAGGGGGCAGGGGGTGGAAAGGGACAGACTGGGATTTCACAATGTAGAATAGATAAACAAGATTATACTGTATAGCACAGGGAAATATATACAAGATCTTGTGGTAGCTCACAGCGAAAAAAATGTGACAATGAATATATATATGTTCATGTATAACTGAAAAATTGTGCTCTACACTGGAATTTGACACAACATTGTAAAATGACTATAACTCAATAAAAAAATATTAAAAAAAAACACCATGACACAAATGCAAATGGAAACACAACATACCCAAACTTACGGGATGCAACAAAAGCAGTTCTATGAGGGAAGTTTATAGTGTTAAATACCTAAATTAAGAAAATAGAAAGATCTAAAATTACCAATCTAATTTCACACCTCAAAGAACTAGAAAAAGAACAAACTAAGCCCCGAGTTAGCAGAATTACAATTATAGTGTTAAAGTAGATTAGAAAAACAATAGAAAAGTTCAATAAAACTAAAGAGTTGCTTTCTTCAAAAAGATAAAGCAAAATTGTCAAACCTTTAGCTAAACAAAGGAAAAAGAGAAGACTCAAATAAATGAAATTATAAATGAAAGAAGAGACACTACAACTTATAAAATAGAATTGCAAAGGATCATAAGAAACTCCTATGAACAATTATATGCCAACATATTGGCCAACTTAGAAGAAATGGATATATTCCTAGAAACATACAACTTGCCAAGACTGAATCATGAAGAAATAGAAAGTCTGAATAGACCAATAACAGAAAAAGTAAATAGACTGAATCAGTAATCAAAAACCTTCCAACAAAGAAAACCCAGGACCAGGTGGCTTCACTGATGAATTCTATCAAACATTTAAAGAAGAATAATCCAAGCTTTCTCAAACTTTTCCAGAAAGTTAAAGAGGGGGGAACACTTCCAAACTCATTTTACAAGGCCATCATTACCCTGATACCAAAGCTAGACAAGAGTACTACAAGAACACAAAATTTCAGACCAATGTCTTTAATGAACATAGATGCAAAGAATTCTCAACAGAATATAAGCAAACCAAATTCAACAGCACATTAAAAGAATTATACATCACAAACAAGTTGGATTTATTCCTGGAATGCCAGGATGGTCCAACACCCACAAATCATTTAAGGTAATAGACTACATTTTAACAGAATGAAGCATAAAAATCATATGACTATCTCAATAGATTCAGCAAAAGCATTTGACAAAATGTAACACCCTTTCATTATTTAAAAAAAACACTCAACAATTTAGGCACAAGAAGAATATACCTGAACATATTAAAGACCATATGTGACAAGCCCACAGCTAACATCGTACTCAATGGCAAAAAGCTAAAAGCTTTTCCCCTCCAAGATCAGGAACAACATAAGGATGCCTACTCTCAATACTTCTATTCAACATATATTGGAGGTCCTAGCCAAAACAATTAGGCAAGGAGAGAAATAAAAGGCATCCAAATTGGAAAGCAAGAATTAAAGTTATCTCTATTTGCATATGATGTGATTTTATATCAGAAAACTCTAAAGCCTCAACCAAAAAACTATTAGAAGTAATTAATAAATTTAATAAAATTACAGGATACAAAATCAACATACAACAATCAATTGCATTTCTATACACTAATAACAAACTATCTGAAAAATAAATTAAGAAAACAATCCCATTTGCAATAGTATAAAAAAAAACACTTAGGAATAAATTTAACCGAGGAAGTAAAAGATCTGTACACTAAAAATCATAAAACATCGATGAAATAAATTAAAATACATATAAATAAATGGAAAGATATTCCATGCTCATGGAACAGAAGAATTAATATTGTTAAAATGTCCATATTGCCCCAAGAGTTCTATAGATTCAACATAATCTCTATCAAAATTCCAATGGCATTTTCCACAAAAATAGAAAGAGCAATCCTAAAATTTATATGAAACCACAAAAGTTCATGAGTAGCCAAAGCAATTTTGGGCAAGAAGAACAAAGAAGGAGGCATCACACATCCTGATTTTAAATTATATTACAAAGCTATAGTAATGAAAACAATATGGCACTGGCATTAAAAACAGCCACATAGACCAATGGAACAGAATAATGAGTCTGGAAATAAACACTCACATATATGATCAACTAACTTTCAACAAGAGAACCAAGAATGAAAAATGGGGAAAGGATAGTTTCCCCAATAAATGTTGCTTGGAAAACTAGATATCCACATGCAAAATAATGGAATTGGACCCTTATACCGTACACTAAAATCAACTCAAAATGAATTAAAGACTTAAATTTAAGATGCAAAACTGTAAAACGCCTAGAAGAAAACTCCTTGATATGGTGTTGCCAATGATTTTTAGCTATGAAAGCAAAAGCAACAAAAGCAAAAATAAGCAAGTGGGATTGCATCAAACAAAGAGCTTCTGCACAGCAAAGGAAACAGTTGATAAAGTGAATGACAATCTATGCAATGGGAGAAAATATTTATCAACAATATATCTGATAATAAATTAATATCCAAAATATAGAAGGAATTTATACAACTCAATAGCCAAACCCACAAATAACCTGATTTTAAAAATGCTCAAAAGACCTGAATAGACTTTACTCTAAAGAAGACATCCAGATAGCCCACAGATACATGAAAAGGTGCTCAACATCAGTAATCATCAAGGTAATGAAAATCAAAACTTTCAGCTGTTAGGATTTGCTATTATTAAAACAACAACAACAATAACAAAAGGTAACAAGTATTTGTGAGGATGTGGAACAAAGGTAACTTTTGTGCACTGTTGGTGGGAATTTAAGTTGGTACAGCCGCTATGGAAAGCAGTATGGAGGTTCCTCAAAAAATTAAAAACAGAAGTACTGTATGATCCAGCAATCCTATTTCTGGGTATACATCCAAAGGAAATGAAGTTAACATCTTGAAGAGATATATGCATCCACATGTTCACTGAAGCATTATTCACAATACCCAAGATATGGAAACAACCTAAATGTTCATTGACAGATGAATGGATGAAGAAGATGTGGTATACAAAGGAATATTATTGAATCACAAGAAAGAAGGAAATTCTGCCGTTTGCTACAACATGGATGAACCTTGAGGGCATTATGCTAAGTGAGGTAAATAGGACAAAGACAAATACTGCATGATCTCACTGATGTGTGGAATCTAAAATAGTGAAACTCATGGAAGCAGAGAGTAGAATGGTGATTTCCAGGGGCTGCAGGGAGAGGTAAATATGGAGGTGATAGTTAAAGGGGACAAAGTTTGCAAGAAAAATAAGTTCTGGAGATCTGCTGTACAGCAGAGTGCCTGTAGCTCACAGTACTATTACACTGGAAGTGTGCTAAGACGGTCGATTTCATAGTGAGTGTTCTTACCACCAAACAACAATAAAAAATAAGGGAGGTGATAGACATGTTTGTGGCCTTGATGGTGGCGTTGGTTTCATGGTATATACTTACTCCCAAACTCATCAATTTGTATACATTAAATATGTCTAGCTTATTATGTCAATCGTAACTCAATAAATTGTTCTTTAAAAAAAACCTATATTGCTTTCGCAATAATAAAAGTTAAAGGCTGATTGAGGAAAATTGCCAATTTTTATTTTTCTCAGAAATCAGTATTTATGGTATGTCCTTCATCCTGACTTATCTCCAACCCTGCCCTGCCCTTCTCTTTGACAGTGAAAATGTACTATCACTGGCTTTTTGGAAGAATGTGGTAAGTACTGTGTAATTACAGACTACATCTCAAGAGCAAAGCAGACTTGGAGGGGGGTGTCCCTGTATCACAACATACCACATCTGAATGTTATTTACAGCTCTATGTTCTCTTTCCCAAGACTTCTACTGTCTTTTTGGCTAATTTTACTTGTGTGCAGGGGGAAGACAGTTGCCAAGACAGACAGTGTAGACATGCAATGCCAGGTTCATGCTATAACTGGTGATCACACCTCAGTAGAACCTTGCAACACTTCTTGTAATCCCAACTGGGCCTCCCCTGAGCAGAGACAGCAATTATGTGTAGTGGTTTTCAGATGTAAACAAATGTTCATGGGGGACTGACTTATAATCAGCCAAGTCATTTCATTTATGGCTTGCATCAAACTGGAATGAAGGTCTCTGATCAGGGAAATTGAGCACATTCATTTACTGTCTCAGCAAGTGTTTTTAGAATTTAGGTACGTTTCCCTTTTCCTTTGGAGATATGACTGTACAGTATATTTAAGGCTCAGAAAGCACTTATAAGTAGATTGTATCTTAAAAATAACTCGCTATCTCCTTTTGTACTTAGTTCAAGTACACCAGTGTGCATTTGGCCATTTTCCATTGCTATTATTTCTTATGATTCGATGCCATATGCCTGGAAAGGGATAACATAGAAAATTATGTTTTTACAGGAATTTTGGTAGTACCGTGTCACTTCTCTGTTTCTCTAGCTCCTATTAACTATGCTTCAGCAAATGCTTTAAAATGATAACAACTGAGAAAAACATTTTTAAAATCTTGAGAAAAAACATGCTAAGGCTTTAGAGAGAATAAGTTCAAAACCATAATATAATTTCTTTCGGCTATTGGTGAGAGGGAAACCAAAATTGTGAACATGAAGGGCCAGATGTGGAAAATGGCTACATACATCACAGGATGGTGAACAATTATGATCTGCAATATGCTTGTCCTACTCAAAACTTTGTAAGACCACCACTCATCTTAACAGCTGTGGGCAAGATTTTGATTCAAAGCACAGAGAAATGCGATGCATTTGGGGGCATAAAGAGAAGTAAGTGACATCCTTAAGAAGAGGTGTATAACCTAGATGGGAAAAGGAGATAATGCATAGGACAGAACGTCGCAGTCATTAGGCAAGCAGCCTGTGACTGAGTATTAACCTGTGAACAAAGTAGGGTGTGGTCAGTGAAAGTTTTCTGGGGCATTGAGGACTTGAAGAAAAGTAAGATTTGGGCTCCAGGGCGGAGATAAGAATTGTGTTAGGACTGAAGGATGGGGACCTAGACTCAAGTCCTGCCTCCTCATACTAGCCAAATAACCTTGGGCAGGTTTACTTGATTTATTTCACAAACACTCATAGAAAATTCCGTATGTGGCAGGAACCATCGTAAGTGCCTTGTAACCCATCTAAGTCTTGTAATATAATTCTATGAAGTGGGTATTATTGTTAGCCTCATTTTTACTGAAGAGGAAACCGATTAGCAGAAAGATTAAGTAATTTGCCCAAGACCACCCAGCTAACGAGAGGCAGAGCCAGGATACAAATCCAGGAAGTTTGGATCCAAGTCAATCCACTTAGCCACTACAGTATGCTACAATTTGCCCAGCTTTTCTGATGATCAGTTTTCCCATTTTAAAAATAGAGACAATAATTCCGTTGGGTCCTATTGTGAGGAATAAACTAGACAAGATCAGCGAAAGTGATGGGCCCAAAGAAGGCACTCAATAAAAAGCTGCTTCTTTTCTTAATTTCCTCTCTCTTGGAAACTCAGCTTCTTCCTGGTTCTTGGAATGAATCCTGACTTGGAATTTTCTGGAATGTGTACCACTTCTCTGCTTGGATCTTCTACCCCTGCTTGATTCTTAAACCCATCACTATACTCCACTTGTTTTTGGAGTATTCTTTGAGTACATGTTCTGTTCCCAGCCTCAAGGGCCTGCCTTACCCTATAGAGCAGGTAAAGCTCCCAAAGATACCGGCTGCCATCAGTAGTTATTGAGTCATACCTAGTTGTGTCCATCTAGCACATCCCTGAAGCAATGGGACACTTCTGTCCACTATCCGCACTTATTTACTCAGTAGATATGTCATAAATCTGTTGATTGTGTGCCTGGCCCTGTGCTACGTGATGTATGGTACACACAAAAATAGAGAAAGGGAAGACAATACAGGAAAAGGGGAGTGGGGAAGACAGTAGGGCCCCGGGAGTTCTACGCTTCATCCAGGAAGCTGTGTAGACAATGGCATTGTCCAGCTTCAGTCCTCAGGCTGCTTTCAGGTGCCCTTTCCCTCTTCCTTCTCTCCACCACCATTTGGCCATCCTTCATCTGCTGGCTTCAGGGTCCAGCTTCCAGAAGCTAAGAAATCTGATGAAATAATCTGTGCTAAAGTGTTCATCCAGCTAACAGGTTAATGTGTTATTCTTCCTGGGTAATTTGCTCATTTCCAGAGGGGTTTTTTGAAGACATCCGAGCATGATGGCAGGAAATTTCAGGTCTCATTGCAGCCTGCAGAGGAAGAGAGTGCCCCTACATAACCTCGATCTGATTTCTGTGGTCATTTGCAAAATCTCCCTGGTACTAATGCCTCTGCCACTGTCCTAGGGCTTTTAATAGGCCCCACCCAAGTGTGATTCAAGGGGAAAAATGCATGCTTCTTTTCTTTTGTATTTGAGATGGGTCCTTCCTGGACCCAGTAAGAAAATTCTCCTGATTGCAAGAGAAGCTGAGAAATGGGCTATTTGTACATGGATCAAAGTAGCCAGTACTCACAGTCTGGTAGGCAGCATTCTACGTGATTTACATATGTTATCTTATTTAATTCTCACCACAAACCCCATGAAGTTGGTACTATCATTGTCCCCATTTTTTAAACAAAGTATTGAAGCACAAAGAGGGTAAGTAACTTGCTCAAGGTCACACTCCTAGGTGAACCCATTCAGTGGGGCTATAGGATCTGTGCTCTTAATCATCATATTATACCAACCAACAGCTCAAGTCCAAGTTCCCCTTTCCTGCATAGCATCAGCAGAGAGACCAGACATAGTCACTGGTTCATAGAGACTCACCATTGAGGCACACAGTCTCATGCCATATCCAAGGTATCATAGCCATGCCCCCCCCACCCCGCCATTTGGCAGGGCAGAAACAGGTCACTTATCTGGCCCTCTGACCTTGCTAATAGGGGCACATGTTACCCTGGGGCTGATATCACCTTCTTCCTTTCTGTGTTGCACAAGACTGGCAAGGAACTGCTTCTTAAGCCTCCCTTCTCCACTCCACTCCAAAAAGGGAAGGAATGTTTAAACGTGCTCTGAAGGTTTGACAAGGCTCCTTTGAAGTGTGACTAATCCTAGTTTCTAAAAGTCAAAGGAAGATATGCCAAATTAACCTTCCAGTAGGACGATAGCCAAGCCCATCTCTTCTCTGTCCCTGACATGCCCTCTGAATTCCTGCCTCTAAGCCAATGTGCACACTGTGCCTCCAAATCAGCAATGCCCTCAGCCTTCTGTCACTGATAGAGCACTTATGTTCCAGCCTCTGTAAGTGCTTTCAAAACTTTGTCATTTTTCATTCTACAATGTATGCCACAAGGAATTTTATTTGGATTTTATCTGGATTTTATTTATGAGGAAATTGAGAGAGATTAAATAACCTGCCCAAGGTCACTGTATTACCAGTAGATATTTTTTAGCTTCTTGCCCATTCTCTGCATTTGTTCATTACCATTCAGTATCATCTCAGGTTCCATGATTCAGGGTACCTGTTCATACCAGTATTATATTCACAATATCATGAATGCAAAATGCAATGAGATTGTAATCACTGTATCAACATGTTGTGTGAAGGTTAGAGCATGTTTGGCATAACTAAAACTTACATATTTGAAACCTCAGAAATTGGAATAGCAAGGGTTTCCTACACATGCGGATGTAAATCTTTCATGTTTATGCTCATTGTTCTTTCTGTGGTGATAAATATGATGGAATTATGACATGGAATATTTTCCGCTTGACATCATTTAGGGCCTTGCAGAAGCATTTGATTTGGCCTTGGCCATGCATAAATAATTAAAAGACAATTCCATTTGGGTGCCTTTTTAAAAAGTAGTTCAAAACTAATGAATCTGCCTCATTCACTCTTAAAATGAACAAAAGCAATGTTTACTTCAACAGTAAAAACAAATAGAATACACTTCTGTCTCACATTTTAACCATTCCAAAAGCAGAGGCACAAAAAGAGCAAAGGAGCATGAAAAGAAAAAGGTGGAGTAAAGGGGGTGATTGAAGAGAAAAAGAGGAGAGAGCGTTGAAATAGAAATGAAAAAGAGAGTCAGAGAAATATTCAGAGAAGGTGAAAGAACAGACGTTGAGAAATGTAGGGGAGACAGAAATGACAGAAGGTGAGTGAAATATGAGTAGTTTTGTTTGAAATAGAGGTCATATATTTATCCCATTTAATCCTGTTTTTATTAGACAGATTGCCAAAATAATAAAATATTCAAAATTTCCCCAGTATTAGCTTTTCTAAAACCTAGATATAAATCTTTGGGCTCTCCTGATCATTAACCTTATGAATACTTATGGATGCAATTGAAGTGAAAATAAATAATTTTGCATTGTGACCTTTTATTAATGTCATTTTCTGTACAATTTTCTTTTTTTCTACAGTGTTCAAATAATTTCATTGCATTAATATATCATAAATAGCTCAGTCATTCCCCTATTGTTGTATATTTAGGTTGTTTCAAGGCTTTTGATAGTCAAACTAAGGCTGTTTTTTTTTTCTCCTTTTGAATTATTACCTTAGGATAATTTCTTAGGATTGGGATCCCTAGTTCAAGGACTAGGAACATTCTTATGATTGTTGACCCAGTTGGCAATGCCATCAGTAACTTGAATGAATCTAATTCTTCCAGTACCTGTATAGTATGGGGTTTTATAAATTGTTATTTTTAGCAATTAAATTGAGTATGAAATGGTGCCTTCGAGTTGGAACAATATATATTTCTTCTAGGGTGATGATATTCTTTGACCCTTTGTCCCCTGGGGATCTGGTAATGGTCTTGTACATGTATAGCACCTCTGTACACAGTTTAGATGCTAGTCACATAGCCATCATCTTCCTAGCATTCCCACCATTTAATCTCAGTTTTGATAATGGTTTTACATTTTTGTATTATGTTGTACTCTCTGAACCTGTCTTTCCTTTGCAATATTTTCTATTACTTCAAAATTCCTATAGTTAAGCTAAATACTCTATTCCTAATTTTTTATCTCCTTTAAATATTTAATTTTTTATGTCATGTAGGAAGAATCATTATATATGGTAAGAGATAATACCTTATGTTAATTTCTCTCCATATTCATGACCAATTATCTCAGGTCTATTTACTTAATAATAGATACTTTCCCATTGTTTCATTATGCTTCATTCATCACTCAATTCTTACATTTATTAGTCTTTTCCTGGTCTCACTTTTGTGTTTACTGATCCATATTTCTAAGTTGCATCAGAATACTGCCATTTCAACTATAGTTCATTTATAATACATTCTAATGTTTGATAATTCTTTTAGACTTTTGTTTCCTTGGGATAGCCATGCACAATTATTACTACAAATGAATGTGGTATCTTTTTTTGAAATGAGAGGTATCTTCATTTGAACTGTCTACATCTATAAATCAACCTGTGAAGAAGTATCAGCTTCATACTGTTGGTCTTCCCATTCAGAAATGCAGCATGAATTTACATTTATGCAGATTTTTCTTTGTTTTTGCCATTAAGGTTTCAGATTATTTCTTTTCCCCACACTCTTGAGCATACTAACTTCTTTCCAAACACTTTAATGTTCTTGCTGTATTGTAAATGTGTTACCTTTTCTCCTTCTTGGCTTACTGATATTTTATTGGCTTTCCAAGACTACTTATCTTGTGTTTTGTGATTTGCTGAACTCTGTAGTTGAGTCTAATCACTTGAAGTTACTTCTGTGACTTTTCTAGGTGTATACTAATGTTATCCAAAAATTATGCATCTTTAGTTTCTCTCTTTCCAATATTGACTTCTAATTTTCATACCTTATTAGCTAAACAAGAAACACTAAACTTATACATGAATAAAAGTTACCTTGTTTTGGTCCAGTTTATGGGAAATGACTTTGGTTTTCCCATAGGTAAGAAATTAATTCTTTGTTTTCTGAATATACATCCTTCATCGTGTTAAAGAGGTAGGTCAGTATTCCTATATTTAAAAGCTATTAACCATAAAAAGGAGCTGGATTTCATCAAATGCTTTTTTGGCTTTTAATAGGATGATCAAGCATTTTCAAGAATATTGATATTTTTGGCTAAAATCATCTTTACATTTCTGGAATGAACAATACTTGATCAGGCTTTAAATTATTTTAATAAGTTTCTATGTTTTCTTGGCATCATTTTGATTAAAATGCCCACATCAGTGAGAGGCAGTATGGCATAGCAAGTGTCTGAGTTCAACTCCAACTGGACCCCATAATAGCTTAGTAGTTAAAAGCATGGGCCCTGTCATCAGACAACTAATTTTGAATCCTGGTTCTACCACTTAGTAGCTTTGCTGCTTTGTTACTGTGTATGAGCCTCACTTTCCTGTTCTTAATATGGGGACATAATAATATTTAGCTTATAGAGATTGTTGTAAGGATCAAATGAACTAACTGGTGAAACATGCTTAGTACAGCCCCTGGCATGGAGTATTTCCACATTAAATGGCTGCTATTATAAAGATCATATTCTTAAGTGATAATAGGCCATGGTTTTCTTTTTATATCATTCTTACTTTTTGCTTCTGTGTATCTATGTTTCTTTTTGTATCTATTCTTATGTTTTTCTATTGTTTTTATCTATACCTTTCTTACCACATTTCCTTCTGAGGGTAATTTTAAGAAATATACCATACGTTTCAATACTCCAGGGTAATTTGTATAACATATTCTTCAAAGGCTTGGAGAAGAAAATCGCCTTATCTATCCATCTGGCCTGGGTTTGTTTTGGAGCGTGTGATTCTTTAATATTTTTCCTGTTTTCTTCTGTGTTTATTAGAACATGTTCAGATAATTCTGTCCAAGTGAAAGAAAAATCTCAATTTCAGAAGTTTTCTTTGCAACCTGAGAATTGTTGACCTATTTATTATCTCTGCTTGCAATGATTTCAGCACACAACTAGTTATTGGATTGCTTTATTACTCCTTCTGTAAGAAATATGGTCTGCATCATTTTACAGAGGGGTTATCTCAGAAGCTGACATTTATTTGATTGTCTAAACCTTTTTTAACGACTAGATTCTGCTGCGGTTTTTCCCCTGGTTATTTAATCAGAACCTTCATGGGAATCCCCAATTCCCAACTCTGAATGGAAAAAGACTTATCAG
Source organism: Vicugna pacos (assembly GCF_048564905.1). Lineage (NCBI taxonomy): Eukaryota > Metazoa > Chordata > Mammalia > Artiodactyla > Camelidae > Vicugna > Vicugna pacos. The sequence goes on along the minus strand of NC_133023.1, from coordinate 92,538,610 downwards.
AAAAGGATGAATAATCAGTGTCTGTAGCTCTTCAACTACCCTTAAATAGCCAGAAGCTTCTGTATGGCAGGACCACAAATGTTGTGGGGCTGCAGGCTGTGGGACCATCACTGGGACACAGCAGAAGCAAACAGTATGATTTGCTAAGAATACTAAGAATACTCCACAGGTTCAAAAGAGGAGAAAGACCCTTTACATTTTTGTGCATCATTCGACCCTGCCTGCATGTCCAATAGTATCTGTTGACTTTTTAAAGACAGAATAATAAATGAGTTATGTGCCTTAGCAAAGGAATAAAAGCATAATTCTGATAGACTATACTGAGAGCTCAAAAACCCCTCAAAACCACTGTACACTAATACATAAGAGAGTTTCACTTTTTACTTATCCAGCATCTTTAAAAACACAGCAACATTTGTTTGGTTGTGGCTCACAATAATCCTTTTGTTACTAAACCATTACATACCTTTTAGAAGCCTTGCCTGTATCAAAGTTAATTATATTTATTGGAAGAACAGTCCACTTGAGAGGCTGCTCCATCCTAACCTACAGTCTTTGCTTTACATTTCTATGTGTAAGTGTCTGATTTGAGTGTGAAGACACAGGGAGAGCTTGGAGAGTATGTTCCCTGAGTGCGTTTAAATGTTTGCTTATCCGCCTCTTGGCTTGGGGAGAGAGACAGGACTGAAAATTTTAAATCTGAGTATTGTGAAGTACCGACTTTTGAAGATCCATTAGGACTAGTGGATCTGGCGCTAGCCCCAAATGCAATGGGAGAAGAGTAAGTAGCCAGAAACTGTAATGTACATACATCATTTTAAGAAGTCATCTAGTGAATCCATCAGTACACAACTTGATTTTTTCCTGGGTCATGCCCCCAATCATGCCTAAGGAGAAGAAAAGGAAATAAAATGTTGTCTAGCTCTACCCACTCTACTAAAGTGGAAAGTAATTCCAAGGTGAGTATACCCCAGAGAGCAAATGGGCTCTGTTAAAATGCTGGGGGGAGGAGACAGCAATTTCCTACCGCCTTGGAAAACACTCCCTAATGACCTGGAGGCATAGAAATTTGCGTAGCTTCATTTGGCATACCACCCTGGATAAAAGGGGACAGTTTATCAGGCTAAAATTTGTTTCTAGAATTTTATATAAATGGAATCATATTTTATATATTCATTTTTGTCTGTCTTCTTTTACTCAGAATAATTATTTAAGATTTACCCGTGTTCCATGTATCGTTTTTTTTACTGAAGAGTATTAGTCTACGATAAGGATATACAACAATTTCTTTATCCATTTGCCTACTAATGACGGATTTTTGAATCATTTTAAGTTCTTGGTTATTACAAGTAAAGCTGCTATGGAACTTCATTTAAAAAATAAAATTTGTTTATAAGGTTGCTCTCCTTTTCAGTGTGGAAAAGAGAGAATAATAGTTTCATTTGCAACTTTCACTGGTCAGAAATTTCCAGCAAGGGACAGTGTTGAAGCTATGCTCCCCCAAGAACTAGCAAATTCACCTCCTTATGACCTTAAATTTATGCTAAAACAATTATTTCAGCAATGCAATAAAAATAAAATCAAGCCAGTTTGTGTGGGATTAGGGAAACCCAGAGTGTCCCACAGGAGATGTGGTTTGCCGTGGTGGGCAGAGGTAAGAGAGCTGGTGTTGACCCAAGTTATGTTTAGTATAAAGACTCCTTTGTTGGCTCGCCATGATAACAGTTCCTCATTTGTTAGATCATTGGGTATAAAGTTATATAATTCAGCCTTGCCCTTCTCTGCAGCCTACTGTGCTAGCCAACACCTCCTACTTTTAGCTAAGGCAGTTCCTGGACTGCCAAAGCCACTTCCTATATGTCAGCCAATTTGACTTTTCGAGTAGTGCAGGTAATTTGGCAAGTTTGAAGGGAGGTGGGCAAAGGAAGTTAGGAATGAAAGCCTTTGTTTTCCCTCTTTTCAAATAACTAGAAACTCCTGCCTTCCGTTGGGCTTATGCACGGATTCTATCTACCTAGTATTACAAACCTAACAGACACTGTCGTTGCACATTGTCCTGATAACTTTGACAATGCTCGTCAGATGCCATGCGTGGGGAGTGGGGTGGTTCTCAATTCTTTTAAGGGCAGTTTGTGCCAGTGTTCTCCTTCCAATCATATGACCCTGCTCCTAATATCTCACGTTTAACAGAGATTGATTTCTTCCCTAATATTAGCGTGAGAACTCTATTTGGATCAGTCTGGCAGAATCTTTTTTAAAAATGTAATTAGCCTGAGAATTCACTCCACTCCTCAATCTGACTGCTGCTTAAATATCTCCCGTGATGTTTCTGCACTTTCTGCAGAACATGTAGAACTCTGTCCTGGGGTGAAGCAGTTCATTGCAGGAAAGCAGCCCATGAATCGCTATGAGCTTGTCACCGAGGATCCTGCATATGTGTGTGTTATCAACTACAATTGTCCTCCTGAAATTAAATAAAAGCATGCCTTTATTATTGTGGGGCGCCAATGAAGGGACAGCTGGTGTTCTTATTACACTCGCATTAAATCGAAACTTGTAATTTAGCTATCCAGATGTACATTTTTTTTCATCAAAATAAATAACTGCCTTTCCTTTGTCCATTTCTCATTCAAAAATATCTGGAGCCCTACCTTAGGGCTCCTGTGGCCCTGCAAACTCCGTTAGAGAAGGGGAACTATTTGGAGCGTTTCCCTTTCTGAGGTTCCTACAGGGGAATAAAGGATTTCCAGAAGGAAGGCAGCTGGTGAGTATTTTTCATTTTTAATTTATTTTTTGCCTTCAGTGGGCCGATACATTTATTGACTAAGGTCATTTTTGGACTGACCTATCCCACCTTACCTGCATCTGAAGCGTCTCTACCGGGACAGCTTTGAACCACACTGCATTTCTCATTGGCCCTTCAGTTCCCGCAGCTCTAGAAACTTTGCGGCCTCCCCCACTCCCCCCTCCCCTCCGGGGATGTGTGCAAGCTCTGTTTGTTCCCGCTTCTGTAAAACCTAAGCGTTATGATCTGCCCCCCCCCCCACCTTCCCCTTAATAATGAAATGACAAAAAGGCTTTGCAGCGGGGGCTGAGCTGCCGGGCTTGGGGGGAGAGAGGCGCCACACCCCCTGAGAATAAAGCCCGCGCTTCGCTCCCGGGGAACCGTGCACGAATAAACGAGCCACACAAAGAATATATTTGGCGACGAAACAGCGCCGTACAGGAAGAAAGTGCCCGCACCCGGAGCGCGACTTTTTGGCGCTCTCTGGGAGCAGCGAGAAGGAGGCGGAGGACAGAGAGTCCCGGGGCGGGCGCGGGAGCGGGGGCAGCACGCGGCCCGATTCCCGCCAGCCGGGGCTGGGAGCGGCGCGCGCCGAGCCAGGTGAGGTCGGCGGCGGGGCCGGTGCGGGGCGCGCCGCGCTACCTGGCCGGGCGCCCGAGGGGTGGCGGCGCGCCGCTTCGCAGCCCGGGAGCGCCGCGCGCCGCTCGAGCGCCCGGCGGAGTTTGGCGGGAGTTGCCGTGGGGGCGCCCGCAGCCCCCTGGCCGGCGCCGGCCCCTCAGCGCGCCCGGCGGCGCGGGCACCGGGCACCGCGGGGGGCCGGAGCAGCCGGGGTCGGCGGGCGCGGCCGGGGGGCCGGCCGGCGGAGGGCACGCCTTGGGCTGGGGCCGGGCGGGGTTTGGGCCGGGGTTGCCATGGCAGCCGCTCGCCCGGCCCGAGCCCCACGCCCGCCCGCCCGCCGCGGGGGAGCTGGGGAGCGCGAGGTGTGCTCCAAGTGGACTGAACCAAGCGCTCTCGAGGCGCGGGGAGGGCCGGCCGGGGCGCCCGCTGTCCCCCCGCCCGTCGGCCGGCCCCGGGACAGGATCCCGGCGTAGTGGAGAAAAAGAAAATCCTCTGGCCTCTGGGCCCGAGAGGAGGCTCGCAAAAGCACGGGGGGGTGGGGGGACAGGGGATCGGAGGGCTCGTCGCCTCCGTCCGGGAGTCCCCGTGTGCGTGTCTCTCGCTTGACATTTTATACCCGGCCGCGGCCGACTTGGAGCCGGGTTGCCCGTCCCAGCCCTGAAGTTCTGTAGGTGGGGCGGGCTTTAATTTGCTTATATCTAATGATTTCAGGAGCCTCGCTTTAAAATGGCGGCATTCACTAGCCACCCCTGCTAGAGGCTCTCCCGGCACCGGGGCCACCTCGCGCAGCGCTGCTTTTGCTTCTGCCGCTAACAGATGGCATGTGCCGCTGTCGCTGCCGCTGCCCCCGCCGCTGCCGCTGAGAGCGGGACCCCTTAGCCTCTGGGTTGGCGCTGGCAACAGAAGGTAAGGCTGGCTATGAGTTGGGGTGGGTGAGAGTGGCTGCCTTCCCGGGACGCCAACTAAATCCGATGCCTTTTAAACTTTCTTTTTCAAAATGGTAAATAGAAGGAAAAGTAATTCTGCGACTTTGGCAATTTTAGGGCTTTGATCTTTCTTTTGGTTCTGCTTCCTTCTTTTTTTCTCCCCTACTTTCTTTTTCTTCATCTACTTCATATATATAGATATATTGATATCTATATATATGTATCTCTCACATATATGTAATATACATTGTAATTTAAAGGAACTTCTTGCATGACGTATCATCACCAAATGCTTCTAGCCACTCGTTTCCCTGTGGCCATGCGACATCGTGGGCAGTGCCACAGCCTTCATGCAGAGCTGTGTTTCTTCCCGCTCTCGGTCAGCGCGTTTGGGCAGCTAGCTTTTACTACCGGCGTCTGAAGGGCCTGCAGGTAGATTTTAGGAGACTATTGACAAGGAGACTTTAATTTTTAGCATTCACAGGATAAGCTTTTATGGTAAGAAAATGAAATTCAATCAAGATGAGCAACCCAGGTTAACATTTAGGTGATTCAACTGTGTAGTTTTATCATTAGCCGACCTACTGTGTGTTTTTGTGTCTCCTGTCTATTGATTGGTATAGATTGATACAACAGCGAGGGTGAGTTTGTTGTTGCTGTAATTAAGAGTGTGTCTTCCAGGAGTTCCTTTTGCCTGAGACGTTCCTAAATTCCTGGCGTTTATAAGCTGGGCATGGAGCCCCACCGCCTAACTCTCCACGTGTATTCAGTTCATGGGAAAGCACCGATTAAAATGAAGCTATCTCAAGGTTTAACTTTGAAATGACTGCTAATTTTTCACTGTGTTGACTCCTTGGTTTAATAAGTCTTTTGGGGGGGATTACTGATATAATGGTTGGAAAGTAGGGGGGCGTTGCTGATACAATGGTTGGAAACTGGACTATCGAAATAGCTGTACAAATGACTAGACATCAGTGCTCAGTTCATCCGAGTTTTTCCCTCTGGTGAAAGGCATATTGACAATAAAGCTTACCTGAGACTTCAGATTTTTCTGATTATATTCATATTTTCCATTTTGTCTATGAAAATCTAATCCTTAATGTTTAAATACTTTTTAAAGTTGTTTGGAAAATGTTTCTCAATATGTAATACTTTGGTGGAATGCTTTCGTATTTATTGAAACTTCCCTAAACAGAGCCTTTTAAAAGGGCTTCTGCCCACGTAGCTGATATTGTTCTACCTCTATCCACTTTTGACTTTTCCCAAAGCAGTAGAAGCTACCTGGCAGGCAGATTCTCCTGTTATTAAATTAAGCAAGCTTCTGGGGAGTGGCGGGGGAAAGAGGTTGTTTTGCACCTACTAAAAAATGGTGCAGTTTTCCTGCCCATGTGCTGTAGTGTGCCTGCAAAGAACTGAACTGTTTACAGTGGAATTGGCTGTGTATGATAAGTTTTGCATCTGGTTTTCAGATTATTGTTGGGAGAACTGTGTGGGGCAGTTTATTGCTTCACATCTGAAAGAAGAATTCCTGCAGGTAAAGCAGTAGATAGGAGATACGTGCATTTTTGCAAGGGAGCGGGGCGGGGTGGGGTGGTGTGTGTGACCAAAAGCAGCTTCTCTCGTTTTTAGTGATTACATACTTGGCTTCCAGTTCATTAAGCGTTGCTTCCTCCTGTGCTGCCTTGTTGCTGAGTGATTTTGGACCAAGTGCATCCTTAAAAAGCCGGGAGCGGGGTTGACTGAACCCTGGGGCTAGAATGGACAAGCTAAACTAGTGGCAGAGACATTAGGACGAAATTTTGACAGTTAACGTTCTGTGGCTTCATATAGTGATGAGTTTGGAGACTGTGTATGAAAACAGAAGAGAAGGAGTTTGTCAGAAAAAAAATATTTTGAGAGAGTTGATCTAGTGCTGGGCTAGAGGTGGTGACTGCATGTTTTGCTCTACTTCTAAGAGCTACTTCATTTCTCTAATTTCCTTTGCTGCTTTAAGCATTCATAATGATTCCCAGGACTATTATAAAAATACCTTTTCTTCCTCAACTGTCCACTCCAGACGTTTCACAACAGCTGCTTTTTAAGGGGGTTGAAACCTATGATTATGAGCTGGTATCCGGATTCTCTTTGATAGTCTCCTGCCCCCACCCTTTCCCTAAGCAATGCTTTGCACAGATCTAGGTGCTTAATAAATGCTGGGCTAAAAAGAAACATGAATCATTTGTAAACTCACAGAGGAGCAGATTTTGTGCACAGTTTTTTAAGTTAAACAGAAGAGTTTTTTGTGCTCTTGCAAGAACCTCAAAATTTAAAGTAGATTAGAGTGTACATTCGCCTAATTGCCTGCATTCTGTTTGCCTCAAATGGGTTCTCCTGCATCTTGGAGCACTCCTAGGCACTTGTGTAATTCTTCCTTTTGACCAGTAGGTGTGTTATCATCTGTCTAGCTCTACAATATGAAAAAGTAATCACAGCAGCTGGGGGGGAAGAGGTTTTGTCTTTGGAGGCTGTATAGTACTGCACATGCTGGAACAGTGGCCGTGTCTCGGCTGCTGTGCAGATGCTGACAATATTGCGGGAAGTACGGTTTTGTTCCCCGCCCAGCTGTCTTTATATGTGAGAGGGAAGGGAAGGAAAGAAGAGGGTGAGAAGCCCCGAAGTGACGACGATTTTCCTTCCTAGAAATGTACACTTATCCTGCTTAATAACACAGTAAATTCAGAAAGGTGGCAGAATTTTTCCCTTTTGAAATAAATCATGTTGTCTAAAAGGCTTACCAATAGGGACTGTGGCAGAGCAGACAAGAATAAATTACAGTATATGTTTGACAAGTAATTTGATCCTGTAATTAAAGTTAGATAATGGTCCCTGCCATGTTAAAACTATCAAGTGTCTGAAAGAGCACGCAGGCTACCCTCACCTTCACTTCGTTAAGGTGCTTCCATACAGTTGGGTTTTCGTATAACAGGGTCTAGGAGGACCAACAGATGGATTTTCTCCCATTATAACTGGATGTGATGTCAAGAACATAGAAATGAGAAGTGTTGTTTCTTTGTGGAATTTGTCTGCCTCTCTCCCTACGTGTGACACAGTTCTCCCCTCAAAAATAGGAAGACAACCTGTGCCACCTATAAAATGAGGTGGGCATTTTTCCCTTAAGAGAATAAACTGGGAGCAAGTAGTTCAATTGCCAGCCAACCAAACAACAAACACACATTATGACCAAAAAGAAAGCAAGTAGATCTGTATTAATGTGGGCTTTTAGGTCTTAAGGAAACTAGATGGTTCTGTGGCATCGTTCTCTTCTCAAATGGTCAAATAGTGCCTCAAGATAGCCAAATGACAGTGTTGGAAAGGCAACTTTGAGAATTTGGATTAATAAGATATCAATTACGTTATCAGGTGTTAATGACATCCATGCGACCTAAAAGGGATCAGAAAATTTTTTCTCAGCTCATTGTAGTAAAGATACAGTATAAATCCATCAGTTAGTTCTTCTTGGTATTCAATTGAGTGATGGTGTTTTCAAAAGAGTGATGGGGAAATAATGCAATCTGGGAGGAGGGACTTTATTTTTATTTTAGAAATAAAGTTACTCCCAAGTTGTCTGGGCACATACAAGCATACTGTTGCACACAAGTGTGCAAATTAATCTGCATTTTAGAACAATTTATATAGCCATCTGTTGATTTATTCCTGGAAGATTGTAGAAAGATACCTATTTTTACTGCAACCCTGCAATTCTAGGAATGAAAGGAAAAAAAGTTTCACAATAAACTATAATAAACATTTGTATTAAGCGATGTCTTTTTGAGGCTAGATAAAAGAGCCAGGGCTCTGAATATTCAACTCCAGGCAGTTAAGTTTCACAGAAAGGATACATTGATCAGAACCCCAGAGGAAGCAAGAATGAAAGGAAGCTTGATTTAAACATGTCTGTGTGTGTGTGGTGTGTGTATGTAAGTGAATATACACAGTGTGTGTGATTGTAACGTATACATTGTATATAACATGTACATTGTATATATTCGCACACATACATATGTCACGCACATGTCTGTGTGTGTATATGTATATTTTTCTCCCTCGCTATGTATATGATACTTTTCAAGAAAATCAAGCATGGATTTAATCTCAGAACTCTTTGTAACAGCCATGAATGAGAACACAGTGTTAAGGGAAAAGGAGAGCCTGATTAGAGATTTAGGAATCAATTAGGCATGCTTGTTAAAATATTATGTCCACTCTCAAGTCCTTTGTCCATCAGCATTAAGTTGGCTCAAAGTAGCGGTGGTTTCTTTCTGACATTAGCCAGGAGTTAGTTTTATGCCCACACAGTGGGTGAACTTGAAGAGCCCAGAAAGAAAGGGCCTCCAACTGGACACAAATTTGGGAGGTGGGCACTAGACTTCCAGCAGGCTCTGTGATCTCCTTAGGTCCGGGGAGTGTCCTACAGACTGACAGTTTGCTGGATCTTGTTTTCCAGCTTGGATCCCCCACATTGGCTTAAAATCGTCCCCAACAGCTATTTTAAATCCCAAGCTTCTAAGCATTGCCGGCAACTGGTGTGGAAATTTGAGGAAGATTTCTTCAGGCTTATTCAAGAATCCTTGAATTGTACGAATAACTCCTTTTTCAGTCAGGTTACTGAAACTCCTGACCTCATATCCCCAGGGCCTGGCACATAGCAGGCCGTCAGTAAAAGCTGGTTAAATAAATGGAAGAATAAATTAGTCTTTCTAATTTGCTCTTTTATTTTATGAATAGCCTTCCTGTGATTTCACGTAGCATTATCTCTTTTTTTAATGACCAAAAAATAAAAATCAACAACAAACAGACTGAACACTAGGTTGACTCTCCTGCCGGAGGCCATGGTAGCGGCCCTCTCACAAGTTGGGGAAAAGCGAGCATTGGGCTGAGACCTGGAGGAGTCGCCTGACAGCCAGCTGCTCTTTTTCTGTCACCTGTAGTTGCATCTGGTAGATCTCCGCCACATCCCAGAGAAATCAGTCTTCAGCAAGAAGTTATGTAGAAACAGTCCTTTTAACCATTTCACCAGATAAAGGAACAAAATCAGAAATACTGTGACTCAGAAGCCTCGTGTCATTTATAGTTTAGAAAGCGATGAAGTCGCAGACAAAAACGAAAAAGGGCACTGTCTCATTTTCCATCAAACACTGATTGCCCATTTAGAGGGTGAATTTGCATAGGTTTTATTTACCGAGATACAGGTATGAATAGCGCCTCTTTTTACTGTATCCAGAAAGCAAAGTCCACACGGTGGAGGACACAAGAGCTGCCGTTTCAGATCCATCACAATCATCTTTTGTATCCAGAAGACCATCAGTCTTTAGGTACGGCTTTTGCAGTGTCCCCTTATATGGCAGCGTGAAGAATCCAAACAAGGGGGTGTTTTCTTGTAGGGGTTCCTGTTAGCAAAACAAGACACTGAAAGAACCAGAGAGCTTGCCTTTCACCTTTTGTTTTTAGTCTTCAGCCTTCACGCGGGAAAACAACAAAGCAGAACAAAAGCACCGTGTATAATACTAGCTTGGGCATATATCCCATAGTATCATTCCTTAGTTGTTTTTTTTTTTTTTTACAAACTGAGAAAATGAGATTGTCACATAATATTAAGGGGGCTGCTTTATTATGATTGGACTCCTGCACTATATAGTGGTTTTCTGAGTTCTATTTAAAATATATAGAAATGCACTCCCTGAGATGCATGGCTCAGAGGCAATCACATTTCACCTCAGCACCCAACTGGAGTTTGCGCTTGTCCCCTGAAAAGTAGGCAATCAGTAAACGGCCTGATTGTGGGTACTATTTTGTTAAAGGGTGCATTGATGCTTCTCACAGTTCTTGCTGTCTGTGATCGATGAGGATCCCAAAGAAGGGGAGTGTATTCTTTTCAGAAGTGATCGTGAGAAAAATTTAAGCTCCCAACTCGTTTATGTCAGCATTTTTCCTAAGTAATTGGATAGCATGAAGAAAAACCTTATGAGCTCACCCATAAGTATGAAGTGAAAAATAGAACACATTAGAGAGTCACATTTTATGTCTAAAGGGTTTGAAAATACAGAAAAAGGTGGGGCGGGGGTCGTGGGGGTGCTGGGTAATCTGATCTGTTTCATGAACGCGTGGAGCGGTGGCCTCAGCTGCAGACGGAGGCTGTGTCAACAAGCGCTCGGCCGGCTTTCTGCAGCCTGGGTCTGGGCTGGAATCAGACTGACAGGCTTCCCAAGGGAGGGCCTTTTTTTGCGAAAGACCTTGGGATTTGGTGGAACTTGAACTGGCCAAGTAGCCACCCTGCTACCATTTATTAATCCTTTCTCAGAGAGAGAAACCTGGTCTTGCTGGGGGACTCCTTCAGACCTACTGGGAGATTCAGTGTAGCAATAATAAGAGGGCAAAATGCTTGTGCTTTCTGATGGAAACTTTCCCTCCCAAGCTTTTTGGTGATTGAGAGGTTGACAGGCTGGAGAATGGTGGTAGGGGGTTTGGTATTTCAGAGTGCTGGAAAAAGACAAGAATACCTCCATATGTTGTAAAGGGGGTGATGATAATAATAAAGGACCTAAAATGTGATTCCTTTAGAGAGCTCTGATATATACTTTGAAGTTGCACAAGTCATGCTGCAGGCTGGTGAGAGAGAGAGAGAGAGAGAAGTCCACTTTAAGAAGCTAGTTCCTCTTCTCTGGGATATTATAGCCTGCAGTTCTCTCTCTTACTAATCAGGTGCATGCAAATTATAGTTCTGAAAATTGATCTGAAATTAACAGGAAACATCTAGGCTATTTAATATCTGATTCTGAACACTTTCACTAATGTGGTCTTTTTTTTATGATTCAGTGCTTTATTAAGTCATGCATGCGAAATATACTGCTAATTGCATTAGCAAAAGATCAATGTACAAACACTCCACAATTCTGCAACTGTCAATTAAAAAAATTTTGTTCTAGTGGTTGAAAGGTCCAAGCTCGTATTCTTGCCAGTGGGTAAATTGTACAGAAGTTCGTTAGCAAGTGTTTTCATTAAAAATGCAGAAGTTCCAGTGACTGGTTGTGCTAAGTAAATTTTTTTGTTAGCAAAAGTTAAACATCTTTCACTTTCAAGCCTAGATCATATAATAGCCCCCCTCATTGCCTTCCATCTATCCCCAAAGAAATTTCCATAATATTTTTAGCCACCTAAGAAAACAATTCAGACAGAGGCACTCAGAAATGGTGACAAGCAATGACAGGAAATGCTGTTTGCACCGGTCTCGTTCATAACTTAGTGAGGCCACAGCTGGCTGATTTGCTTTTTACTTCCTGTTTGGGGGCTATTTGGGTCAAAAGTAGCAGTGTTTTCCATAAAGAGATTTTTTTTCTTTATTCTGTAGGGCCACAATAAATCTGTCACTGGACTGTATGTTTTGTGTATTTTATGGACTGTATCATGTGGTTTGAGTTTAATTTGGAAGGCAGTGCTTTTACAATCAAGATCCCCCCCCACACACGTGCAGCTTCAGGGTCTGGGATTGCACAGGCCTTCGAAAGTTTATAGCTCTATTTACACAATAGTGATTGCTGAGAAGGGCATTTCCTGCCAGTTAATGACTGGTCTCAGAAAGGCCAACAGTCCAAATCCAAGGAGAGAGGACCATTCATGAAATGCCATGAAGGGACCAGAGCGCTATTATCAGGAAGCGGTGAGGAGGAGGTGAAAACAGTCTGCCGTGTGAAGAGCCCAGAGCCGCGTGGGCAGAGCTGGACGTGGATATGGTGCCTTGCACTATGGAGAATGGAGCTTCTTTTCACGACAGAGACCAACTGACTGATTTTCCCATCGGATGCGAAATCAAGACGCGGGTGAGGAGGGCATTTCCTTTAAGTCGATGACCCAGTGGAGAGGGGACAAATAAAGATGAGGCCCTGAACTTGCCCAGTCTTAACTGCCTTAAATTGGTTAACTCACAGGTGTTGCGGCTACCGTAAAAACCTTTTAAAATCACATGATTGAATTTCCTAATTGATTGAATAACTGATCACTGCTAAGGTGGACCAGAATTTCGCAATGGAAAGACTCCTCTTTTCAAGGTCAGTTTAACAGGACACCAATATTCCAGTTCGATTCCCTAATATAATATAATGATGGTTAGTAATATATATACAAAGAATGCTTTGCCTCTTGTGGAAATACCTTCAAGGGCTGTAATATTAACCATTTAACCTAAGACATTCCCCGGAAACAGTTTTGTCCCCAGTATAATTCTTGCCTGCTATAAAGCAGCTGAGGTGTGAAGAATTTGGCATTGATTTAGAGCAAAAACAGAATAGGACCGAGATTAGGTTCACATCCAGGAATTCCTGACTTCCTGGCCAGTCTTTCACTCCCTTTGCTTCCTAAGCCTTCAGTTTGCCAAAATGTTAACTGTTTATAAAGGATGAACATCTGTTCTAAGTTCTCTAATAGATACCTCCACTTCAGAACTTGGCTTGGTCCTTTACCTTGAAATTTTTAATTTCTTTCATATCTTCCAAATTTGGTGGGGGGTGGCAGGGGTAGACTGGGCTTCTTAAATACAGGCAGTCATTACAGGCCAGACACCTGGATTTCTTCATGGGATTGAGTAATCTGTCACATGCAGAACAAACCAAATATTAAGTTTCATTTTTGGGTCTGGAAAATGTCATTATATGTCTTTTAAATGTTCAGTAATCCAAAGATTGCTGGTCATTACCAGTTCACAAAATTAAAGTTTAAAACACTCTCCAAATGAACTGTATGCCAATTACTGTTGTTATTATTAGATGATGTTTCAAGTACATTTATAAACAAAAAAAGTGACTTGGATGAACTAAAAATATTATATATTTTAAAATATGATTTTATCATTTTGAACATTCTTGCGTTTGAATGTTGATACACTAAAATTTTGTGAGCTCAGATGAAAGACAATATTCTGATTTACAAAACGTTTCAGATTGAGAACAAACAAGGTTTTTCTGAGTAGAAGTCCTATTGACCTGAATATTAACACACATTTGTAATTAGCAACACAGCTGCATTTAAATAACGATCCAAAACTGTTAAAAGTATCTTGTTCTAAGAGGTTGAATACCTCTTCCATCTTCTTGACATTACGATTTTGTTTAGCAAATCCTTTCTGTATAGGTTATCCCAAAATATATTTTAAGCAGGCTTGGATTCAGTTACCACAGTCTGTACTAGTGGCATCAAAATTAATGAATATTTATCCTACTGTAAGTGGAGCCAATACCATTACCTTGTGTTGTGTGAAACGTCTGTTTATTCTATTGTTGTAGTTTTCAAGTGGTGGGCAACAACTCAGTGCCTAATGAAATCCATTTAGTAGGTTATGACTAGCATTTCTTTTAAACGAAGTTGAATAAAATAACAAGAAAATATCAGAATAGATCATGTTAGTAAGGTTAGATTTTTTGGTGAGAATTATTTCAGATCTATGCACATATGTACTTAGGATGGAAAATGTGTTTCTTACTATTTGCTGCTGTCAGAAAGGTTTAAAAGTCAGTGTTTTGGTAGCTGTTATTTCAAGCTGGGTCAGAAATGTTTTCCCCTCTTTTTTTGAGGGGAAGGTGGTCAAGGGATATTGGGGGCTTGGGTACTGACATGCATGATGTTGCTTAAGTACCTTGACAGCTATGTGTCTGCTATTCAAACTGAGAAGTGAGACATATTACTATCGGAATGCTATAAAATTTAATGCCAATGCTATTTTGTAGTCCTGAGGACATACACTTTATTTAAGTATTTTGTATTTACCAAGTGATATTGCTAGAACATGAGACACAGAAAATACCGCTAGCTAGGAACGGAAGCCAAAAAAGGACATCTTAGAAAAGCCACAACAGTAACAATAATTAAAAATATTGAGATGGCTGGGTGTGAGGTGCTTCTAGCAGCAAAAGAATGGTCAAAAAATTTAAATGTCAAAGCCCACCTTATTTTACAATGAATTAAATGTAAGTTAAAAGAATTCAAAAATTAATTTTGGTTTTTACAAATCTAAAATGGTCATATCAAGAGAGAATACGTGTGGGAGGAAGGGTATAGCTCAAGTGATGGAGTGCATGCTTAGCATGCAGGAGGTCCTGGGTTCAATCCCCAGTACTTCCTCTTAAAGAAAAATAAACCTAATTACCCCCTCCTCCTCCTCCCCTCAAAAAGAGAGGATACGTAGATAAACAGCAAGTTTCTACTGTAGAGCACAGGGAACCATATTCAATACCTTGTAGTGACCTGTAATGAGAAAGAGTATGAAAACAAATATATGTATGTATATGTACGACTGAACGATTATGCTGCACACCAGAAATTGACACAACATTGTAAACTGACTACACTTCAATTAAAAAAGAATCACAAAAAAGAGAGAGTACGTTTGCAAGAAGCAAGCCAATTTTTAAATAAATAGCAATGTACACATTTACTGTATGTTGGAAGAAAACCTGTGAATGACTTTTTTTTTCTGCAGTGAACAAAGGCACACATAAAAAATGAATTTTAAAATTGTGGATGAGAGGCATAAGCAGAGATTCCGTTAAATATACCTGGGATATTGATGGGAATGATTATTACAAATAAAGAGGACAGTAGCCACATAGCCTTTCTAATTACTTTTTTGTACTGACGAGAATTAAGCCCAGCAGTAGGAAAAAAGATTTACTCATATAGAGTACTGAGTATTATCCATTAGGAGATTAGAAACAACCTTAGAAATCTGGACAATTTATGCATATTCCTTTGAATTAAATACTTGTTAGAGGGGAACAAAGTATTGTCTTCTGGGGATACTGTTGCATCTCCAGTAGGATCATAAGGATCCTGTCCTCACCCTCATCCCCAGTTCCCTCCCAGTGGCATTAAATCTCTTTTAGCACTGGACATGTTGACTTCCTGCCCAAAAGTCTCTTCCTGTGGACATCTTTCAGAGCCTTAAAGCACTGCTGCTTTCTGTACTCCAAGAATTTGAAATAAAATTAGGCTTTTTATCACAGACATTTAAATGGTAAATTTAAGTTACTGCTCTGGAAATAAAATGCAATCTCAGCTCTAATGAGTCGGTAACTAAACTCTGTCACTGTAAATGAGTTCTTATCTCCCTCTTCAGATATACTATATTTAAAACTTGTTAATAGAAAAAGGCTTAGACATCTAATGGTTGTGTAATTAGCAATCAATTTATTAAATGAGATGTAAAACAAATTAAGCACCATAATAAAGTGTTAGCCCATCACCGACAAAACTGTTACATGAGTCACTCTATTCAAGATGATAAAAACTAAAAAGTGATGGGTGAACCTGCATACATTTCCAGATCTTTGGAGTGACAGATTTTAACTATTTCTTATTCTGTTTGTTAAAGCTGTTTAGAGAGCGCTAACATGTTTGTTTTTAGGCCAGAGGATAACTGCCTGTAGCATCTATTTCATCGTCAACAACATTTTAGTAGCATAGAGTAGTTAGAATAAGACGTGGGCAGTTTGAGAGTGAGTTATTCAGGCTTTTCAGCTGCAGCAAGCATATGGTTCGTTGTGTGCTTTAGGCAAACAAAATTAGTTATTGGTTTGGGGTGTCAGCTGCTTTTTTGACTTTTTAAAACTTTCATACAATTTTTACAGTTATTACAAAATATTGGCTCTATTCCCCATGTTGTACAATTCATCCTTGAGCCTGTCTTATACCCAATAGTTTGTACCTCTCACTGTCCCACCCCACCACTGGTTTGTTCTCTGTATCTGTAAGTTTGTTTCTTTTTTGTTATATTCATTAGTTTGCTGTATTTTTTACATTCCACATAAAAGTGACATCATACAGTATTTGTCTTTCTGTGACTTATTTCACTTAGCCTAATACCCTCCAAGTCCATTCATGTTGCTGCAAATGGCAAAATTCCCTTCTTTTTTATGGCTGAGTAGTATCCCATTGTGTGTGTGTGTGTGTGTGTGTACACCATAGCTTCTTTATTTATTCATCTGTTGATGGACACTTAGCTACTTTTTTCACTTTAGCCCTGTGGGCTTTTTATTTTTTTGGTTGTGAAATACTTGGCAAGTTAATAGTGATAAGAAAAAGCTATGTAGGAAGGCGTGCTGACACCACCTAAACCCCTAGCACTCATTTCAGACAGCATTCTACCTTTTTTCAATCTGTGAAATTTTATGACCCCCTTGTCATTTGCCAAATTTCATTTAAAACTTCAAGATACACACAGAACATTGTACCTTCGACAGGTGAGTTTATTTTGTTTACTGTGAATGAAAATTTCCCTCAGAAGGCAATGAAACTGTGAGGGCAGACTGTCTTCTAGAATGACAAAGGAAGATGGAAAGGAAGAAAGAGATGCTAGATTTGCTGGTCTTTTGCTTGGATAATTCCTTATATTCCTCATTTTCATGGGACCCTATTGGCCAAAAGAAAATTAAGATGTTGGGATTGCTGTTGGCAGAGGTTTTCCCTAAGTGATAAGTGAGGAAAACCCTTAGGTCCCAAGAATTGCTACCGTTAGCACTTGCAGGAAGCCTGCAGTGATTGGACATGAGAAAAACAGACGTTTGGTCATCTCAGCTCCAGGGGAGGAGCTCTGGTTCCTATTGTTAGTCATGTTGGGTAATAAATCAAACAAAACAAAACAAAGGCCTCCTGAAGTGAGAGGTTTGTTTGTTTGTTTGTTCTTAAGTGAGAATAAGTTGGGTGTCCTTGGATCGCTGTAAAGGAAGGGTTGTGAAGCCCACACCCAGACTTCTGAGACTTCAAACGTTTAGCTGCCTAGAGCAGGACAGACTTAGGAAATAAGAAGTCAGAAAATAAAAGCAGCAACGATTGCTTTTGTGTCGTTGAGGGTCCCTTTCTGGTTTGCTTGGTGTGAAGAGTGGTGGAGAACCTAACCCCGTGGGCTGTCAGAGCCCTGCGACTTCCACTGAGCCTTCCTTAATGCTGCCAGACGTGGACAGGGTGACACTGGCTCCCGGAGTTCTTGGGTGGCAGCGTTAACTACCACGGTTTCACCTCCCGGAATAAATTCTACTTCTAAATCAATCTTAATATCTGTAGGCAGGAGTTTATGTACAGGAATAAAATTTGAACCCCCGTTTTCACACCCAATAAAAATGCCCTATAATAGGTGTTTATTTAGAGTCAAGTGACATTTATTGAACAGTTACTGTATGCCAGATGCCCTGCTAGGTGCTTTGTTTTTGTTATGGCAACATTTTCTTTAGCTATGAAATGCATTTGGTTCTCATCAGGCAAGTACTCTCTTTGGCATCAATATATATCAGGCTAAAAATTGCACCTTCAGTTCTTTGCTCACTTTTGGAGACAACCTCACCCCCGCAAACACAAAATAATATCTTCATTGTCTAATCATATTCTCTTCATCACTTTGGGACCATCTCATGACTGATGCTCTGCCTCTTCTATCAGTGAAGACATTTATTGCTTTTATAAGTCAAGCCACCATTCATCTCTTAATCACCTTGATAGAATAAATGACTGGCGAGCTATCTGGTGGATGGTGCTGTGGTAGCATGAGAAATAACAGAGAATGACGAGTGAGGAGTGACGAGTGAAATGATGTTGAGTGAAGGTGCTGCTGAAACAGCTATGTTGAAAAACCTAGAACAAAGTTGGATTAAACTTGTCCGAAATGCAGAGAAAAAAACAGAGCCAAACCCTGGGAGTCAGTCTCTTACCCCTAGGAGTGGCCAAGGCGGCCCAAGGAGAACATCAGAGGAGGAATCTCTGTGCTGCAGAGGCCATGGAGAAAGGAAGATTCTAGAAGAGGAGGGCAGCCAGCAAATATCAAAGGAATTATACAAGTTGAGTCCACTGGTTTTGGTATTAAAAGGTCATCGGTGCCTTTTTAGAGACCAGAAACCAGTTTACAGAGGGTTGAGGAGTAAATGAAAAGTTGGGAAATGAAAGTGGTAATGATGACTTTTTTGGAGATATTTGGTGATTAAGGATGAGAAATGTTGGAACTTCACAAGGAAATAGGATCAAGAAAAGGAAGAGTTTTATTGTTGTTTTTAGGGTAGGAGTGATTTAGGTATGCTTCCTGGCAGATGTTTCATCCTCCTTTTACTCATCAAATGTGGAATATAAGAAGAGCCTGTAAATTACCAACATTGCAGTTCATATGCACAATGTTATTTGTGCAGTCTGATTAAGTAATCCGTGAAGAACTCTGGTGTTTATTCGTTTTGCCCTTAAGGTACAGGATTAAGCTTGTCATGAATGAACTGGGATAGGTTTGGACAAAAAAAGAAAAAGACAGTGGAATTCAGCCAAAATAATAGATAGGATTGTTTTTAAAGGGCTTTAGAGACAAGTTAGCGCTACTGAATTACTGAAAATGTGACTGACATCATTCTATAGGTCAGGCTCAAGGAAAATGAGAGAGAAGGTGGGAAAAAGCTATAAAAATAATGATTCTGATATAACTGCCAAGGATGTACTTTTACTCTATGATTTTCCTTTAGACTAAGATTCAGTGTCAGTCCTTCATCAGGTTAGAAATTTGAACATGGGCAGCAGCTTCCCTGAGTTGCATCTGGAAACTTCAGTTTGTTTGTGGATTTTGTATTTTATCATGTAATTTAAAAAGTAAACCTTGGGTCCAGATTCACTTCCCCTCATTTAAATCACCCTCCCAGTTCTCTCTTTGAGAATACATTTTATTCTTTTCTTAGAAGCTGATGATTATTGGTACAGAATATCTCTAATGTAAGCCTTGTATTTAATGTCTAGGGTGATGTTGATTCTAGTCAAAAAGAAATAGTTGCTGCTTTGAGGTTCTGAAAATCCTTTTTACTCTAAAGGGAAAATCATGCAAATTTTGTGACATGTTGAAAAACTTAAATCTTTGAAGTAATTGAAAAGGTACTAATTATCTAAATCAGCATTTCCCGAACTGTGTTTATTTTACCATATGTTCCAGGAGAAAAAAAGGTTTCTCGAGGGGAATGCCTGGGAATTGATGGTTTAAACGAATACCACATTCTGAGGATTAAATTGTACTAAAGCTACCTTTCCTCGTCTCCCAAAACTACACACACACACACACACGCACATATGTGTGTATATATACATATATGTACACACGTATACATAACCAATACCACATTCTGAGGACTAAGTTGTACTACAGCTACATTCCCCAAAAACTATATACATATATACACACACACATATGTATACTTATATATATACATATATACACATACACATATGTACACACATATACATGTGTATATATGTATGAGTGGGTGTGTATAGGTATACATAATTTTTTTTAGCTTTTGGTTTTTTATGCTGCATTTCAAATTACTGTGCAAACGTTACTTGTTGATAAGAATTTAAGAATATTCCATCAACAGGAACCAAGTGGTTTAATAATATCTTCCTGCCAAGAGAATACGCTGCACAAAGTCAGCAGTAACTTTGATTAAAAGATCCCCCCACTCCAGGGAAAATGTCTGTTAAATGCAATTCAAAAATAGCTATGAAAAACTTGCCTTTAATTTCTTGTTTATGATTTCTAGTTTTAACTTCTTTCTCATCATTTTATACTGGGGAAAATAGATTCCTCTCATATCCCAAATAGAGAAGCAAACCAAATGGTTTCACACTTAAGTTTTTGAGGGTATCTTTTGACTTTGTTCAAGTAGAAATATTCAGCAAGACCAGACTTGCAATAATAGCCTGAGTAGGTTGATTAAATCTATAATAAACGATTTTCAACTCTTTGCTTTATTGCAAACAAAGGCAAGTTTATATGGTTGATTTAAATTAATGCTGTTGTTTTGAGGGAATCAAACAGCTTGGTAATCAAGTTGTGAACTCTGTACACTCTTAACAAATTAATTTAGTCTGATACCTCTTCAAAGACTGTTCCATGTTACCAATTAACTGTACCATCACTTCCTGGGTCCACTCTCTGGTTTATTATTATTATAATTATTTACTGGATTCAGTAAAGAAATTAAATTTCCAAATGGATCCTTTTCGGGTTTGGTTAGTATCAGAAATAACCTCAGAGTTCTTTTGCCCAGTGAAATTATATTTTTTAACAACAAGGTTTGCACTTTGAAATTAAATAATTAAAATTATACTGATTCTTTGAATTATTAATAATGAATTATTTAAATCATTAACATTAAAATACATATAGAAAATCTATTTTTTTCTAAAAGTCTTTACTGCCTTATCTTTGTATATGTGTTTGTATATTTGATTAATATTGTCATAAATACCAAAGAAATGACGACTTGTTTGTTGAGTTTAAAGTGGAAAAATTCCAGCAAGGAAGACAAAAGTGAGTGATGAGACAGTATTTCTAAACAAACCTCTCAAAATGGCTTTGAAAGGAGAAAGCCTTTGCCTCCACTTCTGCCCAGCTGCATTAAGTTGTGAGAAACATTTATTTTAGGGTGCCAAGTACCTTGTCTTTTTCAAGGTTAAGGAAGTCTGGTTTTGCTGACTTGACATCTTTGAGAGGTAGTTACTCATTTCTTCAGATTCAAATTCTATTCGATTTTTCTTGTGTATTTTCATCGTTGGAGCTCCTTCTTATCTCAAAAGGTAAGCTTACATTTGGCCCTTTAGCATCAGTTCCTGGAAGAGCATTAATGTTCCTAAATATCCATGTTGACATCCAAAGGTCTGTAGCCTCTTTTCTTGGCAGGAATTTGATTCTTCCAATATTTAAATCGATAATTGCAGTCTTACATGTGTAGAGCAGTTGACAAAAAAGGAAAAGGGGGGCGATTTATCTGACTCCAGTCCACAAGCTACAGAAATTCAGATGAAAAAAGCAAATCTGCAAAAATACATGGAGGAAAATTAGGTATACAGGCTATGTGTGACTTTTGCAATTGACTTTCTAGAGCATATTAACCCTGGCATCCCTCCAGAGCAGTTTTGGACCAGGAAGTCACTATACCTACAACCTTGGAAAATTGCTTCAACCGTAAAATATACTAGACATTGTATCTTCTTTTTGTTTGAAAAGCATATTTACAGATTACATATTTATTAGGAGTTTATAATAGGGTATCCTACGTGCTGAATGCCCCCCCAACACATATGCACACAAACACACACAGGGACAGTTTTAACTTATATTTAAACCTGAGTTCTGTAGTGGATCAAAGTTATATTATAGATATGTGGTAGCTGTGGATCTTTTCCAGTTGTATCTTCCTATGTAATACTGGACCTAGAATCAATCAACCTTTTTATTTAAACATAATATTAAGTGATAGCCAGTTTTTAGTGCCAGAGAAGGCCTAACTCTAGAACAATTTCCTGGGGAGGAAAAAGGAAAAGGAAAGGAATATTAAGATCATATGAAGAAGTGATAGGAAGAGGTGATGTAATTTTGTGCCCTTTTCTAATAGAAACAGCTACTTACTCTGTGCCAGGTACTGTGATAAGCACTATACACTTATTATCTCATCTAACCCTCACTACAGCACTGTGGGGTTGCTGGTATTATTTATCTCCTTTTTACAGATGGGGAACCTGAGGCCCAGAGAGATTAAGTGGTGTGCCCAAAGACGTTTGGCTAGCAAATAGCAGCATCAGAATTTGAACTTCACGCTCTAACACCACAGGCTATGTTTATAACCCCTTGTGGTTATATTATGGAAATATAAAAAAGATTTCATTGGGAACCTGAGTTTGCTGCCTGTCTCTTTCACTATGTATTGAGGATCTAAAACTGAGCACTGGAAAAAGACAGTGCTGCTTGAATGAAATAAACACCTGGAATGAGCAGCCACTGAAGACTTTGCAGTACCCTTCTAAGTTACAGAATTACAAACTGTTGGAGCTAGAGGGGAGACAGCATTATACAATGAACGGTACACTTGTGCGGGACCAGTCTGCTCTGCACAATATTGTCAGTAACAGCAACCAGACTTTTCCAAGTTATGTTATGGTGGGATATACTATTATTTAATAATGGTAGTTCCTGATATTTTCTTAGGAACGTTTTGTTTAGGAGATTTTCATGTAAATTGTGTTGAATGCACATAGCTATCGCAGCACATTTTAAATCCCAGTTTGATTTTCCCCTGATATTTAACTTTTCAGGACTTTCTGTTCACTCTCCTTTCCATCCCACTTTCAGCTTTTTTTTTTCTCACATTGGAGGTTCATTCAGCATATCTTTATTGAGCCATATTTCAGGGTGCTGAGGATAGAACCCTGAGCAAGTATTCAGAGAAGTTTTAGTATTAAGGTAAAGAACCTAGATTTTTTTCTATAACTTAAGCATCACAAAGCATCATTATCCGTGTTGCTTTGGAAGTTGTTCTTTAGCCTAATCATGTTGTTTTAGAATTGTACTGACTTATTCATAATAGCCAAAAATAGGAAACAGTCCAAATGTACATCAGCTGATGAATAGGTAAACAAATGTGGTGTATCCACACAATGGACTATTCAGCAATAAAAATGAATGGAGTACAAATACATTCTATTGCACGGATGAATCTCGAAAATTTTATTCTTAGTGAAAGAAGCCAGACACAAAAGGCCACATACTGTGTAATTCCATTTATATAAGATGTCCAGAGTACGCAAATCCATAGAGACAGAATGTAGATTAATGGTTGCTTAGGGATGGAAGGGTGGGGGCATAGCCAAAGGGTATAGGACTTCTTTGGTAAGGGGGACCAAATTATTCTAAAATTGACTGATGATGGTTGCTCATATCTGTGAATATACTAAAACCACTGAATTGTGCATTATTATAGGCTGAGTGTTACGGTATATGAATTACATCTCAGTAAAGCTGTTAGTAAAATTATACTGACTTATGTATGGTGAAAGTTACACTATTTTCATTTTAAGAATTACAGAAGTAAATTACAGCTAAATTGAAAGGGTTGTAGATCTAGTTTTAAAGAGAAGCTATGGATTGGGACATGTTTGGATTCCTACTTATTATGTAACCTTTATGGGGAAAGTTGATTTCTTACATAGATACTCACACTGACCATCTCTGTTCTTTTGGATGCCTCTATATACTGGGCATTTGCCTCGCTACCCTGCATGTGGACCAAATCTTTGTTTTCACACCAGCATGATACCTTCCATATAGCAGATGCTCAGTACTTCTATTAGACTAGCAAGTATTTGTTGAGAATTTACTATACATGAGCTATTGAGCCAGGCATTGAAAATGAATAACACATACCCTTGAGTAGCTCACAGTCAAGCAGACAAGATAAGCAAGGGTTCCACTATGGACAAGTGTTGAGATGGAAATGGAGAGACATGTTCAATGGGGATGCTGAAACCCTGGGTATAGTTTTGTCTGGATCTAATTCATCCACTCATCTGATATCAATATCCCATCTGGGGGCATTCTCCCCTACATTGAACACATCCAGTAAGAAGGCACTCACTTTTTACCAAGACAGTGAAGTTGCATTTTTTCTAATTTAATACCATGTATTTTTAAAATATTTTATTTTATTTTATTTTATTCTTCTTTTCAGGGGCAGGAGGTAATTAGGTTTATTCCTTCCTTCATTCATTCATTATGGAGGTGTTGGGGATTGAACTCTGGACCTCATGCATGCGAAGCACACACTCTACCACTGAGCTATAACCTCACCCTAATGCCATTGACATTAAACCTCTGAATACAATGCAGTTACATATTTTATCTGTAAATAAAACTTTAGTAGAGCTGTTGTATTGCTTGGCATCTTCAGAAATCATATTATTTTGAAAAAATCGTTATAATTTGAATAGAAAACCTTATTAATCTTTGGCTATGTTTATGCACTTTTGTGCCCACAGGAGGCAGTACAGGGCAGTGATTAACAGCAAACATTCTAGAGCATGCCTGAGTTTGACTGCAGCTCTTCCCCTCCTCCACTGTGTGACCTTGGACCAAGTTACTTAATCTTTCAGTATCATCTCAGTTTCCTCACTTGTAAACTGGGGGGAATGTTGGTATGTACTTCATAGGATTGTTATGAGCAGTCAATGAATTAATGTATATGAAAATGCCAAGATGAGTGCCAGGTATGTAGTAAACACAGCGTGCATATTTCCTGTTGTATTTTCAATTCAACTGAATGTTCATGCTTTATTATTCTGTTTTTGTCATAAATCTTACATACTCACCTTTGAATGACATTCAAATTGTTGGAGATTGATGTGACGTTTTCTCTTACACAGGGTCTATAGACCTTTGAGTCTTCTCACACCAAAAGCCAAGTAGGTTCTCTATTATCTCTACCTGAAAATGAGAGGCCAACTTTGACATTCCTTTCTGCTCCTTTTACATGGCTACAGAGTTTTACAATAAATTATATGACTGTCTCTCATCAGTTAGCTTGATGAAATTTCTAGATCTCACTTGCTGCCTGTGCTAAGGGATCAGTGCTTTTAGAATGTTTGATGCATAGTTTAAAAATCTACAAGAAATAAAGCATACAATAGAATTGGATTTACATTTCTTGACTGCATCAGTGCCGTTCTGTTTACCAGCCTTGTGATTTACACCGGCATTTCTTTAGTCAGCCACTAGCATCGTTGGCCAATATGCTGTCTAGGGGCCAGAATTTAGTGGTGACTTTCAGTCTTCTGTGGATAAAGGTTTTTGTCAATGTTTAAGAATTCTGCTTGACCAAAAGAATTCATGAATACCAAGTCATTTAGAATAATAGTAAATTAACATTAAGTATACTGTTTTTGTCTCAGTTCAGGTTACTGTTAGCCTTTCATCTGTCTATATTGTGTTACATTTATTATTTCTAGGACAGTGATGATGTGATCATTTTCAGGATTAAGCACATGAAAAGAGGCTGAAAATGACACGAAGGAATGAAGAAGCCAGTTTGGCACAGAAAACAGAAGCTTAGTGGGACTAGATTCTATACTAAGTGCAGCTCAGTCCCGAGTCCAGGGAGGTTCCACTTTGTTCTTTGAACCTTTATGGACCAAGTTGTTGCAATGTTCTCATCATTATACTTGGATTACAATTTTATCTTTGTCATTAAATGGAAACCTACTAATGTTGTGCCCGCCAAGAAAGCTTCCTCAGTAGCAAGAAGTAAGTTAATGATAGCTTTCACATGTATGGTTATTATCGATTTTTATTCAGAAGTTCCCTTAAATAAAACACATAAGCAGTTAAGGTGGATTTAGAAATTTACCAACAAACAGTCTTTATAACCTAGTGTAATTATCTCTAGAAATCATCATGTGTTCAGTGACTAACTCTCCAGAGCTTGTACTAAGATAAATAAACAGAAGCAGCAGTAACCAGTTCCCTTGTATTTCCTAATCATTGGCATTCCTTTTAGTCATATTTTAGATTTAAGGAGAGCTCTGTGTCTCCCTAGGAATCCAAACTATGCTTTCTCTTAGTTGGCTTCCTGGAAAATCTAAGCCTCCCTCTTGCTCAACAACTTAAGTCCAAACAAGCTCTTGTACATCCCTTTACTTTGTGCATAGCATGTCATGTTAGCAAGCACCGGGCACAAAGTACCAGTGTGATTGTCCAGTTTGATCCTATCTTACTGAAATATTTCTTGGAATAATTCCTTACTGGTTGGTAAATAGACACTGACCAAAGCACCCTTTCCACTACTCACTTCTTGGTCACTCCTATGATTAATTCAGGGGGGAAAAAGGCAGTTCCTAGCAGAATAGCATCAGTCCTGGTTGGCACGTGCCCATCCTATAAGTGTTATTTAATATTTTGGATATCATCCCTGGCTCACAGCCAGTTGTGAGATCTACCCCGCCCCCGCCACCCATGCCATTGGAGCTCTGTGACTTTCCCAGTCTTCTCATGGACTGTTTCCCCCTTAGCTGCATCTCAGCTGCTAAGTAGCATTTTGAGAAGGGCCATGTCCTGTAAAGAGATGGGGTACTACTTCCAGGCCTCAGCTTCTAACAGACACTTTAGGCCTCATGAGAGCCGTGTCCTAAAGCTTTTGAACTGTCCTCATAGAGAATCCCCCAACGCCCTCCCTGAGATCCCTCCAGACCCCATGTCATTTGTATTTTAAGACACAAATCTAGCATGCTTGAGTAACACCTTACACAGAGCAATTGTTTGCTAAGTTTTCTTTGATTGAATCTGTTTTTGTAAAACACAAAAAATTTAATCAGTGTGTTCATGGGGGAGGTCACAGAGGCAGATGAGCTCTGAAGTCATAGTCAATAAATATTTGCCAGTGAGGAAGAAGACAGACAAACTATAAAAGTAGACGTGAGGACTCCAAACTCACATCTGGGACATTTAGAAAGAGCACGTTTCCTTCAAGGCATGAGTAATGTGTCTTTGTGCTGATTTCCTAGCATTATCAGAAAAAGCTTAACTTTTTAAAAACTATCCTATATCTAAGGAAGTAACAAATTTTTAAAAAGCATTTCAGAAAGATTTGTATCCAGATTGATTATAAGAGACAAATACTCATGTTTAAAAGTTTCATTTTTTTTTGAGATTTCAATTATATTGAACACCTCCTTGCCTGACAGTGTTCCAGTAAATGAGTGTTAGTGTAATAAGATGTTAATGTGGACTTACGGACTTTTGTGGTATCTGATGGGCCAGCAATATTAATAAAAATTATTTGCCATAGAAATTATAGCATTGAGAAAATTACTTTGGGACTCGAACCAGCATGATAAAGAGGTAGCTGCTTTCAGTGAAAGCACTTTGAAGCTCATGAGTTTGTTTGTTGCGGGGAAAAATACAGAATATTAATCTTCTGTGTTCTGTTTTTTATTGAAATGTAGTCAGTCATAATCTGTTAATTTCTGGTGTACAGCATAATGTTTCAGCCATATATATACATACATATATTCATTTTTATATTCTTTTCCATTATAGGTTATTACAAGATATTGAATATAGTTTCCTGTGCTATACAGAAGAAACTTATTGTTTATTTTATATATGGTAGTTAGTATTTGCAAATTTCGAACTCCCAAGTTATCCCTTCCCACCCCCTCTCCCCTGTGTTCTCTTTTTCAATGAAATATGATTCAAGAATCATTTTTCTCATTAATAGTTGTATAAGGGAGCCTGGCGAAAAAGAGTCTAAAATAAACTGGTGTCACCATTGAATTTTGTATGTGCACCTTTAATTTTTTTTCATAAATCTGCATTTGTATTTGGAGGGAAAATTATTTTCTCTCATCAATATCATACATGCTCCAAAATACTGGTTCATTATGTAGAAATAGAAATGTGAACTAAAAGAAGAATAAAGATGAACACTTTAAAATGTGTTCTGAGTTTCAGTTTGCCAGCGGAAGTTTTTTTCAGGTAACGTTAACACTTTGCTTATCGTGTGAGGATTTTCAAGTGCTGTGGATGTGAATGCTCATACTACCCTGTGTTGGAGGTCCTGTTCTCCTGAAAAGAATATTTACAAATAGAAATGTTGCTTGTGTGTGCTTAGTGAAAAACCACATGCATTTTCTTCAGAAGAATGGCTTTTAAAGCTAAGTTCAACTTTGTATCATTCAGTATAATGAGCAAGAAATATGCTAATTTATTTAAGAGTTACTTCTATCATAACAAAATAAGTATACATTAGCTGAACCCTAAATAGAGTTTTCTATGTGCAAATATATATACTCAAAGTAGTTTACTTACATGCACTCCAGTGTTCATAGCAGCACTATTTACAATAGCCAAGACATGGAAACAACCTAAATGTCCATCGACAGATGATTGGATAAAGAAGTTGTGGTATATTTATACAATAGAATACTACTCAGCCATAAAAAAGAATAAAATGCCATTTGTAGCATCATAGTTGGATCTGGAGATCTTCATTCTAAGTGAAGGAAGTGAGAAAGAGAAAGAAAAATACCACATGCTATCACTTATATGTGGAATCTAAAAAAAAAGATACGAACTTATTTGCAAAACAGACTCACAGACATAGAAAACAAAATTATGGTTACCAGTGGGAGAAGGGGGAAATGGATAAATTGGGAGTTTGATATTTGCAGATACTAACTTCTATATGTAAAATAGATAAACAACAAGTTTCTACTGTATAGCACAAGGAACTATATTCGATATCCTGTAGTAACCTATAATGAAAAAGAAATGAAAAGAGATATATGTATGTATATGTATGACTGAAACATGCTGTACACCAGAAATTGGCACAGCATTGTAAACTGACTATGCTTCAATAAAAACAAAAGTAATGTACTTGAGGGAGGCTTTTTGATAGGCTTGATGCTAGAATTTGATATTTATGCTAAAGTGTAGTTGTAAAATCTACTATGTGCTCAGCACTAAAAAGTCTGTTTTAGCTCCCCTTTTGCCTGCATTACTCCCTCTCTTCCTTTTTAATCTTGTTTTTATCATTTCAGCTTCCATCTGCTTTTAGAAAACAGCATTTCTGTTGCATCAGATAGTTTTTAAAGCTTTTAAACTATGCTCTTCTCACCTCTGCTTAGCATAACTGGTGTATTTGGGTAGCAAACACAATAGGAAATTTTTTTGGTGATTCCATCTTGAGCAGATACAGCATCATTCCACTTATTACTAATGGTTTTCCTGGTTTTTCTATTGCTATGAATCACCTGGTAAGGAAATGGAATAGGAATTATTGTTTTTCTCAGATTTTAAGTCTCATTTCTAGTTCCCTCTAGATGTGAAAATTGGGTGTTCCTTCATTATGTTATCTTACAACCTTTGCAATTGTTAAGGAGCAGATTTTCTGGATGTTGGCAAGCATCATAAGATATATTTAATTTTGAGTTTACATTGTAGGATCATATTTTTCCTTTTACTGGGGGTTGTTGATACATTTTGTCAAATACGGTGAAACTGTTCATTAGTTGGGACTCAGCTGTCTGAAACCCACAGTCAATAAGAGTTTTATCTGCATTTGGTCATTAGGAAAAATAAAATAATGAATTTAGCAGAAATTAAATATAGGGAAAAAATACCTCTGTTGTAGCCTAAGGTCAATTCATATTGAAGCCAAACCCCAACAGCTTCTGTTAACCTTACTAAGAATTGGTGTCCAGGAATGCTGGCCTTACGCCACTATAATATCTCTAGTGATGAGAGAAAGATTTAATTAGGTTTACTATATGTTCTTTATTAAGAAAAGAAAAAAGAGGGCATGTACTGAAAAGATTTCTACCAAAGTGGTTTCTAGTAACCACGTTTAAAAAAAGATCACCCAGTGTTTTTATTAATTGAATTTTTTCTATGATCTACTGATTCTGGACAGTAGTGTGCTTTATCTTTTTATAAAACTGATGAAGAAAAGCTATTTCTTCTCATGCATCCATTTTTTATGTTCATAATCTAATGCCACATTTTTCTCCTCTTACCGCTTAAGAATTTTCAGCCAACCTCTTTTTAGGTACAGTGATGGCTGGACCTTTGTTTAACTTACTGTCTGTACAGATCATGTTTGATTATGAGTGAGAAGTTCCCTCATTTTCTAAATTTTATCCATTGCTAGGAATTGCTATGCAGTTGATTCACTTGTAATAATATGAATATATTTTAAATACCACGAAAGTGAGAAAATCAGTTATTGCAAAGGCATGACCTTAGTTATTTGGTGACAATATTGAGATATATATTTCTTAAATTACGCTTGTACAGCTAGCCTTATACAGACAAGCCACTATGCTTGCAATTCTGATAGCTGCCACTAGGTGGTGCCTGGTTGTAAATTGTAACCATCTGGGCTTCCCAGGTGTGCATAACGGTGAGAATAGGTTCACAGAACACAACTGAATCAGATTTTTTTCTATGAAAATTAATTATTTTTTAAAGTGATCAATATAAATATCTGATCAGTTACCAATTATAGACAGGTTGATACATAATTTTTAACAATATTCAAAGAAATGAAAGTGCATAATTATGAGTACCTTTCTCCCATCAAACTTTGTTATTAATAACCTCATATACTTTCTTTGGGTTTTCCTTGAAGGAGAATTTTTCTCTTCCTTCTACTCAAAATACTTTGTGTATTAAGCAGCTTTAGGCTATATGCCTGTATACAGCTTCCTGTAGGCTTTCTGCTTACAGCTTTCTCTTCTACTGCCCCACTTAATTGTTTTGCTGCTAGTTCTAATTGCCCTAAATGACTGAAGTCTGATTTATTCAGGCTTCTGGTGAAGTTTTATTTCTCGGAACCTTTTTACATAGGAAAGAACTGTGTCATGTATTCAGTACAATGTCTCACTTAGTTTAGCTACTTTTTAGCTAGCAGTCACAACACACACACACACCCGCACACCCACCCACCCAAGTGCATGCATCCTTCCTTCCCCTCATACATTGGTTTCTAGCAGTATAATATATACATGCAGATAAATGGCTGCATCTTCTTTTGGTCTCTGAAAAATCCCGTGGTGGTCTCTCCCACCAGCTAGCTGCCAGCTTCTGTCACTAATTCTAACTCCTGCTTTCCTTTGGACTTTGATGCCTGGATTGTTTTAAAAGCTAATTTGCATCAAATAGTAAAGATTATCTATTAACTTCCTTAGCAAGTTCCTGGCAGTTTTACAGTCTGCTTTGTAAAAGAGGCCATTACTCTATTTCTTCTGAACTTTTGAAAACATTTATTTCAACTTCCCATTCAAATAAATAGAATGGTTTTAAGTAGAGACATAATGGCTTCAGTTCTTCTGATCACATGTATTCTCATGCTGTGAAAATTAAGAGTTTAAATACAAAGAAAAAGAAGGGAGACAGAATGAATGACACTGCTGGAGGGGTGGAAGAAGGGAGGGGAGAGAGCGAGAGCGAGAGAGAGAGAGAGAGAGAGAGAGAGAGAGAGAGAGGGAGAGAGAAAGAGATAAAAACTTCTCCAAGGTGTAGAACAAAGTATTCAACTCTGGTTATTAGAACTGAGCTCTTGTGCTGGCTGTCACTAACTCTCTTTGTAACTGTGACCAAGTGATTTATCATTTATAGTGTTGTTATCTTGTCTGAAAAATGAAGGAATTGGCCTGTAGATCATCATTGCCCACATTGTGAGTCTGTGACTCAGGCTTGTATTAAAGCAAAAATGTGGGGAATGTATGTTAGCTTCAGGTCTACTTGAGTTCTTGACTGAACAACTCAACTACCAATAAAAAGCATAGATTTGTATGCATAATGAAACTGTATAGCTTCACTCTTTCTCTTTTTCTTTCCTGCATGTCCTAGACCTGCATTTGGGAGACACTGGTAGATAGGACACTTTCATATTCACATTAAAGGAAAACAGGAACCCTGGAGTGTTTCTTTCTTTCATTCGCATGAATACAGTTATTGTGATTTACATGAAATACTACCTTTCGATAAGAGAGAGGATTCTAAGGGGGCACTGATTGTCATTCTGTATTTCGAGGAGTTTGTGGTTATAAAGCAAGTGAGATTCAGAACGTAATCGTTTGCTACCTCTAATAATTGTAGGATGTGAGATTCTCTCTCCAAAAAGATTATAAACTCCTTGAGGGAAGAGAATCTATCTTACATGCATTTTTTATCACTCAAATACCAAATGTAGTGATGCACATAGTCTACAAGTTAGCAATGCACTTTCACTCTGATAAAAGGTTACTGACCTATGGCATCTGAGCCTTGTATGGTGATTTGATGTTGCTCGTCCAATTTTCCATGCAATTTGATAGAAACCCAGTGGAGAGGAATGTACCACCTAATGAGCTATGAGCTGGCCCTTTACTGTGTTGAGTTAAAATATGCCTCTCTGTGACTCTGTTTTTACCCCTAAATCTTTCTGGAAAAACAGAAAGCAAGTCAACTGCCTGCCTTTATTTTTTCTTGCTCATCTCCAAGTTTCCTTATTTCATCAGCATTTATATAAAGAACTTAATGGCTTCAGAGTAAATATATAGCAAAACACTAAAAACATTTTTCAGTCATTGTACAGTAATGGGATGAGATGTGTCACAATCCTATTTCCAAATTGGATGAGATGAGTTCTGATGACTTATTTCAGGAGTACTTATTTAGTGCTTGGTCTTTGCCAAGCACTGGTCATAGTGCTTTATAAATATTAACACCTTTCAATCTACAGACCAACCCTGTGAGATACTATCATTGGCATCATTTTATGGATGAGGAAACTGAAGTACAGATTGTTTAAGTAACTTGCCCAAGGCCTTTCAACTGGTGGGTAAGAGATGGGATTATGAACAAGGGCTTCTGGCTCTAAAATTCTATTCTCAACCACTATGCTATGATGGGATATCTTCTACAATTTTTTTTAAAGCAAGGGTATTTAATTTTTTTCTCTTTTTTGTTCTCATAAGTAAGTACCTAGTTGTTTAAAGTTTCTAATTTTTCATGAGACTTCATTCACTTGTTTTTAAATTAAGTTTCTTTTTTAAAGATCTGGAAAAGGTACTGCTTAAAGATCTGGAAAAATTCTGCTTTCATTTACTCTGTTTGTTTTTGCCGCCTTGAAGAACTGTACCTTTATTTCGATTATATATAACTTTTTCCTATTTAATTAACTGATGTTGCTAATACCTGGGTATGTTCTACTCTGGTCTCTATGGATGCTGTTACATCAGCTCTGTTTTCTGTCCCGAGGGAAGCTTTCTACTTTTTTCCATAGGTCCTTTGCACTCTCCCACACTGAATTTATTTAAATGTTCACTTTGGCTAAAGTCAAGCCTAAAACATGAGATAAATACAGTATTTTGCTCATCTGTGTATTTTTCATTTTCTTTAAATTCCTAACAACCGACCTACCGTGTCTAATATCAGTTCTATGTCATTAACCTGGATCTTAGATTTATTGAGTCCCTACCTCACCCCAGGGATTTTCACATCTGTCTTATGATTTAATCCTAGTAGGAAACAGATGCTAAAGTTAAATATTTCGACCAAAGGTCAAATCTAGGTCTTTGTGATTCTAAAGCTCATTCTATACGCTACAGAACAACTAACCTTTCTTCACTTTTCTGGGTCTTAGTTTTCCCGTCCATGCAATGAAAACAAATGGGTTGAGAGCTTATTAAGTGTCAGGTGCCAGGCTGGGTCCTGTGCAAAAGTGGTTCACAGAGCTAGCTGCCCAACTGTGATACAATAGGCTCATGGCAGAGAGTCCCACTTGAACAGTGCTTTGAGAATCGGGGATCCCTTCTGCCTAGCAGAGTTGAGAAGCTGGCCCTAGAGGAACACGTGAGATTTCTCCCTTTCTAAGGAAGCACATTGTAGAAATCTACTCTATCTTAAAATATGTACTTAAAAAAATTTGTGTTGTACTCTTCTTTCTGTAAACAAGTTTACTAAGTGTGTGGCATTGAAATTATAGCTTGCTAGACTATTAAAGTCCATGAGAACAGGAACCATGACCAATGCCTTATATATGTCATTTAATACATATTCAGAGAATGAATGAAGGAAAAAATTGAATTTTTGTAAATATACGGACTCTCACCTATACACAACTGACAATTCAAAGTTTTTTTAAAATTAATTTTGTTGTAGGGGGTGGTAGGTCGTTAGTTGTATGTATTTACTTATTTTTTAGTGGAGGTACTCGGGATTGAACCCAGGACCTCATACATGCTAAGCACACACTCTACCACTGAGCCATACCTTCCTCCCCAATTCAGAGATTTTTTTATTGAGTACCTATTATGTTATACATACTGCCACCTTTATTATTTACACAAATTTTAACTCAGCTAGCATTTATTGAGAACCTGGTCGTGCCAGGTGCCATGCTGGGGGAGGCAATAGTAAACATACCTACAGTTCTAGCAACATTTAATTCATATTAGTGTTGTTCTTGAATGCAGTTCTAGAACCTCGAACAGTTGTAATAGAATGGTGGAGATGGAAGCCATCTTGTAGTGCATATAGGGGGGTGAGGAGTGAGGAAGAAGAGGCAGCAGTTGGAAGGTATTCCAGCAATGAAGGCTTAATAAGCCTTCCTGGAGAGAGGGGCAGAGCTGAATATTTAAGTGGATTGTGGGAGAGAGAGAACTGCAGCTCAATAGATAATGGGAAGTTGCCTGGGGAACGTGGTCAAGGAGTGAGTAAGTTCCTAAGGGTATTATGGTTTGGCCTATTCATCAGTAATCTTGTCGGCCTTCACAGAAGCTTGTTAAAAATGAAGAGTATATAACATCTGGATTCCTAAAATCATGTCATCTAACTGCCAAGATTATCTTTTGCAAATTTGTTTGAAATTTGGAAAATAGTATGCAAACATGAGGGACCGTGGCTTATCCATGTTTACACCCTTGACATCTAGTTATGTGGCCCCCAGTTAGTCTTTAATAACTGTTTCTTTGAAGAATATATTTATGAAAGATAAATTATAGAGAACTACTATCAATATGTATTCAATAATTGGATACGAAACTACCCAGAATGGCTTAGAGGCCTTCATTTACTTGCCTGAAGGTAATAACCTAGACTTGATCTTTCAGGCTTTTTTTGGAGGGAGTAATTAGGTTTATTTATTCACTTATTTTTTGAGTGGAGGTTACTGGGGATTGAACCCAGGACCTTGTGCATGCTAAGCATGCGCTCTACCACTTGAGCTATACTCTCCCCCCCATCAACTGTAGCATTCTTAAAGTCTTTATCCTTTGATGAAAGATTCTTGTTTGACTTTTGAGAAACCTCATAACCCAAGTTGTATTGTTTCAGTGATTACTAATGTGAAAGCTGCTTTGTTGCTTGAGGCCTGAATGTTTTTAGTGAAACAAGTACAGGTGATTGATGATCCCATCCGTATTCGAACCCTGGGAATTTAAGCTCAGTTTTATGTCAGTGTGAACTGAAGAAGTTTCGATTATGCTGTGAACCTTTATGATCCTTTGTGCGATATACTGTTATTCAAAACAGAATCAAGGTATTTTGATCTCCTTCCTTGATATATTGAATTATATGGCAGTCAGATTTAATCATGTAAGTCATGCATTACTTGGTGATATAGATGATATCATACTAATCTGAATTTCCTCATCATTCCTATAAGGTACGCTCACATGATTTTAAGTTGATGAACACAACATAGTTGCTAAAGTATAGAATTTTATAAGTTTTCATGGAATTCTGTGCACCTGAGTATAAATGTAGATACTCTCTTTAACCTGATATTTAAGCCATTACTCTTCTTCCTCCTCCTTTTTGGCTTGGCCATTTAAGCTGAGTTGATTTTTTTTCCGAATGATTCTTATCTCTAGGTATTTTCTTATTTTCCGTATATGTTTGTGTTTACCTTAGTGTACAGACTTGCTAGTTTGACTCCAGCATTTTCCTTGATTATTTTCAAGCCCTGCTTCCTTTTCAGGCTCTTAATTGGATCTTGTGAAATCCTCGTGTGGAGAAATCTTTTTTATTTTGCCTTCTCCTTGTGATTTGCATACTCTAAACTTTGACAGAACAAGCTGTCAAATTAGCAACAGAGAGAGGAGTTTACAGAGGTGCTGGCTACCTTGTAGGATTATAGCTTCACAGTTTTTTTTTTCTAATTTCTGAATCTTGGTTCAAAGTTTTCACTTTGATTTTTTTTGTAGAGAATTTATAGTATTGGCAGAGGGATTTAGTATGCCCAAAGGCTTCTTATGCTTCCCTTCTGCCAGCTGGGTGCCAGATTTCTGGACCACATGTTCTTTTGAATGGGTGATTTTAAACCCAATGTGTCAAGCATTTTCTAACTTATTTGCCAGTCATGCATGAAAAGATATATTCAAAAAAATTATAAGCAATTCAAGATCCTCTAGCTTCCATGGATAGGCAGTAATGAGCTTTTGTATTGTAATTACAGGAAGCTGGGAAGAAAATTGAGAAACTGGAGATTTTTTAATTAGTGTCCATGACTCTATTATTATGACATCTGAGAACTTTAAATATTGAAAAACTCAATACCACTATTTGGTGATAAGTCTAGAATTGAGATCTGTGACAGATTTTGTTTTGAAATTAGACTTTAATATTGCTCCTTAATACTCTACTTCAGAGTATTGGGATGATTGAATGTGATAATGAATATAAAACACTTAAGACAGTGACTGGCGCACAATAAGAGCTCCATAAATGTTAACTATTATTAACATCTAAAAAAACCATTTGTTTGAAGAACTGAGATACTGCTTTAGAATACATCATAAAATCTGCTCAACAAAGCAAATTTATCCTCCTTTATTGTATTTTAATGGTTATTTTGTGAACTCTGAACTCACCTTTGGAATTTTTACTCAATAAAATTCTCAATATCCCAATTGATTAGAAATTGATATGGAGAATATTTTTAATGGAATAGTTTGTATGTATGTTTATTCTGACCAGAAGATAGCAGGAGAAATGGACTTCCATATGTAGAAATAGGAAAAGAGAAGCCAAAACCAAATGTTTGGTTAACAGGAGAAATATGCCAGATCACATATCTTGGCTAGCAACAAACTGTGGCCAGGAGGGTTGGATGGTTATAAGCAGGTAAGCCAATTCGGATTCTAAAAGGCTTTATTCAAAAAGATACATGTACCCCAGTGTTCATAGCAGCACTGTTTACAATAGCCAAGACATGGAAACAACCTGAATGTCCATTGACAGATAACTAGATAAAGAAACTGTGGTATATTTATACAATGGAATACTACTCAGCCATAAAAAAGAATAAAAATGCCATTTGCAGCAACATGGATGGACCGGGAAATTGCCATTCTAAGTGAAGTAAGCTAGAAAGGGAAAGAAAAATACCATATGGTATCACTCATATGTGGAATCTAAAAAAACAAGAAAAAGAGGACACTAATGAACTCATCTACAAAACAGAAGCATACTCACAGACATAGTAAACCATGTTATGGTTACCAGAGGTAGAAGGGTGGGAAGGGATAAATTTGGGAGTTTGAGATTTGCAAATACTAACCACTATATATAAAAATAGATAAAAACAAATATCTTCTATATAGCACAGGGAACTATATGCAATATCTTGTAATAACCTTTAATGAAAAAGAATACAAAAATGAATATATGTGTATATATATACATGACTTGAACATTATGCTGTACACCAGAAATTGACACATTGTAACTGACTATACTTCAATAAAAAATAAATAAGACATAAAAGGTTTTAGAAATTAGAGATCAGGTAGAGCATCGTAGAAAAGTAGAGTCCAAAGTTTATCTACAGTAGATGGGCAAGTGGGACAAAATCATGTGTGCAGAGAAGGTGGTGTTCTCTAAAACTGAAAAAGGGTGTCAAGGCAGTTGCATTGAAATTAATGGAAGACATAGACCTACAGGGGTCAATAAATCTTTATAATGTTGGAGGCGAGGGACTGCATTTCCCCAGGGATTCAAAGCTTCAGAGAGCGCCCTTATCGTTTTCAGTAGTGTGAAAGTAATCCAGAGCCAGGAATTAAGCTGAAATTCCTGAAAGAAACTAAATGAATCAAGATATTGGGTTAAACTTTGGGAATCTGCCCACCCACAGGTTGCCAAGATAGCAAATATGTTGAAATTGGATCATGAGCTCTTCATGTGTACACTAACAATTTCAGGCCTTTCGGCCAAGTAGATGAACCTTCCTGGGCCTCTGTTCAAGGTTGAAGTAATCAATAGGTTACTTTGGTCCTCAGTGGCTTTGATAATTTGCTGTGACCACGTTTACAGTTAGTTGGGGTATTTTCATATTTGATGTCGGCTTGATTTTTCTGTACTTTACATTTTAGAATCTGAAATCTGTATTTAAATTATACACCTTTCCAAAGTAGAAATGTAAGTTATTTCCTCATTAATTAAGGCAAACCAGAGTTGAAATTGATCATTTTCACAGAACTATTCTTACAGAAGATGAATGTTACATTTCACGGCTAAGGTGTTCCTTTCCATTCTCATGCTACGATTAAAGCAATATCCTTTCCAGCTCCCCTCGACTCTGGGGGTTTTGTAATCTTTCCTGAGACTTGTTGAGATTGAGACTGACCTTGAAAGACAGAAGAGAACTATTCTATGTAGGCCAGAAAGATGACGTTATAATGGCAGTATTATCATTATACACCCTTTAGTGGTAGCAAAGGCATTCACTAATTGTCCAAAATTCTGTTAAAAGATGTTAAAAAAAAAGACAGACTATTTTACATTTTTCTACATTTATCTATAAAGAAACTCTCGTAATTTACAATCCAGGGTAAATCACTCTGAAATAGCAAGAGAAAAATGGAATTATTATTTTAAAGGCCATTAAGGATACTCTCAAGCCAGTGTGAAGTTTGGGAAATGTAGAACTTTAAGATTCTGTCCTTGGAAACAGACTCATAGACATAGAATACAGACTTGTGGTTGTCAAGGGGGAGGGAGGTGGGAGGGAACAGACTGGGATTTCAAAATGTAGAATAGATAAACAAGATTATACTGTATAGCACAGGGAAATATACACAAGATCTTGTGGTAGCTCACAGTGAAAAAAAATGTGACAATGAATATATGTATGTTCACGTATAACTGAAAAATTGTGCTCGACACTGGAATTTGACATAACATTGTAAAATGACTATTACTCAATTAAAAAATGTTAAAAAAATTCTCTCCTTGTCTGTGCTCCGAACTCTTCATTCCAACTCTTTTTAAAAAATTCATTTTATTTAAACAAACAAAAAAATTCATCTATTTCTCCCACCTCCTCAACCCCCACCTCTGACAGCCACCAATCTGTTCTCTGTATGTATGAATGCTTGGGTTTTATATGTGTGTGTGTATTCCACATATAAGAGAAATCACATGGTATTTGTCTTTCTCTGTCTGACTTATTTCACTTAGCATAAGGCCCTTAAGGTCCACCCATGTTGTTACAAATGGCAAGATTTCATTCACTTTTATGGCTGAGTAATATTCCATTATATAAATAATCACAATTTCTTTATCCATTCATCCATCAATAGACACTTGGATTGCTTCCGTATCTTGGCTATTAGAAATATTGCTGCAGTGAACACAGGTGCATATATCTTTTCAAACTAGTTTTTTTCATTTAAATAAATACCCAGAATTGGGATTGCTATATCATATGGTAGTTTTATTTTTAATTTTTTGAGGAACTTCTATACTGCTTCCCATGGTGGCTGTAGCAATTTACATTCTTACCAGCAGTGCACAAGGGTTCCCTTTTCTCCACATCCTCAACAAACATTTGTTATTTCTAGTCTTTTTTCATAATAGCTTTTCTAACAGGTGTGAGGTGATGTCTCATAGTGGTTTTCATTTGCATTTCTCTGATGATAAATGATGTTTAGCCATCTTTTCATGTATCTATTGGCCATCTGTATGTCCTCTTTGGAAGAATGTCTATTCAGATCATCTGCCCATTTTTAAATCAAATTATTTGGGTTTTTTTCACTATTGAGTTGTATGAGTTCTTTATATATTTTGGATATTAGAATTTTACCAGATATATGACTTGCATGTATTTCCTCTCATTCACTAGGTTACCTTTTCATTCTGTTGATGATTTTCTTTGCTGTGCAGAAGCTTTTTATTTTGATGTAGTCCCACTTGTTTTTTTGTTTCTTGTTTTTTGTTTTTTTTTTGCTTCTGTTGCTTTTATTTTTGGTGTCAAATTATAAAAAAAATCATTGCCAAGACCTATGTCAAGGAACTTCCCACCTATGTTGTGTTCTAGGAGTTTTATGGTTTCAGGTCTTCTATTCAAATCTTTAATTCATTTTGAGTTAATTTTTTGTGTATGGTGTAAGATAGTGGTTCGATTTCATTCTTTTGCATTGTGGCTGTCCAATTTTACCAACACTATTTATTGAAGACACTATCCTTTCCCCATTGTATATTCTTGGCTTCTTTTGTCATAAATTAATTGACTATGTATGGGTGGGTTTATTTCTGGGCTCTCTATTCCGTTCCATTGATCTTGCGTCTGTTTTAATGCCAATACCATAATTACTATAGCTTTGTAATACACTTTGAAATCAAGGACTGTGATGCCTCCAGCTTTGTTTTTTTTTTCCAAGGTTCCTTTAGCTAAAAGGACTTTTATGGTTCCATACAAATTTTAGGACTGTTTGTTATATTTTTGTAAAAAAAATAAACCATTGGAATTTTTAGTAGGGATGGTATTGACCCTGTATGTTGCTTTGGGTGGTATGGACATTTTAACAATATTAATTCTTCCAATCCATGTGCACAGAATATCTTTCCATTTATTTCTATCTTCTTCAACTTCTTTTATCAATGTCTTGTAGTTTTCAACATACGGATCTTATACCTCCTTGGTTAAATTTATTCCTTGGTTATTTTATTCTTTTTGATACAATAGTAAGTAAGATTGTTTTCTTAATTTCTCTTTCTGGTAGCTCACTATTAGTGTATAGAAACACAGCAGACTTTCGTGTATTGATTTTGTATCCTGCAACTTTACTGAATTCACTTACTAGTTTTAAAAGTTTTCTGATGGAGTCTTTAGAGTTTTCTATCCATAATATCATGCCATCTGCAAATAGTGACAGCTTTACTTCTTCCTTTCCAATTTGGGTTCCTTTTATTTCTTTTTCTTGCCTATTTGCTCTGGATAGGATTCTCAATATTATGTTGACTTAAAGTATCTGAAAGTGGGTATCCTTGTCTTGTTCCTGATATTAGCAGAAAAGTGTTAAGCTTTTCACCATTGAGTATGATGTTAGCTGTAGGCTTGTCATATATGGACTTCAGTATGTTTCGGTATTCCCCTATACCCACTTTGTTGAGAGTTTTTATCATAAATAGATGTTGAATTTTGTCAAATGCTTTTTCTGCATCTGTGCAGATGATCATATGATTTTCATCCTTCATGTTGTTAATGTGGTGTATCACACTAACTGACTTCCAGATGCTGAACTGTCCTTCCATCCCTGGAATAAATCTCACTTTATCATGGTTTCTGATCCTTTTAATATATTGCTGAATTCAGTTTGCTAATATTTTGTTGAGAATTTTTGCATCTATGTTCATCAAGAATGCTGGCCTGTAATTTTCCTTTTTTGTAGCACCCTTGGCTGGTTTTGGTGTCAGAATACTGCAGGCCTTGTAAATGAGTTTGGAAGAGTTCTGTCCTCTTCTGTTTTTTTTTTTTTTTTACGTTCCCAGAAAACTCCCTTCAAGTCTACTAGAAGTTTTGGCATTGATGTATTAAATTATTTGGTCCTTGAAATCAGGGTACATTTGGTCCTCTTCCAATTTTTTTAGCCACAAAGCTTTTTTCTCTACCCTTCACTTGTTTTATAAGTGCTCCTAATAAGGATTACAGGTTTTGTGCTGAGATTGTGAATCTGAATTTACTGGACACAGTACCAGTGATGAATTCAGGTAAGGAAGCCCTCACTGGGTGCCTGCTAGATACAGTGATGAATCCATTTACATGATCAAGTCACTTAGATGCTGCTTTAGTTTGCCTCTCTGACAAATAGTCATCCTTATGTGACCCACAAGTCTAACTAGACAGTTACTTGAGCTGTTTATTAAGTATTTACAGGATAAATAAAAATTTTGTGATAGCTTCTGATTGTTTTCCAATTTGTCTGTGTGTGTGTGTGTGTGTGTGTGTGTGTGTGTGTGTGTTTGTGTCCTGGTGAATAGTGAATGTTCAACCAAATCTTATCAGTGAGTAAATTGGCCCTGAAAATTCAACTGAGTTCAATTCAGTATGTACTTTGGGAGGAGCATGAATACTTTCCAGCTACTGGGGTGCTGGTTAAAGTCCTGTAGCAGGAATTCACAGGGTGCCATTACAGCCAAAATGTTGCTATCTAAATTTAACTCTTGGCATGAGCTTGTTGTGAAACGAAATCTAACTGGAAAAAAAAAATCCTTGTTGAAATTTCAACTACGTTTTTTTAAAGGAATTTACATTGTAGACATTAAGATTGAAATGCATTTGAGTAAATTCAGAAAATTGGAATACAGTTATGTGTCCTTAATGATGGGGGTCATTGATAAATATATAATGAGCAAAATGAAAGCAAGAAACTTCACTTTTCAGTTTGTTTCTTTACCCACTTTCCATGCCAGACTGACTTGAATCATTGCCTGTCCTGTCCTTACAGAGCCTGTAAACTAGACAGAAATGCTCTGACCTTCACCTACTTCCCTTTCATCTTTTGTTCTTCCAAAATAGGGTGGATGCGTAAACTTTGCTCTGATTGTGTGTTGTGGACTCCTTAAATAAAACAATTTTCCAAGGGCAGGTCATTGTTACCATACTGCATCTATGGCCACTAAGTTTCAAATCTGCTTACAGCCTTTGAGGCAGCTCCTGTTTCTATAACAGGTCCTCCTTGAGTCATTTTCCAGATTCTTCAGAAGCCACCCCCACGTGATTTCTCTTCCACAGGATGAACCCGCCATCCCAGCCAGCCCACGTCTGCTCACCATCCTACAAATACCTGGCACCTAATCTTCTTTTCTCATCCTCATTCTCACGCTGC
Organism: Vicugna pacos; assembly: GCF_048564905.1. Lineage (NCBI taxonomy): Eukaryota > Metazoa > Chordata > Mammalia > Artiodactyla > Camelidae > Vicugna > Vicugna pacos. The sequence continues at coordinate 92,495,821 of NC_133023.1, read as the reverse complement.
CTCTTTCCAGGAATGCTCTCTGCTCCTCCACCCTCACCCAGGTCCTTCTCATTCTTTAAGGCCCAGCTCCACTTTCTCCTAGTCAAAAACTCCCTTGGCAACCTCAGGCCTGAGTGACACTCCCTTCTCAGAACTCTCATTGCATTTGTTGTTAATGGGACTGAATTTTGCTCTCAATTGTCTACGTTGTTTGCTTTTATTTAATAGTACGTTGTTCTTGTCTCCCCAACTCACTAGAGGTTTCTTGAGTACAGAAACAGTGTTTTAAAGCTCGTCTGACTTACCAGAAGCATGTGACACAAGTCTGTGCATATAATTCGTGTACACAATAAATGTTTGTTGATTAACTGATATCTTCCCACATGAGCATTTTTAAATTTTATTTTGATTTATTTTTTTGAGATATAATTGATTGACAGTCTTATATAAGTTTCAGGTGTACAACATAGTGATTCACAATTTTTAAAAGTTATAGTAGTCCATTTATAGTTATTACAAAATATTGGCTGCTTTCCCTGTGCTGTACAATAATATATCCTTGTAGCTTATTTATTTTACACACACTAGTTTGTGTCTCTTAATCCCCTACCATGCCCCACCCTCCCTACTGGTAACCACTAGTTTGTTCTCTATATCTGTGAGTCTGTTTCTGTTTTGTTATATTCACTAGTTTGTTTTATTTTTTAGATTCAAGACATAAGTAATACCATACAGTATTTGTCTTTCTCTGTCTGACTTATTTCACTAAACATAATACCCTCTAAGTCCATCCAGGTTGTTGCAAATGGCAACATTTCATTCTTTTTTATGGCTGAGTAGTATTCCGTATGCATATATGCTACATATTCTTTATCCATTCGACTGTTGGTGAACACGTGGGTTGCTTCCATATCTTGGCTATTGTAAATAAGGCTGCTATGAACATTGAGGTACATGTATCTTTTTGAATTATTGTTTGCATTTTACTTGGACATATACCCAGGAGTGGAATTGCTGAACCATATAGTAACTATTTTTAGTTTTTTAAGAAACCTCCATACTGTTTTCCATAGTGGCTGCACCAATCTACATTCCCACCAATAATGCACAAGAATTCCCTTTTCTCCACATCCTTGCCAACATTTGTTATTCTACATGAACAGTTTAAAAGGCCTCATTTAATTGAATTTTAGGGAATGATAATAAATATTTGTTAAATTATAAAATGAATGATAGATAAGATTTTTTGTTTATTTTCGCCACCTGCTCCCAGCCCCATTCATGGCAAACTAATTCTCATGACAGGGATGTAATCTTGTTTACCTTTGTATCCCCAGCACCTAGATCAGGACCAAGGTCATATTAGATGCCCAATAAATATTTCTTGAATGAATCTTCAGCAAAACCACTATGCATATATTAAATGTAGTCAGTCTTGTGACTTATTTTATATTTCTCTCATCTCAGATCTTGAACATTATAGGGCTTGAATTGCCAAGTATGTTAAGTTCCCATTGTCTTCAAGTTTAGATCCAGTTTTTTGGTGATCTTTTAATGGCACTGGGGTTTCTGTCCCATGGACATAAGCAAGCAGTTAACCAGTGTTGTTTAATAACAGCAGTGCTTCGAATCCAGGTTTTAGGCTGTTTTTATATTCAATTGGATGAGTTTAAAATATTTCAGTGGTGTTTATTAGCAAGTTATTGTAATTTCATATATTATTTTAAAAACTATACTATTTTATTTTTTTAAATTTTTAGCATTTTTATTGAGTTATAGTCATTTCACAATGTTGTGTCAAATTCCAGTGTAGAGCACAATTTTTCAGTTATACATGAACATATATATATTCATTGTCACATTTTTTTCTCTGTGAGCTACCATAAGATCTTGTATATATTTCCCTGTGCTATACAGTATAATATTGTTTATCTGTTCTACATTTTGAGATCCCAGGCAGGGGGTGGGAAGGGATAAAACTATATTTTAAAAGAAAGATGAACTCCTCTGACAAAACCAGTCATGTATGTTGCTAAAGCTATGCTTGAAAGAGATGCTGTAGCATCTGTTTTTTTTCTTTTTATGATCATATATATGAACTGAGGTGGGTCTTTAATTGCTTTATGAAAAGGAATAACTTGATTTGCCTGCTTTTTATAAAAGATGTATTGAATTTGTTACTCTGGGAATATTGTAGGAAAAGTCAATGAACCTTAAAAAAACTTAGTGAAAAAGTTCTGCATGTAGGCAAAATATCCTTATTTTTACAGACTTTTTTTTTCCAAACAGAAACCTCAGTTTTCCATAGGTTGCTTGTGAAATTCTGGTTTCCATCTGCAGTGCTGAGGACCTCTTATATGCCCTAAAGAAGGAGTATTGGTGGACCACTAAGCAAAACACGTGAGGGAACTAGAACTTGAAGCAAATCTGAAAGCTTGAGAGCTTTTAAACCTTGTCAGCCTGCCAATTCAAGCAGCATGTGGCAGGTGTGTCATATATTCGTTGAGCCAAAATAAATGGCCACAAGGAGTTCCGAGGTAATACAGATGTAAGGAGAGCTTAAAATGGAAAGAAAGAAAACATTGTTTTCATTGTTTATTCAGGAGGTTGATAAATGCATTTAAAGAAATGCCTCTTCAGATATTGCTTTAGGTGCCAGATAGCATCTTTGTGATCTCCTGGACCAGGCGTCGCCAATGTTTCTATGTTATGCGCTGCCTTGTGAATGGAAGGCAAAAGAAAGGAGACGAGGGAAGTCGGGCAAAAGTAGGTGCTGACAGTGGTCTAGCAAGCTGTTCTGAAACAAAGTACTGTGTCCATTATCTCAGTAGAAAATATTTCTTTCTTTTGTTTTACCAACAAGAAAATGTCCAGGAGAAAAGGTGTGCATCCTTAAAATAAACATGTAATCTACTTTTTAAAAAGGAAGCACTTAATAATGAATCTAGTGTGTATGTAATTTTAAACTAAAAATGTTTTTTATTTTTCCTTATGATATGTCTAATCTAGAATTCTTATAGATGAGTCTTAATTAAAAGTCAAAAATCGTTCTTTTATTTTCAAGGAAAAACAGGTATTTCGGGGATGTGTCTTGTTTCTTCCTGTGTCTCAAAGTGAAATCTCCTCCACCCCCACTCCCAGTTCAGCTGCATCACACTGATGGTTGGACAAAAACATTCCAAAAATTAACCTGCTCTCCAAAGATATAATAGACAGAAATCATTTGGTTTTCCCATATTTTTACTCTAAATCCAAAATAAGATCTTGCTTCTATCAAATGAACAAGAATAAACTACTCCTTATGGAAACTGAATGCCTGGGTTTGAACCATGGCTTGATCACCTAGTAGCTACATGAAGCTGTGGATGTTAAATTACTTAAGCTTTCTCCACCTTGGTTTCCCCATCTGTGAAATGGAAATAGTAGTACTCGCCTCAAGAGGAATCCAGCGAGCACTAAGACTTGGTGTGAATAATTTCTGGGGTATTCCTTTTAATGACTCGTTTCTATGCAATACTGTTTTTCAAATTTTTTTTATTGAAGTATAGTTGGTTTACAGTGTTGTGTTAATTTCTGGTGTACAGCACAGTGATTCAGTTATATATATATATATTCCTTTCCATATTCTTTTTCATTATAGGCTATTACAAGATATTGAATATAGTTCCCTGTGCTATATAGAAGACTTTTGTTTTTTATCTATTTTTATATGTAGTAGTGTGTATCTGTAAATCCCAAACTCCCAATTTATCCCTCCACTCCACTTTTCTCCTGGTAACTACGGGTTTGTTTTCTTTGTCTGTTAGTCTGTTTTGTAAATAAGTTCATATTTGTCATTTTTTAAGATCCCACAAATAAGTGATATCATGTGGTATTTTTCTTTCTCTGTCTGACTTACTTCACTTAGAATGACCATCTCCAGGTCCATGCATGTTGCTGCAAATGGCATTATTTCATTCCTTTTTATGGCTGAGTAGTATTCCATTGTATAAATATACCACAGCTTCTTTATCCAATCATCTGTTGTTTATCCAGTCATCTGTTGATGGACATTTAGGTTGCTTCCATGTCTTGGCTGTTGTAAATAGTGCTGCTATGAACATTGGGGTGCATATATCTTTTAAGTTAGAGTTCCCTCCAGATATAGGCCCAGGAGTAGGATTGCTGGATCATTTGGTAAGTCTATTTTTAGTCTTTTGAGGAATCTCCGTACTGTTTTCCATAACAGCTGCACCAAACTACATTCCCACCAACAGTGTAGGAGGGTTCCCCTTTCTCCACAGCCTCTCCAGCATTTGTCATTTTTGGATTTTTGAATGACGGCCATTCTGACTGGTGTGAGGTGATACCTCATTGTAGTTTTGGTTTGCATTTCTCTAATAGTTATATGCAATAGTGTTTTAAGTGTGTGTGTTTGAGTGTTCTTAAGTTATAGTGCTTAGTGTACCATTCATGGGCGAATTAGAGACCTGTGTTGAAATCGGAACACCTAGAGTCTGCTTCTGGCCCTTCATAAACTCTCATAATCATTTCACTTCACTGTGCCTTTGGTTTTTTCTCTATTTAAATAAGCATGGAAAGTTCCGTGATAGCAGGGAGCTTATCAGTCTTCTTCAACAGCTAGAACAGTGCTTGGCACATAGTAGATGCTGGATAAATGTTGGTGCAGCACGATGCAGGGATGTTATGAAAATGGCGGTGCAAGAGGCATGAACGTAATTTTGAGAAGGAATCATAAATACTACACAAAAATGATTGGCTTTCCTTATTTAAGATTACATTTCTCTGCCAGGATCTAAGCGTGAGATTTGGAGCCAGAGGACCTTGCCTTGAGTCGTGGTTCTACCACTTAAGGCTTTGTCACTTCAGATAAGTAATTTAACCTCTTTGAGCTTCACTTCCTTCATCAGTGTATTTGGGTTAACACTCATGCTTTAGAGTATTTTTCAGAGCACCAAAGAGCAATGGAATAAGAGCACTTGTGAACGGCAAATACCATACAAGTACAACTGTACTAAGAAATGGTAACTTATGTTCTACATTAGAGGACTATGAATCATGCAAAGTGACATTGTATTCTTATTACTCAAGTGTAAGGTTGTGAAGATAAAGCTGTATTGTCCCCCAAACAAAGTTGATGTTTAAAACACAGGGGAAAACAGACCCCCTCCCTGGCTATTATGCACAGATGAGCAGAGCTGCACAATAGAGTGCCTCTCCATTGTCACACCAGCTGTCTTTATTTGTTGCACCTAACTTCTCCTGTGCCAGCTCCAAAAATCGTTCCAGTCTGAAGCAGGACACGTGCTGGCTAGAACTGTTTTGAGGAATTGGCCCGGGTCCCATCAGAGGTTACAGGCCAATTTAAAAAAAGAAGAAAATTCCTTCCCCCTGCCTTATATAAAATGCATGGTCAGAGTCCAATTCCTGTTTGCATTTTTCATTTGTAAAAATTTCAAATTCAAATTTATGATTTGTTTCTGTACTTGATAAACTTCTGTAGCAAAAGCTTCCTCCAGACCCTCAAGCACTATTTATGTTCTCAGAAAAAATGTGATTATATATATTTTTTCTTTTTGGTTATTTTTCTTGCAAATGTGTTCAGGCAACCTATATGATTTAGTTAGAGGATTAAATTGGAATACGTCTTCAAATATAAACTTACAAATTCACAGAATGTACACTTTTAGAGTACTTTCCATAATACAAGTATGAAAACTAATTTACTCTTGAAATTCAACTTAGTAACACTATTTAGATAAATTTGTGTCTAAGAAGAATCTAAGAAACAAAGTTTAGGGTAGCCAATTCCATTACATACGAGGCTTTTTTTTTCCTTGGTTGTCATGTCTCTTTAGACTTAAAGCAGTACTAGCTTTATGGGTATATAACTCACATACTATCCAATTCACCTATGTAAAGTGTAAAAGGTAGTGGATATATTTTATTTTAATATATTTTAAAAATAGTGCAACCGATACCATGATCTAATTCCAGAATATTTTCATCACCCCTGACAGAGACCTGTACACATTAAGCAATTACTCTACTTTGTCCCCTTCCCCAGGCCCTGACAACCACTAATTTGCTTCCTGACTCTATGATTTGCCTATTCTGGATATTTATATTTTTTATTGAAGTATAGTTGATTTACAATATTGTATTAGTTTCTGGTGTACAGCATAGTGATTCAGTTATATATATATATGCATACATACATTCTTTTTCATTATAGATTATTACAAGACATTGAATATAGTTCCCTGTGCTATACTGTAGGACCTTGTTGTTCATCTATTTTATATATAGTAGTTTGTATCTGCTAATCCCAAACTCCTAATTTATCCCTCTCCCCCTTTCCCCTTTGGTAACCATAAGTTTGTTTTCTATGTCTGTGAGTCTCTTTCTGTTTTGTAAATGAGTTCATTTGTGTCATCTTTTAGATTCCATATATAGGTGATATCATATGATACTTGTCTTTGACTGACTTCACTTAGTATGGTCTCTCTAGGTCCATCTATGTTGCTACAAATGGCATTATTTCATTCTTTTTTATGGCTGAGTAGTATTCTATTATATATGTATATACACCACAACTTCTTTATATACTGGATCTTTAGTATAAATGGAACCATACAATATGTGGCCATTGTGATTGGCTTCTTCCGCTTAACATGCTTTCAAGGTTCATTCATTGTTGTAGCATGTATCAGTACTTTATTCCTTTTGTGGCTGAATAATATTTCATTATGTAGATATATCACATTTTGAGTATCCACTCATCTGCCAATGGACACTGGGGTGGGTTTTCACCTCTTGGCTATTGTGAATAGTACTGCTATGAGCATGAGTGTACAAATATGCTTTTGAGACTCTGCTTTGAATTCTTTTGAGTATATACATAGGCATGGAAGTGCTGGGTCATATGGTAACTGTTTAACATCTTGAGAAACTGTCAGCCTGTTTGCCACGGCAGCTGCGCTATTTTGCATTCCTACCAGCAATGTATGATGGTTCCAATTTCTCCCATTTTCCTCTCTTTTAATTATAGCTATCCTAATGGGTGTGAAGCGGTATCACGTTGTGGTTTTCATTTGCATTCCCCCCATCTGGCTATTTTTTTAAGTATATTTTAAATATTTTTCCAGAGGTCATTGGCCTGACAACCTTAACCCTCTAGAACGTGGTCCTGCATGGAACATATTGCAAAAGGGTTCTCAAACCAACAACAGTGGTCACAGACCTTCTGCATGAAAGCCCTGAACTTTGCCCCCTGGCCCCTCATAGAGTGAGTAACTAGCTCTTATTCAACATTCATGTTTGGCTCTTCTGTTTCCCAGAAAGGAGCTGGACAGTCCACCATGGCAGATATCGTGACAGGAAGCGAAGTGACAATCAACAATCTGCCACTGAAATAGGACAGCTAGAATACTTCCCAGGACATGCATGTATGACCCCAACCAGAGGCCAAATTATGTTCAGTATTTTTTAAGAAGGCAGAACTACATATAATACATTTTAGAAATATTTCTGTGAAGATTGACTCAGAGAAATACATGTTTGCTCTTGAATGCATACGCTTGCATGAATTTTCTATATACTTAATTTGCCAGTGGTACCTGACAAATGATGTGATACTGCATTTCATCTTGAATTCAGAAAGTACAAACAGAAAACTCAGATTCTGTAAAAAGTATTGAATAAATTGTTTCAATCATCAAACATCAGTGAAATGTTTTCAAGAACTTTAATTCTGCTTTTTTTGAATTAGTTGATTTGTCTGATACTTCTGCTTTAGAAAAATCCCTGTTATTGTGGTATGGGTTCATGGCATAATGGCAGTAAATTAACACTTAATCTAGCTTCGCAGCTGAGTTCCTAGAAATTGTTGGTGGTTGACACTGTTGTAAACTGCAAACCCTCAAGCTGCACGGTATTTAATGTATGATTGTACACTGCTTTCTGTCTCACTTATTGTATAGGCTGAAACATCCTTCTGAGTTGTTCCAATATCCCTTCATAAAGACTAACAACAGAGCATGCTCAGAAAAATATCCAGCATCTTTTCGAAGGATTTCTCTCTTGATCTGAAGCACCTTTTATAGCCTCGCCCCTACCTAATTTGCAGTAGGTCTCCAGCTAGTTATGTCATGACTCTTTTATGTGATCATCAACAACTACATTTCAAATATACGGTTACCTCTTGGAGCAACTTAAATTTTCTTAGCAATTTCTGTTTTCTGGATTTGGAGAGCAGATAATCAAGCCTTCAATCAGCCCATAATAAAGCCAGTTTAATGACAGGTCTTTGGTAGCCTCTGAAACCTGGAGACACACAGGTGGATCATGACTGTGTAAGGGGCTGTCATGTCAGGTTCTGGCAGTGTCTGTGCAGTGGACCTTCAAGTGAATTTCTGTCCCTGACCAATTAAAATGAAACAATCTTCTTTCTTTTTAGTTGGGTTGTTGCCCAAGTCTTGTATTTCAACAGTAAATCGAAGTGGTTGCTTCCTTTTATTTTGCACAGTTCTACACTGAGAGGTGCCCTTTTTAAATGACAATGGCTGACTGTATACTATGCTGAACTGTCAGTATCTAGATGCTTCCTGTTTTCGAGAGGATATGTTACTTCTTTTCTGCATCGAGAGTTTCCAATGGAAGCATTGTGTTATATTAGCTAATTTTATTTTATTTTTTTCTTGCAGGTTTCTGGAAAGTGCCTTTTCTGAAAACTCTGCTGCTTGGATTCCACTTTCCAGCTGTCTCTTTATAAACCCCTCTTCCTACCACCACCACTGCCTCCTCCCCACCCCTCTGCAAAAAAAAAAACAAAACCCTGCTGTGCTTGTAGTTCATTCTCAGAAACTTGTTCATTCTTTTTTTTCTCTGATTCTCAATTTTCATAGTCATTTTCCCTCCTCCCGATTTTGCAGCAAAAAAAAAAAATTACAGTTGTAACATCCTACCAATCTTAAACTTTAAAGCCAAGAAATAGGTAGAAAAACTTTTCTCCCCTTGATCTGAGACCATTTCACAAATTGAAGGGTGGCTGGCAACACAGGCTTTTTGGAGGCATAATTGAAAACATCAACTCGAGAGCACAGAATTCTTTTGAAATTCTGCTAGTTATTTGAAGTAACTTCGGCAGGGTAACAAAATAAAACACTCAATATCTTAACCTTTACGGTTGCCTTCTTAGGACTTGGTCTGCAATTTGATTTTTAGTTATTCCGATCCAATTTTTCTTCTAGGATTGGCTTTTTGTTTGACTAGAGCGAATTTGACTTAAATGAAGACCTAAGTGCTAACAAAGAAGCATTTCACCAAAGCAACCCGTTACTCTTCACATTTAGCTTGAATTTATTTTTAATCTTTCAACCACAGCAGTAAATTGTTCTAGAGAGGGTGCACTTGAGTTTTAACTTTGCTTTCAATATGACGGCTGTCAATGTTGCCCTGGTTCGTGATACCAAGTGGCTGACTTTAGAAGTCTGTAGAGAATTTCAGAGAGGAACCTGTTCTCGGGCTGATGCAGATTGCAAGTTTGCCCATCCGCCAAGAGTTTGCCACGTGGAAAATGGTCGTGTGGTGGCTTGTTTTGATTCTTTAAAGGTGAGTCTCATCTAAATGCACACAATTTTGAATTTAAACTTGTTGATTTCTATACTATATGTTGTGCTTTGAGATTAGTAAAGTTAATAATAGCATGAAAGTGGTCCATTTGGTTTGTTTGTTTTTTAAGGCAGGGTTTAGACTTTGTGTTTGTAGAACTAAGCCAGACTAAAGCTCACCCATCAGAGCCCACTGATCAAGATAAATAGACTTAAAGAAAAAAAATCAAGAATTTTTGTAGGAGTGAGTGTAGCCTTGCTGTACTTTACTTCTGTGGGTATGATTTAGATTTTTAAAACAGAGATCATAAACCTCATATAACTTGGAGAAGCCCTTTCCTGAAATACAGCTTATTATCTATGTTATCAAAGTATACCAATCACAGGATAAAGAAAGTCAGACTGAGAGCATATAAGGTAAAAAATCTCACCATCCAGGAGGAAAATGATGGCATTTAAAGTTTTCTTAGTCAAAGTAAATTTTGAACCTTTAACTTGAACATAGCACTACAATGTGAGGTTCACTTAATTTTCTTCCTGAACAGCTGATAACCAATTTCAGATTTGTGAGCACATTTTACAAGGAAAATTCTATGGCCAAGGTCATCAAACCCGAATATTAGGTACTAGACTATAAACAAAATATGAGGGCAGATGAGATATTATGTCGAGAACATATATGATTGCAGAACAAAAAAATGCACTGATTTTCATGTTTTATTCATGCTTATCGTTAAATTAAGGGTAAACATGTACAGATTAAAGCATAGCAGTGAAAATGGTTATAGGTTCCTAGTTTAATTAATAAGATTTGCTATGATGCATTTGAGATTTCTTTTCAAAATATGTTGAAATGAATTAAGCTTAATAAGAACCTTTTCAATTTCTTGATATTGTGTCCTCATCATGACCAAGTTTACCTCATTAATGTTTTAATTTATGGCTGCATTGACTAATAGAGATGTTTTCCTTCATGTGAACATTTATTCAGAAAACATTTTATCATGATACCCCATTTAAGTAGTTACTTCTGCTTATTTTGTGCATACTAGTTTTCTTTGCAGACCATTTCAGTTCAAGAATGGGAACTAGTTATACAGATAATGGCAATTCCTAACATTGAAAATGTCTGAATTGTTCTTATTTGTAGCAGATATTAAGACTGAAGGACTTGCTCTGTTTTCTTCACTTCATTATCATTCAAGTTTCATCTGCAATTATTTTATGTATTATCTAAATCTTTTGTGTATTATTTAAATCAAAGATTGGGCAGTGCCTTGAATGGAAAAGAGCACTGGACTAGTTGGGGGGAAAAAAAGATGTCTTTTATCCAGTACATATAGAATGTCTGGCTCTGCACTAGGCACTGTACAGATGTTGTTTCAAGAATCCCAGCCCCTGTACTGGGATACTTAGCTACTTAATCTGACAAAGTTTGAGTTACTTCATCTCTAACATGAGTAATTCTTCTCTACCTAACTTCCACAATTATTGTGGAGATTCCAATGAGATAACATAAGTGGAAAACCATGTATGACTATAAAAGTGAATTAAATGAAAAGTTATCTTCTTACTGTTAACTAAGATGCTGTTTTAGGAGTTCTTCAAAACAGGTCTATTTAGAGTTTATTATTTAAAACTATAAATTTATCTTACAAATGGACACGTCCAAATTCAGTTGCCGTAAGTGTGATATTAGTTCTTCAAGCTAAATATCACTGTTTTATGGTTTACTCTTAGATATAGAGTTCCTTGCAGGCTTTGCAAATTCTGTCTTTCCAGGCATCTAGTGGAAAGAGAAGTGTGCTCTTACTAGTCATTTATATACTTCAGATCAATTTTCCCATTTAAAGGCAAAAGAACGCCATAATGGAAACATTTTGAAGAAAAGTAAAGTGGAAAGTGATTGTTAACAAAATGCATACTGCACTGCCACTTTAAAGCTTGGGAAATGTCTAATTCAGAGACTACATAGATAATGGCCAGTGAATATTAATAAGCCACTTAATTATTTAAATACAGTGTCTACTCACTGCATCCAGTGTTTTTAAAATAATTTTTGAAATATGTTAAAATCTTGATGACCAGTCACACAGGATAAAGATGATTTACATCATCTTTACACTCTCAAATTTTAATGAAAATCTTAATATTTTAAACATACAGTGCCTTTCCAACAATTAATTAATTCGCCATTTAGATAGCACGTGCATCACCGTTTCACATCTGTGCAAAAAATTTTGTAGTTCTCATATTATTCCTTATCCATGATATACATGAAAACTTTACCAAGTTGACAATAACTGACCTACGTGGGTTGTACTACTATCATTTCAAAAACACACAAATAACATACTTCAACAGTTATTGCATTTGCTACCCTCTTTGAGTTTGTATGACTGAAACACTTTGGAAATGTATCTATGTACAATTTCTTCTTCCATGAGTGGTTAAATAACTGAAGCAATCACTTGATGAGTTTTGGGCTGCTGCTTTTGTTTTGTTTTTTGGTTTTTGTTTGTTTAAGGATTCCATTAGCACTAGGTACTCCACCAGATGATGCTGGTTCTTTGCCTTCATAATAGGCACAATAGTTAACAATATCCTATACTCACCTCATAATGAGGGAATGTTATGAAAATAAGGAGGGCAAGCTTGATAGCTAATTGTACATTGTGCTGAAGTGCTGTGCCCATCACTCCATGAATGTTGAGTGTTCAGTGATGAAGCTTGCACCATCTTCAGATAGAGATGTAGACAGCATAGCCCGTGGATTAATTTCCAGCTCCATACAAGAGTCTCATGTCATGTTGATTTGCAGCTGTTTTTGACTCAATTGCCTAGTCTACTTGGCACAATTTATTTCAAAATTTCTTTCCAAGGTATTGCTTAACCCATTCTGTGCCAACTTCTTGATATTACAATTTGCCATTGATCTAGGTTGGTATTTTTAGTGAATGTCCCTTGACTTTAACAGAAGATCATCACTAAGAATACCAGCCTAGAATCTGTGATTGTTTTCATAGCCAATATTCTTATCTTCATGGATTCTGCATCAATAGTGTCCCGGAGTCTTGAACTTTCCCCTCCGTACTTGAAGCTATGTGATATCTGCCACTTGTTATCTGGGAAGGATATAAATGCTGTCATTATTTAATTATGGCAGATCAACACCCACCACACCTACCCACCTCACTCACCACGTTGAGTAGTTTTGTAACAAAAATTTCCCAGCAAAAGTCTTAGCAGCAGGCGTAGTGAGGAGACAGCCATGTCAACCCACATACATTCCTAAAAGATAGGAACTTAGTGAGGAAAATAATAATATTTTGGAAAGTGAAACCTGTTGTATTGGTATATGGATGGGCACCTACCCTTGTAGATCAATTTGTCCTGAGTTACCGGTATATTCTCTGCTAGTATCACTAGTCACAGCAGTTTTCACTAATTTAAAACTTGATTACTTTTGACTGAATATTTACCTCATCCCTGTTTGCCAGGGGAAATTTTACCAGGAGCAGAAGACTCCTGGCAACATAATCCCCAGGGTCACTGGATTGTGCAAGAATCAGCTTGATCAGAGAGGTCTGCCCGCACTCTAAAGATGGTTAGACAGCACCTGTCATCCTGAGACTCAAGGGAAATAACATTTTACCCAAGTATCTCTGTCTTCTATTACTGACCTTAAAAACGAAGTATCTCTGACCAGTCAAAGTCAATGCTATTTTGGACATTTCAAAAATCTTGTTTGAAAGAAACATGGAATTAGAATTAGTACCCAATCAAATACATATTGATAGCTCAACCTCACTTTTTAAATTTATTTTGAAATAATTTTAGGCTTACAGAATAGTTGCAAAAATGTTACAAGAGGTTCTTGCATACCCTTCATCCAGCTTCCTGTAATGTCAACAACTTACATACCGTACATAGCACAGTTATCAAGACCAGAAAATTAACTCTAGTTCAATACAATCAAGTAAACTAGAGACTTTGTTTGAAGTTCTCCAGTTTCCCCCCTAATGTCCTTTCTCTGCTTCAGGATCCAATCCGGGATCCCACATTGTATTTACTTATCATGTTTCTTTAGTCTCCTCTAATCTGTGACATTTACTCAGTCTTTCCTTATCTTTCATGACCTTGACACTTTGGATGAGCACTGGTCAGTTATTTTGTAGAATGCCTCGCAATTTTGGTTTGTTGAATGCATTCTCATGATTTGATTGAGGTCATACGGTCAAGAAGACCGTAGAAATGATATGCACCATCTTTGAGGATACTTGGTGCTGATGTATCTTAGCGCCTGTGTTACCCTTAATCACTTAAGATGGTGTCTGCTGGGTTTCTTTTCTGTAAAGTGATCCGTTTTCCCTTTGTGAAAATTGACAAAGATCTTCTTCATTTATTCAACATCTCCTCAACATGCCATTGAGTGTAAGGGTATCCCGATATCCAAGCTGTCAAAATGTGGGAAAGTGTTCATCTTAGAAGTGATGGTAATGCACTTCTCTACTTATGGCCAATCAAGAAAGGTAGCGAGGAGAAAATGGACCAAGAGCATGGCAGAGAAAGTAGCAGCAACAGGCCACCAGAAAGACAGAAAACTAGAGCATGGGAAGCCCAGGAAGTTCTGTGATGTGCCTGTCCTTGTCACCTGCTCCTGGGTGGTGGCCCTTGTGCTGGAGTCAGCGCCCCTGGCTGTCTCTAACTTCTCCTACATCAGAAAACAGATTTTCTACCTTTGTTTTCACATTCAATAACATTTACCCCTGATTTAAAAAGTATTCATCTTTATGAAGGGAAAAGAAAATATAAAAGAAAAAATTTAAATCATACACAAGAAGATAAGAATAAAAATAAAATGTAAAAAATGTAAATAAAGTATAATAAAATATCATCTCCACTATCCAGTACCACTGGTAACATTTCTATGTATTTCTTTTCATACTTTCTTGCTATTATATAATTGTATGTATGCTGCATAAACCTTGCCTTACCTCCTGCCTCGTCATACACCTCCCTCCCTCCCTCGCTCCATCTTGCTGCTCCTCGAAAGCCAACCTCTCCCTGCCTTTATTCTTCCTGTCAGCTTCAGACTTTTCCCAGGGTATCAAAAAAAAAAATCTAGATACTGTCTGACCTCCTCCTATTCATAGACTTCTAAAAATATACCAGTTATCGGGGCTATTTTTTCTGATCAGAAAAATCCAAACATACCCTTTCTAGAAAACTGTAGAAAAATATACAAAGATTTTTACAAAACCAAACCTGTAATTCCATTACCCAGTAAAACTCTTCACATATTGGTGTATCTCCTTTGAAATTTCTTTTAATGACAACTATTTCTTAAAAAAAAAGGTACCATTTGTTCCATGGAATTCCAAAGGCTTTTATAACTTGTGAAGGAATAGCATTTCAGAAATATATTTAATTTAAAAGATACTATTTTTCAAATAATATGCAGGCATCAGAAATTGTTTCTGAGAACAATGGAATAATAAACTCTACCTTCTGTTGACTACTGTATTCCAGAAAATTTCACAAGCCTAATCTATCCCTTACAACAACCCCTATGTAGGCTTTACCATCGGATGGGCCAGGTTTCGTCAGCTGTGTGGTCTTGGATAAGTACCCACCCTCTCTGTTCCTAAGTTCCACCCTCCCTGTGAAAACAAGGATCCTACTAGCACCCACCTCATGAGCTACTGAACATTCAAATGGGATGATCCGAGTGAGGCGCTTTGAACAGGGCCCGGCTCACCATAAGCACTGAGACATGACTTTTTACCAAGTCAGTTCCAGGTCCCCTGAAAATTTAAACATGAAAAATAAAATCAAGCCATGATAGTACTAGAAGAAAATGCAAGGGAACACTTTGATAATCCCGGGGTGAAGAAGACCTAAGCATGCTATCAGAGGCAGAGACAATAAAAGCAAAGGATTATGAGAACTGACCACACAATAAAAATCATTTCTGAATGGCAGAAAACACCCAAAAGTTAGAAGACAAGCAACAATTGAGGGGGGGAATGTAACAAATTTGACAGGCAAAAGGCTCTTTAATACACAACGAGCTTCGTAACTTAAAAAATACAAACACTTAAAGGTGTTTTCCTAGAAAAACAGGCAAAAGATATAAACAGCAAAGCAAGACAGTCTGATGTGGCCAGTTTATCTGTGGGGACATTTTGATAAGCCTGTGGACTCAGCTGCTCTAATGCAGCCGCGGTTCCCCGGCTTCCCCGGCCCACCCCGACACAGAGCCCAGGATGCTCTCCCCGCCTCGCTCCCCTCCCTCTCCCTCGCCTCCAGTCCAGAGGGCTTTCACGTTCTACTGTAGTCCTTTCTGTGTTGTTCAGTTTCTTTTACAGAAGTGTTCATTCTAATCAGCAAAGAAAGAAAGAAACCAAAATCATCTATAAAATTTATAAAAGAAATGTTATGATATTAGATACATTTGCATACTTCAATCCTGAAAGAAAAATTAAGAATTTAGTTGAGCATTTTTCCTCTACAGTCTGGAGCTGAGATGAAAGAATCTTATAGTGTTCCCAGAAACCTTTCTTCTCTATATCTGTCTCTATCTATTTATCTATCTACACATATACATATATATATATGTGTGTATATATATATATATACACATACACATACACACACACACATCTATCTATGTATGTATAGGTGTCTGTATCTAGATCATAGCCATTCATTCATTCACTGATAGGCCCCTATGGAGCACCCATCATGTGCCAGGCACTGTGCTACTAGAGACAGCAGTGAGCTAGAGACAGTCCAGGCCCCCACGGAGCACACAGTCTGGATGGGGGAGGGGCAGGCAAAAAGGAAGACATATTCAGGTTGATGACATATTGTCAGATGTGAAGAAGAATGAAGCAGGAAAAGGACAGAGAATGGCAGCAGTTGCTGCTTCAGATTAAAGGGTCAGGAAGGCCTCCTTCATGAGGTGATACTTGAGAGAAGCGTTAAAGAGGTGAGGGAGTGAGCCGGAGGGATGTCTGAGAACATTCCAGGCAAAGACAGGAGCAACAGCAAAGGCAGGGTGGCTGGAGCAGAGGGATGACGGGGGACAGCAGTTGGAGATGAGGTTGGTAAGGTAGCGGGGGTGGGGGAGATCAGGTAGGGCTGGGTATATTATGATAAAGACTCAGAGAGAGAGAGAGAGTTTCTGTCTGGTGAGTCCTTCTGGCAAGTCACCAAACAAGCTTTTCCACACATTTTTTTCATAAATCATTTACTTGATTTTTTTTAGCTTTTTACTTTTTGTTCCTTTTTAATGAGGGGGCTGTTTTCTTTTAAAATTTAATTTTTGAATAAGTAATATATTTTAATAATTCAAAAAAATTTTAAAAGCTAAATCATCATCAATTGGTGAATAAACAAAATGTGGTTTAAAACATACAATGGAATATTCCTCAGTTTTAAAAAGGAACAAAGTATTAATATATGCTACAATGTGGAGGACCCTTGAAAACATTATGCTAAGTGAAAAAAGCCAGTTGAGTAAGACTACATATTCTATGATTCCATTTATATGAAGTACCCAAAAGCAGCAAATCCGTAGAGACAGATTGTAGGTTAATGGTTGTCAGAGGGTTTGGGGGAGAGGAGAGGATGGCTGAGGGGGTAGTGGGAAGTGACTGCTACTGGCTGCAGGGTTTCTTTTTGAGTCCTTGAAAATTTTCAGGAATTACACATTAGTAGCAACTTTGTGCATATACTAAAAAACACCAGTATGTATAGTTTAAAAGGGTGAACTTTATGGTATATGAATATCTCAAAAGAAAGGTAAAAAATATATATATAAAAGAATATGCAGTGAAGTTTCCCTCTTGTCTCTTTTCTCCAGTTAGCCAGTTGACCTCCCAAGTAATATGTTTAGTTTTCTCTCTCTCGTAAATATTTTATGTATATACAAGTAAATATATACATGCTTGTTCTCCCTTTTTTTGTAGCTACAAATAGTAGCATACTGTTCTCCCTCCCTTTTTTTGTTGCTAAAAATATTAAAAGTAAATGGATGGGAAAAGATATACCATGCTTATATTAATCAAAAGAAACCCAGAGGTGCTATATTTATGTAAAAGATAACCAGAATTATACGCAAATACTGAGCTCCAGTTACTAAATCCCTTATTCACAGGCAGATCTAAGTACTTTATATGGATACTTGGGTTGAACAAATAAGTGAATAGAGGATAGATATAAAGATAGCCAGGTTTCTTATCATTAGAGAAAAGAGTTAAAAATAAGGAAAGGGTGAAGGCTCCATGAATTCTGTCATACGGATCAGAGTGGAAGTATCAGTACGAACTCATCTTTATTTTACTATGTATACATACAGGCTCAGAAATAGACATAGAGGTGTGTGCACGTGGGTTGGTATGCCTGCTTACATTTCCTAGCTCTGTCTTAGGAGGACCTAGAAGCAATGATGCTCCAATGGTAATAAGCGCACCTAGCACTCAGATCTTGGTTTCTGATACCATTCTCCAGTAAAAGGGACCAGGCATCCTCAGAGTAATGGCTGATGCTGGATTGAGGCAGGAAAAATGTAAGATGAGCCTGTCATATCTTGTGGTGCCAGAAAGTAAGGAAATGCTTGAAAAAGAGTGGAGCATGACAAGAGGATATGGGAGCCAACCAGGAACTCCTGATGGCCAAAGTGTCAAGGTCATGAAAGATGAGAGACTGTGGAGCAGTTTGGAGGACACTAAAGAAACATGACAAGCAAATACAATGTGGGATCCTGGATTGGATCCTAGAACACAGAAAGGACATTAGGGGGAGAATTGGTGAACTTCAAATAAAGTCTCTAGTTTACTTAATAGTATTGTACTAGAGTTAATTTTCTGGTTTTGATAACTGTGCTATGTATGGTATGTAAATTGTTGACATTACAGGAATCTGAGTTAAGGGTATCCAGGGGCTCGGTACTATTTTCGCAATTTTTCTGTAAGTCTAAAATTATCTCAAAATAAAATGTTTTAAAAAGAACTTTTCTTAAAAAAAAACAACTTTTCTAGTCTTGTACATGCGCCTCCTGTCTTTTGATACTCCAGATGCCATGGAGTGTTTCTTTTAATTTGTCTTTCTTCTTCTTTCTTGTTTTTAAACTTGTGTGTGATAGTGAGAAAATTCTGAAATCCATCCAGTGGCTGATCCTAGGACTGACCTCAACCAGCTGGATGAGTCAGATAATTTAAATAGTTGAGAAAGCATTCATACCCCAAACAGCACTTCACAAACCTAGCAAATCAAAAGTTTTGCATGTAGAAGAAAGAACGTTCAATTCAAATTGTTACCATTTACAGAGGAGGAACCTGGAGCACCAGTGAGGGAGAGTCACTTGGCCAAGGTCACGTAAGCGGTTATCAAAAGAACCTGAGGATTCCAGTGTTCTTCCAATCACTTGTCTTTTTTCCTGTGGAGAAGGAGATGGTGAAAACATCAAATGGGCTTATTGGTTTTTGTTTCTTTCTCTCTCTTTTTTTTTTGACATTTGCAGTATTCATTTGCTTCTAAGAGGAGAGACATACTGCTCAATAATATGGAATGCTTCACGAATTTGCATGTCATCCTTGAGCAGGAGCCATGCTAATCTTCTCTGTATCTTTCCAGTTTTAGAATATGTGCTGCCAAAGCAAGCACTGGGCTATTGTTTTGCTAAACCAAAAGCATCCAGCCCTTATCATGGTCAGACTGTCCAACGTGACGTTGGGCTGAAGTTTTGTGGATCTCCTTCACTTTTTATACCTAAAAGGGGAGGGAGGAGAAAGCCAACTTTCCCTTTTCTAATCCACCTCTTTCATTTATTGTTTCGTGATTTGTGTTTAGATTAGGGCTACATAAAGCTTCCTATTTAGTTCTTTAACAGTCATTTGGGCTATTTATTTTGCAAAGAAGGAGGAAGAGAGGCAGGGTGTTTTTACTTTTAGATAAAGTTATCTAACTTAGTGATACTAAGCTTTGCTTAATCACTGAGAGTCAGAACGGTGAGCTGTCTCTACTCCCTCATCCATCCTTCTCCCCAAACCCTGCACTGCTGAGTTAGCAAGCCAGGACTGGGGATTGTAACTGGCGTGGATCATGTATATCTTCACTGCCTGAGCTCTTTGATGTCTGCTTCTGTTCTATATATGTACTCATTAGGACAGTGCCCCAGCCAGCTGGGGAGGTGCCTGTCACAGACCAGCTGAAAATATTGCAGTAGCAGTTCACCCTTGTTATGGGTCAAATATAGTTTAGTAAAATAACTTGGAATCTAACCCAACTCATTTAAAATGTTTTGTGGAAGCATAGCTCAAAATCATTTTTCTCTCCCCGTTGCAGCCAAGGTTGCAACTGGCCACCTGGTAAGAGAGGACTTGTGATATGGCCAGGGGGGTACTCCTCAACCACAATTTGATACCATTAAGACGGACCCCTTGTCACAGGAACCCCGTTTAGCATGAGAAATCTGAAAATTTGAAGTTTGAGAATGATCTGCTGTATGTCAACTCTTGTGTAGAAGAAACTCTTCCATGTTACAGAAATATATGCCTGATCTTATTTGATCAAGAATTTTCTCATGACACATAGCTGTATATAGTCATTAAAGATGTTGTCTTTTTCTCTGCTTCAAGTTTTTGTGAAATGTGGATACAAGGTACTTCCGTGCATCTGGAAATAGCAATTAGTTCTTCTAGGAGCATGACTTTATTCATAGAACATCATTTCTTCACTGCTGTTTTCGCCCTTACAGATTAGTTTTCTGCTTGTTGCGTCCCCAAGGTTGCTTTGTTTTCTTCTGTCTCAACTGCCGCTTGATTGTTGACCTAAAGGGTTATATATTCCAGAGGAATTTTAGCCATCTGTTCTTTCCTCATTATCTCTAAATAATCTTTTCATTTTTTCCCCCTGTATTTCCTCCACTGTGTAATCAGTCTTTGGTTTCTTAAAATTTATGGGTTTTATTGCTCTTGTCTAATCCAAATTTGCAATCCTGCTTAGGTTCTCAATGTTTCTCTCTGTGCTTTCAGTTCTCACCACAGGGTCAAGTTTTACTGCTCGATATAATTAGAAGTTTAACTCACGTTTTTTTTTCCCTTTCTTGTTATTGTTTTCTTAAAAGTCAGTAAATGATTCCATCTGTTCTACAACCTTTTATTTTGGAAATAATCTCCACTATTTGGACTTAACCAAGTTGTCTAGAGTTAGAGTAAATTATTTTTTCAGTATTATTTGTGGTGAGTTTGTATAATATTGCTTAGTGTCATGTCTGATCTGTTATTTAGTGAAGTAGATATGGCAGTAGGACCTGTCAAGTTTTTGCAGCTAGAATTTGGTCACAGGCATTTAAATGTATGCTTTAAATTGGATGTTTTTCTATTGTAAGTGGACATATATTTTTCCGGTTGTTGAAGCTCAAATTTTTATTTACCCACTGAGAATTGGGAGAAAAGAGAGTAGCCTTTTGTTCCTGCCCATGTTCTTCTTGGTAGACCATGGACAGAGAAGGCAGTTTCCACACTGTGAAAACCAGCAGCTTGAAAATGTAGAATCCACAGTGATATAACTGTGTTAAGTCTGACAAATTCTCTAAACTAAGGCATAACCTATGTGTCAGCCGTGATTTGCCAGCTGACTAGATGGTACTGACATTCTAATTTCTGTCTTTAGCATGCAGAAATGCAAGCAGAAAACCTTTTTCTCTGTGACTTTAAACTCTTTACCCATCTTTCATATGGGTGAAGGTACACTGTCTCAATCATCTCTTACTCCATTCCAAATACATTCTGGAGACTGTATTTTTAAGATGACATTGTTTTAAGATCACGTTGTCATATTGCCTTACAATTTTTGTTCATCCTCTTTATGAAAGATAGTAACACTGAAGTAACTGTTTGAGAAAACTGAGTATGTTCCAGAACTCTGTGTTGTTTAAAACACTTGCTAAATACCTATTTGAGAAGTTGGTTTTCTGTTGTTAATGTTTATGCTTATTACATGTGCTATTAAACAAACTTAACTTTTTTTCCAGCTTTTGTGAAAACATAATCTCTAGGGTTTGTTTTTTCAATTTTCTGGTTATTTTGCTTTTTCTATTAGCCAGGAAAGCATTCTTAACTTGCAAGTAACTGAAAATTTAAAAAAAAAACTTGTCCATTTTTATTCTGTTAGTACCACACTAGAGGAAGGATTTTTTCCAGCTTTATTGAGATCTGATTGACATATAATGTTGTGTAAGTTTAAGCTGTACAACGTGATGATTTGATACAAGTATATACTGTGAAATGATTACTACAAGAAGGTTAGTTAACACCTCTATCACTTCACGTGATTACTTGTTTTGTAATTTACTCTCTTAGCAACTATCAAATATGTAATACAGTATTGTTCACTATAGTTACCATGCTTTGTATTAGATTTCCAGAACATATTCACCTTATAACTGGCAGTTTGTACCCTTTGACCAACATCTCCCCATTTCCCCCACCCTCTAGTCCCTGGTGACCTCCACTCTACGTTTCTTTGAGTTCGGCTTTTTTACATTCCTCATATAAATGAAATTATACAGTATTTGTCTTTCTATGTTTTGCTTATTGCACTTAGCATAATCCCCTCAAGGTACAACCAGTGTTGCCAAAAAGGGCAGGATTTCCTTCTTTCTTGTGGCTGAATAATATTCCATGGTATGTATTTTGGAATATTGTCTTATTTTTCAAAGAAGCCTTAGAAGTAGCCTTTTTTTTAATTGAAGTATGGTTGATTTACAATGTTGTATTAGTTTGTGGTATACAGCAAAGTGATTCAGTTATATATATATATATATATATGTATATATATATATATATATAATGGAATGGAAATACATATATTCATATTCTTTTTCAGATTCTTCTCCATTATAGGTTATTACAAGATATTGAATATAGTTCCCTGTGCTATACAGTAGGACCTTGTTGTTTATTTATTTGGTGTAGTGTGTATCTGCTAATCCCACACTCCTTATTTTTTTTAACATTTTTTATTGATTTATAATCATTTTACAATGTTGTGTCAAATTCCAGTGTTCAGCAAAATTTTTCAGTCATTCATGGACATATACACACTCATTGTCACATTTTCTTCTCTCTGAGTTATCATAACATTTTGTGTATATTTCCCTGTGCTATACAGTGTAATCTTGTTTATCTATTCTACAATTTTGAAATCCCAATCTATCCCTTCCCACTCTCCACCCCTCTGGCAACCACAAGTCTGTATTCTCTGTCTGTGAGTCTATTTCTGTCCTGTATTTACGCTTTGTTTTTGTTTGTTTGTTTGTTTTTGTTTTTGTTTTTTAGATTCCACATATGAGCGATCTCATATGGTATTTTTCTTTCTCTTTCTGGCTTACTTCACTTAGAATGACAGTCTCCAGGAGCATCCATGTTGCTGCAAATGGCATTATGTTGTCGGTTTTTATGGCTGAGTAGTATTCCATTGTATAAATATACCACTTCTTCTTTATCCAGTCACCTGTTGATGGACATTTAGGCTGTTTCCATGTTTTGGCTTTTGTAAATAGTGCTGCTATGAACATTGGGGTGCAGGTGTCATCCTGAAGTAGATTTCCTTCTGGATACAAGCCCAGGAGTGGGATTCCTGGGTCATATGGTAAGTCTATTCCTAGTCTTTTGAGGAATCTCCACACTGTTTTCCATAGTGGCTGCACCAAACTGCATTCCCACCAGCAGTGTAGGAGGGTTCCCCTTTCTCCACAGCCTCTCCAACATTTGTCATTTGTGGATTTTTGAATGACGGCCATTCTGACTGGTGTGAGGTGATACCTCATTGTAGTTTTGATTTGCATTTCTCTGATAATTAGTGATATTGAGTATTTTTTCATGTGCTTTTTGATCATTTGTATGTCTTCCTTGGAGAATTGCTTGTTTAGGTCTCCTGCCCATTTTTGGATTGGGTTGTTAATTTTTTTCTTATTGAGTCCCACACTCCTTATTTATCCCTTCCCCCTTCCCCATTTGGTAACTGTAAGTTTATTTTCTATCCCACTTTGGTTAACTGTAAGTTTGTTTTCTATCTCTGTGAGTCTGTGTCTGTTTTGTAAATAAGTTCATATTTGTCATTTTTTAAGATTTCACATATAAATGATACCATATGATGTTTGTCTTTCTCTGACTTACTTCACTTAGTATGGGAATCTCCAGTTCCATCCATGTTGCCACAAATGGCATTATTTCATTCTTTTTGTGGCTGAGTAATATTCCATTGAGTAGTATTCCACATCTTCTTTATCCAGTCATCTGTTGGTGGACATTTAGGTTGTTTCCATGTCTTGGTTATTGTAAATACTGCTGCTGTGAATATTGGGGTGCATGTATCTTTTCAAATTAGAGTTTTGTCCAGATATATGCCCAGGAGTGGGATTGCTGGATCATATGGTAACTCTATTTTTAGTTTTTTAAGGAATGTCCATACTGATCCCCATAGTGGCTGTACCAATTTACATTCCTACCAACAGTGTAGGAGGGTTCCCTTTTTTTCTTCACACCCTCTCCAGCATTTATTATTTGTAGACTTTTTGATGATAACCATTCTGACAGGTATGAGGTGATATCTCATTGTAGTTTTGATTTGCAGTTCCCTAATAATTGGTGTTATTGAGCATCTTTCTATGTGCCTGTTGTATGTCTGTATGTCTTCTTCGGAGAAATGTCTATTGAAGTCTGCCTTAGAGGTAGTCTTGATAAATGCCTCTTTCTTGGGTGAACTACAGATATAACCATGGAAATATCTGAAATGAAGCATGGTGTCAGCAAGTGGCATAAATATAGAAAATGCTGCCTTGTAATTACCACTCTAACAAGGGCTCCTTGTGTGGCCTTGAGCAAGTCATGGGAATCTTACTACCTCTATTTCTCTTCATACAAGAGCAAGCAGCAGCCCTCAATTTGTAGGACTATTGGTTGTGGTTTGCTACAAGGGTTTTATAAATGTCAGGGGTCATTTAATGCTGTAAGTCCTGTTAAATCCATTAAGGGTTCTACATACATTCAATTCCCCAAAGAAATGATTCATTCAACAAACATTTATTGAAACCTATTACTTGTTAGGCACAGGGCTCAGGACTGCAGAGAATATAAGGTTATGGAAGATGTGGTCCCTGCCTGACCTCTTAGTATGAAGCTGCTTGTGTTATGTGCCATAAGCCAGGTACAAACTAACCACTGAAATAGTCCATGGGGAGAGGCAGGGGCTGGGATTACATCCAGCTGTGGTGGTTAAAGATGCAGTCACGGGAGAGGTACTGTTTGAGATATTCTTGGAGAGAGGGAAAGGAAGATATTCGAGGCAGAAAGGATAAGCTAAGCAAAGACGAGAGGAAAAACTGTAGTGTGCATTTAAGGAGTTGAGGGTTAAGTCAGCCTGGATGAAGCATAGAGCTTGGGTTAAAAGTAAGTGAGGAGTTTGAATTTGGTTTTATAGCTAGAGGAATCAGTCAGTTTTTAAGTAGAGAAATGAGAGCATCAGCCTATGCAGGATGAATAGGTAGAACAAAGGAGACTGGCAAGAAGGGGGGTCTCTTGGGAAGCTGCTGAAGTATTGAAGGTATGAAATATAAGAATGTGAATTAGGTGGTGGCAGTAAGAAGGAAAAGCCAGTGATAGAGTTGATCCTGCTCAAGTCAACATGGTTAAGTACGAGGTGGGTGACATTCTACTTTAGCCTACGGCTACCGTGTTCACCTTAATGTCATTAAAAATTTTTTTGTTGTTGGGGAAATAGTTGGGTTTTTATTTATTTATTTAATGGACCTCATGCATGCTAAGCACATACTCTACCACTGAACTATATGCTCCCCCCGCCACTGAATTTTAAGTAAAGCTCTGCCGTATTTTTTTTTGGTTTCATGAATCTAATATACTGTCTTGTTTACCACTGTACCTTTAGTGCCTAGCACATATAGTACAAATTAGGAGCTTGAAAGAAGTTTATTGAATGAAATATGAGCTTGTTGAATAACTCTGAGAGAGGGTGAACAAATACGGGCTCACCTACAAGGTGCCCAGCCGTCTCTCCACCTGCATCTGTACTTCTGCCCCCAGTTAAGTGTTTACCTCAAAGTGGATAACCATTGTACACACCCATGTGCCGACTTTCCTCACTCACCCACATTTTAACCTAGATTTGATGGCCCACGGACTGCTGATTTTTGTGAATTTAATTCTGTCTCTTAGCATTATAGAAATGTTCTTTGGCCAGGCACCTTGAACACTCTTCAAATGAAGCATTTTGAGTGTTTTTACCCTATATATGGATTTTTAAAAAAAATTTTTCAAGTGGCCACTGTTAAATATTATTTTAAAGTAATTAGTGAGGTGCCTCGTTAGCGCAGTAGGTAGCGCATCAGTCTCATAAAGTAATTAGTGTGATAATCTAGTAATATTCAAGCATCAATTTTTGACCTTAAAATGTTTGAAATTGAATTTTACAGCAGATGGCTAGCTTGCAAATAATAGTATTCTTGGAAGCATGATTAGTGCTCACAAGGTCATTCTGAGTCAAATACAAGGTCATAATCTTCAAGAAAGGGTTTTGTGTAAAAAGTGACTGCCTTGTCCAATAAAAATACATATTTCAAATTTAGTCTTGATTTCTATTTCTCTGATAATTATTGATACTGAGCATTTTTTCATTTGCCTATTGATCATTTTATTTCTTCCTAGGAGAATTGCTTGTTTAGGTCTTCTGCCCATTTTTGGATTGGGTTGTTTGTTTTTTTCTTGTTAAGTCATATGAGCTGCTTATATATTCTGGAGATCAAGCCCTCGTCGGTTTCATCGTTTGCAAAAAAATTTTCCCATTCCATAGGTTGTCGTTTTGTTTTACTTATGGTTTCCTTTGCTGTGCAGAAGCTTGTAAGTTTAATTAGGCCCTTTTGTTTATTCTTGCTTTTATTTCTATTGCTTGGGTAGACTGTTCTAGGAGAACATTTTTGAGATGTATGTGAGATAATGTTTTGCCTATATTTTCTTCTAGGAGGTTTATTGTATCTTGTCTTATGTTTAAGTCTTTGATCCATTTTGAGTTGCTTTTTGTGTATGCTGTAAGGGAGTGTTCTAGCTTCAGTGATTTACATGCTGCTGTCCAGTTTTCCCAACACCATTTGCTGAAGAGACTGTCTTTATTCCATTGTATATTCTTGCCTCCTTTGTCGAAGATTAATTGACTGTAGGTCCGTGAGTTTATTTCTGGGCTCTCTATTCTGTTCCATTGATCCATATGTCTGTTTTTGTACCAATGCCATGCTGTTTTGATTAGTGTAGCTCTGTAGTATTGTCTGAAGTCTGGGAGAGTTATTCCTCCAGCCTCTTTCTTTTTCTACAGTAATGCTTTGGCAATTCTAGGTCTTTTGTGGTTCCATATAAATTTTATTATGATTTGTTCAAGTTCTGTGAGATATGTCCTGGGTAATTGGATAGGGATTGCATTAAATCTGTAGATTGCCTTGGGCAGTATGACCATTTTAACAATATTGATTCTTCTAATCCAGGAGCATGGGATATCTTTCCATTTTTTTAAGTCTTCTTTAATTTCCTTCATCAATGGTTTATAGTTTTCTATGTATAAGTCTTTCATCTCCTTGGTTAGATTTATTCCTAGGTATTTTATTACTTTGCATGCTATTTTAAAGGGGATTGTTTCTTTACTTTCTTTTTTATGTTGATTCATTGTTAGTGTAAAGAAATGCAACTGATTTTTGAACGTTAATTTTGTAACCTGCTACCTTGATGAATTCTTTGATTATTTCTGGTAGCTTTTGTGTGGACCTTTTAGGGTCTTCTATATACAGTATCATGTCATCTGCATATAGTGACACTTTTACCTCTTCTTTTCCAATTTGGACCCCTTTTATTTCTTTCTCTTGCCTGATTGCTGTGGCTAGGTGGCAAATCAAAACTACAATGAGGTATCACCTCACACCAGTCAGAATGATCATCATTCAGAAGTCCACAAATAACAAATGCTAGAGAGAGAGGGTGTGGAGAAAAGGGAACCCTCCTACACTGCTGGTGGGAATGCAGTTTGGTGCAGCCACTGTGGAAAACAGTATGGAGATTCCTCAAAAGACTAGGAAGAGATTTAGCATATGACCCAGGAATCCCACTCCTGGGCATATATCCAGAAGGAACCCTACTTCAAAAAGACACCTGCACCCAGTGTTCATAGCAGCATTATTTACAACAGCCAAGACATGGAAACAGCCTAAATGTCCATCAACAGATGACTGGATAAAGAAGTGGTGGTATATATTTATACAATGGAATACTATTCAGCCATAAAAATGATAACATAACACCATTTGCAGCAACATGGATGCTCCTGGAGAATGCCATTCTAAGTGAAATAAGCCAGAAAGAGAAAGAAAAATACCATATGAGATCACTCATATGTGGAATCTAAAAAAAAAAACCATAAATACAAAACAGAAACAGACTCATAGACATAGAATACAAACTTGTGGTTGCCAAGGGGGCAGGGGGTGGGAAGGGACAGACTGGGACTTCACAATGTAGAATAGATAAACAAGATTATACTGTATAGCACAGGGAAATATATACAAGATCCTGTGGTAGCTCACTGCAAAAAAAAATCTGACAATGAATATATGTATGTTCATGTATAACTGAAAAATTGTTCTCTAGTGGAATTTGACACAACATTGTAAAATGACTATAATTCAATAAAAAAGTGTAAAAAAAAATCCAAAGAGCCTGAAGATAGAAAGGCAAAAAAACTTCTCATAGAGAGAGCTGTGCATGGACATTTTAAAAAAAAGTTACCTGGAGCCCTCAATAACTAGAACTTAGTCTAAGCAATCTGCTTTTTAAAAGAAATGGAAAAATAATAACCAATGGGAAAGTACTTTCAAGATGGATTTTTTAAAAAGGATCTCTAGGCTTATGAGAGCTGTATCTTGGTATTTGTGCAGTCAGCTCAATCTCTTATACCTTCTCCATCTTCATCTCCATTTTGCATAGTGATTTCTGTATTCCCAAAACAGACAATCCTGAGGCCTTGGACGCAGTCCTTCGTAATCAAGATCTGATTCAGATTTGGGCAACTGCCTCTAGTTTCAAAAACAAGAAAAGTACTGGAACATGTTAGAAAAATGTTTCAATAAAGAAGAAAACTTAAAATGGTTTTAAGAATTTAGGAGCATTCAACTGATATCATTGTTTACAATAATATCCATAATGGTGACTTGTGTATATTAATAGGCAACTGATGCTAAGACAAGACCAAGACTCTCTTTCACTTTTCCAAATTCTTCAGGCCTCACCCTGGTGGCACATGACATTTACTCCATCATTGAAGTATTAGTGATAAAACATATTTAATCATATTTCACTGTTCCTCCCCCAAATCTCCTATTCTCCCCCCAAATCTTCTATTCTCCCACTAGAGAAAAAAGGGAAAAAATGACATTGCTTCCAAGTCAGATATTGTAGAGAAAAAGAAAGAGACAAAGAAATTTGAAGACACCTATTGAGAAAGGCTTTTCATTCTGAAATACTTTAGCTCCAATAATAATGTATTTGAAACCAAACCAGAATGAAGGTGTCATGAATCAAATAACGTAGTAATGAAAGGGGGGTGATAAGGAAAGCAATACTCCCCCAGAGAGAGAATTATTTGTGCCATTTTTATCACACATTTTCCCATTATAGAGTCCTTGGCTTTCCTTGAAGCAAAAATGAAGAGCTGTGATTAATTATGGCTCACAGATGTCTCATCTCCCTCTCAAACTTGCTCCTCCTCCTCCGTAGCACTGCTAAACCCCTAGTGTAGGCACCTTTGATTTCTACCCTACTGTTTTCCTTTCATTTCTACCCCAGTAATGTCAAGTGCTAGAGCCCGTCCCAGCAACATTGCCCAGGCTTCTGCAGTTGCAGGAGAGAGAAGATACGCAAACTCCTTGCAGGCAGGCTCCTCATCCTGTGCTTCTTTGTGTCTTCCTGAGTAGCCAGCACTCTGTTTACAGAGGTGCTTATTTACCAGTGTACTTTCTTTTATCAGGCATTAAGAACAATGCAATTCAACACATTTTCCTCTTTACGGTGGTTGCCAGAGAGCTCAGCGCTACACTTAGGGCCCAGCTGAAGCGATTAACCTTGTCTCGATTTTTTAAGTTTTTTGATATAATTATCACCACCTCGCGCATTATATCACTCTTACTCTTTAGGCCCGTGAGAATGGTGTTCTTGGAAATGTATCTTTCTTGTAAGTTATTTCCAAGCCTTTTTGGAAGAATAGAGTTGTATAAGTAGTGAGAGAGCAAGGGAAGGGGCTGATTCTATTTCTGAATTTCTTATTAGCAGCTTATTAAGCTGTTCGAGTGGTTTTTATTTAGAGGTGTTAATGTATTGCAAGCATTACGGTATTGCAGACTACTGGGAGCCTGAGATTTAAATAGGCTGCCAGTGATACTCAGAAGTAAACTGAGTACTGCTGAGACTAGTCTTGATCCAGAAGGGAAAGCGTCACAAATACTTGGAGCTCCATAGCCAGGTATTGATTTTCTTCACAGTGAAAAGCAGAAAGTGTTGTACGAGATGTATGTTTCCTTACTGCATCACTGCAGGGTACAACTGATGAACTTTGTATCAGGTGCTTGCTTTGAGGTTTGGGAGTCTATCAATACTTCACCTTTTGATTATCCATGTTGAAATGCTGTGGTCAACATTGGGTTGTTTGCTTATTTGATGTGAAAAATATTTCCCTCCTTTGAGCCCGTCTTTTTTCCCAGATATCTGTTTGGGGTGGGGAGTGAGGAGAAGCAGCAATGCTTTCAAGTGAGTGTGGTTTCTGCAGTGAAATAGAATGTACTAGAAAATCCTTTAGCTGCTTGGATTTGTGCACATAGCAAACATTTAGAAAAACACCCTGGGGAGATTTGTAGAGCAAATGTAGGCAACATGTAATACAGAGCCCTTTTAAACTTACCTTTATAACTAAAGCACTACTTTGTAAATAGAAAATGAATGTGTTTCCTAGGAGTAGTAGAATAGAATTTTTTTTTTTGCATGACCTGGACTGGCTTTTTTTTGGGTGGGGGGAGGTAATTAGGGCTATTTATTTTTTAAGTGGAGGCACTGGGAATTGAATGGAGGACCTCGTGCATGCTGAGCACCCTCTCTACCACTGAGCTATGCCCTCCACCCGGCCTTCTTTTATATGACTGCTAACATCATTACTGCGGTCAGAGATGTGGAATTAAGATATTAACATCCCTTCAATATGACCTTTTAGAAGCTGAATTATCAGCGACATAAGTAAATGCTTAGAAAAGTGGCTAAATCCATTGTTGGATAAGACAGCGTGCCCATGGTGCTGGGAAAGCACCCCCACAGTGTTGTCAGCTGACTAGCTTCACCTGGGAACTTGTTAGAAGTGGAAATTCTCGGGCCCCACCCAGAATGGCTGAATCAGAAACTGTGAAGGCAGATCTGACAGTCTGTGTTTTAAGAAGCCCTTCTGGTGATTCTGATGAACACTAAAGTTTGAGAGAAAACCGTAACAATCCAGGGAAGTATCAACAAAAGATAATGTTTCTCAGTTTCAGAATTCTCAGCACTCTGTAGTATTCCCTCAATGCTTTTTCCCTTTTTTCTACTTTTTTTTTTTTCCAAATGGCCTCGTTCCTAGGTTATTGTTTAGATTCAGATCTGGCGGAAAGAAAATGACAGCTGTTCTGGAAGACATATATCTTGGGGAAACTTATTCTATTTCTCTCCCCAACAGTGCTTAGAGGCTAGATACGGCTTCTGGGACATACTGTACAAAGGAGCCGTTTACTTCTGTTTAACTCAACATTTCTCAAAATTCTTTCACCACAAAACTCTATTTTTGTGGAGTACGTAAGAACTTTTCTTGGAACAGCTCATGACAGGTAGTTGGGTAAGAATAACATTGGTGTCTAAATGTACGAAGCCAGAAAGAAAAAAAAATTACTTTAATTATTTGTTTATTATAACCCTTTGGAAGAATTGGTGACTTTTTTTTTATACCACGAAAGCTCTATTGTAGGTGTTGCTAGCTGCCATGTGTGCTCATGGATTTTCAAACTTTTATATGCAGCAAGCGTGAGGACAGAAAGAACTTCTGTATGTATATATTTATTAGTTTTTTGTGATAGAAATATAGTAAATATAATATTCAGTACATAAATATATATTCACACGTGTTTCACATTTATGTAAATCAGTCTTAGCTTCTAAGAGACTGGCCTATTGAGATGAAAAATAAAAATGAAAAATGAGCTCAGATATTTATAAACAGTTTTATAATGAGATTCAATTTTATCATCTTACCAACTTATATAAATAATACTCAAAATCCCTTTACCATAACTAATCACTTGTTAGTATTTTAAGCACCATTTAACATCTTCCCTTACAGCCTATTATTTGTTTTGCTTTATCCTAACTTACCAGGAAAACAATGAATTGCCTGATTGCTTTTTGTCCTTTCAATATATGTTATAAATAAAGTATAACAGCCATTTGGGCAAAGTTAAAATAGAAAAAATACTAATGAAAAAATACAGTGCTCCAAACTTTTTCACAGAATAGAAACTACTTTGAATGTTTTGATTCATTATGATGCTAAAGTGAATTTTCGTGGTGTGAGATCTTAAAGTAAGAAGCTTGTATTGGTGGGAAAGTGTCTCTTGACTAGATAAACGAGTCTAAGCAGGCACTGTCTTATTACCAATTGTAAAGGGAGCAATAATTCCTTTCTCTTTTCAGTTGTTTGTAAAGATAAGACTAAAGCCTGGATCTGTTTCTTTGTCCTCTGCCTTTTCACCTACCATACCGCTGAGCTCTGGGAGCAGCAACGCTGTAACAATATCCAGTTCCAAGAAGAGAAGTGTCCTTGGATTCTTTAACATTGTATATAAATTCCCTTCCTAAGCACCTGATAATTTAAATTACAAACTCAAGGATTCCTCACATAATAATGCATTATCTTTTGTGGGGAGGTGAAATGGTAAAGCACAGTTTGTAATCTGTCAGATTTTTTATACTAATTTACAGCAACCATTTTAGCTCTGTTGTAAGGAACTAATAAAAAGAAATGTAATATTTTTTACTGATTTTTCTTCCAAAGCATAGTAAATTTTACTTTTTCACCTTTATTCTTTCGAAGGACTTAAGAAGTATGTAGGGGCAGAAACTATTCCTAGGAAAACTGGTGAACAGAATTGGAAAATAATTTAGCCGTGATCTAAAAGTAATTAGAATCCAGGACATTTAAATCCCTGTTTAGTCTTCTTTCTAATAAAATACTGCATTCATATTAAAAATTTAGATTTATTCCTGCTTTGTGTAGGAATAAATGCATTAGAAGTCAGTATGAACTGCCTGTGACAGTCCAAACAATTGGTTCATTTCAACATTGGATTGATTTATTATCATCATTACTTTCCCTATCATATTGTCTTTAAAAATGTAAGTACACTTTTGGATTCTACATGTTCAGTTGTCCAGTCACTTAATTATAAGACCTAGATTCCCTACTTTATCATCAGCAAGTATCTAGAACGTTTTGGCTTTAAAAGCTGTGGGAAGACCTCAGTGATAACTTAGATTGCATAGAATTGAAACATATTATTGTTTACCGGATGCATCCACATGTTGATTGACATTTGCAGTGTTTAGTATTATTTTGTGTATAATCTTTGCTTAACCAGAAATAAATTGACAAAATAGAAAAGAAAATAAACAACGTAACTCTTGCTCATCGGCAGGGCTGAAGCCCTGAAAGAGTCAAACCCTAGTTCCCAGGCCCACAGAGCATCACCCCATGTTGCACCATCTCAAAGTTTGTCCATCCTCTGGTCATTTAAGTCCATTCCCCACAACAACTGAGCTTTTGATGGCATAGTCTTGTGAGGTGGTACGTGTGTGAATTCTTGTTTGCCTGTGCTCTTTGCAGAACCAACACTTCAGAAGAACATTTCGTACTTCTTTGTGATAATGTTGATCTTTTGTCATTGCTCGGGATTTTCTCTGCTTTGTCATAGTGTTGAACTTGCAGCACTCAGACATTTATGGTCTGAGTAAACCTGCTTCTAAGTGGCACTG
This sequence comes from Vicugna pacos, assembly GCF_048564905.1. Lineage (NCBI taxonomy): Eukaryota > Metazoa > Chordata > Mammalia > Artiodactyla > Camelidae > Vicugna > Vicugna pacos. The sequence goes on along the minus strand of NC_133023.1, from coordinate 92,462,073 downwards.
CCACATTTTTGAAAGATTCTTCTTTTAGAGCGGTAATCAGAATAGTCACAAAATGCACATGACCGCCTCTTTCACTGAGCCACTTGCATCTGTCCGCCATGCCCGTGGGGTTCTGCAGGACTGTTACTTTGGCCAGGTTGTGATCACTTGTGCTCTCTTAACCCGACTCTCAGTTACATGACACAGCTTCTCCCAAACCAACTGGCACAATTCTGTTGTGCAAACATTTACTAAAAAGCTGTGCTAAGAGATGAGATGTTGGTACTGATTGCCGTGCTTTGGTTAGGACGAAAGACTTAATAATGCATAGAGAGCACTTTGACCAGTGCCCAGCCCATGGTTAATACCCAATAAGGTTAGCTGTGATTATTCAGGTGGATGTGGTGTGTGTACGTATATGTGTGTGTGTATATATATATATATATAATTTATATATATTTTAATATATATATATATATATATATATATATATATATATATATATATATATATATATATATAAAAACCGGACCTTCAGTTACCTGGTCTTATTCATTTTCAAGTCACCCAAGATCCCTAGGTACTTAACAAAAACATCCCGTTTTCCATACATTTATCTGTTAAATAGTTTCTAGACATACCTAGCAGCCAGTTGGTATGTAATCTTTATTAGAATCTTAAAGGGAAAATAGTGGCCCAAACATTAGAAATATTTGCACTAGCTCATTCCTCCGCTTAGCACATCAGGGTGCTGTGAGGCAATAGTGTACAGGTTAGGAATGTGAACTCTAGACTTGGAACACCTCGGTTCACATCCCAGCTTTGCCCCATTAGTTCTGTTACATTGTACGTGAGTTTCTACACCTCTCAGTACCCTGGTTCCTCAGTAGAACCCTGACCTAGGGTGTTGTGAAGATTAAAGGCGGTAATGCATATAAAGCCCTTGAGCAGTGTTTGGCACGAGGTAAATTGACAATCAAGTCAGCTGTTATTCAGGTGGACATGGTGTGGGAAAAAAAATGTCAACCAGATCACTGCGTTCAATAGGTCCCTCAGATGAGTTTTGTCATTATGACTCCTTTCAGGATATTAATGGAAAATACAATTTTGCAGGGGCCTCGACTTGGTCTGTAAATGTGTGGCAACAATTGTCATGTGCCAAGTAACATGCACTAAACCCGTATGCACAATTATTCTCTAGCACACTCATAAAGGCTCAGAATTAGTTCACATCTGAAAGGTCATTTGACCCACTACACTAGAGTCTTGTAGGTAAAGCCAAAGTAAAACCTGAAACAAAAGAAAACCAATTAAATGCTCCAGTCCATCTTCAGTAGAAAAAGCAAGTGTGAGATGTTGGGACGCTGACCTTTTACATGGCCTCGTTTATTTCAGTCTGTCATTTGTCAAGTATTTTTCTAGAATGGGATTTGATTTATCTTATAGAAGAGACACATAAGCCGGACTCTTTATTTCAGAAAGACATATTTTCTGAGGTTTTCTAATTTTATTCTAATTTTCAGGAAAGGTACAATGAAGCTAGAGTAGATGTGGTTTTTTTTTTCTTCACTGGAATAAAGATTCCACGAATTAAAAGGGACTGATTAGACCCAAGAAACCTTGTTATGCTTAACATGGAGGGTATATTTGTTTTTAAGGAACACTGCATCCTTATAAGAGTACCATTCTCCCAGTAACTCTTGTTCCAGCTGTTAAAACGGACTTGAGGAGCACAATTAATAGATTTTAAAACAAATTAACTTTTGCTGTCCTTTGCTTTACTTTTCCTTGTTTTAGATTTGGAGATAGGCATTCTTTGGCAGAGGTCATATTTCAGCTTCTTCTCTGTAAGGATATGAGACATTTATGGTTGAAGGATTGATTTATTTTCAAACATAAAACTCGCACTTATCGTTTTATCTTCTTTACACAACCCCATTTCTAGTTACATTGTTTGTGGATGGCCTTGTTTAGTTCTTTAAATACCAGGAACAGTTTCATCATCATCAAATATTAACTGCTCACTGAAAGTAGAAGATGAGCTTAACAAGGTTGCTGTATTTACAAAGTTAGTCTGAGAGGATCATTTAAAAACATAATATTTTTTTTAAAAGTAGTCTCCATAGTTTCATCTAGAACTTTGGTCAATTCCGTGCACATCTCTGAAACACATTTTGGATGAAACTTAATATATTTGGTAGATATTCAGGCTAGGAGGAATAGGTCTTTATTTTTAAAAGAGAAAGAATTTATATCAATAAATTTCTTCTTTTTATGTCTGCAGAAAAAGAAAACAAGCAGTAACTTGGCCTAATTTTCAGATGTTTTTTAAAGAATCACTTGACTAAAAACATCACTATTTAAATAGTCAATGTGTTTGGAGTTTGGAGTTTTCTTGGGAGATTTGTCTGATACTCTAAAATGCCTACAGTTTTAGTAACAAGTTAGCACAAAGGTTTCAATAAGACTTTTGGTGATAAAAATATATTATCATTAACAAAATGTAGACTTAGTCCACGTGTTAGAGTATTTTTAATGGCAGTCCGTGTCACCAAGTAAACCTTTCTGCTTGGAAACTGCATATTTGGTATTAGTTTGATAGTTGGATAGGAGTGTGAGGAAAACGCTTATTTTTAAGTGGATACACTTAGCTCTATTTGAGGTTTAAAACATGATTTCACACTTGTGAATTTAGCAAGACTGTAAACAACCATTTGGTATCATACTTTAAAATCTCTATCTGAAAGAAAACTTATGTGTTGCAAAAAATGTTCTGATTTTCATCTTTGTGCGTCTAATTTCAAATATGCAGGGGTAAATCAGTAACTAAGTCTGCCGATTGTAAAACGTGGCTGGCTGTAGAGCTGTAATTATTTAATTTATTCTTAGCAGCATACTAGCTCTGAAAAGATACATGGTTTAAATCTGAACAATAATCAATGCCTTTTGCACCTTATACTCCCCTTATAAGTTTGCAAGATATTTGTCTAAATTTAATTCTTCTTTGAAACTTTGTTTTTACTTAGAGACAGGAAATTTAATTTTGCCAAGTGGAAACCGCAAGGTTTAAGTTTCGTGCAAAACTAAGGCCCTCAGGGACTGAAGGGATTGCCAAGTACCTTCTTACTTCCCAAATTTTAGTGCCGTTAAAACTCACTTGAGACCCTTAAGTCATGGAAAACCCAAGGTAACTGGCATGATTTCAAGGGATAGAAGTCACAGTGTAGGAAAGCCAGTTAGACCGAGAAGGTTTGAACTTGTTATTTCTGAAGTTGCCTGACTGAAGCAAACAAAAGGAGAGAGCCTTTTGGGAGAATCTGGCAGAATTTACAGCTCTGGCAAAGGGCTTTGGGTGGAGGATTGTGGCATCTTTGTTGGTAGCAATCATAGGAAACATCTCCATCTCGTTAGCTTTGGGGAGATCAAGTAATGGGCACAAACGTTAAATGCCATTTCTACAGATGATCCAGTTCTTTGGAGCTCACGGTGTGCCATGGGGCTTGCTTTGAGCTTTAGTAGGAGGGAGTTGAATTAGATCAGTTTTTGCATAAGGATACTCTCATGAGATCTGTTCAAAAATGTTTTATGAAAAAAAGGGATGGTTTCTGTGATTGAACTATGTTGGGAAATCCCGAGTTAACAAAAGTCAGCAGGTGTCTTTACTGTCAGACATGTGAGAGAGAACCTTTTACTGTGCTCCAGTGGCCTGTTAATCTCCAAGAGAGGACTGGAGTGTGCCATCTTCCAAGTGTTTCACCGGGAAACTCAGTTTCTGAGGCTCGTCTCTTGAGAATAGTGCTCTGTGGTACACACTCTGGCAGACACTGGACTGAATGATCTCTAAGAGCCTTTGCAGCTTTACTATTTAACGTTTCTGTGACATGTCTATAAACATAGAAGCTTCCCCAGTGGAATACAAGTTCATCCTTTCTGACCTTACTAATTCTGACTCTTTGATAATTCCCACGAAGGAGACTGCAATCTTAATGAATAAAAAAATAAATTCAGCAGTGTATCTAGTAATGTATTCCTAAATGTTCACCGTTGCTCCTTTTGTGATAGACATATTCTGGAATGTGGGGCTGTCATGGATGGCCATTTTTTTCTGAATATATTCTTTTGTTCACTAAAATTAACCATGCCTCTCTCCTCCCTCTCTTTTAATATGAGTAATCAAAGGTTGACTGAAAAAGACATCTATGCAAATAATGGCTATTTGTGTCATTTTTTTTCTGGCATGTTTTGAATATGTATCTGCATCGATCTTCTGGGTGCATATAGAAACATGATGCTTAAGTAGACGTCTTCCCCGGGCTTTAATGGATAACTTTTGCTTGAATTGGACTATGCCACGGACAGAACGGAAGAAATGAAAGTTAACCTGCCCTCCTCTCCCCTCCACACACACTAACAAAAACCTTAAAAACACAAAAGCCTCATAATTCATATGTTCAAAAACTGTGCATAAATGTAGAGTCAGGAGTTAGACATCGTGGTCATTCACCCTATCCCCATCCCCCACCCTGACCCGCATCCTAGTTTAGAGGAGGAGCTCCAGCAGGCATCAGAGTCATTTGAATATACAGTTGCGCCACTGTGGTTGGGCAGGGGGAGTGGCTGACTGGGTAGGGAGCCCAGTGAAGCTTTTGGTGGGAGGAGCCATAGAATAAAAAATTGCTGTCTCCAGCAGTCAACTTCCTTAAATTCCTTGCAGCTGGTCAGGTAAGCTTGGGCTGAGAGTGCCTCCTGCTCTGCTCTGGGCAACTGAAGGCCTAGTAGAGCCTGGGCTGATTCCATGAGAGGGGCTGCTCATGACCTGAAGGTAAAGGGAGTAAAAGGGGCTTTGGAGGATTTGACTTGATTTAGCTCAGCCCCCCAGGGCGGAAGCACAGAAAAGGAGAGGGTTGCCAGGTAATATATTGGATGGGGCCTACTTATACTCAAAAATTAGTCATTGTGTATCTGAAATTCAAATTTGATTGGGAGTCCTGTATTTTCACCTGGTAAATCTGGCAACCCTGGATAGGATTCCAGGCAGAAGCCCCAGCCTGGGAAGAAAGGGTGCAAGGAGCTCGTTTCTGTCCTGGTTCAAAATTGCTGTGATTAGTGACTGAGTGGGGTGCCCAGAAAAGGAAGACGAGAGAATCCTAAGAGCCGGAGATTTGTCTAAGGGCCGAGGTTGACACCCCTTTATGTTTCATAATGAAGCCTATGGAGTAAGTAAGTAGCTTTTTGAAGTCGCCTGATTTTACGTTTATTTTATTTCTTGGAGTAACAAATTGAATATCATTCTTTTTCCTTTCCTTTTATTTCTCCCTGTATTTTAATGACATTTTATGTTGGCAGCCATCAACTACTTTAAAGACAGCTTCCATGAATCCTTAACATCGGAAATACCTTCTGACTTTTGGTAACTTGGTCCCAGTGCGCTTCAATTGTCTTTGTGTTTTAATTTGATTCTGGTTGGCTGTTTTGTAAACAGAGGTGATGCATCTTTGGGGAGCATCTTACTGAACAGATATTGAGTTCATGTTTTTCTAAAGCAATGGAAGATACTGTATTAGACCGTAGGGGGAGAAATTGGGGAAGGGGCAGGAGGCAGATTTGGGGTCTTGGGGAGGCAGGCTGGGTTTCACTATGAACAGCAACTATGATTTTTAGTGTTATTTGCTCTTCAAAAAATTTCAAGCTCATGATTATTTGAAAATAAATGTTTAAGGTGAAGGCAGTTGAACCTGGGCCTTAAAGCACAGTGGGAACATTTTTCTTGGAAGCAGTCACCGTAGGCAATAGAGAACCAGGAGAAGGCCCCACCCGGTGTGATTATCCTAAAGCCAAGTATTCCACCTTTGTCTAAGTAGCTTCAGGGAATTTGACTTGCAGCTTGTTAGAGAAATGCAGGGTGGGGATGGAGCAGTCCGGAAAGGCGGTTCAGTCTGTTGACCCTCGAAATGCAGGACTGCCCTAGGGCAGGCCTAGGTGCTGATTAAATACAAGCTGCTGCAGGTTCGTATTAGGTATTAGCTCAGGTGGGGGGGGGGAGGCCTGAGTCCTGGGGGTTCTTGTGGCCACAGACCCCTGAGAATTAGTCCAGGGTTTGTGTCTGTGTCCCTCATGGCTTCCTTTCTGATTCAGTTATACTGAATTACTGGGGGTTTTCAGCCATGGTGGTCATATATACCTGAGAGTATATTTTCAGAGCAAAAAAAAATATTTTTGTTGTTACGAATTAGCTATTTTCTGGACCTGAGTGGATTAACAGTTCATTTGAAACAGAAAACCAAAAACAGCCCCAGTCCTGTGTTGGCTATTGTTCTCTTCTTGGAGGAGGAAGAGAGAACTTATGAAAGGAAATAGCAAGAGCAACAATTAGGTTTCTAAGGCAGACTTAGTGTTCAGCCCTATAAAGTCAGTCTCACAAAGTTTGTTCAGTCATTCAGCAAACTTTTCTAGAGTGACCACTATTTACCAGGCACAGAAACATCCCCTGAGGTTCAGAGATGAGGAAGATATGGTCCTGCCTTTAGACAAACTCAAAGCCGCATGGGGCGATAGGCATGCAAACAATTTATCAACGTGCACAGTGATAAGTACGATGATAAAAGCGAGTACAAGGTGCAGCTGGAGGCACCGAGAGGGAGAGAGAAGTGGGAGTTGTGGGTGGGATGGGGACATGGCTTCAGGAAAATCTTCTCAAAGCCAGAGTCCTTTGAACTGAAAAAAATCCATATTGGGTAGTGAGAGTCTGGAAACTTGGCTTCTGTCCTTACCGAGCTGCCTGTTCATTTTGGGATAAGTCATCTCATCAATTTGGCCTTCGCTTTCTCTGTGAGATAAAGGGGCACGAGATGTTCCTTAAAATCCCGTTCAGCACTAAATGTTCAGATTCTTATACTCAGGTTATCTTTGTGGGCTGTTGCAGAACAATGGTGTGATTGTTAAGCCTACCCCTCCCTTCATCTTTTGGAGGTCACCATTGGAAAGCTTTCTTGAGGCAGATAGGCAAGAAAATTCTTGTGCCCTCCTGCCAGCTTCTTACCTATTCAAACTGCGTGTCTAGTTTGCACCGAAGTCATTACCTTGTTTCTGTGTATGTATATGGGATGTCAAGACAGCAGAGTTTCAGCACCAAAAAGAAATGAGATGCAGTGCTGACCGAAATGGTTGGGTTGCTTGGCTGATCCTCTGCATGGAGTGGGGGTGGTCCTACGTTCAGCCTCATTAATTTGCCCTCAACATATTCAGGAAATGGTTTACTAAAGGCTTTTTAAAAGACTTCTTCTCTGCATCCCAAAGTTAAATTAAAAGTTGTATGCAGGACTTTAAGGATGCTTTTTGTGTGTATATATCAATATTCATAGATGGTACAATACTGGAGGAGAAAATAATGCCGATTATATCCATTTTTATAAAGACAGAACTCTAAAGAAAGTGGGAGATTTGCCATCAGTCTGCTGACATCTGGCTAATACTCAGTTTGTCTTGATCTTGCCTCACTTTTAGGCTTTTTGCATTGTTCCTAGCCTTTAATAGATCCCTGATGGTTGTAGGAACCAGGCAACCTAGTACGTATGATTTGTAATTTTAAAATGACTCTCACTTCCTCGGAGAAGCCATGTCTCTACCTGTAAGTATGTTTCATTGGGGCCGTGTAATCAACAGGATTTTTCATTTAACACATGATCGTTAAAATGTAATAATTTTTTATCATAGAAATTGAATCATCTGTTCGTTGCCTTTATTGAACTTTTAACTCTTGGTAGTCCAGCAGAGCATCAAGATGTCTTGGAAAAGGTAATCCAGTTATCACTGTATTTGAGAAAAAAGGTCCCCCCTCCATAATTCCTAATGTATTTGGAGAAGCAAGTCATTCTGCAAACAGCTGTTCCTGTTAAGATCCTGTGACTGACAAAGGGTAATTTTCAGCTTCCTAGGGTCCTTTTCTTATTCTGATGGATGGTAGAGCTTTCACTCATGAACATTAAAAAGTACATTTCACAGGGTTTTTCTGCCACCAAGTGCATAGGGAGTTTTGTATCTGACAGACTCTCACTCTCATAACTCCCAAGACTTAGGTGGAATTTGAATCTCTACAATGCTGCTTTTCTCTCTCAGTCAGAGCCTTTGTACTCATTTGTGAAAAGCCTGAAGGTAGGAAAAAGGAAATAGATTGAATTTTGGAGATTTTAGAAATGCTCTGCAACTTTTTCCTTTGTCTGTCATCAACTTTTTGATGCCAGTGTGTTTCAGAAATCTCATTGGTCATTTTCTTCCCCTGCTGTTTTTTGGGTGCGTTTTCAAAGAAAGTAGATGGGAAAGGGGTGCTGGAAGATCCCCAGAGGCAGTAGCCCTTATTTCAGCAGAGAATCACTTTCCCCTTGAATCACTTTGCTGTGTTCTTGACTCAGTATCATAATGAAAGACCAGATGAGAATGATTTGTTTTTAAGGTGAGAGGAGATGGAAAAGGAGTGAAATTGAGGCGAGCATAAATAAGCTTGCACTCGAATCTCTTCAGTGCTGCGTTAATTTTGTGTGGATACGCAGGGCAGGGAGAGAGAGGTTTACAGGTCTTGACTAGCCTTAGCTGCTGCCTTTAGGATATAGCCAGCTCTACCAGTGGATAGCGATTGTCACAGACACAACATTTATAGGCTCATTTATGACATGGTCTCATAATTTGCACTGAGCACACGGCAGCTGAACCTGTGGATCTAGAAGGGAGGGCTTGGGACACCATTGACTTGGCTTGGGAAACCTGAGGGGTGCTTTTTTGGTCAAACCAAGATGGCTTCTAGGCTGTTATAGACCCAGGGTGGTGGGGTATCTTGTGGCCCCGTTCTGAGTGCTTAGCTGGTCTGTGGAAAACATTGGAGGCTTTCTAATCCACAGTCACTGGGTTTCCAAAGGACAAAAACAGTAAGTGATTACATACTGTGCTGGGCAGATCCCTCCCCAGCCTCCACTCCATCTCATCCATACATGCTTACCAAAGCCTGAATCCCCTACAAGGACTACAAGCAAATGTTAGCAAACATTAAGAACAAAGTTTGAGGCACCCTCCCCAACTCCAATTAAAGTCTTTTGGCCTATAATTAAGTTTGGACCTCTTGAAAAATGAATTCTACACAGAGGAGATTGATTATCACCAAATGTTGTGCATATAAATATATTATTCTGAGTTCTAAAGTCATTTTGAAAAAACAAGGGGCTTGGTTTTCTTTTGAAATATTGTGTTCCACAGATAACATCGATATTAAATTATTCGGTCTCATCTATTGTTTGGATAGAGAACGCTGGGTGTTTTTTTCTTTTATAAGCTTTCTTGAACATAAGCAGCAGTCTCTGGTAAGGTAGTATTGCTCTGCATTTGCATTGTTATAGAATTAAATTATGGATTCTGTCATTCAAAAGAGACGGCTTTATAAATCAAGTAAGATCTAGTAAGATGAATAAGTTTTAAAAAATCTTATGCTGCCTCATATTACATTCTTTAGTTTTATAGCCTAAGTTGATACAATTTTTAGTGTAGTTCTCTTTTTTTTCCTATTTCTGTGTACTGTTTTTGCTTTGTAAAACTGTCCTTAGTTTCCCAAGAAAAAGCTTAAGGAAAGTTATTGTATGTAAAGGACAGTGATATAAAGGCACAAAAGCAAATAGTAATTCTTTATCTGGAGATTGGCAGAAAATACGCCAAATACACTGTGTTCTCTACCTCCCTTCATTCCTCCCCCTTCTCTCTGATTACATTCAATATAAATGACATTATAACTCTAAACTGTAACAAATGGTAAAACCCTAACATATTCTTTTCCCTTTAAAGAAAAAAATCTATTGTTTAAAATTCCTGAATGTAAGAGACAGTCCTCATATAGTGGGTTTTTTTTTTTTTGAAGGGGGTTACAGATTGTGTTCCGGTTAAATGTTTATGGTCATGTTTCCCACTTGTCTGGTTAAACTATCACGGTGGGTTGGCAACCCTAAGGCAATCCTGCTCAGCAGGTGCCTAACTTCTTTTTTCAGGGCTGCTATGTAACTGTCCCAAAGCATGGGAATTGGAGCGATGGCCCTAAATGCTAGTATGCAGGAAGAGGAAAGACTGTCTAAGGAGAAGGAAGGTCAGGAATAAGTTATGTAGACCTGGCTAAGGGGCAGGATTTCCAAATGCAGCTGCAGTTAGTGACTTAAAAAAAGGGGAGGCCCCTGAAATTCAGAAGAAGGGTCAGAGGTAGAGATAGAGATGTAAGATCTGAGCAATTGCAGTGAGAGATGAAACTTTACAAGATCTCCATTTCTCCAGGGGAAAGAGATTAGAGAGCAGAAGATTCGGGACTGTACCTGGGGGGAGTCTTTAATGTTAGGGTGTGAGAGGAGACAGAGGAACCCCGGAAGTATAAAGTGCCATGCTTGGCTGTGGAAGCCACCAAGTGTCACTGCTTACCCTGAGCTGTTCATTCGGAGCCAGATCATCTCAGTTATGCCAAGTGGAGGGTGGAGAATCCGGGGACTAAAATCCTTGGGAGTCTCTTTGCCTTGATGCAGGTAGTAGTAGATGTAAAAAGAAGCTTATGTTTTGTCTTAGGGGGCACATGAATGGGGGCGGGGGACCCTCCATTATTGTACTTTTTAGCTCATATAAGAATTTCCTCATAGTCCTTACATGTGCTGAAATTATGTAGCCATTCCTAGGCTACTTTTATGAATTCCGGAAGATTCAGGAAGGGTTAATACCATTCTCATCTCTTACTCCCAGTACATTCTTCCTTTGCCATGATTTGCAGAGGAATGTAAAGGTACATTGAAACAAAGCTACTGTTTGATTTTATAAATAATTTGATTAAAAGTAATTGATCAGCTCACAGCAAAAAAAAATGTGATGATGAATATGTAGTATGTTCATGTATAACTGAAAAATTGTGCTCTACACTGGAGTTTGACACAATGTTGTAAAATGACTAGAACTCGATTAAAAATAAATAAATAGATCAGTGGCTTAAAAAATAAATAAATAAAAAATAAAAATAATTGATCAGTTGGAGAAAGAAAAGGACAGAAAACAAGAGTGGCTGCCTTGATTTCTCAAGCTGTGGTTTAAGCTATACTCAGCTTCTTGCCAGGGAAGATAGAAGAGCCACCTCGCCCCATTGATCTAACATTGCAAAGAACAGTTGCAGTGCGCCTGGTTTTGCATTAGCGGAGCTCTATCACGTTTTGAAGGACACACCTTGATTCTCTGAAATGATAGAAATGCTATTGGGTAAACCGTTTTGGCATCGTAAATAAGGAAAATGCATAGCATGTGTTGAAAAGGCTTGAGGAACTAACTCCTTTTCTCCTGGGAAGTCAGGTGGCCTAGCAACTGGCACTCTTGGGTTCAAACAGTTGCCTTTTTTCCACCCCTCCCTGCAGTAAGCTCCTGCACTCTTAAGGCATACGCGTCTTTGTAACTGTGGGAAAAAGAATTTCTAGCAACTGTGCTTCTCTAAAAGGATTGTGGTGGACCTAGTAATCCAAATGAGAGAATCATTAGCTGCTTTGTATAGTACTCAAGAGTTAAACAAAGACAACAATAGGTCGCATTTGACAATGTGATAAATACCTGTTCAGTGACATCCTTTGCCGCCACATGGTAAACACTGTAATTAGCAGCCATGTCAGCATTTAGGTAACACCAAAGGCATGTTTGGTTCCACAGGACTGACATATCTTCCTGTCTGGAAGTGCTTCAAACATCAATAAAACATTTAAATACCCGAGACTCCAAAATACACTTTGCTCTCAGTTATCCAAGTGATCCAGGGCCAATGCTTCTGGAATCTAAAGAATGGCATGGCTGTGAGGTGTAGAGATTTATTCTTTGAGTAACAAAAAGGCACTGGATTTCAGGGTGGTTCTCCTTTTGTATGGATGCAGAAAAAAGGACTGTAAAGCCTAAATCGTCCAGAATAATGGATTTAGAAGGTATATTTGTGTGTATATATTTAACCTTTTCCCTCAGTTTTCTTGATTATTTATATAGGTAGATCCAAATCCTAAATTATATTTAATTTTTTGGTCTTATTTTGGGAGGGGGGTAATTAGGTTTGTTTATTTATTTATTTAATGGAGGTGCTGGAGATTGAACCCAGGACCTCATGCATGCTAGGCAGGCACTCCACCACGGAGCTATACCCTTCTCCCATATTTAACACACATGATTTTATGTCTCATGTTGGGAAATTTTTATTTAAATCTGTAACGTTATGATGATGTCATACTATTCCTAATGTTATATATTTTAAACCTAATGTGATATATACCAAAGTACAGCAGAGCGAAGCGGCTAAGAGAATGAGTTCTGGAATCAGGCTACCTGGGTTTTAGTTCTGGCTTTGTCACGTGTTAACTGTGTAAGTGTCTCTTAGTCTCAGTTTCCTCATCTAGAAGATGAAAATTATGAGAGTATCAATCTTAGAGGGCTTGAATGAAGACCAAATAAGTTAATTCATGTAAAGTATTCATTACGATTCTTCACATATGCTAAGTGATTAGTAAACTTTTTTTTTAATTTAATTTAGTTTTTTCTTTGGGGGGAAGTAATTAGGTTAGTTTGTTTATTTTTTTTAATGGAGGTTCTGGGGACTGAACCCAGGACCTCATGCATGCTAAGTGCGTGCTCTACCACTGAGCTATACCCTCCCCCCTAAACTTCTATTCTTTTCTTTTCCATACCAGATTTTTAGAAATATGAATGCAAATTCAACTAATTCTTCATTTGTAGGGTCGGTGTGCTCGAGAGAACTGCAAGTACCTTCACCCTCCTCCCCATTTGAAAACGCAGCTGGAAATTAATGGACGGAACAATCTGATTCAACAAAAGACTGCCGCAGCCATGTTCGCCCAGCAGATGCAGTTTATGCTTCAAAATGCTCAGATGTCATCACTGGTAAGTCACTGCTCTGCTTTTTAAAAAATTGCATGTGTATGTCTTTTTTGTTTTTAAGGATCTCCATCTACATTGGAATAGCCTTGCAGGGCCTTTGGAAAGCTATTTAGGGTGCAAGCTGATACGCGAATGGACACTACAAAGCTGCTGTGCGTGGGAAGGGAGCAATCAAGTGGTTTGGATTTAAAACCTGGGTTGCATCAACCATAAACTGAGTTTCTAAAGGAATATTAATAAAGAAGCAGGGACATTTTAAAATGAGGAGGAGGTTTGATTATTATTACACGTAAGCATTTGAATTTAGGATATGAATTCAAGGAGATCTCCTTGCTCTATGATGGTAGTTTTGTTGTTACTTTTTATTTTAAAAATAATTCTAGATTTAAAGGAAAGTGGCAAAATTAGTACAGAGTTCCCATGTTACCCGTCACCTCACCCGGTTTCTCCGACTGTTAATATCTTATATGTCCGTGGAATGCTTGTCAAAACTCAGGAACTGACATTTACACTTTACTGTTAACTAAACTCCAGACTTTGTTCACACTTCACCAGATTTTCCATTAGCGTGCTCTTTCTGTTCCAGTGTCCAGTCTAGGGTACCACAGTGCATTTCTTTGACCCCACCTCTCTCCCCTGCTGTGTGACTGTTTTTCAGTCTTTCCCTGTTTTTCCCTGATCTTGACAGTCTTAGGGAAGACTGGCCAGATATTTGATGGGGTTTTAACTTAAGCTAGCCACAGAGTTTCCCTTTGCAGAAATTAATAATATTAGGTATCATTCTAGACCAGTGTCCAGTATTTTTCGTGAATCAGTGAATTTAAGTGGATCATTTAAAAAGTAATTTTGTCCTGTGGAGAATTCATCTGGTACTGATACCTTAAAATATAAAGTTGCAGTTTGTTCTTAGACCTTTTAGGGGAAATTGAAAATTGTCCCTTTCTACTGAGTTCTTCCAGGTCTCAAATTCAGTTTCACAGTGTCTCATTCTAATTCCAGCTGGCCTACTTCTCTTAAATCATCACCAGGATACTACTTTGAAAGGATAATGTTGCCTTTGTTACTCATTTCATTGGTGACTAGGTCATAAACGCACTGAAAGCTGAAAGCTGGGTATAGTATTTAGATGCAATGAAAATGTGGGAGTAGGTCAGTCTGGTCTCAGCAAAACCTATCTCATTATAAAGTTGCTTCTCAGAATTCAAGGACATCTGTGTAGGTAGGGCACCCCTTTTTTAGTACATCTTTATAAATAATGCAAAAAAAAATAGGTGGTAGGGGCATTGACAGGTCACTAAACTTTTGTACCATGATACCCTTTCCAGAATGTCTAGAAAAATTCGAGAAACATAAATAGATCTCGTGTTTTATATTATTAGTTTGCCAAAAACATTTGCCTTTGAACTCAGTGCTGATTACATTGATAAATTCGTTCCCAGAAGGTCACCAGTGGGCTCCTCGGCGTTCCTCCTTGACCTTTAGTAATACTTTGTATGGTTGAATTCCTCCTTCCAACTCTCCTTAGCTTTCACGCACTGAAACATTTCAGTTCCTCCCTACTTCTGAAGGGTACAAAAGACAAAGTGTTCTAGATACTGAGAATAGTATGAACAAAGCCACAGAGAAATGAATAGGCTCAGTGAGTCCAGAAACTGTGAGTAGATGGGGAATAAAGCAAGGGAGGCTTTTACCCACCATATTCCTCTTGGCCTCTTGTGGGATGTCCCAGTTTCAGACTGAACAAATACGAGCCAGGTTTTATCACACACCTGAGCCCAGCACTGCCTACACAGCTGGAGCATACATTTTTTCATAGGTCAGGGGACATCAATCAGCTGCCTTGTTTCAGGGAATCAGAGAGCAAGGCCTGGGGTAAAGTAGGGGTAAAGACGGGAGGCAGACTATCCATCTTTCATTCAGCCTCCAGTAGAGTATCTCCATTCAAGTCCCAACCCTTCATGCGTTATTGATCATGCTGGCTCACACTGGAGAATTGGGAGTGGCTTTTTTAGAGTCCAGTGAGAGACATCCATTGAGTTTTTTGGCCTCTTGCACTTTCTAATTTGATTCTCTATGCTTTCTATAATTGAATACATTTCCCTTTTTTCTTTGATGAGGGTAATTTCAGCTCTCAGGCTGTAGAATATGACTGATATGACTCACAGGAGAACAATTTCTTTTATAGCATATCACAAGAAACAAGACATTACTTAGAAGACCCTAGGGAACAATCAGAAATTGCTTTTCTACCTTGTAGGTTATTTAACAATCGCTGTTGTGATGTGATAAACTGATAAAAGATTAATTTCTGCAGTTATTATGTGTACAAACAGCTAATCCCGAGACAATTGATATGATCTTCTTTTGTGGTCTAGAAAGCTGCTTTTGTGTTGTAATTGATCTAGTGTGAGCAATTTTAAGTGACATTTACCCGTCTGACTTGAAAGAAACGTTCTTTATTCTGGATCTTGGTTTTACTATGGAAGTAATGTAGAATTTTACTTCATCTCTTTGGTACCTACTCTCCCCAAACAACACTTTGTCCCTAAAATATTCAAGCTTTTGTGTAAATTTCCAGTCCTAATATTTGCATGGCTGCATATTAAGACTTGTTAGGTATCACTGTTTTGAACTTCAGGTCTTCCCACAAAGCACACTTTGATCAATTTCTGGGATACCAGAAGAGCACATATGCTTTTGGAAAATTCAGTGTGGTTTGCTTATTATAAGCCTCCAGATAAAAGAAATGTCAACCTAAATGTAGCTGGAGAATGGATTCTGTTCAGTGTGACCGAACAATGAGTAAAAGCCACACCAACTCAATTTGAGTAGAATGCTTGCTGTAGCAGGCAAGTTTGTTCACTGTAATTAACAGGGCTGAATTGACATTTGCTAATATAAAATGCCACCTCTGAAAGCTTTTTTGTTAGTTGTATTGACGAAGTTTAGCAAGTGAGACTAGAGGGTGTGACAGGATCCTTAGTGTTTTTCAGTGCAGTTTAAGAGAGAGTTCTGATGTTCACAGCAAAAAATGACACAATTAAGAACTCCCCTTGGCATAATTAAGAGGCAAACATGAGCCCTGTAGAAGAATTTTAGGGAAAGCAAACATGCTGGATTCCTACCCTCAAGCAAAGCTAGTGTTTTAAAATTTCAGGTCTTTTCACAACTTGGAATTTTCATTACCTGGGGGAAGGATTCTCTCTGCTGAATATAATATATGTATTTATACGGTGGATATGATGCTATAAGGCTATTAAAAGTATTTTTGACTTAGACACTTTATATAATCTAGACCTGTCCATAGCTAGGAAATTCCTTTTGTTTCTCTCTCTGAACGTGGTGATTCACATGGAGGCAGTTCTTTAAAACACAGGTAAATTTGACCCAGTCGAGTGTATTCACCTGATTTATACAGAGGTTATTGGCTCAGCCATTGGGGTGTGCCAAGTCCTCTGGTCTGGTGTATACTTTTCATGGCTTGAATTCCTATGGCCACATTGTGGTGTTCCAAACCACAGAGCCTGTCAACATGGGTTCCACTTCAGGTTTTTTCTTTATCATAGATAGAACCATCTGATGTCTGTCTGGACCCTCCCCACCTTTTTACATCATTTTCACAATTCTGTTTATCAAATAAATTTCTCATAAACCAGCTTATACGTCTATCTGAAGTTCTAACACTTCAGAACCAAATGGTGAAAAAATAGGACGTTCCAGTAGATAGGAAGGGAGATGTACTAATTAATAATACCAGTATTTTTAGACTCCAACGATTTTACTGTTTTTCTAATTTACTTAAATAAGAGCTATAAGATGTTACTCTATGAAACTGGACTAGGACAGATTTAGGTGAATAGAAGTAAAATGGCAGAATATCTGTTTACTTTTTAAGAAAATGTTAAGTAGTTGAATGATTTCGTAAAGACAAAGGATAATACCCTTCCCTGATCAAGATACATTAGACATTTTGCATATTCACATCAGTTACAGTTTTTCTGGTTCACATAAACTACCTACCAGCTGAAGTATTTATGCTGTCTCCCAGTTGTCAGGGCTCTTCTATTAAGAATTATCATTAAAAGGGTAAGCAAGACATTTTGTACATTTAATGGAAAAGGAAACAATGTGCATGTTCCAGATTACCAGTCTCAAAGTCAGTACAGAAATTACAGAGGAGAGGGTATATAGCTCAGTGGTAGAGCATGGTTAGCATGCACGAGGTCCTGGGTTCAGTCCCCAGTGCCTCCATTAAAAAAATAATAAATAAACCTAATCACCTCCACCCAAAAACAAACAAACAAAAAGCAAAAGAAAAAGAAAGAAAGAAAGAAATGATAGTGCATTTTACTGAAGATTCTTCAGAGAGTTTCTCAGGTTACCTACTCATGAAATGATAAATGATGACATTTAGCTCTCTCATCCTAGATGTGATGACATTAAATGTTTTGTAAAGTGACTTTTGCCAAATGTTCAAGTCAGATTTCAAGACAGGTGTTGTGTAATTATAAGGTTAATATGATATTAATATAATTATGACTCTCATGATCATGTGAAGTTCCACTTTGACTGAGGTTGACCAGATCTCATCACAGGAGTGTGTGGAGTAGTACCACCTGATGAGCTCAACATTTTATCGTGATTTTACTAAGTTTTCTTAAAAAAAATTAGAAAAGATTTTACTTTTAGGTATAGCAACTAAGACCTCACACATGTATTTGTCCTACAAATTGTTCCCAGGGGTCGGCTTACCCCGAGGTGAGTAAAGGCTCGAGACCCCTCATTTGCATGGTCTCCTTCCAGGGCCCCGGGAGGAGGCCTGGCAATGTGTTTACAATGTGTTTGGAACATTTGCCAAAGATATTTGTTCTTAAGGCTCCCCTCCCCCATCCAACTACCTAAACCTCAGACCCTGGATTTACTCCTGATTGCAATTACTGGTCCACAGTAGAGCAGTCATTCAGGTCCTTTCCCCAGAATATATATTGTCACACAGCTTAAAGCTCCTTTTATAGTCAATCGAAATAAATCACAGCAGCGGGAGGTTTGCTGCCTTGCCCCCAACTAGGTTTAATACGCAATGTGAAATCTGTTGGTTTTTTTTTTTTAAGTGAAACGAAAATGCTACACTTTTGCCACCAAACAGAGGGCATTTGTACATGGTGTCTTTTACAGCGTGCCCAATTTCTTTGATAGTAACAAAACTCAACACTCTCCCTTTATCCTCCCTCATATATTCCCAGGGGATAAATTAGATGTAATCTCCTCTCAGCCCATTTTGTGTCCTTCCCCTCGGGGGCCGGTTAGCTCAGTTGGTTAGAGCCTGGTGCTAATGAGACCGTGTGGGCCTGTCCGCTTGCCTGCTCCCGGTCATAGTCTGAGCCACGGCCAGCTGCCTCTGAATGACTTGCCGTTGAGCATGAGTGAGGTGAAGGCAGGAAGTTTGGAGGGTCTGTGAAATTCTTTTTCCCCTGAGGGAAATAAAGAAAAATAACAGCAAAAATAAACCAAACCAATGCTTGACAGTCTCACCTATAAAGGATGCTTTTTTTCTCCCTTGTCATCAGCGTCCCCTTGCTCAGATGTTCAGTAGTTTGTCACTGAGAGGGCCATGAGGAGGCCTAGTGTAAGAAACTGTGGTTGCCCTCCACACCTGGTAGTAATCTTAAAGTGACCCCCCCCAAATAATCCTAATTTGCCACAATAATCTTTATAGATGTACTAAACATCATTTGAAAACCTTCTTTACCTAGTCCCCTCTCTTAAACCATTCTGTGGCTGTCAGTCACCTTAGCAATTCACTTGTTGTCCCCTGGAACCACACATTTTGTAATAAAAAGTTGCATCTTTTGCTGTTCACCAGAAATGGACACAACATTGTAAACTGACTATATGTCAATTTAAAAAAAAAGGAAGTTGCATATTTTGGTCTCTAGTATCACTAAACTTTCTTTTCAGAACTCTTCGTTGGATACCTTCTGGTACTGATGATTTAGCCACTCCAATTTAAAAATGCATGCATATGTGTGCATGTGTTACAAAATACCCTGTGCTTCTCGATACTGTTTGATCTAACATTTCACATCTGTATCAAAAGACAGTTTGGGAGTGGCCTTCTGCCTAAAATTTTCCTCACTGGAGAGCAAAACTGAGGGATCAATTCAATCTGCCACTGCTTTTGATCCCTGGGTGTGTCTTTTGTATTACGATTTTTTAATTTGGATTTTTCTAACTGGTAAGCCTAAAATGAATCAGTGGCTTAGGAATCCCTTTTTACTCCATTCACTAAATATTTATTGAGCATCTACTCTGTGCCAGGCACTTAAAGAGGTAAGAGGTGAATAAAAAGATGAATTAGAAACATTCTCTACCCTCTAGATTAATGGTTTTGTGATCCCCATCATTTCTGATTTGTACCTGATCCTCTGTATTTTTATAGCTTTGGGCTCTTCTTTTTTACTCAGTAGAGTTATTTTTCTATTAGCCATGCAAGGTTTTGTTTTAATTTGTGTTGTCTTTTGGTGGTGGTAGTGGTGGTGCTTTGTTGAACCTCTCATAATTATAACCCTTTGTATCCATTTATCCTGAACTTGCATTGAGATGTGTCTAGTCTCCAGGCTTCCTGTGGGTTCTTTGCTTTTCTCAGCTCCTGCATTCCCTAATGCTCTAAAACTCATATTTTGTTTCATTCCCTTTGTTAAAATTGGGTAACCACTTGATTTTTTAAAAATACTTTCTCTTCCCTAGTGGTATACTAAAGTTAACTGAATTGTCACTATTATTACCTGGTGGTTCACCAACAAATAATTTCTAAGTCAGTTCTTGTTCACTTCTCAGGAACAAAGTCAAAATCCCCGTGCCCATCTAAGGAAGAAGTCATTTGCCCTTTTGCCAGATCCTTAGCTCTAGGAATCACTTGGTGTTAATGCTGATCTAGGTTAGGCACTCGATTACAATTCCTGGCCTGCCCTGCCACTTCTCCTCCCACCACATACAGGCAGATCGAAACCATGACTTGTCCTCTCTTGCTTTTGCTCTACTTTATACCTTTTATACCCACAGTAATCTATGGCTTCTTCACCAGCTGCCTACCTTCCATGCTTCCCCTTATTTGGAGACGTCCATGATTAATAAGTTCAGAAAAGCCAGGTCTAGGTAGAGATAACTATTCACTTCTGACCCTTGAATTTGGTTTTCTTCCCTCTCTCTTGGGCCACAGTGACTTATTCATTAACAGGTATGATTAGTACATAAACACCACTATCAGCATGCATCTGTTTATAAAGTTCACTCTCAATTATTGAGGGACCAATTAACTAGTCTGGAGGTTGTGTGGGCCTCCTGCAGTATGCCTTTTGGCCAGCTCAGTCCCCACAGAACACCGCTCAGAGTGTGGAGATGACCAAGCAAAAACTGGGAAACAAAGATTACTCAGTTGAGCTCCATGTGAACGGCTAGTAAAGTCTGATGGAAACGAAAATTATACATTTCATTGTGGTTTGGGATTATCTAAGGATAGAAATATGCCTGGTGACAGTGAAAGGGCTTCTTTTTATACTATATGAATGCTTGTAAGTGAGTAATAAAATTAAGGTATTATGAGGGCTAGTTAAAGTTAAGAGTGCTATTTTTCTGGTATTAAGATCAAATCAACAAATTGTTACCAAATGTTTACCAGCCTATAAAAGAAAATGTTTAGTCGTCCACCTTTAGACAGGAGCTTAGAGAGGGTAGGCCTCAATTATTATGTTGACTTCAGGCCAGGATTAGCCTAACTGACTTAAGTATTTTGCATTCATCCAACAATGACTGTAACTGACCTTGGATGTTATTAAAGTAATTACAAATAGATCTAGGCTGTTGGCGAGATACAGAGGTGGATTTAGCATAACATTTAATTTTTATTTCTTTATACTAGCTTCAGGAAAACCCCACTTTAAGTAATCAATGTTCCTAAAATGTATGTGTAAACTAGACATATTTATTTGAGGAAATGTTTTTCATTGAATTGTATTATTATTCCAAGGTGTTTTAGAATCCTTTAAGACCACAATGCAGTGGCTCCTAAAATTTTACCTTTACAAGATTCCATCTGTCTCCTCATTCTTAGTCACTGAGTAGTTATTGTTCTATAAACAAATAGTTAAGAACTCAAATTTTAGTAACTATCCAAAAGAACATTTTAGTGAATTTTAGTAATCATTTCTAAAGCCAAATTTTTCAACTTGTGGCATCTTGCCACGAGTATTAAATTCAAATCAATAGATTTTTATATAATTAGTGCTTTATTTCAGAAATTGATGGAGTGTTTTATTTTTTGGAATCTTCTAGAATGATCATTAGTAAAATTTTCTCTAAATAACTAAATAGTAAATATTTTAGGCTTTGTGGGACAAGAAATAATGAGTGTATTACGTAGGTACTTGTGTAACAAGAGAGAAAACAGCCACGTTTTTTCTAATACAGGTCTACTAATGAGCATGGTGGAATTTATGGACACTGAAATATGAATTGTGTATAATTTTCATGTGTTATGGAATATTATTCATCTTTTACTTTTTCCCAACCATTTAAAAATGTAGAAACCATCTTTACCATTCTGGCCATACAAAAACAGGGGAGGCTGAATTTGGCTCAGGGGCTGTGGTTTGCCAACCGGTACCCTAGAACACAAGCTCTTAAACAGTAAGTAGTCCATAACCGTACCCCAGGGGTGAGTTTCATGAGGTCCTTGAACTTCCTGAGATGACATGCAATTTGTGCACACATGAATTTTTCCATGGACAGGGTCCACAGCTTTCATCAGACTCTCAGATAAATCCAGGACTCAGAAAAGGTTAGGTTCCACTGTTCTAGAGACAATTCACTGAATTTTAGAAAGCATTTCCCAAGGCCCTGATAGTTCCTAGGTAGGGTGCAAATAACTGGTAGCTCGTGGGAATTCCTATCCTAGCAGCGAATGCTGTTAGAGACATGAAGGATAAATAACCATCTAGGTGATCTTTCTATGCATATAGCCAGTTGTTGCCACCATTCTTGTTGGTTTTATAAAACTCAGAGAAAGATGAAAATCCATAACCCTGGTTCTAGGGTTTCAAAATATTTAGTAAATAATTTAGGTTTGAGTGAATATCTGAAACATATTTAAGTCCCCAGACCATTTCAGTCTATAAAAAGAAATCAGATTCAAAGAACCTTTTTCTTTAGACTCAAGATTACCCCACAGATTGGTTCATGTCAGCTCAGCTGACATCAAGGGCTGCAGTACAGGTATAGGAAGGATTAAAGTTACTTATTAAAATTGAATGTGTGAACTTACAGGCTGCTTGATTTAACAGGTGCCTGTTAGCTAAAGCTAAGCCCTTGAATGTTCAAACTCCTGAAAATGGAGTAGTTACCCTGGGGCAGAGGTGGTGGTGAGGAACAGCAATGTCCATTTGAAAATAAATAAGAAACTCAGCAGTTACCTTCCTGTGCCCCAAGGGTTGGGACTAGAAGAATTCACTTCTTCTGAATAAACCGTGTTATAGAATGAAGCTTATACTAAGGAGGAAATGGTCACAAAAGTTACAGTACTAATTTTAAAACCTAAAGATGTCATAATATAGTTTGTGGTGAAACCTTACAAAATCTAAACTTTTTCAGCAAGCCCTTTTTACATACACGTTTAATTAATTTACAGCTTGCTTTCATACAGTTGAAACATATAACAAACCCAAGAAGGTTAAAATATATTCGAAAGAAAGCAGAAGTTAGCCAGGAAAATTTCCCCCAAAAAAGGAAGGAAAAAAAATATGGAAGCTGAGAGCTATTATAAATAGGAAGCACTGCTTACATGTACATTGTTCTTAAATATTCTTCATTGATCAGTATTTATTAGCGATTCATAATGTTTTAATCTGGACCACTCACCTGCAAGTTTTTCATTTAAGTCAATAGTTTTTTAAGAAATGTAGTAAGGGTTCTTCTCAGTTCCGTGGCAAGCAAAAGGCAGAAGCAAGGAGAATAGGATGGGGAAAAATTGATTCTGAAGATCACAGAGGAAAAAGAAGTCAAACAAAGAGTACTGTTGTGTGGTTCAAATATGGAGTTTTTACCATTAGAAATTCTTGCTAATTTTGAAACAACCATGAATCATCAAGTTGATAAAGTCGGCCTTATCTCATTATACTATCACATCAACTAATTCCTAGAGCTTCACAGCCCATTCAACAAGAAGTATGAAATGTCCCTACAGCCTGTTGCATCACAGTGCCTAGTTAGGCTGGGTCAGCCCTTGGCTTTTGTCCTCAAACCTTAAAGCACCCTCCTTGACTGCCCCGTCCTCTTTCCTGCCACCTGGTGTCACCTCTTTCCCCTTAAAGCTCTTGGCCACCATGCCTTCTCTACTTACCCTAGAGAGCCTTACCAGTTTTGGGGGGCCCATGTTCTTTCTGTCCTTCCTAATGTGCCAAGTAGCTAATTTGATACACTCACCTAAGGTAGAGTGCTAATGGGGAAACCCTTCCTTCCAAGTTGAATGTGGTTTACGAGAGGGGTTTCACAGAGAATGCTGTGCTGGTGAAAATTTCAAGTCTGTCTAGGGGGTGGCACCATGAATATAAATTGCTCCTCACGTCTTACTCCACAGCCTCCTATTCTACATGCATTTAGAGCTGTTCCTATTAATGTGATATAGCAGAAGGTGTGGGCACAGCTTAGCAGTGCAAAAGGTTCATTTTTTTTTTTAGTGAAAGAAAAAGCAAGAAGGAACACATGCTATTAGTAATACAGAGTGAGATTGCCAGTTACACAGCAATGCACGACCTACCTTATAAAGTCACGATTAGAAATGCACTATATTTAAAACCCACACACCTATGGTCCATCAATCTTTGACAAAGGAGGCAAGAATATACAATGGAGAAAAGACAGCCTCTTCGGCAGGTGGAGCTGGGAAAACTGGACAGCCACATGTAAATCAATGAAGTTAGAATTCTCCCTCACACCATACACAAAAATAAACTCAAAATGGCTTAAAGACTTGCACGACACCATAAATCTCCTAGAAGAAAACATAGGCAAAATGTTCTGTGACATAATTCGTAGTAATGTTTTCTTAGGTCAGTCTCCCAAGGCAATAGAAATAAAAGTAAAAATAAACAAATGGGACCTAATTGAACTTATAAGCTTTTGCACAACAAAGGAGACCATAAACAAAACAAAAAGACAACCTACAGACTAGGGGAAAATATTTGCAAATCATGCGACCAACAAGGGCTTAATTTCCAAAATATACACACAGCTTATACAACTCAATAACAAAAACTAGAAGAACAACAACAACCCGATCGAAAAATGGGGAGAAGACCTAAATAGATATGTCTTCAAGGAAGACATACAGATGGCCAGTAGACACATGAAAAGATGCTCAGTATCACTAACTACCAGAGAAATGCAAATCAAAGCTACAATGAGGTATCACCTCACACCAGGCAGAATGGCTGTCATTAAAAAGTCCACAGATGATAAATGCTGGAGAGGGTGTGGAGAAAAAGGATCCCTCCTACGCTGCTGGTGGGAATGTAGTTTGGTGCAGCCATTATGGGAAATTGTATGGAGCTTCCTTAAAAATCTAAAAATAGACTTACCATATGATCCAGCAATCCCACTCATGGGCATAAATCTAGCGGAAACTCTTAGTTCAAAAAGATACATGCACCCCAGTGCTCGTAGTGGCATTGTTTCCAATAGCCAAGACATGGAAGCAACCTAAATGTCCATCAACAGATAACTAGATAAATAAGTAGTGGTATATACATACAATGGAATATTACTCAGCCATAAAAAAGAATGAAATCATGCCATTTGCAGCAAGATGGATGGGCCTAGAGATTATCATACTAAGTGAAGTAAGTCTGACAAATAGCATATGATATCACTTATGTGTGGAATCTAAAAGGAAATGATACAAATGAACTTATTTACAAAACAGAAACAGACTCACAGACATAGAAAACAAATTTATGGTTACTGAAGGGGGAAAACAGTGGCTGAGGGATAAATTAGGAGTTTGAGATTAGCAGATACAAACTACTGTGTATAAAAGAGATAAACAAGGTCTTAACTGTATAGCACAAGAAACTACATTCAATATCTTGTAATAACCTATAATGAAAAAGAATATATATGTATAACTGAATCACTGTGCTGTACACCAGAAACTAACACAACATTGTAAATCAACTAAACCTAAAAAAAGATATGTACTACATTTAATCATGATTTGTTATTAATTCATTAAAATGTTTAAATTTCTTTTTAAATGATGGCATTGATTATATCAGACAATCATTCACTATATACTGGGTACTATAGGAGAGACAAGAGAACTATCAAAGACAGTATGACCACATTGAGAAGAAAAGACACCCACATGTGGAACAAACTGGAAAACAGCACAATAAAGTGATAAATTATGTGCTTTACAGATAATAAAGGCAATACATGTATCAAACTCTATGAGATCAGGACTTTTAAAAAATAGAAAAACCAGTAAGAGCCCTTTGTACTTCTAAGACTTTTCTTTACAAGTTATACTCTAGGGTATGTACCTTGTAATCCTGTTACCTTATCTCTTCTTGCTTAATAGGGATCCTTGTAGCATTTTTAGGGCCCCCTTTTAAACTGCACATGTCATCTGGTTCCCTAGATAAAGACGAGGCTAGGCGAGTCAGATGAGTTTGTGAAACAGGACTGCTAAAAAACACGACCAAACCAATTTCATTTTAGGTAGACAGCAAGACGTTGTTAAAGCTCTCACTTTTTAAAATCTATCCCTTTCTTCCTCCCTCCTTACTGTCCTCCACAATTGATAGTCGGTCAAGAAGAGAAGCATGCGTTTGGTAGGGCAGGTGGGACCATGGTAGGACAGGAAGCTTTGGAGCCAAACAGTACCGCCGAGCACGGGGAAGGAGGAGGGTGGGATGAGGGGGGCTGTCAGGGGGCCGTGCCTGTGTGAGGAGACCGGGCAGAGTGCCCACATATATGATATCATTGGTGACGTGGTTTTTAGGTAAAAGGGGAAGTGCTAGAGAAAACACATCTGGAAAAGACTCCATCAATGGGGTTTAATTCAGCTAACTCATGACTGGTAAAATTATGTGGCTTGGTTCCTCAGCTTACCAATAAATTAGTTACTCAAGGAGATTTGTTGGTTTAAAAGCAACTCCTACATGGGAATTAATATGAGACTAAAAATAAATCAGAAGACACAATGGTAAATTCTGATATGGCTTAGGCTTTTTCACAGAATGCTTCCTTGTGTAATAATAGGACTAATCAGAGGGGAAGGTGTAGGTATAGGGGAAGGTAGAGTGCATGTTTAGTATGCACAAGGTCCTGGGTTCAATCCCGAGTACCTCCATTAAAAATAAATAAACCTAATTACCTCCCCACCACCACCACCACCAAAAAAAAAAAAAGTCAGGACTAATCTATTTACCTCTAATACTTTTTATTTTCTGTTTTAATCATACAGACTTCTTTTCCCGTGACTCCATCACTTGCAGCTAATCCTGCCATGGCTTTCAGTCCTTACTTACCTCATCCTGGGATGGGCCTGGTCCCTGCCGAACTTTTACCAAATGCACCTGTTCTGATTTCTGGAAACCCGCCTCTCGGATTGCCAGGAGCTGCTGGTCCAAAACTGATGCGTTCAGATAAATTGGAGGTATTTGTGTAGAAATAGATAAATATTTATAGTGTAGATATGAACTTTATGCATGAACATTCTTAGAGTCCAGTGTTTTGAATGCTTTCAATAAGTGCATCTGGATTTTCCACTTACGGAATATAACCTCAGAAAAATGTTAAACGTTTTACTCCTGTAATTTTACCCCATTATGAAGCACACTGATTCAGTTGTACAGTAGGTCAAACAACATCTTAGCGTGACCAGCCGCAGACTGGGCCTCATCTCCTTTGCTATGGCACAGAAAGTCTGGTGGGAATGCTCCTTTTACACCCGGCTCCAGCTTTACAGACTGGGATTACTGTATTCGTTGATGAATGGCTACTTGCTAGAATAATCAAGCTGAAAAAAAAGTTGACGAATTAACTATCTATGAATGCAGAATGTAAAGGAGTCTCATAGGGTCTAAACCTTTTTCTCTGTTTTAAGAATGATGTACTAGACAATAAGTATCTCTTGATGCCTAAGGAAAGGAAACCTAAAAAGAAATTTTAAATGGCTTTTTGATCTATAGAACTCCTTCAAACTACATTATTCTTCATAAATTGGAGTAAATAACAAGTGGATTTCTTACAAAGTCAGCTCCATTGGCCGCTCCTTAAATGTCTTGCCATGTATCCTAATGGAATCTGTACATGTCCTATGGTCCACATGTATGCTTGAGCAAAAGCACATGGCTGCGTGATAAACACATCTTGGACCTTCACAAAATAACCTCCTCTTGCAAACTTAGCTGATGAGGCTGCGTCAAGTGGAGGATTAAAAATTGGTTTTCAACAATACTGTTATTTCATTGTAAGGAAACCAGACAGACTTTCCCTTTGGGAAGCATGGATATTTTTTTTTTCTTGGAATAGAAGTTGTATGTTTACATCTCATAGTGACTATGGCTTGACGTTAGCCTTCAGCTTGTAACATTTTTCCTAAACAGATGACAAAAGAATGTATACTGTTGCTCTTACATTCCCTGGCAAAATAAATAAAAGCTAATCACCTACCAGGCATCAATGTGATTTTTTTTCTTTAAGGTTTGCCGTGAATTTCAGCGTGGAAATTGTACTCGTGGTGAGAATGATTGTCGCTATGCTCACCCTACGGATGTTTCCATGATCGAGACAAGTGATAATACCGTGACGATCTGCATGGATTACATCAAAGGTCGATGCTCCCGGGAGAAATGCAAGTACTTTCATCCTCCTGCACACCTGCAAGCCAAACTCAAGGCAGCTCATCACCAGATGAACCATTCGGCTGCCACAGCAATGGTAAGAACAGGCCAGGATGCGTGGACCTCCTGTCTGGGGGTAAAGGATTAATATAGAACTCATTTTGTCCAATTTCCTCTGACCACAGTCTTGAATAGTCATGAGTGGGCCTTAAAACGAATAGCCCAGGTTATGAGCTGGAAAAGAGAAAACCTATTTATTCTAATTCATTCACTAACGTTTTCTAAAGATAATTACTTAAAAGCTCTACTAATGATTTTAACCTACTGTGCCTTTTCTCCTGTTTTTTTTTTTGAGAAAGAGTACAAGTTAAACAGCAAATTATTTTTGAGTAGCTTTTATAGCCTAACTAACCTTTATATCCTAAAAAGGCAGAAAGTTGCCTCTCTGCCCTGAGAGCTACCTTCCGGGGTACTTTGTTGGTTAAGATCCTTAATGCCTTTTGAAAACAGGACTTGGAGGATAGAGTGGGAAATAGGTTCTAATTTCCCAAAGGTTAATGATTTCAAGGCAGCAGCCAGGCAAGGCTAGGGCGGGGGGGGGGCGGGCGGTATTTCTACATGATGGGGAGAAGCCTGCCTATTGAGTTGCCCTAGCAAGTCTGTTTTGGGGAAATCTTAGTCCTACTTAACCCAGAAAGGTAGGAGGTGGGAAGAGTATTTGTGTAACACTATATATAGTGTGATAGGTTGAGAAATAGGAATTATGATTACTTAATAAGTTCGTCACAGTTTCAATTATTTTGATAGGCTGTGTGCTATTCATTTTTTTCTTTTCGCCTGGGATCTGTGTCATAGGGTATAACCACAATAAGGAACAAAACCCTAAGGAAACCTCATTTTTCCCAGCTGTGGAAAAAAGTCACCTCCAGGACCCTGAAGCCCATGACAGAGACCTTTCCTTTTCATGAGAAAGATCCATTTCTTTTCAAACATCCCTATTTATTAAGTCTTTCCTCATACTGAGTTGAAATCTACCTTTCTAGAACTGGAACTTACACTTATTTTATTACAAAAAAATAAGTCAATCACTATTTCATAGGAGCATGATTGTCATCTTCTTTGTCTGGGCCAAATACCCCAAGTTTCTCCAAACTTTTCTTATTAAATTATGGCTTGAACGATACAGCACCAGTTTTGGACTTGCTCTATGTTCTCAAAATCCCTGCTCTCTCAGAACTGAACCCATGACTTCAGGAAAGATCTGAGTATCAAAGTACAACAAACTTACTTTCTCCCTTGATCTAGACAATAGAATCTGTTAACAAATGGTAAAAAAAAAAAAAGACTTCACCAAATATTTTTTGTCATAAATTCTTTTAAATGAGGAAATTTTAAGCTATGAAAATAGGAAGGTATCGAGAATATTCAAGGCAGAATTTTAAGCCTCCAATTGTTAGGTTATTTCTGTTGATGGCATAGAGTTCAAAAACAACATGGACTTATCATAAAGGAGAGGAATACAGTTGTTCCCCTAAAAATAAAGGTTCTCATATGCATGGGACGTACAAGGAACAGCTTGCCTGTGACGTTGTGTTCCTGTTCCATTCTCAGTTATGGGACCTTAATATGAATGTGTCCGTTTCTGATGATTTGGGTGTGTTTGATAGAATGCATGTAAGTCAGCCCCAAATTCCCATATAAGAGAGTTAAATACTATATAGTAGGCCTTCAACTGGTACTTTTGAACGTCAATATAAAATTCCTTTCCAAGTGACTGATCAGAGCACAGTCTTAAAGGCAAAGTCACATTGGCCCGTAGAAATTTGTTTGAGGCAAGATTAAGTAAAGGAGGCTTCACAAAGAAGTGTGAGCTTTCTATATTTTAAGGATTCAGAGCTGAAATGCTTTGTAAAAGAGAGATTTTTACCTGGTTCATATTTGTGTGCATAGCTCAGGTTAACTTCACCGAAAGCAGTTTGTGTGCATTTAAAAGAAGACTTGGGGGGATATTTAGTTCCCAAATGAAAACAGAGATACCGTTAGGCCTTCTTTATCCACAGGAATCAGGGGGCCATGCATGCCCGTTTTGGGCATGTGAAAGGCTAGTTACACAGCCTAAGTGTGCCTGTCTCCTTAAGAATTAGAAGCATACCAAACTGTTGTTGCTGGGACAAGTTTCTAAAGTCCTGGGCAATTTGCTGAGAAAAAAATGTAATGTCAGATTTCTCCCATGAATCTGATCCCAGGACAGATTTGACTGAATATTACAGGCACAGTGGGATTTTAAAAGAATTGTAGGCATGAAAGGAGGATTTTTAAATGCCAAGAGGTTTTAGAATTAAACTTTACCCAGCCTTAACAAAGCAAAGAATACATACTGGAAACTGGAATGTTTATGTAATTGGGAATTGCATACATCTTGCTAACTATCTAAGGTATCTGGGTGAGGTGGCTGGTGGGGGAGGATTCATTCATTTACTTTTTCCTTACACGTTAGTTGGGAAATCTATAGTTACAGGATTTGGACCTGAAGTCCTTGTATCAATTGGATTTTTGGAGTTACAGAATCACACTCTGATCTACTGACATCTTTTTTTTCACCTATATACCATTTATTTCCTAGATCTATATGGAAATTTTAACTGGCAGAAATCTCTTTCCTGCTCTATTGCTTCTGCTGATCTCATTTTAATAGCTTAATAGATGAGCATCCGTGAGATGTTAATTGTAAATGATTATTTGCTATTAACAGCTTCTTGTCACATCCTGCCCAAATGATGAGATACTTTTTTTAAAAAATTATTATCATTTGTCTAAATTAGTGAAGTTGAAAAGCCCTTTTCCTCCGTATGTTTATTTCCTGTTTTGGACTAAGTATGTACTCATGGAGTGCACTGATGTAACTGCGGTTGGTGACCTTGCTCATGGGTACCCTGGCCAAGGGTAGCCAGGCCAGACTTTCTCTAACTGCTGCTGGCTTGGTTGGAGTATATATTTTTACTTTCTTTGGTACTACTTATTAATCCATCCTTCTCTCACAGGCCCTCCAGCCTGGTGCAGTTCAACTGATACCAAAGAGATCGGCGCTTGAAAAGACCAATGGTGCCACCCCGGTCTTTAATCCCAGTGTTTTCCACTGCCAACAGGCTCTGGCTAACCTGCAGCTCCCACAGCCGGCATTCATCCCTGCAGGTGAGAACAGGGCTCTGGGCACCATGAGTTGAGTGATGTTGCGAATGAATACAATGCACCATGCCAGCTTTCAAAGAGTGTTTATGTGAGGGCTATCAGCAGGTATTTTGATTAGAAATAAAACAAGGCAGTGATGCTTGATCTCCTTGTATAGAGAACAAACTGTGTATCAGTGATTCCTGACAGTTGATGGTTTGCGATCCAACTAGCAAACTCTTCAACATTTTTCTTTTTAGCATTTCTTAATTGTTGCTTCTTATGTTTGATTCACTTGTTTCGACCTCAAATTAATTCCTTGACTCTTAGGTATCACTTTCAAAGACAATGGTCTGCGCTCAGAAAAAAAGTTTCTGAGCTTCAGCATTACAGAAGTAGGGAGTCTATATATTTTTGATATGCCAAAGATAGTTATAATAAAACTACCCTTAAACTTATAGGACAATACAGTATATTATATATATAAAAACAACTGTCTTTAGCCTCTAACTCTTAAACCAGTTAATATAAAATATATAGCCATTTATCATATTTTCCTGATACTTTGTGGCATATTATATTACCTCTTACATTCAACTATATTTAATAGCATAACTGTTTTGCACTAAATTGAAAAGAAAAATTTAAGCCATAATTTTTTTCAAATAAATATCAGATGAAGTGAAATACTTTTCTTCTAGTGGTTCAATACTTTAAGAACAAGCTTATAGTCTCTTGGGAATAAGTTGAAACTACTAACCCCTGGGAATATGGTAGGTTTTTTTTTTGATCAGAATCATAAATGCCCCAGTTTGGAAATTGTTATTAAATGAAAATGACATGCTTTAAAAATTAATTTAGAAACCTTGTTAATTATATAAACATACTAAGTACATAATGTTGTATACCTGGACTTGAAGAAACCCATTGGTTAACTGATACATTAATCAGTTAATTCATTTTGAAAGAAGCCATAAAAAACCAGTCTTTTGTCTATTTACTAACTACAGTAGTCTTCAGGATATCATTTCAAAAACACAATTTTATCATTTTTTGGCTTTTTTTTTTGCTGGATTTAAAGTCTAGATTTATAAGCAGAAATATCAGAAGAATCCCTTTCCCTGTGATTAATAGCAAAATAAAAACCTGTCAGGCTGAGAGCACTTTCTGGATGAAAAGCCTCTTTGCCAGATGTTCTAATGAAGTCCTTGGCTGCGAGGTGGAGGAGGCAATGGTGATAGCTTAGTTGTCTAAGTAAAACTTACTGGCATGAGGGGCCACATCCTGGTGCATATTTTGAAAATCATATGTGTTGATTAAACACAGTTGGTTAAAACTCTCCGTTTCATAATAAAACTCATTTAGGATGCATTTGTCCAAAACACATGTCATTTAAGTGAGATAATGACTTTCAAGAAAAAGATCAATGTTCATTTTCATACCTAAGAATCCAAGAATTACTTTGATTACTTGGGCTTGTAATCTTAAAACTCAGCTGTAATTGTAAGCATGGGAGATTACTGGATTTGCATGTGCTGATTAATTGATATTGCTGAGAATATCTTTCTAGTTAAAAATTATCTCTATCAGTAAAGCTTTAATAATAAAATCTCTGTTTTCTTTACTTTTCACGCTTTTCTGCATGGTGTGCAGGGCCAATACTGTGCATGGCACCCGCTTCAAGTATTGGTAGGTTTTGTACAAAAATTCTCAACTTTTTCTAATCTGAAGAAAAGTGATTTTCTGTTGTGACTGTGAAAGGGATGAGTGAGTGAGTGATGTGGCTGGACATTTTCTGAGTATTTAAGGTTTACTATGGTGTGGTCTGTTTTTGTGGAGTCGTAATCGGCTTACACTGTGAGTCCTAGTTGGTTGCCACTGTGGCCAAATACCCTGCCACTTCTCTGTTTTCACCCCCAAAATTGCAGCTGAAATATTTCAAAACATTTCCTTATCTAGCCAGAAAGGGCAGTTTTGTTCTTAACTTCACATCTATCACTAAGAAATGATTCCTCCCCAAACAAGTTATCCTTAAGGTCAAAATCATTCAATACTCAGATGTTGCGAAAGGGTGAGTTAAGCAAAGCTAGAGCATCCTGTAGTGATTTGTGAGGATTTCTGTAGTGTGCTGGGATGAAATGCCATCTGCATGGAAACCAGGCACATCAGAATCATTTCAGAATGACTCTTTGTAGGGTATGTGTTTTTTTAAATAATCAGTTACACACATATCCTTTAATCAGCCACCAGTACGATATGGTAGCCATCTTGAAACCATTTTGTACATCACTAATACTGAAGAAGACAAGGAAAGTGACTTGTTTCCCTCTCAGAACGCCTGGGGAGTTCACAGCTCCTGTAGTTCCCATAGGCCCCAGCAACACACCAGGGGAAAATAGCACTGTTTGATACAGGGAGGAACTATCCCACCTCACCCTGCCATCTCATCTCAGTCCAGTTTCTTTCGTCCTTTTTGAGAGTTTGCAACAGCTCAGCCTCCATCCCACTGGTCAACCAAAGTAGACGCAGAGCCCAAAAGGGACAAACAGGATTACCAAGATAAAAAAAAAGTCAAAATGGCAACCACAGAGTAGTAGCATTCACTGGTAGGTGAGGCCTCTGATACTGGCTTTGCCCTGTAGGAATGAAAAACATTTCCATTGATACTAACAGAAGCATTATATGCATATGATTAGAAGAATAGACTTTGGGAAGTTGGTGAAACGTGTCTCTGTCTTCACATTTTGTGACTCTGCTCCCTTGCCCTTTCCCTGAAGGGCTCCGTGTAGGAATGCAAACTGCATGCTTCAGTGCTGCTGCCGCCCTGTGTAGCTGTTGCACCCACCGAGGGAAAACAAGGGTGTTTTCAAAGTTGGCATGTGATACAGTGAGGGCTGTCTATAGGTAATGGATAACCAGAGATGGGCAGGAGAGATAACCAGAGTTTCTGTTAATCACCATTTGGGGTACATTTGTGTTTCCTATGATATCGCATGGGATGATTGTCCTCTCTCCAGGCTGTTCACTTTCTCTGTAGACTGGCCGAAAATCTGAATTCAATCGATGTAGATGTCAGTTATTACCTACGCATGCTTACCATTTAAATATTAATTCTTTGGTTTGCTTTCCAAAATGAGCTCAAAATAAGAAAAGCATCCCAAAAGCTTTCAAAATGACATAGAAACTAGAAAAGGCAAAGAGAAATCATCCCAAAAGAGATGTTGCAGCTGCTGGCCATTGTAGCTGTAATATTTGCAATGAAGACAGGATGTTGTCGGACATTTACTATGAAGCACCCCCTTGGAAAGTTAGGTTGTTTATGAAACAATAAACAAATAGCCTAAGTTGATTCATAAATAGCCTATGTTTCCAAGGGGCTTGCCAGAGGTGTGCTTAGAAACCTGCATGCATAGACCACCGTAGTCTTCATATCTGCTCCCCTACCATATACCCACCAATCGAACTACCATTTTTATTTGCATGCAGATCAGGTAAGTATATATCCACATATATCTATCTATCTATATATATATATAAAACCGCCCGTTTGCATCTGCAAATCAAGTGACAGCACTCATGTCTGTCATGAGTGAGTGAACCCAGACACCAGTTCCTGACTCCCATTTTGAATGTGCAACACAGTTCCTTGTCCGCCTGACTAGCTATTCAGATAGCCTTGGTAAAATCAGATTTGTCATAGACATCTATTGTCATCCCTTCTGAAAATTTGGCCTTTGAAGTCAATGACAGTGTGATTCTGCTCAAAAACTAAATGTTGAGAATGATTCCATTTTCCTTAATGGTAACTATAATTGGCTTTCCCCTTTTCTCTTTTGAAATTTTTCCCCCTTCCATGCTGTGTTGCTTTGCACTGACTGTGATTGCATGTTGCACCCTGGTGTATCCGTCATGATGTCGTCATGTGGCTTGTTGCTGTGATACCTACCACGCCCCATTCCATCATTTATGTCATGGTTGCATAAATCCTCCGCCCTCTCGTGTGTTGCTTCCATGGTTTCCTACTGAAAGTGCCCATGATGCACGGTGCTACACCTACCACTGTGTCTGCAGCAACAACACCTGCCACCAGCGTTCCCTTCGCTGCAACAGCTACGGGCAATCAGGTTTGGCCATTTATTTCACCTGTTCAGACCTAAATAACTACAGTGTGTTGGTAAAGCACAGTATATGCTTTTTGGATTGGTGAGAGACTTCAGTCCATATTCTTATGTGTTTTATAAGCAGTTGTTACATTTAGAACTTATATTTTTGTGTATATTCTGGAGGGAAGCATCCGTCTTGCTACTCATCCTGAGATGAATGGGCAGAGTTGTCTCATTTTTAATCAGTTACAGATGTTCCTCTTGATATGCTGGATGTAGAGTTGTTGCTACCACACCAATCCTCAAATGTATATACTAAATATTGTTTTGATGTTCCCTCATTGGTTGAGGGGAGAATTTATTTTATTTTACTACCATCTTTGGTTATTGCATTTGAACTTTCACTTAGTACAGTCATCACCTTTACTTGCAGATCTACTGGAAAGAAAGATAACACGTTTCTTTCCAAGGCACAGATATGCTCATCATTACTCAGTGATTACATCAGAAATTCATTCTCATGCTGACATTAGACGTGCTTCTGTTGTTTTAATTTTCATTTGCTTTAGGTACTTATAGGCAGAGTCGCAATGCAAATTATGAATTTTGGAGGAGTCTTGAAATTGTAAGGAGATACAATAATTATTGGGTAATGTTATGGCCATTTTGCCTTATTAAAGTGGTAACCATGCTTAAGGACGAGTCCCACTGCTGTTTCAGTTACAAGTATGATAACCATATGGGACATAGAGCATTAATTTATTGGGGAAACAAACCACATTCTAACCTGTGCTTTCTTTGAAAAATTAACTATTAGTGGATATGGTTAATATGTCTAAAGTTTCCTGTGATATTGACTATAGTTATTGATTACCATGTCCACACAGTGAACAAAATAAATGGAATTCTCTCAAGAAACTATTTTAATCTAAAATCTTTTTCACTACTATAGATACCCCCATTATCAATAGATGAACTGAATAGCAGCATGTTTGTTTCACAGATGTAGAAGTTACCAGTAGAACAGTAAGTTTCTTTAAGTATTAATATAAATAATATTTGTAGGTTATATCTTTTATCTACACATTTGCATTTGCTAAAAGCTTTGGTAAATATTTTCTTTAATAGACATTGCTTGTAACTTAGAGCTTGATTTAAGCATTCCCAATTTTCCAAACTGAAATGTGGAGAGCAAATATGCAATTTTCATATGAAAATAACAGCTGGTATTGTATTTTCCCAAGGAGCTTACAAATTCCAAAATGTTTTCCCATTATTAACGGGGTATTATTTGTTAGCCAAAGGCACAGATCATTTTTGAATTTTAATCTTTTAACATTTTTTCTACTTTGTTTTTTTTATTGAAATAAAACAAAGTAATTTTGTCACAATTTGATGGAGGTGATTATCTTAAAGACAGTAAGCAATGCTTCTCCCAAGACATTATACAAAACAGCACTTCCACATTCTGCCACTTTGTTGCTTCCCATGTAAGTCTATCAGAATTGCTCCAGCTGTTCTGAATTTTGAGTGACATACTTTACTAATTTAATCATTATTTTCATTCAAATCATGGCACTTTTTGGAGTAATTTTTGTTGTTGTTGTTTTCGGATTTCCCCCCCTTCCCCTCTGATTTCCTCTTTGCCTAGTCCAGGGTCTGTAATAGCCCACACTTAATTTGAGCAGTCGTTCACCTGGAACATGTGACTTTTGAAGTCACTTAAGACTCTTAGGCATCATAATGAATTAAGTAATTATAGGGACTTACTAAACAAATACACCGATTCTGAATTGCATCCATGAGTCATTGAAAGCTTGAAGTTCTTACAACTGGAGTGCTTCATTTGGTTGAAGGAGGGAACAGTTTAATTCTCTCGATCAACTAGTTCCCCAGAACCTCACTCATGTTGCTTTCCTGCTGAGGACACACAGGCCCAGAACACTCACTGTTCTGGACAGAGCATATAAATCACTGCACATTAGATAAATAGGTCCCTTCGATCATAAGGAATGTTTTAAAAAGACCTTTGAATACACAGAATAACTGAAGAGGCTGTATTATTTGTGATAGTTTTCAGGGGTAATCATTTGGGATAGTGGCAACTTGGGAACAGCGCCAAACATGAGAATACAGGTTTTGTAAAACTTGCTTGATTCTCATGGACTGCTTCACATCGAACAAAAGTTGTCAAATATAATTAACTTCATACCAGAACATGTTTGGGAATGGTGATTCCATTTTGCTTGATTCCATCAGAAAATTTAGAGGTATTTGGCCACCATAATCATTTCACTATGTAACAGATGCTGAAAATAAAATGTAATTTTCTAAAATACTACATACCCAAATTTCACACTTAGGCTAGTTCTGCGTGGCTCCAAAACATTCAGATAAAAAGTTTAAAGTTTATCTAGTATTTGCATATTTCAAAACGGTATCAAATATGTTTTGTCAATATATGGCTGTTGGAGGAAGTAATGGGCGGGTGGGTGTTCATCAGAATGTTTTGGCATTGTGGAGATAACGCCTTGAACAACTGAGTGCCTCTCTGTTAACCCAGGGCAGTTGTCCACATTAGCACTCAGTGAGAACCACAGACTATCATGGTAGATGACTCTTTAGTGACCATTTCCAACAGCTCAGTTTTCATTTAAGTATTAATTGTGTAGTGTAATTGTACACTACAGTTTTCAACAGCTCAATTTACATCCGCAGATGTAGAATATGAAATTCAGAGTGGGGAATATGTTGGCATATGGTTCACACACACAAATGGACCGAGAACCAAGTATCCTGACTCCTACTTCGATAACCACTCCAATACCAATATTTCTCACTTTCTTTTCTTTTTTTTTCCATTTCAGTTGACATTCTGAACAACAGAGTTACAGAGTATCAGAATCTCTCCGTGAGAACCTCCATATGGCCTTTTTATATATATACACGTATGTCCTCTTCCACCAACACAACAATAAGTGTGGTGCAGTCAATATCTTAAACAAAACAAACATACCAACCAACAAATTCAAATACAAAATAAAGCATTAAACAATCAAGGAGATGTTAAAACACAAATAGAAAACTAATAACTAACATCTCTCTCTCTTATTTGAATTATTAGGTAGAACACCATAAAATTTTGTAATTCATCACACTATTCTTTGTGATTTCCCAATAACGATTATGCTGAGTGGATGTCTACAGTGGACTGTCAACTTACTGTGCGTTCTTGGTGGATAAATGTCCGTTTTGAAGTGTTACCTTACTGTTTTGTTTACACAGTAGTCTATTGGGCTGATTCAGAATGTAACAAATAGATCCAATACCAGTTTCCCCATTATTGTATTGTACCGTGGTGTGTTGTGTTAGGTTTTTAACATACTATATAGTGTTTTGCTATAATGTGTGGTGTTTGATTTCAACTAAAATGTTATTAGTGGGAAACAGAAACACATGTGCTTGAAAAACCTAACAGGCTAATGTTAATATGCTCACTCTCTCTTTGTAATACTTCTGTAAGTTTCTTGAGGCAGACATTTAAAAGGCCTCACTTTTGAGTGTGTCCGAAATGTGATCATAAACATGCATGTGTATAATTTGTGCCTGTAGATCTGACCTTGCATAATACAATCACGTTACTAGATTTTTGGTTTTTTTTGGTGAGAGAGAAATAATTACCTGACAAAAAACACCGGGAATTTCTTAAAACATTAACCCTAATTTCACTCCTTAAATAGCTTGAAAAACTAGAATTTACCTTTAAATGCATTTCTCAGCATTTATACTAAAAACTATGGAAAGTGCCCATTACATTTTCTATGGCTCAAGGATCCTGTCTTCTAGGTAGAGTGTCTAAAACTGAGCCATTTGTAATCTTCAGCTGAAAAATTGGTTCTTGGAAGCTTAAAGGTATTCTAATTACAGGTTATAAATTAAGCAGAGAGATGGGGGCGTGGAGAGAGTTCTTACATATTGGAGGAAAGTATGTAAAAACCATTGCAATGTAACCTATGATACAAGTGCCATTTTCCGAATGCAAATGGCTTGTGCTCTTTAGGCTACTCTTTGAATAATAAGATGCAATCTGGAATAGTTCAGTCAGGGTGAAAGAGAATTGGCTCCAGGTGGGGCCTTTCCTCCCCAAATGGACAATCTTTTCCGTTGATCACAGTTGGAGCCTGAGTATAGGTTTGGAGAGATGGCGGGGCTGAGGAGGGAGGTAGGGAGATAATTGAAATTACTTTGATTTATGTAAAAGTTCTAGGAAGGATGTCCACAGGCATCTTCAGCTTCAGTTCAACTGAGTTTCCAGTTTTGTCAGTCGCTTAAGTGAAGGAGCAAGCGCCTGTGATATATGTTAAATGTTGCCCATCCCAAACTTCATTAACAACAGAATCTCTCATAGTATAACCAAGCCTCTCTTTTGTTTGGATTTTTTTGTTTTTATATGTATTTGAAAATGATAATAGAGAGGAATAGAGATTTTTGGCAACCTTTGGATGAGACCGAGTGGCCACAGGCCACAGAACTGAACTGAACTCATATTACTAATACTTATGAACTCGTTGTATAACGAAGTAAAACAGTCATTCATTCCTATGCTATGTCGTATACCTCCTCCACCGTACTCAGTTGTGAAACTTACTGTTATTATATAGTGGTAGAGCTTTATGATATTTTGCATCAATTTAGATAGTTTACTGTTTTCTACTAAATATATGTCCTCTCACTGAAAAGTAAAAAATCCTCAAATTTGTTGTGTATAACAAGTTTATTTTCTCCTTCATGAAAATGACAGGCAAAGGGACAGTTTGATTTAGGATACCCTAAGCTAGCTAGTAGTGTTTGAATCACAGAATAAGAGAGTTAGCAAAACCTTTTCACAGCCAGGGCATGGTGACCTGCCCAGGGCGACCTAGCTACTTGGTAGCAGCTGGACCCAGAAACATCTCCTGACTCCTGGCTGATCCTCCGCTTCCTATAGTTTGTGCTTTAGAACGTTTGTGACTCCATCCCAGAGCAGACCATTTTGGCTCAGTGCAGAAGAGCGAAATTAGCTCTTGGGTAACTGATAGCCTGTTGATCTGAATTCTCCCCTCCAAATCATGATCATCAGTGATTTCCAAATGATCTTGCTTGGATCGAGCCATTGTCATCTGCTAACAGTATTGCCTGGAGTTAGAGAACAAGAGTGTCTTGATTTTTACCCGTTGGTTCTTTGAACCACTTAATTTCTGTTTCTTAAAATCTTAACTTTGCTAGAGAAGAATATGCCTTTGTGAAATAACTTGTGTTTAGAACTGGTTTTGTCAAACTTGTGCCAGTGCCTCTCTAGAAGGGCAGCTTGACCACATGAATCCAGAAAGGGTGTACCTGCGCTACTCTGGATGTATTCCTTAAAAGAGACAGAGACATTTTCAGTGAAAAATGAACTTTTTTGGTGTTGTTTGACATTCTGATGCAACACACTGTCTCACTGAACTTTTTAAACTTCTGACGAAGATATACGTAGACTAAAAAATACCTCGAGGTCAGCTGTTTGCAAGTTGCTTTCAGTACTAGAAGACATGAATAATGATGTATTTTTTAGTAAGAGTTTCAGTGAGGAGATTCAGGGTAGTTGTATTTTTTGGTGCCACAATTTTTGATATTGTTGGCATTTTGAAGTTACTTTGTGAATTTAAAGAAAGAAAACTCAAAGCACTAACGTTTTGATCAGATGCTAAAGAATTTTGATGAAATGTAATTTTGAGATAGCACTCTTTAAACTAGTTGTGCAATGACTTATTCAAAGTATCTTTATTCAAGAAAAGAGAAGAAGAAAGATAAGTCATGAGATTAACTTTTCAGTTAAAAAGACAAGTCACAAAACTAATCAGTGACTCTAAACAATAATTTACTGGATGAAGTGTATATATAAAATTCTAATCACTTGTGATTCTTAGTTAACATTTTATAAGCTTTGTAATCTACAAGGGCCTCTATTTTATTTATCCAAAATTCATGTTTTTTGTCCATTTCTCTCAGCCTTTTGCAAAAATAGGCAAGCGTGCTGAGACTTGGATAAAACAGTTCATGTATACAGAGAAAATAATCTAAAAGTTTTCTTCAAAGAAAGAGGGTTTTAGTAGTGTCAAAAATTTGTAAGAGCACTGTGTGACCATAAGTATATTTTAAAGGGGAATTAAAATCAAATGGATTCATAAAATTGCTAGACACAGTATTTGCTTTTGTAATTGGAGCATGATGCCGCAACTTGCTGTTGCATTTCATTTCACTTGTCTAGAATTTTATTTGTAGTCAGTTGTGATGTCAAGAGCCATCTTCTTCCTACTCC
Organism: Vicugna pacos; assembly: GCF_048564905.1. Taxonomy (NCBI): domain Eukaryota; kingdom Metazoa; phylum Chordata; class Mammalia; order Artiodactyla; family Camelidae; genus Vicugna; species Vicugna pacos. Next base: position 92,420,662 of record NC_133023.1, on the reverse strand, counting down.
ATCAGTCTTTTCCATCCATTTTTGAACATGCTAAAAAGCACTTTGATCTTGCCGTAAGTGTTGTCCTACACCATGAGGCTGTGTTCATGAATGGGCAGCCTCAGCTCACCAGCTCTCCATTTCAGAAAAAGCAGGTACCTCCACCCTACCATCAACAGGAACCAAATCAAATTAATCTTTACAACATGAGTCTCTTTTTAATGGCATGACCAGTGAGCGTAGTGACGTCTGAGTAAGGACAACATTGGCATTAAATTTTATCAAATAGTATGTAGGGAAGGCCCATGTGCTACTTGGAATGTCATTTGGTCCTCCCCACTCCTTGGAGAGTAGATGAAGATGCTCTTAGGTAAAATGCAGCCACAGGTTTTCAAGTTATTTTAGTCTGTAGGGTAGGCTGTGATGCTTAAAATGAATAGAAACTGGAATGCTCTTTCTTTCTATCTCTTCTACATTTTACACACATTGAAATAGAAACAGGGGAATGTGATTTCCCAATTCTGTTGGCTAGATTTAGGAGGATAGTGGCCTATTAATTTTACCAGTGCCTCTCAAAAGAAATAAACACTATATAAAAGAGTATAACAACTTTTTTTTTAGCAAGTTTAGTTGCTAGCATAGTCAAACTGTAAATATAATTGCGAATAGACGTTCTGAGCACCAGTTCGCTAATTGGTGCCATGTTTTCCATTTTCTTGTTAGTTAAGGTTTTTATTTTATTCCTTTTTCATATCTTTAATTAACTAGTGAATTTAATTTTGAAGGAGCGTTAGAGAAAGTTTAAGGTTTTACTACATGTATTCAACCCGCCTGGATAGGTCCTAAACTGACACTGAATGAAGCAGGACAAGATATATAGTTCATACCTATTCTTTACAGTTCACAGTTTAAGAACAAACTTAACTTTATATACAAATAATAATTTTTAACTAATTATATATTTAGTCGTTGCTTTAGCAACAAATCTACAACATGGCTACCTTTAGACATTTTTTTTTTGTGTGTGTGTGTGTGAAAATTTTACTTGTAAACGATACATGGCTTTTGACAGTATGAGCCGGTAGACAGTACAGCTCAAAGCTCAGAAAACAGATATGGGTGATTTTTTTTCTAATCCCAAATTCCCATGTGAAAGCTGAATTTGTGTCCTTGTGTGACTTTTAGAGCAAAAAGTTTACAGCATGTGGATTCTAGAATCAGGCTTTATAGCTGATAGAATTGTGTGGAGAGGGTTATTCCACAGAATTTAGATTTCAAAACAATTACTGAGCAGAGGTGAGTATATAGCTCAGTGGTAGAGCTCATGCTTAGCATGCACGAGGTCCTGGGTTCAAGCCCCAGTACCTCCACTAAACAAACAAACAAACAAAACACAATTGTTGTATTTGTAATACAACTAAATCTCTTTCATAACTTGACTGAAAATTATTCTATACAAGTGACATAACTGTAGCTACAAAAATTTTTATGGAATTATATACTTATACAAATATATCCAAATGAGGATTAAAAGCCAACAAAAGCATAGATTAAAATGAATTCATATTCTGGAAACCATACATACAGATGCTGTGGAATGACCCCATAACAGTGTTGAAGAGACATATGCTGCAATTAACTGATGGTCTCAGTTAGGGTGCGACCGTGTGAGACACACCTTTTTTGCACTTATGTACATAGTCCATGAAAGCAATCCTTGGAGCTTTTTCTTTTAAATATAAGAAGTCTGTGATAATAGTGGGAAAGTTAGTAAGAGAGAGTTATTTCTAAGGCTTTGAGAAGAAGGGTTTGTTTGTTTTTTTGTTTTTTTTTTTTTGTCGCTACAAGACGTAACTAAAGCATGATGTTGCTTTGCTGTTGTGGAGGCTTTCTAGTTTGCTACAGCTCACCGTGAGAGAAGACTGGTTACAGGTAACAGGTCAACTTCAGCTAACAGCCCTGAGCAAAAGTAAAGGTACTTCATCTTTTAGCAAGACTGCTAGCAAAGATCGTTTGGTTTTTTAAATTAAGCCTCACTGTACACGTACACGTACACACGTACACACACACACACACACACACACACACACAAGGCAGGTTTCTGGCTGAGGTTTTCTTATTTCAATGGTTACAAGCAGTGGAATACCCTGTAAATTGCAGGCTGGATATTCCCATTGGGATCAAGTTTGATTTCATCTTTTACTGAAAATTATCAATTGATAAATATCTGTTATATCAATGAATATGTATTTAAGTGACAGACTGTTAACATTCACCATTATTTCCCCTTCAGGATTCAGAATCCAAAACCAAGTTGGCAACCCTTGAAAGATGTAATGTAACAGTTAGCATGGCCAGCATGGAGCATTTCATTCTCTTCAACAAGGGAAAAAAACGCTCCTGGCACAGTTTTATATATGGCTTTACTTACTTTATACTTGTTCAGTGCAAGCTGTTTTCTGATTTACCTTTACCAGATTAGACAGTGCTTCACTGTGTCATTTCAGCCTCCTGCTGTTTTAACTAAACAGAAGATTACCGGCCAAAATCTTACACACACTGGAGCTGGAAATGAATGTTTTAATCAGACCATCTCTGCCAATTTCAGCCCCCAAGTCACCAACAGATCACCATTTATCTTTTTGTTGCCTCCAGGCAATGAGGCCTAGAAAAGGTCAAACTTAGAAAGGTTTTAGGTCAGATCACCATACAGACTTTGAATCCTTTCTATCTTGAGACCTGTCGCCCTTACCCTGGAGAAGGAGCCCGTCTTGGGACGGAGGGAACTGGTATTAGTATTGCTACACATTTGGAGAGTTCTCACTTACAGAGAAAGGAAAGTAAACCAAAGCCAGAAAGCAATCCAAGCCTTACAATTACAGTTGTACAATAGCTCAGGGCCAGTTGGTTAGAAATGTCTTTTTTTCCCCTTCAGCCTACACTCACTTACAGTTCACCATACATCTAACAGCCTGACCATCTGACCAGCATTTACACTGATATAAGATGTAAGCATGCATTCATTCTGTAGTCAGAAATTCGAGTTGTAACCTTGTCACCAATGTAGTTTCCCACCTTAACCCATGTTCTTGTGTTGACATTTCCTTGTGAATCTATAAGCCACACACCTAAAAGGAAAAACATGTATCACTGTGAAATACGTCACAGCTACATCATATTACTTTAATTTTTTTTTTAAAAAAACACCTCTGTTACAAGACCTCAGAGTAACCTAACTTTAAGCAGTGCTCATTTCTCCCCAATCACACAACCTAAAGATTTATCTGTCATAGACTTGCATGATTTCAAAGCTTTATTTCTGTATGCAAATGCTTATCTGTTAATGATGGAAACCAAATTATGCTGTTGCTATGTCTTTTGTGTCTAGCAGTTGAGAGAATTCCACGATCATTCTATCATTGGATTCTGGGGTTGCCCTTTTCAGAATAAATTTCCTATTATTGTTGTTGTTGCTTTAATTATTAGAAAAATGATCCATTTGTTACATGCCCCAAAATTACAATAATTTAAATTAAGATAAAAAAAAGATGCTCCTAAGTATAGTCTTTTTTTAAAGGGCTAACTTTATGCATTTACAGAACAACAATCCAGTATAACGTAGGAAATGGAAGAACATATTTTGGGCAGAAAATGTCAATTTAAAAATACTTATGAATAAGAAAAATTTTAGTCCTGTGTAACAATGATAGATTTAAATAATGATGACAATATTTCATAAATATGAACTGTTCCTATAATATTTTGCTTCCAGAATGCAATAGCTCAGTCTCTCGACTGCTATCAAATAAGGCAGATGCTTTGATTTGGTTTTTTTCCCCAAGTTATAGTCCTGTACTGCTTGTTTGTGTTTAGACATGTGCATTATGTGATTCATTTTAGTATGCTCTTTCTATGTTTATTTTTTGTTCTTTTAATAAAATGTGTAAACTTCTTTGTTGTCTTTTTTTATGAATCCATATTCACACATTAGTTCACTTCAAATGATTTGTCTTCTAGTATATTAATCCTAATATTTGGTAATTCTCATATAAAATTTAAATCTGACTTGTTTCAATGCTATATTTCATATATAGAATAAATTTCCAAATATATACCTTCAGTATTTTGAATTGTCTAGCTAATGCATCCATTGTGTTAGGTGTATTATTCCTATACGATTGATGTCACTAACACAAGAAAGACACAGTTGTATCTGACAAGAGAACACTAACATTTTTCAGGTAATGCTTACTGGTTTCTGTTGTGCTTCAGAAATTCTGAGGCATGTTCTAAGTTACATTATTAGAAGTTTCTATTTTCCTGTTGCTCGTTTCCAGCCTGCATCCTCAGTGTAACAAATGAAACCAGTGTCATTTATTTCATTCTTTTCAAGATGGGCATTGGTGGTTTCGTAGCAATGGGCTGTATGAATTTTTACATGAAAACGTTTTTCTCTCCCTTAAAATTGGTTTTCGCCAACCAATGGCACAGAAATGAAAGGATACTCATTTTCGTTCTTTAAAGAAAGCAAAATGTTACTTGGGAACACTTTATTCTGTCAGATTTCTAAATCCTTAGAAACACGAATAAGGAACTTCGCCACATCGCCACCATTTAGTCAGCGGGGTGATGGAAAACCGAGGTGAAGAGGCTTTGGATGAGATGCTGTGGCAGAGCAAAGTAGTAGTCATGTGTCTGCAACAGTGACAAGGCCCAGGAAAGAGGTTGGTTCCTGGTCCTGTATCAGCTGAATCACACAGAGCTACTGGCTCCTCTCCCCCTTGGGTCCCAGTTTACTATTTCTAAATGTGGTTCCCACTATGGCATTTCTTGATAAGCCAACTTTGAGCCCTTTGATGTGCTGTATATGTTTCTGTGACTGATAATTCCAGCACTAAAACCAGTTCACTATACAGAAATTTACAAGAGGTCTTTGGCCTCCGAAGAATTCAGCTAATGTCTCTTTGAAGCTGCTGAATGATAGGGAAGAATTCAGGCCAGGCGTTCTGAACCATCAGCAAAATAAAGTTTCTGTTGGCCAGGAGAAAGCTGACCCACAGGCAAAACGCTTTGCACATTTCAACCTTTTCCCAATATATTTTTAAGTCCTTCCTTTTCTCATCCCCCATGGTGGCCTCTTGCCTTCTAGAAGCCCCATGGGTGCAACTTATCAGAACTGCCGCCCCAGGTAGGTTTGTTTTTCCTTCAGAACTTTCCTGTTGAGCATCTGAGGCTACGGAGGGCAGCTCATAACTGAGCTCTAGGAGACAGATCGCACTGGTGTTTGTTAGAGACTGCCAGTGCTTAATGGGCTGCCCCTCCTGGGAGTGTTTATATTTAAAAAGGCACAACTCTCCAGTGGGGGAATATCAGATGGCCACATGTGTAGATGAGGAAGACATGTTTTACATCATCTAGGCATTGGAGTCACAGCATTGAACCAGCAACCAAATTCCTATGGATGGGCAGTATAGGCGTTCACTACCTCAGGAAAGCCCCAGAAGGAATGCTTGTCATTTTGTTATGGTCAGGAAAGTTCTCGTAATAGTGAGCCTAAAACACTGACTAGATAGTGAACACCCTGAGATTCCACAGACCTGAGTCCACCCATGTTGTCAGCACCTGTGGTAGAGGGCATGGCACAGTGATGGGCCTGACAAATGGTCCCATTTCGCGAGCAGCCCCACGCCAACACTTGCTAATATCCAGCAGATGGACGCATGCCCTGCGACTTCTTACTTGACTCTTTCCTGGACTAGAAGTGCCCACTGAACCGAGCCCTCCCAGATTTTCCTTTCGGTGCCTGGACTTGCACGTCTCCCTTAAGCAGGAGGACAGCAGGAGTCCGGGGAATAAAAGCCAAGAGCTTTTCATAGAAGGGGTGGCCGCCTGGACAGAAGGGTGAGGTCTGTGAGAGGAACAGGAGATTTGACTCCTGTCCTTTCAAATAGGCGCCCCGATCAAAAGCACAGCATTCCAGAGAGGGTGCGGGAATCGGTAGAAGAAGGAAGTTCTGGGCAGCCCAGCATTTTTATGTTGTGCATGAAAAGGTGAAAAGAGCGCAGTGCAGAGGCAGGCAGGATACTTGGGGCAAAATAGACAGAAGCAGGGAAAAAGAAAATCAGATTTTCCTGATGACAGAGAGGGAGGTTTTTCCCCATAAATAATTCAGCACATGACATCTGTGAACACGTGCAGAGAGAGACATTGCTGAAAAATTATACAGTAACTGGATAAACAGCAACAAGCAGCAGCAACAGCGCCTGCGAACACAGACAGCCTGTGCCTTAACTGGACCTGAGAGAACGCAGAGGGAATCAGGAGTCCTTGCACGCAGCATGCTTCTAGAGACGTGGCTACAGAAAATGGTGGTCAACCCATCAAGGATCAACGTAGTTCTCAAGAAGAGGGTGGAGAAGAATAGGGTCAGGACTGAGACTTTGCCTTTTGCCTTCATGACCTGAAGAGTTGAACAATTCTTTGTTGGGGAAATTGACAGTAAAGAGAGAATCCTATCTGTGTTAATTACATATATAAATATTGTACGTGGTTATTGATGTGCCTTTGTTAACTATTTAATAAATGTGTATGTAGTTCATTCAGAGTGTCTTTGGTTCTCAGTTTCTAGTTACAAAGTCCCATCTTAAAGAAATCCATTCATGGGTTGTTATACTAGGAAAGCCTGAACCCACATGAATCCAGGCAATCGGTGGTCACAACTTGGGGCTTCCAGTTGGGGCTGCCAGTAAATAAGGCATTTGCACTAACAGTCGCACCTCAGCTTGGCTGGTGTACAGGACCTCACTGAGTATCAAGCAAGTGTTTACCATAAACTGATCACCCACCAATGGGACAGACCCCTGTAATAAGCAACTCCTTTCTCATGATAGAAACCATCAGAGATATTCTAGATCCTGAATGTTCTTGGGGCCTCAAGACTCATTGGGATGAGACTGTGGGGCCAGAGGAGTACCCAAACCACTCAGAAAAAAGTGGCCAAGGAGCATTAGACATGCAAGCTACACCCACTATTGTTGCCGCTTCCTAGAGTAATGTCCCTGTGGTAAAAGTACAAATATACAAATCCAGGTATTGTTAGGAGGCTCAGGGAAAGGTCAGTCCAAGAATAACCTTTGAGTAATAACAGACTAAGAAAACCCTTAAACAGCATTTAAAAATCACTGTGTCCACATTCAGGGCTGTGACACTTGACCATTCTTCCTTTCAGTCCACCCTCCACATTACCGCCGGAGTCATTTTTCTAAGGTTGAACATGACTTCATTTCTCTAAGAATCTTCCAGAGCTCCTCACTGCCCGCGGAGTAAAGCTGACACGCTCACGCAGGGCTCTTCTGTGCTCCGGCCTTACACTCGTCCTGTAGCATCATCTCTGCCTCTGCCTCTGTGACCTGTACACCCCAGACGAACCAAACCCTGGCTGGGGAAGTTTAAAACTGAGATCTTCCTCCAACCCCCAAATCCTCTCCACAATGGTAGTCATGAAAGAAAACATTTTTATTATTGAATAAATGTTAAACTGGAAGGGGAGGAGTATCAGAGGTAACCCACTAAGTGACTGCAGAGACAGAAAGGACTCTCACCCCCTTAGAGAGTCAAACAGATACAACCCATTTCAGATGGATTTTCAAGATCAACAGTAGCTAGTCCTCAAGTCAGAGAATGTGACTGCACCTTTTGTCATTCATAGTTTGTCCTAACTTTACCATCACAACTGGGGAGACCACCCGTGTTGACTTTACCCATAGAGAGAAATAAACGTATATCTTTACCATGGGAGATAGTTTTGCAAATTAGAGCAAGACGCCCAGGGAAGTTAGGCTCTTAAACTCATACAGGAGCTGAGAGATGGGGCTCTAGCTCCCTTGATGTTTGCATTTCAAGGAGGTGGTTCCAGGTCCTTGAGGAAACATTTTCGAGTTTTGAGACTACTGGGAGACTTATTTAGCCAATAGAAATATATACGTACAAAGGAAAGGGACCTAGAAAGAAATTTTGAAAGAAATAAGAGAAGTGGGGAGAAGCCTCTTCCCTTATTTTCAACAAGGAGAATTAAGTATCTGGTTTTTAATTTGCATTTGCTCTTATGACACTCACTGCTCCCCATGTACACATCATCAGTTCCTGTATCTTTGTGCTATTTTCCTATTTGGAACACCTTCTCCTCTTCTTCCTCCTCTTCTTTGCAGACTCATCTTTCAAGGTCTATATCAACTATCACCTCTTCCTTGCGGTCTCCTCTGGCCTTACTAGATACCACTGAAATGCAGACACACAGTCTCCAACTTAGATTTTTCGACTTTACAATGCCAGTCAACCACGTGATCACGGGGGCAAACGTCCAAAACACTTACAACCATCTTGTATGCACACAACCCATACAACCTCTGTTTTCCCCTTTAGCATAGTATTCAATAAATTACATTATGTGTTCCACACTTTATTATAAAATAAGCTTTGTGTTATATGACTTTGCCCAACGGTAAGCTAATGTAAGTGTTCTGAGCACGTTTAACCTACACTAGGCTAAGCTTTGATGTTCAGTAAGTTAGGTGTATTAAATTCATTTTCGATTTAATGATATTTTCAATTTATGATGGATATCTAGGAAGGAAGATCTGTATTTATTTAGTTCTTATCAGGTAATCTCAAAGCTCAGCAACCCCTACAGTGCTTCTAACATTGCCTATGTTTCTCCTACATTAAACTGGGCGTCTCAAGTGCAAGAACCCGGTCTAGCTGACCTCGGTATCCTTTATGATGTCTTATGCAGTAGCCACACAGTTAATGCACAATAGAAGATTTTTGGAAAACTAATCAACTACGAAATCAGAGCACTATTACTATAAAGAAGAAAACCCCATTCGAATAAAAAGGATTTATGTAATGATGGAGGGAAATTTCACAAACTACAATTGCAGGAAGAACAGCGAGGACTCATGGAACTGGGAAGTTACTGGGCAGCTTGTTTTCAGGAACTTTCTCTGCTTACTTATTAGCACTTGGGGGACTGATCAGGGCTACTCTCAGAATGGTAGTCTGATCCTATGAATCTAGATCAATGATAGCTGGCACCAGAAGCGCCTGAAAGGTTTATAAAACAGATTACTGGGACCCATTCAAGAGTCTCTGACTCAGTAGCTATGGGATGAGGTATGAGAATTTGCTTTTCTAACAAGTTCTCAAATGATTCTGATAATCTGGGGACACGATCTGACAATAACTGATCTATGTGACCTTCAAGCTTGGCTCCCCACAAACAACTGACTCTCTCACAAGGCCCCAGTGCCTGATTCTCAGGAGAGGTCCCTTGATTGGTGAGTCAAATGTTTGTCCCTGTTACATTCAACTGTGGACCAAGTTTGGAGTCTCATGGTATATACAAAAGGTTGCCTTTTTGAGGCTGTGGGCTGAAAACTTTTCAAAGAAGGTGCATCTCTAGTATAGTCATTCCTATAAGAATTTCCACGCTGAACTGGATTGCTGGTCTATGCAGCTCAGTTCTCCACAGCCAACAGAGCCAATAAGAACATAATGACCATCTATTGGGCATCTCTAGTCAGTCACCTCAAAGTAAATCAAATCTTTACATCCAGCCCTAAATTCATAACCTTCCCTCTCAACTATGCTGCTCCTCCACCTGGTTGTCCAGGCAAGAAACCTCGAATCAGCCCTGACTCCTCCCCGACTCTCTCGCTCCGATCTCTCAAGTCCTGTCAGTTCTATCTCCTAGTTGTTCTCTCTGTCCCTACTATACCTGGCTGACACCCTGCCTCCGGTGCTGTTTTCCTCCAACCTGTTCTTCATGTGACTGTCAGCATGATCTGTCTAAAACAATTTTCCAATCTTAGCTCTTGCGACAGCTGTGTTGGGCCCAGGGCAGCCGGAGCCTGGGCCCATCATCTCCAGCAGCATGCAGCTGCAAGTCTACCTACCTCCGAATGCCATGTACTCTATGATGTAAGATGAAAAAAGATCACAAAGGTCTGATCTAAAACACAAGTTTCACTAGACAACTCTTCTGCTTGAAACCCTTGAATGACCCCCCCATAGCTCTCAGGATAAAGCACTAACACACCTTACAACAACCTGTAACATCTGGCATGATCCAGTCCCTGTCAACCCCTCCCACCGCATCTCTTGCCACTGCCTACCTTAGATTTGCTACTTCAACAGCAGGTAAATGCTTGTAGTTTCCAGCACATTCCCTGCTGTGTCATGCCTGCAAGTCATTGCTCATTTCTTTTCTGCCTGGAATGTGCACCCTCCCCCTTTTTGCCTGGCTAGCATCCTTTGAGACTCTGTCTGCTTCCCACCTTCACTACTGTACCCCATTTGAAACTCTCATAATACCTTGAGCATATAATTATCATTGGATTTACCATACTTCATTCAAATATTGTCTGCTTCTCCCACTAGTTTGTGAGTTTCCTGAAGACAGTCTATGCCTTATCCATTGCTATGTTGCCAGCACCTAACACAGTGATTTAAAAAGTAGTATCATACAACTCAAGAACAACAAACCAAATAATTAAAAAATGGACAAAGGAAGGACTTGAACAGATATTTCTCCAAAAAAGATACACAATAAACACATGAAAAGATGCTTAGTATCATTAGCCATTAGAGAAATGCAAATCAAAACTACAGTGGGATACCACTTCACACTCGCTAAGATGGCTATAATTTTTAAAAAATGGAAAATAAGCAGTGTTGCTGAGGATGTGAAGTTGGACCCCTTCTGCATTGTTGGTAGCCATGTAAAATGGTACAGCCATTTTGAAGAACAGTTTGGCAGGTTCTCAAAAATTTAAACATAGAATTACCACATGAATCAGCAATTCCACACTAGGGTATATGCCCGAAAGAACTGAAAGTAGGGACTCAGACACCTGTACACCAATGTTCATAGAAGCTTTATGCACAATAGCCAATGGTGAAAACAATCCAATTATCCAGCAACAGATGAATGGATAAATAAAATGCAGTACATCTGTACAATGGAATACATTCAGCCATTAAAAGGAAGGAGATGCTGACACATGCTACAACATGGATGAACCTTGAGGACATTATGTTAAGTGAAATCAGGTAGACACAAAAGGCAAACATTGTATGATTTCACTTACATTGGTCTTAGAATAGGCAAATGCATAGAGACAAAAAGTAAAATAGAGGTTACCAGGGGGTAAGGGGAGACAGGAGTTATTGTGGAGTTATTGTGTAATGGGTAGAGTTTCTATTAGGGATGGTGAAAAAATTCTGGAGCTGGATGGTGGTGGTGATGATTGCACAACATTGTGAATATACTTCACTGAAGCGTTGTTTAAATGGTAAATTTTATGATATAGATATATATATATATAACTACAATTTTTTTAAATTAAAGTATCATATGACAAATGAACAGATCACAGGAAGGCCCTTTTCTCCTCTCTGGTAGCTTTATTTTTTTTAACTTTTTTTATTGAGTTATAGTCATTTTACAATGTTGTGTCAAATTCCAGTGTGGAGCACAATTCTTCAGTTATACATGAACATACATATATTCATTGTCACATTTTTTTTCACTGTGAGCTACCACAAGATCTTGTATATATTTCCCTGTGCTATACACTATAATCTTGTTTGTCTATTCTGCATATGCCTGTCAGTATCTACAAATTTTGAATTCCCAGTCTGTTCCTTCCCACCCCTCTCCCCTTTGGCAACCACAAGTTTGTATTCTATGTCTATGAGTCTGTTTCTGTTTTGTATTTATATTCTTTTTTTTTTTAGATTCCACATATGAGTGATCTCATATGGTATTTTTCTTTCTCTCTCTGGCTTACTTCACTTAGAATGACATTCTCCAGGGACATCTATGTTGCTGCAAATGGTGTTATGTTGTCAATTTTTATGGCTGAGTAGTATTCCATTGTATAAATATACCACTTCTTCTTTATCCAGTCATTTGTTGATGGACATTTAGGCTGTTTCCATGTCTTGGCTATTGTAAATAGTGCTGCTATGAACATTGGGGCGCAGGTGTCTTTTTGAAGTAGGGTTCCTTCTGGATATATGCCCAGGAGCGGGATTCCTGGGTCATATGGTAAGTCTCTATTCCTAGTCTCTTCAGCAAGTGGTGTTGGGAAAACTGGACAGCAGCATGTAAAACAATGAAGCTAGAACACTCCCTTACACCATATACAACAATAAACTCAAAATGGAGCAAAGAGTTAAATGTAAGACAAGATACAATAAACCTCCTAGAAGAAAATATAGGCAAAACATAATCTCACATACATCTCAAAAATGTTCTCCTAGGGCAGTCTACCCAAGCAAAAGAAATAAAAGCAAGAATAAACAAATAGGACCTAATTAAACTTACAAGCGTCTGTACAGCAAAGGAAACCGTAAATAAAACAAAACGACAACCTATGGAATGGCAGAAAATTTTTGCAAATGATGAAATTGACAAAGGCTTGATCTCCAGAATACATAAGCAGCTCATACGACATAATAAGAAAAAAGCCAAACAACCCAATTCAAAAATGGGCGGAAGAACTAAATAAGCAATTCTCCAAGGAAGAAATACAAATGATCAATAGGCACATGAAAAAATGCTCAGTATCACTAATTATCAGAGAAGTGCAAATCAAAACTACGATGAGGTATCACCTCACACCAGTCAGAATGGCCATCATTCAAAAGTCCACAAATGACCAATGCTGGAGAGGCTGTGGAGAAAAGGGAATCCTCCTACATTGCTGGTGGGAATGCAGTTTGGTGAAGCCACTGTGGAAAACAGTATGGAGATTCCTCTCTAGTAGCTTTAGAGTTGAGATTTATCACTGATCTTTTAGCAGTATTTCCTACAATTAACCTTTTTTTAAATACCTCTACTATGGGGAATAAAAAGAAATTACAAAGACTTGGATTCTGTTGTAAAGACCTTAGAGACTAACAGAAGAGAAAACAGAATCAAGCCTATTTTACAGCAAGTAATAAAAACTTAGTCAAATCAGTGCAACGGTTATGAAAATACTCCACAAAATTGGTATAAGGAATTTCCTTATTTCTCCAACTTAAATTTAATGTTCTCTGAGTCCCCACCTGATGGACTGTTAGAGAATTCAAAACCTTCCCCTCCACTCTGGATCCCTCCCCTGGATGCTCATTCAAGGACCTTGAGGGCTTTACACAGTCATAAACATTCAGAGAGAGGTATTCTGGTCTTATATCTACACTAGTCACCACCAATATAATATGATCTTTATCTAAGCTGGAAAGTTGTAGCAACTTTCAAGTACACAATGAAGTATTAACTACAGTCACTATGTTGTACATTATATTCCCAGAACTTACTCAACTTATAACTGGAAGTTTGTACCCTTTGACCAACATCTTCCCGTTTTCCCCACCCCTAGCCCCTGGCTACCACCATTCTACTCTGTTTCTATGAGTTCAATATATTTAGGTTCCATATATAAATGAAGTCATATAGTGTCTTCCTCTGCCTGGCTTATTTGACTTAGCATAATGCCCTCAAGGCCTGTCCATGTTGTTGCAAGTGGCAGGATTTCCTTCTTTTTATGGCTGAATAATATTCCATTGTATTTTCTTTATTCATCTCAAGATGGTAAATTTTATGTTATGTGCATTTTTTAACAATTAAAGCAGATGACACTGCTACTTCTAAGCTTGGACACAGGAATCCCACTTGCAAGACTGGGAGACACCTCTTAGGGATCAGCCTCCCTCACTGAACCACCCAGTCATTTCCTTCTGAGGTTCTGCCGTATCTCCCAGAGCACCAAGACAGTACAGGGTACCCAACAAAGTAGCAATAGCTTCCTAATTGAATTCCCTTCCTTCTGTTTGGTCTTCTAGATTTCCTATGAAGTTTTCCAAACCTCTCTCCCATTTTGCTTTCTCTGTCTTTTCCATCTCCAAGCCTTCACCATTACTCCTTCTCCCTTTGGGACTGTCCGGAATAGTTCCTTAAACAAGGCAATGCTTAAAAACAAGTACCACCAACAAACAGGATGGCAGTTGGCTTCTTATGTGAGGTTCAAAAGCAGATCAGACAAGGAAGAATAAATATGGAAGGGAAAAATATCTATAGCAGTGAGAATGAACCACAAGCTACTATCAGTAAATGATTCTGGGCATAAGTATAATGGGTGCAGGGGTGCATTATAAGGATATGGGTGTCTATCTGTCAGAGTTCTTCCAGCTATACGTGACAGAATTAAAAATAAGCTGGTTTAAGAAAGGAGGGCACATATTAGGTCAAATAGTTGAAAGGTCTATGGATGACTTCATTTCAGGCACAGCCGTATCCTGATGGTCAAGTTCTGCGTTTATCATTGGAAGGGTCCGCACTTGCATCTAACTAGGTGAGCAGTCCAGAAGAAGAGAGTTCATTGTTCCCAATGGTTCCACATAATTCCAAGGGCTCATTCATTGGCCTAGTTTTGGGCACATGATTATACCAGTTTAGATCACGTGCCCATTCTTAAAGCCAGGAGATTTAACATTCTAATTGGCCAGGTTAGAGTTTATGCATATATTCTTTGAACCAGGGAATCTATGTTGGACAGACAAAAACAACATATGAACTTGATAGCCCACCCAATTTACAAAAGGTCTTCAACTCATATTATGCCACTATACCACATGCAAATGAAAATGTTCTCCTGCCTCTATACAGAGAGACAATCCAAATTCACATATCCCAAGTGCACCCAATGTTAAGTTCAAGATCTTTCAGTGGATTCACAGTCATCGTGGGCAGGTCTTAACATCGTTTCCCATGATCTCACACTTGTAAGTAAATGATGCATTTGATCCCATCCAAATTATCCAATATCCAATACTGGAGGAAAAACAGGACAAATTAAATAAAACCTCCCATTTGGAAATGGAAAAAGCAATACAACATACAAAGATTACCAATCAAAATTGTTTCAAGTTATGTACCATATACATAAATAGCAAGAACTCCTTGACTTGGCAATAGAGTTCTTGGTCAGCCCAGCTGGATATCTCAGACTGTGTTCTCTGAGGGCATCTCCCGTGTCCATTTCCGTACTTGGCTACTCCTGAAAGGGGCACTGGAAAGATTTACTCTTCTGGGGACTGCACCATTTCAGCAACTTACTTCCTGTAGATGTGAGTTCAGGGATTTGGGGATTGCCTTAGGGGTTGAAAAATCATAGGCCTTTGTTTATTTATTTATTTTTTTGGCCAGGCTTTGCTTTCCTCTGGCAATGCACTTCCTTGAAATTTAGTGGATATATGACATGGTATTAAATTTCGTTTTCTATAAGATAAAAACCCAAAGAACAGTGCCCTATCCAAGATTAAAGTTTATTTCTTCCTTTCACAAAAGTCTGGATGTAAGTTGTCCAGAGATGGTATGAAGGACACAACTTTCTTTTAGCTCCCTTTTCCATTATCCCTACGGTATGGCTGTCATCCTCATGGCCCAAGATGGCTGAGAGGACTCCAGCTATCATATCCATTATTCCAAGCAGTAGAATGGGGAAAGGTGAAGAAGAGGAAGCCTCCTCCCTTCTAAGGAGACTTCTCAGAAGGCCCACAAAACACTATTGCCTATGCCTTATTGACCAGAACTTAAAGGCATAGCCTTGCCTAAGTAAGAGAGGTAGGAAAATACAGTCTAATTTTTCATTCCAAATGGCAATATGTCCAGATAAAAACTAGGAATCTTTTACTAAAGAAGGAAAAGCTGATGTTGGGGTAGGCAAGTAAAATTCTACATTTTACCACAATACCTTTGATTTCAATTCTGTTTCATGAGGTAGTAGTCAAAGGAACAAGTGTCATCAGCTCATGTCATTGAATCTTCACACCAGCTTAGATATTCCTGTCTTAAAATTAGCAACAAGCCTTAGAGTCTTCCCTGGCCTCCCAGCCCCTCAATCACCTTAGAGTCAGGGAGGCACAGCTAAGCTTCCTCTTTCTTTTAAGATGCACCTGAAGTATTGGCCTCCTTTTGATACAAGGAGGTGCTTGAGGGATACCCGGGGGATCTGAATTTTTCCAAGATCTATTCTTATCTTCCACTGTGTTTCCTTTGTTTTCTTTTTTTAAAGTGTCCCTTTTTGATCTACTCCTCTCTATACTCTACCCATTTCCCTAGCCCTAAAATAACCTTGGTTAAGGAGACATCACTCGTAATTAGATCATTGTCAGCAGGGTTTCCCACTTGGTCTGCAGAGAATTTTTTAACAGAACCTACTTGAGAAAGGCCCAGACCACCAACTGTATCTTCTGCTATGGCTGCTGCCATTCTTTGCCACTGATTGTACCAGCTTCAGTTTTGAGATACAGAAGCCCTTGGTTTTTTCAATCTTGTAAAAGTCTCCAAATTATAGGACAATTGGTCAATTTAAACTACAGTCCATAGACAAAGTATTTATCTTAGAAATGCTGTATTTCTTTTTTTATCTACCTGCAGACTTCCTCAGGCCTAGTTTGAGTTAATTCCTCTCTTGTAGAACTTCAGTGAAAGCAATGAGTAAGTAGTAAATGCCAACATCCTGATTTTTCATCTGTAATTTCTCCTAACACTACAGCCATTTCTCTTTGCACATTTACTTTATTCCTCTTTGTTCAGAACAACTTTGTTTCTCTGAGCTTTCTGTTGGCCTAGCAACACTTGGGTTAATATATCTTCAGTTTAATCAAAAGTACTAGGACTCATCGGAATCCCTGAGTCTCAAATCAAATTCCCTAGGGAGAGAAACTTACTGATTCAGTTTGGTTAGTTGTCCACCCATCATCAAATCAAGTATGATCAGATGGTGAGGATAATGTACTATGAATATGGCAGGCAGAAGTTTCCCCTGCTATTTTGGACTGTTATTTCCAAGGTAGAGGTTTGACTGTCTAAGCAGACAACTGAAAAATTGCCTACAACAGACATAATCATAAATAACTGTGCTACAACATATACCACACGAGAAAGATAAGAATTAGATGCCACAGCAGTATAAAGGAAGAAGACATTTCTTACATTGAAGAAGCTTCATGGAAGTGATGATGGAGGCCAATTGGAATAATTCATTGATGAGCCAAGATAGGCCAAGGAGTACCAGCAAAGAGCAGGAGCTATAGGAGACAAGGAAGAATTATCCCCTGTAGGTTTCAAAGAAAGCATGGCTGGGATGATAGACTTTAGACTTTCAGTATCCAGAACTGTGAGAGAATAAATTTCTGTTGCATTAAGCTACCCAGTTTGTGGTATTTTGTTACAGCAGCCCTACAAATTTAATACCCACTCTAAAGTGACAGATGCCATGTGCCCCAAAGCCTGAACTTAACCCTGAAGAACAGCTTCATTAATTACTCCACCATTACAAACAAAGACTTCAAGTGGGGAAATCCTCACCACTACGCACACCACCCCTCTGGCCTCTCATTCTCTCTAAGGCTCTTTCCCCTGTAACTTATTTCTTAGCCCAAAATTATATGTAACTTAGACTTTCTAATATTACAAAGAAAGACTCTATTAAAAATTAATTACTTTTGGTAATGATAGTTTATTGTGTAATTGGTACGGATGCTACTCCTCAAATGTGGGCGCATAAGAACTATCATATGTTCTTACTTGCTTTAAATCAAGCTTATTTCAACTCCACATCTCAGCGGTTCCAGACTAACAAACATTAAATCCCAAACACTTTCTGGAGCTCCCTACCCTCCTGAAGACCCCATTATCATTTGGGAAACTTGCATGACAAATTTCAAATAGTGAGAGCATCTCTAATCCTCAGGCCATCATGTTTTTTAGTTCAAGCCTGCATCGTGCTGGACAAGCAAGCAGTCACACTTCTCCCAAGCCCAGTGAAAGCCACAGCACCGAGTCTAGCCGGCCTCCTAAGGCTGACCACAGATACACTACTCCCAGGGGTTCTGCTAGGAAGTGACCTCCGATCTTTACTACTCCCCAGCTGGCAGCTGGCAGTTCTTCCCAAGGCTTGGAGAAATCTCACTCCTTCTTCTGCCTACTCTAAAGTCAACACCTTCCTTTCTCTCCTTTGAGCGTAATCCTTACAATATGCTCAGGATTCCAGGTAAACAAAAGCTAGGAAGATAGACTTTGGGCCCTGAAACCCAACCCACTCTCTACCCAAGAAAGAGAAAACAAAAGACTTGGAGTCCTCTTTGGGATACAGAAAAGGAAAAACCGAGGAGAAAGAAACACAGCACCTCAGCAAGTCATTCTGCCTCACTTAAGAACCAGGATAAAATAATAAGAGCCTTCTGTCTTTTTGAGCACTTACTCTGTGCCAGCCATCGTTCTGCGTGTTAACATGCATTCATTCACTCATTTCAGCCTCACAATTCAGCCTGCTAGGTACCACCATTATCCCTGTTTTCCAGATGGAGAAACTAAGGTACAGAAAGTTGATGTCACTTAAGATCACATAGCTACTAAGTGACAGGGCTAGGATTCAAACACAGGCAGTATGGCTCCTGAGTCTGCACCCCACCTTTAGGCTCTCCTGCCTCTCAGGGGAACTTACCATCTTCTTATCCACATAGATTTTTCAGATCGCAGTAATTTCTAGACTTGGATGATTACCGGGTTTCATTCAGCACCTCAGAGACTCCTTCTTCTCTACCTCCTCTATATCTATAGGGCTTCCGAGAGCAGGGTTTCTCAATAAGGCACCACGAGGACAGACGGGTTTCTTCACGCCCATCCGATAGCTGCTAGCCCTTGTCACCAATACCTTTTAATACAGAGCACTGTAATAAGGCAATGTTCCAAGCCAAACAATCTTAGATAAAGTTGGCCTTGATTATGTGCAGATCTCTGGTTCAGTGTACCATGGCTGGAGCTAATGACACCCCCAGGGTTAGCTGCTCCCAAGGCATATGACATAGGCTCCAGGAACTTTATGCAGAAAGAATCCTGGGGCTGATTTCTTCAGAAAGGGGCTGGGGGAGTGGTAGTCACTAAGGTTGTCAGAGACTACAGCCCAGGATCATGCAAAATAACAGAGACTTAACAGCTTTGGCTGGAGCTTAGCAGGTGTTCTAGTGTCAGGTCAGGCTATGCAGGAGGTCAGGCCCTCCTTTCCACATGACTTACGATGCTGGGCTGCTGTTTTTTTCAAAAAGAACTTTCAACTTAATAATATGTTCTGATGGGGAACAAATGCCTTCTTACCACTCTTCTTCCTTCAAGTGGTGACTATGGCCTCATGTAAGAGTTCCTTGTAATCAATCAATCAATACTAAAAACACTAAAGATGAATGTAAAAGATGTCTCTGAATGTCTACTGGTACCAGCCAGAAGGATTCTAGGTTAGGAAGTGAGAGCTTTTGCCTGAAGATATAAAGACATGATGAGACATAATCAACACATTCACAGCTTTTCCAGTGCATCAGTGTGAGCTACCCAAATGGGTAGAGCCGTTAGGCGCGGGACTTGAGAAATTAAAGCAAGAAATATATGCTGAGACATTATATATATATATATATATATATCAATATAAAATATCATGTATTCTATTTTCTTATTATTATCCAGTGATAATAGTGACATGTTAGATCTGGAATCAAAATAAAAAATAGGACAAGGTCAGAGAAGCCAGATATAATGAATGTTAAACTCATGAAATGGAGCCTAAGGAAAAAAATCTGCTATATTCATTTGATAAGGAATCCAGGTAAAAAAAGTAATCACATGTGGTTAGTCCAAGATCCCATCCCTTTTCTGTTCTTTAAGATAGGAATTATAGAGATTTAAAAACATAGTTAGTGATATTTTTCATCTTCCTGCTTGGAATATTTCTTAAGATCAGATCATAAAGTTCATAAGATCAATAGAGGATTTTTGAAGACATGCACCAGTGAAACTCCTCCTCCACGTGATTATGTCTCAATCCTCTATCCTTTTATGTGCATAAACTTAAACTGTAGTCAAGGTGAATCAGTCTGCAATGCCTGGGCTGGACAATGAGCCCTGCCTCTTTCTATTCTTTGTACTTACAATGCGAACTCTTCTTTTGATGCTTTCATCCGTGCTAGCCTCTCCCCAACTCTTCACTTCCTTGTCTTTAAAAATCTGAATCATATATTTCCTTCAAGATTCAGTTTATTGCCCAAAGATAATCATGACATGTTAGATCTGGAGATACCCTTAGAGCTCTCCAAAGCTCACTCACTTGTTTTATAAATGAGAAAAGGGAATCCCAGAGAAGGGAAGTGACCTACTTGCTGGTCTTGAAACCTAGGTCACCTGGTTTCCAACTGGGTATACTGCTTACCCCTGCACACCAATTCAAGTGGTATCAGTCATATCTATTTGACCACCTACATTTAGAAACATTTGAAAAATAGATATGGAATCACAGACAAAAACATCAGCCTTATTGTTGATAAGGCTTGAATGGAGAATGTGGTGTAGATCTGTGGCCACAAATAGGATTCTAAAACCTGCCATTTTGCCCCTCCTCCACATCAAACCAGACTGACTTGCTACCAACACAAAGAACAAAGAAGCCTAGACTCAGTGCATTTACCACCTGGCAACGTCATGGTTGGGGACACTGGCCTGAGCTGCACATACTCAATCTTTTCCCCCCAGTTTCAGCAAACATATAAGTCACTCCTCTTGGATAGAAACAGTGAAACAGTGAGTGAGAGGTAGAGAAAAAGAGCATAAGCTCTATTCAATATTTATGAAGGGGCAGAAGCCCCTCTTTTATAGACCAAAATTGGAAGGAAGACATGAGGAAGAAAATTGCTCCAACAATTTTCTATTCCCAAAGAGTTTGTAAGTGACTCAAATCTAGTTTTGTCAAGATATTGTAAATAGACAACTGCTATTTATAACTGCCAACATCTTATTCCCCTTCTTTAAGTAAAAAAATCCAGATTTTCCTTTGGGAAACCCCAACTCCTCTTAACTCAATCAATAGAGTTGCAGAAGAGGTCATACCCCAACCCCATTCCCTACCTAGTTCCAGAAGTGGATATACGACCCAGGACAGACCAAACAGGCACAGAATCAGATTTAGGGATGGGCAGGTGACACAAATCAAACCTGGGACTTTGTTGTAATTATTAGGAAATGAATGCTACTCTCTTTCTGCTGGGTTTGTTAAGCCTAGAGCTGCTGATAGCCATCTTTATCATCATATGGAAGAGTCTACCAACTAAAGATGCGAGCAAAGGGGAAAGTAGAGCTGAGACAATGAAACAATGGGCAATGCAAGAGAGAGAAACACGGGGAATATCCTGGCGATACGATTGATCCCCCACACCCAGTTTTTCCTTAAGCTAGATTGACCCCCAGACTTTTTAACTGCGTGAACAAATTTCCACATAATTTTTTAGACATCTAGAGTAGGGCTTTTATCATAAGCAAAAGGCCATTGATGAAAATAACTTATGTTTTGACAAGTCTAGAACCATTCCTCTCACTTTTCTGGTTTTCTGACCCACACTGCTTTTGCCTATCTCGAAAGCCATTAACTTAGCATTGGGATGACAACAGCTCATTCCTTTCTTTTTACTCACTTGCCTTCTAATGATTTTCAATGCATTCATTGCCCTCTTCTCAGTTAGTTTATAAACATAATTTGGATGCTAGAACTAATGTTTTACTCTTCTTTTTTCTCTTTATTTCCAAATTTATTGAGACATATTTGACATATAACATTAAGTTAGGTTTAAGGGTGTACAGTTTGATGATTTGATATATGTATATGTTGCAGAATGATTACCATAATAAGGTTAGTTAACACATCCATCTCTGTTTCTATGAGTTGACTTTCTTTTAGATTCCACACATAAATGAGATCATATAGTATTTGTCCAGAAAAAATGAAAAGGCAACCTATGGAATGGAAGAAAATATTTGTAAATCATATATCTGATGAAGGACTAATACCCAAAATACATAAAGAACTCATACAACTCAATAGCAAAAAATAGCCTGATTACTCTTCTTTAATTCTCACATTGTTAGTAACTCAACAGATCGATTGAGTCAGCCTACTAAGTGCCTTATACAGGCCTGACTACCCAACAGGAATCTGAAAATTTAACTTTGGCCAGCAAAAGATTCGTTAATCTAGGAAACCTTAATAATTATACTAAAATATATTTTATTTGCCCATTTTATTGTGAGCATAATTATTAGTCTTGTTTTATTTTCTTCATAGGTACAACATTTAATGAGTTCAATGAAGTCTTGAGAGAGAACATATTTTTTGTGACTAAATACAAGCTAATTTTTATCTTGGTACCCACTAATGTAAATGCTGTTGCACAAGAATATATACTCTTGTATATATTCTCTATTTTTCTTTCTTTCTTTTTTTGTTTCTGGTGCATCTTCTGTAATAAGTTCTTGGATTAGAGTACATATCTCAGACGTTTTTCCACAGGAACATCATTTTCTCTGTGTGCGTGTGTGTGTGTGTGTGTGAGATATTTAACATTTGTCCTTCATATCTTGTATTTCATGGCTCTCAGTTGAATGAACATTGTCCACATTATGACCTTACAAGTTGATTACTGCTTATTGATTACTCATATACATAACACTTCCATTTTATTGTCCTGTTTTTCATTCTTAATCTTATGCATAATTCTTCTTTTCCTTCAAGCTTTTCTCCATTTTTATTATCATTGTTTCATCTTCATTCTGCAGTTTATTTTTTTCCTCTAACACTTATTCAGTATTTCTTACATGGTCATAGTTCTTCCATGAACATCACTCATTTACAGCTCTAAAAATACTAAACTCTATTTTTTCTTAATTGTGATAAAATTCACATAACATAAAACTTACCACCTTAACAATTGTTAAGTGCACAATACAGTAGTGTTAAGTGTATTTACACTGTTGTGTGATCAATCTCCAGAACTTTTTAAACTTGCAAAACTGAAATTCTATATTCATTAAAAAATTCTCTTCCATTATAGGTATTACAAGATATTGAATATAGTTTCCTGGGCTATACAGGTAATCCTTGTTGTTTATCTATTTTATATCTTGTAGTGTGCATTTGTTAATTTCATACTCCCAGTTTATCCCCCGTGAAACTACCATAGTATTATAAATCAACTATACTTTAATTAAAGAAAAACCAATTCTCCACTTGCCCTACATTCAACCCCTGACAACCACCATTCTACTTTCTTTTTCTATGAATTTGACTATTCTTAATACCTCACGTAAGTAAAACCATAAAATATTTGTCTTGTGACTGGCTCAGTTCACTTTACATAACGTCCTCAAGGTTCATCCTGTTGTAGCATTTGTCAGAATTTACTTCTTCTTTAAGGCTGAATAGTATTCTATTATATATATATATATATACCATTTTAAAATTCATTCATCTGTTAATATACATTTGAATTATTTCCACCTTTTGACTATTGTAATAATGCTACTGTGAACATGAGTATACAAACATTAAATTTTTGATTAAACTTGTAATGAAGTAGGTAAAAAGTCATAACTGGTTAAAATTCTTAGAAACAATGTAACACAATGTACTACTTTCAAAATAAGTGAAAGTAGTTAAGGTTACACATTATAGAAATTTTAAGATTAATTGCAAAAAATTAGAAAATAAATGGTCAGAAATGCCTATTATTGTAATCTGTGTGTCTAATTTTATAAATTAATAGACATGATTTTCCCATAACACCAAATACTTGCATATTCATTAATTGTTTTGATTATGTGAAAACTATGCCCTTTCGACCCTGAAGAAATATGCCTAAGCATTAAACACACATACACATATACACACACACATACACACACCCTTGCATAGACTCAAGTAGGAAAAGGAAGGTGCTAATCCCAGCTAAGAACCTCTGAACTATTTGGGAAGACTTCAATGATCAACATTATGAAGGGAATTTGGGGACTGATGGTCAGATTCCTGGGAAACTGAGGTTAGAGTCATGAAAAAGAGGCCAAAGACTGGTCCTAAACCAAGGAACAAAGGCATTGATGAGTGTATTGTCTGGAAGAGTGAACGAGAATGACAAGAACTATTGTAAAGGAGTTACTGCCAGACCAATAGAAGAGGAAGAGCAATGGAGTTGGGGATGTAAATAATAAAATGAGATGAATGAAAAGATGGTATATGTAAATAGATAATTATAAAAAGAATTAAATGGACATTCTAGAACTACAAGATATAGTATTTGAAATTAAGAACTCATTGGATGCATATAAGAGCAGACTGCACACAGCTGAAAATAGTATCAGTAAACTAGAAGATAAGCCTATTGATAGGTCAACAAAATGTCTAAACTGAAGTTCAAGAGAAAAAAGAATGTAAAAATCAAAATAGCACATAAGAGAGTCATGGGATATTGCTGAAGTTTCAACATATATGTAATTGAAGTCCCAGAGAAAGAGAAGAATGGGACAGATGTAATATTTAAAGAGATGATGACTGACAATGTTTTAAATGTGATGAAACACATTAAGTCACAAATTCCAGAAGTTCAGTAAACCTCAAGTAGAACAAGTATGAAAAAAAAAACACTTATGTACACTGTAGTCAAGCTGCTCAAACCACAGTTAAAGTGAAAATCTTAAAAATGCCTACAGGGAAAAAAAACACATTTCCTTAGGAGAACAATATAAGAAAATAGCTGACTTATCAACAGAAACTATGGAAAGCAGAGGACAATGAAATAACTTCTAGTAAAAATATATTTCAAAAATTATTGAAAAAGAGACATTCTCAGACAAAACAGGCTGAATTTTTTTAGAGCAAGCTTATAATAGAAAACACACTAAAAGAAGTTCTTGAAAGCTGGAAGGAAATTATTCCAGATATGAGCATGGAAGTGCAAGAAAGAATGAACAGGACTGGTAAGGGCAAATATTTTGGTAATTATAAAAGACTATTGACTATTTAAAATAACAACAATAATAATGTTTTGTAGGGTTAAATGTAAAATATACTATGTGATAACTAAAAGGGTGGGAGGGGTAAACAGTGCTAAACTGCTATAAGGTTCTTGTATTGCTCTGAATGTGGTAAAAATACTAATTTAAGGCAGACTATTATAAGTTACAGATGGATTTTTTAAAATTTTAGAGTGACATGTAAAGGAATGATACAGAAAGGCATAACCAAAAGACTAACAGAGGAGATAAAATAGAAAAAAACCAAAAAATACTTCATTAAAACAAAGAAGGCAAAAAAGGCAAAATAAAGAAATCAAGAAAATAGATGAGACAGAAACAAAGCAAATGGCAAGAAAGTAAACTTAAGGCCAACTATATCAGCAATTACACTAAATATAAATAAACTAAACACTCCATTGCAAATAACTAAATTATCAGATTGGATTTAAAAAAAATAGAGCCTCCGACTATATCTATTTACCAGAAACAAGAAAGACACTTTAAATGTAAATTCAGAAATAGGTTGAATGTAAAATTAAGGAGAAAGATACACAATACAAATACCAACCGAGAAGTGTGACTATATTAACATCAGACAAAATCTACTTTAAGAAATATTATGCAAGATAAGGAAATTTTATCATTGTAAAAGGCTCAACTCAACAGCAGTTATATGCATAACTAAATGTGTATGTATCTAGTAATACAGAATGTATGTATGTGTTTAGACAGCTGCTGGAGGACGTGTAATTTGAATCAGCTGGCTAGTAACCAAAGCAAGAGATAATACTAAATCATGGTCCTTAAATCTGGGCCAACTCCCATTTGAGGATATCTGTCTCTTTGAAACAGAGTCCCTCTCTCTGACAAATGGGCTGGAGTAGAGGTAGGGATAATTTATTCCTTGTTCCCAGGCTGTATTCCAATGGATGGTAATTATTAAATTGTTTCAGGAAGGTAATATAGGTCAGTAAGTATTTTGGGGATGGAGCTAATGAATCAAGTGTCCCTCTTCTTAGGCTCACCTGGTCACCATCTGATTTATCACTGTTTCCAGACTTCCTACTTCTTTCTCTCTCTAAATAGGCTTAAATATCTACAATGGCTCTCAGCCATCTAATATTTTTGGCAGAAGGAGGATATGGCCTCATCTAAGAAAATTTTATGCTCTTTCCTTTCTACTTACACATAGGTCACCATGGACTAAAGCTATAAAAAGGAGCAACCACCTCAGCATCGATCTTTTCAAAGCTCTAGACCAATAGGTACATGAAATGATCTACAAGATTCAATAAAACCAGTTTAACCAGATGGCTTGCAAATTCATAATGAAGATTACCATCTTTCTAGCTGGAGATGAAGGGATCCTCTTGCCCAACTTCCCATTTCAATGCAACAAATTTTACATTGTTGGTCTGTCACTTTCTGGACACCAGTTCTGTTTCCAATTTTGCTTTAGTCAGGACTCTTTCGGATACAGGCAATGGAAACCAATGTCAAAATAGCTCAAGCAACAAAAGATGTATTGGATCACACAACTATAAAGTCCAAGGGGAGATCTGGCAGAGCTAGACCCAGGGGCTCAACAATGCCATCTGGGTTCTCTTTTCATTTCCTAGCTCTGTGCCTCTCTACATGCTGCTTATTTCTTAGCTGGGCTCGCTCCATTTGGCATAAAAGATGGTTGTTGGCAGTTCTCAGGCTTTATTTTTACGACTCAAAATTAAAAATGTACATAGACCTCTCCCCTAGAATAATCAGAGAAAATCTTGTGTATGAGTCTGCTTGGTGCATGAGCTGTTCTCTGTAGAAACCACTGTGTCTATGGGAATTCAGTAGAAAGATTGGCCTAGTCTGGGTACCAAATCCATCTGTGCGTCCACGAGAGAAATGTATCATTTGTGAAAGCAACCTATATAAGGTAGTTAGGGTGGGGATAGTTCCTAAAACAGTGCTGTTGGGTAATCAGAGAGGTATTATGTTCACTACAGACCTTGACCCTTACATGTATTGTTTTTCTACTTACAAAAATAATACATGTTCGTTGTAAAAAAAAATCTAAATTTACAGAAATGCAGTGTAGCATTTGGTGAAAAGTACATCTCTGAAATCAGATAGGTCTGGGCTTTCAATATGACTCAAATGGGTAAGATGCTTAACTTTCCTGAACTTCAGTTTCTCCCCTGTAATGGGGAACACAATTATACTGACTTCATGAGTTATTTATGAGAATTAAATGTGGTAACACATGAAAGTGCTAAGAATATTGTGTTCTTATAACAAAGGCATATAGCAAATATGGGCACATAAAAATAAAGGCATGCAATAAGCCTTTAATCAATGTTAGTGAAAATCATTCATAATACAGAATATTCAAGTCATCACTATTCCCATCTTCTGATCCCAACTTCAGCCCATCAAACTGTTTCTCCGTATTTTATCCTATATTTAAATTGACACATGCTTATACTTATTCCTAAATACCTTAATGGTTTTCTAGCTATTACAAATGGTATCTTTTTAAAGAAATTATGTTTTCTGTTTGTTGCTATAATATATAAACGCAGTTAAATTTATATGTTGCTCATATTGTCAGCCATATGCTAAACTCTGTTATTATTTGTAATAATTTTCACATATTCTTTTTGGTTTTCTATGTAAAAATCATATGATTTGCAAATAAAAACAGTTTTGTTTCATCCTTTTCAATCTGAGTTATTTCACATTTCAGTCCTTAATCCATATGGAATTTATGTAGCTGTAGGGTGTGAAGTGATGGTTTTATTTCATTTTCCATATAGATAACCAGTTGCACTAGTTCTATTTGTTGAACAACTATATCTTTCTTACCCAGTGATTTTAATAAATGCCTCTGTAATATACCAAGATCCTATGTTTCTGTTTCTGGTGTCTCTATTATTTGATATATATATTATTTGATATAATTTGATAAATTATATTGTTTTTCTTCTTTAAAGAACTTTTAAAATTTCTTACAAGGCATATCTACTGGCAACATTCCCTCAGTTTTTGTTTGTCTGAGGAGGTATTTATTTCTCCTTCACTTCTGAAGTATAATTTCACAGGGCATAGAATTCTAGGTTGATTTTTTTCCTCTCAACACTATAATATTTCACTCTACTCTCTTCTTATTTGTATGGTTTCTGAACAGCCGTCAGACATAATTATCTTTGCTCTTCTATAAACAAGATGGTTTTTTCCCTCTGAATTCTTTCAGTTTTTTCTTTCTCTTTGATTTCCTGTAGATTGATTATGATGTGCCTAGGCGTCTTTTCTGGGTCATTCTGCTTAGTCTTTTTGAAGCTTCCTGGATCTGAAGTCTGGTGTCTGACATTAAATTGGAGAAATTTTTAATTATTATTCTTTCAAATATTTTTTATTCCTTTCTCTCTTTTGTCTCCTTCTGGTATGCCCATTACACATATGTTATAGCTTTTGTAGTTGCCCCACAGTTTTTGGATATTCTATTCTGTTTTTTTTTTCTTTCAGTCTTTGTTCTCTTAGATTTTGGAAGTTTCTTCTGAGATACCCTCAAGCTCCAAGATTCTTTCCTCAGCAGTGTCTGGTCTACTAATAAGCCCACCAAAGCCATTCTTGATTTCACTTTTTCATCTCCAGCATTTCTTTTTGCTTCTTTCTTAGGATTTCCGTCTCTTCGTTTACATTGCCCATCTGTTCTTGCCCGCTGCCTACTTTGTCTATCAGAGTCCTTAGCATATTATTCATTGTTGTTTTAACTTCCTGGTCTGATAACTCCAACATCCCTGCCATGTCTGGTTCTGATGCTTGCTCTGTCTCTTCAAATTGTGTGCTTGGCCTTTTGGTATGCTTTGTAATTAAAAAAAATATTCCGACGTGACGTACCAGGTAAAAGAACCTGTGGTAAACAGGCCTTCAGCAATGTGGTGAGGTGTGAGGGGAGGGGGGCATCCTATAGTCTTACGATTGGTTCTCATTCTTTAAGGAACCGATACTTCAGGACTGTGAACTTCACAAGTGCTTCTGAGTACCTCCCTACCCCCACTTAGTGGGACATGTTGGTTGGAGGGGGCTGTAGTTTGCTATTCCCCTTCTCAGTTAGACGCTGATCATACTCCAGCAGGTTAAGCTCTTGTTAACTAGTTTCCCCCAAGGGCAGGCCTTGTTAAGAAAAACAGAATGTCTAACGGTTTCTTTTCCTCTCCTCTTGCCAGAAGCACATGGGAATTGTTGACCTGAAACAGACTGCCAGAGATCTCCAGTGAAGATAGGTTGGTTTGGTATCAGCAGAGACTTGCAATTCGGAAGTCTGCAACTATGGCAAAGCAAGTCCCACGTGGCAAGGGAAGGAGAACTCTTTTACAGAGAGGAAAAGGGAAGTTTGGAAGGCTATAATAAACAAAGAGTCCATGGATTTTCATTGGCTAAGTCCTTGGCAAGAAAGAAGAGGAGTCTTTCTTCTTCCTGTTGGGCTCTGCTATCATCACAGGATATGAGAACTCCCCCTCCTGGTCTCCTGACTTTAATTGAAGTTTCTGTTTATTAATTTTTTACAGAAATTTTCTTCAACATTTACTGTGAGAACCTGGTTGAGTTCCTGGATGTAAAACTCACAAAAGCATTGGGTCCCCTCTATGACTGGGCACTCTTGGAGTTTTAACTGTCCATCCTGTCTGCATTGAGCCTCCAGCATTTGTCAATTACAGTTTGGATTTTCCTGCCATGGCACTGGTTCCTGTGGCCGCCCCCAATTGTGAGTCTCTACTCTAGTCAACCGTGACTCCCTGTATTTGCCTGTCTGTCTCTCCAATCTTGGGGGCAGAGGTTTGTCCTGTGTCCACACTTCTCTTATGTATCCAAGAAGAGTTGTTAACTTTTCAGTCTGTTCGACTTTTTACCAGTTGTTAGGATGGAGCAGTGATTTTCAATTTCCTTACACGGGAAACCAGAAACCAAAAGTTTAGCACTGATTTATTTGCTTTGAATGTTGAATTGTAAGAATTGTTTATGTATTCTGGCTACAAGTCTTATCAGATATATAATTTGCAAATATTTTCCCTCATTGTGTGGGTTAACTTTCACTCCATCAATGGTATCATGTGAAGCAAAAATGGTAAACGTTTTGATAAATTCTAGTTTAATTCTTTCTTCTCTTTTGACGTTGTGCTTTTGGTGTTATCTGTAAGAATCTATTGCTTAACCATGGTCACAAAGATTGATTCTGATGTTCTCATTGAAGTTTTATAATTCTAGCTCTTACATTTAGGTCACTGATCTAGCCTTTTACTGTTTATGTCTTTGATATTAACATGTGTGTTTTTCATAGACCGTATATAGTTGGATCATTTAAAAAAATCTATTCTGCTAATTTCTATTGTGTGTTTGGTGTGCTTAGTCTATTTACATTTAATATAATTACTGCTAAGGTAGGCCTTATATCTGCCATTTTGCTATTTTTTTGTTTATTTGTTTCTCTATTCCTCCATTGCTGAGTTTTCAAGGCTATAAATATGCAGACAAGTTTAGAATTGATATACATTTCTGGTGAGTTTAGCCTTTTATTTTGTGGTGACCATCTCTAGCCTCAATAATGCTTTTTGTCTTAGTCTTTTTTTTATCTTTTATTAATATTGTTATCTTAGCTTTCATTTTTCTGCTGGTACATCTTTTTTTTTCCCCTCTCTGGTATATCTTTTGATAACCTATTGTTTCAACCCTTTCTAGAAATGCTTATTTATTGAGATTATATATATTTGGACTCGTCTGTGCCATCTTACTGTTTTATTTCTATTCAAACTACTTTTTCTATACTTCTCTCTCTCTCCTGATTGTTGTGGTACAATTATTATATTTTATTCTTTTTCATATTTTATTCTCTTTTCCTGTAATAGTTTGGAATTTATATATCAAAAATATTCTTTAAGTGGTTATCAGTACAATTTTCTCTCATAACACAGCCTAAAGTTAGAAATAATACCTTAATCTCCCTCCCTCCAGAACCATGTTTAACTCCAAACAACCCTCCTCTAATCCCTGCCAACAATAGGCCATTTGGTCCAATATTTTATTTTTGTCCTTTTTCAGGCCAATAAGTTAGGCATAATTAATATTTTATACATAAGTTGTTTACTTAGCTTGACATACATGCTTACCATCTAATCTATTCAACATTCCAACTTTTCCAGACAAAAGATAATAAAATGCACACACTTTAAGTGTATACAGTTTGATGAGCTTTGACAAATTGGTACAGCCACTGTTGAAGACACAGCCGTGTGGACATCCTCCACCCGAGCCCCTGCCACCAGCTGTGGGAGCTCAGTCAGCAGACAGCGGGCCACGTGGAAGAGTGCTGGGGACTGTGGTATGTAGTGAGTGCATACTCCCTTCTAAATGGAGAAGCTGTGACTGTCGCCAGTTGTTGCCGTGAGGGCCCAGTGTACTCAGTTCTTTGGAGTTTGCCTGAGATGCAAGAAATCCAGAAATTATGAAAAACATTCTGATTTTGAATGATTAGCAATGGGTTCAAATGCCTTAAAACACTGAGCAGGCCCACACAAAATATTTCTGGAGCCATCATCTTCCCCTTCAAGTCACCGCTTTTCCACTTTTGCCGTGGATAACAGTAGTCTGCCTGTGAGGTTGAGATCGTGTTCCCGCAACCTCCGTGGAAGCACCCCCTGTGGAATGAGAAGGCCGGCCTCCAGACCTCTTTCAGCGGAAAACAAAACTACCTGCAGATGAAGTGGAGTGGAAAGAGGGACAGCCAAAGTAGCCGAGACAGCCACAAGAGCCCTTGACAGGGCCCTTCTTGGTGGTGAGAGAAGATGAGAGCTTTGCACGGCACAGACAGGCCCTGAGAAGGGCCTTTGGCTCGCAGAGTTAGAGAGAGACATCACTTAGGACTGTTTGGCTGCAAACAGGGAGTTTGGCGGTTGGCATCCCAGGACTGGGTTAATTGCTCAAGAGTTGTCCTGACTCTGAATTCCCTCTTCTGTTATTCTTACTGTTTGTCTTTTCTCTCCTATGGCTTCACGATAGCTATTGTAGCTCTGGGCACTGCATCCATGTTCCAGACAAGGAAATGGGGAAAGAACAAAGGCAAAACTGTGTACGATAGCTGAATCTCTATCTTCTTAGAAGGAAAACAGCTTTCCTGGTAGCCTTATCTACTAGACTTCTGTTTACATTTAACTGGCTGAACTCTGAAATATGGCTACCCTGAAGCTGCAGGGGAAGCTGCCTTGAGAGTTCTGTTTGGTTTTTTTTTTTTAAAGGAGCTAATAGGTATCGAGAAGGCATTACTCAAATATACAGGGCAAGTAATTCTGGGGAAAACCTGCTGTTATGTTGTTATTATGATAATGTTGGATGCATCAGCAATCAGGATTTACCCCTGGTGTATCAAAAGCTATGGTATGTCTGGGAGAAGTCAAAACAGTAGAAAAGTAAGAAGTCCACATCCCCCTGACCCTCAGGAAAGTAGGCTCAGATCATTAATATCTTTTTGTTTTTCTTCAGCTTTTATGAATAGATGGTAAAAGAATCAAGGTATGGGATCAGCACACAGAGTGAAACTGACCTTGCTGTAATTGTCTTGTGCCATATTTTTAATCTAAGATCTTGGTCCCTTAGACTTGGCACAGCAAACCATGGGTGGAGCATGTGAGTCATAGTCTGTGGCTATCTTGAATGTAGGAGCCAAATTCAAGACTGAAGGAGTGGCTAATGATTTTGAATCAGGAAAACCTTTTAATTTATAAAAAAAAAAACCACTGCCAACATTGAAACAGCTACTGCTACCTCGGCAGGGTAGAGCGAACCTCTAAACTAGGACTCTATTAGGGGTACCTCTACCATGGTTTAAAAAATAAAAACAAAGATAGGGAAGGATGAACCCCAAAGTGAACCTTTGTCTTGGTTCACTTCTAGTGCCTGTTCGGTACTGCTTGGCATCTGGAAATCTGTTTCAGTCATCCCTTCCTTGCATCATTTCATCATTGATTGATTCATTCAGTAAATATTTGAGTACCTACTTCATGCCAAGATGCTGAGATCAGAGTAGATATTGAAGTTAAAGAAAGGATACCATTTAAAAGGGGAGATATTGGGTGCAGGCTGCATGAAGACTATAAAAGTGTCATGGGTTGGCTTGGGGAGACTACTGCAATTTGAAATCTACATTAGAAACTTGAGGATATTAGGGACAGCCAGTGGACTTTAATTTACAAGTGGTCCCCTGGCAGAAATAGGGAAGGGAATTTAAACACTGAAGAGCAATTCACAAAAAGACTTTTCAATAAAACCTCTGAAAGAGGAATGGAATGGTGTCCTTAGAAGTGAGATCACTCACTGTGGGGTCAGAGAGTCAAAACATTCTGTATTGTGGTTCCAGGTCAGAGAGGATGGAAGGAACATTCCCAGAACAGCATGAAAAGATGTCACTAAAATGTCCCCACAAGTGGTTCATGATGAACTTGTCTAATGTTCCTCAAAGAAGAACATAAAGTTGAAAGGTACCCTTGGAGGTTGGGGGCTGGACAGAAGGAGCTTAAAAGTTATAGTCCCTGAATGCTAGACAATTTGTATTTGATCAAGAAATCTGAAATCAATGAAGGATAATGATTGTCCTCCAACTTTGAAAGTGGTAAAGTAGAACCCTGGAAGTGAAACCCCAGAGGTAGGGACCAACAGAGCGAGAGCAAAACTACAGAGTGGCAGTTCATGCCAAGAAAGAGCTCCTTGGGTTATAAGGGAAAGTGAGAGGCCTAGGATAAAGGAGAAGGTTTATTAACCAAAATCTGTGGGGCTCTGAGCCAAATATCACTGAACTTGTCTTAAAACCTCTGACTGTTCCTGAATCTAGATTGCCATGGAGAGGCATGTCTTATTTATACTAATTACCTCGACATGAGTCTGTACTTGTAGTTAATGCATTCATCTCATTCGCAGAGTAACATCACACATACATCTATGTGTTATTTTTCTGACATACAACATTTGAAAAAATTTTAACACTCTAATCTATTTACCCCTTTGCGTTTCAGTATTTGTGAGTCCGGCTCAGTGAAAACTCTATCTAGAGTCAATTCTATGGAAGCTTTGTGGCAAGCCTTCTCAAAATCCATTTTTTAGGGACCTCCAACAGGACAGAAGGGAAATAGATGAATTTTTTTCCTGGGTTTATGAGTGCTTATGTCTTTTTGATTCACTTTTGCTCTGAGAAGAGTATGAAGTAGAAAGAAATATTTTATAAGTCCTTAAGAGTTTAAATGTAATAGAACCTTTCAAAACAAGGTATTGTTTTACCAAAAAAGTTACTATTTTAGGATACTGAAACTGAAACAAGTTTTGGGGATGTGGGTGGGCAGGAATGGGGAAGTTAAGAACGAAGACATTGAGTCATGGGTTTTCTTGAAAGAAAACAGTAGAAGGGACTCCATTAAAATAAGCCTCTTTTTGCCCTCCTAAAGGAGTCCCAGTGTTGAGTCTGGTGAGTGGGTATTTGCTAGGCAGTAGATAAACAGAATTGAAGTAATAAGGCTTTTAGATGGGACCATAAGCCAAGCCAACCCAATCAACCCACACACAACGCATCTACCTACCAGCAAGGCTATAAGCAAAGACCCACCAGGACGTACTGGCTGTCTCCCACTGCCACTGGCCTTCTGGACTTTTCCATTAGTATTAACTGATTTCCTTGTCTAATGCTCTCTGTGTTGCTTCATATGGAATATGCCAATTCTAGCACAGATAACCCAGAAACCAACTCCCCAAACTAGCCATCTCCATACAGATAACCCTTGCTCCTCTGCAGGTTGTATAGAAAGGAGAACTAGATGAGGTCCAGATACACAGCTAGCTGGTCAGGAGTCATAGGAACTGAGACCAGCAAGTAAATGTAGCAGGTATAAAAACTGTTGGACCAAACTACTATCCCATTAAAGTTCCAGCCCAAAAAGGATCATTTTGTAAAATGAGAGATTAATTACGAGTGGGCAAGTTTCCATCACCCACTTGCTCCTGCCAGAGCCCAGGGCTGCTCTATCCATCAATAGCAAGTTGTAGTCCGGGTCACTTGATCTTGGGAAGCTAAGAGGAGTCAGGCCGCTGGTCATGCTCATGTGTCTAAAGGGTGCTGATGTAGAGTGCACAAGGGTAGATCTTCTCACCCTGTGCTATCTTCTTTGTCGTTAATCATCCTGTCGAAGGACCTGGGTTTCACCATGATGGAAACAAAAAGCCTACTTTTTCCGAGAAAGGCTTTTATATGTTTACAGGCAATCTGTTGTTATACGTATGACTGGTGGTGACTTTAAGGACAGAAAAAATTGCAGTAATGTTGATGGCTGTAATTTTATTTACTTCTTTCCTTCTTTACTTTAAAACATGAACCAAATACATCCTCTAAGTAAGGGAAAATTGTAATAATGCTGTTGAGTGCAGTTTTTACTGCTAAGTACCTGTAAAATCATACTGATAATAGATTTAAAAAATAGTCATATGTTGGAATTGAATTTTAATGCTATGACTAAAACCCAGGAAAGCAAATTTAATAAAAATGTAGTTGTCAGGAGTTTTATGTGGCATGATATAGGATCTAGCGAACAGGACAGATCAAAGGTTTCTGACTTTAACTGATGGTGGAGTACAAGGATTAAGCAATCATCCTTCCAGATAGCTGGGGGATTGGGGAAGGGGCAGAGGCATAGCGGATAATCTCTTACAGGTACAGCTGGAAGGTGCACATCAAAGAAATGCTGCCTTGGTAAGCCAGGGGAACCAGGTTAGCAGAGGAGAAACCCTACATCTCCACAGATACTCTTTTAGTACTGAAGGGTCACAGACTGATAACCCTCTGTAGATGTGGCAGGTGGAGGTGAGGATTAAAGGAAGAATGATTAATGTAATAGGCGGGGCAGAATAGTACTGCCAAGAGGAAAAAGGGAGAAAATAGTATATCAGATTAAACTTCCACCAACAAAATTTCAGTAGCATTCAACTTAATAATGGTAACCACTTAGGAAATGCAGCTTGTATGCCAGGCCTGGGCTCAGGTGCTCTGTTTCCCTACCTTACCTCTCATTCTCATACAATCGTGTGAGGTGTTTTTACTTTCCTTTTAGCATGTATTCTATTTTTTAATTTTTTAATTTTTTAATTGAAGTCTAGTTGATTTACAATGTTGTGTTAGTTTCTGGTGGACAGCACAGTGATTCAGTTATACATGTGTATATTCTTTATCATATTCTTCTTCATTATAGGTTATTATAAGATATTGAATGTGGTTGCCTGTGTGAGGCATTAGGACCCTGTTGTTTATCAATTAGCATGTATTTTTAATTAAGTAATTTATTTATTCATTTATTTAATTTGGGGGGGCGGTAATTAGGCTTATTTATTTATTCTTATTTATTTATTTAATGGAGGTACTGGGGATTGAACCCAGGACCTCATGTATGCTAAGCACACACTCTACCATTTGAGCTATACCCCCTCCATTAGCATCTATTTTAAACTTTACTTGGGGCCTCCATCACTCTTGACTCCAGGTAGAATTAACTCTAAACCTCAAAATCCACTACTTTTAGAAGTTGAAACTTCAACTCACATTTCCCGCGACTCCTGTGGCTTCCCCTGTCTCCTGGGAGACATCTCAGAAAGTTTACATCTCTTAGTTCCCCTACCAGGACCGCTCTTCCCCACATCACCTCATAGCTTGCTCTCTGCGGTCATTTCACTCTCTGCTCAAATGTTTCCTCAACAGAAAGTCCTTTGCTAACCACCCTCGTGATTACACACCCCTCTTCCTGTCACTGTCCATTGTAGTAGCAGGGCTCATTTTCCGCATACCAGTTATTATGATGACAATTATTGATTGATTCGAGTTCTTATCATCTGTCTTTACCTTTAGACTGTAAATTCCAGAAGAATAGTGACTTATGTGTCTTATTTCTTGTTGCATCCCTGGTGACTCAAACAGTGCCCAGCTCATAGTAGGTCCTTGGTAAATAATTGGTAAATGAAGGCTTCCAGTGGACATTAGACATATGCGTCAAGAGGTGCAGATAAAAGTTTAGGAGTATCAGCAGAAAGGTGATACCATATTTCCTTGCTATTGAGGCAACATATTTTCTTAGTCTTTCTGAAGGAATAATGCATCTTACACTAAAGTTTTGTGAAGCTATTGTTGACTCAACATCTTATGATCCATGACATCTTAAAATCCTGGAAAGATAGTATTTGAGGTTCAAAGAGTGATAAGAAAGAGGTGGAACCTTGGTGAACAGATACATATTCAGAGATTAGGTGAAAGATTACCTGGGCAAGTGAGCCACGCACCTTAAGATCCTAAACTTTTCTTTTTAATTGTAACCAGACTAATTCAAATTTATTAAGCGAATTATGCAGTTATTGCTGTCTTTAAACATCATTGAACTTTTTCTGTTGAGCAAAGGGACTGGAAATGGAAATTTAGAGAGAGGGCAGCAGGGCTAGAAGGTAGAGGTGGATGCCAGTCCCTGGGGACAGGCTTTTTTACACTTGCAGGGGTTTCTATCAGCCTGCTCTGCTGGGGAAGAGTAGTGCTTTCCTCAGCCTCATCCAGAAAAAAAAAGTTGAGAAAATGCCAGTGAAATGGGTGAGTAAGGGCTGCACAGATGCACATGAAGGTTGACGTTCTGATGCTGAGAAGATTTTGTTTACCATTAACAACTTCCCTACAACTAGCCTCAGTCTCACTTCCCAGTGCCCGCTCCCCATGGACCTTCCCTTCTAGAGCGGGAGGTGAGCTACACGTTTATTTGGGAAGCAGTTCAAGACTCAATAACATACTGTTTATCTCCTTTCAAGTCTCTCCAGGATGACTTGGAGGGAACTTGGAGGCACAGAGCTGGAAAAACAAGTTCAACAGTTGGTAAACTGGAAGGAAAGCCTTTAATATGATCTGAAAGGGTTCCTCCTCACTCCAAGGAAAATTTGGCCTTTATGTCCAACAGGCTTTTCCAGGGGCTTCTTTCCAAGCTCTGAGAAGTTAAAGAGAAGTTCAGATGATACCAAATATGGAACATTTCTTCAATGTTCTTTGTCATCTTCCTCTCTCTCCAGTCAAAGCCAATCCTGGGACAGGCTTCTGGGGCCAGGGGCCGTTGCCAGTTGTTCTCCTCCCCAGCCTAGGACTGGGCTGGCGAGAAGCTGCTTGAACCTCTGCCAGAACCAGCATTCACACACACTGGGGAACTCCACATACAGGCCCTGAGGGGTACAGATTAAAACCCTCTGGATGGGCCAAGGCAAGGGAAAGCAGGTTATAGCAGGATATAAAATCCTCCTTGGAATTCAGGAAGGCATTGGAACATACCAGGTCTCTTTGAAACTTGAAGCTCCTACCTAGCACCCTCTTCCTTGACTGGAAGATGATCAGCTTCTCAAGTCCCTATCTCCCACCTGAGGAGGAACTACAAAGCGGGGAGCAGGAAACTGGTACCCCAGAAATCACTGGCTTTAAGGTATCTTGGGGCACAGTAAAACCGTGAGTTGTAGTACAAAAAGGGAGGGTGAAGACATGGCTCATGGCTCAACTGTTTCTCTGCCCAAAGGTATTCAAATTCAAATCCTCATTAAAATTGCGCCAGCCACTAAGCTCTGTGGACAGGCGACTGTCAGCTTCCTGGCCATCAGTCTGCAACCTCTGCCTGAATTCTGCAAATACTGAAATGGATGGATTTAAAATGAGAGCATGGAAGGCACGATGACAAGCACTGGAGGAGACCGTTTTGTGTAGTGGCCATCCCCACCCTGTCCCCACTACTCCTCCGTGCACACCACGTAGGTGGTCACCTCCTGGCAAGGCTGGTTCTCGTGT
This sequence comes from Vicugna pacos, assembly GCF_048564905.1. Taxonomy (NCBI): domain Eukaryota; kingdom Metazoa; phylum Chordata; class Mammalia; order Artiodactyla; family Camelidae; genus Vicugna; species Vicugna pacos. Next base: position 92,381,885 of record NC_133023.1, on the reverse strand, counting down.
CTGGCAGTCACTAGCCCCTGGGCAACATCCCTTGGGACCTAGCTCCCAACGCAAATGTATTTCCTCCTTTGGGAAGAACTAGAATCTCTAGAATCTCTAGCTGCTGGCTTAGTTACATTCCCAGAATGGACTGCAAGACACTTGTCTTGACAAGAACTCCAACCAGCAAAAATGCAACTGTTGGAGAACTGGACCCACCCAGTGAGCTATGCCAGACGCGTGAGCACATGCACAAAGAGGCAAGACAACTTTCTGCTTCCAAAATGCCTGGTGAGGACTTCCCTTGTCAGGGGGAGTCAGCACTTGTTCTGGTCTTGGGAAACGTTGCACGGAATGTCAGGACTGACAGGGCTCTTAGCGACAACATAGTCCAGCCTCTTATATTATAGTTGGAGAAACTAGATGCAGAGAGGGTAGGTGGGTTGCCCAAGGTCAGATGCAAGTAGTGGAGTGAAAGTGTGTGCCTTTTTTTGACTCTTGGAATGTCAGAGATTTCAAGGTCCCTAGTGGTGTAGCCTACACTTCCCCCCATTTTACAGAAGAAGAAACAGGCCAAAGAATTGAAAGGTATTTGTTCAGGGTCATATCATTAAATAATGGCTCAACGAGGCATTAGAACCCAGTCTTCTAAACCTCAGACAAATGTTCTTTCCTCTTTATGATGCTACTTCTTGGGTTTTCTTTGGGAACAAAAAGGAGCTGCAAAGGAAGGAAATGAAGTTATTGGGACCACTGATGCCCAGTCTCTTAAACTGTCCCCAAGGCTCTCTTAAAGTCCCTAACTCAAAAGAAAGCTCTGGGTCAGATGAGTTGGGGCCAGCAGGGCTGAACAATGGGTCTCTGAAATCATTTTTGTAATTTGCCTTTATGTTTCCACTGTGCTTCTGTTGGCTACCTTCTGCCTGGTTACTAAGTGAGAGTGCCAGCTTTGACCAATGACCGTCTGTTCTAATAATTTAACTCAGGTCTGGGTCCCTTCTACTGGGATTGATGTGATTGAGAGTAGAAAGAGGAAGAAGCTTGGGGGGTGGGGGTACTTGAAGGTCATTTGCTAGTCTCACGTGAGTTGCTCCCTACACTCTCTGCGGTGCATCCTCTGCCCATGAATAGTGCGGCGGGACATTTAGGCCCAGAACTCACCAGAGGAGTCACTGAAGACATGCACCTCGAGAGAAGGAGGAAAAGAGCAACTTACATGGGGGACTAGTGAGCATTAACGTTCCAGGGGAGTCTGAAGGGGAAATGTGAATAAAGCTCATTCTAGAAGCACCAAAAGCAGCCCCCACTGACAGCATCCAGCTCACTATTCCTGTCAGACACTGAAAGCTGCTCTGGCCGGGTAACCATTTTGTGCACGTTATGGCCACATTTTTGTGAGGAGCTGACTTTACTCAGGACCTATTTTTTTTTAAGCACGCAAAATGAAAATCTTATAGCACTTAAAATAGTAGGGTCTGTCACCCCAGGTATAAGATTTACTTTCAACTGAACCGAAATGTGAGCAGCAATCTCTCCCTTGACCAGAATGCAGCACAGAGCAATTCAGTTGCATTCTATTTTAATGTGCATTCTACTTCATATTCGGGGAATTCTAAAGAGCAAAGACCGTATCACTAGCAGTAAATAGTAAGAAATCTATAAAAGATGAAAAGCAGAGCCTTGTCAAATGAGAACAAAGAGGCACATCTTCCATCTTACTACCAGTCCTATCCGTCATTCCATCAAATTTTTAAGACTGAGGAGGTTGCTCTTTCAAACAGATAATGTGGAAAGAAAGCAATGTTTAAGACAGATATGTTAGGGATCAATGGCAGAATTTTAGATTCTGAGCTCTTAGCGGAGAGATATTTGGGGGGTTAGAAATCAGGCTTGGTACTTCTCTGATCACACCAATGGGGAACCCCCATGTCACTTTGTTTGTCACTCTTATAATACTTGGCACAGTTTGCTTTATGGAACACCTGGAAATGATTTCCAAGGAGAACCCATTTCTAAAGAGTAGCCCATCAGAAACACACTCAGACTCCAGAGGATAATACCCAGGGGCTTTCCTTTCAGTCCAATCAAAGCCCATTTCTGATGAGAGTCCCTGATCTCCCTCTTCTCGTCTCAACTTCCCCCAGCTCCATCCTGGAGGATTTTCATATGGTCTGAAGCTTTCACTGTGGTCAAGGCTGGGGATTCTTCATTGTTGGGGGAAGCGTGACAGTGGATCCTTCCCTCCAATGGCTCCTTAGCAGTGTCTTTTGGGAGCAGGCTTAGGTTTTTCAAAGCATGTGGCATAGGGCAGACATAAAACCTTTCTTCCTGCTAATGTTGAACTATCTTTAATGAAAAGACTTTGATGCATCATTTTGCTAAAAGCTCTCTCCCCACTGGAAATGAGGAGAAGAAATGAAAAGAGTTAAGGAGAAGAACCCTATCCCATTATACTTATATTAAAGTTATCTATCTTTTCTTCTAGACACAGTTTCCTAGAGGGCAGGGACCATGGCTCCATAGTGAAAGCATTTAGTGACTCATCAGTATTGAGGCAGAGGGTTAATAAGTACATGAATGAATATTCCATCAGCCCACTTCTTTAAGAAGACGGGTTGCAAAGAAATTCATCTTTGTAAATGGATTCAGAAAACTCCCCCAAAGAAAGAATGAAGTAAAGTAGTTGTCCTTGCCCTCTGGGAAATCGCTGGACATAGATGGAAGCGCTGGTCCGTGTGCCTGCTCTGTAAGTCTGTCAAAGCCAATGTCTGATGTCTGCGTGACTTTTGGGGATTGGTTCTATTTATGTTTTCATTTCCAGCTGTCCAGAAGCTGTCCATTTGAGTTGTTAACCTCTGCTCTGATAACCCCATGGATCTTCATCAAATATCTCCAGTTCTTACATCAGCCCAGATTCCTTTGTTGACCCACACGAATTCAGCCCAATCATCTACGTCCAACTCTGTATGCCCTATTGCTTCTGTAACAAATTACCAAGCAGTACTCTTGTAAGTGCATTGGGCCTACCCCAGTAACCCAGGATAATCTCATCATCTCAAGGTCCTGAACTTAATCGTACCCACAAAGTCCTTTTTGCCCTTGAAGGCAAGGTATTCACAGATTATAAGGATTAGGACATGGACATCTTTGGGAGTGACCATCATTGTGCCAACCACACCAGTTCAACAAGATTCAAGATCATTTTATTTACAAAGCCTTTCCTGATTTTCCTAATGCTCCAACTTCTGGGTGCTGGGGGAACGACGTGACCTTTGTCTTAAAGGAGCTCACTGTTAGTAGTGAGGGAGACAAATATGTTAAGAAACTGTTTAAAGAGCAAAGATAGAATACGTGTTGGAGAGTGTTAGGTTCAAAGGAGAGCCTTGTTGGTTCTCCCCAAGGAATGGCCTCATGCAGGAAGTAGGCTGTGAGCCAGGTGAGCAGGTGTTGGCCTGGCATAAAGGCAGACCAAAAAGGACATTCCAAGTAAAGGGAACAATGATTTCATGCCTGTTTATCTTTTTCCTTTGGCTGATTTGTAAGCTCCCTGAAGTCAGGGAAGCTGTTTTATTTCTCTTCCGTATATAATTTGGGATTTAGCACAGGATGGGAATATAGAAGATACTGAAATATAAATTTGTGGGTTAATGAATTTTGAAGGTGACAGAAGTCCTTTGGGCCATGGCAGAGTAAATGGCAGCAGACTTGACCTTCTGCATAAATAATGATAAAACTGGACAAAATATATGAAACAACTGTTATCAAGCATCGGGCAACAACAAGTACAGAACTGTGATTCCTTAGATGTGGGAGATAAATAAGGTAGGTCTTGTGATTGCATCAGCCTTTTGACAGGATGTACTTTCCAGACCATTGGCTCAGGGAGGAGAATCTCAAGCAGGACACAGTAGTCTTGCTGAGTTAAGAAGACAAAGATTAGCACTCACTGAGGCTGAAACAGCTGGGATTTACAGGGCAGGATACAAGAGGAGAGGGAGCTATGCAGAGAAACACCCCAGAAAACAGCTTGGGATCCCCTTGAGTCTTGCTGAATACGAAGCTGACATGCATATGGTGAAACCCCACAAGGTCAGGCAATGAAAAACTACTGGGAGCTGTAATCGGGATCATTCCCAGAACTAACACTTAGTAGGAGACATCTGAATTCTGACCAAAGCGGAGAGGCCATATTGAACACCTAGAGCAGTCAGTAAAGTATGAGGGGGTCATGCATTTGCAGCGGGCTGAATTAGCGCTAATCCGCAGGTTATGCTAGACCCACCTGAACACAACTTAAAAACAATCCTTGAAAGGATCAAGATGGTCCACAAGTAACATAACTTCCTGCCAGGATAAACTTCAACACTCTGCAGGAACATAAAATCCCAGCCCTCAACAGTGTATTATTCATAATGTCTAGCATTCAATAAAAAATTACTAACACAACAAATGCAGGAAAATGTGGCCCACATCCAGGAGAAAAATCAGTCCATATAAACAGACTCAGAAATTACAGGGATGATAGAATTAGCAGACAAGGACTTCTTAAAAAGGTATACAAATAAATGTTATAATTATAAATGCATTTCATTATTAAAAATGAAAGGAAAACATGAACATAAAGAGGAGGGAAATGGAAGATATTAAAAAACAAACAAACGGAACTATTTCCATAATGGAAAAATACAATATCTGAAGTGAAAAATTCACTGACTGGGCCTAACATCCGACTATATGCTACAAAGGAAAAGATCAATGAACTTGAAGAAGGTGACAGCAGGTACTGGGGGGACTCCACTCCCTTTTGGGCACATGAGCTACGGTGAGGAAGGCATGCCTGAACTTCTGGTTCAGGTCATTCCATTCTCCTTCCTATTATTTAAATCAACTCTAGCTCCCTCTCCTCCTCAAGAGGTAGAGGGGACATTTTTAGGTTAGTTTCTTAGAGGAGTGTTAAACACTGCCACCCATTGTCACCTTGATGTGATTCACAAAGCATTGCACTGCACTTTCAAGGTTTTCCATTCATCCAGAAATCACTTATCAAGAATGCACAGAGTTCCAGGCATAGTGTTGAACATCAAGGGTAGAAAAACAAATAAGAGTATTCTTTGTCTAGTGGGAGATACAGAGCATACAGATCAGTACAATATAGAGTAATACGTTTGTTTCAACATATAGTCTCTAAATGTTTACTCTGTGCTACTCATTGCTAGTTGCTGATGAAATAACAGTTCCAGTTTAATTTGCTTAAAGTTCATTCTATAGATGTGGTTAAAAACTACAGCCAAAGAGTAATAACGCTCCCTTCTCATGGAGGGGGGAGATTTGAGATACGTGGGGTTTTGTTTATGTGAATTGACTAGTTCTTCATATTAAGAAGGGACTCATTAACCTCATGAGGATATCACACAGCCACTGGCCCATGAAAATGAATTAGGGACACTGACTGGTGTCCAAGAAAATGTGCTTGTTTCTGAGACGCATCTGCTGACATCCACTTTCTTCCTGGTCCCTGACTCTGGACTCCGTCTATCATCCTTGTCATGCCATTCTCACTGGTCGATCCTGTTCCTTATTCTTGTATTCAAGCCTTTTTGCTTGAATTTATCCTACCATCTTCTCAAGAGCCAAGCTCCATACTTTTAGCCACCATAACCACTGGGGGGATGGGTGTGTAGAGACAAAAATTTTCATAGACATTTATCATTGTCTCCTTCAAAATGATCTTAGGACATCTCATATTTGTACATAATGTTTTTCAAAACTTAATCGAGAGCAGATGACCTTTTTCGTGTGTTTTGGAAAGCAGGTAGTGGAGTGGCCAAAACAAATTACTAAGACCAAGTGTAAAAGTAGAGATCAGTTGCTTGGCAAAAAGTCACTGGAGAGACAGAGAAGGGCTCTAAAGGGAGGATTCCAGCATATGAACTAAGGCAGAATGTCAAAATGATGCACGCAGAGCTGTATTTACCATGTAGCTAACAAACCTTACATCTTCAGGGCCCCTCGTTTGCACAGACCCTTTCCAAGGCCCTGGGAATGGCCCTAGCACTGTTGTTCACATGGTCATAGTTTTGTAAAATTTGCAACAGTAAAATAGTTTAAATTGAATCAGTTAAGATTACAGTTTTCCATTTCAACCTCCCCTCCATTATCCTTCTCCCAAGGTTACGTAGTGCTGGAGTAGGATCTTAGGAGCCCTGCAACAAGACTGCATCCCATGGAATCTCCTGGCCGTTTTCTAAGTATGGCTGATGTTAAAAGGAAGGAAACTAGGGAAATCAAGGACTGCAGCTTTCGGGGGAGGAGGCACCAAACTTCATTCTGAGGAAATTGTCAGAGCCTACAGCCAAGTGAGACATGGGTTTGCCAGTCTAAAGAGACAAGGGCAGTGGCCATCAGGGTGGAGACTAAGGGGTCAAACGTATCCCTTTGTTTAGATATAGAGGGCCTCTCTTCTGCGTGCGACCTGAAGGTAGCGCAGGGATGCAGAGGGTCCTGCAACTAGATGGAATGTCTGCAACGCGCTCAAGAGGAAGATCGCCGGCAGCATTCACAAAGAAGCCGACAGATTGTTAGAAGAGCTTTCCCTGAAGACGGACCTCTGCTTCTGGTTACCATGAGTGACAAGCCAGGTTTACACTCCCTCACCTCAACCCCCTCAAGCTACAAAAAAAATAGATTAAAATATACGACACTTTTCAAGACACTTGACATCAGGAAGTGAAGTGTAGCAATCCCTGAGATATGGGGAATTAATAAGGTGAGCCCTATGATCGCCCCAGCTTACCACCTTGAGACAGCTTCCAGGCCATGGCCAGGGAAGGGGGGCGACCAGACAGAGTGTGACAAACTCCCTGAGCTGAGGAGATGGAGCTGATGACACCGGGAGAGTAAGGAGGCTAGAGTTCTCAGAACAGAGTACCGGACAGGAGAGGGTTACAGAGAGAGAGAGAACTCCAGGCATCTACAGAGGGTTCCTCAGAAGTATTCGGCTGAATATTAAACAGGGCATGTGAAGAAACTAGCTGATGCTGGGGAAAGTACCAGAAGTATCAGTGCTTAGCATTCACCCAGGGCCAGGATATTGGAAAACCTCAGCATTCCAAGGCACTGGGTAGGGTACTCAGAAGGCCTTGCCTCAGTTGTGGAGAATAATTGGCCCAAGACTAAACACTGTTTCAGACCCTCCTAACAAATTGTAAAGGCTAGAGCTTGAAAGGATCAAACGGTTTCCAGGTAAGTTAACTGCATCCCAGAACAAAAATCAAGAGTACAAAAATACCCAGCTTGCAATTAAGTAAAAGTCCTAATGACTGGCATCCCATAAAAGATTACCAGGCAGGCAAAGAGGCAGGAATAAAATGACCCATGATGAGAAGAATAATTGTGTTACAACTGGCAGAATAGAATATTAAAACAGTTATTATAACTGAATTTCATATGTTCAAAAAGTTGAGTAGAGACACGAAAGATATGAAAAAGAGACAAACTGAACTTCTAGAAATGAAAATGACAGTGTCTAAGATGAAACACACAATGGTTTGGGATTAGTGACAGAAAACACATTGCAGAAGAGAAGATCAGTGAATGTGAAGAGACATCAATAGAAACTATCCAAAACGAAACACAGAGAGAAAAAACAAATTTCATGAACAGAGCATCAACCTTGAGGCTGTACCAACTGGCCAGATACACATGTGACCAGAGCCTCAGGAGGGTGGGGGCAGAACAAATATTTGAAGAAGTAACAGTTGAAACATTTCCCAATTTGAAGAAAGCTGTAAACCCACAGATCCAAGCAGCTCAATGAACTCCAAGCATGCGCAATATGAAGAAAACTAGAGCAAGGCACATCACGATATCAAATTGTTCAAAACCAGCGATAAAGAGGAACTCTTAAAAGCAGCCAGAGAAAAAAGAGGAACAAAGATACAGATGCCAGCAGATTGGAAATTATGTAAGTGGAAAGACAGCAGAGCAACATCTTGTTAGAAGGTGGAGAAAAAAATCCAACAAAAATGTAAGGATCTTCTATCTCAGTGAAATTTCTAGGATTCCCATGGTTTGGAGGATATCAAGACATCCCTTCTAAGGTGAAGACTAAGCTATTGCATCTGGCCCCTCCTGCAACCAAAATAAGAGGCACAACACCTGGTGGGCCTCTTTAGACTTTGGAGGCAACATATTCTTCATTTGGGTGTCTTACTCCGGCTTATTTACTGGGTGGCTTGAAAAGCTGCTAGTTTCGAGTGGAATCCAGAACAAGAGAAGGTACTTGAAGTGTCAGTGCAGACAGGGATGCTGCTTGGAGCTTTGGCAGGGCCCTAGAGGTGAATTACGGCCCAGACCTTCGGTATTTAGAAGCAAAGCCCTGCTATCATCTGCAGATAACCACTCTCCTTTTGAGAAACAGCTCTTGGCCTGCTACTAGGTCTTTGTAGAGATGAAACCCTTAACCATGGGCCACCAGATAACCATGTGACCCGAGCTGCCCATTATGAACTAAGTGTGATCTGACCCACCACGCCATAAAGCTGGGCGTGCACAGCAGCGCTCCATCATCGAATGAAGTGGTATATACATGATTGGGCCCAAGCAGGTCCTGAAGGCACAAGTGAGTTACATAAGGAAGTGGCCCAACAGACTGTGGTCCCCATTCCTGCTTCGCTATCTTCCCTCCCCCAGCAAGGACCTCTAGCCTCATGGAGAGTTCCCTATGATCAGCTGACAAAGGGGAAAAAGGCTTTTCTGGTTTACAGATGGTTCTGCACGATATACAGTCACTGCTCACTTTGGGCTCCTCATGCCTGAGTCCACAAGCGAAAAGAGTTCCTGCACTGTTTGGGGTAACTGATCTGGACTGCTGAGTGGAAACTGAGCTACTGCTCCACGATGGAGGCGAGGAAGAGGTGTCTGGAATCCAGGAGATCCCTTAGGGGGTCTCTTAATATTACTGTGACCTGTGATTAAAGTCAATGGAAAACTACAACAACCCAAACCAAGCAGGACTAATAATGGCCCAGACCCTTCAGGAATAAAGATTTGGGTCACTCCACCAGGTAAAGAACCACGAGCAGCTGAGGTCCTTATGTGACTGGTTTATGTCCTCCTTATTTTGTTACAAATGTTTGTATATATATAAACACACATATATATCCTCAAACATATATATATATATATATATATATATATATATATATATATATATATATATATAAAGTGAATATCTTTGTTTGAGAGAGAGAGAGAGAAAGAAATTGCAAATTGGTGATTCCATCCCTGATGCCAGATCTTGAACATTCTCCAGGGAACGTACCTTTCTAGGCAACATCCCTTCCTCCCACTGCTGAACCAGCTCCCGAGTACCCAGCTGTGCGATAGGCTCATTCACAATATGGTGTTAATGGCTGACGAATGCCCTAATTAGGGATTTCAGGCTGGGGATATGATGGGTCTGAAGCAGGAAACCCTTCTCAGACATTCAAGTTACATGTATGTATCAACTGTAAAACCAAGCTGATGAAGGAAAACACCTGGACCTTAATAGTAGCCACTATGTCCACAGCCTTCAAAACATATCCTTAGCTCTTTTATATCCAGTCTCTTACCTGAGCCTCACTTAAGCTCTGTGAGACAAACAGGACAGGGATTTTGACTGTCAACTGAAAATGAAGATCATGAAGATTGGAAGGGTTGAGTAGTAGCCTGTGTGAGGAAAGCAGGAACATTAAGGCCAGTTTCCCGCTACCCGTGCCACTGTCTATGACAGCCTCGGCTTGCTTATTTTCAGTTAGCATGGAACCCTTTATTTAAATAATCTCTATGTAGAGTTACAATGTAGAAAACATGTAAAAGTGAAGCTGCTTGGATGGGGGTAAGGGGAAGAGGATAAAATCATTCCCTTGGTGAGACCTATGGGATTTCCATCGAGCCCAGGGACTACAAGGCTCATAGCTTAAAAGCTGGTGGTAAACAAAGACAAAGATTCTCTGGAATTCTTTTTTTTTCAGGTTTACTGAGGTATAACTGACAAATATGAATTGTATATATTCAAGGTGTATAACTTACATTTTGTCATATGTATACATTGTTAAATGATCACTATAATCAACCTAGTTAACAAATCTATAACCTCACAGAGTTACCATTTTCTCCCCTCCTTCTCTCTCTTTTTTCTGTCTTTTGTGGTGAGAACACTTAAGATCTACTCTATTAGTATATTTCAAGTATACAATAGAGTATTTTTAACTCTTTTCACATTGCCGTACATTAGATCTCAAGGACGAATTCATCTTGCCTAACTGAAACTGTATTCCTTGACCAATATCTCCCCACTTTCCCCTCCTTCCAGCCCCTGACAACTATCATTCTATTTTATGCTTCTAAATGTTTGGCTATTTTAAATTTCACATATAAGTGAAATCATGCAATTTTTAGCTTTCTGTGTCTGGCTTATTTCACTTAGTATATTGCCCTCCAGTTTCATCCATGTTTTGTAAGTGGCAGATTTCCCCTTATTTTTATGGCTGAATATTTTTCCATTGTGTAGTGACACCAAATTTTCTTTACCTTTTCATTTATTGACAGACGCTTAGGGTGTTTCCACATCTTGGTTATTGTGAATAATACTGCAATGAACATCAAAGTGCAGCTATCTCTTCAAGATACACATTTCATTTCATTTGGATATATACCCAGACTTGGGATTCCTGGGTCATACGGTAGCTCTGTTTTATATTATTTGAGTAACCGCCGTATGTTTTCCATATGGGTGTACCAATTTACAATCATACCAAAAGGGTACAAGGGTTCCTTTTTCTCCACATCCTTGCTTACACTTGCTATCTTTTGTCTTTTGAATAATAGCCATTCTAATGGGTGTGAGGTGATATTCCATTGTCATTGTGATTTGCATTTCCCTGATAACTAATGATGACAAGCATCTCTTCCTCTGCCTGTTGGCTATTTGTATGTCCCCTTCGGAGAACCATCTATTCAATTCTTTTGTCCATTTTTAATTGGATTATTTATATATTTTTTGCTATTGAGTTGTTGTTCCTTATATATTTTACATATTAACACTTTATCAGATATATAGTTGGTAAATATTTTCTCCCATTCTGTAGGCTGCTTTTTCACTCTGTTGATTGTCTCCTTTGCTGTGCAGAAGCCTTTAGGTTTGATGCAATTCCACTTATCTACTTTGGCTTCTGCTTCTTTTGCTTTTGGTGTCATATATAAAAGGTCATTGTCAAGACCAATGTCAAGAAGCATTTCCCTTATGGGTTTTTTTTGGTAGTTTTACATTTTTAAGTCTTACGTTTAAAACTTTAATCTATTTTGAGTTGATTTCTTATATAGCGTGAGATAAGGGTCCAATTTCTTTTTTCTGTGTTTATCCAGTTTTCCCAACACCATTTACTGAAGAGACTGTCCTTTCCTCATTGTATATTCTTGCCTCCCTTGTCAAAGATCAGTTTACCATAAATGTAGGAATTCATTTCTGGGCTGTCTACTCTGTTCCCTTGATCTGTATGTCTGTTTTTATGCTAATACCATACTATTTTGATTACTGTAGCTATGTAATATATTTTGAAATCAAGAAAGGTGATGTCCTCGGCTTTGCTTTCCTTTTTCAAGATGCCTTGTTTTTTTCCTTTTTTCTTCCATTTTGTTTTTGTTTTGGGGGTTTCTTGGAGGAAATAAGTAATTAGATTTACTTATTTATTTAGTAATGTCAAAATGCTTTGGCTATTCAGTCTTTTGTGTTTCCATATAAATTTTGGGATTTTTTTTCTGTTTGTATAAAAAATGCCATTGATCTTTTGATAGGTTTTGCACTGAATCTGTAGATCACTTAGGACTGTATGGACATTTTAACAATATTGTCATCTAATCAATGAACATGGGATGTCTTTCCATTTATCTGTGTATTCTTTAATTTCCTTTTTCAATGTTTTATAATTTTTAGTGTACAAGTCTTTCACTTCTTTGGTTAAGTTTATTCCTAAGTATTTTATTCTTTTCATTGCTATTGTAAATAGGATTGTTTTCCTGACTCTGCTTTAAGTGTTTCTGAGCCTCACCTACCTTATCTAGAAAATGAAGACATTAGATCAGTGAGAACATTCCCTTTTCCCTCCAAAACAAAAATCTTATCCAGTGTCTAAACTATAAATTAACATATAAAAATAGAGCTTCTTTTGTTGAATCAGGCATGGGGGCCTGCAGTCTGTCCACTCCCCAGTGACCTGTATCCACAATGGCCCCTGAAGTGACTCCATAGACTCCAAAGCTTAGATAATCTCTAAGGCCTTTCTGAAGGAAGAGGATGCCATTTATTGATCACCTACTATGCACCAGGCCCTGAGTAAGCAGAAGCCAAGATGTAAGGTATTGCATTCTGGGGGGAAGGAGAAGCAGCAAATGGTAGGAGTAAAACTAGATGGAGGGTCCTGAGGCAGGAATATCCACTGTATCTTGGTAGAAAAACAGACCTGGAGTGATTTGAGGGTATGAAAGGAGAGTTCAGAAGGGGAGAGAGCAGCCTCGTTTAGCTTTGAAATGTGGCTGGTCAGACTGCTCGGGCCCTGATGTGCTCTTAACAATCTGAAAGGGCACTTGGATTGTTCCCATGTTCAGGCTGCTTTTAAGAGCCCTTTTGTTTGGAGGCCTCTTTTGGAGTTTGTATGAAGCCATGCTCACCTCCTTTAGGTGTTGCTCAGCTGTCAAGAGCCCTCCAACGCTCTTGGAAGTCCCCTTGTGACAAAGGGAGCTGTGGGATGCAGAGGTCTGTTGTTTAGACTCCTGTGAGTGGGTGGGGAGTGGAAACGAAGTAAATAGGGTTTAGAGCCAGAGGATGTCCAGATTCCTCTTGGTGACGTTGCTAGGAAACGGGAAACAAGCACCAGCCTAATTTTTTGGTTCAACTTCATCTCTGAGGGGCTGAGACTAACGGGGGAAAGTAGGGCAAAGCAAAGAGGCTACTTCTTGCAGAATCAAACTTGGTGGAAAGTTACCACTGACAATAGAAAATCTGAAGATTGAAAGCATTTGAAATTTTCTGTTCAGTACTTACAGGAAATTAGCCTGACATTTAAAAGACTGAACAATCTAGCCTAAGTCCACCACTCTAGCTGTATCTCTTAGTTCTCTTTGAGCATCATCTCTGTTTAAAACAGCTTAGGCATTCACTTCTGAATAATTATAACTTGAATTTCTCATCTCTAAGCTACACCTAATTTCCCACCCCTCCATCCATGGCCCTGCTTCCCCTTAGAGCTCTCTCTTCTCTGAATCCCTGAGCCACTCACTCACATTAGCATTTTTCTTATGCCACCTTATCTCAAAATGCATTATCTCTCTTTTTTTGAAGTACAGTTGATTTACAATGTTGTGTTAGTTGCTGGTGTACAGCACAGTGATTCAGTTATATATGTTCTTTTTCATTATAAGTTTTTACAAGATATTAAATATAGTTCCCTGTGCTATACAGTAGGAACTTGTTTATTCTACATATAGTAGTTTGTATCTGCTAGTCCCAAGCTCCCAGTTTAACTCAACTCTCCTTTCCCCTTTGGTAATCATAAGTTTGTTTTCTATGTCTTTGAGTCTGTTTCTGTTTTGTAAATAAGTTCATTTGTGTCTTTGTTTGTAGATTCCAGATATAGGTGATCTCATATGGTATTTTTCTTCCTCTTTCTGGCTTACTTCACTTAGAATGACAAACTCTAGGTCCATTCATGTTGCTGCAATTGGCATTAATTTATTTTTTATGGCTGAATAGTATTCCATTGTGTAAATATACCACAGCTTCTTTATCCAGTCGTCTGTCGATGGACATTCAGGTTGTTTCCACATCTTGGCTATTGTAAATAGTGCTGCTATGAACATTGGGGTGCATGTATCTTTTTGAGTTAGACCTTTCATCTTTTCCAGATATATACCCAGGAGTGGGATTGCCAAATAATATGGTAGCTTTACTTTTAGTTTTTTAGGGAACCTCCATACTGTTTTCCATAGTGGCTGCACCAATTTACATTCCCACCAACAGTGTAGAAGGGTTCCCTTTTCTTCATACCCTCCCCAGCATTTATCATTTGTAGATTTTTTTGATGATTGGTATTCTGACCGGTGTGAGGTGATATTTCATTTTGGTTTTGATTTGCATTTATCTAATACATAGTGATGTTGAGCATCTTTTCATGTGTCTGTTGGCCATCTGTACGTCTTTATTGGAGAAATGTCTGTATAAGTCTTCTCATTTTTGAATTGGGTCATTGTATTTTTGTTATTGAGTTGTATGAGCTGTTTGTATATTCTGGAAGTTAAGCCCTTGTCAGTTTCACCATTTGCAAATATTTCCTCCCAGTCCATAGGCTGTCTTTTGTATCAATGCAACAGAGTAGAGAAGCCAGAGATAAATCCACATACCTATGGTCAATTAATCTTTGACAAAGGAGTCAAGAATATACAATGGAGAAAAGACAGTCTCTTCAGCAAATGGTGTTAGGGAAGCTGGACAGCCACATGTAAATAAATGAAGTTAGAACACTCCCTCACACCATACACAAAAATAAACTCAAAATGGCTTAAAGACTTAAACATAAGACAGGATACCATAAATCTCCTAGAAGAGAATATAGGCAAAACATTCTCTGACATAAATCATAGCAATGTTTTCCTAGGTCAGTTTCCCAAGGCAATAAAAATAAAAGCAAACATAAACGAATGGGACCTGGTTAAACTTACAAGCTTTTGCACAGCAAAGGAAACCATAAACAAAATGAAAAGCATTCTCCCTTTTTCATCCTGTGTAAGTCTTTCTTCCTGACTACTCATGTCTCCTATCTCTTGCCTCTTTCCCCTTCCCCAGATATCTAGCTGTGCCAGCACAATTTGTGGATCAAAATGATCTTATGTGTGTTTTGTTGATTTTTTATAAGCATCTCAAGAGAATCTGACCCATATGATTCTGCCCTGAATTCTTTATGTGATCTTAAACAAATTTCTGCCCCTTTATATTGCTTCAGTTGCCCTGTCTGCCAATGATGGGGTTAGACTCAATGAAGTATAAGAGTCCTTCAGGCTTTGACAGCACACAATTCTCTAAGTCCATGCTCAATGTGAGGAAAGAGGATCTACCCAGCTTGCTAAACAGACTAGGGAGAGAGAGGGAAATGAATCTGCCGAAAAAACCAAACCAAACAACAAACAACAAACAACAGCTGAAGAAGTAATAAAAGGACATCCAGGGGAAGTTTTCTGGCTGGGAATTTGTATGAGAATTGAAGTGGAGGAAAACACCAGCTTAGAGAACAAGCTTTTCCAGCCCTGAATGTTTTACAAACATGAATTTTCTTCTTTGATGGACAGAGAAATCCTGTTAGGTCTAGTGCCTTTTGTTAGCAACTGGTTGAGGAGCGTAAAAGCAGAATAACTAAATGAAACTCTCCAACGCTCAGCAGTCAGGCACTCGTGAATGTCTAGGCCACGTTAGCAAAGTTCCCAGACACTGCCACCTAGTGGCACTTTAGAAGTATACTGGGGGTAACTGGCCCTTGTCTTCTCAGATAGAGCTGCCAGGCTTTTGGAGAAACACAGGCCAGCCCGAGGATGAAATACTGAGCTAATGAAGGATGAAGAAGTCACCTGAGGGAAAGCTTGATAAAGAAACTAAGAAAGACAAAGACACAGAAAGGCAAAAAGGCCAAAGCAAGTGAGGCACAGACAGACATTCATGAAGCTAGGTGAAAACCGGGGAGTGGGGGACGTGGAGAATTACCACAGTCGCTCTCTGGCCTAGTACCCTCATCACAATTTTAGGAGGTCGATGATAAAAGTGGCTTCTGTTATGCCTTATGTCCGTTCTTTCTGTTATGATCTCAATTTCTTCCCTATCTCTCAGTCTTTTATCTAGTCTTTATAGGTTCTTCCCCCCATGACCACTCTCTAGCTAACTTCCTTAAAACCAAAACAAACAAAAAAATCTCCAAACAACAATAAAAACCCTTCTTGAGGTTGTAAGTGACTGTAAGAGATTATGGAGGACCAAATATTGCTTTTGAAAACAGTAACATCAAAGATGTCTCAATTTCTAGAAGCACCTGTACCCATATATTAATGTGAAAGGTCTTATCTTGTTATGTTGGCAGCCTTTCTTTGCTCCTGAGCTACAGACCTAAATCTCCTAAGCCTACTGGGCATTTCCAATTGGATGTCCTCTTGGCTTTTCAAAACTAAATTTTTCCAAAACTGTCTTCTTTCTTCCTATAACTTGTCCCCATCTTTTATTCCTTCTGTGTCTGGTGTTTTAATTCTACCAGTAATCCAGAACCAAACTCGCCCCTTCCTCCCCCTCAACATATTACAGTTCTCCCATCAGGCACCAACTCTTTGCAATATCCCCAAAGCAATATCTCCTTAAAGTACTTCTTTCCACTTACACTGTCCTTGATCTGGCCTTATAGCCTCTCAACTGGATGACTAAAATGGCCTGTGGCTTCAGCATCTGATATCAATGTTCAATTCACCCATCTTTCTTCATCTTACTGGCGACATTCCATTCATAGTTCCGTTATCTTTCACTTGTGTTACTTCAACAGCTTTTTAACTGGCCTCTCCGCTTTCAAACTTGTCCTACAAAGGCCTCCCTCCGTATTTTGGTTAGATTGATCTTTCTACACTGCAAAACACTGCATGTCACTTCCGTATTTTCAACTCTTCCATATACCTATGGCTGAATGAGGAGGCAGGCAAAAGTTCCCCCAAAAGCCACTATACAGCTGTGCACAATTGACAAAACAACAAGTTTAGTGCCTTAGAAATCAACAAAAGTCACATGACAATCTGAGAAGTGTTTATACTTGAAAAAATGCTGAACTTTAGATAAGAACAATAAAAATCTGTCATTCTGGCCTTTGTTTCCCATCCAGCTCAGGCAGCACGGAAATTCTGCAAGATAGAGCAGAACACGAGGGCTAGCAGCTTCTCAGCTAAGGTCAAAAGGGTGGTGGGCGAGGCCTGTGCCTAACAGAACCTGAGCAGCCAGGGTGTGGAGAGGGCCAATGTCTCTACTAGTAAAAAACTGCACATTTGGGACAAGTATATTCCTGGCTGCAGTGTCACACATGTGCATCAGAGACCTGATAGAATCCACGCCAGCCACACATTTCTGGCTGAACTTGAAGCTGCACAATGTGTACAGCTTGCAACATATATAGAGATGCAATGTATGCAACAATAAAACCACAAAAAGGGGAAGGAAATGAAGTTATACTGGAGCAAATTTTCTATATTTTACTACAATTAAGTTAAGTCTGAAGTAGATTGTGATAAGTTAAAATGTCGTATTTGTAATCACCAGAGAAATCATAAAGAAACTCAGTAAAAAAATATGATTTTTAAAACCTGGAGGAATTAAGATGGCACATTCAAATTTATGCATTTAACATGAAAGAAGGCAGTTAGGGAAGAACACAAAGGTTAATTTTAAAAAAGAGTGTATATCTAAAGCTAACAGCAAAATGGTAAATGCAAATCCAACCATATCAATAATCATATTAAATGTAAATGATTTAAACATCCCACTCACAAGGCAGATATTGTCAGACTGGATACAAGAGCAAGACCCAACTATGTGCTTTCAAATATAAACACACCTTAGATTCAAATCTACAAATAATTTTAAAGTAAAATGATGAGAGAAGATATATTATGCCAACAGCAAATATAATAGAACTGAAATGCCTACATTAATATCATACAAAATAGACTTTAAAACAGGATATATTACTACAGATAATAAAGAACATTTTATAATGATGAAAGGATAAATTAAAAATTAAACCAGGAAATTATAACTATTATAAATTGGATACTATATAACAAAGCATCTAAATATATGAATCAAAAACTGCCAGAATTGAAAATAGAAGTAGACAATTCACCAACAATAGTCATAAATTTTAATACCACATTCTCAATAATTGATAGAACAGCTAGGCAGAGAATAAAAAAGGATGTAGAAGACTTGAGCAAACTATCAAATAACTCAACCTAACTGACACATATGAAACCTTCCACTCGACAACCAAAGAATACATTTTTTTTCAAGCACGTAGGAACATCTCTAGTATAGACCATACTGTAGGCCATAACACAAGCTTCAGTAAATTTAAAAGGATGAAAATTATACAAAGTATGTTTAATAACAAAATAGAATTAAGTGGGAAACTGACAAAAGAGAGAAATATGGTAAACTTCCAAATATTAGAAAGTTAAGCAACATACTTCTAAGCAACATATAGGTCAAAGAATAAAGCATGAAAGAAATGGGGAAAATGAGGAATATTTTTTGAACTGAAAAATGCAAATTTAACACATCAAAATTTATGAGACACAGCTAAAGCAGAGCTAAGCATAAAATTTAGTTTTCAGTGCCTACATTAGAGAAGAAGAAATATCTCATTAATGACATAAGCATCCACCTTATAAAACCAATAAAAGAAGAGTGAACTAAGCTCAAAGGAAGCCAAAGAAAAGAAATAATTAAGATTAGAGTAGAAATTCATAAAATAGGAGAAAACATCAAGAGAACAACAAATCAAAACTTGGTTCTTCATAAAGATCAACAGAAATGACAAATAATAAGCTAGACTGGCCAAGAAAAATAGAAAGAAGACATAAATTGCCAAAATCTGGAATTAAAGAGGGGCTATCACTTTCAACATGACTGAAATTAAAAAGATTATGAAAATACCATGAAAAACTTTATGCTAAAAATTGGACAACATAGCTAAAATGGAAAAGTTTCTAAAAAGGCATGAATTACCAAAACTAACCAAATAAGAAATAAAAAGTCTGACTAAACATATACTAAGTAAAGAAACTGATATAGTATTTGAATATCTTCCCACAAAGAAAAGCCCAGACTCAGATGGCTTCACTGATGAATTCTATCAAATATTTAAAACAGAAGTAATATCAATTATTGACAATCTCTCTAAAGAAATACTAGAGGGAACATTTCACAACTCAATCTATGGGTTCTAAGCCAGATTCTAAGCCAGAGAAATACATCATAAAAAGCAAAAAAACCCACAAAAGTGCAGACCAATATCGCCCATGGTCATAAACATAGACACAATCTCTTTTTTTGAATTGTATAGTTGGTTTACAATGTTGTGTTAATTTCTGGTGTACAGCACAGTGATTGAGTTATGTATAGATATAGATAATACTTTTCATATTCTTTTTCATTATAGGCTATTACAAGGTATTGACTAAAGTTCCCTGTGCTATACAGTAGAACCTTGTTGTTTACCTATTTTATGTATAGTAGTTAGTATCTGCAAATCCTGAACTCTCAATTTATCACCCCGCCCCACCCCCCTTTCCCTCCAATAACCGTAAGTTTGTTTTCAATGTCTGTGAGCCTGTTTCTGTTTTATAAATAAGTTCGTGTCCTCTTTTTTTTTTTTTTTAGATTCCACATGTAAGTGATATCGTATGGTATTTTTCTTTCTCTTTCTGGCTTACTTCGCTTAGTATGACAATCTCCAGGTCCATCCATGTTGCTACAAATGGTATTATTTTATTAATTTTTATGGCTGAGTAGTATTCCATTGTGTAAATATACCACAACTTTTTATCCAGTCACTTGTCAATGGACATTTAGGTTGTTTCCATGTCTTGGCTATTGTGTATAGTACTCCTATGAACACTGGGGTGCATGTATCTTTTTGAATTAGAGTTCCCTCCAGATCTATGCCCAGGAGTGGGATTGCTGGATCATATGTTAAGTCTATTTCTAGTTTTCTGAGGAATCTCTATACTGTTTTCCATAATGGCTGCACCAAGCTACATTCCCACCAGCAGTATAGGAGGGTTCCCTTTTCTCCACACCCTCAACAGCATTTATCATTTATGGACTTTTGAATGATGGCCATTCTGACTGGTGTGAGGGGATATCTCATTGTAGTTTTAATTTGGATTCCTCTGATAATTAACAATATTGAGCATTTTTTCATGCACCTATTGGCCATTTGCATACATAGACACAATCTTTAACAAAATATTAGCAAGCCAAATTCAGCAACATATAAAATGGATTATAGCCCATGATAGGCCTATAGTCCATTATAGGCCAAGTGAGATTTATTCCAGCTATGTTAGGTTGATTTAACATTTGAAAATTAATTAATGTGATACATCATATTAATAGAATAGTAGGGGGAAAACCATGATTCTCTCAACAGATGCAAAAAAATGCATTTTCCAAAACCCAGTACCCATTAATGATAAAAGCTGTCAACAAACTAGGAATAAAAGATTTCCTCAAAATGATTGCCGTCCGCAAAAACAAAACAAAACAAAACAAGTTTAACATCACAGTTAATAGTGAAAGATTGAACCTTTCTCTGTAAGATGGGAAACAAAGCAAAAGTCTATATTTTTGTCACTTTTATTCAACATTGAATTGGAAGCTCTTGATAGTGTAGTAAGCAAACAAATAAGTGAATGATAAATGAAATCAAAGGCATCCAGACTGAAAAGGAAGCAATAAAACTTTTTATATTTACAGGTGACATGGTTCTGTATGTAGAAAACCCCAAGGAATCCATTAAAATATAGTAGAACTAATAAATAGTTTAGAAAAGTCACAGGATATAAGATCAACATACAAAATTCAATTGTATTAAGCTACAGTAATCAAAACAGTGTGGTACTGGCACAAAAACAGACATACAGATCAATGGAACAGAACAGAGAGCACAGAAATAAACCCACACGTCTATGGTCAATTAGTCTACAACAAAGGAGGCAAAATATACAGTGGAGAAAAGACAGTCTCTTCAGCAAGTGCTGTTGGAAAAGCTAGACAGCTACGCATAAATCAGTGAAATTAGAACACTCCCTCATACCATATATAAAAATAAACTCAAAATGGTTTAAAGACCTATATATAAGACATGACACCATAAAATTCCCAGAAGAGAACATAGGCAAAACATTCCCAGACATAAATCACAGCAATATTTTCTTAGATCAGAATTCCAAGGCAAAAGAAATAACAGCAAAAATAAACAAATGGGATTTAATCAAACTTAAAATCTTTTGCAGAGCAAAAGAAACCATAAACAGAATGAAAATACAACCTACACAATGGGAGAAAATATTTGTAAATGATGCAACCTACAACGGGTTAATACCCCAAATATACAAATAGTTTATACAACTCAATATCAAAAAATAAACAACCCAATCAAAAAATGGGCAGAAGACCTGGACATTTCTCCAGAGAAGATATACAAATGGCCAACAGGCATGTGAGAAGATGCTCAATATTGCTAATTATCAGAGAAATGCAAATCAAAACCACAATGAGGTATCACCTCACACCTCAAAATGGCTATCATCAAAAAGTGTACAAATAATGAATGTTGGAGCCTATGCAGAAAAAAGGGAACCCTCCTACACTGTTGGTGGGAATGTAAATTGGTACAGTCACTATGGAAAACAGTATAGAGGTCCCCTAAAAAAACTAAAAATAGAACTACCATATGATCCAGGAATCCCACTCCTGAGCATATATCTGGAAAAGACGAAAACTCTAACTCAAAAAGATACATTCAACCCAATGCAGTACATGCACTATTTACAATAGCCAAGACATGGAAACAACCCACGTACTCATCAATAGATGATTGGTTTAAGATTTGGTGTGTCTAAATACACACACACACACACACACACACATACATACATATATATACACACACACACACAATGGAATATTACCCAGCCATAAGAAAGAATGAAATATTGCCATTTGCAGCAACATGGGTAGCCTTAGAGATTGTCATACTAAGTGAAGTCACACAGAGAAAGAGAAATACCACATGATATCACTTATATGTGGAATCTAAAAAATAATCCAAATGAATCTATATAAAAAACAGAAACAGACTCCCAGACAGAAACCAAACATATGGTTACCAAAAGGGAAATGGAGGGGGGAAGGATAAATTAGGAGTATGGGAATAGCAGATACAAATCACTATATATAAAACAGATAAGCAAGAAGGATTTACTGTATAGCACAGGGAACTACAGTCAATGCCTTATAATAGCCTATAATGGAAAATAATCTGAAAAAAATATATATATATATAAGTAAATCATGTTGTTGTACATGTGAAACAAACACAATATTGTAAGTCAACTATACTTCAATAAAAATTCAATTGTATTTCTATATACTAGCAACAATCAGAAGTTAAATGTTTTAAAACATCATTTACAGTAGCATCAAAAATATGAAACCCTTAGGGATGAATCTAACCAAAGATGTGAGAAATACCTGTGCAATGAAAACTATAAATCATTGTAGTGAAAGAAAAATAAAGATCTTAATAAATGCAGATAGAATCCACGGTGATGGATTTAGAAGTCTCAGTATTGCCAGGATGGCAATTTCCCCCAAATTGATGATGTACATTGTCAATGCAAGCACTGCCAAAATCACAGCAGACTTTTGCATGGAAAAATTTGCCCACAGTGAACCCATCACCTAGTTAAGGAGACTGACAAATAGGTAAACACGGGCAATGGCTACCCAGTGTAAGAAGTGGAATGATAGGGGTGTGTGCTGTGAACAGTTGTAGCAGAAAGAAGCAAGGAATATCTCTTCTTGGCCTGGGAGAGTGGACACCAGGGAGAGAGAAGAGGCTTGAGCTGCTTTCTGAAAAATAAGTAGCCATTCACCAAATACACAAAGCAAAGGAGACATTAGAGGAAATAACAGGAGCGAAGGCACAGTTGTGTAGTCAGCACCGCCTGCTGGGAGAATGGAGATAAAGTGATCCAGTGTGGCGAGACGTGGTACAGTGCACACCAGGGGTGGGACATGTATGTGGGGGTGAAGTCTCTAATGTTCCAGGCAATGAACCTTGGGCTTAATGCTAACAGCAACAGAGAGCTATGGACCTTTTTGTTCTTTGGCGATTGCTTACTGAAATATAATTCATGTACCATACAGTCACATCCTTTAAGTATACAATTTGTTGTTTTTAGCATATTCACAAAGTTGTGCAGCCATCACCAGGATCTAATTCCTGGGTATTTTCATCACCCCGAAAAGAAACCCCATACTAATTAGGAGTCACTCCCCATTCCTGCCACTCTCCAGCCACTGGCAACCACTAATTTACTTTTTGCATGTATAAATTTGCTTATTCTGGATATTCCACATAAAGGGTATCATTCAGTATGTGGTCTTTTGTGATAGGCTTCTTTCAATTCATGTTTTCAAGGTTCATCCATGTTGTAGCATATATATGTACTTCATTACTTTTCATGGCCAAATAACATTCTGTTGTATGAATGCACCACATTTTATTTATCCATTCATCAACTGATGGATATTTGGGTTGTTTACACTTTTTGGCTCTCGTGAATAATGACATTGTGAATGTTCATGTGTAAGTTTTTATATGGACACGTGTTTTCATTTCTTTCGAGTGTGTAATCTACAGGAGGGATTTCTGAGCGATGTAACCCTATGTTTAACCTTTAAGGAACTGCTAGGCTATTTTCCAAAGTGACTACACCATTTTATGTTCCCACCAGCAATGTAGGAGGGTTCCAATTTCTCCACATCCTTGTCAAAACATAATACGTCTTTTTGATTACAGCCATTCTAGTGAGTGTGACATGCTATCTTGTCATTTTGATTTGCATTTCCCTGATGACTAATGATGTTGAGTATCTTCTCATGTACTTATTAGCCATTTTGTAACTTTTTGGGAAAATTTTTCTATTCAGATCCTTGCCCAAATTTTCACTGGGTTGTCTTTATGACTGAATTGTAAAAGTTCTTTATTCTGGATACAAATCCTTATCAGATATATGATTTCCCCAAATTATCTCCCCCTCGGTGGGTTATCTTTTCACATTCTTGATGGCATCCTTTCTTGAAGCATAAAAATGTTTATTTGGAAGGAGACTAATTAATCACATTTTAATTTTATAGACGGTGCTTTGGGTATGATATCTAAGAACTCTACCTAACCCAAAGTCATGATTTTATCCTGGGAACAGCCAGGTACAATCAGATCTTCTCTCAAGCTCCCTAGAGCAGCGAGAGCCAGAAGTGACTAGTAAGTGCTCTCAATTCTGAAGATCTGGTCAGCTTAGCAGGGCAGAGCAGTACAGAACAGAGAGGGCCAAACTCTTGTGGCTTAAAGGCAAAAGATGACCTTAAAATGGCTCTTGAGTCACTGCCTACCATGGACCTCTCCTGAGAGACCTGACAACCTGTGAGCTTGGCTCTCTGGACACTGCCCCAGGGATTCCTGCTATGCATGCTGGGAGTATCAGACAAATGTCCCTTCCTGGGTTCCTAATTCTACAGGGAACCCCACCATATTTCCTTGTGGACCAGGCCAATGACCTTGAGTAACTGGAAAGCATAGCGGGCACTAGCCCAGCCTAGCAGTTTGTACGGATGAAACACGGACCGAAAGATGGCCTATGCTAAGTGAAACTGAAATGCCAGAGCTGCATCGGTGTGCTGTAGAGGGAAATCTGTCTCAAGTCTATAACGTAGAAATCCTGCCTGAGTTTCCAGCCAGCTGGCCTGCCCTATAGATTTCCAACTTGCCAGCCCCGACAAGCATGTAAGCCAACTCCTTAAAATCTCAGTTCATTCTCTCTCTCACTGCCCCCGTCTCTTTCTCTCTCAAAAAAGAAAAAAAAATACATAGGTTCTGTTCCTTTGGAGAAGTTTAACTGATAAACCCAGCAAAGGGAAACTGTTGAAGAGAAAATCTGAAATGTGTCTATTTCCCGATTTTGTCCAAGGGCAGCTTTCTCGGGAGGACAGCTTCCATCAGTAGCCTGTTTGTCATCTTCCGGTTTCTCTTTCATACCAGTTGTTTCTTTGCTGGGCAAAGGCCAACTGGATAAGACACACTTCTGATTCAATGCACACCGTCAGGGGCCTGGTAGAGCACAACTGCTAGCAAGCCTTGCTTTTTCTGTCATCTCCGTGGCAGAAGGACATGTTTGTCTTTCTTTCCCAGTGACAGACAGAAGCTCTTCTGGCGCCACTCCTGGCTCAGTCTGGGTGTGATTCTGATTAGAAGCCAAGCAGCTCAAAGGAGAGTGAGAAGGTGTTAGGGGCAGGAATTCAACAGCAGACACATGCCCGAGGCAGAATCGGCAGGTCTTGCCACTTCCCAGTTTGACTTGCTTTGCCTGGACTTGAGGGCCTTTGCATTGATCTGTGAGCTGCAAAGAAGTGAGACAATATTGCTCCGCATGACCCGCCAGCATCTGCAGACAATGTGGGTGCTGAGTATAACACTTGAGCTCTGCTGATAATTAAGTAAGGCCAAGGGAAGGAGACAAGGGGATTCTTGTCCAAACCATCTGGAGAGAAAGAAAGTTCAGGAAAGGAAGTCCCTTTAATGGTGCCTTGACCTCTCTTCTAAAACCTGGGAAGCTCAAGTATTGCTTGGTTGTTTGCCTCTTTAGATCAAAATCCAAATACATTTCATACAAGGCGCTTAAAACTATGATTAACTGAAAGTGTTCAATTGTTCCCCTCATGTGTATTCGTAGTCACGCTCCGCTGCCAGTTCCAGATGTTTCTAGGAGTGGTTAGCCCAAAAGCTTGCCTGACATTGCTCCGTGGCATTCCTTTCACTGATGATTCACAGAGGACGCGGGCCTGACACACAGCTTGGCCGGAGACCGCACTGATGAAGGCAAGCTCTGCACATCCACAGCCCTTGAAGAGGAGAAAACATTTCCCTTTTCTAGGGTCGCGTTCCTCCCACGTTGTTGGAGAAGGGGAGAGTCTCGAACTAAGAGCCAGATGAAATTGAGCTGGTGTTGCTGAAACAGAGAAACCCACGCTGTGCGGCTGATCTGTAAATTGGTCCCAGATCTGAAAGCACTGATTTACAAGATGTGGGGTTTGTCTTTTTTTGAGGAAATGTTCCGCTGAGAGATAAAACCATGCACTGTTTCTTAAGTTTTCAGGCACGTACAGATCACCTGGGGATCTTGTTAAAATGCAGATTCTGATTTGGGAAGTCTGGTAGGTCTAAGACTGTGAATTACTAACGAGCTCACAGATGACGTCCAAGCAGCTCATCTTTGGACCACACTTAGAGTACAAGGTTCTGCAACAAGTGGAAGGCCTGCAGGCAGCTGCTGCCTGCATCCCGTCAGCCACACAGACATGGCCAGGCCCTCCTCTTTGGTGGCTTGCAGCCTAGTACAGAATGAGCCTTGTGTGTGCATAATGGGATCAGTGCCACACGGAAGGTAGAAAGGGTGGGGGATGTTCAGAGGAAGAAGTGGTCATTTCCAGCTGGGAGGGGGAGTTGTCAAAGCTTCGGAGAAAGCAAGGTTTTTTTTTTTTTAAAAAAAAAAACAAGAACAATCTCAAACCTCCTAACCTACCACCTAAAAGAATTAGAAAAAGAAGAAACGAAACCTAAAGTCAGCAGAAGGAGAGAAATAATAAAGATCAGGGAGGAAAGACATAAAATAGAGATTAAAAAACAATAGGATGGAAGGCAAGGCTTTTCAGTGGGACCATGAAGGAGAGATGGGACTTCACAGGGAGAATGCAGTGTGGGCTTGCCAAGTGGATGTAGCGCCAAAAGCAAAGGCATGGAGGTTAGAGAGAGTCAGGTGTGGGCAGGGAAACGTGCAGAGTTCCACTTGACTAGAATGGAGACTATTCTTCTAAGCCGAAACTAAGACAAATAAGGTTGGTCAGGTAGCTTAGAACCAGATCACAGAAGATCTTGATGTCACAGCATATAAAAGCATTTGGACTTCATTCGGTAGGAGAGGGGGAGAACTGATTCTTTTTTTAAGCTCAAATGTGACTTGAATGGATCTGTGCCTTAGTTCGTGGGCTTAGGAGTGGGCAGTGGAAAGGACAGGTTGGAGGGGAGACTCTGGAGGAAGGGAGACCAGTTAGGAGGCTGTTGTGAAGTCAACCTTCCAGAATATATTTAGTAAGCTCCTATTCTGTTCCAACCACTGTGCTACCAGCTTAAACCGGGAACAGAAACATACAAGTCCTGCAGCCTTGTGGCCCTCAAAGCCTGAGGAGAAATACAAAGGGAAAACCTGGGGTGCCAGAAGAGCACAAAACAGGAAGACCTGAAAGTCTAGAGCCTCAGAGGAAATTGTCCTGAGGCGGTGACATTTGGATCCAAAACTGAAGAAGGAAGAAGGCTTAGCAGGATGAAGAGGAAAGGGAAAGAGTACCTCAGGCAGAGAGAAGGAACCCTGAAAAAGGCCCAGAGATGAGAAAGCCTGGCATGTCATGAGACTGAGAAAAATAGTATGATTGAAGTGGAGAGAACAAAGGAAAAAGAGACAACATAAAGCTAGAAAGGTTGGCCAGGGTCACATTTGTGCGGGGCCTCCGTAGAGGAGGTGAGGATTTTGAACTTTGTCCTGATGGCAGCGGGAAGCCATTGAGCACAGGAGCGACTTGATGAGATGTGTGTATTCGAACAATGCTTCTGTGTCTTTCCTCTCTGGAGGACGGGTGGGGGCAGGGAACAGGATCCAATGCATGGAAGCCAGTTACGAGAATGTTAATGCAGACCAGACGAGAAGTAGAGGCTTGGTGTGAGGTGGGGAGAGGGTGGAGAGAGGTAAGTGGAGAGAAGTGATAATCGGGGTGAATCAGTAAGAACTGGACAAGGTAGGGAAGGACAGAGGAGATGAGGAAAAGGCAAGGATTCCTAAGTTCTTGCTTGAGGACTAGATGGATAGTGAGTGGTCCCAGCCGCTGATGTAAAGAACACAGGAGTAGATTTGGAAGGGAATGAGGAAGAGAAATTCAAGTGAAGGTCCTGTGGGACATTCAGGGGGAGACAAATCGGCAAATCCATACACCACTAGATTTCGGGAGAGGGGTCTGAGCCAGGTATAGGAATTTAAGAGTGATCAGGATAAAGAGGGAGGTTGAAGCCATGCAGGCTCCTGGCTGATCCCGGTGCATTCTTCCTTGCCTGCCTCTCAAGCCTCCCACTTGGCCCCTCAAGTCCATCAGGGGCAGACATTACCATTGACAGTTTGATACAGCAGCCCAGATTCTCTTGTGACTGCAGGGGGGTGTGGGAGGGGAGGAGGGCAGATTTGGGAGGCAAATCATGCAGACACATTTTGAGAATGTGAGAGATGATGGCACCTTTGGAATTGACATGCGGCCTGTCAAAATGAGGACCAACTCTCATTTCATAGGGGAAATCCAATAGATCCATTACAAAGTGGAGTCAAGAATTTGTAGGCAAATTGTACGTCAAACAGTTTCTTAGGAGTCTTGGGTCAGCTCTCCATGCTCAGCTACCAACATGCTCTGGGCATATTTGCGCTCAGAGTGTGTGAGTGAATTCTAGTATTAGCCTAAGCAAAATCATAATTAGGAACACCTGCTGCTGCTGAGGAAACAATCTATACTACATTCCCAAAACAAATATAAGTGACCTTTTCTCCAGCATTTTAGATTATTTACATCACTTAGCCCTTTCAGAGCCTAGATAATTGAGTTGGCTACATTTACAAAATAAAGATGTACATTCTAAATGAAACAATGCAAGGAAGTTTTCTCTATACAAGTGGTCTTCTTGGATGACATGCCTATCAGCTAACTCCAAAAGACACTTCGAAATTTTTACAGCGGCAAATTAGTGTTGTCATAGGACCTGTTGAAGTGGAACTCTTAAGGAAACGAAAATAAGTAAATAAAGCCTGCACCAATATGTCTTCTAAATTGGCAGCAGAATTATGCCTCTGGGGAGAAAATGCACTCTGAACTCAATCTGGTACAAACCTCAAGATGACATCATGCACTCATAGGGGAGAATTTTGAGTGAAACCAGGACCTGTAAGGGTATGCAGTGGTGGGGGTGGCGTGTGGTTCTCTAGAAAGGCAACACCATTGAGCAATTATCAGCCTCTGGACAGGCAAGAACGTCGAGGGAGGAGACCACCTAGCTGGGTAATTGATTATGAGTCATTAAGAGAGTTTCCTTTCCTGCCTATTGATGCTAGAAATGCCAACATCTGGGACTGAAGTCTTTCTTGGACAACTCAAGAGGAGACTTGGAATACTATCTTCTGGGAAGATACTGCACTGAGGCTTGGCTCACATGGAAGTGTGGATGATCCACACTTTTTCATGGAGAGCTGAACAGGTTTCCAGCAAGGAAAGCTGGCCTTGTGTGCTGAGGAAGGGTCAGATATTGGATCTCCATTATCCTACCTCGTAGTGTGGCTTGCAGGGCAGTTATGAAAGAGAGTGTTTCTATTATCTGTTGTCACCTCACA
Organism: Vicugna pacos; assembly: GCF_048564905.1. Lineage (NCBI taxonomy): Eukaryota > Metazoa > Chordata > Mammalia > Artiodactyla > Camelidae > Vicugna > Vicugna pacos. Next base: position 92,352,530 of record NC_133023.1, on the reverse strand, counting down.
AACTAACCCAAAATATAATGGCTAAAACATCAGTCTATTTTCTCTTACTGTTGTGTGGGTTGACTGGGTTCCACTGGGCAGTACTTCTGCTGGTCTTACTCAGGATCTAACAGGTAGTTGTAGTCAGATGGCAGCTGGAGTTATCCAGAGGCTCAAGTGAGTCTCTCAGATGACTGGCCCTCTTCCTATACATAAAATCTCAAGGCCTCCTCTCTCTGCACGGGAGCTTCAGCAGGGGGATCAGATTACTTCTTACAAGGCTCCCCCCCACAAAAGCAAGAGTTCTAAGAGAGAGAGAGAAGTGGAAACTGCCAGTCCTCTTAAAGAATATGCCTGGAATTGGCACAACTTCACGTCTGCTGCATTTGATTGGTCACTACCAGTCACGGGCCAAATTTCCAATTGCTTATTCATAAATTCCAATGATTAGATTCATTCTTTCCATATATTCTCTTCACCTTTTCCTCTATTCTTTGAACATACAGCTATTAGAAATTCCTTGCCTGCAAACTTGAATATCTGGATCATTTGTGGGTTTGTGTCTACTGTCTGGGTTTGTTTTTTTCCCCTAGGTTTTCAGTCATAGGACCTTGTCTCTTGTAATTCCTAGAAAGTTTTGCATGAGTGTTAACCAGCTGTGTCCAAATAATTAATATAGGCTCTAGGTGATGTTATCGTCCCTAGGAGAGGATTTACTCTTTTCCCTGTTAAGTAGGTCAAGTAAGAGCAGATGATCTTTATTGAATCAGTGACTAAGCTGAATTAAGGCCAGGTTCAATATTGGAAAAGCCCATCTACATTAGTTTTGCCCCTGCCTCTAAAGCATTGCTGTCCAGAACTTGATAATCCGTATGTTCAAGGGAGTAATTACCCTTGGCAGATCTTGAACTCTAATCCTTATCTTCTTAGCACAGTGAGACAGCCTAAAACACTACTTTTTTTTTTTAGCCTTCTTATGTGGCTTCTTAATCTCCAGATTCAAGTATGGTTCAGCATATGCAAACAATAAATGTGGTCTACTACATCAACAGAATGAAGGATAGAAATCAGATGATCATTTTAATAGATGCAGAAAAAGCATTTTTCAAAATTCAACACCCTTCCATGATCAAAAACTCTCAATAAGCTATGCATAGGAGGAATTTACCTTAACATAATAAAGACCATATATGATAAGCCCACAGCTAACATTGTACTCAGTGGGTGAAAAACTGAAAGCTTTACTCTAAGATCAGGATCAAGGAAAAGAGGCTTGCTCTTGTCTCTTCTATTCAACATGATATTGGAAGTCCTAGTCAAAGCAAATAGGCAAGAAAAAGAAATAAAAGGCATACAAATGAGAAAGAAATAAATAAAAATGTCTGTTTTTAGATGGCATGTTCTCATATATAGAAAATCCTAAAGACTCCATGCACCAAAAAAACCCCAAAACCCAAAATCAAAAAAATAAAAAATTTGTTGAACTAATAAATGATTTCAGCAAACTTAAAGGATACAAAATCAATATACAAAAAAATAAGTTGAATTTGTATACATTAACAGCAAACTATTCAAAAATGAAATTAAGAAAGCAATTCCATTTATGATAGCATTAAAAGGAATACAATACTTAGGAATAAACTTAACTAAGGAAGTGAAAGACTTGTACACTGAAAACTACAAAACATTAATGAAATAAATTAAAGAAGACACAAATAAATGGAAAGACACCCCATGTTTGTGGATTATATGACTTAATATTGTTAAAATGTTCATACCACCTAAAGTGATTTACAGATTCAATACCATTCCAATCAAAATCCTATTAGCATATTTTATAGAAATAGGAAAAAAAAAACAATTCTAAAGTTCATAGGGACACAAAAGACTCCAAACAGCCAAAGCAATCTTGACGAAGAAGGACATAGCTAGAGATAACACATTTCCTGATTTCAAAACATATTACAAAGCTACACTAATTAAAACAGTATGGCACTGGCATAAAAAGCTGATGTATAGACCAATGGAACAGAATAGACAGCCCAGAAACAAACCCACAAATACACAGTCAATTGACCTTCAACAAAGTTGCCAAGAATACACAATGGGAAAAGGAAAGTCTTTTTAATAAATGGTGCTGGGAACTGGATATCCACATTCAAAAGAATGAAACCAGACCCCTTCAGACATCATACACAACAATCAACTCAAAATGGATTAAAGATTTAAACATAAGATGTAAAACTCTAGAAGATAACATAAATTACTAGAGGATAACATAGTGGAAAGCTTCATGATATTGGTGTTGGCAATGATTTTATTGGATATGACACCAAAAGTACAAGCAACAAAAGCAAAAATAGACAAGCCAGTTTCCATCAAACCAAAAAACTTCTGCACAGCAAACAATCAACAGTGTGAAAAGGAAACCTACAAATTAGGAGAAAATATTTGCTAATCATGTATCTGATAAGAGGTTAATATCCCAAATATATAAGGAATTCTTATAACTCAACAGCAATAAATAAATAAAGAGATAGATAGATAAACCCACAAATAACCTTACTAAAATGGACAAAGGATCCAAACAGACATTTGTCTGAAGAAGACATGCAAATCAACAACAGGTATATGAAAAGATGCTCAACATCATGAATCATCAAGAAATGCAAATGAAAGCCACAATAAGCTATCATTTCACACCTGTTAGAATGGCTCTTCTCAAAGAGACAAGTGATAACAATGTTGGTGAGGATGTGGAGAAATTGAAACACTTGTACACTGTCTGTGGGAAAGTAAATTGGTGCAGTCCCTATGTTACAGAGTATGGAGGTTTCTTAAAGAACTAAAAATAGAACTACCACATGGCCCAGCAATTCCACTCCTGGGTATTTATCCAAAAGAATTGAAATCAATATCTCAAAGTGATATCTGCACCCCCTTGTTCATTGCAGTATTATTCACAATAGACAAGATTTGGAAACAACCTAAATGATGAATAGATAAGGAAAATGTTGTATATACACACAATGGAATATTATTCGACCTTAAAAAAGAAGAAAATCCTGACATAAACTCCAACATGGATGAACCTGCAGGACAAGCTGAGTGACACATGCAGTTTCAAAATTAAACAAATTTCCGGAGGAAAACACTGGATATGTGTCAGGTTAATTTTCCCCCTCTCCCTTTTCATCAGGATCTTGGCCTCTCAAATCAGCCTCCAATAATCACCCAAAGTTGTTTTTCCTATGTTCCCCAGCAGTGGCCCTCTGTCTAGCCAAAGCCTAGATTCTCAGTCTCGTAGTTGGCACCAGAATTTGCAAATGACTTCAGGGAAAAATTAACTCTTCTCTTGGTGGTTCAACCCTCTTTGAAATCTTGGCCCCTGAAATGTTGCTTCCACAGCTTCCAATGCCTTTATATTCATACACACACACACACACACACACACACACACACACACACACCACACACACTTAAATTTTACTGATTTTCTAGTTGTCCTGGGTGAGACTGAAAGCAGGAGCCCACTGAGGGATTTAAACAGAGAACTAACATGACCAACTTTGCATTTAATAAAAGTCACTCTGGAGGCAGTGTAGAGGATGGTGCACTAGTTTGGTAGGACTGCTGTGAGAAAGTATCACTAACCGAGTTGCTTAAACAGTAGAATTAATTTTTTCATAGTTCTGGAGGCTAGAAGTCCAAGATCAAGGTGTTGGCAGGGATGCTTTATTCTGCGTCCTCTCTCCTCAGTTTATAGATGGCATCGTCTCACTGTACCTTCATATGGTCTTCCTTCCATGTCTATCTGTGAACTTCCTCTTCTTATAAGGACACCAGTCATACTGGGTTAGGACTCACCTTAATGGCCTTATTTAAGCTTAATTACCTCTTTAAAGACCCTATGTCCAAATATAGTTACATTCTGAGTTACTGGGGATTAGGACTTCAACAAAAATTTTGGCAGGATGACACAATTTAGCACATAACTGATGGACGGTAGGGCAGCAAAAGTGAATTTAGGGAAACCAATGAGAAAGCAGCTGCAGTAATTTAGGAGAGAGATTTTGTTAGGTTGGACTAAGTAATGGCAGAGGGGCTGGAAATAATTGGATTGCTTCAAGAGAAACATCAGAAGATAATATAGATAGGATTTGCTAATCATGAGTAGGATAGATTAAGATGATGAGGGAAGAGCCAAAGATGATACCCAGTTTTCTAATTTGAGCATAGAGTAGGGGACAATAGACATGACATGGACTGGGAGGAGCTGTCTTCTGAGATGCAAGCATAACCTCCTTTGTCTCCTGCATTCTATGATAAAGCTTAAGCCCTGGGATACTTGCTCCTTGAGTCACCCTCCCCCTTCCTTACCTGAACACCATAGCTCATAATACTCTGCGTCTGCTCTGGTCCCCACCCTGACTCCTTCTTTCCTGCAGTCCTCAAGTGCTCAGACCTTCCCCACTACTTGAGGTCTAAAGCCCTGTCTCTGAGCCCTGGTCAGTGGCTTAGGCTCTGCTTTTGGCTCCTCTCCCTGTGGACAGTTGGCTGCCAGTCTCTTGGACTCCTCTATTCCATGGCACCAGTCCACTACTTGGACTTCTCTACTCCAAGGACTCTTCTATTGGGTCAGGTTTCCCCTTCATCTTAGACCTCCTAGTGCTGATCACTTGCCTGAACATGGGCCTGTCCCCGCTTTACACCTCATCTCAGTGAACTGATCCAGCTCTCATCTCCATTTCTGTCTAGTTGTGAGTCTACAGCAATGTTGTGCTCCTGACTCACAGCACCTGCCAGGCCCAACCTCAAAGAGTGACAGCAGCGATCTGGACCAGTCCAGAAATATTCAGATCTCCCTTCTCAGACCTCTGTGTCCATCTGGAGAAGATGCCCTTCTCAAAGAATGTGAACAAACAGGGAAACTGACTTGACATTTTCAAGTCAGGCAAAGTGAAACTGAATAACAGGTGGTACAGCTTCAAAGAGTGCAGTGATTTTACTGGGAACATTCTGATCAGGACTGCATCACTTTATCCCATCCTGCTAAATTTGGGGGAGTAGCCAATCCAGAATGTGTAAACATACTTTTGGCTTGCCCATTACCCAACACAGCAACCTCGAAACACTATTAACTCTTTAATTGGCCTTGGCTCAGACCCACCCTAGCCTAGCACCAAACTACTTCCCCTCTGAAACTGCCTTTCCCCATACATGGGGAAGCAAATTAGCATGCATTAGAGACAGCTATGCTCCTCCTACTGTCCTTCTCTTGTTTTATTTCTTTTAGTAACATTAATCTCTGACATTTAGAGATGGAGCTGGCTGCTCAGAATAAAAACTATATTTCCCAACCTTCCTTGCAGATACATGTGGTCATATGACTACGTGTGTGTACGAAAGTTCTGCCTGCAACCTCTGAGTTACTTCCTTAAAAGGAAATGGCTTACCCTGTACTTCCTTTTTCTTCCTCCCTTCCCAGAGGCAAAGCCACAGACATGGTGGTGATGAAAGAGTTTTGACTATGCAGAGAAGGAAAATATTTCAGGGGATGATGGAACCACAAATAGAAAACTTGGGTTCTCTGCCGCTAACTCCTTAAGCACTATGAGCAAGCCTCTTTCTCTATCTGGGCCTCAGTTTCCCCTTCTATAAACGGAGGATGTGGACAGGTGATTTCCAGGGGTTTTGCTGGTTCTAAACTTCCAAACGTCTTTGAAAGCAGCCACAGGCTGTATGTTAGTCCCTGGAGTTCTATATAAAGATTTGCTCTCTCTCAGGTCTCCTCTGTTATAAAGCAAAGTATTCCAGGGTAAGTCCCATTAAGTCTCAACTACTTGTATGTGCTTCTATTGATCCCCGTGTTTTTCCTCGATGGACTGAGTGGGTAATCTGGGATCTACAGCCTCCTAGATCGGTCACAAAGTGGAAGACAGAGAAGGAGGGGTTATCTGAAAATGTAAGAAAAGTGGCAGAGGCATCCTTCCTGTTCAGGCGCCATCAGTCTCCATCCCGGCCTCACAGGGATGCCTGCCTGAGGACACGCAACCACTAGAAGGGCACTGATTAATCTGAAGCTGGGCCAGACAGTGGGTGCCAGGACATTCCCAGAGGCCACCCCTTGAAGAAGGACTTTGGAGCAAAGTTCTTATCACTCATCTCTTTCACCACCCAAGCTTGGCTCCTCCCAATGTTCCCACAGCAGGGGTGGTTTCCCAGGCTCCTGGCTAGGGTTGGAAGGTTTTCTTGAGGTGTTGATTGGGACATTGCTCTGGATGGCCTCCAAATTGCCAGGTGTCTTGTTGGAGGCAATCAGAGAAGCCCTGACAGGGCAGACCCTGTGTGTCATTTTTGGTTTCTTGCTGGGAAGGCTGATAAGTTTTCTGCAAAGTGCATGCGCACTTTGGGTGGTTTGCTGATTAAAGGGCAATGATTACACCTTTGCTCATGTATTTCTGTTAGTACACATGACCCTAAATGCCCACCTTATGCCTTGAGTGTTAGGCATGGAAAAGGGACTCAGTTCTGTGTATTTGATGAGATGAGCATTGAGAGTACATAGGTGCCATGTTTATAATTCCAGTCACCAAACAGAAAAGACACTGAGGCCCTGTTTCTCCCCAACTGCTTCTCCACCCAACCTCACCTCCCTGACCTTCCTTTACTGATGCCTCTGCTTCTCCTCTGATCACCTTAAAAAGAAAAGAATCAGGGGGCAGGGCAGATGGGTGGAGGGATTCTGGAAGAGCTGGGCCATGTGCAGCACTAATTCAGTGGCCAAATGAGTCCTTTAAGGGCTCTGGGGAGGGGGCCGCACCAAATTCACATGAAAGCACATTGGTGAAGTGATGCGGAGGCAAGACTCACTGGTGGCCAGGCCAGGATCTTAGTGCTGACTCAGCTTTATTCATGTATTAGCTCGATGATCCTGACCTTATGGGACTCAAATAAAATGACCTAGGTGAAAGTACTTTATGAATCCAATACAAATGTTTGGTTTTATTACACAACTCTGAGAACATAGTGAAATCTTCTACACTACGAAGTGTATCACTCACCCATGTAACAAAACCGCATCCTGGTCAGGACTTGGGCTAATGCCTATATATCCATATTTAAAAATTATTCCTTGCTAAGCATTTCCCTGCTCCAAACTCCTCTTTAAAAAATGTATATGCCACCCGCTAGGCACTCCTCCTCAAGGGTAGCCCATAAGCTCCTAGGATCTCAGTGTGAAAGAGTGTTTCAGATCTTTCCTCTCTGATCATGGTCAGTACAAAACCACAGGCTATCTGTGGGCAGAGGGTTTAGAAAATGGAGTTTAAAAAAACACCTGCTATCTTTCCTAGAGATTATCATATTAAATGAAGCAAGTCAGGCAGACAAAGACAAATATCATATGATATCACTTATATGTGGAATCTAAAAAAATAAGACAAATGAACTTATTTACAAAATCGAAATAGACTCACAGACATAGGAAACAAACTTATGGTTACCAAAGAGGAAGTTAGGGAGTGGGGTGGGGAGGGATAAATTAGGGGTTTGGGATTAACATATACACACTACTATGTATAAAATAGATAACCAACAAGGTCCTACTGTATAGCACCCAGAACTATATTCAATACCTTGTAATAACCTATAATGGAAAAGAATCTGAAAAAGTATATGTATATGCATTTGTGTGTGTATATATATATGAAGTTGAATCACTTTTCTGTACGCCTGAAACTAAGACAATATTGTAAATTAACTATACTTAATTTTTAAAAGGGTTAAAAACAAACAAAAAACCCTGCTGTCCTTATGTTTAACCCCCATTGATTCTTTTTCTTTTAACATTTTTTATTATTTATAATCATTTTACAATGTTGTATCAAATTCCATTTGATTCTTTTTCAAATTAGTCATTATTTTATCTAAGGAATATATGCTGATTTACAAGGCTGTGTTACTGTGTCTAAAAGGCTTATATTACTTTAAAAAAAAGTATCTTCTTGCCTTCCCTCACCCCTCCATCTTGCCCTATCTCACTTTTAATTTTTTAACTGTTTTTTTTCTGACATTTACTTCCATACTGCTAAATAACGTGCATCCATTGTTGTCCTTTGATTCATTATAATTAATCTTTTGGAATCTTAATGTAGTAGATGGGGATTCAGTTTTCTTACAAATCCCCTCCCCTGTTCTATTCTCCCCATAGTTATATCACAATTTGAAGTTTGCATCATTACGATTATACAGATATTATTCACTGGTGAGCAAGGAAGTATAATATAATTACATTTCCTTCCTTGTATAATTTCTGTGTTTCCAGTAGTTAATGATTATCTAATTCATCTTCCCCCTTTGCATAGTTTATTTGAACAGGTCTTCCCATATCTTCCAGCAGCCTTGTAAACTGCCTCTCAGTACAATTGTCCACAGGGTCACATGAGCAAAGCTTTCAGATTATCTCAGGTTTATTATTGTTATTTCATTTTGTTTGGGTTTCGAGGCTTTTTCTCCCTAGAAATGTCCCTTCTGGGGCCTTCTGGCATGGTCCAGTCTGATCCTTTTGCTTTCTGAGCTCGCTGCATGGCTGTCATCTTGGTGTATTTCTTTCACCTCTCTCCTGGTTATGATCCTTGTTTTGTGAATATCTTTCTCACTTACCCCCTGGTTTTGTTGATTTGTCACCTCCTAAGTAAGGGTGCACGATAGGTAACATTTTTTGAGACTTTGTGTATCTGAAAATGTTTTTTATTCTGCCCTCTAATTTGATAGATAACTTAGCTGAGGATAAAACTCTTGGTTGAAAATCCTCATTTGCTCAGAATTTTGAAAGCATTACCCTCCTTGTCTCCTAGCTCCCAATTTTGCTATTGAGAAGCCCAATGCTTTGCACGTGACTGATTTTATTTTTCTCTCCAGAAGTTTTCAGGTTCTTCTTTTTATCTCTTGTGTTCTGAAATTTCACAATGTTTTTCTGTGGGGTTCCAGGTGGGCCCTTCAAATCTGGAAACTCATCTCCTTCAGAGCTGGGAAAACAGTCTTGCATTATTTCATGGATCATCTACCCTCACCATTTTCCTTCATTTTCCACCTCAATATTTGCTGAGCACCTGCTAACTGTCAGGCACTGTGCTAAGTGCAACAGCTACAAAGACAAAGTGAATAACACATGGTCCCTCCCTTCAAGGCATTTACTATTTAGGGAGCAAGGCAGCTGCGCACCCAGATGACATTCATATAATGTCAGCCCCGCCATTGAAACATATAGGGTCCTATGGGAACTCAGAAGAGGGGCTTAGGGAAGCCTTCTCAGAAGTATGATGTTTGAGCTGAGGGTTAAAGAGTGCTATATTGGTTTCCTATGGCTATTGTAACAAATTACCAAAAAATCATTGCCTTAAAACAACACCCATTATTATCTCCTAGTTCCCCAGGTTAGAAGTCTGGGTACAGTGTGCCTTGGCTGGCTTCTATTCTTTGAGTCTCGTAAGGTCAATGCCAAGGTGCCAGCAGCTGCATTCCTTTTTACGGCTCTGGAATTGAATTCATTTCCAAGCTCATTCAGGTTGATTGCCAAATTCAGCTCCTTGCAGTTGTAGGACTGAGGTTCTCAGTTCCTTGCTGGCTGTCAGCCAAGAGGCCAGTCTTTGCTCCTAGAAGCCTCCCTCATCCCTTCTCACACTCCGTGTAGTTTCCCCCTGGCAATATCAAGGTGAGTTCCTCTCACACTTCAAATCTGGCTGACTTCTCCTTCTGCCACGTCTCTCAGACTCCAGTTGGAGAAAGTCCTCTGCTTTCAAGGGCTCATGTGCTTATATTTGGCCTGCCTGAATAATCCAGGATTATCTTCCCTATCTTGGGGTCCATAACCTGAATTACATCTTTTACTGTGTGATGTAGCATCGCCACAGGTTCTAGGGATTAGGAACTGGCTATCTTTGGGGACCATTCTGCCTACAACAATTACATTCAGGAAAAATGGGAGAGAAGGTGTTCTGGGCAAAGACCCTGAGAGGTGAGAAAACATTGATTTCAGGAAATCACGGGCAGTTCAATAAGGCTGGCACATGCATCATAAAGAGGTTGGAGAGAGAGGCAGGGAGGGGTCAGATAATAATGGGACTTCACTATTCCAGCTCTTCCAGCTGTCTTATTCTCCCTAGTGTCTTTCCTTTTCTTAGTTTCTTTTGGGTGTGCTCTATCAGATGAATCAGAATGTTTCATCTCAACCCTTCCATATTGCCAGCTGAAACTGTCTATTCTCCCCATCTGAACTCCTGCTTGATCCTAGCCTCCATCATGGTCTGATTTCCTACCAGCCTCCAGCCTCTTTCCTTTCACAGTCATTTCACTGCTCACTGTCCTGGCAAGTAAGTATCTTTGCAACTGATGCATTGGCCATCTGGGTGGCCATAAGTAATCCCGTAAATCCTGGTCCGACTTTCCCCCAACATCACTTTCATCATGTCACCACACTGCTCAAAGGATTCTGACGGCTCTTCTTTGCCTGTGGAACCCACATCAAATTCTTAAGCCTGTACTGCCAAGTCGGCGGCTACCGTGCCATGCCAACATTCTCATATCCTCTGCCCTAGTTGGCCTGGCCTCTTCTTTGCCTTCTGCCCACCATATTCCCTCTCTCATGCTTTTGCTCCTTTTCCTCCCTCTTTTTCCATCCGAATATCTCATTCAAATTGTGCTTAACCTTTGAGACATAACACAAAACATACATTCCTCATGAAACTTCCTCTCAGACTCGAGCTAATCCTCTGCTCCTCTTCCGGACTTCCCAGAGCTCCTGTGTGTGTCTGCACTGTGCAGCTTTAGGTGAAGTTACGTGCATTTCCCTTACCACAAGCCTCCTTTGACTTTCATGACGCTGTGTGTGGAAGCCTTATTTTTACAACTGCACTATAAGCTACTTGAGGACAGGTCCCGTGTCCCATTAGATTTTGGATGGGGTTTTTTTTTTCTTGAGCTTTTATCTGAACATCAGATGCTTCGTACACAAATTACAAAAATGTGACAATGCATATGCATTTCTATTCCATCTATAAATGAAATAGTCACCTAGACCAAAATTCAAGGGGAGAAGCTTTCCTCTAATATCATCTTCCGGACAGGACTACAAAATCATTATCTCCGGCATTAGAAATAGTTTCCCAAGTTTCTCTTTATATTCACATATTTCCATGGCAATGAATGTGTGTATTTATCCATGCTTTCTCTGGCTCTCCCCACAGGCCGGTGTTTTGTCACTTGGCCAAACGTGTGGATGATCTATTGGCGGCAGTGTTGTCTAATCTAATTCTTGCATAGTTTTCACCAGACAATGATGGGAGGAGAGAACTATCCTTTGGAGATGTTGCCAAACATTGCCCTAAGTTATTTTGCAAATAAGATGCTGGATTTATTGCAAAACCTCTGCCAATAAACAAAACTGTATAGTAAATTCAGTGCCAAAACACGAAGTCTATAAGGTCCTAACTAGAGTGTCTGGGGACTCAAAAACCCAAATCTTTCTTTGATTCTAAGCAGAAAACTATTACTGGAAGTGCTGACAGTTGATAAGTTTGAGACATATGGTCCTATTCTCTTTCTCCAAAATGAGAATGGTGGGTTTAGCAGTAAATGGATAGTGTAAGTAAATCTAGCACTTGAAAGAATTTAATTAAATTTCCCCCATCTTCAGTGTAAACACCAGACAGAATCTATCCTTCTGGTAAGAGGAGGTAATGGAATTCCCCTATGGCAAATGGGTATTGCACTAGACTAGCTCCTACTGAAAAGGCAGGAGTGATGCTCATGCAAGATAGCCTGTAGTCAACAGCAGATACTGATGCTCCAATTTTGAGAGGGAAATATATCACAAAAGAGCACTAACATGTCAGCTTCTCAGGAGCACCAAGCATTCATTCCTGGGAGCTCGAACACAGTAGCTGATAGATTCCGCAGCAGAATAACCCATTCTCACCAGCCTGGTAAACAATGTTGCGAATGCAGCGACGGGGTTGAGGTGGTTAGATATAATGGAAAACTGGAAGGTGCAGACTTTAACTGACAGATATTCCAGAACTAACATTTAGGAAGCTAGTGACTGCTTTGGAATTCTAGAAACTTGAATGGCTAATTGAGGTTTTAATCACTGTTTTTTTTTCCCAAATAGAAAAGAATTCACACAGAAAGACTTTAACCAACTGGGATGACTATGCAATAGCGAGTAACTACCACCGCAAATCCAGTTGGGTCATTCAGCACCATGTTTACATGGAAAATACTAGTGGAAAAATGTGGACACAAAAGTTTCTTACAAATGCAGATGCTTCCAACTTTGTGTGGGTAGCACTTGAAGCTGTTTTATGAAACAAAAGAATATCGATTGAAGAGTGGGTACAGGTCTGAATCCGGGCAAAGTCGTGCCCCACCCCATGAAAGTTGTCTTATCTTTTTTTCTGTGCCCCTTCCCTTCCCTTCCCATAGCGCCACTCAGAACCATTTACAGTTGCCCTCACTTCCCAGGCTCTTTGCACCTCTGCCTCTGTCTTCATGCCCTTCTCTCTGCCTTGCCTCCTGGCCTCTTTTCTTCTTGAGGGAATCCTCCTTCTCCTTTAAGACTCAAGGGGCACCTCCTCCATGAAGTTTCCAAGATCTGCCCCCCACGTCCCTCCCCCACCCCCAAGAACTAATCACTGCTTCCTTTGTGCTACCCCTACTGGAAATGTCCAAGTGTCCACCATCACACCTGAAACTCTATCATGGCTTTGCCTGTTTGTTTCTCCTCTCTAAAGTATAAATTCACTGAAAGCAGGAACATGCATTTTTAAGTCCCAGGATATCTGTAGCCTTTAGCACAGGAACCAGCACACAGTAGTTGCTCAGGAAATGTTTGTCGAATGAAAAAATACCTTGATTAATTCAGTACAAGGAATAAAGCAAATGTGATGCTTACGGCAGTGTGCATAAAGATGATCAGTTCATCATCTGAATCATCTTACTGAAGCCCAGTGACCACGTAGATGATTTCTTTGTAGAAATGTAAGAATAATGTGTGCCTCTATTTTGGCACTTACGATTGTCTACCTCACATTTCTTATTTTCACACATTTTATTCTTTCTTTAATAGACCACCAATTTCTTGAGAGAAAGTGACTGTTTCATTTGTGTGCATTGTATACCATAGGCATGAATAAACGTTTGTTAATTTCTTACTTCTACATAGCTCTTTACAGTTGACAAAACGCTTCACAGTAACCCCATGAGATAAGCAAAGCATCATTGTCTGGCCCTCCTCTTGTTTTAGCTAAACAAACATTTTAGAATGCACTGGAGCCTTGCCCACCTTTAAACAGTGGACAAGAATCAGGGCTGAAAGTGCTGGGAGGCCCCCTGCTTCCTGCACTGAGATCTTTTGCCCCTTCCCCATGCAGTCTGCTTAGACCAACCAGCTTCCCTTAGCAGGGAGTGTCTTTTGAGAGATTTGTCCTCATTTGGTTCATTGATGTAAAACATTCAAATGAATGGGGTTTTGGGGGGGTATGTGTGTTTTACTAACTTCAACTTTTATTAGCCTGTACTATAACATAAAGCAAGTCTTGTACGGCATTCTGTATCTTTTTGGTAAAGCAGCAACAATCTAGATTTTAAGAAAGCTTCCCGACTCAAAACTATACTCTGCATTTTCTTAATTCCTTTTAAGTTGAGATATAATTGACATATAACATTATATTAGTTTCGGGTGTACAACATAATGATTCAATATTTGTCTATATGGTGAATTATAATCGAATGTTTTGACAGTGAGTAGTAACAGCTGCCAAGCTTAATTGTCAAAAGGAGATCTGTCGGGTCCTGGTCTTTAGTAACGTACGACTCCTTTTTGTTTTCTGGAACTAAGACAAAGAAAGTTATCTTTCTCTGGAGCCAGCCCAGAACCTAAATCAAATTACATCAAAATCTACATTGGTTTAGTGGTTAGTCAATCACATAATCAACGTGAAAAAAAACCAATACTGTGCATTTTATAACATGCAATATACTTCTTCAACGTCCATTCAGATACATTACTGAATTCAGACTATCCATCAATCCTGAGAGGGGAGGTAAGGGAAACGTTTTTATCCTCAGGTGAAAGATAAGAGAACAGTTCAGAATGATTAAGTAAATTACCTATGGCTGGACAGTTACTACTTTCTTGGCTGCAAAAAAAAAATTGAGAAGTCTGGAGACTATTTAAAGTAACTATTATCAGGAACCAAGGTGATCACGCACTATGGGTCAAAAGACTTGAAGCTCGAGAAAACAAAGCAACCACATGACAAAAGAGGGGAAATCCTTTTGTAGCTACCTGGCAGATTAGAAAGGGTTAACGTTGACAAACAAGTAGCAAATCAATAAAAAATCATTTTTATTACATTAGCCTCTGGCCAGCAAGTATGGAAGCAGTGGTGTACTCAGGTTGGTTAAAATGGTGTTGCAACACCAAGAAGGAGAAAGTGAATTGTACTAATCCTACAATTAGTACTAACTGTGCATGAACTCCTTAAGTACACGACGGAGGAGGGTTCCTTTATGATCCGTGGAAAACTTGAAGGAAGACTCTGATTTCTACTGATATGCCACTTAACTGTTTTGACCCTCAGTTTTTCAGCTATAAAATGGGGGCAAGGATGCCTCCTTGATACAGGGTCGCTGTGCGAGTCACCTAGCTGAGCATCTGGCCCATAGTGGATTGCAGAGAGGAAGGGAGATTGAGGAAGTGTTACTTTAAGATGTTTTCCTTCAGATGAAAGATGTTACTTGTCCCCAGACTGTAACCACAAGCATCAGTCAGGCCTAATATATAACTGTTTATAGTATAGCTGAAATTTGTAACTCAACAAATCCTGAAACCACAAGTATTGCCAGATAAGCACGGTTGTCTTTCAAACTGTTTCCCTTGGGAGAACATCAACCTATTCCTTTGATGCTCAAAACATCTCTAGGAATAAGAAATGTCTTCAGAGCCAATTACAAGGCCCTCAAGAAAACCAGTCTAATTTGTTAATTGTCACACTTCATTTCGACTCAAAATTTCTGGCCTCGCTCTATCACTCGCCTTATTTATCCTGCATCATTCGAAGTGGCACGTGACAATTCCCAAACACCTCATCTATTCTCCAATGGCCAAGATCCATTCCAACCGAGTAAATTTGAACATGTGCCACAGGCTATGAAGGGAGTTATCAAATATCTGAATAATCTTTCAAGGATATTATTGCAAAGAGACGGCAGACATGCTTCAGTTCTGGTATGTTGGTTTTTAAATCAATGTTATCACTTCATATGAGCAGTGTATAGGTAGATGTTTGGAGCAGAATAAATGGAATTGAAGCTAAGAAAAACATCAGAGACTTCCTGCGTTTTGTTGCTGGAATTCTGTCACTGTCACTCGTGGACCCTGCCTCAGTACTTGGGGCCTTCTTGACTCCCAGTGGCAAATATTTGCTAAATGTTCGTGGAGCCATTCAACTCCTTATATTAATTTTTAAGAACATGAGCAGTGTCTGGTGTGACTTTGGCTCCCACAAAGCACCTAGCATGGTGCCTCGCACTGAGTAGAATCGTAGATTCACAGGCTTCTAGAGCTAGAAAGAGTCTTAGGAGACTGAAATGCAAGGAGAAGTGAGCAGTCTGGGTTACGCAGGAAGCTGGCATGTGGGTTTAGGAGCAGGCTTTCAAACCCAGACCTTCATACTTCTCAGTCCACAGCTGCAGGCAGCGCCCCACATTTGAATGGGTAAACTAAGATCTCCTGGTTGCTCATTATTTGAATGAACTTCGTACGTCAAACATGGTTGGCAGTCTTGTTTCTGCAGCTCCTCTGACCTCTGATTTACTGCTGTAAATACCTTACACTCTGGTCTAGTGGCCCCAGTTCAAGCCCCAGCCACACATTTCCTGACATGATCCTACATATGTACTTTTTTTGATATGTGGGCAAAAAGCAGCCGAATCTCTTTTATAATCCCTAGTAGTCAGCCTCAGATACTTCACAAAACCCCAATTATTCACAATAACACACCTAATTTTACTTTATTTAAAAGATAACATTAGCAGATATTAATGACATATTTGTTTGGATCAATATAAGCAGATTGAAAAGTAAACAAATAATGCAGCAGTTTACCTGCAGCCCACATGGAGTAGTAAGTAAATATTGTCCAATTGCCAGTAACACCTAAAGTATGAGGTTGTGTTCAACCACGATGGTGGTTTAAATGATGTGAGTATGTGATGTGATTATACTAGGATTTTATTAGGCAAAAGTCTAACCAGAAGATCCAAATTTGAATATTTAAGAAAATGCTACACCAAAGCACAAATTAGCTAGTTGTTTGGGGGCACTTTTCAAACCATAAGTATGTCATTTCTAAATAACATAGCTATCTACTGCCACAAATCTTCCATATTTCTTATCTTTTAAGTCATGGAAATATACTCTGGTTTAGCAAAAACAGAGACTTTGGAAACAGTCAATCCTGAGACTATCCCACGTAGTGACTCTGAATTGGGTTCTCCCCCTCCAGGTAAAAGTCTAAAAGTCTCTTGTTTTTCTTAATTCTCTACCTAACCCATCATCTATATTTTTCTCTCACCTGCCCACATCTCACTGATCCCAGGGAACTTCAAGTGCATGAAAATAGCTCACAAAGTCCAACTCAACCAAGTGTGCAATGCCAGGGTGGAGGAAGCAAATTCTTCAATTAGAACCTCTTTTGTAATGTGAACAATTTGCACCTTCTTGCACACGATGGGAAGGATCTGGGGAATCCACTTTTTGAAGAAAGACATAGAGACAAAATGCACCTCTAAAGTCATTAAAATTTTGAAACAAACGTTCAGATGTTCATATACTGCTAGTAATGACATGGAAGGGTCTCACAATAGACATTTAAATGAAAATAACAGGGTACAAAATAGTATGTACAATGTAATAATATATATATATGCACATACATATATCTTAAATGTAGTACCTTTGATATGGTTTGATAAGAATGCCTCCCTCTCTACCTCTGTGGTCTTCTCCAAATCCTATAACCTCAGTATAATCATGAGAAAATCAGGCAAATCCCGTTGAGGGACATTCTACAAATACCTGACAAGTACTCCTCAAAACTCTCAATGTCGTCAAAAACAAAGAGTCTGAGAAACTGTCCCAACTAAAAGGATCCTAAGGAAATATGACAACTAAGTGTAACGTGGTAACTAAATGTAATAGGTGGGGTCTTGGAACAGAAAAAGGGCATTAGGTAAAAACTAAGGAAATCTGACCAAAGTATGGACTGCCATTAATAATAATGAATCAATATTGATTCATTAATTATAACAAAGATAGCATCCTAACATAAGATGTTAATAATAGGGGAAACAGTATGGGTTGTATGGGGACTCTCTGTGCCAGCTTCACAACTTTTCTAGAAATTTAAATCTCTAACAAAATAACAGTTTATTTAAAAATATATACTGTGCTAACCTGTGGGTGGTAGGATTTTAGGTAAGGTTTATATTCTTCTGTTTTGCAGTCCACAATTTCCTACATATGTACCAGACCTATTTATTGTGCACAGACGATGTTTGTTGTTTATAGAGATTTGCAAGCCCCTAAGGGATCCACAACCCCTAGTCTGGAAACGTTGACCTTAACCTTAGATGAATCTGGAATCCTGTTCATAGTATTTCCTGAACACTAAAAAAGGCTGAATTTTCCAGGCTGTCTGAAAACTTTTTGCAATGCCCACTTTCATTCTCTGCTACCTTTTCCAACTCATGCATTCCCAGTTGATGTCATTAGTCGATGAGGGTTAGAGAGGAGAGTAGGGTAAGAGACGGGGAAAAAAGATTTACAATCTACTTATGAATAGTGGAACCCAGTTCACACCCCAAAGACCCTTTCCTAATGTTAATATGAAAAGCTCATCTTTTCTGACATGGAAATGTGTGCCCCAAAAGATATGCTTTTTCACTAAATTCTCTTTATTTGCACATATTTAATTTTAGTTTGCAAATTCACATAAAAGATAGAGAGGGAGAGAATAAGAGGTTTTATTTCCTGTAAGGTACCTAGTATGCTGTAGTTGGTGAGTTTAGACAAATTTCCTTCCTTCTCTTCCTCTTTGTCATGAGGTTCATAGCTCTTACATTTTTTACACCATCTACTTGCCTTTGGATGTCACAAGTGTCTAAAAATTAATCTCCCACCGAATCATGGTTTACAGAGCAACAGGCGGCTGGAGGAATGGGCAACAAAAAGGGATAAACCTTATTTCAATCCATTAAAAATTTTATCAAATATCTCCTACATGCTGGAGATATAGGGCCTGGCACACAGTATTGTTCAAAAAATATTTGTCGAGTTAATGAGCAAGATTCCTGCCACAATGGATTTTACACACTGGTGGAGAAGACAGACAGACAATTAAAATACAGTGTGTAAGTACAATGTTCTGTGGGAGCATAGAGGAGGGGTAACTTACCTTCTCTGAAGCACCCAAGGATAGCATCCTAAATGGGAAGACATCTAATCTAAAATCTAGGGGATAAGTAGGAGTTAAATGGGAGAGGTGGTGAGTATGCGGTGGGAGGCATCAGGAAGGGAAAGGTACAGAGGCAAAAATTCTCATGACATGGGTAAGAAATAATTTAGATATCCAGGGGTTCCTGTTGAGGATTCAAGAATGAAAAAAGTTTTAAAGTCAGTTTGAAACCAAATTAAGGAGATCCTTGATTGCCCAATTAAAGAATGAGTGCTTCATCTTGAAGGCAATAAGGCATGATCACTTATTTTTGAGTAGGGCACTAACTGTTGCATACAATGTTCTAGGAATCATGGGTCAAGCTGGAAGGGACAATGTAAGAGGTGGAGTGGGGAATGTGAAGGCTCTTGTAGTGTGAGCTGATGAGGAACTGAACTAAGATAGTGAGGCTGAGAATGGGAAGAAGTGGTGGTAAATGAATGAAGGAAATGTTAATAAGGAAGAATCAATAGGATTTTGTAACTGACCAAAGAGGAAAAGGGAAATGATCCCTCTAAGAGACGCTCATTAAGTACCTGGGCTTCATCAGCTGGTTTGACTTGTCATGGTTCTCAAAATTGATTTTGCATCAGAATCCCCAGGAGGACTTATTAAAACACACATAGTTGTGCCCAGTCCATGAGTTTCTAATTCAGTAGGTCTGCAATGGGACCTGAGACTTTGCATTTCTAACAAGTTCCCAGGTGATACCAATGCTACTTACTGCTCTGGGGACCACATTTTTAGAACCACTGAACTGTGGAATACATCATATATTTTGCAGAAAACAGACCATCAGGATCATGTTTTAGTCTTTTCAACAAATGTTGCTGGAACATCTAGTTAGCCACATGCAAAAGAATGAAAATAGACCCTTACCTCACACCATATACAACAATAAACTCAAAATGGATAAAGGATCTAAATGTAAGAGCTGAAACTATAAACACCTTAGGAAAAAACCTAGGTTAAATTTTCATGACCTCAGATTTGGCAAAGCACTCTTAGATATGACACCAAAAGCACAAGAAACCAAAGGAAAAAATAGATAAATTGAACTTAGTCAAAATTAGAATTTTTGTACTTCAAAAGACACTATCAAGAAAATGAAAAGACAACCTATAGAATGAGAGATCATATTTGCAAATCATGTCTGTTTAGAAACTTGTATTTAGAATATATAAAGAACTCTTACAACTCAATAATAAAAAGACCAATGACCTAATTTTAAAATGGGAAAAGGATCTAAATAGATATTTCTTCAAAGAGGTATACAAATGACCAATAAGCACATGGAAGGATGCTCAGAGAACAGAGTCATGGTTACCAGAGGGAAAAGGCTGGGGAGAGGTGGGAGGGCAAAATGAGTAAAGAGAACCAATGGTATGATAAAGGATGGAAACTAAATTTTTGTTGGTGAGCATGCTATAGTGTATACAGATGTACAAATATAATGTTGTACACAAGAAACATATAATGTTATAAACCAGTGTTACCTTAATAAAAATAAATTAGAAAGAATGAAAGAAAGAAAGGGAAGGAAAGAGAAAGGAAGGAGGGGAGGAAGGGAGGAAGATGCTCAACATCATTAGTCACCAAGGAAATGCAAATCAAAACGGCAACAAGATACCACGGCACACCTATAGGATGGCTAGAATCAAAACGTCAGACAATGACAAATGCTGCAGAGGAAGAGGTGAAATTAAAACACTTAAACACTGCTGGTTGAAATGTAAAACGGTGCAGCCACTTTGGAAAACAGTCTGTCAGTTTCTTAAATAGTTAAACCTAGAATGACCATATGGCAATTCTACTCATATATATATATATAGAATATATGTGTGTGTGTGTGTGTGTGTGTGTATACATACCCAAGAGAAATGAAAGCATATATATCCACACAAAAACTTGTATGTTTATAACAGCATTACTCATAATAGTGAAAAAGGTAGAAACAATCCAAATATCCATTAACTGATGAATGGATAAACCGAATGTGATATAGCAATACGATAGAATATCATTCAGCTACAAAAAGAAAAGAAATACTGACACGTGCTACCACATGGATGAGCCTTGAAAACATTATGCTAAGTGAAGGAAGCCAGTCACAAAAGACCACATATTATATGATTCTGATTACACAAAATGCCCAGAACAGGCAAACCCATAGAGATGTAGATTAGTGGTTGCTTAGGGGTAGGGGTGGGTGGGGGTACAAGGGGACAGCAGCTATAAAGTTTCTTTCTGAGGGGATGAAAATGTTCTAAAACCCGTGGTGATGGTTGTACAACTCTGAATATAGCAAATACCATTTTAATTGTATAATTTAAATGGGTGAACTATATGGTGTGCAAATTATATCTCAATAAAGAAGTTTTTTTTTTAAAAAAAAAAGAATGCTCACAAGAAATCCATGGGAGGGAGGAAATGAAGAGAGGGAAAAGCCTTCTGGGCAGAGGTAATATCATAAACAGAGGCACATAGGAAAGAAATATCACACGTGTACAATAATATAAGTAGTTTAGTCAGTTCATCGCTATTTAACTTTATGTTTCAGGCACTGTTCTAGGCACTGGGATATGCAGTGAACAAAACCGAGAAAAATTCTTGTCCTCATGGAGCTTACATTCTAATGGGAAATATATTAAACAAAATGTCTATTTAGAAGAGGATAAGTGCTATTGAGAACAAAAAAATGAAACAGGTAAGAGGGACTGAAGGTGTTGTATTGTGGAGGAGGGGTGTTAAAATTTTATAGAGAGTATCCTCACTGCAGAAGCAGCTCTTGAGTAAAATACTCGAAGAAAGGAAAGGAGCTGTGTGCATCGGGGGAAAGAATTTTCCAGACAGACGGTGCAGCAAGTACAAAGGCTGGTACCAGAGTGTACCTATCATTCGGGGGGAGTCAGATCATGCCAGGCCTTCTAGACCATCATAAGGACCTTGAATTTACACTGAGTGAAGTGGGAAACCACTGGAGGGTTTTGCGACTGTAACAGCATCACTCTGGTTACTGTGTTGAAAAGACACCGAATGGGGGGTACGTGCAGCAGCAGCAAGAGCAGTTAGGAGAACATAGCAATAACCAAGGAAAGTGTAAATGGTAGTTTGGACCAGGTTCGTTGCAGTGGGGGTGGGAGGAAGTGTGGTAAGAAATCCCTATGGGACCTTCTTAGGACAGACCCCTTCCCCATCCTCTGCTGTAGCTCCTCTCGAAAGTACCCAGATCATAGTCTCTGCTGCACATGTCCTGAGTGGTTTTGCAGATGCTAAAATTCCCAACAAAGGGAAGAAATTAACTACTTGATGACCATGAGCACGTACCCCTCAGACCTACTGGTGCCTCAGGATTGATAGTGTTAATCCCTGTGACACCGCACTGTTACTTCACCATCAACCAATCAGAGAATTGTGCACGAGCTGATCACATAGCCTGCAACTCCCCTCCCTCGTCTTGCCTTTAAAAATGATTTGGTTTCGTGGACCCAAATTTGGTTTGCTAACAGAAGTGATCAAATTTTAGATATATTATGAAGGTAGGATCTTCAGTATCTCCAGTTGGATTGGATATGACAGGGGAGAAACAGAAGACACAAGGACAACTGCAAGGGTTTGGTCTGAACAGCTGGAAGCTAAAATTGCCATTTACTGAGGTTTTGAAGACCATTGAGAGGCATGGGTTCCTTCCTTCCTTCCTTTCTTCCTTCCTTCCTTCCTTCCTTCCTTTCTTTCTTTTTTGAGGAGAAGTGGTTGTCAAGGTTCGGTGTTGGGCATGTTAAATCTGAGATGTCTGAATACATACAAGTAGAGCTATAGAGTAAGAATGAACGAGAGCTGAGGGGAGGGGATTGGAAATTTCGGAGTCTGCAGTATAAAAGATGGTACTTAAAGCCCTGAGACTGGGTGCAAATTTACTAAAACCATGATAAGTTTAGATGTGCTAGACCATAAAGGCTGTGAAGGTGGGAGATGTACTTGGAAGGTAAGCAGAGACAAGATTTTAGAAGACCTTTTATTCTATGGATGTGAATTTGCACTTTACCTTGATAGGGAGTTGCTGAAATCAGCAGAAAGATGTAGTCAGACTTGCTTCATGTCACTGGTGGTGTGCGAAGAAAGGATTAGAGAGACATACAAACTAGGAAGTTATTACAGTTTAGGAAAAAGTTGTCACACAAATGTTTCTCAAATCTCTCTAGACACCAGACCAGACATAGGATGGGACAAATCCCTCGGCTAATCAAAGCGAACTTTTAAGTTAATTCTGTTCATCTTGTCCACATGGGAAGAGCATTCAGTGTATTAATTAACACAAGGGCTGTGGTCAGCTTGAACATTAGATTTCTCCATGTAAAATAATTCATTGCTTAGATTCTGAGAATTGGTTCACAAGAGTGGACTCCCCCATCCACCCTCACCTCCAAATTTTAATCCCTCAGCTTTCCAGGTGCCACAAAATTGAGTTCCAGGCCATTCATTCAACGCTGAAGAGCAAACTGACTTACGATTTCTTGAGCCACTGTGATTTCCTCAGGTGCCCACTTCGAGCAGCCTCCATCCAGTCTCTCTTCCACCCAGGTCACAGCAACGAGGAATTGTGTTGTGTCTCCTTTTCTAAAATCCAGGAAAGGTATTTTATTTTTACTGTTATAACAACTTTGAAAATAAAGAAAAAAAAGTGGGCATTTCTAATTTAATCTTTTGCTGACACCTAGTGCTGGAACTCTGCATATTCAACTAGCTGCTCCAAATAAGAAAAAAACAAAAAACAAAAAATGGAATTGTACATTGCCGTGAGCTCAGCAATAACAAAGATCTATTCTGACAAAAAAAATCTATCTAGACATCATTTCTCATATGTATATACCAAGCCTGTTAAAAGGTTCAGACACTAGTCTTTTAAATGACTAAGAATTCAACTTTAAGGAGACTTTTTTTTCCTAGTCTTAATTTTGGTTTACTGCTGGGGGAATTTCTGAGAGCATATGAAGGCCCAAGTGGGTCCGAACTGCACTTTCTGAAAGTTGTGAACACTTAGGATAAATTCCCCTTGGAAGTTGAGTCAGATGGGACTGGAATCCACAATATTTTCATAACCATACTTTTCAACTGTTGAAGAATTCTCAACTTCACATTCAGGGTTTATACTAAACAGCCCAAATTTAGCCTTGCATGTAATTATTGTAAATTACCATTTATAAAAAAGGAATGAATTAGTAAATGGGAGGGGGAAAATTACTTCTCTTTCTCCCAGGTTTATTGAGATATAATTAACATATAATATTGTGTAAGTTTAAGGTAAGCTCTGTGACGATTCTGTCCATGTATATATTGTGGAATGATTACCACAATAAGCTTACTTTACACATCTTTCACCTCATATAGCTACTTTATTTGTGTGTGTGTGGTGAGAACCTTTTAAGACTTTCTTAGCACCTTTCTAGTATACAACACACTATTGTTAACTGCAGTCACCATGGTGTACATTACATCCCCAGAATTTATTCATCTTATAACTGGAACTTTGAACCCTTGACTACATTTACCCGTTTCCCCTACCCTCCCCTGCTGCTTGCAACCACCACTTTACTGTTTCTATGAGTTTGTTTTTTTAAGATTCTACATGTAAGTGGGATCATACCATGTTTATCTTTCTCTGATTCATTTCACCTAGCATAATGCCCTCTAGGTTTATTCATGTTGCCACAAAAGTCAGGCTTTCCTTCTTTTTTCTTTATTCTTTTCCATTATAGTTTATTACAAGATATTGAATACAGTCGTGCTCACTTTGGCAGCACATATACTAGGATACTGAATACAGTTCCCTGTGCTATACAATAGGAAGGATTTCCATTTTTATGGCTGAAAAATATTTTATATATTTTATATATATATATATATATATATATAAATACTATATGTATATCACATTTTATTGTCTCCATTCACCTGTCAATAGACACTTAGGTTGTTTCCCTGTCTTGGCTATTATAAATAATGCTGCAATGAATATGGGGCTACAGATCTCTCTCTCAGATAGTGATTTCATTTCCTTTGAATATATACCCAGAAGTGGGATTGCTGGATCAGATGGTAGTTCTGTTTTTAATTACTTGAAGAATCTCCCTATTATTTTCCATAGTGGTGAGCCAGTTTCCACCAAGGGTGCACCAGAGTCTCTTTTCTCCACACCCTCATCAACACTTGTTATTTCTTGTCTTTTTGACAATAGTCAAAAAATGACTTCTTCTATTATGCAATAATTTTGAGGAAATAGGCATTATTTGCATATACATCATTAAAAATTGCATTTGAACTATTGTCTGGTAACTAAGTCATGTAGACAGTAGAAGCATTCAGGAGAATTACATTTGTGTTTGGAAGTGTTGCAGCTACAGAGGCAAAGCAAGAAATTCAAAATGTAAGTTTTGTAAAAACGAATGTACCAGTTTTCCACTTAAATCTGCATCTGCAAGCTGTGTGAGCTTAGGTAAGTTACTCAACCTCTCTGAGCCTTAGTTCTCTCCTCTTTAAACTACGGATGATGATAATAGTACTTGCTGTAGGTTGCTGTGAGGATCAAAATATTCCACAAAGTTCCTGACACATACCAAGGGCCCAATAAACAAGAACTGTTATTTGTAATAACAGTATTAAAAATAATTAGGGGGGAGGGCATAACTCAGTGGTAGAGTGCATGCTTAGTATGCATGAGGTCCTGGGTTCAATCCCCAGTCCCTCCATTAAATAAACAAACAGACAACAAACAAACCTAATTACCCCCCCAATAAATAAACAAAAATTTAAAAATAATAATAATTAAACTTACTCCTTGCCTCTTCCCATGGAGTTGAATATGATCCCAGGGGCAAGAAAAGGAGGTTCCCTGTTGTAAATGCTCCAAGGCATTGTGGAAGGTAATTGTTACAACCTGGCCATCAATAGGAAGCGCCCACAGACCCAAGGTCAAGTGGCCCCTGGCAGGCCCTGGAGGCACGTTCTCAGAGGGGGTAGGAAATCAGTAGGGACAGCCAGCCTTGCTCACATTCAGAGAAACAGAAGGATAAACCCCAAATCTTTAACATCATCTTACCACCGATTCACTGCTCCATACTCCAAAGAAACAGAACTGCTTGCTCTGAAACAAGGTGGTTAATATAGTGTAGGCTCTGGGGTAAGACTGACCTGATTTTGAATTCAAGCTGTGCCACTGACAAGCTGTGTGACTCTATACAAGTTACTTAACTTCTCTGAGCCTTAATCCATTCATTGTAAAATTGGGAATAATAATAGTAGCACTGAACTCTTCGGGCTACTGCAAGAATTAAATGAAATGATGTAAATCACTTTTCATAATGCCTGGCATACAGTCTGTAATCAATAAATCACTATCAGTATACCATTAAATCATCCAACTTGCCACTACAACAAATATGGCCTTGCTGTTTAAACTAGCCTGGTCGTCACAAATGAGTTGTAATAACCCGAGAAGTATGTCTTCCATCTCTTAGCTTTCTAAAGTTCAGACCTAAGCATTATCACCATTTATTAAACACGTACCACATACCAGGGACTCAGCTACTTTTTCTTACTTAGTCTTCACACCTAAAGAAGGTAGATGCTGTTTTTCCCTTTCCGTATGAGGAAAGGGAGACTCAAAGAAGGTTAAGTAACTTGCCCCAGGTCATACAAGCATCACAGGCAATATTTGAACCTGGGGCTAGATGCTAACTTCCCTACTCTTGCTCTGTAAAACCACCATCCATGACTTCCTACAGCCTTCAGGGCAAAAGTCAAGCCCCTCAGTTTACTACAGAAGGCTTTTCTTAATCCGTGTCTAGCCCCTACTAGCCCCTCCGGCCTCCATGCCTAGAGCCCAATCACCCTCCAAAAAACCTTCCCTGATGCCCTTCAGGAGTCTTCCAGAATAGCCTGGCCATATCTCTATTATGGCACTTGCCACGCTATAATGTAAATATTGATTTCATTGTGTGTTCCTCAAAGGGCCATGAACTCTTTAGGGCAGTGTCTCATCCGTCTTTCTATGCCCACTACCTAGCAGAGTGCTTGGCATAGCGTAGGAATTCAACCAATGTGTGTTGTGTGAGCGAGTGAATAAATGAATGAGTGGATAGATCAATGAATACTGAGCAGGGAATGTCTGAGTATCAAGTCCTACCAGTTTTTAGAACAGTGGTGCTTCCAGTGTGGTCCCCCGGAGCAGCAGCGGCGGCAGCGGCAGCATCTGAGAATTTCGAAGTGCAAGTCATTGGCCCCGCCCCAGAATCAGAAACTCCAGCGCTGGGACCCGCCCAGCTGTAGTTTACCACCCCCTCCAGGTGATTCAGATGCAGGTAAATGAAGAGTAAGGTCATACAGCAGATGAAAATTGCCAGGAAACATGCAGATATAAACAATCACAAAAGATTATGGTTACTATTAAAACTAACTCCTTAAATTAATTTGGCACTTAATAAATTACAAAAGGCTTTCCTAACTACTGTCTTTGACATTAAGAATGAAATGGAGAAGGAAAATGATTAAGGAGTTCAGATCCGTTTTAGGTACATACCTATGTAGTACGTCCCTGAGTTCCAAGGAACTAAGTCTCTCAGCGGTCACGTCCGGAAAATAAGTTTTGCGTCTCTGTAGGAGTGTTTGCTTGACCAGGCTGGGGAAGTGGCCTCTGGTAAGCAGCCCTTCTGGCGAAATCCCATAGGTTGGATGAAGGATTCCAGGTGAGCAAGGTTGAATGAGATTACATACTAATTGAGGTTACAGGAAAGTTAAAGCTACGGGGACTGACGGGGACGAACGGGGACGGGGCGGGGGGGGATGTATACACAGGCTATGAGGGGTACATGAGTATTTTTAATACTTTACAAAGTTTCAGTAAGTGAAAGAAGCAGCTTGCAAAATTATATGATCCCATTCTTAGTTTAAAAACTATTTTATTCACTCTCAGAAAAAATTCGTGAAAGGCATTATAATGGTGATTTTCTCCAGGTAGTAGGATTACCCCTTTAAATTTTTTTTCCAAAATGTTTTTTCAAAAATTTTCCCCAGAAAACAATTTTTATATTGAGAAAAAGATAATAAAAGGTATAAAATTGGTTCTGTGTACCCAGAGGGAGCTGACATACAGAACTAACAGCTGGTGTAGTTGGAGGCAGGATTTGAAAAAGAAGATTGGAATCTTCAAAGCTGGAAAGAACCCAGGACAATCTGATATTGAGGGGCCTCCCTAAAGCACTGAAATAAGAGGAGATGCTCAGCTGAAGATTTCCATAGGCAAAGACTTAGGACACTACAGACTCAGCTTTCTGCTAACTCAAACGAGACTTCAGCAAAAGAGAAGGCAGGCACCTGGGATGTGGATAGATCATGGCTTGGGTTTCCCCCCACCCAGGATCTGGAAGGTGAGAGGGCTTACTTGGAAATGAGGGAAGGAAGTGAAAATTATCCAGAATAGTTCATGGCTTTAGGGATCACAACAGAAGGAGGTATAAACAGGAAGGGAGGAATAAGAGAAGTGAACAATTGGTGCCTGAAGCAAACTGTATAGCACTTTAAACTTGTGCCGAGCTAATAATTGTGAAACATGAAATTATGTACCTGTAACTTACATATTCTGCATATATTTTATAACCTAAGGTTTCTTCCTGCTATGGTAAAAATCAGCTGTGTTCTTGAAAATGATTGCTCGAGCAACTGTTACTTTGGAGTGGAGGTTGATACAGAATTAAAGCAAAAGTTCTAAACCTCAAGGGCACACTCTCTGGAGATGTGACCCCTCCCCCCAGCTGCGAGCCTTGAGTGTGGAAAGTTATTATTTGAGCAGTTTACATTTATTGAGCAGTCAGTGTTTGGAAAGCTAAGTGCTTTGAATGGATTGTCTCATTTATTCTTCAAAGGAGCCCTGTGAGTTAGATCCTGCTATTATGCCCAACTTTACAAATGAGGGAATGGAGACCTAGCTGGCAAAGGGCAATGTTAGGACTGTCTGACTCTGATGCCTGAATTCCTTCTATAACACCAGCCTGCATTTGTTAGTCCTGAAAATACCCTAAAGCAAGTTAACAACAGCTATAAAATACCACAATTAGTAATGCTCACAGTGAGGTTATAAAGAAACAGATACCTTTCTGCATTGGTCAGACTACTTTAGTAGGAAATGTGAATTGGTGTGATCTTTTTGAAGGACAATGTGGCAATATTGACGAGAAGAATGTTAATGTAAATGTAAGTACCTTCTGCTTCAATTATGGAGCTACTGGAAATTCACCCAAAAGGTTAGCTGGCAAAGAGTATGTGCAAAATGTTCAGTGCAGAGAACTAGAAGCAACCAGTGTCCTTCAACAGAGAACTGGTTAACTCACTCAGGGTTCAGCCATTTTAAAAAAATGAAATAGGTCTGTATGTTCTTAAGTGGAAAAATCACTAAGATTTAGTAAGTGTAAAAAACAAGGTGCAGAATGGTGTGTGTAGTAAGATTACTTTTGTAGTAATTTTAAAAATACATATAGAAGATGGATTGATAGATATAATAGCATATAAACATTTTTCCCCTGAAAGGAAACACAAGAAGCTTTTAACAATAAATATGGTGGGGAGGGTGGTAAGTGCGTGCTTAGCATGCACAAAGTCCTGGGTTCAATCCCCAGTACCTCTGTTAAGAAATAAATAAGTAAATAAATAAACCTAATTACACCTCCCCAATTTAAAAAAAAATAACTACTTTTGTGAAGAATAACTGAGTTATTATTTTTGTGCCATTTGGAGATATTTGGGCTTTTTAAGTTGCTTTTTCCTCCATGCTCTCTTATTTTTTTTAAATAACACTTTATTGAATCTTTAAAATAAAAACCGAATAGCCAGCATTTATTGAAGGTTCATCGTGAGCAAGGGAGTGTGCTAAGCATTTTACATGTAACAATTCATTATATTCTCACATTAAAGGATTAGCTCCATTTTCCAGGTGAGGCGTTTCAGACTCTGGTGAAATCACTTGCGTGAGGTCCCACAGCTAAGTAGGGAAGCTGCCGATGAAATGCCAGGCTGTGCTCTTCCATTGGTCTTCATACCCTCCTTGCCTAATAAAAGTAAACTAGCGAACAACTGGAGTCTAATGAGATAATGTATGTGAAAATACTTTTCTAAGTATAGAGATGTTTGGGGAGAACGGGACGGGCAGGGGGAGGGAGTTTAAATCTGGCAGATCTGTCTACTGACCCCTCGACAGTCAGGATATTGTTTTTTTTTTTTTGAAGAAATGATGATCAACACATTTTTTTTCTCCTTTACACATATTATAACATATTTATTCATTTTTTCCAATAATATCTGATCATTGTTTAAAAATTAAAATGATGTGGAGAAATGAAAGGCCTTTCATAATACCCTTCACTGATAATGACTTTGCTTCAGATTTTAATGGCTATATAACTATTGCACACATTCCCACATATTTTATGTGAATGGGAGCAACTATATATTTGTTTAGTACCTTGATTTTTTCCATCCTTACAATATATCTTGCCCATCTTTTCATATCAGCACTTACAAATCTACTTTTCTCTTTTTAATAGCTGCATGGTACCCTATAATGTGAATGTGTGTGTACACATTATTTTTTAAATCATCTATGGAAGGACGTTTAAGCTACAACCAATTGTTTGCTTTCCTAAATGCTGCTGTAATGAATACCCTTCCTAAGAAAGTTTAGAAGGCTGTTCAGACTGAGTGTGACATTTGTCAACCCTGTAGTGGATGCGAGTGACCCAGTAAGGCTCTGTACTGAGACGAGGGGTATATCTCACTACATAGGAAAACAAAGAATTCTCTCCAAAATACCGTGGCCAGCACATTCAGAGGTATCAGAATCGCCAACAGGCGGGACCACCTCAAAAAGAACACCCTGCTTTGACAGTTTAGTAACAGAGCAGACTTGCTGTAATTGCTCAACACTGATTGCTGGATCAGAAGAGGAATTTCCAGACTCAGTTACAAGCAGAGCTGGTGCAGGGCTGTGGATCCCACCAGACAGTCTGGAGACAGCTAGACAGGGAGATGGGCAGCAGAGCTCCAAATCAGGCAACAGCACGTGCAGAAGGAGCAGTGACCTATGGGGAGACTCATAATTCATAGACCAAACCTCTTCCAGCAGAGGGCAGTGCCTCAGATATCAGGCGGGACTCAGGCCAGCTGGAGCCAGAGCTGAGGACTTCGCGGGACAGACTGCACCAGCCCGAGGCTTAGGAGAAATTGCACTGTCCTTTGGATACTGTAAGTGACATTGGGGAATACTCAGGGAGAGACACAGTGGGACTTCACACTACTGTAATTTGCCTGTATTCTAAAGTCTAACAACTTGGGATTGGTAATAAATCCTTTTTTATACAGTCTGGGCATTAGGGCTTGCAAGTAAGGGAATCTGGGGTCAACTGAACTCGATTGGCCACTGATTCTTTCAGGATTCTGGGTGCATGCTTGAATAAAAAATGGAGTGACATGCCGAAAATATAATCTGTCTTCTGACCCTGGGGCTCTGTGGATCTGACACAAAGTTTACAAATAGAAAGTTGGCAGAGGGAAAGGTATGTAAGAAGTAACAATTTTATCTAAAAATAGAAACTTAGTGTTTAACAGTAGAGCCCTTTGCTTTTGCATTTCAAAGACTATGAAGGATAGCCGTTAAAACAAACTTTAACTTGGAGGAGCCAGCCATGCAAATTGTGTGCCTGCAGATAATGAAAAGGTTAAAAGTTAGTCTGCAGGCCTAAACAATTTCAAATCAACTCTTCCCTGCTGCGTAGCGGTTGCAGTCAAAACGGGGCAAAGCTGAGTTAGAGCACCATAAAGTCTACTTCTAATCCTGTTTTTCGAGCCCGGTGATAAGAAAGAAAGGAGTGACTTTGGCATTTGCCGGTGGAGTCAAGGCAGATTTGCCAGATGACAAAAGTACTGTGTGTGTTTAATTATTTGTCAGGCACGGCTAAATAAAACACACCATATACAAAATCAGAGCCATTCGTGAGGTCGAAGGCTAGTCTGCACGCGTTTCTTAGAAAAATAGCAAGTGGAAGAAATACCAGCAAAGAGAATCAACTTTCTTGGCTGTTTTATTTTCCCTGCCGCTTCTAGTCCAGGAATGTTTGGAGTCCTCCCGGTCGTTAGATGATGACTGGCCGTCCTGCACCGGCCAACGAGCGGATCGAGTCCTCAGCCCGGGCTGGGGGCCAATGGGACGCGGAGGGGCTTCCGCGGGGTCGGGGGTGGGACTGTCGGCAGCAGCGGCAGGCGGGCGGAGAAAGGAAGGACGCTGGAGGTTCTCAGAGGGGCCCTTTGCCAAGGCCATAGCCCCGAACCGAAACCGTCCCCGGCGGTCTCGGCCGGGCAGGGCGCGGCCCCAGAGCCACCCGGCTCGCCCCGAAGAGGTGGGACTTTCCCCACCGGAAGTGATCCCGTCCAGTCTCGGGGAACTGGGGCACCTCAACCAGTGTGTCAGGGAAACCCTTCCGGGTGTGTGCTGGGGGGGTGGGGGGGTGGGTGAGAAAAAAAAGAGCTGGGTTCGCCAGGAGTCCCAGCGGCCGCCGCCGCCGCCGCCGGACGGCCCCCGCCTCTTTCCCCTCTGCGAGCCGCAGCGCCGGGGCGGCGGTGAGACGGAGGAGCCGGCCGGTGGCCATGGCCTTGGCGTGACAGAGCCTCCCGGGCGGCCGGGCGGGTGCGGACGGCAGGGTAAGAGGCGGCGGCGGCCGGGTCTGGGTGGGAGCCGGGGGAGGCGGCCGCCTGGGCTGCCCGGCTGGGGCGGGCTGGGGTCCGGCGGGTAACGCGCGCCCTCTCCCCCCCACACCCCCATCACAGGCCGGACGACGCCCGCGGGAGCCGCGGCCCAGAGACCCGCCCGGGCGGCAACGACTGGAGCGGAGCCCACAGGCCTGGGCCGGCTCGGCGGCGCGACCAGGAAGCGGGGTCCCTGGGCCCCTTTGTGTGAAGGGCGGGGGAGGGGTGCGGGGCAGCCCCTGGCTGCGGGCTCCGCAGACGCCAGCCTTACCGCGGGGGGCCTCCGTCCGTCCCGCGGCGCCCACCCCTTCCCTCTGGGGGGCGCATTCCGCCCCCCCCCCCACTCCGGGCTGCTCCCGGCTCGCCCTCTCCCCACGCCCCCTGCCTGGGCTTCAGTTCCTATAGGAAGGGCATCACCATCCCATCCCCACCCACCCGACACTTCGCTCTTTCCCCTCCCCCTCCTTTAACTTCCTCTTCTTCCCCCTTCGGGCCCTCGTCTGCTCTGCACTCTCCTCCCGGGTTCGCAGATTTCCGCCCACCTTCCGCCTCCCCGAGCCGCGCCGCAGCTAGCGGGGTGTTATTTTTCCCTCCCTCGGGTAGGAGTTGGTGAAGGTGAGACTCATGAGGGAATACAAGGTAGTGGTGTTAGGGAGCGGAGGGGTTGGCAAATCTGCCCTTACGGTGCAGTTTGTCACTGGGACTTTCATTGAGAAATATGACCCCACCATTGAAGATTTCTACCGCAAAGAGATCGAAGTGGACTCTTCCCCCTCCGTGCTGGAAATTCTGGACACCGCAGGAACTGAGCAGTTTGCCTCCATGAGAGATCTCTACATCAAAAACGGCCAAGGTTTCATCCTGGTTTATAGTCTGGTTAATCAACAGTCTTTTCAGGTAACCAAACCGAGTCTTGTAATTTGTTAGAAGGGGGTGTGGTAATCCTACATTTACTTCTGGTTTGCTTGCAGCGTGCGTAAATGACTGTGTTTTGCTTTTGAAAGTTAGACATGGCGCATTTTTGAGGTTACTCCTGGCACGGAAAAGTATCGAGTTGTTTCTATAGAGAGGACTAAAGTCACAGCCGTCAACAAATATTTTAAAGTTATTTTTAAGTCAAAGAGAAGTGAAAAAGAAGTAAGTCAGCCTGTGTATATTTAGCCTGGAACATAACCTTCGGAAGTTGCTTGTTCAACAAGTATTGATTAACTTACCCAACAAAGCGACATTTAACGGATAATCTTGGGCAAATAGAGCTCTTTGGAAAAAATTATTTGCAGCCCATTATCTGTTGCACAGATAATTCCTCTGCGTCTGCTTCCCCTCTCCCCCTCTCTTTTCTCACCCAAATTTCTCAACCACATATATAAATCTTAGTGCTGCGAGATGAAGAACTCAAGACCTGCCTTCGAGGCACTTTACTTACTTGGGGCGTGTGAAGGGAAGTTACTAATTGAAAGGACTAGGACCTAAAATTAATAACCAACAAAAATCTAGAATGACAGTCCTTTTTTTTTTGCAGTTCACCCAAATTGTTTCTGATAACATTGACTATATTTATAGGAAATATGTGGATCTGGGAACACGGAACAAGTGCTAACCCCCGGCTAGGTGGCCAAACTGGAGGTGGTCCACTTTCTTTGGAAAATCTGACCTGTCCTTCACTGGGAGACAGGCTGGAGGTTTAACATTATTTTAAGAGATGCAATAAATGTTGCTATTTATTCCTTGAAAATAAATAACCTCATATTGACCCATTATATTGACCTCCATTGATTTAGGAAATGGACATTTTTTTCTGCATTTAAAGGTATGCACTTAATGTTGCTTACTTGACATTAAGTGCTTGAGCCAATTCAATGTGCTAATTCCATTTTTCTTAGTTTAAAGTATTATAGTGAATTTTACCAGTAACCAAATGTTAGCAACTTCAGGATTTTTTTTTTCCTTTTAGAGATAATTACTTTGATTCGTTTCCCGGGAACTTATTGTGGCCAAACTAAAGTTCATTTTATGTAGGCTTAAATTCCAAGGCAATACTATTGTAAAAGCATTTTTCTCCAGAAAGTGCCAGTCTACTAAAGGTGCTATTTGACAGGTCTTTTCTTTCTGTAGGATCCTTGGGACACTTGTTATTCTATTAGCTGACTCTCTTGAGGCTGGCAGTCTTTTGAAGGGTTTCTCGTAAGATTTCCATTATATCTACTTCTTTTTATACACATAAATGGGGGAGTGAAAAATTGCCATTATTTCAGTGGAGACTTAAACTCTTTTAAGCCCAAATGCCATCAATTTGGATTCTCAGCTGAACTTGTGTTTCCATAAAGACACAGGGAAAAGAAGCTTAACCTAGAAGACTGAATTGATATGTGATCAAACAAAATTGTTGCAAATATCAAATAACTATGTTTTTGTAAATTTTCAGTCCCTTGTTTTTCCTTCATCCTGCATGTGAATACTGTTTAACTATTCAAATGAAACACATGTTACACCTAAATTAAACCTTTTAAGTTACAAAAAATCCAAAAAATGTAATGTTAGTATTAAATCTATAGTAGTCTTAAATCGATGCAACCCCCCAGTTGACACTCCTAGAGAATAGCTAAGGCTTTTATCTTTTGTAATTAATTATAATTACTTAGAAAAAGCAATACATATGGGAGAAAATGCCAGTTGTAAAACCGAATGTGAGCAAAGAAAAGTTTGACTTCTTCGCGCCCAGACTCCCCCCTGCGTTGTCCCTCCCAGGAGCTTCTCACCAGTGTACAGTAATTTCTAGTATTGAAGTGTATTTCAAGGATGAAGGCATACCATTAAATTTAAAATGAAACATTTAAGTGTGTGAACCTGTTTTTAACTTTGGTCCTAGGCACGACACAGTGTTTTTGTTCCCACCTAAAACACTTTCTCTCAAGTGCTCTTGCTAAATGGCTAGGAATGCATAAATGCTGCAATCCCGTGCCGGGATAACAGGTGTTACCAGGAGTGATGACAAGCCGGCAGGTTTAAGGAGATGGCCAAACACCCTTTTGTATGAATGGATTCATCATATTTGGCAATTTGCTTTTTAAATCAGTATAGGCTGAGGGAAAGAAGTGATTAAATGAGTCCTAAAGTTGATGTGCAGCCTATATTTTATATTTTTGACAGAAATCCAGCAGGTAGGGGCTGTGGAAATTATCCAGTTCCTGCTTCAGTGGAGAAAATGACATTTTCTCCATTTGAGTGTCTGGTTTTATTTTGGATTCAGCTTTCTATACTAACTGGAGGATGACTTCTTGTGATATTGCAATATTTCTGTTATGGTTATACAAACAGCATAATCTTTTTCTTTCTCTTTGTGATTGTTTAAATAGGATATCAAGCCAATGAGAGATCAGATTGTCAGAGTGAAGAGATATGAAAAAGTCCCACTGATCCTAGTAGGAAATAAAGTGGATCTGGAACCAGAAAGAGAGGTTATGTCTTCAGAAGGCAGAGCTCTGGCTCAAGAATGGGGCTGTCCTTTCATGGAAACATCGGCAAAAAGTAAATCAATGGTGGATGAACTTTTTGCTGAGATCGTCAGGCAAATGAACTATTCATCCCTGCCCGAGAAGCAAGATCAGTGTTGTACAACTTGTGTTGTCCAGTAAAAAAGATAACCTCAATCATGGCCATACCGAGCAGGTTAGTTGCTGATGGAATGTTACTTTTTTGATCAAGTATAACAAAAAGCTAGTTAATATTAATACACATTGTGCTACCTTAAATTTCTTTATTTTTTTAAAAAACATTTCCCTCAGCACAAAATAGTCAACATTCAATGTAGAAAATAAAAAAAATACAGATAAGTAAAATAAAGGTAAGAAATTGCCTATGTTCTCATTCCCAAGATTTTTTTATTTTTTAAGTGAGTTACTGTTCTTCTCTCTTTGCTTGATTGATAACATTCCTTTGGGGTGGAGTGAGTTAATATACCTCTTCCCTGTTTTGGTGATTTAGCATCCAAAATGCACAGGAGATCATCCAATAATAATTTGAGAAGATGATTAGTTTTATGTTTTCTGTGTTTTTCTATCCCAGGCTGGAGAGCTGCTTAATTGAAATCATCAATTTACTAATCACCCAAGTGTTTGATTTAATAGGATGATTATTTTAATCAAGTTCATCTGTACCTTGCACTGGAGGGACTTAAATGACCTCTGGTAATAACAAATTATAGTGCCACCGTGTACCTTGACTTCATTATAAATACATGGTCCAAATGAGAATCAGGTGAAATCATCTGTGGTGTATAGAAGGGACAATTCCAAGCCCAGGAAAGATTTGTATTCAGTTCAGTAAATAATGGCATTAATAATAACAGTAACAAAACCTTCAAGCTTTTCATTGAGCTAAATGGTAACTTAATGAAAGGTTTTTTTTAATGAATGAGTTTTTGGAAAAGTAGGATTATATATAACTTACTGAGCATTTAAGATGAAATTATTTTATACATATCATGATCTTTTAATCTAGATTGTAATTGGACAGATAGTCCCACTTAGACAGTGATACTTAGATAATAAGATAAGACAAGCAATAGCCTGGATGACCAAGAAGCCACAGAAAATGCCAGACTAGCCTGACAGTATCAGGAATGGAATTGATTGTTTTGAGCCAAGCCTGACCTCGAGTCTAGGAGGCAGTGTTGCAAATGGCAACAGTCATTTCAGATCGCAGAGATGATTCCTAATCAAAGGTCTGGCTTTATATGTGCTCCCTGGAGAAAAGACTAACGGTCCCTAATTTATCTTTGCAGACAAGATCTCCTGTCAGGTAGTGTCATCTTTGAAAATGAAGGAT
The DNA here is from genome assembly GCF_048564905.1 of Vicugna pacos. Lineage (NCBI taxonomy): Eukaryota > Metazoa > Chordata > Mammalia > Artiodactyla > Camelidae > Vicugna > Vicugna pacos. The sequence goes on along the minus strand of NC_133023.1, from coordinate 92,315,382 downwards.
GACAACAGTGCTTTTTTTTTTCCAGAATGCTTTCACTCATCAGCTTTTTAGCATAACAGAATGTGATGAAAACACAGTTATTGTCTTACACCTAGCTACATCTGTTATCATACAGCGTCACTGTTCAGGCTGTAACCCAGCATATGTTTTGGTGATAGCATTGCACTTGCAGTTTTGTTTGTTTTGTTTTGGGTTTTTTTGAGGCAAGAACAGGCATATGTAGGTGACCGAGTCCAGTGTTCTTGTTTCCACAATGTCTTTTCTTAAATTATAAGCCAGCTTCAAGTGTGAACAAGCTCTGTGGTGTTGCATCTTTACCATCATGCTCTATTTCTCTATCTGACACTTTTAACCAGGCAAATGATAGAGTGTATGCATTTTACTTTTATCATCTTTATAAAAAATTAACCAGCTCCTGTAAAATGTTCCCAACTTTCTTTCCATCATTAATGTAGACAGCTATATGAGTAAACTGAATAAAATTGGTCTCTTATGTGTAGAGGACCACTGTCTTAGATTGGTAAATGGAAAATGTCTAAAGCTATTTTTAAAGCTTTCTTATTTTGAATTATTTCTGAGTTCATTTCATTTTGCAACTTTTGTGACTTAAGTTACTTTTAATCTACTTGATTACCTATAGGAATGATTAAATAGACCTTCTAATATCTCAAGCAAACTATGTTTATATTTTTTATTAATTAATGTACTAAAAATCAAAAACATTAATACCAGTAATTCCTCATTTTTATAATAGTTAAGTTGCCTGTATAGTTTTTATAAGCAGAATACATGATTGAAGGTGTGAGCCTTGAACTAAAATATCTAATCAGCTGGATTTCTAAAAATATTAGAGTCCCCCTGGCCAAGATCTTTTAGAACAAAGCACCCTCTATGCAGGTTTTTGCTGATACCGAATAAGATTGAACTGATGTGTATGGGGATCTGTAATCTGAGGCCCATGAAATTTGTGGTTGTGCTTGCTTACTATTTATCTAGGAAAATAGGTGATGGATTCTGAATCCTGTAGCTTGAGTCATGGAGCTCTGAAATCTGTCAGTCCCAGATCTAAATTGAAGATCAAACTTTGACAAGTAAAGGTGATTTGAGAAGTGCTTGTCCTTAATATTTAGAAGAGTACCTTGTCCAAGTTAGAGATAGTAAGACAGACTGTGATTGCTGTAAATTGGTTACTCTTGATTGAAAGGGAAAATTTATTAATGCTCGAAGAATGACTTCTGATAGTTCCTCCCATTTGTTTCTTACCACTCTTCAATTTGAGTCACCAGTCTCTTGCCCAGCACCTGTTTATCTGCATGACCCCGAGGATGATTTCCTCACCTTTCACCCTCCCATTGGCAGTAGTCATAGTGTAAGTTTGGAAGCAATGCCGGATTTCCTTCTGCGCTGCTCTTGTGGCTGGTTTTCTTACTGACGTGAGGAGCCTGCCATCAGGTACTTTGAAGGACTTCATTTTACTGTGCAGCAGGAGTATAATAGAAAGCCAGGTCAGAGTTGCAGCCCTGTTTTGGTTTTACTAACTGTATTATAGTGCCTCTATATTGGTGTCAGTAATTAACATTTGGCTGTTTTGATACACTGTTGTTGAGAATGATGAGCGTTTGGTTAATCATTTCATGATACTATAGAAGAAGTAAATCACAGTGCTGGGAGGTTCAGGGAAAGAAGAGACCAGTTTCAGTTAGAGCAGGTTTCTCCACATTCTGGGCTCTTTGTTGTGGGGCCTGGCCTGTGCATTGCAGGATGTTTAGCAGCATCCCCGGCCTCTACCTACTAGATACCAGTAGCATTACCCCACCCCGCCCCGTTCCCCGGTTGTGATGAACAGGAATATTTCCAGACATTGCCAGGTATCTCCAGAGGGGTAAAATTGCCCCTGGTTAAGAACCACTGATTTAGAGGAACTGGGAAGCAGTAGCATTTGAATCAGACTTTAAAGAACGGGTAGGATTTGAGTGGATAGCGGAGGGGTAGAGGTGATATCCAAACAGAGGGAATGCCAAAAAGAAAATAATATCCTAAATATTCTGTTAATTCCCTGAAAGGTTGAAGGACATTAAAGTTATCCCTTAAGTGTGACCATTTGGTAAATGCTCTGTGACAAATAGAATTGTTTAAAAGACTGTTTTTCAAGGATATCTTAATCCAGTAGTGACAGAAGTTATTATTGAAAAAAAAACCAGGAATAAAAAAGGTGTTCTTCCCTATGGTTTGAAGGTCTCCTGCAAGATTTCATCCTATTTTTCTCTCTGTATTATGAACGGATTCCCCCAACGAGAGTAAGTCGTGCATAAGAGTACCAAACACCAGGAATCAGACTGAAAGAACAAAGATCATTATTTATGTCAGCCTCAGTTCATTATATATGTCAGCCTGAAGAAAAAGGGAGATTCTTGATTCAAGACTAGCACATCATTTCACGTGGCAGCAGAATGCCCGGGATGTTAACAAAGGCTCCTGAAAGGCTGAACCATCTATGAATGTCATTTTAGTCTAGCTGGCCTTACTATTTCTAAACACAGTGGAATTGATTAGCATTTTCAGTTTTTGTAAAATAAATATGTAGAATCAGAATTGTTTCTCATCTTTTTTCCAGCTTTTAATTAGATATGTTGAGGATTTAGCAAATGAGAGGTGGAAATCATGAAAATTAAATCACATTGTGTGCTTTAAAATGCTGGCATTTTCATATCCAGGTTAAATATTAATCATATCCGTAAAACACCAGGGTGGAATTCTGTTGCTGAAGTTACAGTTTAGATAGGTAGTTTCTTTTTTTCTTTCTGCCCTATTTTGCATGTCACTTTGGAGAAAATAGCTTATTTTAAATGCTCACTTGTCAACCAGTTCACATAGTGAGTCAAAATGGAGCCTGTGGCGTGGCGGCCCTGAACAGAGGAGGGAGCTTGCTTTGGGGTGGTGTGCACCGTAAAGCCCTGCAATCGACCTGGGATAAAATGGGAGAACAGAGCTGCCTTACACTTTCTGCCCCCTAACTCTCCCAGACCTTCACTGACCCCCTCAAGGTTCCTGGTTTGGGACCGTTCAGAGTGGATAGGTGCCTAGTTAGACCTGCTCTGAGTGTAGAGGTGTCTGGTGATTAGACTGACTCTGTGTATCTGTTCCCTCTTTAATTGCTTCCTTTTAACCTCAAGATTAGGCTTTTATTGAAGAATGAAATGCATTTGAGCCATTCAGTTTTACTCTATTACCCCTCTAGCTTAGAATGAACCATCAGTAGAATTAACAAAAATTGCATCATGGAGTTGGAGAATTGCCACTGAGGAAGTGTTCTAGCCATACTACAGGAAAGATTCTCCTCATGGGATTACTTCTCAGTGGAATCCTAAAATCCAGAGGATAATATCACTAAGGAAAACTTAAGTCCTGTCAGCTGTTGGAAAAACTTATCCTCCCAAAAACATACTCCCAAATTCCTTTGATTAGCCACGGTCTTAGGAATATTGGATTCAGAAAAAGCAATTTAGAGTTGAGGGGAGCAGTCCCCTACCTGGTTTAATTCAAAGCTAGCAGCTGGGATCAGATCATTGGGCTCACACTGCTGCTTATTATCAGTGGACGTGGTCATACTATTTGCAGCCTTGGAATTGAACTCAACATACGAATTTAAACTTAGAGATTTTCGGGGTAGGACATAAGAAAAATACCTTTTCCTTTCCAGCCTGCATTTACCATAAACTTTAAGGGTGTGTGTTCTCCTTAAAGCATGGTTCCACTTCGATTCGAAGATTCTATGCCATAGGTTCAGCTTCTGCTATGTCTAATGTGTGACAGATGAGTGCTTTTAATGACCCTAGTCCTCCCACTCCATCCCAATAAGCTTCATGAGTATTATGCAAATTACAGTGGAGAAACAAACAGAAGATACTTAACAAAAACATAAACGCTATCAGCAGAATTCTAGCCTAGTGTTGTGCTAATATAACTTAATATTTAACTTGGATATGAAGATGCCAAGTGAAAAATGTGAAGGGATATTTATTTTTTAAAAACTTCCTTTGGTCTCATGTCTAAAACTGGAAAAAATTAAAATTGATTATGATTGCACATTTATATTTGCTAAGAAGAATGCTAGTAAATACCATTGTATTTAGAAATGCTAAATCCAGCTAAGCTAAAAAGACACTCATAAACTGCTAAGCCTTTCAGGAGCCTTTGTTAACATCCCAGGCATTCTGCTGCCACGTGAAATGATGTGCTAGTCTTGAATCAAGAGTCTCCCTTTTTCTTCAGGCTGACATAAATAATGATCTTTGTTCTTTTAGTTCTGTGTTTGGTACTCTGGTGTACCAATTTATCTCACTTGGGAGACCCTCTTTCATAATTTCCTGAACAAAAGGTTTGAACTGTTGTTTGGGATTAAAAATTTTTTTTCTCTTTCATAACAAAATCTAATTAGAAAAATGTGAAAAGTGAAACCAGTTAAGCAAGAGTTTCAGCAGAAGCCGCTAGAGCTAAGATTTGTTGAATATCTTGCTGTGAACTTGAGAGTGAGGACAAGGATCACTTGTGTTCTATCTCACAAGCAGCAAGTTATACTTTTGCAGTATGTCTGGATGTGATATCCTGGGAGTTAAAAAGTATGAGTTTGACCAGCTGCCTTTAAAGCTTCTGGAATGTTTTTTAAATGAATGAGAGTTGTTAGTATGCTGAAAATTTTTCTGTCACAGTGTGGAGCAATAACATTTACCTTTAGCATCTGTGAACTTCTAATCTGAGAGACTGTCCTTTTTACTTAATGCACGCTTTTGCTTCAGGATTTATTACTTCAGGTAATTTATTGCTCTCGAAAAGTAGCTGGTATTTAATACTTTGTTTGATGGTATGCCTCATATTAATATTGTTGAATCTGACCTGTTATTTATCTATGTCTCTTGATTTCACTGAATTATTGTCATCCTGTGAAATGTGGATGGACCAAATGTTAACCAGGTTTTTAGTGGGTGGGAAATAACGTATGTATCACCTTTTATTTAGTGTAGATTATAGTTAATAAGATGGTTTGTATTGTTTATTTTGGCAAGAAATAATTCCTACTTCCTCAGTTTGATTTCAGAGAATGCCTGAACTATTAATTCATCTTATATTACAAGTCTTCCCTATTTAAGAGACATTCAGATTTGAAAATCCCAAATTCTGTAATTATTTATTTTGAAAAATGTGGATTAAAATTTATAGCCAACTTATTAATTCAGATTATTGAGGAAAATCTAGTCTGAATTACTGAAAAATCCTCACAATGAATTGCATATATAATGAAATACTATTGTGTTCAGATAGGTATAAAAATTCAAACAAGGCTAAAAATACCAAGGTCTTTAATCTGGAATATCAAAGACATAATTCTGGTCTTCTAGAAATTTATAGCATTGCTGAGAAATGAAAAAAATACTTGACATTTGACATATAAGGTACTTTCACATAGTACCTTATGTGATATTTACCATAACCTTGTCAGGAAAGAATTATCCTTTTTTTTTTAATGATGAGAAAACTGGACTTGCCCAAGCTTAAATAACCAGTGTCCTAATTAACAACTGCCTCTAATACAAAAAAGTTTTAATTTTAATAGGAAGAAAATTTTCTATAATAATTTCTAAAGAGGTAACCTTTTGTTCTGCTTTTCCTAATGTGTTTAGGTGGCAGAATTTCAATAATAATGAACAGAGACACATCTTTAAAAATGAATCATTTTATGATATAGCTGCTAATAAAGAGTTCTCTCAGGCTCTTTGAACACTAAGAGAAGTGTAGTTGTCAAATGAAATGAAAATTATGCATATATAAACATTGGTAGAGCTCTTAGGTGATCTTAGGTTGGTTTCACTTGGCATTCTCTCATAGTTGCTATTCTACTCTTTGTTTCTGGCTTTATTTAACAATTTCTATCTTTTACATTAAAAAACAAATGTAATCCCACTCCCTTGGAAGCTATTTGGTAATCAACACAGTTAAAGGGCATTGTGTCTGAATGATAGATATTTCCCCCCTGGTATTAATTAGGAGGGCGGAAGTCTACCAGTTTTAAGAGAAGAGACTGAGACATCTCAATCATGGAAGTTTTTTATGGTTGGGAGGATGTACAGAAAAGGGCAGACCTGAGTGGGACGTTTGAACTGCTGTTGTCACCTAGCATCTTACCTAAGTCAGGCACCTAGTAGGTACTTAATAGCTAGAACTTGATTGAGTTACATTTTACTTTAAAAGTTCAAGGAAAAACCCTAAATTTTGAAGTTTTGCATACTGTCAAGTTAGTTGATAATCAGTATGCATTTAATTCTAATACTATTTCTCATTAAAAATACAAAGAGATCAAATTCAAAGTAGAATTAACATTTACCACTTTTATACTGTAAGATCTTTTAAATGAATAATAGCATTTTTAATATTGTATACTTTATAAAATATAATTAAAAAATAAAAGTTACACAGTGTGTTACATCCAATGCATCATTATAGTATTGCTAAAATTTAATGACTTTTTTGGGTCACAGAAAATTATTCTTACTTAAACTTATGGGGAACACAGTGAAATTCCACTTAAAAGTTCTGGTACCACTTCCATGTGTATATAGCTCTGCTGTCGGTGTTCTCATTTTAAACTATATTCTATATTTCTGCATTTTTATGACATTTTTATCTTAATTGCAGATAAAACTCAGAGGAAATTTGCACAGATGCTGCTTTGGAGAACTTTACAACCTGGGTTGCAGAACTGAGCCTTGGTAAACCTGTCTCTATTACAGCATGTTGCCATACATCTAATTAAGTGCATAAGGTCTTTGGCCTTCAAGATCCATTGACCTAAACAGGAATGCTTAGCACGTTTACCATATGTTTAAAATCTGTTCTTTATCAATCAGTCCTTTTGTAGCTTTCTTAAGTTCTTATTGATGGCTAATATGCAAGAATTAATTTTTAATATTTTAATTGATTTCTTTAATCAGTTTCTCAACTTGTATTTATTAAATACTCAAACTCAGTATTACCTACTCAATGCCTTTTAAAAGAAAGTTATAATGGAGAAAAATTGAGCCTTAAACAAATGGTTACTTCTGTATATTACCTCGCACCAGTGCTTCATTCTATTTGTAAAATCTTTCTCCTTTAAATAGTTGGTTAATCCTTTGAGACTTTGTTTACGTGTGGCAGTGTTGTAAAAAAGAAACTAAAGATCACCTTTTACCTGTATGGATGGAATATCCCTTTTCTTCAGGTGCAGTTTGTGATGTGTTTTTTGTAATTAAAATGTTCTGAACGTTACAATTGATATTTGAAATTGACTGTAGAGCATTTAGCTGAAGAGTTAAGCATTTGATTCCATTAGGTTTTCACATGTGTTAATCTCATTTACAGCATCAAATTGCAGCAGTAACATTTTCCTTTCTGTGAAGTTCTAAATTTAGTTATGACCTACTTAGCAATGCCTTTGAAAAGGGATATTGTATCCATGGTAAATTAATTGTATACCTAAACAGAGATAGCTCAGCTTTGCCTGTCAGGCTTGTAATTGACATCTAGTAGACTTCTGCACATGTAAAATTAAATTCAAATAAAATCATATACACTTTCTAGTTCTTAATATTTGTCTTTCTGAATAATAGTTTAAAGCAATATTTGTTAAAGTTTTCTTGCACTATCACAATTGCTTTTTAGTTCTTTCTCAAGAAGCATGTTCGTAGTAGAGACAAAAATCTGTGTAACAGGAGGGAGAATAGCGCCAAGTCTCTGGGCTTTTTTTTTTCCTTTTTCAAGTGTGCTTCCAATAGCCATTGCCTTCCATGTTGTTTACCTAATCAGCACATTTTGTCTGAATACTTGAACATTTTAACAGTAACACAGGTATAGAAACAGAAAGAAAACTTATAAAGAGTAACATCTGACAACAAGCGCTTTTTCTAGCAATGATTTTAACATTTTGTAAGGTTGACAGTATTTGTTGTTGGGTTTTTATTTGGTTTTAGTTGTGTGCTTTTAATTTGCAGAAGTTAGTAACTGCAGCTTACCTACTGCACCAAAGTTCTCGATTTTAGGAGCCCAGCTTTAGTCATTTGAACATGCTTCTAAATAAAACAAAAAAACCAAAACTATACTTTTGATCTATAATAATAGCTCAATAACTTTGTCAAGGAAAGCTCTAATATATGCAGTGATGGTTTTTGGAAGGGTGTGGCAATTTTAAATTTATATTGTGTGTGATGTTCCAATAAAGTGGTATCTACATTCATGTGATTTATTGGTCAGTATGACCATTAATTATTGCGTAGAAATTAATTAAACTTTGATTTCCTTTTTTTAAATCGTGTTGCATTTGATTCCTGATCAAATTCCCTCAAAGTGAACTCTTAACTTTAGATTTTAAATTTTATGGTGAGATTGTAAGGGTGGAGGCAATTGAAACATTATTTCTTATTTATAAACTGCTTGAAATGAATACCTAAATTAAGTTTGCACTTTAATACCAAACTTAAAACCAAACACTCAGTTCAAAGTAGGTTAAGTGATTGTGGTTCATCTGTATTAGCTGTGAGAAATTCTAAAGGAATCAAATAATTCATGATGATTTAAATTTTCCATAGATTTTATTATACAGTGTTTCTTTCCTATGGATTGTTCTCATTCTCTCTCTTTCTCACTTGCTCTCCTCCCTGCCCCCCCCCCCACTTTCTTGCTCTCTCTAGCTAGCCCCCTCGCTCGCTCGCTCGCTCGCTCTCGCTCTGTCACTGACTGCAGCAACAAATTTAACTTGAATTCACTTAGGATCACAGGAATCAGGGGAAAGTGATTTAAAGGTGGTTTCTCCAGCACATTTTAAGAAAAGGGACCAAAAGTTATTTTAGCTTCCTCAATAGATTGCATGTCAAGTTGCTTATTAGAATAATGAATTAATATTAAATGCAATATATGTCTCGTCTTTACTATGGCATCTGTTTAGGAGTGGTTCAAATCACTGCAGTAGGGCTCTGCAAATAAAATCATGTAACCTATTATCATGGATCTAATGTACTGTAACTTTATCAATGAAAGGTAAAAATCTCAAATAACAAGTACAAACATTGAACAATGACCTATAAAGATTTGTAAAAGTAAAATTTTTCCAATAGATTTCATTCTTGTCATTTTGTAAGACAACCCTGCAGTCCACCTGTTTGTAACTTTTTTAATAAAATAGACATCTGTATTACTGAGGTTGGTTTCTTGAATTATTTGGTGTATTACTACTTGTTACTTTTTATTGCTAACTTGTAAATCCTTTTCATAACTGAAAATCATTACTTTTTTATCAAAATGATAATGTATGTTGCAGTACATGTTTGAACAAGTTAAATGTCCACTTGTGTCCTTAGTCACCATTTTGGCATATGGGAGGGGAAACTGAGACATACCCTAAAATGTAATATCTAATTAATTGAATAACTTATAAATAAATTAGAAATGGGTAAAAAAGAATAATGTATATAACTTGTCCCATATGGAGAAAGTGGCCCAACTACACATCTGTGGGCTGGGAATTGTCCATGTATAGGAGATTATAGACAGTATTAAGCAATATGATTAAATTCTGAACTGCTGAATTCAGAAAGAAAATTCAATATAACTATCAAATTGTTTTATTTAGTGAAAAGTTTTGCCAGTCACTTTAATTCACTGCTTAACTCAGTATTTTTAGATTGTTGAACTGAATAGATGTTTTAACTTCAACGTTTTTTAAAGCCATAATGTTTTCTTTGAAGTTAGACAGTTCTGTCCAAATGCATTATGAACTGGATTTTTAAAAATTGTAAACATGGTTACATTTATATACCTGTGTTGTAACATACAGGAAATACTTCATTTATTCCCATTATCAGTCGTTAGTTGGGCTCCAAACAAACACCCTATATGTACTGTACCAGATGCTGTCCTCAAGTCCAAAAACCCTTTTCTATAGGAAAGGCACTCATGATTTCAGGGCCCTCCCCCATTTTTTAAACTAAAGGAACAGCATCCTTCTTCCAGTGAGGTCAACATTTTTAACCAAGTGAATAATAGAGAGAGAAGGTGAGAGGATGGAGTAGGGTAAATGCTAAGGGATACTAGCCTGACAAGCCATGTCCGTAGGGTACCCTGTCACAGCCAGGTCACCTTTATCTCTTTGCCTTCTGCCTTCTTCATGCTCTTATCTGGGGAGAAGATTCACGTAGTCATCACACTCCTGCAGGACAGAGCAGCTTGGGGTCAAGATCCAAGGCTATAAGACTTCTCGTTCAGATTCAAAGCAGAGACGGTTTTTCAGATAGGCTCCTGCTTTCACATATATCGAGTTCATTTGAACCTTACAGCTATCTGGTGATTTGGACTTCATTGTCTGCAGTTTGTTGTTGATGAAGCCATAGCTCAGGGAAGTTGTGACTTAAGATCATAAAGGCAAAGCTAAACGATTAAAATGTTGAGGAAGGTACTTTTGGACAAGTTTTAAAATTAATTCATCATCAGGTAGAGTCAAAAGGGTGCTATTAAAATTATAAAGCTCACAGAAATAAGATAAAAGACAGCAAGAAAGAACTGTTTTAAGTCAGTGTGACAGTTCATATGTAACAAAATACTATGGGTCCTATTCAAAGGTAATACGTTTGTTATATTGCTAAGTTTATGTAAGACATAAGCTATTTTCATTATAGCTATTTTTCTTTGGAAAGTCAATGTCTTAAATCAAGATTTGGCAGTCTTTGGCCGCCAGGCAGAATCCAGCCCAGTTAGCAGTGCCAAAAGAACTGTAGTTAGACTTAGCAGCTGTATCCTGGATCCACTGCAGAGCTCAGCTGCACCTCTTTTCTACCTAAACTTATAGTTTGAACAGAAGACCAGAAGTGCAGCTGATCCCAGATACATCCTTTGTCAACACACAGACCTACTTCTGTGCTTATGGGCATTACTTCCTATGGCCCAGGCTGCCCCATTCACAAACTCATGGTCCTGTCATTGTATTTTAATTTATGAGTTTCCTCCTGTAGACTGAGCTCCTTGAAGGTAGGGCCTTGCCTAAGTCACTTGCCTCTAGTGTAGTATTATAGGGGCTCAATAAATATTTTACGAAGTTATGGTCAAAAAATCAGTATGGCAGATGGGTGTTCACTCTTTAGAAAATTCTAACTCTGCCATTTCCTACTGGTCTTTTTTATTTCTTTTTTAGCAGTTAGGCAATATGAGAAATGCATTTTCTTTTCTTTTTACCCCCTTATAGAAGGCACTGGGGATTGAACCCAGGACCTCATGCATGCCAAGCACTAGCTCTACCACCAAGCCATACCTCCCACCCCAAAAATGCATTTTCTTCTCCCATCTTCATCCTCTACAGCACTAAGTTGAATTTCTTTTGCTTGTTTGTTTTGCTTTCTGTTTTTGTTTTCTAAGAGAAATTATTTCTAAACTCATTTCCAAGATAAATATACCATAAAGAGATGGGCCATAGAGACATACCATAAATATGGACTGAAGGGCCTTGAGTCTAAGATAAAATTCGCCAAGACTCTAGGTGAAGAATACAATCAAGAAAGAGTGTTTGCTGCCCATGCCTGGCTTTCCTCTCCAGCAGATCCCAAAGCTGACCCAGACCTGTCCCAGCCTCATTCTCAGGTAGGTCAGAGAAATGTTCACATTGGTTCCCCCAAACCTCTCAATTATTCCCCCTTTAATGAGATAATAATTCCTATTTTCCCTGTAAAACCACAGGTGATTCCCCACCTACACCTCTACAGTCATCTCCTTGCCCTTTAATCCTTGTCCCCGTTCCTTCGTTGGCCCTACCAACTACCTTCTACCCCATATAGACAAACTCCTACCCTTGCCCACTCCTTTCTCTCCACGTGAATCTTAAGATCGTTTTATGAGTAATAAAACTGATGCAAGTAGGATTTTTTTTTACTCTGGTTCCCCCAACTCTAACATTCAGTCTCCAAATCCTTAGACATCAATAGTTGGAGACACTTTCAGGTTGGCCTTAAACCAATGGAAGGTTATCCCCAAAATGTCAGCCCCTGGGATGTGCTTCAGTATCAGTGACCAGTGCAGTCTGCCATGTAACCGGAGACTCCCAGATGCCCCAGAAGGCCCTCCAGGAATTGGCTCCTGAGGCTCTAGATACTTCTACTCATGCTGTAAGCCCCAGGGAATGCCCTGGACTTAGTAGTCTGAAGCTCCTACCAGCTGCTCTAAGTTTCAAAGTTTGGAGGAGGGGTGGTGAGAGGGAGGGAAGAACTTAAGCTCATTTGAACTTTTTCTTGGAGCTTGAAAGTGGACAGTTAAATCTACAGTTGAGAAATGTGAGGATCTCTGGGGATTCTGATCGTTCAGTAAATCCCTGTTTGGGGGTTCATTGTTCCTCTGCTTAAGAGGGAGCCCCAAGAAGCCCTTATACCAGTGGACATGGCTTTCTCTGGTTTCCTGCAGTCTCCTTTGGAACACTTGTATGGCTCTCCTTAGAAAAATCCCAGCCGAAGCACAGACATTATGCCATGCCCCCAAGATATCTCTACAAGTGTATTGGTCCTTCGCTCAGGCCCGAAAATATACAGCAGTAAATGGGATGGGGGAACATTTAAATGGCAGTTGCATGGCTTTATCACACCGGTTGGTTACAAGCTGAGTCCGGCGGGTGCTTGAGTCACCACGTGGCATGGACATTGAAGCCCTTGCTGTCTAACCCAAGAGAAGTCAGAACCGTGGGCCTTTGGATCTCCAGCTGGCTCAAAAGAATAGCTGCAGTGACTTAGGAATGGAAATCTGGGCCAGAAAAGAGTGACATCCACTTAACAGTAAATAGTTGCTTGGTGGGGAGGATAAGTATTCTAGACAAAAAAGGGACAGGACGATCAATACCTTCATTTAACTTAAATTTAACTTTTTAAATTTAACTTGGCTTCTAAGTGTATGCCAGGCACTGTGCTGGGAGCTGAGTTTAAGAGGAATGTGATATGGTCTTATCCTCTAGCGCAGCTTACAGTCTAGCCTGGGAGACAGCCCTGCGAGCAACAATTAGGAGGCAATAAGATGTATGCTCTAATATCAGCGTATACCAGATGCCAGGGAGCCCAGAGAGGGGAAGGGATATGTGTGTCTGGTATTTTCACCGTAAGCATCTTTGCCATAGACTCTTCGCTGCAAACATTTTAACTGCCTAACTGATTGGCTGTAATGTAATCTTGCTGAAAAAGATAAAATAACGAAAAATAAAAGAGGGACATTAAAAAGGACATAATAAAACATGAACAATAAATAACAAAATTAAAAAGACTTCACATTTTCACCACATAATAATTGGCTGTATGCAATTTGGCCCTGAAAGATAAAATAATGAAAAATAAGAGAGACACTGAAGATGACATAATAAAATATGAAAAATGAATAACAAAATGCAAAAAGACTATTGTGAAATACAAGATAAATGAATGCATTTAAAATGTGTGCAGATTCATGGCAATACTGCACAAATAACTGATTTTATTTTGTGGGTAGTCCTTAAGTATTTGCCCTCCAAGTCTTCCATTCACAGCATTTTATACATTTTTTTCACTTGATCCCTCTCCTCGTTTTGTATCACACTTTTTCTTTTTTGCTAAAATGTCCTCCTTCATTAAGACAGGTATCGGTTTTCAAATGCTAGGATACATATTTGTAACTGAGCTCTGTATTGTGTTGTGAAAGCCTCTACACTGTTGTGTGTTCTTGGCACATTGTCACATGTCTGTTGATAGATGTTCCAAAGTTCTGTGGGAAATGTGGGTTCAAGTCTGCGCCTTCGAGGCCCTCTACCCTGTTCTCCTCCAATATAGTGTGTGTCCAAATGAGAAACCAACTCTTGGTGCAAATCATCATTTGTCAGCTGTCAGCTCCGTAAAGCCATCAATAACATCACTAACCGGAGGAAATGCTAGAGCATTTCAACCAGATGAAATCAAACCATCAAACCGAAAACTGTCAGCCAGGTTTTTTTTTCATCTTTCATGGCAAAATCGCTTCACAGCCAATTAGTTATGTGGCAAAAATGCTTGCGGCAAAGATGTCTACAGCGAAGATGCTTAGAGTGAAAGTATCTGGAAGCGGGATTTGTTCTCCCTGTAGGGAGTCAAGGGAAGATCAAAGGAATTTGCCTTGTGGGTTGATTCTTGAAAGCTAGAGAGAAGTTTCCAGTAAGGGCATTTCAGATAGACTGTGAGGGAGGAGCATGAGAAGAGATGGGGAGCCCTGAACGTGCCTGGCAGGCTTGGGGGTCCTGGAGTTAGCAAGGACAGCCAAAGGTACAGGCTGGAAAAAGGATGGGAGGAGGGATGGCAGGTGAGGCTGGAAAGCAGCACAGGCCGGAACGTACGGGTCTTGCACGCCGTGCTGGGCATTCAAGGACTTTTCCTGGCAGCGATGGGGAGCCACTGGCAGGCTGCAGCAGCAGAATGGCAGGAAGAGACAGGGGTTTTAGAAAGATGGCAAAGCACAGGATAAACTGGAGGGGGCTTTCCTGGGACAGGGAGACCTGTTAGGAGACCACTGCAATCCTATAAATGAGAAAGAGCAAGAGCCTTAACAGAGCAATATTAGGGAGAATGAAGAGATGGCCATAAGTGAATATGGCCTAAGATAGGGACTCACAAATCTGATCAGACCACATCCTTTAGCTTAAAACTCTCTCACGACCCCAGGATCCACTGCCTTAAACAAGGGCTTTCACATTCCAACTTGGCCTTCCTCTCCAACCTCATCTTTTTCTATGCCTCCTTTCATAACCTAAGCTCCAGTTCTCGTGACCCCAAACTTCTTGCTGGTTCCCAAACAAGCTCTATTCATTCACATTTCCATGTCTTTGCAGGAGCTACTACCATCCTGTGCAGTACCCTCTCCCCAGCCTCCTCCCTCGGGGGGAATTCTTACTCATTTTTCAAGACATAACTCATACCTCATCTCCGTGGATCCTTGATTTCCCTCTCATTCCCCCCAAGCAGAGATATTCGTTTTCTCTCCTCCCTCTTCCTGCCTCCAGCTTGGATAGCACCCAGTGAGTACTTATCACATTATTTCAAATGTATCTATTTACATATCTGTCTCCCCCCAAAGACAATCAGCTTCTCTTACGAGAGAAACGGATTCTTTTTCACCAAGCACAGCACTTGATGCATAGAAGGATTCAATAAATGCTGAGTGATTAAGTCAATTTTGGCGGTAGAGCTGACAGGACTTGATGTGATTATTGGTTATGATGAAGAGGGGGAAGAGAAACTAAGCAGTTTCTAGCTTGGGTAATTGGACAGTCATAAATAATCTAGTTTCCATATAGCTTCCCCTGCCTCCACGCCTGACCCACTATAATCTTTCTTTTACCAAGCAGCCAGAGCTATCTTTTACAAATGCAAACATCATCCTGTTTCTCCCCCAGCCAAAGGCTCCCAACAGCTCATTATCACTATCAGATTTAGTCCAAACTTCTTAGCATAACCTGGCCCCCCCCCCGCCTACTTGCCCATCTGTATGTCCCCCACTCTGTCCTCACACCTGTCCCTTTTATTATCCAATGGCTTTGCAGTTCTTGCACGCACTCTCACACCTTTGCTCATTCTCCTTCTTCCACCCAAAACCCCTTTCCTCCTTTTTGCCAATTTCCTCCCCAGGCCTTGAAATTGCTTGTTTGCCTCTCTTTTCAAGAAGGTAGGCTCTGGAAGGGAAAAGACTGTGTCCCGTTTACTAGCCCTTGCAGTACCCATCCCAAAGCCGATGAGCAATAAAGATCTGTTGAACTGAACTCAACTGGGTAGATGAAGAGACACTAATAGAACCATCCTACAGCAGGAACTATTGAAAGGTTTGACGCCATTGAAACGTCTTTAAACAAGAGAGATTCCATCAGAAGGGCGCATTGCAAAGATTGCTCTAAGGGGGGGGGGGTAGAGAAGGAGTTGGCGGGAACAGGTTAGAGACGGTTAGGAGTGTGCTGCTGTCATTAGGTGAGAGGTTTAGAGGCCCGGTCTAGGGCAGTGACAGTGGAGATGGATGCAAGCGAGGGGATCTGAGAGGCATACTACAATGGTAGATTTGACAGAATGTGATGACAAATATTTTATGAAAGGCAGTAGATCCCAGTGGAATCCTCTGCTTGATCTCCCATCAGCTTTAAAGGCGAAACAGAAGCCACCCATCTCCTTGGTGAACAATGACACTGCAGTCTTACTCATTGCAAGAATGTGGGATTTGTGATGGGGCCAAAAAAATTATTACCAGCACAGAGGACATTTATTGAGTCTACATTCAGATAATGCATTTGGCTTGGTCCCCTCCACGCTGCAGACCGCCTTCTCCCAGCTTGTGCAGTGAGAACCGATATTTCTAATGCTATCCTTCTGAGCCTTAGGGCAGAAAAGAAAAACAATGATGGTGATAGTTTCCTTTAATAGAGTGCCGGCTTGCTAAGTGTCAGACTCTACACACACTTTCATTTGTTTTCCACAAAAAAATTCTCCTTCCAAGCTTATGAGGCAGAATTTATTATCCTCATTCTCCAGATGAGGAAAATGAGGCTCTGAGAGCCACAGCTGGGTCACCTAATGACACAGTCATTTTGTTCCTGTCTGTCTAACTTCAAGTGCATACTCCTTCAACTACACCAGTGGTTCTCAACCTCAGCTGCACAGTAAAATCACCTGGGGAGTATTTTTTTTCTCTCTTTTAAATAGCTTTATTGAGATATACTTCACACACAATTCACTCATTTCAATGACTTTAATATAATTGTCACAGATGTGTGCAGCTGTCCCCACTGTCAATTTTAGAACATTTTCAGCACCTCAAAAAGAGATCTCATATGAATTAGCTACCACCCTGCTATTCATCCATCCTCCACCCCTAGCCCTAAGCTGCCACTAATCTACCTGCTGTCTTTATAGATTTCCCTATGCTGGACTTTCATATGCATGGAATCATATAATATTTGGACCTTTGTGACTGGCTTCTGTCACTTAACATAATGTTTCCAAGGTTCATCCAAATTGTAGCACATATCCGGCCTCCATTCCTTTTTTATGGCTGAATAATATTCCATTGTATGGATATACCACATTTGTTTATCTCTTTATCTATCAAATGACATTTGGGTGGTTTCCACCTTTTGGCTATTACTAATAGTGCTGCTATAAACTATCCATGTACAAATGTTTGTGTGGGTCTGTGTTTTCACTTCTCTTGGATATACACCTGAGAGTGGAATTGCTGGGTCATATGGTAACTCTATGTTTAATCATTAAAGGAACTGCTAGATTCTTTTACCTGGAGAGTTTTTAGAAAATACTAATGCCCTGCCCACCCCACCCATTCCTCACCTTCTGAGCAAATGAATCACACTCTCTGGGGTTGGGTCCTAGTTGATTCCAATAATCCCCTCCCTCCATGGATTCCACTGTGCACTCTGCTTTGAGCACCACTGCACTACACCATGATGAGCTCAGTGGTATTTGATATATGACACTACTTAGGATTATCTATTTTTGAAGAATTATTAACTACAAAGATTCAATAAGAAGCCAGTGCTTCAATATTTATTTATTAGCTAAGCCAACCACCCTGGTGACTCATGGTTCTGGGAAGAGAATGTTTGACTAGAAGTTTCAAGGCTTGTAGCTCTCTTTTCTGTCACCAGGGCTGATCGTCAGAGCAGGAAGACTGGAAAGCAAATATTGAGCTGGATTTTCAATGTGTTGAGAAGGTATTGCTTCTACACACTGCCTGTCACAGTGCCTAGAATGACACCATGAAAAATTCCTTCACTGGGGTCTGGAAAAATTACGGGTCTTCAAGAGTTCCTTAAGAAACTGCAAAGCTCCCTGGTAGAAAGGAAGGTGACAGGGAGGGAGACAGCCTGGTGGAGACATGACTTTTTGGCAAGAGGCCAAGGGAGGGGAAACTGGCGGGGATGATTGCTTGCCTTCTCTCAGCCCCCCACCCCCAGGCTGTTCCATGTTCCCACGTTTCTACAGGGTGAGAGGTGCTGGGAGGGAGTGTGGGGGCGGGGATGGGTGAGGGGGGCCCAAAGAACACATCCTGGATTTCATCATTCCACCCCAGGAGAACCCCTCCCTATTTGGCCCAGCTCAGGGCCTGGAGCTTTACAACTGAGGGTTTTCAAAATATTTCCAGGAGTATATTTACAGCAAAACACACTGACTCCATTGCTAATTATGAATTCTCTGTCCACTTCACATTGCTTCCAGGCCTTCACCCTGTTGACCCTTCTTCTCAATTTGTTTCAAGAAAAGAAATGCCACTTTTGAAAATTCAGCCGTTTCTCCTTTGCAACATGTGGTTTGTGGTCTGTGTATGTACAAAACACTTTCACATATGTTGGCTACAATTTTGACCCTTAAAATAGTTCGGGAGATGCTGTCATCTCTATTTACAGATGAGGAAACTGAGGCTTAGAGATGATTAGGTGACTTACCCGAAGACACGCTACTAGTTTTAGGAGGAGATGGAACTGGACCTTGGGCCTCCTAATTCCGTGTGCTTTCTGCTCTACCCCGCCTGCCTTAAGAAGCACCTAAGTGAAAGAATCAACCCCAAATATAATTTTGTATTTTTTCCCTTAAGTTTCTCTGACTCCTGAACTTATAACAGGAGTAAAGAGTAAAAAGCATCACTCACTGACATTAAGGAATCAGCTAGTTCCTATAACATGAATTTACAATGGGACTAATTATTGTTGCTTGTTTTTAATATTTGTCAGTATCATTTAATGTAATAGTTCGCAAACGTTTTTAAGGTTCCAAATCCCTTTGGAAATATAATTACAACAGGTTGTCTATTCAGATAAGTGCATATATATGTACATATATATGTATATTGTACAAGTCAAAGGATTCATGAAACCCATGTTTGGAGCCCAGTTTATGAACCCATAAAGGGACTAGGAACAGGAAACAAAGAAAGAAACATGACTGTGTTTGTCCAGGATTGAGGATTAGCAAGACAGATATGATGGAAATTATGAAGTAGAGCAAATTTCAACTGGAATGTTGGACAAAGAAGACCATTGAGTTTGGTCTGGAGAGAAAAATAATGAAGCTAGAAGGTGGCTGCCAGACTTGGAGAATGAAGATGGAGGATGGGAACTGAGGTCTTGAAACCAAAAAAGCATGTTGATTAGGAGACAGGGAAAGGGACGGGAGATTGTGATGAGGAATGGAGGGACGTCTCAGAGAAATTTTGGAGCTGGAGCTCTCTCCTCTGAGCTTCAGAAAGGTATATCCTCTTGCCTGCTTAGCACCTCCACTTGGATAGCTAACAGAACTCAACATTTATCCTTTTGCTAAAACAGAATTCTCAATTTCTCCCTTCTACTGCAAGGTATTTCTTTTTCAATATTTCCCATCTCCATTATTGGCATTACCTAGTTGTTGAAGCCAAAAACCTGGGTCGTTCTTGATTCTTCTCTTTCCCTCTCACATTGAACCCATCACCTAGTCATGTCAATTTTACTTCCATCAGGTTCTGTACCCATCAATGTTTCTTCATCTCCCTTGTCTAGTCCAGAACAGGCTCATCATGTCTTAACTTGGCTATTGGAATAGCCCCCTATCTGACCTCTTCACATTCAAAACTGACCTCCCCCAGTCCATCTTCCACCCAATGGCTAGAGGGATATTTTTCAAATGTAAAGCACATATCACTTCCCTGTTTAAATCCCTTTGGTGAATCCCTATTCTCTTCATTTTAAAGTCCTAGCTCCCTAATATGACTCAGAGATATCCTCTCTTTCCCTACCCAGCACCTGGTCCCCCATACAATCAATCTGTAACCCTATTGGCTCTTTCTCCAAACCACCTTCTCTATCACCTCCAGAGCGGAAAGCTACCATCACCTCTCACCTGGATTGCTGCAAGAGACTCTTAACCAGTGTCCCTGCCTCCGCCCTTGCCCTCCGCCTCTGTGATCCATTCTCAACACAACTGCTGTTCTGATTCTCCCAATACATAAGCCAGAACTTGGCACTCTTCTCAAAACTCTATAAGGACTTTCTGTTCTATTCACAGTACAATAAAATCCAAAGCCTTTATGTTGACCTACAAGGCCTTAAGGAGGCTGGCTCCCTGTTAGCCTCTGACCTGATTTCCCACTGCCCCTCCTTTCTCTGTTCCAGCATGGTAGTCTCGTTCTTTCTCACTTCTGTTTCAGGGCCTTTGTGCCTGCTCTTCCCTCTGGTTTAAATGCCTGCATTCTACATGGGCACGGCTCATTCCTGCACTGACGCCAATGGAAGAAGTAAAATATCATCTGGTCAATGAGGCCTTCCCCGATCACCCTACTTAAAACTGCAACCAACCTGCCCCCTCCTGATAATTTTTCTGTCCCCACTGGCACTTCCTATCCCCTCCCCCACTTCATCTTGCTCCATAGTACTTGAAACCATGTAATGTCCTATATAATACACTTATTCAGTATGTTCATCAGCTGTCTCCTCTCCTTTGAATATAAACTACTTGAGTGCAGAGTTTTACCTGTTTAGTGTAACTATCATCCCAGAACCATGGCTGGCCCGCAGGAAATGCTACATCAGTGCGTGTTGAATGAATAGCTGAAAAGGCCCTACATGATCTGGCCTCACCCACCTCTTCATCCTCATGTCTCCACCACCCCTTCATGACCCACTGACTATGTTTCTCTCACCAGAGCACTTTGCATGCTTTATTATTCCCCGTTGGTTCGCCTGTGTTCCTAACAACACCACAAACTCCATCGGGGCTGGGGTCTCACTCGCCACAGTATCTGCAGCATCCCTCACAGTGCCTGGCACCAGAGTTGGCACACAATGAATGTTTGTGTGTCGTAGGAGTCTAGAAGGTTCTGAATAAGGGAGGAGATCACTAATAGTTGGATGGATTGATTAAAAAATGCTTCATAAAGAGATGGCATTTTTTTATGCTAAGGGTCAATTTATCTATTTTTTAAATTTTTTATTGAAATGTAGTTGATTTACAAACTTTCAGATGTACAGCAAAGTGATTCATATACATATATTTTTATATACGTATTTTTTTCTTTTCAAATTCTTTTCCATTATATGTTATTATAAGAAATTGAATAAACTTTCCTGTGTTGTACAGTAGGTCCTTGTTGTTTATCATTTTATATATAGTAATGTGTGTCTGTTAATCCCCAACCCCTAATTTATCCCTCCTTGCCCTTCCCTCTTTGGTAACCATAGTTTATTTTCTATGTCTCTGAGTCTGTTTTTGATTTGTAAATAGAATTTGTATCATTTTTTCTTTTAGATTCCACATAAGAGATGGAGTTTAAAAGGACCCTTTAAAAAACTACAATGAGATGTCACCTCACACCAGTCAGAATGGCCATCATTCAAAAGTCCACAAATGACAAATGCTGGAGAGGCTGTGGAGAAAAGGGAGCCCTCCTACACTGCTGGTGGGAATGCAGTTTGGTGCAGCCACTGTGGAAAACAGTATGGAGATTCCTCAAAAGACTAAAAATACACTTACCATATGATCCAGCAATCCCACTTCTGGGCATATATCCAGAGGGAACCTTAATTCAAAAAGATACATGCACCCCAATGTTCATAGCAGAACTATTTACAATAGCCAAGACATAGAAGCAACCTAAATGTCCATTGACAGATGACTGGATAAAGAAGATGTGGTTATTTATGTAATGGAATACTACTCTGCCATAAAAAAGAATAAAATAATGCCATTTGCAGCAACATGGATGGACCTGGAGATTGTCATTCTAAGTGAAGTAAGCCAGAAAAAGAAAGAAAAATACCACATGATGTCAAATTATGTGTGGAATCTAAAAAAAAATACAAATGAATTTATCTACAAAACAGAAACAGACTCACAGATATAGAAAACAAACTTATGGTTACCAGAAGGGGAAGAGGGTGACATCTCTCTAAGGGATAAATTGCAAGTTCGAGATTTGCAGATACTAACTACTATATATAAAATAAACAAGTTCATACTGTATAGCTAAGGGAACTATATTCAATATCTTATAGTAACTTATGGTGAAAAAGAATATGAAAATGAATATATGTGTGTTCATGTATGACTAAAGCATTGTGCTGTACACCAGAAATTGACACAACATTGTAAACTGACTATACTTCTATATATGTATGTACACACACACACACACACACAAAGGTGCAGGGTTTTGAAGTAATCCAGGTAATCTTGATGAGAGTTTTCCGTGGCTTTAGACTCTGGAGATTGCAGAGCTCTGCTTCTTCCTCTTCCATTCCTTTTTTTTTTCTCTTTCTGAGCAATTTAGTCTCCATACCATTAAGAGAGATGGAGCAAGGTGTGTGGAAAGGCAGCTGGGAGTGAGAAGTCAGAGCCAAGTCACTGTGAGAAGGGTGTCCCTGAGAAGCCCCCACATTTGTGTGGAGTCAGACCGCAAGCAGGTGCGGTTTCAGAATCTGAGCACTGTGGGCAGGTGTTCACGTGGGGGGAGGACCCAGCATGGGACGCCTCAGCCCAAATGGAGGGTCTCCATCTGCGAGGTGAGCACCTGCCATGGGATGTTGGAACCCAGGTGGGTGACAAGGGCCTCTACGAAGGGGGAAAACTCAGTGTTGGAGCCAGAGCAGGGTAAGAGCAGGCATCCACCGGGAGGAAAGGCCCGGCATGTGGTGTCAGAGCCCAGGTAGGGTGAGGAGGGCACTCATACATTGGAGTGGCTCGGCATGTGGTGTCAGAGCCTGAACAGGGTGAGAAGGTTGTCCATTCCTGGGTGATAAAGGCATCTGTAGAGGCGCAGCTTGGTGTGGGTTGTTCGAGTCCATGCAGGGTGAGAAAGGAGTCTGCAAAATAATAATACAAAGGGGAAAAGAGTAACTTCACAGTGGAAAAGACTAGCAGACACCATCTTAACCAAGTGATCAAAGTGAACATAATCAGTAATAGACAACATTGAAATCATGTGCCCTGATAGAATGCAATGAAAAGTCCAAAGCATCATTTCTATGATAATTGTGCCAAAAATGCACAAATAACCCAAAGCTAATAATGAGAAAATATTAGACAAACTCAAATGGGGGACACCTACATAACTGGCTTATAATATTCAAATGTATCAGAGTTATAGATTTAACTAGATATTTTAAACCTGGAAAATAATTGTAACAAATATAATAGGTAAGAGGTTAATAGATTTAATGTCTAAAAATGCATACAAATAGAGAAGAAAAACTCAAAGCTTCAAGAGAAAAGCAATAGCTTCATATTCATTTGAGGGATTTCATTTCTCCAACAAAATTTCTCCAACTGACAAAGGCCCAGATCCTTCATAGAACCCTGCACTTTTCCTTCATTGCACTATTTCCTTTACAACTATTATTAAGGAAATATTTGCATGTCTTTATATTTAATGACTGTCTCCCACACTAGACTGTAAGCTCAAAAAAGGCAGTGATTTTGTATGTGCACCTGTTTTTTGTATACTGCTGTGTCCTCAGTATTTAGTAGACTGCCTGGTATATAGTTCTTGGTCAATAAATATTGGTTGATTGAATGAATGCTGGAAGAGAAAGAGAGAGAGAGAGAGAGGGAAATCATCCTATAAGTTATTTAGAGAGAGGCCCCTTGCAGGTTGGATACTTTGGGTTAGCCACAAGGCACCCCAGGGGTTGATGGGGATGGGAACAGTCCCATTCACCCATCTGCTTTTGAGTCAGGCCCTAAGACAAGGGTAGGTCTAGCTGTCTGTGGAACTGTGCAAAACTGGAACCACTCAGCAGAAACCTTCACAATGCTGGCACCTAAGCCATGGAGAAACTGTCAGTCTGCCAACAGGAGATCCAGCCCGAGAACTTGGCAGCCTCAAAGCCTCATCCGGAACTGACATATATCCGGAAGAGTCCAGCACAGAAGTTGTCTTTGCCCTGTAGCTTCTGGCAGGGACCCAGGGTCACTGAGCCATGGCACTCCAGGGCCCAGATGTAAAGGGGCAGTTGCCCAACACAGCGTCTGCTGGGACTTCCTGGCAGGGTGGAGTCTCACAGAGGTCCGCCTTTCTTATCTCATATTCAGACAGGCGATCTGGCCCTGAGCCCTTTCTAAGTAGTTGGGTGTGGAGAAGGGAAAGCCTTCCAGGCAGAGACAAAAAGAAGTAAAGGCATAAAGCAATAATGAGCATTGGGATCTATAAGTAGTTTGCTATGACTGAAGCTTTGGGGAGGAAGTAGAGCAAACCAAAAGATGAGGTTCAAAGAGCAAAAGGCCACCTCTTGAATGTCTCACTAAGGAAACTGAACTTTATCCCGTAGGCAATGGAGAGCAATTAAAGAGTTTCATGCTGTGACATTTTCATTCTGAATGCCAGGTGGAGATTGGTCTGGAGTAAGAGACAAACCATGCAAAAGGCTATTAAAATAGTCCAGACAAAGTATAATAAACTAGGTAAAGCTAGTATAAAGAGAAAGGGTCAATCAAGAGAAACAAAACATGTAGATTAGATGGGAGGCATGAAAGTGGGGGGCAAATCTACGCTGATAGTACTTTCATTGAGCTGGGCAAGAGAAGCAATGAGATTTGTCTGGACATGTTAAACTTGAGGTGCCTAGTCATTGGATGCACAGGTCTGGAGCTCAGAAAAGAAGCCAAGGCTGGAGATATGGATTTGTAAATCATTAACTTATAACTGGAGACTTGACAATAAATAGGGTCACCCACAGAAGATACAGCATGAGAACAAAAAGCCATGTTGGGAGCCTGGGGAGTTACCAATGACTAAAGGATGGTCAGAGGAAGAGGAGTGAGCAAGGGAGACTCCGAAGGATTTATCACTGAAGTTGGAGAAAACAGCAGAGGTTATACCTCTTAAGAGAGAGCTGATTTTTGAGAAATGGGGAGCGGTCAATAGTGCCAAATGGTGCTATGAAGTCAAGCAGGGTGAGGGCTGAAAATGACTGAACGCAGTAATTAGGAGGTTACTGGGGGACCTTTCCTAAGGCTGTTCTAGAGAAGGTGTGAGGGTGGAAGACTGACACCATTCAGAACCTGACAGAGATTTCTACATCCTAAGACATTCCATCATAACTATGTAAAACCTTCAGAAGTCCATGGGCAAATAAACCTTAATTTCAAAAATGTACCTTCAGCTTTGAAAATAAAAGCAGAAATATATTCCTGGTGGAAAATGGAGGGTTCTGTCTGGGTTTAAAGAAGGTCAAATTTTTCCTGGCAACACAAAGGATGGCTTAGAACCTTAGAGGTCACGACTTGATGCTTGGCTCTGATTCGTATGGTACAGTGGGAGTGCTAACTGCAGCTGACTGTGCTAGCAGATGGATGGACATTACAGAGTATTTTCCCACAATGCATGATAGTCTTTGTAAGTTCCAACTGGGGTCCAGGAAGAAAGATATTTATTGGTCAAAGCCAGAGAAATAGTGCTGAGCATCAGTTCCAAAGGGCAAGTATAAACATGACCAGTAAGAGGAATGAGATCAGAAACTGAAGGATTATCAGATATAAGTGGGGAGGAAAGTCTAGGATAGGAAGTTCAGAACTAAGGCTGTGAATAACTCAGATAGAAGCCTGTTTTGGAGTGAGGCTACTGACGTGATGTGAGCCATAAGGCTTGATGGCTTCAAGGAGCTGCACAGTCCTGCCCCACAAGGCTGATAAGAAAAGTCCCTTTGCATTATGCTGTACACAAGAAGTTGACACATTGTAACTGACTATACTTCAATAAAAAAAATCCCTTTAGACTCTTAGTCTATAGGTAAAGAACCCCTGAATGAATGTTCAGCCTGCTGTCTGAGGAAGCATGACTGTACATGGTAGTAAGAGTTGGACTTTTGGTCTATCTAGAACCCCAAGGCTATTCTAAGTAGAAGGTGTCATTTCTCAGAAGGCCTTGCTTTAGGTTAAAGGTTAAAACATGCCCACAACTTGACATCATCATTCTGGTACTACTGTGGGTTGATCTGTGTCCCCCAGAAGGTAGTTTGAAGTCCTAACCCCCAGTACCTCTGGAAATAGAGTTGTTGCAGGTGCAGTATATTTAAGGTGAAGCCCCTAATTCAATATGACCTGTGTCCTCATAAGAAGAGAAGAGACCCAGAGAGATACACAGGGACAATGCCAGGTGATGACAGAAGCAGAGATTGGGTGATGCAGCTTCAATTCAAGAAACACCCAGGATTGGTGGCTATCACCAGAAACTAGGAAGAGTCAAGGAAGGATTCTTCCCAGAGTCCCAGAGGGAGCGTGGCCCTGCTGATACTCTGGTTTTAGACTTCTAGCCTCCAGAAGCTAAGGGAGATTCGATTTCTGTTGTTTTAAGTTACCCAATGTATGGTAATTGGTTAGGGCGGCTCTTGAAAACAAATACAGTTAGCAAGGAGAAAAGAATGCCAGTGCTCCCGGGACAAGCTTCCAGGCAAGAGAATAAACCCTCAAAAGAGGGGTTACGTAAAGATCCCACTCAGACCGCAGCCTCTAGCTATTTGATACAAGAATTGACCAGCTGCAAAGAACAGTGAAAACCCTGGTGACATTCTGTGGATTTTAGACGATCTTTGCTCTTGGAGAGAGTTAAGCTACCTTGGTCCATAATTCCCAAAGTCTGAACTGGAATCAAAATATATGTCTTTATTTTGGGTGATTCTTTACAAACCAAATCTAGTTTTAGTCGAGGTATTAACCTTATAGGGATAATAAATGGAAACAACCACAAAATATGTAAGAGGAAATTAAACTTTTTTTGGAGGATGCCTGGCCTTTTTATTTGCCTTTCTTTTTTCATTAATAGACTTCGTTTTCAAAGGAGTTTTAAGTTTAGAGACAAGCTGAGAAGAAAGTACAGAGAGTTCCCATATACCCACTCTGTCCCCTCCCCTGCTCCCCACCCCAAACGCACTTTCCCTTATTATTAACATCTTGCATTAGTTTGGTACATGTTACAATTGGTGAACCAATATCCATACATTATTATTAACCAAAGTCCTTAGTTTACATTAGGATTCACCCTGGGTTGTACGGTTCTCTGGGTTTTGACAAACAGACAATGTCATATGTTCACCATTATGGTATCACATGGAATAATTTCACTGCTCTAAAAATCCCCTGTACTTCACCTATTTGTCCTTACCTCTTCCAGAACCCTTGGCAACCACTGATCTTTTTACTGTCTCCATAATTTTTCCTTTTCCAGAATGGAATTTAGTTGGAATCACACACCATGTAGCCCTTTCAGATTGGCTTCTTTCACTTAGCAATGTGTTTAAGGTTCCTTAATATTTTTTGTAGCTGGATAACTCATTTCTTTTTAGTGCTGAAATAATATTCTTTTGTTTGGATGTACCAAAATTTGCTTATTCACTTACCTATCAAAGGCTATCAAAGGACAAATGGAATTATTTCATTTTTATGGCTGAGTAACATTCCATTGTGTGTATACATACACACACACACACACATACACACACATACACACACCACATCTTCTTTATCCAGTCATCTGTCGATGGACATTTAGGTTACCGCCAAGTCTTGGCTATTGTGAATAGTGCTGCTATGAACACTGGTGTGCATGTATCTTTTCAAATTACAGTTTTCATCTTTTCTGGATATATGCCCAGGAGTGGGATTGCTGGATCATATGGCAACTCTATTTTTATTTTTTTAAGGAACATCTGGACTGTTTTCAATAGTGGCTGCACCAATTTACATTCCCACCAACATTGTAGGAGGGTTTCCTTTTCTCCACACCATCTCCAGCATTTATTATTTGTAGACTTTTTGATGATAGCCATTCTGACAGGTGTGAGGTGACACCTCATTGTAGTTTTGATTTGCATTTCTCTGATGATCAGTGATGTTGAGCATCTTTTCATGTGCCTGTTGGCCATCTGTATGTCTTTGCAGAAAGGTCTATTTAGGTCTTCTGCCCATTTTTGGATTGGCCCAACCTCTTTTCTTTTCTTGTGTTCTCTGATTGACAAATGCTTCTATTTTCTAGCCATTTAGATTTGAAATCTCAAAAGTCAAATTGACTCATCCTCCACTCCACCCACCATCAATAGTAAATTTCAGTAGATCCCCTCTCTCCAGTGTGCCTTGTATTTGTGTCCTTCTCTGCAGCCCCACTATGCCTGTTTGATTCAGGTCCATGTTACCATCTGCTTTGACTATTACAATAGCTTCATTGTGTCTCTGCTACTTCTCTTCCAAACTATACATTTTTGCTCTATAGTCTTCAGATCCCACCCCACCCTTGGTCAAATGTTCTCTAACATCGTCGCTGTAGTGGCATTCAGAATATATTACTACTCTACACAAAAGCCTTTAGTTACTTCCCTTTGAGCATCCAATTAAATAAAAATTTTTGCTTCAACATTCAAAGCCTTCCCCAAATGACTCCAATGTTCCATTACAGCCTCACCTTTCATTACTCCTCAACGTGGACCTTAAGCTACAAACAGGATGACACTTTCTGCTAATTTCAGTCTCCATGCCTTTGCTCCTACTCTTATTTCTAACTAAAATGCCCTTCTTTTTCTTTTTTTTTGAATTGAAGTATAGTCAGTTTACAATGTTGGGTTAATTTCTGGTGTACAGAATAATAGTTCACGCATTCATATACATACATATATTCCTTTTCATATTCTTTTTCATTATAGGTTACAAGATATTGAATATAGTTCCCTATGCTATACAGTATGAACTTGTTTATCTATTTTATATATAGTAGTTAGTATCTGCAAATTTCGAACTTCCAATTTATCCCTTCCCACGCCATTCCCCACCTGGTAAACATAAGTTTGTTTTCTGTGTCTGTGAGTCTGTTTCAATTTTGTAAATAAGTTTTTTTTAAGATTCCACATGTAAGTGATATCATATGGTATTTTCCTTTCTCCTTCTTGCTTACTTTACTTAGAATGAAAATCTCCAGGTCCATCCATGTTGCTGCAAATGGCATTATTTTATTCTTTTTTATGGCTAAGTAGTATTCCATTGTATAAATATACTACAGTTTCTTAATCCAGTCATCTGTCGATGGACATTTATGTTGTTTCCAAGTCTTGGCTATTGTAAATAGTGCTGCTATGAACATTGGGGTGTATGTATCTTTTTGAATTAAGGTTCCCTCTGGATATAAGCCCAGGAGTGGGATTGCTGGATCATACGGTAAGTGTATTTTTAGTGTTTTGAGGAATCTCCATACTGTTTTCCGTAACATAAAATGGTCTTCTTATAACTCATCAATCCTAACAAAATTCTTCCCATGCATCAAAACCCATTTAAATCACTCACTCCTCCATCGAGTTTTTCTCTGAGCCTTTAACCATATATGTCCTTTGTTCCTTTAAACTCTTTGGAGCTTACTTTGTATAGAATCTATTGCATTTATGGCTGAGACCACTGGTTGTACATTAGCAGGTCTCCCCTTATTCCTTAATAATAAAACTATGATTTTAAGATAGGCACATGACCATCTGAAATAAAGACTACATTTCCTAGCTTCCCTTGCAGATAGATCTGGCCCTGAGATTTAATTCTGGCCAATGGAATATAAGCAAAAGTGGTATATGCAACTTCTGGGAAGTGTCCTTAAAGGTAAAAAGGTTAAAAGGCATACCATTCTGCTTCCCTTCTCTTTCCTACTGCCCAGAATGGAAAGTAATGGCTGCATTTCTGTCCTCCTGAATGATAAGGTGACTTTGAGAGTGAAAGCTACACGTGACAGAGCAAGAAGAAGGAATCTGGACTCCAGATCCTAAGGTATTGGTTGCCACCTCTGTGTGATGGCTTTCCATTTGGTATAACTAGCCTAGATCTCAGCCCTGAGCTCCAGTCCCTTATTTCTTGCTCCCTGATTTACATCTCCATTCACAGCCCCTGTCACTATGAAAGTCCGTGGCCCCGTCCTAAACTGATGATCTGAGGACTTACTGAACAAGAAAGAGAAATAGACTTCTGTTATTTGGGGATTTACTATGATTGCTCATAACTGAACTCAATCCCAATAATACAGTATTATTCAGCCTTCTCTGCCTTGTCTTAAAGATCTTCCTAAATCCCTGCTTGATTTTTAGGAATGTATTTTTCAATGTGTGATGTGAAGCAAGTGGAGTCCAAGGTATTCTCTGGCTAGCCAGACAAAGGACAATTGTACTTGGATGGACCCCTCTAAACCAAGACTGCCAATAATTGTGTGCTTTCTTTCACATGGCTTCCAGTTTCAAATACAAAATGTTATTTCTGAGGTCCAAGAAGAGCAGTATTTTTGATCCTAACTGGAGAATATGTTAGAGGTGGATTATTTCATCTCACTCATTTTCATTTATGTATGAGTCTCAGGGAGAGGCACTGGAGTGTAATGGTTAAGAACATGGACTCTGAAGCCGTGACTTGAGTTTAAATCCCAGCTCCATCACTTCCTAGCTACGTGACCTTAGACAAGCTATTTAACCTCTCCATGCTTTAATTTCCTCACCTCTCAAACAGTGATAATAATAGTGAACACCCTATAGAATTGTTGTGAAGATTAAATGAATTAATATATGCAGAGCACACATGTAAGCACATCAAACAATGTCTGACGCATTTAAGTGCTTACTATTAGCAAACATTATAATTCTTGACTTTATTACCCATTAAGGATATAACGGTGCATAAACTTGATACTTCCCAGTCCTCATGGATCTTAGAGTCTAGTACAGAGGGTAGATGCTAAACAATATTTAAATAACTTAAATTTAGAGTTATGATTAGTGCTATAAAGGGGCCTTATGAGCGCTCTTAAAAGAAATCTATTCTAGTCCAGGTAATTAGGCAAGACATCTCTGGTACAGCATGAAGAATGAGTAAATTAGCCTGGGGAGAGGGCTAAGAGAAAGACCTAGGATGATTTGCTGGTCTTTGATAGGTCTAGGATGCTCAGCCTGCTGGTCAACATTCCTGGCAGGAATCGAGGCCACCTACAGGGAAGGACTACATGAGCTTCATAATTAAGAGAGAAGGGCCTGGAGGATCAGGGAAAAGAGAATTCCAGTGGCTTGCCCTATGGAAACAAATCCTCTAATCCCCTGGGAAACTGCAAGGCAGAGTGGCACAGGCCAGGGAGAAAGGTGACTGCTGGGGGCTACATTTTGTCAAGGTAGATTAAAGCATCCATGAAGATATGCTGCCAGGAAGAGTCAAGGCAGGGAATCACACAATAGTGGCCAAATCGCCTTTGCAGCTGAATTTTAAAAGCAGGCCCTCGAACACTTAAGAAATCATATTTACTGAACATATGTGAAGAGTTGAGTCAAGAGACCTCAAATGCTCAAATGTATTCCTGGCATGCACAACCTCAAATTAGAGGGGCTAAATAAAGCTGTGGCCTGCCCTTTCTGAAAGTTTGCCAACCACTGATATAGATCATGTGGGACATGGGGCCGCATCTGGGCTGATCTTAGGACAGACTTTGGAACTTGCTTCCTTGCTGAAATGTCTGACATCAGCCCTAATTTTTAGTCATGTATTTCTTTCTCCAAGACATAAAGTGCTGGGGGCCCTTGGGGAGGGTAGGTTTAGTCCCCAGTAGGCTAAAGGTCTCCTTGTCCAGAGAATGAGTGATTGATTCCTGGCCCCAAGCTGCCTGCCCTGAGTTGTTTTTTCCTCTCTGCATAGACCCATCATCTCCTTGGCTTTTAGAGATGCCCCTTGACTTTTGAGCAACATGTGAAGCTTTCTTTTAGTTTGGCAGCAGTAAGCACCCCAGACCTCCCAGGCAGCGCGAAGTCATGCTCCACATCACCTGGTTTGGAAACATCACCATCTGGTGGATTTCACTGCATCTGCTCTCAAAGACCTGGCTGTGTTCTACCAATTGAGGGCATCCATGACTTGCTGAATATTTCATCTGTACACTGGCTCTGAGATTGGTATTTGAGGAAGTCAGAGTTAAGGGGCAAATAAGGAAGCATGTATCATGCTTCATGCTTCTAAGCTGAAATCTTGGCACGCATTCAGGTCTCTCTCTGCTGCTGGGTCGGCTTTTCTCAGCAGTGCAGTGTGGCCTCCATGGCCCTTCTGTTGAAGAGTTTCATTGTACCTCCTTGAATCTGGATCGTCTTTGCAGGGATCACAGAACATTTTCAAGGAGTGGAAAGGACCTAATAAATGACTGTTTCTTCCTTCATAGCTGATTGAAATTCACTCCCTGGGATCTGACAGGAGGCAAGACCGCCTTCCTTGAAATGCAGGCCCTCCCTGGCATGGTCAATCCCAGGGATCTCAGGTCAAATGACCCCCTGGGAGGCTCAGCCAAGACACATGCTGTGGGAGCCACCACTGCTCGTCCCCTTTCTTAGTCAAAAAGCATTAGTGAAGTCTCTTGAACAGTGTCTTTCATTAGTATCAGTGTAGGGAGCAAAAACACAAGCATGTTCAGTTCTAAAAGACAGTATCGCCCAAGTAAAACATGCCTGAGTTTTGGAATTAAACAGACTTAGATTCAAATCTCAGCTTTTCCACATACGGATTGCGTGGATGAGACACAGATGCATCTCCACGCAAGCCCTGCTACTTCTGCTCTCGAGCAAGTACCTCAATCTCTCTGAGCTTTAGTTTCCTTATCTGCAAAATGGGATAATCATAGCAGCTACTTTATGCAGTTGCAATAAAAGTGAAATGAGGGAGCGGTGTTGGTATAATTAACCCCTCACTTGATAATTTTAAAATACAATATTTTAATTTATTTGGGGTTTTGTTGCAGTTTTGGCAATAAAGGAGTTCAAATCTCTCTCTTGCTGTCTAAGCCAGAAGCCTTTGCTCAGAACTGATTCATACTCAGAAGGATGTTCTCTGAAAGAAGCATCAATTTAGTTTCCAACAAAAGGATCTTTTTTTTTTTAAACCCTAAGGAGTGGGTTTAAATTATAGATCTACTTTAGATCTAGTTATCTGATTTGTTTAGCATGGTCTTTCTCAAACTTCATTTTCTTCTAGGTAGCAGGGTCTTTTTTTTTCAAATGAGTTCACACTTGGAAACTGAAATATTAGATAAATAAAAACAAATATACAGGGAGGTGGAGCTGACCTGGGGCAAAAAAAAAAACCAGGCATCTATTCGGTTCCCACTGGGATGTAAGCTCTGGAACAGCAAGTATTTTCCCTGTTGTGTTCACTGCTGCATCTCCAATGTCTACAACAATGTCTTCCGTTAACAAGGCTCAACAGATATTTTTGAATGAATGATGGCTGAACAGCATGTGAAGAAGGCCAGTACATAATAGGTAACCAAGGAAATCTTTGTGCCTCTTATCTAACTAAAGCCCTGCAGGAAACTGAGTGACATGCTGTTGGTGTAAGAATAAGAACTTCCACCTGGGAGAAGGCTCATGTCCTCCCTTTTCACCCACCTACCTTATTCTCCCTCTTGCTATTCTTCTAGAACAATTAAGTGTATAATGGGAGACTGGATGCCCAAGGAGCAAACAAGACACTAGATGGGATGACTTTGGCCTCATAACTTCTTTCCCATCTTCTCAAAACCTCTGGGCACATGACAGAGTTTGCAAAAATTAGACTGACCACCCGGTTAGACACAAATATGCACTTCAATTAAGCAAACATCCTCTTCAATAATTGTGCATCAGTAAGAACTGTAGCCAACAAGTCAAATTTGAGATTTGGACAAATAAAATTAACAGGTAACCCGATGGAAAAAAGAACAAATTCAAACTTTGGAGTCCAAAGGCCCCAAATTTCAGGTTTGTAAATCATTGCTTGGGTAATATTTGGGTAAGACCTCTTTGATCGTCAGTTTTTTCATCTGCAAAATGATCCACATTCCTTGTCTGATAAAATGGGACCCACATCATAGATTTATATGGAAATTAAATGAGCTGAATAGCTAACTGATTAGCAAAGTGCCTAACTCATAATGAACACTCAACAAAAGTCCATTTCCCCAGAAGTCTTAGAACAATCATGTAAAGATAAACTGTTTTATACAGAACTCCCAAAGTAGAGATCAAGGGTGAATACCACACAGAAATTCAGAGACTTGATCAAGCATGAATATCAGGATATAATGGAGGCATGTTTTAAGTGATGAGATTCTGATGCACAAACTGGGAGGAAAACCAGGATTCCTGAGTTCCCCGAGTGAGACAGAGCTAAAACGTCGGAGGCAAGATGTGTACTGGTTGAGCTGGGCAGTCAAGTCATGAATGTGTGACTTGAGTTAAACTTCCAACACTGGCATTTGCTGATACTTATTTTTTCTGGGCCTCCATTTCCTGATCTATAATACGGAGATGATAATAAGAATTCCTATTTCAGGAGGTTGTTTTGAGGATAAAATGTGACAACTGATTCAAACTTTCTGAATATGGTAAGAGCTATGTGTATAGTAGTTGTAATTATTAGCATTTGGGGGATTAATATACCTGGAAAGGGAGAATGGGCAAGAAAAGAGAGGCAGTTTCTTCAACTTTAAACAGGGACAGAGACTCATTTCTAGAGAGGTGGGTCTGCATGGATCCTGAGAGTTAGTCCTGTACAGAACTCATTCTTGAAGACGAAAGCAGAAAGATGGTCACGGGAGGGCCTTGTACCTAGCAAAAGTAGTCACTTTCAATTTCTTGAGTTATCTTGACAATAACCTGTGAGATAAGCAACCAGAGTGTCTTAGGATGGATTCCTCACAAGCAGACACTGAGATAAAGTTTTGTGTACACGTGGTTTATTAAGCAGTTACTCGTGGAAGAACTGGAGAGAGTGGGGGCAAGTGGGATACAGAAGGAGAAGCTTAAAAAAGGTACAATTATGGACTAAGTCCCAACCTTAGTTTTAACCTTCAGGGGAACTCTGGCATGTACGTTACACATCAGCGCTGGACTTTTACACTTCTGCAGGGGCCATTGGGTAAGGGCTGCCCTGGAGGGATGTAAATTCCCAACATTTTCTGATTTTCTGCACTTTTAGGAAAAGCGGCTCTAGTAACCCAAGGACAGTCCTTTTTAAAAGAGTTGCAACTGCTGGCCTTTAGAAGCAAAATACATAGAAGCTGAAAGGATGGGCACGTAAAAGCAGTAAAAGGTCTCTGAGGGGATGTGGGCATAGCACTGACACACTGACAAAGTTTGCTACCCAGGGCATATTATCCCTCCAGGGCATGCTATCCCTAGTTTATAGGTGAGGAAATAGGCTTGGAGAACAACCTATCAAAATCAGCCAGTTGGCAAATTATAGTACCAGGACTACTATAATAATTTTTGAAAGATGGTTACCAAGATGTTAATGGTGAATATCTCAGGTTGAATTAAAATCAAATAACGCTAATTCATTCTTAATGTATTTATGTTGCTAAACTCTAAAAAAAATAGACATTTATTATTATATGATCATAAAAAACTATTTTCACGGGAGATACCGAAAAGGAATAAATCAATGCACTGAAGAAAGATCCTTTCAGCTCTGACATTCTATTGAACCCATTGTAATAGAACTAATTAATATTTAAGACTATTAGCAATTTTATAAGGGACCCAAGAACAACCAGAGAAAATAAGATGACACTGGTAAGTCCTTACCTATCAATAATTACTTTGAATATAAGTGTATTAAATTCTCCATTCAAAAGACACAGAGTGCCTGGATAGACAAAAATTATAACCAACAATGTGCTGCCTATAGGAGACTCACTTCAGCTATAAGGAAACACATAGTCTCAAAGTGAAGGGATTAGAAAAAGATATTCCATGCAAATTGAAACCAAAAGAGAGCAGGGGTGGCTATATTTATATCAGACAAAATAGACTTCAAGCAAAAAACTGTAACAAGAGACAAAAAAGGTCACTCTATAATAATAGAAGAGTCACTTCATCAAGAGGACACAACAATCATAAGTATATATGCACTTAACCTCAGAGCATCTAAATATATTAAGCAAACACTAACTGATCTGAATGGAGAAATAAACAACAATACAATAATAGTAGGAGACCTCAGTGACCCCACTTTCAACAATAAATAGATCATCCAGATAGAAAATAAGGAAATGCTGGACTTAAACTATACTTTAGAATAAATGGACCTAACAGACATATATAGAACATTCCATTCAACAACAGCAGAAAATACATTCTTCTCAAGCTCCACATGGAATATTCTCCAAGATAGATCATATCATAAAACAAGTCTTCGCAAATTTAAGGAGACTGAAGTCGTACCAAGTAACTTTTCAGACCACAATGGTATGAAATTACAAATCAATAACAGAAGGAAAACTGGAAAATTCACAAACATGTGGACATTAAACAACACACTCCTGAACAACCGACGGGCCAAAGGGGAAATCAAAAAGAAAATTTTAAAAAATCTTGAAAACAAACAAAAATGAAAACACTACATACCAAAACTTATGGGATACTGCAAAAACACTTACAAGAAAGTTTATAGCAATAGATGCTTACATTAGGAAAAAGGAAAGATCTCAAACAAACAACCTAACTTTATACTTCAAGGAACTAGAAAAAGAGGAACTAACTAAGCCCACATTTAGTAGAGGGAAGGAATAAAGATCAGAGCAGAAATAAATAGAGACCAGAAAAACAATAGAAAAGTCAAAGAAACTAGAGCTGTGTTTTTAAAGATAGCCAAAATTGACAAACTTTAGCTAAACTAAATTTAAAAAGAGAGAAGACTCAAACAATAAAATCAGAAATGAAACAGGAAACATTACAACTGATACCATAGAAATAAAAAAAAAGATTATAAGAGACTACTATGTGCCCATTAACAGATGAATAAATAAAGATGTGTAAATATATGTGTGTATGTGTATATATATATATATACACATGCACACATTATTCAGCCATAAGAAAGAATGAAATTCTGCCATTTGCAGCAATGTAGATGGACTTAAAGAATATTATGCTTAGTGAAATAAGTTAGATAGAGACAAATACTGTATGATGTCACTTATATGTGGAATCTAAAAAATGATATAAATGAATGTATATGCAAAACAGACTCACAGATATAGAAAACAAACTCATGGGGAGAGGAAGGGGGGAGGAACAAATTAGGGGTATGGGACTAACAGATACAAACTACTATGTATAAAAAGATAAGCAACAGGGATCTATTATATAGTTATATAGCACAGGGAATTATAGCCATTAACTTATAATAACTTATAATGTAGCATAAACTGCAAATATATTGAATCATTATGTTGTTCACCTGAAATTAATATAAAATTGTAAATCAACTATACTTCAATTTAAAAAAAAGTAACAAGAGACCACTATGAACAATTATATAACAACGCATTGGATAACCTGGAAGAAATGGATAATTCCCAGAAACATAGAAACTCTCAAAACTGAAATCATGAAAAAGAAAAATCAAGAAAAAGAAAAACTGAACAGACCAATAACAAGTAATGAGATTGAATCAATAATTAAACCTCTCCCCAAAAGCCCAGGACAAGATGGTTCCCCTGGAAGTTTTACAAAACCTTTTTAAAAAGATTTAATGCCAGCTCTTAAGCTCTTCCAAGAAATTAAAGACTCCTAAACTCATTTTACAAGGCCAGCTTTACCCTGATACCAAGGCTACATAAGGACACTACAAGCAAACTATAGGACAATAACTCTGATGAATACAGATGCAAAAATTCTCAAAAACATATTAGCAAAATAAATCAAACAGTACTGTAAAAGGATCATACATCATGCTCGAGTGGGATTTATCCCTGAGATGGCTCAATTTATGAAAATCAATAAATGTTACACAGTCAAACTGATCCACAGTTGATTGAATCCACAAATGCAGAACCCAGATACAAAGAACTGACTGTACTGTGCCATTTTATATAAAAGACTTAAACATGTGTGGATTTTGGTATCTGTGGGGGGTCCTGGAACCAATCCCTTGCGAATACTGAAGGATGACTGTATACCACTTTAATATAATGAATGATAAAAGTCACCTGATCATCTCAGTAGATGCAGAAAAAAACATTTGACAAAATACACCATCCTTTCATAACAAAAACTCTCAACAAATTGGATATAAAAGGGCCATGAAAACATATTACAGGCCATATATGATGAGCCCACAGATAACATCATACTCAACAGTGAAAGGCTGAAAGTTTTTCCTTTAAGGTCAGGAACAAGACTAGGGGCCCACTCTCATTATTTCTAGTCAACATAGTACTGAAAGTTCCAGCCAGAGCAATCAGGCAAGAAAAAGAAATAAGGCATCCAAATCAGAATGGAAGAAGTAAAATTGCCACTGTTTGCAGATGATATGATCTTATATATAGAAAATCCTAATCACACCACCAAAAAACTGTTAGAACAACTCAATGAACTCAGTAAAGTTGAAGGATAAAATCAGCATACAGAAAGGAATTGTATTTCTATATACTAAAAATGAAATATCTGAAAAAGAAATAAAGAAAATCACATTCTCAATATCATCAAAAACAATAAAATACTGAGGAATAAATTTAACCAAGGACGTGAAAAATCTGTTTTCTGAAAACCATAAGATATTGAATAAAGAATTTGAACAAGAAACAAATAAAAGGAAATATATCCATTGTTTATGGATTAGGAGAATTAATATTTTTAAAATGTGCATGCTACCCAAAGCCATCTATAGATTCAATGCAATTCCTGTCAAAATTCCAATGGCATTTTCCACTGAAATAGAGAAAACAATCCTAAAGTTTGTATGGAACTGGAAGAGACCCCAAATAACAAAATTAATCCTGAGGAAGAAAAATAAAGGAGGAGGCATTATATTTCTTGATTTCAAATGATATTATTACAAAGCTATAGTAATCAAAAGAGCGTGCAAAAACAGACAAATTGACCAATAGAACACAATCATGAACACAGAAATAACCCCTTGCCTATACAGTCAACTAATATTAGACAAGGGAGTCAAGAATACTCGATGGAGAAAGAATAGTATCTTCAATAAATGGTGTTGGAAAAATTGGGTAATCACATACAGAAGAATAAAATGAACCCCTATCTTACACTATTCACAAAAGTTAAGTCAAAATTGATTTAAAGAACTAAACATAAGACCTAAAGCTGTAAAACTTTTAGAGGAAAACATAGGGGAAAATCTCCTTGACAGTTGTCTTGGCAATGATTTTTGGGGATAAGACACCAAAAGCATAAGCAACCAAATCAAGAATAAATAAGTGGGACTACATCAAACTAAATATTTTCTGCACAGCAAAATAAATAACTAACAAAATGAAAAGGCAATATATGGAATGGAAGAAAATATTTACAAATCATATATCTGATAAGGGGTTAATATTCAAAATATATAAGGAACTCATATGACTCAATAGCAAAAAAAAAATCGTATTAAAAAAGGGGCAGAGGAACTGAGCAGACATATTTCTGAAGAACGGCCAACAGGCACGTGAATAGATGCCCAATATCACTAATTATCAGGGAAATGCAAATCAAAACCACAATGAGATATTACCTTACACCTGTTAGACTGGTGGTTACAAAAAAGACAAGAGATAAGTTCTGGCAGGGATGTGGACAAAGGGGAACACTGATGCACTATTGGTGGGAAAGTAAATTGGTGCAGCCACTATGGAAAACAGTGTGAAGAGTCCTCAAAAAATTAAAAATAGAACTATCATATGATCCAGCAATCCCAGTTCTGGGTATATATCCAAAACAAATGAAATCAGGATTTCAAACAGATACTGCACTCCCATGTTCATTGCAGCATTATTCACAATAACCAAGATATGGAAGCAATCTTAGCGTCAGTCTACAGATGTGACATATATACACAAGGCAATATTACTGAGCCATGAGAAAGAAGGAAATTCTGCCATTTGCAACAATATGGATGGACTTTGAGGGTATTATGCTCAGTGAAATCAGTCAGACTGAGACAGAAAAATACTGTATGATATTTATGTATAGCATCTATAAAAGCCAAACACAGATACAAAGTAGAATGTTGGTTCTAAGTGGCTAGAGGGGTGGGAGAACTGGGGAATTGTTGGTCAAAGGGTACAAACTTCCACTTATAAGATGAGTAAGTCCTGGGGAGCTGATGTACAGCGTGGTGATTATAGTCAACAATATTATGTTATATGCTTAAAAGTTGCTAAGAGACTAGATCTTAAAAGTTCTCATCACAAAAGAAGAAATAGCAATTACATGAGGTAATGGAGGTATTAACTAACCCTACTGAGTAAGTGTATCATGTAAGTGTATCAAATCATCACATTGTACACCTTAAACTTACACAATGTTATATGTCAATTATATCTCAATAAAGCTGGGAAACAATAAGGGACTTTTGACAAAGAACAGTCTTTAACCCCAAAGAAATAAGGTAGTCATGATGAAATGCCAGGAACTGGGGCCATGATTTTGGTCAGAATTCTTAACTCTTATCCCTCAAGTCAGGTCACTGATCACCCTTTGGATTCTGGAAAATAAACAGTTGTGTGGTGCTTTTTATTTTTATTTTTGGTTTAGGTTTATTTTTATTTACTTTTAAACGATAATGGTAAAAGCTACCTAGCCTACTCTTCTATTTCCATCCTAGCTCACAAACCCTGGAATCTCCTTTCGCTCCTGCTCTGGCCTCCTGCCCAGCTCGCCCTCCCCACCTCCCTCTCCGTGGAGGGACTAAGTGAAGACAGACCAGCCAGAGTAATTTTTCCATGGGTGAGCTCAACTTTGGATTTTTACTTTAAAGTAGAATATGAAAATTTCCTTTCGGACAGTTTCCTGTTTTGGATCACAGTCTATTCGTAACATTTTGCCAGTAATAACTGAAGGAAGAAAGTCTAGGTGGGAAACGGGAGAGGGAAAGAGAAGACTCATTCTTTATTTACCATCTTAAACTTCAGCAAAAAGTGACTTATTCATATTGATTTCCTTAATACTCACATATTCAGCAAACATTTATTTTGTGCCTACTGTGTGCCAGGCGCTGAAACACATGATTTCACATACCTAGATCTTTTATTTCTCATGACAACTCTATGAATTAGAATTGTCACATTTACTTTATAAATTAGGAAACTGAGGCACAGGGAGCTGAAGTGACCTGCCTCAGGTCACGTCGTTGGTAAGATTTAAAATAGATTCTTTGGTCACCAGACCTATTGCTTTTTCCACCAGCCTTGCAGCTGACTCTCCACTTGGAGTTGTTGTGGAGACTGTGCCGTGAGCTATCAAAATATTAGCAAAGGTATGCACTCTTGTCCATCAGATGATGGCATTTCATTGGTCTAATTTTACCAGCCTATTTATTTGGTGACATAGAATAAGTTGGTTCAATATAGACAAAGGGTGGTGTTTTGGGATTCTTGCCCAATCAGGTTTAAATGTACTTTTAAAAATGTCTCCTTCAAAAGTCAGATTTTTACTTAATGAGAAAACCCTGGAAGCCTTCCCACTAATGTCAGGAGAATGAAAAGGATGCCTACCATTGCCACTATTATTTAACATTTCATTGGAGGTATTAGCCAATCCAATAAACAAAAGAAAGAAACTAGCATTATAAGAATTGGAAAGGAATAGACAAAATTATCCCTATTCACAAATAAT
This sequence comes from Vicugna pacos, assembly GCF_048564905.1. NCBI lineage: Eukaryota > Metazoa > Chordata > Mammalia > Artiodactyla > Camelidae > Vicugna > Vicugna pacos. Next base: position 92,273,735 of record NC_133023.1, on the reverse strand, counting down.
AAATAATATAATTGTTTTACACCTGAAAACCCAAGAATCAAAGGTACTACAAACATTTAAGAAAGTTCAGTTTGTTAGCAAGATAAAAAATTAATGTACAAAAATACCGTTCATATTTGCAAACAACTGCCAGTTAGAACATATAGTGGAGGAGAATATCCTCATTTTAAAAAGCAACCCAAAAGTTTAACTATCTAATGAATATATAAGAAATGCACAAAGCCTAAATGAGGACTACTTTCAAATCCTTTGATGTTCATTACTTAAACCCATTAATCAATCCTAGTATCACCAGACACAACCAAGCATATGCCTCCTGATGTGATGCAATGTAAGTACGTGGCATCACCTATGAAGTATCCTCACCAAGAAAGTTGAATGTGAACCTTAATAGGCATTTATAGCTACTGCCCATTTATAAGAAATATGAGGAGTGGAATAACCAATGAAGTGACAACACAATGAAGCAAACAGACAAATCCAGGACATGGAACGCTCCATACATAGGACAACTGACCAAGTGTCTTCAACAAATCTAAGGCATAAAAAGAAAGGAAGGCTACTGCTGTAGATTAAAAAGAATTAATAGATGTAACAACCAAAGGCAATGTGTGGAAGCTGTCTGGATCCTGATTCAAACCAACTAACAGTAAAAAAAAAAAAATTCGGAAAAATTGAGGAAATTTGAATATGGACTCGGTGTTATGTGATAACAAGACTGTGTTTTATCATTTTGTTAGTTGTGATAGTGGTCTCTGGATTGTATAACAAAATGTCCATATTCTTAAGTGGTAAATACTAAACATATTAAAGAAATAGAATGCCATGATATCTGGAGCTTGCTTTAGAATACTTCATGAAAGTTTGCACGAAACAAATGGCAAAATCTTAATACTATTTGTATTAATTTGCTAGGCTGCCATAACAAAGTACTACACACTAAGTGACATAAAAAACAACAATTTACTCCTCTCAGTTCTGGAAGCTAGAAATCCAGGATCGAGGGGTTGGGAGGTTTGGCTTTTTCTGAGGCCTCTCTCCTTGGCTTGCAGATGGCTACCCTCTCACCGTGTCTTCACCTAGCCTTTCCTTTGTGTGTCTGCATCCCCGGTCTCTCTCTTGTATGTACAAATTTCCTCTTCTTATAAGGACACCAGTCAGATTGGATTAGGGCCCATCCTAAGGGCCTTATTTGAATTTATTTATCTTTCAAGGCCCTATCTCCAAATACAGTCACATTCTGAGGTACTGGGAGTTAGGGCTTCAATATATGAATTTTGGGGGAACACAATTCATCTCATAACAGTATTTCATCTGAATGATGAGTGTATGGGAGTTTATTGTACTAAACTCTTTGGTTTTGTGTATGTTTGAAAATGTACATTAAATACACATTCTGGAAGAGAAGGACATAAAAGTGGGTCTGAACAAATTGACATATATGCTTCATGAATAAGAAGACTCACCATCAGAAAGATATCACTTTTTCATAAATAAATTTACAATTTTTTAACATTTTTTACTGATTTATAATCATTTTACAATGTTGTGTCAAATTCCAGTGTAGATCACAACTTTTCAATTATACATGAACATATATATATTCATTGTCACATTCCTTTCTCTGTGAGCTACCATAAGATCTTGTATATATTTCCCTGTGCTATACAGTATAATCTTGTTTATCTATTCTACAATTTTTAACACATCCCAATAAATATACCTAGATTTCCTTCTTGGAACTGAATAAGCCTATATAGAAAAATATGAAGAATAGTTGGGAAAACTGTAAATACAGAGCAATATGGTGCGGAGCAGCCTTAATGGATATTAAAACATAGTCTAGAGCCTCAAAAATTAAATAGTATGAAATTGGTACATGGAAGCAAATAAAAATCCTAAAGCAGACCCAAATGCATATGGCAATTTAATATATGAGAAAAGCATCTTCTCAAATCAATGGGGATAGAAATGAACTTTCTAGTCAATGACATCAGGACAACTGGGTAGCCAATTGGAAAAAAGATTAAATGTGATCCATACTTCACATCATGTATCAAGATGAAATCGAAATAGATTAAAGATTTAAATTTTTAAAAATGAAACCATAAAAGTACAAAACATAAACCTTGAGGTGAAGAAGGCCTTTTTAATTATGACGCATATCCAGAGGCCACTTAAGAAACAATTAACAAATATCACTTCACAAATATCACTTCACCCCTCCTATTCAACGTAGTCTTGAAAGTCCTAGCCACAGCAATCAGGCAAGAGAGAGAAATAAAAGGGATCCAAATTGGAAAAGAAGAGGTAAAAGTGTCACTATATGCCGATGACACGATACTACATATAGAAAACCCTAAAAGGTCCACACAAAAACTACTAGAGCCGACTGAAGAATTCAGCAAGGTAGCAGGTTACAAGATTAACGTTCAAAAATCATTTGCATTTCTTTACACTAAAGATGAATCAACAAAAAAAGAAAGTAAAGAAACAATCTCCTTTAAAAAATAGCACCCAAAGTAATAAAATACCTAGGAATAAATCTAACCAAGGAGGTGAAAGAATTATACACAGAAAACTATAAAACACTGATTAAGGAAATTGAAGAAGACTTGAAAAAAATGGAAAGATATCCCATGTTCCTGGATTGGAAGAATCAATATTGTTAAAATGGTCACACTGCCCAAGGCAATCTACAGATTTAATGCAATCCCTATCAAATTACCCAGGACATATTTCATAGAACTAGAACAAATCATAATACAATTTATATGGAACCACAAAAGACCTAGAATTGCCAAAAAATTACTGAAGAAAAAGAAAGAGGCTGGAGGAATAACTCTCCCAGACTTCAGACAATACTATAGAGCTACAGTCATCAAGACAGCATGATATTGGTACCAAAACAGACATATAGATCAATGGAACAGAATAGAGAGCCCAGAAGTGAACCCACAAACTTTTGGTTAACTCATCTTCAACAAAGGAGGCAAGAATATACAATGGAATAAAGACAGCCTCTTCAGCAAATGGTGTTGGGAAAACTGGACAGCAGCATGTAAAGCAATGAAGCTAGAACACTCCCTTACACCATACACAAAAATATACTCAAAATGGATCAAAGACTTAAACATAAGATAAGATACAATAAACCTCCTAGAAGAAAACATAGGCAAAACATTATCTGACATGCATCTCAAAAATGTTCTCCTAGAACAGTCTACCCAAGCAATAGAAATATAAGCAAGAATAAACAAATGGGACCTAATGAAACTTACAAGCTTCTGCACAGCAAAGGAAACCAGAAGTAAAACAAAACGACAACCTATGGAATGGGAGAAAATTTTTGCAAATGAAACCGACAAAGGCTGGATCTCCAGAATATATAAGCAGCTCATATGACTTAATAAGAAAAAAACAAACAACCCAATCCAAAAATGGGCAGAAGACCTAAACAAGCAATTCTCCAAGGAAGACATACAAATGATCAATAGGCACATGAAAAAAATGCTCAATATCACTAATTATCAGAGAAATGCAAATCAAAACTACAATGAGGTATCACAGTCAGAATGGCCATCATTCAAAAGTCCACAACTGACAAATGCTGGAGAGGCTGTGGAGAAAAAGGAACCCTCCTACACTGCTGGTGGGAATGCAGGTTGGTGCAGCCACTGTGGAAAACAGTGTGGAGATTCCTCAAAAGACTAGGAATAGACTTACCAGATGATCCAGGAATCCTGCTCCTGGGCTTATATCCAGAAGGAACCCTACTTCAAAAAGACACCTGCACCCCAATGTTTATAGCTGCACTATTTACAATAACCAACACATGGAAACAGCCTAAATGTCCATCAACAGATGACTGGATAAAGAAGTGGTGTATTTATACAATGGAATACTATTCAGCCATAAAAATGACAACACAACACCATTTACAGCAACATGGATGTTCCCGGAGAATGTCATTCTAAGTGAAGTAAGCCAGAAAGAGAAAGAAAAGTACCATATGAGATCGCTTATATGCAGAATCTTAAAAAAAATAAAAACATAAATACAAAACAGAAACAGACTCATAGTCATAGAATACAAACTTGTGGTTGCCAAGGGGGTGGGGATGGGGAGGGACAGACTGAGAATTCAAAATTGATAGATACTGACAGGCATATGCAGAACAGATAAATAAGATTATATTGTATAGCACAGGGAAATATGTACAAGATCTTGTGGTAGCTCACAGTGAAAAAAAATGTGACAATGAATATATGTATGTTCATGTATAACTGAAAAATTGTGCTGTACGCTGGAATTTGACGCAACATTGTAAAATGACTAGAACTCAATAAAAAATGTTAAAATAGGAGGGAGGAAATAGCTCAGTGGTAGAGTGCCTGCCTAGCATACACAATGTCCTGGGTTCAATCCCCAGTACATCCACTTAGAAAAATAAGTAAATAAATCTAGTAACCTCTTCCCCTAAAAAAAAATTTTTTTAATAAATAAATAAATAATTTCTCATGGCAAACAACACCACACACGTATACCGTGAGCCACGTCAAAAGACAAAGGATAAATGGGGGGAAATATTTGTATCTCATATCACAGACAATGGGCTAATTTTCCTCATTTTTAAAGAGTTCCTAGAGATTGAGGAAATGAGGCAATAACCAATATTTAAGAAAAAATGGGTGTGGAACCACATGAAGAGATACTTTATAAAAACAAAGAAAACCAAATGGCCCTTAAACATCTCAAAAGATGCTCCCATTCTCTCATAATATGCAAAATTCAAATTAAAGACTACATTGAGATTCTTTTTCTCACTTATCAATTTGGCAAAAATCAAAATGTTTGACAACACACTCTACTGGTGAGCTTGGAGAACACAGGAACTCTTATACATTGTTGGTGGGACTGCAAATTGGTACAACCTTTGTTTTAGTTTGTTTGGTCTGCCATAACAAAGAATCAGACACTGACTGGCTGATAAGAACAGAAATTTATTTGCTCACAATTCTGGAGGTTACAAGTCTGAGATCAAGGTGCTGGTGGTGTTGGTTCCTTCTGAGACCTCTCTCATTGGCTTGTAGGTGGCCATCTTCTCTTCCCTGTGTCTTCACATGGTCTTCCTTCTGTAGGTGTCTGTGTCCTAATCTCCTCTACTTACAAGGACACTTAGTCATATCGGATTAGATCCCACCCGAGTGACCTCATTTCAACTTAATTACCTCTTTATAGAGCCCATCTCCAAATACAGTCACATTCTGAGTAATTGGGGTCTTAGGACTTAAACACTTGAATTTTGGGGGCCACAAATCAAAACAACTTTTATGGAGGGAAATAGAAATAGCTATACAAATTAGCAGTACGTTACCTGTGACCAGCAATTCCCCTTCTGGAAATCTATCCTACAGCCATGCCTGCACACATATAAAATGACATACATACGAGGATATTTGTTTCAAACTTATTTATAATAGCAAAAGGTTGGGAACAACCCATGCCCACCAGTAGGGGACAATCTGAGTAAACTGTGTTTCTCCTACACAGTGCAAAATTATGCAGCTGTTAAAAAAAATTAGGAAGCACTCTATGCACAGCTAAAGAGAAATCAAAGAGAAATCAGTGATATTTGAAGTAAGAGAAGGAAGGCACAAAACAGTTTTGTAGTCTGCTACTTACATAGGAGAAGGACATTTGTATTTATTTGTACGGTATTTGCATAAAGAAATACTGAACCCTAAGTAACAGACAACTAATGAAATTGATTACTGATACGGGTGCTTTAAGGGCACAGAACAAAGGTGGCCTAATTGGAAGCGAGCTTTCCCACATATTTGTTCTTATATAGTTTTCATTTCTAAACCATGTAAATTCAAAACAATTAAAATTATTATAGGCAAAGCTTCATAGCTCAGCCATGAAAGTTCTAGTACAATATAAAATCCTTTTACTTTTGAGAATGGTTATTCTCAGTTTATCAAAGTATCATCTAGGGTTTTCAAATTGTGCTCTTGTGAAATAAAGAAAATCCCCAGGGGTTGCAAGCGCTTTCTTCCTTTCTTTTCATTTTCCTTTGAAGAAAGGAACCAAGTTTAAGAGAGCAGAGAGAGTCCAGCTGGATTTGATGTTGACCAAATAGGAGACTGCCCAGATGCTAGACATCCCTGGCACTCAGCAGCACACACGCCCTCGGGTGTGCATCACTTCAAGCAAACAGAAGTGTGCCCTGCAGAGGGTGGAGTGCCTGGGTGAGGGTGGGGGGACCCGAGCGCACTGCATCCAGCTGAGAGTGAAATTCCTTGAGAAATCCCCCTTCCTGTCACAGCACCCACAGCACTCTCAGCCTGCTGGCAGCCCATCGGCCTCTCCGAGAATGCTACATTTAAAAGTGCAGTTTTTGGATGATTCCCAGAAGATTTTTGTGGTTGATGTAAGTGGAGATCATGTTGCTATTATTCCTTTATTATTCATTCAATAATGGTCATTTGTGGACAGCCCATTAGCTGGCGATATTATGTCTTCTTTAGGACCGAATGAAGGAGGACTGTGGTTTTTAGCTCTGGAAAAAGAAATCTGAATTTAATATCACAATGTAGCTCATGCATTCCCATTAACCTTTCTTCTAGAACAGCTTCTCTTTTCTCCAGGGACAGCAAAAGCAAGTTTGAAAGCTATGCTAAATATTTGTTAAAACAAAAAAAAGCCAAAGCAGCAGTAAGTTAGTTATCCTACCCAAAAAGGTATTATCGCTCATTGAAATAATTTGTCTGTGAGTCTCACCCCATGAACAATTGTGGTGAGAAAACTGTGGTTCTAAAGAAAACCTATGAGGTTTTGGGGCGGGGGGTAGAATTATGCGATTGTAATGAGAACTTCAGGAAGTAATGACAAGCATAAAAGAGAAAAATAGGATAAGAGACTATTTAGTTTGATTTAGTACTTATAGTTCAGGGTTCTTCATATAATTCCTAGCTACAGGATGATTGCGTGCAATTATACCTCATCTGTTCGAGAAAGAACAAATGTATTAAGCACATCATTTGGTTTTCATCTTCCAGTATCTTAAGGTATGTACATTTTGATGTCAGGATTTATGTATGAGCATTTGGAAATGTTCTACAATTTTACTGAAATAAAAAAAGTGCTATTTGCTCTGATATTTACATTAGCTACTAACAAGGAACAAATAGTTCATGTTCTTTGAAATTCAGACAAAATGCTGGTTGTTTTCTTTTATACATCAACTGACAACTGCTGTTGGGTGTGTGGGTAACCCATTTTTTAAATAAGTCTCTCCTTTTTATTTGAATCGTGCGCTTTGTGGGTGATGGCTTCATGGCTTCAGCTGCTGTTTCGCTGTCTCTTCCTTTCACTTTTATTTGCAAAAGGCATTTCTAGGTCCACGGACCTGAATGATTTGTTTTTGTAGCAAATAGCTTCCATTAGAGGTATGAGGCATTTCCTATTCTTTCTTAGAACTAGATTTCAGGGGTGGAAAATGTCTTTTGAGTAGTTTATCCATTTGCAGGCTGGTGGTGTACGCTGACAGTGCTCCAGTACCTGAATTACTGAGCTGGGTATTCAAAAGACAATGCTTTAGGCTAAGTTTTCAATAGATATTTCAAGCGACTCAAAGAGAAATCTTTGACAAAAAGTGACAGAAGAGCTTTCTGAATGTGCAGTTCAGATGTAGATCCAATTAAATGGGGCGGGGGGAGGCACAGGACCATAGCTTCACCAAATTCACCTTCTGAGGAACTGATTCTAGCAACTTGAAAGCCAGCGTGATTTGGCTTCAAGTCAGATTGTCTCTTTCCAGCTGCAACACATTGTGTTCCTTGGGAAGATAATGGGAGAGATTTGATAACCAGCAATTCGGGTGTCACAGCATCAGATGCCTTTTGCTCTGTGGAGGTCTGCTCTGTAAGTAAAAATCGTGGTGTTACTGAGAGAGGCAGGAGCACCAAGTGAAATCCCAGGGGCAGCTTGGTCTTGAGCTGAAGTTAGCCTCCAGCCATCCAACAGTATCTTCTCTCCTTAACAATAGTAGACTGATAATGATGATGAGGATAACGATAATGAAAATGAGGATGATAGCAGTAGTAGTGAGTTGCCCTCAGATAACCCTTTAAAATTTAAAAAGCAATTTCACATCCATTCATTCATTTGATCTTCCATTCCACCCCGGCTGTGAAAGTAGGGGAAAGATGAATCTTTCCCAAGTTTGCGAATTAGGAGGTAGGGGCTCAGGGAGCTTACATGACTTGTGCAGGATTGCACAGCATATAAATGCAGAGCCGTGACTGCCAAGCCAGAACTCTTACCTCTACGGCTGTATCTGAAGGCTCATCTGTCGGTTGCTTTCTAATCCTATAATACTGCTGTTGCATGTTATTTTTGTATCCTCAAAGGGCATAGAATTTGGTATACAGTGAGCCTTTGATGACTGTCAGGGACCAATTCAGAGATCCTTCTTTCCTTGCCCATGGATGAGGAGCTACGTGAGAAAGGGGTTCCCAGAGCTCAGGGAGACCAGGGTGTGAAGTTTTAATTGATTCCAAAGCTTAAAAATCAACCTAAACATGTCATCTTTTATTAGTATCTTAAAGAGGATGAAGAAATACTTGGAACCATAATGAAGAGAACCATTAGCAGCTAAAGAAAGGCACTTGGAGGGGCTTTTGATACTAAAATTGACTGAAGTCTCAAGAGGCATGAATCAGTCCCAGGGAGAACTGTTCTTCAAGATAAGATTTAAGGAAATAATTGGCTGCGTGGGGAAAATAGTGGAGTCTTGGGCATTAGTGTTGCTTTGACAGAAAGTACACTGGTAGAAATAGGAAAAAGACACATGATCAGAAAAAATAAAGTCACCTGGACACAGCTCCTTGACATCCAGAACCCTTTATTCCACTCCTAGTAGCAGCATTATCTTAGTAAGTCTCCTGGTGTCTAGGATCTGGCTCAGGACCACAGACTCAGAGGGCTGATTTGTCAGCACTCCACCAGATCTGAAGTCAGAAACTGGTATTTTAAAATCAGCATGCCAGTGTTACAATTTGCAGTGAGATTGGGAACACTAGGGTCCTTTTGCCAGTTACATAAGATGCCAAAGGTCAGAAGAGTCAGATTCAAAGGAATTTAATTTATGATCCTAGTATTTGATGGCCTGGTAATACATCCTTCTCCACGAAGGCTTTGCAATTGAGACCTTTTAGTCACTTATTCATTTAGTCATTTCATTGCCCTGTTCAGGGCATAGTCAACTCTACCATATAGGTAGGTAAAGTTCTTGGGCAAGGGAACACTCTTGCCTGGGCAGTGCTGGCTGAGAGCTGCCAACATGGGCTTCAGTGATTCCTTTCCTCTCATTGCATGCTTGACAAACTCCCTCTGTGATTGACCTGTCTTTAATTTGTTGATGCCTTCAGTTAGATTACTGAGAAGAGCGACTGGCCTCAGAAATGTCCTCTTTTTAAGTTTCTTTGCATCCCTGTACTCTGAGGCACTGTGTATTGATTTTATAGATGAACTCTCCGAGAACATCAGTCAACCTTCTCCTTTCTGAATTTCCAAGAGTGTTTGGGGGATGCAGGATGGATATGGAACTTCAGAATTGCTAGAATGTGCCTACTAAAGTTTAATACAATGGAGAAAATGCATTTAGCAAAAACCACCTCTTAATTTTCAAGTCAATTTATTTAATAAAATTGATCATTGTCAAATATCAACATCATCCCTAGTGTACAACTATCATGGGCTGCATAGCCTTAGATAATCAAGGAGGACTCTCCAGAATGATGATGGGAGTAGGTGAGTAGAAGGAGAAATGGAATCAGATAATGATTTTTAAAATAATTACAGATTTTAGCATAAATTCGGTTTTGCCTCTCAACATGGGGACCAGGACTTTTCTGGATTAAAAAGGGGAGGATAAAACCAAAGCTGAGGCTTTTGAGCTCTCAGAAAGAGTAGAAAAGGCCAGGTTTTTAGCTTGACTATGAATCTTCCCAATACCCACACATACCCAGTGGGCGTAATGAGTGCCCTTGGAGGGCGACCTCCTTTTAAGCCTGAACTGTTTGCTGAACTGAGGTTTAGATGAAGAGTTTTCAAAACAATAAAACCATCACCATCCTCGACACAGTTCTGTCTGATATGCCCCCTGCCTGCTGCAGTTCTGTCTTTGTAGAAATGTAGTGAAGGGGAAGAACAGTGGTAGTTGGGTAAATTTCCAAAAGCTCATTTCATTTTGCTGGTTTCTGGAAGCCAAAGTCAAAATAAGAGGTTTGCAACATCTCAAGTCTTACATTTACGTGATTTCTAAGGGACTGTATTGGCCAGCACAGTGGGCACCTAGTGGCTTATCCAGTGAGTGAATATAGTGAGCCAGTTTACCTCATTCCCTTGGGAGCCCATCATAAAGGCCATCAGGCCTCATTTTCTAAAAGAGGCAGAGGGGAGGCACTGGCAGGACCAAGCACTAGTCAAGCTAAATAAGAAAGCAAAGAACTGCCTGGTGATTTTCGTATAGGTAGTGGTATTCACCCTTGGGCTATTTGTCCAGGAGCTGGTTTTTCAATTTATAATGATGAGAACTCTTTTGTAGTTCTGTCAAGAGTGAAATAGATATCCCTCTTCTTCATAAAGCAAAACTCTTCTAACACCAATGAGATGGAATTGCTCTGGTGTAGTGACATGTACTTGGATTTGGGGCTACAAAACCTGCACCATTTTAGGTGTGTGATCTTGGGCCACTTAACCCCTCATCTCCCTGAGTTGTTGTGAGGAGTAATATAAATGATATAATGTACATCTGGAGTCTGATAAAGCAGGATAAAAATGTGATTCTTCTACATACAAGCTGAGTGGCCTTGGGCAAGTCACTCAGCCTATCTCAGGCTTAGTTCTGTCAATACTAACAACTTGGACTTGGGGGTGTCAGGAAAAACTTGCCAAAGAATACACCATTTAAGTTGCTGAGTAGGAGCTAAGGAGGTTAAGAGTGTGAATGGGGTGAAGGCAGTTGTACGGTGGTTACACAAAGGAAAGATTGAACGCCAATCTGCAAAAGAGAACACAACCCTTTCATGGGGAAAAAGGTCCATGTGTGTGAAGAACAGAGTGTTGAAAGGAAGATGGGGAGGAGCTGGAAACCGAGGTGAAGCAGCGGTAGTCAGCAGCTAGATCATTCGGGCCACGTAGCCTATATATGAAGTTTGAGCTTTAGCCTGAAGGTGATAGAGAATCACAAAAGAGTTTCAGAAGCTCGGGGGTGGAAAGGGATAAATTTGGGAGTTTGAGATTTGCAAATGTTAACCACTATATATAAAAATGGATAGGAAACAAATTTCTTCTGTATAGCACAGTGTCTTGTGGTGACCTCTGGTGAAGGGGAAAATGAAAACAAATATGTGTATGTGTGTGCATGACTGGGACATTGTGCTGTACACCAGAAATTGACACATTGTAACTGACTACTTCAATAAAAAAGAGTTAAAAAGCTCAAAGTGGGGATACTAGCATCTGCTAACTAACTAATTTATACCTTCATTTGCTCATCCAATACTTAATGAAATATGTGTTCTAAGTGCTGGAGATGCCAGGTAGAGTCTGAATAATAGTTTCAAGTTCAGTGGCTCTAATTTTAGATAGCCAACCTATGTCCTAACACGTATGCCCACACATTGACATTCTAGCCTGATAGAAAATAGTGGAGAGAAACAGGAAGGATGGATACAAAAGATGTTAATGAGGCAGCATTTCTAGAAGTATTTGATGTCAGTCTGAATACAGGAGATGAGTTGAGGAGTCTAGATGACCTCCAAATTTCTGGTTTAGGTGATGGTTTGGGTGGTGGCCCTCATTCACCAAGACAGAGAACAGAATAAAAGGAGCAAGTCGAGGGTCAGCAATGAGTTCTGTTTTGGATTTGTTAATGGAAATGTGGAAAGAGAAATATATCTGAAGTTGGGCAGGACTGAGTTCTAGTCCTGGCTCTAACAATTTTAAGGTGTGAGGTATCAGATGAGTCACTTCACCTCTCCCAGGAAGTGCCCTTATCACTAAAATTGCAACAATCATAGCACCTACCTCATGAAGTCATCGTGAAGATAAATGAAATACCAGAGGTAAGATGCTCAAAACATGTTAATCCCCCTCTCCCTTGCTTACAGATCTCTTTATTTCTACACTTTGCAAATTAACAGAGAACAGTCTTTCACCCTCAACTGGAAGTTTCTTTTGGTAACACTTGATTATGCCTCCCACCTCCAAGCAAAACAGAGCTGTATTTCCCCTGGTCTGCTCTTCCTCTGGGGCTGCCCGGGGTTACTGCATCCTGCCTTTCTGAGCGGTTTGCTCTTTGCTTAGTCATCAGCCCCAGAGGATTTGCTCTTCCCCCTGGAGTCATTAATGCTGGGACGGTCCATAATAACTATCTAGAGTTACCTAAAATAATGGCGGGCTTCCTTTAAGGAAGCAGATGGGAATAGCCAAACCCTTTATCTTTAATGACATTTAATTACAAATTTTTTCAACTTGATACTTAACAAAAAATAAGGTACTTTTTTTTAAAAGAAATTGAAACGTAGTTGATTTACAATATTATATTACTTTCAGGTGTACAACATAAGGATTCAAAATTTTTAGAGATTATACTCCATTCATAGTTATTATAAAATATTGGCTATATTCTTCATGTTTTATAATATATCCTTGTAGCCTATTTATTTTATACATAGTAGTTTGTACCTCTTAATCCCCTACCTGTATCTTGCCCCTCTCCCCTTCCCTCTCCCCACTGGTAACCACTAGTTTGTTCTCTAAATCTGAGTCTGTTTCTGTTTTGTCATATTCACTATTTTGTTTTTCAGACTCTACATATAAGTTATGTCATATGGTATTTTTCTTTCTCTATCTGACTTATTTCACTAAGCGTAATACCCTTCAGGTCCATCCATGTTGTTGCAAATGGCAAATCTTCATTCTTTTCTATGGCTGAGTAGTATTCCATTGTATATCTATATCTATATGCCACATCTTCTTTATCCATTCATCTGTTGATGGACACTTAGGTTGCTTCCATATTCAAATTACTGTTTTTGTTTTCTTTGGCTATTTACCCAGGAGTAGAATTACTGGTTCATGTGGTACTTCTATTTCTAGCTTTTTGAAAAACCTCCATAGTGTTTTTCATAGTGGCTGCACCAATTTACATTCCCACCACCAGTGTTCAAGTGTTTCCTCTTCTCCATAACCTCTCCAACATTTGTCATTTGTAGTCTTTTTGATGATAGCCATTCTGACAGGTGTGCAGTGATAATCTCATTGTGGTGATATCAACATTTCTTTGATAATTAGTGATGTTGAGCACCTTTTCTTGTGCCTATTGGCCATCTCTATGTCTTCTTTGGAAAAATGTCTGTTTAGATCTGCTGCCCACTTTTTAATTGGGTTGTTTGTTTGATTGATATTGAGTTGTATGAGTTGTTTATATTTTGGATATTAACCCCTTATTGGTCATATGATTTTCTCCCATTCAGTAGGCTGTTTTTTTACTTTGTCCATGATTTCCTTTGCCATGCAAAAACTTGTAAGTTTAATTTGGTCCCACTTGTTTGTTTTTGCTTTTGTTTCCTTTCCCTTAGGAGACAGATCCAAAAAAAAAACATTTCTACAATTTATGTCAAAGAGTGTTCTGCCTAAGTTTTCTTCTAGGAGTTTTATGGTTTCTGGTCTTACACTTAGGTCTTTAATGCATTTTGAGTTTATTTTTGTATATGATGTTAGAGAATGTTCTAATTTCATTCTTTGACATTTATAGCTGTTCAGTTTCCCCAGCACCACTTATTAAAGAGACTGCCTTTTCTCCATTGTATATTCTTGCCTCCTTTGTTTCCTGACCTTGGAGAAGTGGCCTTTTAAGGAGACATCCTATGCATCTGAGCTGCGCACTCCCCTCTGTTCACCAGAGCTGTGCGTTCTAGGGGTGCCCCCATGTGTCTGTGTAGGTCCTTCTGCTGTGGCAGGTGACTATGGTGGGTGGCATGGAGGACATGGGTAGCCCTCAGTCTGGTTGGTTGCAAGGTCTTGCCTTGTGCAGAGGGCCGCTTGTTGGTAGGGCCGGGTCATGAGGTGGCTGGCTGCAGAATCCCCAGGGGTCCCAAGGCCAGTGCTGGCTCACTAATGGGTGGAGTCAGAGTCCAGGAGATTCCAGGGCTGATGCCTGCCCACTGCTGAGTAGAGCCGGGTCCTGGACTAGTGCCAGCCCACCAGTGTGCAGAGCTGAGCCCTGGGGTCTGTCAGCAAGACCCAGGGGGTCCCAGAGCTGGTGCCGGACTGCTGGTGAGTGGGCTGTGTCTGCAGGCAGCAGGGCTGTGGTTGTCCTGGGACTGGTGTCTGCCTGCTGGTGGGTGGAGTTGGGTCCTGGGGTCTCTGGCTGCAGGGCCCTAGGGGTCTTGAGGCTACTGCTTATGCACTGATGTGTGGAGCTGGGTCCTGGGTCCTGGGTCCTGGGTCCTCTGGTGGGTGGGGTCATGTCCTGGCACAGCTGCAGGCTCAGGGGGTCTTAAGTCAGCTGGCCTGCTGGTGGATGTGACTGTACCCCTGCCCAGCTAGTTGCTTGGCCTGAGTTGTCCCAGTACCGATGGTGACAGGCTGGTGTATGGGCCCAGGGTCTAGCCCTAATAAGCTAGAGGGAAGGTTCCAAAATGGCACTTGCTTGTGCCAGGGTCCATGTGGTGGAATGAGCTCTTAAGAATGGCTGCCACCAGTGTCTATGTCCCCAGGGTGAGCTCCAGCTGCCTCCTGCCTCTCCAGGAGGATCTCCAAGATCAGCAGGCGGGTCTGACCCAGGCTCCTTTCCAATGACTTCTTCTGCCCTGAGTCCCAGAGTGTGTGAGATTTTGTGTGTCCCTTTGAGAGTGAATCTCTATTTCCCACAGCCCTCTGAGTCTAACCAAAGTAAGCCTGCTGGCACAGGACCCCCAGGCTGGGAGCCCGATGTGGGGCTCAGACCCCTGGCTCCTTGGGGAGAAAGAACCTCTGCTGTTATTAGTCTCCTGTTTGTGGGTTGCCCACCTGGGGGTATGGGTCTTGACGATGCTGTGACTCCACCCCTCCGACCTGTTTTACTGTGGTTCCTTCTTTATATCTTTAGTTACAGAAGATCTTTTCTGGTAGGTTCCTTCTTTTTCATTGATAGTTGGTCTATAAATAGTTGTAATTTGGGTGTGCCCGTGGGAGGAGGTGAGCTCCCCGTCTTTCTACTCTGCCATCTTGGCCTAGAAGTGTTTAACGACATTTTAAATTGCTCTGTGGTAACTGCTCATAGTAACACTAACTGTTAATAATAATGACAACAGTGACACTACTGACTAATAATCATAGATAGTATTTATCAACAGCCTATGCTCTAGGTAGATTCTGCATGCACTGCCTCACGTGATGTTCACACAGATCAAATAAGCGAGCATCCCTGTCTAGGGCAGGCCCATAACCTCTGTGTGTCTTGAGTTTTCTCATCTGTAAAATGGCAACAATGTTAGTACCCACTCTATCAGATTGTTACAAAGGTTAAATGAATTAATATATGTAAAACAATTAGTGCCAGCATATTATTCTTATATTTATTTTACAAGCATGTAAACCATGTTATTTAAGGTCACATTACTATTTCAGTTAATGCGTGAGCTGAGATTCAAGCCCTAGTCTGTCTAGCTTCAAAACCCTGCCTGAACGGAAACAGACTCACAGACATAGAAAACAAACTAATGGTTACCAAAGGGGAAAGAGTGGAGGAGGGATAAACCAGGAGTTTGGGATTAAGGATGCACATTACTATATATAAAACAGATTAAAAAATGAGGACCTATTGTGTAGTGCAGGGAACACTACAATATCTTATAATAACCTATAATGGAAAAAAATCTGAAAAGGAATACACATATATATAAATCACTTTACTGTACACCAGAAACTATCACAACATTGCAAAGCAACTATACTTCAATTTTTTTAAAAAGCTAAAAAGAAGAATTGTTTGAAATTATGCATTTAAAAGCATTATATTTGTATTGTGAAATACAACAAATAATTACAAAACATACATTTATGGAGTAAATTCACACTTCAGAAAAAACAAGTGAACATACAAAATCCTGGCTGGTCATCGGTTTGGTCCGTGGCTTGTGAATCCAGTGGGATTGCTCTATGTGCTGTGATGCTTCCTGCTTTCCCAGGACATGATAACGTGTCCTCTAGTTGCAAGCAGCCTGCCCCCGTGAGCTGCTCAGTCACTGATGACAGACTGACCACATCAACTCATCCCCGTCCCTCTGCCTCTACAAAGTAGTCCAAGCAAAAGAGCTTCTAAGCCACATCAGGAAAGTCATCCTGGAATTAGAATGTCCCAGGCTAGCCAGTGAGGGCCATTTCTTTGCCAGGGACTTATTTGTCACTGCCGGGGGCCCCAGCTGCCTGATGAATGCCTTTGTTTAGACTCTCGAGTTTGCTTTGCCCCTCAGAGCCTAGGGTTTGTTGATTCAGAGAATAAATTGAACTGAAAAAGGAAGAAAGTGCTTGTGCTTTGTCTGGCCAGGGGCTAGGCTGAGCAGTGGCCCAAATGTGGTGTAGGTGCTACCTGCCCTCCCCCTCCAGAGGCCTCTTACCTTCTGCGGTCACCTGGCTGTCACACTGCCCTCGGGA
This sequence comes from Vicugna pacos, assembly GCF_048564905.1. Lineage (NCBI taxonomy): Eukaryota > Metazoa > Chordata > Mammalia > Artiodactyla > Camelidae > Vicugna > Vicugna pacos. Next base: position 92,257,022 of record NC_133023.1, on the reverse strand, counting down.
TGCTTGAGCTCAAAATAGAGGCCTGAACTCAAGCCTTCACACCCCCTCCCCCGCCTTGTCTCTTCCCAGCCCCATGGCTGACAGGAGCAGGGAGCCTAAAGCCAAGAACATTTGAGGTGTTGGGGGTGGGGGTTGGGGAACTGTCTTTGGAGTTGGGTGGGTGGCACTTGGGTATTGGTTCAAGTCTGCACTCGTGGGAATCTCTGGGAAGAGTTTCACTTAATTGGGGCCTTGCCTCCCCTTCAGCTTTCATCACAGTGCAGGGCCCCGCCTGCTGCCTGGGCACTGGGGAGGACCCGGGGGTGCTCCCTACCCTGTAGCTAGAACTTTCTGCAGAGCTTCTCTCTGAGTGAAACTTGCTAAAGGTCAAGATTCCTCTGAATTCTATAGGAGTTTCTCTCTTTCTATTAAATGCCATTCACCCAGTGTTTGCATCATTACTTGACCTGTCACAAATCCAAATACATTACACTAATGAGAGCTTAGCCTTAGCGTGTGCTTTAGGACAGTGAAGTTGTCAGTTGCAAATTAGAGACTGAGAAATTCTTCAAACTGACAGAGCTGAGTCGAATGTCTTAGGGTCAAAAGGATGTGGCTTGAGGGGCAGAACCACCTAGGAGGTGGCTGAACTGACCCAGCAATTTCCTAAAAGGACCTGGGGCCTGCGTCCCAGCAGCAGGGAGCAGTTCTGGCCTTTGTGATATGAGGTGCCATGCAGCGGTTGTGCACCAGACGGTTGGAACTGGAAAAACATTCGGTCAGACCAGTTCTACTGCTGAGAGATCCACCCTTAACAGATCATTGGCACCACGGGAGGTAGGGAGGAATTGGCCAATGAGGGGCCAGGACAAGACACCACAGGGAAGGTCTGCTGAAGGCCACAAAGGCTCAGGAAGAATGGAAAGTGACAGGCTCGGTGGGGGGGGCACTTCTCTGGGGGCCGTGGGAACTCTCTGATGTACAGCTTGTCTGTTCTAAACACAGCTGCTGTGCTAAAGCTACAATTACCCCCACAGAATCTTATTCTAGCCTTTTTTATTTCCTCTCTTTCTCCTTAGCTGCTTCCTCCTTCTCTTCTGGGTCCAAGGTGTGGGGCCAGAGAGGGGAGGTCTGTCTGGGTGAGCTGACCCCAGGCCCTGGAAGCACTTAAGCATGGCGCCTCACCACTAATCGTGGGCTTAGCTGTCTTAAACAAGAGGTCCTTTGTCCTCTGAGATTCCTTCTATGATGACGAAATTCACCTTTCAACAGACTTAAACAAAGACAAAGGTTCTCCAGAATTTCACACTTGGAACATTTGAAATGATTTCCCAAGATCTGTCGCAAAGTTACTGTCAATTGCCTTTAGATACCACGTTCTGACCTATGTGCCAGGAATTTCCACTTACATTATTTCATACAATCATTAGTTAATAAGTGTGTTAAATGGGTATGACTATACTGCTTCATTCATTCATCACTCACTTAACAAGTTCTTACAAGCCCTCACTGCTTCCATATCCTGTGTTGGCGAATGAGGATGCAGAGAAAAATAAGAAATAGCACCTGACCTCAAGGACCTCAGAGTCTAGTTTAGGAATCAGAATGTAAAAAGGTCTGTACGCTATAGTGCGATGTATACAAATGACAGTGGCAAAGAAAGTCTTTTTAATGTTGTAACAGAAGAGGGGCACCTAACGTAGACTGAAGTGTGTGTGTTGAGGGGATGGTCAGACAGGTTTTTCTGAGGCAGATGATGTCTGATCTGAGCCCTATGACCAGTGCTAATGATCTAAATGTGTGTTGGGGAGTTGGGGGAATAGGAGGGAGCAGAGTTGAAGGTCGGTCCAGACAAAGGGAGAATTGGAGGAAAATGCCTGTGGAGTAGCTCAGTCTGGACTCAGATTGGACCTTAATACGAGGGCAGAGAGTGTGATGAGCGTGGTAAGAGACTGAGATGAGAGATGGGAGAGACAAGCCTGGGCCAAGCTGTAAAGGGCATTCTTCATATGCAGAAATTAAGCTTCAGCCAGGTTACCGATGAACCCAAGGTCAAACAACTGCAAGCAAGTACTTGAGCCAAGAATTAAAGGTAGATGCACTGACCTCTTTCCCCTGTAGCCTGCTGCCCCCAGACTTCTGATACCCAGTAGGAAAATCCTTTCACTTCTTTACCAAGCAAGGCCAATCACCGTCATGAAATCTTTTCCAACATATTTTTTTGTACTTCAGTATTTAATTACAATTTTACACAAAAATTAGACATCTTAGTATTAACTCAAAGTCTCAAACAAAAATAAGACAAACTGGCAATACAACCTAAATAAGCTGAGGAATTCAGTTTCTGGCAAAACTTATCCTACGGAAATGATTAAGGTTACGGACAAAGATGGATGTACAACTTTGTGTGCTAAGATGTCTTAGTGTTGTTTGCAATTGTTAAAAAAAGCAATTTACATGTCCAATAAGGTAGTTTCCTATACAGTTACAGATGATAATAATAATATAATACTAACTTTTAAAAACATTGGTCACCAAAATGTATTATTACACATTGAGAATTATCTGGAAAGCTTTACCCTAAGGTCCTAATACTGTCTCTTGATGGATGGGACTACAAACACTTTCTTTCTTTTTCTCGCTTTTTTTGTTTCTTTTTTACCCTGATTTAAAAAAATTTTTTTTTCCACAATGGATTTCATTTTATTTATTTTATTTTTTGAATGGAAGCATAGTCAGTTTACAATGTTGTGTTAGTTTCTGGTGTACAGCATAGTGGTATCACTTATACGTGGAATCTAAAAAAAAGTGACACAAATGAACTTTTTTACCCTGATTTGTCAATGACAATATTTAGCTTTCTGAATGAAGAGGAAAGCTCAAAAACAAAACAATGAAAGAAACTTCACTTTAAAAACAGTTGCTGGATGGTGGGTGTAGCTCAGTGGTAGAGCATGTGCCTAGCATGCAGGAGGTCCTGGGTTCAATCCCCAGTACTTCCATTAAAAAAAATAAATAAACCTACTCTCTCCCCTACCCCCAGAAAAACCCCAACTTAAAAAAAAATGTCTTTAAAAAAGTGGTTGCTACATAAGCAGTCAAAACAGCGGCTTCTATCAAGGTGGCAGGGACAGACAGTCTAAGCTGCTCATGGCCACACCATAAGATATGTGGAGGTTCACAGGCACCTACCCATAAATATCAATCCCACTGCCCACTAGCCCACAATTACTATTCAATTCCTTTTCAACCTAAATTGCACTGATAATAGCTAATATATATTAAAAGAAAGTTTAGCATTTACTAGGCACTAGTATAAGTATTTTACATGTATGAGCTCTTTGAAATCTTCAGTGAAGTAGATGCTGTCAGTATCCCCAATTGACAGATGAGCAAACTGAGCAGAGCGGTGGAGTAACTTGCCCATAGTCACAAAATAGTAAGTGGTAGAAACAGGATTTGAACGGGGCACTCCGGGTTAAGAGACCATGTACTTGACCACTATAAGCTCTTTAAGTCTTGTTTTTCAAGAGCCACTGGGTTGGAGTTATCTTGGCATTTCACATCTTAAGCAAGTTAACTCATATGCTGTGTTGGGAGTGACGATACAGACAACAAGGTTGGCAGTTTCAGGGAAAATTGGACTTGAGATAAGGAGGACCTGCAAAAGCTGTTAAGGGGCTTTCATGGGACAGATGAATCAAAACAGTTCAGGGAAATGGACAGCATTAGAAAGATAAGTTACAGGGCATCTGGGAATTGCATGAGGCCAAAAAGGATAGGTCATTCTTTGGAGCTCAATGTGGGGTGGGTTGGGGCAGTTATGCACCAAAAGGACAGAGTAGGTTCTCTTAATTCAGCGACATCAGTGACAGTCTGTAGGATGGTCTGTCATAGGAGATGCTCAATAACTATCTGTTGAAGCAATGAAAGAATGAATTCCCTTCTTGTTCTCAGCGCCAGGCAGCTAATCCCTGCTCCAATGAGTTAGCTAATAAAATATCAGTTAGTTAATAAAACGTTCTAGGAAGCCAAGTCTTAAGTTGGCGGGGGATGTGGGACAAACAGTTCATGTATTACAGTAGCGAAATTCTCAGGATCAGCCTTAAACCCACATAAAACTGTGTGGTCACAGTAAACCCTCACAGACAGTTTGAGATGGGGTTGCCACAGATGAGAAGTGCCCTGAGCAGGCTCCCCCAAGGATCAGCAAAGGAGAGGTCGTCTCTTCCTCTAATGGTTTACAAAGGCTCTCCAGGTCTGTCTGTGGATGCTACCATGAACATGTTTGTTCCTTTCTGCGTTTGGAGCAATGTGGATTAGAGCCTCCTAAGCTGCGACAGGCAAATGTCAAATTGAACATTCAGAAGGGAGGAATATCTTTGGTTCTGATTTAGAAATAGCAGTGAGTCAGCTTAACCAGATCCTTCTGAACAAATAAATTCACCTAAGCAATGAAAGGAGAAAGGTATTGGAAAACTTGCACTGGGAATGTGCAACCCATTTTAAGACACAAAGTTTAGTATCTCTTGGGACCCTTTTCCCACTAAAGATGGCTAATAAGTAACAATGCCTGCCACTCCCCCTTTTCAGGGTCCCATAATTCTATATTTTGCAAAATAAACCATGCCTTCTCTTTCTTGTACATTCAAATCTTAGATGGGCAGTATTTTTTTTAAATATATGAATTAAAATTTTTCTGGGCTTGGTTGTCCTTGTCCCTGGGTACAGCTAGAGAATCCCTGACAACTGTTTTGATTTATGCTGCACACCCTAACAATAGATCCACCATATTGAAATAGCCCTGTGGAGGAAGGATGGCAGACTTCTGCAAACCCAGGATCAGCCCCAGACTAAGCCAGACGGAGAAGACTACGTAACCCCAGGCTTTGGGTTGTAGTGCTCAGGTCGCCCCAAGGCCCACGTGTCAGTTAGCACTCAGGACTTGCATGACTATATGCCAGGGTAGCTAGGAGAAAAGGGGTAGAAAGCTGCCAGCAGGCCCAGGAGTTAAAGTTATATTGCTAAACCACAGGTTCAGCAAATCTTCACTGAAGCACCTAACAGTGTGCACTACAGAGATAGAGATCGATCAAGGTTGGGAGCAGAGCTGAGTGGAGCCTAGCCAGCTGCCTTATAGGTCCAAGCCAGCACCAAACAGCAGGGACCCAAATAAAGAGACTAAGTGAACAAGCGTCAAGAGCTCAGGCAGATGTCTGCGTAGGGAGAGAGGAATGAAATCACAGGTCCTAAGTGACTCCTGCAAGAGTGGAGCTGGGCAAGAAGCCAAGTTCAGACTGAGGCAGGAGCCCCTTATAGGCTTCTTGGCTGCAGGGCAGAGCTGGTCTCTTAACCTAGTCCACAGGTGTCGACAAGCACGCACACCTGGCTAACGTCGGGTTGTTGAAAGGGAGGGGGAATGAGACACTTCATGACGGGGAGATTAGCCTGAGTGATGGCTTACATGACCACTCATTTTGATACTCAGAAGTCCTTCGGAGTTCATTATTTTTTTTTCCATTGTCAAATCCAGCTTTTATACATGATAGAACATAAATTCACTAGAATATTCTGGTAAGCAAAAAGAAAATAAAATGCAAGTATAATCCCATTATCCAGACTTCAACATTTTAGTGTATATTTTGTACATTAAAATGCTCCTTTCTTATGAATTCCTAAACTCCACGTGTCTCTTGATTCCGTTTAATTTGGGATAGTTTCTGAAATATATTTTTATACCTACTTTTTTAAAAAAATTGAAGTATAGTTGTTTTACAATGTGGTGTTAATTTCTGGCATACAGCATAGTGACTCATTTACATATATATTCCTTTTCATATTTGTTTTCATTATAGGCTATTACAAGGTATTGAATATAGTTCTCTGTGCTATACAGAACCTTGTTTTTTATCTATTTTATATATGGGAGCTAGTATCTACAAATCCCAAATTCCCAATTTATCCCTCCACCACCCTGAAATACATTTTTAAAAAAGATTTTCTATTCAGCCAACACAGATCTTCCACAGTAACCCTGATACATTGGGTTTCATGGCCTCTTATTAAGTAGACATTTTAAAAGGCATTATTCTTTAATGGCTTCTTTATAGAGTTTCTGTGAAATTCACAACCTGTCAGAACAGAATGGCCTCCAGCCTGCTCACAGCCCTGCTAGGCAACGTAGTGAACACTTTTATATATGGAGTAAAGCTGATTCTAGAAAGAAGAGGCAGGAATGTAGAACAATTAAGGAACAGGAGGCTAAAGGAGGAAAGAAATTGGAGTAATAAGCAGAAGAAGCGAAAAGTGAGCTAACAGTACAGTCAAAAGATGAGAAAAGATAATAAAAAAACAGTGAACAGAAAAGGAAAGAGTGAATCAAAGGAACAAGTTTTAGGTATTTCTTTCTTTCTTGCCCTTCATGCACCTAGATATTAGTTTTCCCTTTATATTTAAGGACAGCCTGGTGTAATGAAATGATCCCATTACTCGAGGCCAGGTGAGCTGGGTTCCAATCCCAGATCTGCTATTAATCTGCAGAAAGTCAATGGGCAAATCTCTTCCCTGCTCTGAATCTAAACACTTGTTAAATGAAGGGCCTGGATAACATGACATCGAATGATCTCTGCTGTGTCCCGAATGTCTCCTATTGCTAGACATGCACAGAAAGTTTTTATCAACCTGAAGTTTAAAAGAAAATCCCAGCTACCACTTGGAATCTGGTTGTGCACTATGCACAGCACATGGATTTGGTGCTAAAGCATTACGTGGAAACAAACAATTATAATTGTTTTAATTACCCAGAGTAGCTAGTAATTTCGACAGGACTTGGGAGCACTGTCTTGAGAATGCTATTATTACACTGTCACTTTTGAACAGCCTTTCCAATATAGGCACAGTAATTTCAATGTCCCAGGAGTGGAGGCAAGATTGCTATTAGGGTGGTAATCTTGTGGGTTTTTTCCTTTTTTGTTTCCTTTTCCGAGTATGAGGAGTAACTCTGAGCAATGAAGAGTCACTTAGACACCATCCAGCAAAGAGTATGAATCAGATGCCACCTGTCCAGGTCATGGTCAGGCCAACCTAAGGCCTCAGGCAGTGACACATCTTTCCCTTATAGCTTGAAAAAGGTGTCTGCTTGGAAGTATCATCCATCAGGTCCTAGATGAGCTCTGATTCCAGGGTTCCCTTCTGAACTTAATCAGTATCAACATGGCTGCCAGTGAAGAGGGCGGTGGCGCTCAGTTTGATCCTCCAGGATCCCCCCAGGACAGCCACGTGGGCCGGAAATCTTTCTGAGCAGTTAATCTCAAGCAACTTTAAGCTTTCCATCTATCACACAAGGCAGTACTTTGAACTGCTTTATGTTTTCAGAAATAAAATAAAAACCAGTTGCGATTTGGTGTGAGTTTCACACGTGCACAAGCAGCTACACGGGTTGTTCTCCCTGCTTTACTACCACCGGGAAATCTTAAGTACCAAATTTAAACTGTGCTTCCCTCCAGGGCTTATTGCTGAGTCCTAAGGGCTCTGGGGAAAGGGCCTCGGTTGACTTCCCACTTATTCTTTGTTCTTTGATGTGTCTAACTGCACCTTGCTCTCCACCAGATGCTGAAAGACTAGACTGCCTGCAGAGAGGGCTCCATTTTAGAATGAACTGCCGCTACCTGGTAATTAGCCTCTCACCACTCTCAGCAGCTCTCTTTTTACCACGAGTTCAACCCCCCAGGAGTTATAGCTTGGTCAGTAATTTCTTCTGCCCTCCCCTGAAGGAGCTCTGTTTCCTAGTTCCCCGGGTGGTTTATGCAGTGAAAACTTTGAAATTATGTTCAACTTCGTTTTTAGAAAACTGGTTGCCTCTTAATTTATTGGTAGATGTATAAGATATGTGTCTGATTTTTGTTGTTTTGTGATGTCAGGATATTTGCATTTTTAAGGAAAAATGAAACGGCTCTTTAAAAGGAACGGTCCCAGGGTTTAATCCCTAAGGGGTTCTGAGATTTCTGGGTGTAGCCTGCGGATGATAGGAAAGGAGAAAGACTTACCTTGGAGGGGTCCAAACTCTCTGTAAATGAGGTGCATGCCTATTGCTGCTTGTAAACAGAGAGTTGGATGGAGGTGAAAGAGTATAGATCAAGATGCAGAACAAGATTTCTCTCTATCGCTGAAATTAAACCAGGGTCACTGAAAACAAGTTTTGCCTGGGACTGCACCAAATGATACCAAAATGCAGAAATATCTCCAAATGTCCTGTTCTACTCAGCACAAGTCAGATCCTCTCACTGGAGGGCTCTGTTTGGTTCTGAGTTCCAAAAATGCTATTTAGGATTCAGGATATGAAGACTAAAAGAAGCAATGGAAATTAGCCGTCAGGCTGTATAGAAAGGACTAGTTCACAACCGTCTCCATGAAGATGCCGAGCGGCAATGCGCTTAGACTATCCTGGATGAACTGACTCTGGGCCATTGTCAGAGGGGGGATTGGGGTAAGTTGCCAAAAGATTAATACACAGAGAAGCTCTCAGATGTGCCATAAAAGACAGAAAGAAAATTCCAGGTAGGTGACTTTAAAAAGAATCAGTGACCATTTCAGTGTCATGCAGTGTCAAAAAGGCTTTATACGTTTTTTGTCAGCAGAAAGCTTTTGTTGTGACAAGCTGTGGTTTTCTTTCCAGACTGGCCCAAAGGGTAGGAAGTGTCCAAGGAGGGGCTCAAGCATGTCCTCATTGGTGAGGAATGTTCCCAGCATACCTCCTCTGAGAGAGGTGGGTAAGGGAAGAATTCAGTGACAAGGGTGGGGGATTGGAAGGGAGTGAGGCAAGCTGCTTGGGGAGCCCCTTGTTGTCCATATGCTTGATGGGCCAACTTGGTAAAGAAACAAATGTCAGGGATGTGCCAAGTGATGCAGAAAAGGCAGCAACACGAAGCCTAAGCTCAGCCATGGTGTCTGCAAACCCTGACTCTTGGCTGAAGGCAAAAGCGGAGTGAGCAGAAAGAATACCCAGATCCAATTGCACTTATTACCACGGACACGCGTCTCCCATCTCACCTCTTTCTCTTCTCACTACCGATGCCCTAGTCCAGGTGACCATTTTCTCTCACTGGAACTGCGGCAGTTGCCCCACCAGGTCGGCTGGGCACTGGTTTTGGCACCTCCTCCATCCACTCCTTCCTCCAAGTGTGTAGTCTGCAGCCCCGAAGCATCAGCATCGGTCTCCGCAGGGAGCCTGTGAGACATGTAGATGCTCAGCCCCAGCCCACACCTACTGAATCTGCTTAATCTGCATTTAAAGAAGATCTTCAGGTGATTCCTATGCACTTTCCAGCTCGGGAAGCTCTGCCCTAACTACTGCCAGGATGCTGTTTCTAAAACCCAACTCTGACCCTATCAATTCCCTGCTTAAAATCATTCAGCTACCCAACCTGAACCCTGCCTGCAGGGTTTGAGACAGTATCTGAATCAGTGTTTGCCAAGTGACTCCTAAGCGAGGCAGAATGAGAGCCCCGGGATCTCAGGAAGGCAGTGGGCAGAGTAATAGTTATCAGGGAAGGCTTATGGAGGAGGTGGCTTTTATGCTGGGCTTTAAAGGGATGCATAGGAATTGGATGTGTAATGATAAGCAGAGAAAACAGCAAAAAAAAAATGTGATGGTAACAGAAGGAGTCTATACCGAGGGTGCAGCTCAAGTACAGCCAAGCCTGGGGTCTGTTTAGGAGAGGTGGCAGAAAACTCAGCATCGTTTTGAAGGGCCTTGAATACCAGGGACACTACTTACATGCCCAGTCTTGTGCGTGGGGATGGGATGAGGGGATAGGGTCAGGCGGATGGAGAAAACAATATTGGAAGACTTATCCTTCTCCAGTAGCTGCCTGTTTAAGGCAGCAGTCAGGGGGGTGGGGCTCCCCAGACAGCCTCTGGTGGGGGAGCCCAACTTCATTCTAAATGGTTCAGCATTATGGATTTGGGCATTACCCTTCAGGATTTTTCTAGTCCTTGGACCTCACTTGCTCCTTTAGGAACGCCACACTGCTTATGGTTGCCTTGTTCACACCAGGTTTTCTAATCTCATCTGCCTCTGACACCTTTCTCTTGTCCTCCTCTTCACCTGGCTAACTCCAGCTCTTACCTCCTGTCTCAGATTAGGTGTCCCCTCTGTTAGAAGTCCATTGTGCTGCACCTCCACTCATCTTTCTGCGTTAGGTGCCCTTTGAGTGTGATCTCATATTACCTCCTGTATACATGCTGTTGGGCTGCACCTACAAGGCCTGTCCTTGCCCAGCTTCAAGACTGAAGACAGAGCCTGGAGTCAGTGACAGAGACATCAATGGAGTTGGGAGCTTACATGTCTGAAGCAAGTTCCTGGAGTGACACCCCACTGTGTGCGGTGAATGGCGGGAAGGACATGGCGGCAGGCTTCACTTCCGGGAAGCAGGGGGAGATTAGCAGTTACAGGGGGAATTGAAGTCAGGTTGGCTTATTTGTTATCAGGGAAACCAGCAGATGGGCACGCCCTTAACCACCCCTTGGAGAAGAGCAATCACCAGCTGGGTCCTGGAGCAAGTCTGTAGGAAGGTCAGTCAGGTGAGTTGGGTATAGGGGCAGCAGGCACTGGTAGAGCAGGGGATGTTCAGAGAGCAAGAGAACAGCCATCTTGAGTGGCCTGACCATATACCTGAATTGAAGGGGTGGTAGAAAGGGTCACAAAAAAGTCAAGGCATATACAGAAGCAAAAAAAGGCAAATGTGTCAAAAGTGAATCTGGAGTTTGGGCAGGGGAAAATTACAATGGGAAAACAAAAAGAATTGAAAAAAACAATAAAAAAACGGAGAAAAAACATGCTAAAGAGAGGCGAGGAATCGCTTTGTAAAGGGTCTATTAGGGAGAAGATTAACACTGGTGAAGCAGTTCTCTGTCCCTGGCTTTTTGTGTGGCTGTTAAGGTTGAGCCTTACCTAGAAAAATGTGGAATCAGGGTTCACGTGACTGAAAGGCACCTCATTCACTTGCTACTGGAGGAATGATCAACAGACACTGGTTTCTATGAGGGGACACTAATAGTCATGTCTGTGATTCTTAATATTCCAGATATTGAGTATTGAAATAAATGCTACCCTTGTCAAAACGGACCCCCTTGAGCGGTCCAAGTGCAAATAGCTAGGTGACCACACCTCAGAGTCTTTCTAGGGACAGTCCTGGTTTGCATCTGTTGTGACAATATAATAATTACTGGTGCTCCATCAGCCCTCAAAAGTGTCTCAATTTGGATGATACATTATGCAGTCACCCTATAAACAGTCAACATTTCTTGAGTTCTTCTTTTGGGCCAGATACTGTGTGAAGTACTTGACATGAATTAAATGCTCACTATGCTCCTTTTTTAAAATGGAGATGCAATCCACATGATGTTTACTACATTCACTGTGCTGTACAACCATCCCAACTGTCTAATTCCACAATATGTTCATGCTCCCAAGAAGAAACCTCATACTAATTAACAGTCACTCTTCATTCCCCTCTCCCCTTAGTCCCTGGCAACCACCAACCTGTTTTCTGTCTCTATGTATTTGCCTGTTCTGGACATTTCATATAAATAGAATCTTATAATATGTGGCCTTTTGTGTGTGGCTTCGGACAATCCTATTTTGCAGTTGAGGAAGGGGAGGCTTAGAGAGATTAAATAGCCTGCCCAAGATCACCCCTCTAGCAGGTAGAGGGGCCAGGCCTAGACCCAGGTGTGTCTGGCTTCAGATCCCACATCCTTAGCTACCATGATGTGCTGCCTCCTCCTATGTATTGCAGGGTGCTTGGCACATTTTTGGAACTCTTTTTTGGCCTCCTGTAACTGGGCACATTCTTTCCAAAATGACTCACAAATCTTCATTATTTGAGAGTGGATTTAATGTTTGGAAAGGGTCAAAAGTCAGAAAGAGCAATTACAGTAACTAAAGTGGGCTCCCAATTTGGGTCATTGCTATGGACTGAATTATGTCCCCCCTAAATTCATATGTTGAACTTCTAACTGCAGCAGCCCCCCTGCCCTGTGACTAATGTGACTATTTGGAGATAGAGCTTTTAGGAATTAAGGTTAAACGAGATCATAAGGGCAGGGCCCTAATTTGATAGGATTAGTGGCTTTATAAGATGAAGAAGAGACAGGTCTCTCTCACCCAGCCTTGTGAAGACACAGAGAGAAGGCAGATATCTGCAAGCCAGAAAGAGAGGTCTCACCAGAACTTGACCATGCTGGTACCCTGGTCTCAGAACTTCCAGCTCCTAGAACTGTGAGAAATAAATTCCTGTTGTCTAAGCTGCCCAGATTATGCTAGTTTGTTATGGCTGCCAGAGCTAAATAGTCATATTTTGGAATAAAAAAATGAGGCATAACCACAAAGTCAGGAGAATGAGTGATTATCATCTGTGACTCCAAGAGCAATTTCTTGAGGGGAGCCTGAGAAATATTTTGAATTTGGGAACCAGCAATGGAAACTGGAGAAGCATCTATAAGACTCGTTGTATGGCACTATGCTTTTAAATTTTATAACGTGTATTGTATTTCTCTTAAAAATATAACAAGTATAAGGAAAAATTAAAATTGCCTACTATGCTACAGTTAATAATATGCTCTATTTTGTTCCATTATCTAATGTGTCAAAGGTGTTTGTTGATCAGTTAATTGATAAAGTTTGCAGAAAGCCCTAATAAATATGCACATTTAAATGCAAACACCTCATACTTTTCATTTTGATCATAAAACATACATTTATATCCATATTCTAATCTTTTGATGCAGAGTCAAGGACTTTTTGCATAAGGACTTCTAATTGGTGTTTCTGTTTTTCTTCTCTAACTCACACCCATAATGTATCATCTATGATTTCCAGTATTTTCTCATTTTACATGGAAAACTTTGAGATTCCCCACCCCCAATATTTTCTGTCATATCCAAAACCAATCTGACAGCAGATTTGGGCGATTCTCACCTTACTGAGGTTTTGCAAAGTGATCAACTTAGTTTTCATAGAAACCACTCTTGGTTTTGGTGATGATAATTCTTTTGATATACATACAATTAAATTAAATTGTGTCATTACAGTAATAAGTAGAATTGTCAAAAATATGTTCAGGAAAATAATTACTATTAAGCATGAGACTCAGTCAATGGGTGTAGAAATGCAAAGTCATATTAGTGTAGCCTACTAGCCATGAGCTTTCATCATGGCACAGGCACCTGTCAGTGTTTTAAAGGGCGAATGGAAAGCATTCTCTGTGCGTTGTTGAGTTGAAGTTTGTTAGGATAGTTTCTACTGTCCCTGCTCATTAAAAAAAAATCCAGATATGTAGGGACTGAAAAGGTAACATTTCCTTTAATCTAATCCCCTCTCCAGGAATGATTCTTTTAGTAGTTTGGTATGTATTGTTCCAGACTCTTCTATGCGTTTATCTCTTATATGTACATTACTTAAGCTATGGGATGTGCCAGGCCCTGTACTAAGGCCTTGATGTGAATTATCTTGATTAACCCACACAACTCTATTATTATGTCCATTTTACAGATGAGTAAACCAAGGTTCCATAATTTGCCCTGGGTAACATAGTGATTAATCTGATCTTCCCTTGAGAAGACTGTCTTACTAATGCACATGGATCAAGTTGAATGTTTGGATCCATTCATCTATTTATTCAGTAAACATTTATTGAATGTCCACTCTTTGCCAGTCACTGTATATAATGCCAGGTACTCAGACACATGTTTTCTGTCTTCAAGTACCTGGAAAAGGGAGGTTAATCTGTGAGCTGAAAGATTTGCCCCAATTCATCCAGTTAGTAAGTAGGTAGAGCAGGATTACAATCCAGGCTTGTTTTAGCCAATTGTTATATGACAGCCCTATGTGCAGGGAAGCTTTTGTGGATTGTTTTTTAGAGGTGGCCAGCTTGAATATTTATTATTTCCATGAGAAGATGAATTTGGAGCTCCCCCCTCCAATCAATGCCCAATGGTTAAGACCGAGTTTGTAAACTGGAGATTATAAATACAAGTTCTGAAAAGTTTTAAATTATATAAGTGTATGTGTTTTTTTTTTAAGGCAAACACTGCTGTACTGTAATCCAAGATGAAGCTAAGACAGGGTTCAGGATTGGCTCCAATTCCTTGAGTGGGAGGACAGGTGATAAAGGATTTAGATCCACTAAGTAGTTTGATTAGAATGTTGAAAATTGTCAGCTTAAACAAGAACAAGCAATTGAAAAGAGAATCAGAAGTCCACAAAAGAGAAAATAGGACAGTTGTATGCAGAGATATTATGAGAATAATACTCACAACATAAAAATTGAGGAACGGGATCACAACTGTTGAAAAAACTGAAAGGTGGCATGTTAAGACAGAACCAAGACCTTACCTCTTGTGCAACACATTCCACAAGGCTGGCCAATTTCAACGTACACTATGGAGGATGGAAGGGAAATGCCTCTCTCAGAGATGTGGGTGGAGAGCTTGAGCCACGTGAGCTCATGACCTCCAAATGCACAAAATGCCAAAGGCTTTTTGAGCCAGTTGGCAAGAGGTACAGGGGTGGAAGAATTGGGGGATTATTCTTATGAACGTGGTGTGGGATCTTACTGAGGGGAGTGAAAAGGAAGTCTAGATTGGAAACCTTATGGGAATGGCTACATATTCTTCGTGACTGCAGAAACATTTAAATACACAATCACGTGGAATGTGGCAGCGTTGATGGGGAGGATTAAGCACCCCCATGGAAAAAGAGAATAAAAAATGAGGAAAGAGGAAAATCTTGAATTTCTTCAATCGTTTGCAGAGAAACTGGAGTCTCTGACGGAATTTAGTTCTCATGACTGAAATGTTTCTTTGGTGTTGGAAAAAGTATTGCTGTCATCTCTCTCTCTCTCTCTTTAGAAATTCTTTTTTTTTTTTCATAATGAAAATCCCGTGGCAGCTCCTTGTCTGGAGGACTTTAAAAATAGGAGCGATTTCATCTGTCTGGAATGGTCTGTGTCAGCACTTGCCCTAGGCAAGGTTGCCACATAGGCAAAACCTCCCCCTCCCTCCTCCCTCCCAGACACCCCTCCTCCACTGCCCCCCCAATGCCCTTCCAGCCCCCAACCCCCCGCTCTGTGGGCTGGCCCCCATTTCCTGGACAACCGCAGCTCCAATGTGACCTCCCCTATAAAATCCAACCGCCTTTCCCTCAGCTCTCTCTCCAGGTGCTAACAGTACAGCAGGTTTCACCCTTTGCTGCCTATTTGCATTTAAAAATAGGACCCTGGTTAACCCACATGAATCTCAAGTTGGTTGGACTTTGGACAATGTGACCAAGTGGAGAGAAGTCCAGGGGAGAGGGGAGTATTTGGGGGTTGTTGAAGGAAGGAGGTGGGGTAGGCTGCCCTCCTGGAAGCTATTAAATCCCAGATGTGGGTTCTGTTCAGTGTGGGACTGCCTTGAGGGAGAGGGTGGAGGGTGGGACAAGGGTGGCTGGACGCTCTGACCTCTCAAGGTTGGCATTAATTCTATGGGTCGGTGATTTCCAACTACATTTCCCCTGCGCCTGGTTTCCTTTGCAGCACTAGAGGCACCGCGTGACTCGGATTTAACTAGGGGTTTTCAGCTGCACGCCTTTGTGCCTAACAGCCAGGGCCCAATTTTCCCATCACAGTCCTCCCTGCAGCAGCAGCCCTTGGGTTCCGCGACGGTGGCTGAAGATCAGCTCCAGCCCCGCTCAGCTCACAGAGATTTTCACAGAGAGCTCTTCAAAGCTCCTGTTCTCAGAGAAGCATAAGAAAGGGACTGTTCTGTGCTCACAGTCTGTGTGGGCTTTAGGAAGAAAAAACAAGTGCGGCCTCAGGTGAAAGGAGGATGCTAGATGCAGCTTTGATGGGGAAAGCTGCAAAATTAAATCTACTCACAGAGGAGTAAGTTGGTCAATTTCACATCTGATCAATAAACATTCAGGAGCCTCTAGTATGTGCCAGGCTCTGGGTTAGACCTGGTAAGTAACAAGAAAAGTAAAAGGTCCCTGCTCTGAAGGAATTCAGTCTAATAGGGAAGATAGATATCCCACGTGAGAAGTGCCATGTTTGAGGTAAGCAAGTGTGTTTGGGAACCCGGAGGTATTATCTGTCCCTTGGCTTAACCTGCCGCTATCGGAATCAGAGAAAGCTCTCCCGGGAAGGTGGCATCTGAGCTGAGTAGGAGTGAACCAAAGCAAAGGAAGGTGGGAAGGGCGCACTGTGTGGAAGGAATGACGTGAGCAGAGGCAGGGAGGCATGAAACTCCTTGACGTGTGTGGGGAGCCACGAGCAGCCTGCGATTATTAGAAAGAAAAGTGGCAGAAAGGGGGAGGGGCAAGAGATGAGGCTGGAGGGGCACGCAGGTCCCCAAGAGGGAGAGAGGAGGGCTCGCCTCCCTGCTAAGGAGTAGAGACTTTATCCTGAGGGGAGCCACTGAGGGATTTTAAGCAGGTCAGATGTGCATCTTGATTAAACTATCTGTCAATTTGGGGGAAATCATTCAAACTGCCTGTGGGATGAATTGATTAAAGGATGCCATTGAAAGGATAGATTTGCAGATCTAGACATACCTAGTTAAGTGCAAGGCTCTTGTTTTCCAAGAGGGTTTGCCTTACTCTGAGGCTTTTGAAGAGGTACCCCTGAAACAATCTACAGATAGATGTGCGTATTTAGGTGGGAAACTCAAGCTCATTTGGGAGGAGACAGGGCCTGAAAACAGTGCTTAAAGGAAATTGAGAGACTCTTGTTGCTTCTACCCTCTGTATATCAGCAATATCAGCTGAGGAAAGCAAACTGTGCTATGATCTCTTTGTTTTGTTTAGCAAAAGTCATCCGGGAAGGCGCTGTTTAACCTGAGTTGCAGCCATCTAAATCTTGCTGAGAAGGAATATTTTGGATTAGAATTCTGTAGCCATTCTGGAAATAATGTAAGTTGGTTCCGTTATAGGGTTCTTTGTGCCTAGAATTGCTTCTAAATGCAGCTTGTAGTTAGGTATGTCGGGCTCAAACCCTTGATTTTAATATGAAAAACCATGGAAACCCTGGCACAGAGACTGGATTTCATAACTATTTCCCCCTCCTCGTCTATTAAGAGTCACCTCAGTTTGCAAACACAGACGGTTCTACCCCATGCTCCTCTTGGTCACTCTGTGAAGAGCTCTCTGTGCTTTATCTATTCTGACTTTCCAGGGGCTAGAACTCAACCTCCAGAATTAAGACTCCTCACCAATGAGTATCCAGGGGACTCTCCTTTCCCCTCTATTGCGTCCTAACATCCCCGATGTTCTTCCCGCTGTGTCCTGCCCTGGCTTCTCTGTTATCTGGCCCCTTCCCAGAAAGGCTCATTATGACTATTAAGCTGACATTTGGGGGCTGTAGGATTCAAACGTGGAGCCAGATGCCTTCATTAGTCTTTGTAGCAACTAATGAGCCTCGTGTGTGACACCTCTGTCATCCCACTGAGGCAGGGGAGCAGTGATTCAAATGTCAACAGCTAAGAGATTATAGATCAACAATGTGCACTGTCACTGGGAAAATACGAGGGGGCAGCTTGAGTGCCGTGGAGGTATAGCATCTCTCTGACACTGCTGTTCTAACTATCTTTAGAAGTCTAAAGAGTCTTGGTATTTGTTTCATGTTGACTTTAATCTGTTTTTTCTTAAAAAAAAAAAAGCTGCACTCAACGCCATATTCTGCCACTTGTTTCATTAATGTTACCACAGGTCTGGTTGGAACTTCTGAAGCCCATTACAAAGCAAGTAAAAAGTAAGTATGGAAAATCACTTAAGAAATTGAATCCCCAGTTACAACTTGAAAATATTTCAGCAGTACCATACTATTCCTCACCTTAATATAAGGAGAGAAAGGGGCTCTGATGTAGCATTTTAATCCTTCATACATCCAGAGAATTTAGCAACTCCAAAAGATCATTTTAATTTTGCCTGAGATGAAGAATATCAGGTTACTGGATCTTTGAGTAAATTTCAAGAACCCTGGTCATGACAGCACTCTGTGGATTGACTCTAAACCTCTCTCTCAGATCTATATCCCTGCAAATCTTTGAGCATCCTTGATGTCAATCGGCAGTGCCATTCACCTTCTTCCAGAAGATGTAGTTTTATCCTGTCACAGACATTGTCCATTCATTTCAGTTTATATTTGAGTGTCGACTATGTATGAAATAGTCCCTGCACCCCATAATTCACAATCTAGTGCAGTGGTTCTCAAATTTCAGTGTGTATTAGGATCTCTTGGGCAGGGGGAGTTCTTATTAAAATGTAGATTCCTGGGCCTCATCCCCGAGTTGGGGCCAGCAATCTGCATTTTTGACAGATACTATAGGTGTTTCTGGTGCAGGTGAATTGCAGTGCACACTTTGAGACAGGCTGTTTCAGTGTCGCGTCCTGCCTGCTCTTAATGTGCTGGTGCTTCCCACGGTTTTGTCTGTTCCCACCGCATAATGATAATCTGTCACATTATTCCAACAGCCTCCCAACTTATTCCCTCCAATCCATCATGTGCACTACTCCCAAAGGGAACTATTGAAAATGCAAAGCTGACCACACCACTCTCTTGCTTAAGATGCTTCCATGGCTCCCTGTCGCCCTTAGAATAAAGTCCAGACCCTTTAGAGTGATCTCCAAAGCACTGGACTCTGACTGCCCTCCTAGTCTTTACGTCTGCCACTGACCATTTCATCCTCCTACCTCTCCTGACTTCAACAAAACTAACCTCAGGTGTAGGTTTCTCAGTTAAAATAGAAGATACCCAACTAAATTCGAATTTGAGATAAACAGAGCCGAATTTCTTTGTGTAAGTATGTCCCATGCCATCACTGTTGATCTGAAATTCAAACTTAACTGACAGTCCTGTCTTTTTGTCTGCTAAATCTGACAGCCCTACTCGGGTGTCAGCAGCCTTCTTTAACCTCCTCCAAACTCTTTTCTCCCTCTTGTGCTTCTCCAGAGCTCAGTGGTTATAACGTTGTGTGATGCTGTCACTCTCCGCTAGATGTCTGCCTCTTCTCCTAGCCTCTGAGTGCTCAATTGTATTTTTATCCCCAGGATCTGCTAGTATAAGGCTTAGCATATAATAGGCACTCAACAAATATTTACTGAATGAAGATGTTAATGCGGCATAGATGTGTTTGCTTTTGATGCAAAAAGTTTCTTCTTTTCAAATGCAAGTAGGAGCGAAGGCAAGTAGATGTCTTTACTTAAGGCAGATTTGAAGATACTGAGAGGCCTCAGTCCAGGCTACTTCTAGTTCCCTTTATGAGATCCCTGAGCCAGGGGGTATTCACCTGCCTCTAAAGCCGGGCGCTCCTCTCAGCCAGGAACGCAGAATCCCACTTAGCAAGTCGTATATTTTTTCTAAATGGAAAACACTTCTTAAGAGAGGACATGGTAGGCTCCAAATGGGGCACATCTTTATGAAAAGAAACTCAAAGAGAGAGAGGGAGGGAGAGGGGCAGGAGAACTTTCCCAATTGCTATCCACAGAGAGGCACAATCCTGAAATAGCAGCATCTTGCAAATGTGAAAAATTGAAATTTAAATGAAAAGTCTGTGGGAGGGAATGATGGGAGAGGAGGGAAGGGTAGGGAGGTGGGGGGGGGAGTGGTGTGTGTGTGTGTGTGTGTGTGTGTGTGTAAAAGACCTGTAACTGTTGTGCTGGACATTTAAATAAAACTTATGGAAATATTGTGTTTTAAGATCCTAAGGAGATTGTTTTCAAATTTATGGTGAAATTTTTCCCAGTGGATCCTGGACATCTGCGAGAAGAGCTTACAAGGTATAGTACGCGTGTGTCTGCTGTATAATGTTACTTACTTATTATTCTCCATTTATCAGGGAATGGGCTTCCAGCTTTCTTTGGAAGGCTTGGCTCTCGGTCACTCTTTGGGAGATGGTGAGGAGGGCCTGGCTTGTCCCCAAAGGGTTAATCTTCCAAAGGGTGGGGACTTCAGGGGGAAAGGGATGGCTTTCTAAAAGTGGTAGCCAGCCTAGTGCCCATGTGGGGTTTATGCCATTAATTAACACAATAGTAAGAGTCCTTTCCTTCATCTCATCTGTGGTCCAATCAGAAGGCAGCTTGACAGCACAAGTAGGATGCTAGCTAAGTTCCATGGATATTGAAAATGGTTACATGTTGTGTATCTCACAGCTAGAAAGTGATGCTGACATATACTTATAAAACATTTTTTGAAGTAAAAAAGTAAAAAGTATACAAATAATTAAAAAATGATTTATACTGCATAATTATAAACTATTGACTCTTATAATTATTAATAATTATAAATGAATAATAATGTTATATAAGGCAAAATATTTTTATACTTCAAAAAATTTTAAAGGTAAAGAGGAAAAAGTACAAATCGTTTTTCAAGTATTTTTATATTTATGAAAATGCCCTTTAAATATTACAATGTAAACCGACTTCTTCAAAAATACCTTGTTGACATAACACTCCCACCAGCTTTACTCTGCTTTCTAGACTTTAGACTGAACTTTTACATGAAGAAGGGATATAAGAGGTAATCTAGTCCAGCCCTTTCAGTTAGTTGATGAAACATGTCCTGGGAGCTTGAGTGACTTGGCCAAGATCACAGGGTGTTGGCAGTTACTCTTCTCGAAGTCCTCCCTCCACGTGGTTCATGGCCAGTTTTTCTTCAGCCCTTTTGTACAGGGAGACTTCTTTTCTGAGGGATCTTTGTAGAAGTCACTTCACAAGTTAGTCTCTCTCTCCCAAGCCTCTGCACATTTGCGAGTCGTAGGCTGTTTTCCCAGATAACTTGATATCTGGGGATCTATATCAGTTTGCTTTTGCTAACCCATTTCAGTTGAGTCTCCAATTGTAACCAATTTTGATGGAGATAAACTTTCTCTGAAAAAAAAGGAATGAGAAAATCAATGTGATGATAAATGATTCATCAGCTGTTCAGAGCAAGGATTTGGTATTTGCAGCAGGCAGCTGCCTTCTTAGCAGCAAGGAATGTGTCAAGTGACAAGAAGTTTCCTTTCTTTTTTGTGAGGAACAAAATGAAACTCACTTCCCCTTTAGAAATTGAGGCTGGTTATTCTCATTTACGTCTATATATGAAAGCAGACAATAGCAAAGGTTAGACTTCCTTTATTTCTTCCCCATTGGTCCATCTGAGGACACTTAAGTGTAGTTGGCTTTTCAAGGATGCCTTGTTTGGGGCCAATACATGAGTGTCACAGAGTGGTGTGCAAATGTAATTTTTCTCATTGAATCATTTCTAATCCATTAGGGGAGCTCACAGTATGAAGGTTTATAATAATGAGTGCTTTTGAAAATTGAATAATCACCTACTAATTTACCTGCTTTTTTCTGATCTGGATTTTCATCTATCACCTGCAACTAATTTTGATTCACCACTTTGACATCAAGGCTTAATTTTTTTTTAAGTTCAGATAGAACGTTATTTAGAAAACTACACCTTACATAGGGAAATGCCCACAGTAGATACTCAATAAATGTTTTAATGTATAAAATAAAATATTGGAACCAACTGTGGACCAAGAAGGAACACAGTCATCAGTAGAATCTTAATTATACACATCTTTTCAAAAATTGATTGCCTTTGATAAGGGCTTAGAAGTGTGGGACAAATGCTACCTGTTTGGCAAAGCTCTGGATACTAACGTGCAACTTATGGGTCCCTGATTGTTTGTGGGGAAAAGGGAAGCTGGCTTCATTCCAGTCAGCACACAGTAATCCCATACCTGCTGGGCTCTGGTGACACAGAGAAGGTGGTCCAGGTGACAGGGCAGACTCATGGCTTCAAGTCCTTGATTTCTGAAACACAGTCTTTTGGCTACAAGGCAGCTTAAATTGAATGGCAGACCTGAGTTCTGGCCACAGTTGCATGTTCTTTGGGTGCTAGGACTCTGCCTGAATCACCTAACCTCTGTCTTTCCACCGCTGTAACATGGGGTGGTGGTGCCAACCTCCTAAGTTGTTACGATAGTGAGTACTTGGTAGCATTTTGTAAAGAGAGCTGTACTGGCCTCTGGAGCAGGCTTGTTCTTGCTGAATCTCCCCTTCTGTCTGGCTGGGGATGTGGCTTTGCTACGTGGCAGCAACCACCACAGGACGATTGGCCAACTCCCTCCAGTTGGCGGGAGGACTTGGCCGGGGTGATTCCTAATGGCTGTGAGGGCTGCCAAAGGGCTGGGTGAGCCGAGCTGTGGTCTAGTGCTGGTTAGGCGCTGAAGCAAAGCCTATGTGTTACTCATCATCTTAAAAAGGCATCTCCCTGACTGGGGGCGCCGTTTCTTTCTTTCTTGAAACATCTTGGATCTGGGAGAAGGGAAATGCTTCTTTCTTGTTCCTGTTTCTTTCTCAAGGGATTTTCCCCAACTTCTTGGCAGGTATCTTTTTACTCTTCAAATAAAGAAGGATTTGGCTCTAGGACGACTTCCATGCAGTGACAACTGTACAGCGTTGATGGTATCTCACATCTTACAATGTAAGTAGCAAATATTGGCTTTGGGGCCTATCAGCCAGGTAGACAATCAAGCAAAGGAGTAGAGCACCCCCACCATCCCCATCATTGCGTTAGGACTCCTCTGTAGAAGACAGAGCCTGGATGAGCCATATAGAAACAGCACGGTCCAGGAGAAAGAGGCTTCTTAGTGTAGCCATGGAGATTTGAATTCAAATCCTGTCTCCACTATGTTCTGACTGTTGGAGCCTTGGGTGAAGTTCCCTCACCTATCTTTGCCTGAATTCCCCAAGCTTTAAAACAGTGACAGGAATACCTTCTCCCAGAGTGGTTATGCAGATTAAAAGGAAATGCTGATTTTCTTCAATCTCTGGCTAACCTTCCCCTCCCACTGCCCTGGGCTTGCTGTCCAGGAGCTGGGCTGGGCTAATCCCAGCATGGACTTTGCTAGGCCGGCCCCCACTCCCTCTGCTTGCCCCAGGATACATTTCTGGTACGTGCTTTCTGCGGCACATTGTCACGTTTAATGTGATTTCCCTGTTGCTCTTTATCACGATTTCCAGAGAACAAAGCACAGAGGACAGCAGGTGGAGAGAGGCTAAAAGGGAAAAAGGCCCCAGGCATCTATTAGCGTTCCCCATATCCTAGCAGCCAAGTAGTTGGACTAGGGTGAGTAATGAAGGCAGGGAAAAGGAGGCCTGGGGAATAGTGGGGGCTTGCCAGGGAGGGGGTGAAGCCGGGCAGGCCAGGCTGCTCCTGCACCCCTGAGGGCAGGACTGAGGCAGCTGGAAATAGTATCTTTTCTTCTAGGGCTGGCTGGACTTTGCCTTCTACAGAGGCTGTCCAAGAATAGGCTATTCCTTACTATTCCTGCAAGATCGTAACTTCATTTTTTTTGTTTCATAAGTTCATTTTTGACCTCTATCCATTGCCTTCCTGACAGTCCAGAAATGGTAGCTTTTTTATTTCATCAGGAACTCCAGAATGAAGTGCCTGGATAGAGACAGTATCTGAATCAGTGTTTGCCAAGTGACTCCTAAGTGAGGCAGAATGAGAGCCCGGGATCTCAGGAAGGCAGTGGGCAGAGTAATAGTTATCAGGGAAGGCTTATGGAGGAGGTGGCTTTTATGCTGGGCTTTAAAGGGATGCATAGGAATTGGATGTGTAATGATAAGCAGAGAAAACAGCAAAAAAAAAAAAAGTGATGGTACCAGAAGGAGTACATACCGAGGGTGCAGCTCAAGTACAGCCAAGCCTGGGGTCTGTTTAGGAGAGGTGGCAGAAAACTCAGCATCGTTTTGAAGGGCCTTGAATACCAGGGACACTACTTACATGCCCAGTCTTGTGCGTGGGGATGGGATGAGGGGATAGGGTCAGGCGGATGGAGAAAACAATATTGGAAGACTTATCCTTCTCCAGTAGCTGCCTGTTTAAGGCAGCAGTCAGGGGGGTGGGGCTCCCCAGACAGCCTCTGGTGGGGGAACCCAACTTCATTCTAAATGGTTCAGCATTATGGATTTGGGCATTCCCTAGTGGCCATTTCAGGCATAGCACAGAACACTTTCACTTCTAGAGACTATTTTGTCTGTCTACAGAAACTCTTTCCATAGAAAAAAGCTAAAGTTTCAAGGAGTCAGCTCTTCACAATCCATCTGGGTCTGATTATTTCACTGGATGCTAACACAGTGTGCAGAGCACAACCAGGCTGCTTGTTCATTTGTACATTTATTTATTCATCTAATATTTATGTTCTAGGCGTTCAAGAATCTCCACATTTTGACCTTCTCCTCTGCTTAAATCTTTTTTACACACCCCTCTGGCTCTAGCCAGGCTCCTCCTCCCAAACACAGTTCGTACATTCCAAATGAAGCCTTCCTTTTAGGAATACCCTTTGTAACTCTCCTTTGTCATTTATTCAACAAAAATTGATCGAGTACCTACAGCATGCCAGGTACTATTACAGGGACTGGGAACATAGCAGTGAAATAAACAGACAAGAATCCTGGCTCTGAGGGAGCTTACATTTTGGCAGTGGGGGAGAATCGGATCAAAATAAGGAAATGTATAATGTATGTTCAAAGGTGATAAGTACAATGGAGAAAATAAACTATGAGAAGGAGAGAGGGAAATTCTGGGGGTGGGTACTGAAGTTTTAGATAAGGTGGTCAGGGCAGGCTTCACTGTGAACGTAACAATTGAACAAAGACTGGAAGGAGATGAAAGACCAAGCCATGTGGAAATCCGGTGGAAGGGCGTGCCAGGCAGAGCACATCCAGTGCAAAGGGCCTGGGGTGGGAGTATGCCTGGAATGTTTGAGAAACATTAAGCAGGCTTTGTGGCTGGCTGGAGCTGAGGGCTAGAGGGCAAGAGTAATCATGGAGGGTGTTAAAAGCATATTAAAGACCTAAAACATTACTCTGCATGCAATGGGAAGACATTGAAGCATTAGAAGCAGAGGAGTGAAGTGATATGAATTAGGTTTTAACTACATCATGTTGGCTGCTGTGGTGAAAACAGAAATCTGTAACGAGTAGTAAATAAGCCACAGTGATCAGATGTACAGTATAATGAATATAGACAATAACATTGTACTAGAATATACACATAATACACATTATGTAACCTAAGGATCACTACAACGGCAATCATACTGCAACCTATACGTGTATCAAAGTAATGCACTGTGCACCTTAAATTTGCACACGTTACATGTCAAATTTATTCAATTGAAAAAGAGAGAGAAAATCGACCTTATGAGGGATGGTGGAAGTGGGGAGACCAGATAACAGACTATGGCGGGAGGAAGAGATGGTGGTAGTTTGGACCAGCGTGGTAACAGTGCAGATGCTCATAACATGTGCTGCCTTCATCACTGATGATATTTGCTCATTTGTATGTCAAAGGTCTCTTCCTAGATTGTCGTAGTGCTGCATGGAGAGAAAAATAACCAGTTTTATGTGTTCCTATGTTTTCCTTAGGGTCAACATAGGATCTTATGTTTAGTAAACATAAAGATTGCTGTGTGTGTGTGTGTGTGTGTGTGTGTGATTTATTTTAAAGTATTTTTTTCCCTTGATGGAGGCACTGGGGATTGAACCTAGGACCCCGTGCACGCCGAGCGCATGCTCTACCAGTGAGCTATACCTCGCCTCTAATTTGTTGTCTAAAACAGCTCTATTATGTTATAACTTGCATACCATAAAATTCACTCGTTTTAAGTCTGTAACTCAATGATTTTTAGTAAATTTACAGAGTTGTGCAACCATTACCACAACCCAGTTTTAGAACATTTCCGTCATCCCAAAAGAGATCTCTATGCCCATTTGCAGTCACTCCCTGTATCCATGCTCAGCCCCAGAAACCACTAATTTACTTTCTGTTTCTATAGGTTTGCCTTTTCTGGATATTTCATGTAATAGTAATGCTAAAATATGTGGTCTTTTGCATCTGACTTTTTTCACTCAGCATAATATTTTTTGAAATTCACGCATGTTCTAACACGACTCATAGCAGCCTTTTCCTTTCTGTTGCTGAGTAGTATTCCAGTTTTATGACTATACACATTTTGTTTATCTATAGTCACCTGGTAATGGACTTTTGGATTGTTTCCAGCTTAGCTATTATGAATAATGTTATGAACATTCATATACAAGTCTTTGCATGGACACCTGTTTTCATTTCTCTTGAGTCGATTCCTAGGAATGTAATTGTTTCATCTTAAGGTAAATTTATGTTTAGCATTTTAAGAAATTGCCAAACTGTTCTCCAAATTGTTACGATAAAACCAGAAATGTATGAGGTTTTCAGTTTTTCCACATCTTTGCCAG
Organism: Vicugna pacos; assembly: GCF_048564905.1. Classification (NCBI taxonomy): domain Eukaryota; kingdom Metazoa; phylum Chordata; class Mammalia; order Artiodactyla; family Camelidae; genus Vicugna; species Vicugna pacos. The sequence goes on along the minus strand of NC_133023.1, from coordinate 92,230,726 downwards.
CACTTGGTGTAACCCATCTTTTTGATTATGGTCATTCTAGTGCAATGAATCTCACTGCAGTTATAATTAGCATTTTTCTAATGACTAATGATGTTGAACACTTTCTCATCTGCATTAAGCATTTCTATGTTTTCTTTGGTAAAATGCCTATTCGAACCTTTTGCCCATTTTTAAATGGCTGTCTTAATTGAATTTAAGATATTTTTACATATTCTTGTTAAAACTCCTTTACGAGATACGTAATTTGCAAAATTGTCTTCCAATCTGTGGCTTGACTTTTCATTTTCTTAATGCTGTCTTTTGGAGTATGACAGTTTTTAAGTTTGATGGAATTCCACTTTCTCAATATGTTTTAGTCAAACATACTTTTGGTGATGATTCTAAGAACTTTTTGCCTAAGTAACCTAAGGTCAAAGGATTTTCTTCTAAGTTTTCTTCTAGAACATTTTTAGGTTTACCTCTTAGATTTAGGTCTATGATCCATTCTGAATTTTTTGTACATTTTTATATTGTATGGTTGCAAGGTAAGAATCCATCTTTTTGTGGGCAGGTGAATGTCTATTTTTCCTATTTTTTAATTGAAAAGACTTATTTCTCCATTGAATTGTCTTGGCACTTTTGTCAAAAACTAACTGACCATAAAAGTAAGGGCTCATTTCTAGATTCTCAATTCTGTTCCTTTTGACCTGTATGTGCTTATGCCATTACCACACTGTGCTGTTTACTGTAGCTTTGTATTCAGTTTTGAAATAGAGAAGTGTATATCCTCGAACTTTGTTCTTTTTCAGAATTGTTTTGGTTATTTTGTATCCTGGGCGTTTCCATATAAATTTTAAGATCATTTGTCAATTTCTACCCCCAAATTTGGTGGGGCTTGCATTGAACTTATAAATTAGTTTTGGCAGAATTACCATCTTTACAATAATGAGTTTTCTAATCCATGAATCTGAATTGTCTCTCCATTTATACAGATCTTTTAAAAATTTCAGCCACATTTTGTAATTCTCAGTATACAATTTTTACATATCTTTTGTTAAATGTATTGGTATTTTTTTATTCTATAGTTCTTTTTTTAACATTTTTATTGAGTTATAGTCATTTTACAATGTTGTGTCAAATTCCAGTGTAGAGCACAATTTTTCAGTTACACATGAACATACATATATTCATTGTCCACTTCTTTTTCACCGTGAGATACCACAAGATCTTATATATATTTCTCTGTGCTATGCAGTATAATCTTGTTTATCTAATCTATTCTGCATATGCCTGTCAGTATCTACAAATTTTGAATTCCCAATCTGTCTTTTCCCACCCCTCACCCGCTTGGCAAACACAAGTTTGTATTCTATGTCTATGAGTCTGTTTCTGTTTTGTATTTATGTTCTTTTTTTTAGATTCTACATATGAGCGATCTCATATGGTATTTTTCTTTCTCTTTCTGGCTTACTGCACTTAGAATGACATTCTCCAGGAGCATCCATGTGGCTGCAAATGGCGTTATGTTGTCGGGTTTTATGGCTGAGTAGTATTCCATTGTATAAATATACCACATCTTCTTTATCCAGTCATTTGTTGATGAACATTTAGGCTGTTTCCATGTCTTCACTATTGTATTTTATTATATGCTATTGTGAATGGAATTATTTTTCTAGTTTCCTTTTTGGATTGTGCATTGCTAGTGCACGCAAATCCAAAACTTTTTATATATTGATGTTCTATCTTGCTACCTTGTTGGACTCCGATATTACTTCCAGTAGCTTTTTGTGGATTCCTTAAGATTTCCTACACACAGCACCATGTTGACTACAAGTAAAGACAGTCTTACCTCTTCCTTTTCAGTGCAAATCTTTATATATCTTCTTGTTGCCTGATTGCACTGACTAGCATCACCAGTACAATTTTGGATGGAAGTGGTAAGAGCATCCCTGTCTTGTTCTTGCCACTCAGGTTTTCACCATTTAGCATGATTTTGATGTTAGCTGTAGGTTTTTCATAGATAATTTTATCAGGTTGAAGAAGTTCCCTTCTATTCTTTCTTTGTTGAATGATTTTTATTATGAATTGACATTGGATTTTGCCCAATGTTCTTTCTGTGTCCATTGAGATGCTAATGTACTTTTGATCCTTTATTAATATAGTGTATTACATTAATTAATCTTCACGTGTTGAACTGATCTTGCAGTGCTGGGATCCTATCCCACTTGGACGTGATATATAATTCTTTTTCTATGTTGCTGGATTCAGTTGACTAGTATTTTGTTGAGGGTTTTGACTATGTATTCATGACCAGTATTGATCTGTAGTTTTCTTGTGATATCTGTGTCTGGTTTGGGTATCAGAGTAATGCTAGCCTCATGAATGAGTTGGTAAGTGCTCCTTCCTCTATTTCCTGGAAAAGTTTGTGAAAAATTGGCATTTATAGCTTATTTGAATATTTGATAGAATTGACTAGTGATATCATATGGGCCTGATTAGATTTGAATGAGATTTGTATTCATTTTGGCACAAAATATAAATAAATAAGCCATTGATTTGGCCTTTTTAAGAAAAGCTTGTTATATAGAGATATTCATTCAAATGTGGTTTTTGACATATACGAATACTCCTCACCTGTTTAAAAATGAGCATGCCGTCTGTCTAAAATGCAATATAAAATGAAGACAAAAGAGAAAATAAGAACTTTCTAGCATTCAAAATCAGTGCTCACATGATCATGAATTTTACTCAATGGGAGAGCACCAACCATACAATTCCATGGAGAATCTGTTTACTCTTATAATTTGTAAAATACGAATAGGTTTGGATATCTGGATTCCCTTTTTTTCATGTTAAAATATGAATTTTAACTGTAAAAATTGTTTTGGTTTTCCATTTTATGGTAGATTAGAAGCCAGAATTTGAAACAAGTAGAGATGTCTTCAGGGGAAATCAATGACCAGGAAGTGATAGGGAGAAGGCATAAAAATTATGAAGAACACACAGCAATTCAAAAATCAAAACACTTTCAAGGCATTTACTATAAGGGTAGATAGTCCTATATACCTGAATTGCCTTTGTAGGCACAGTGCTATAATACATGTTTCTAACAACAAACTGGAGACATTTAGAAAAGAACAGATTGTGAACGGGGATGAACTGCCAGTGATTTGGAACAATCAGAATGATTTCCAGAATGATTCATCTACTGAGGATTCTGTATAGTGGGTTTTACTAGATTCCCAATGTACAGAGTGATGAGTGGCTGTGATTGGCTTGCACTGTAGTTGGCATTTATATTCTCCTTTCTTAATAATGTCTAATCAAGGTGGAGTGAGGTTAGGGGCCTGTTACTAGTTTGCTAGGACTGCCACAACAAAATATAACAGACTAGATGACTAAAATGACAGAAATTTAGTTTCTTACAGTTCTGGAGGCCAGACATCCAAGATTAAGGTGTCGGCAGGTTTGGTATCTTCCGAGGCCTCTCTCCTTGGCTTGCAGAGAGCTGCCTTTCTGATGCGTCCTCACCTGGTCTTTCCTCTGTGCACCTGATGCCTTGCTGTATGTCCAAATTTCTTCTTCGTACAAGGACACCAGTCAGATTGGATTAAGGCCCACTCTACCGCCTCATTTTAACCTCATCCCTCATTTATAGGCCCTGTCTCTAAACACAGTCACATTCTCAGGGACTGGGGGCTAGGACTTCAACATAGGAATTTGAGAGGGAGGATATAATTCAACTTATAACAGGGACTGATCAGAAGTAGAAGAGCTCATAAACAGAATGTGGGAGAAAAAAATATTCATCTGCGATCCTGGAGCCTTTAAGATCTCCACTGTCTGTGACTTACTATGCGGAGACTTCATAGCAACTCACTTCTTATTTGAAGAAGAACCAGTTAGTTCCCTCCCCCAACAACCAGCTATATCCTAAAACTTAAATATACATAAAGCATTTGGTGGGAGGTCTGGGGCTGCATTGACTGCAAAGAAAGGGCTATTTGGGGGGAGGTCAGAGGGTCTGCTGGGTGCTCTGCTGCTTAACTCCTCAATGGTGATGTGAAAAACGTCATTTGTCTGCCATGCAGCGGAACTGGGAGACTTTCATGAAGAAACAGATAGGAAACATCTGGCACAAACCCGCTACTTACCGAACCAAGATGATTTAGAGAGCAAGATTGTGCACTTCCATCAGAAGCACATGTAAGTACTTTCACTGGCACCTGCTTTCATCTGCTCTACCCACAGGAAACACTAAAGCTGGGGACAGACTCTTAAAAGCAGGCCCTTTTCGAACTCCCAATTTATCTTGTCCCACCCCCTTTCCCCCCTGGTAACCATAAGTTTGCTTGTTACCTCTAATGAAAAAGAATATGAAGAGGAATATATGTATGTATATGTATGGCTGAAACATTACGCTGTACACCAGAAATTGACACGTTGTAAACTGGCTATTCTTCAATTTTAAAAAAAGCAAGCCCTTAAGTCAGAGAAGCTTCAGGCTTGAGAAAACACAGAGCTCCTCTTGGAGCTCTCGGGGTGGAGGTGTCATTCTTGCCGCCTTTATTAGGTTCATAATAAATTCTTTCCCCTTGCAGCGGCAGGAGCCCAGCCGAATCTGACATTCTGCTACTGGACATAGCGAGGAAGCTGGATATGTATGGCATCAGGCCACACCCCGCCAGTGATGGCGAAGGGATGCAGATCCACCTGGCTGTTGCCCACATGGGAGTACTGGTATTACGGGTAATGGCTCTTGTCCTTTAAAGTCCTCACCTCTGGAGATTATCTTGGCTCAAAGTTGAGTGTCCATTCTCAAGGCAACCCCACCCTTCAGTCTTACCACTAGCTAGAAAGGGAGGTGATGCTTGGAAGAGTTTGAGGTAAGTCCCTTCCCCTCAATGTGCTTTGCTTCCGTTTCCAGTCTGTAACTGACTGTTATGATTCTCAGGAGCTCCCACACCAGATCAGAGCAGCACGGTGGAGAGATGAAGTCAAGGGACTCTTCGGGACTTTGAGACCCTAGATAAGAATACGGATTTCGGCATCTTAAAAGTTCAGGCTGTGATGTAAAGTGCATTCAGCCTGTCCAAAGCCACCAGAATTCAGACAGAATTAGGCCCAAAATGTGGTGTTCTCATTCAGTTACTGGTTTCATTGGCGATGCCCAATGCCAGCTGGTGGGAAATTAGCGCCCAACCCTGCAAGCAGTCATTGCTTTTACTGACTCATCCTTTCCACGGGACTCTGTTTTCCAGGTTAGAAACCAACTCAGGGCTCTCTGGTCCTGAATCATCATTAATCCTCACTGCAAGGAAGATGGCCAAAGGCTATTTTTCAACAGTTTTTCAGTCTTAGGACTTCTTATGTCTGTGAACATTCAGTGAATTTAGATCCAAATTAAGGTTCAAGAACACTTGTCTAACCATCAGAGTGATAGGCAGATGTATACCTAGACAGGTTTGGGAATGAATCACTTGTGAGAAAGAAAGGGATGACTTCAGACCCACTGACCCCTCAGGACTGAATTAGAGCACTGAAATAAGTCACAAAGCAGGCCAGGCACAGGCTTGACTGCAAGAATCTTGACCTTCTTATTTACTTGGTTGTAAATTTCACAGCAGGAGAGTCACACTGATGGACAAAAGACCCAGTAGAGTGAGGCATGCCTGTTCACCCAGGAGGGTATTTTCACTTGTTCACTCTAAGCCCTGATCCTTGCTATTTCCTACTGCATGAGAGAAAATGGGGAGCGTAGGGGAGCAAGCCCATCGTGTGGATTGTGATCTCTTGCAGTGTGAGTACTTCTGTGGACAGTTGGGAACAATATAGACGGTCTATTTTGTCCTGCTCCAAAGCCAGTCAAAGAACATTTTATGTTTTGAGTACGTTCTCTGTGTTCTTCATTGTATTAGTCTTTTTAAAGAAAGCTTTATTGAGATATAATTCACATAACAAAGTTCATCTGTTTTAACTGTACAATTCTGTGAGTTTAAGTGTATTTCCAGAGTTGGGCGGCAGTGATTCCTTCTGTCATTCATCCTTTTATCAGCGTGTTTATTGTGCATCTACTCTGCCTCAGGCACTAGAGCCACAGAGGTAAATAGGAATGATTCTGGCTTCACGGAACTTATATTCTTAAGGGGGAAAATAGACCACTAAACAAAAGTAATTGTAAACAAATGTGATGTGCTTTGTGCTAGAAAAAGTGAGGGATGCTAAGCTAACACATGTGCAAGGGGCTTAACATTTATGCTCTGACCTGAGAAAGTTATCCAGACCAAAAGGATAGGGTTGGTAGGTGAGGGAGGGTGTCCCAGAGAAAGGGCACACAGGCGAAGGTCCAGAGAAGGATAAAGGATGATATAATCAAGAAACTAACATTAAGCACGACACAGGGTTCCTGTCATTCAGATCATCACAATTTATTTTGAAAGACTAGAGACATAGTGATCAATATCAGACAATAAGTAATCAAAAGTTAATCTATCACATTAACTTTAGTTGCACAACAAGCAGTATACACAATGGATACATGTGGTCCTGGTAGAGAATGTTTACATGGGGACAGAGGTAGGAGTGACAGTGGTGGGAGTGACACTTCTCAAAATGTTTCTCTTTGTATCCCTTTGATTTTTGGGCCATGTGAAGAGACAACCAACCAACCAAAAGGGTTAAACTATCTGGGTAGTCCAGGAGAGCTAAAGGATTTCAGAGGATTAGAAATGGGTATAGGCTGCAGCAATTAGAATATCCTAGAGGACGTGCTGCCAGAGCTGGCAAGAAGGCTTGACTATGGGAAAGTCATTATGGGTGAGGACAATGAGAAGACCCATGGGAGGAAAGGTACAGAGTTGGATGAAAGGATGTTTTCTGGGAGCACTGGGATCAAAGTTATATTCAATATACTTGGGGCAAGAAAATCCAGCCATGTTGTTTATCTATGTTATACATACTAGTGTGTATCTGTTAATCCCAAACTCCTAATTTATCCCTCCCCAACCCTTTCCCCCTTTGGTAACCATCAACTATACTTCAATTTAAAAAAAATTTTAAAAAAAAGAAAAGAAAATCTAGCCAAACGAATTTAGAGTTGATGCAGGTGGTAAGGAGCTATTGAAGGTGTTTGAGTAAATGAGGTGGCAGGATAAATAGGACTTTTTTTAAGCAGTTGAATCTGGAAACGTGGGGAGGGGATGAGATTAGAGAAGCTATTGCAGTGCAGGTTTCCCCTGCTATTGAAAAGTATAGTATTCCTATGAAACCTTTCCTAGCAGAAGTGGCATAAAGCGAAGCAGCATTACCTGAGGACACATCTTGCTAGTGGATGCATCAAATAAATCAGGATAAGGTACTGATGTACAGTTCAAAGCTATGGAGGCTTACTGCTGAGATGCTGAGTGTAGTTCCTAGGGGAAGAGCTTAGAGGCGCCACTCTTGTGCCCGGCATGTGTGCTGCCTCTGTAATAGCTCAATGCAAAACAAATGCTGATCACTGGGTTTTTTGGGGGGGGTTGCCCTTTTTTTTTTTTGCTAAAAGCAAAAATCCTCTTTGGATTTCTTTCAGTTAGCAAAAACAGGTAATAATGTGGATCTTTTTGTAAAAGCAAAGTGATGTGATGTGAACTTTTGAAAAGTGGGGGATACCTGGGTATCTGCAAGCCTCTTCTACTGTGATCTCCCTATCTTGGTTAGAAACCTTCCCCAGGCATGCCCCTCTTCCTTGCATTTCAGAGCAGTCTGTGTCCCACCTGGAATGCCTTCTTTGGCCATAGCTTCTGCCTACTACAACAGGATCAATCTGTACAAGAGACAGAGCAAAGGTAGTCTCATTCACGAAGCACATTTTCCAACAGGTTTGCATTGTCTTACAAACCAGCTTGTGCTGACATTCATCCTGAAATCTGCCATGTGTTTCATTATAGGGAAATACAAAGATCAATACTTTCAACTGGGCTAAAATCCGCAAGTTGAGTTTTAAGAGAAAGCATTTTCTCATCAAATTGCATGCCAACATCTTGGTAAGTAACTTTTTAATAAATTCTACTTTCTGCTCACTTGGGATTTCTTGGTTGTTTCTGCAAACGGTTTGATTGTGAGTGGTGAAAGCTGGCTGGCCCTGACTAGAGATGTGCTCTCTCTTTTGCCTTAGAATTTTACTAAGGCAAAATACTAACAAATCCTATTGGCAGTTCAGAATGAATAAAGTAATAGGAAAATGTGGTGACTAGGATGAGAGACAAGTCTCCTTAGAAACCATTTTTCAGGGATTTGATAAGTCAAATGGAAGAGCCCAGATCTAAGACTATGGGCGTATTTATTCAATGTTATTTGCTCCCTGTTATAAAGTATTTCATTTTCTTTCCTTAAGCAGAAATAATTGAATACCTACTACATGCCAAATGATTGAACACCTACTCTTTCCCAAAGCAAGAGGAGGGGGGTGTGTATATGAAGTAAAAGAAGCAATTATTGGTCAAGGCTGCATTGTACAGGGTGAGACAAAGGGGATAGAAAGAATGATTTTTTTTGACTGTAAAGGAAATGAAAAATGTGTATCAACTACTTTTTTTGACCTACAGACGATTTAGTCATTTGAGCTTCATTCTCTGGATCTAAGCCTTACATAAAAGGGTTCCTCTGAGCAGTTCCAAGACTGCATCCAGTGTTAAGCCCATGGAGAGTCCCAGGGCTGCATCTAGGGACTTGGAAAGGAATGAGAGAAGGAGGGCAGCAAAGTGGGTGGGTGGGGCTGTTGGAAACAGGGCTGCACACGGGCCTGGGTAAATGGGGGTTTGTGGGGAGTCGGGGGATGGTGCAAACTTGAACTTTAGGTCTGGAAGGCCAAGCTCCACTACAACAGATTAGAATATGCTAAATGAGCAACACAGAGCATCACAGAACAAGACAGCATAGAGGAGGAGACATGTTTCTAGCTGATATGTTAAAAAGACTCATGTCTGTGTAATCATCCTATAAAGCCTGCCATCTGTAAGAAAAACCTCCTCCCTCCCCTTTCCTGTTGGTCACTTATAACTTCTTGTCACCTTGAAAGGATGCCCTTTGATGTTCATTTTAACCTAATTTACAACTTTATAAAAATGTTCCTGGCAGAGAAGTGGGGGTAAAAATGTGTGTGAGGTGACGGGGGTGTGCAAAACAAGATTTGCTTCTTAGAGAAGGCTCTGTTTTTGAGCAGTGGCCCTGTCTGTTCCTCGGAAGGTTGCCAATCGTTTGGTTTCAGTAGGTGTGAAGCTTAAGGTAGCCAAGTGGAAAATCAGAAGCTGTATGGGTCCCTGGACCAATAGTTTGGAAGGTGGTGGGATTTGAAGGTCTTTGACATTCTGGAAGGATGTTTTGCTTGATGGAAATTGGTTTATACAGGTGTTGTGCAAGGATACTTTGGAGTTCACCATGGCCAGCCGAGACGCCTGCAAGGCCTTCTGGAAGACTTGTGTGGAATACCATGCTTTCTTCAGACTTTCTGAAGAGCCCAAATCAAAACCCAAAACGCTACTCTGTAGCAAGGGTTCCAGTTTCCGCTACAGGTAATTAAATCTGGCACCTAGGCAAACTAAACACAGAACTTCTTTTCAATAACATGAAGGCATTAGGAGGAGCTTCAGTTCTAGAAACAGTCAAGAATCCATTTCAGTGGGGTAAGCTTAGGAGGGGGAGCATGTAGCTCTGGGGGTGGGGTATGTAGCTCAGTGGTGAAGTACATGCTTGGCATTTGTGAGGTACTGGGTTCAATCCTCAGTGCCTCCATTAGAAAAAAGCATTAAAAAAAGAATCCATTTCAATCACTTAAAGGATGATACCCTTTACTGCTCATTCTCTGTGTGACTCATTGAATCAATATCTCATAACTGGGAGGCAGCGGGAGGTGTGCACCCAATTTAAGGGGTTAGATCAGAATTTCTGCAAGGATACGGGGACATAGGTTGTTTGAGAGAATGTAGTCAATGAATCTATTGTTTTTCTTATATGCAACTTACATGCATGGGAAGAAAGTTCAACAACATCTTTTTGGTGGTGGTTAGGCAACACATAGGGTGAGGAAGCACTGGAGGGGCTAAGGAATTCAGGAGGTTGAGTAATATGGTAGTAGAGGCTCCTTACTACAGGTTAACTAGCACCTTGGAAGAATGCAAATGAGGTCTCAATAAGAACTTGTTTTTACTTGAACCCACCAGTGTAGGAATTCTTTGGAAGATGCTTTCAAAACTCTTGGCTAAGATAAAAAAATTCTAATCCAATGCTTCCCATAAAGGATTTTTTAAACAGTGGAAGCCTGCCCCAGTAAAAAATGAGATTTTAAAAAGACACATATTTTTATGGAATCATTCCAAATGTATTCTACAAACCCCTGCCTTCTTAAGCAGATGATACTGAGCATATTTTGCCCTTTTTAAAAAATGACCTGAGTTATTATAAACATTGCTTATTATCCTCTGCCGGCAGCTGTGGTGCAGTGATGGCCTCAGGGCGGGAGAGGCATGTCAGACCCTGTACCTCAGTGATAAATGGCCCAGACTTTGGGGGTTTTATTATTCCTGTGTGTTTCTCCTAGCAATCAGTTGGCTTTCTTTGCTAGTGTGTGTCTGTCTGGAACAACCTTCTTCTACTGTTTAGTTAGCTGTTTTTCTCCTGTCATGGATTGGGAAACTAGACAAATAGCCTCATTAGAAATCATGTGTAAATTTGGAGGAAGGGGAAAGGTCTTTAAAGGAAGGTATATTACTTTTCAAGGCCAGAATTTATAACTGTTAAATAGCCCTGTTCAGAGGCTCTTTAAAAATGTCTAGGTTCTGCGTCACTGGGGTTGCTCTATGCCTGATCCCTGAATAAGTGGGTATTATTAATG